>NC_083323.1:42414315-43777845 GCF_963455315.2 Globicephala melas
TGGTCTATTGTGTTATTTAAAGCTTCTGTTTCCTTATTTATTTTCTTTTGGATTATCTGTCTATTGGTGTAAGTGAGGTGTTAAAGTCCCCCACTAGTATTGTGTTACTGTCGATTTCCTCTTTTAGAGTTGTTAGCAGTTTCCTTATGTATTGAGGTGCTCCTATGTTGGGTGTATATATATTTATAATTGTTATATCTTCTTCTTGGATTGATCCTCCAATCGTTATGTAGTGTCCTTCCTTACCTCTTGTAACATTCTTTATTTTAAAGTCTATTTTATCTGATATGAGTATTGCTAATCCAGCTTTGTTTTGATTTCTATTTGCATGGAATATCTTTTTCCATCCCCTCACTTTAAGTCTGTATGTGTCCCTAGGTCTGAAGTGGGTCTCTTGTAGACAGCATATATATGGGTCTTGTTTTTGTATCCATTTAGCAAGCCTTTGTCTTTTGGTTGGAGCATTTAATCCATTCATGTTTGAGGTAATTATCAATATGTATGTTCCTATGACCATTTTTTAAATTGTTTTGGGTTCATTTTTGTAGGTCCTTTTCTTCTCTTGTGTTTCCCACTTGGAGAAGTTCCTTTAGCATTTGTTGTAGAGCTGGTTTGGTGGTGCTGAATTCTCTTAGCTTTTCCTTTTCTGTAAAGCTTTTGATTTCTCTGTTGAATCTGAATGAGATCCTTGCCGGGTAGAGTAACCTTGGTTGTAGGTTCTTCCCTTTCATCACTTTAAGTATATCACGCCACTCCCTTCTGGCTTGTAGAGTTTCTGCTGAGAAATCAGCTGTTAACCTTATGGGAGTTCCCTTCTATGTTATTTGTCATTTTTCCCTTGCTGCTTTCAATAGTTTGTCTTTAATTTTTGCCAATTGGATTACTATGTGTCTTGCCATGTTTCTCCTTGGGTTTATCCTGTATGGGACTCGCTGCACTTCCTGGACTTGGGTGGCTATTTCCTTTCCCATGTTAGGGAAGTTTTTGACCATAATCTCTTCAGATATTTTCTGGGTCCTTTCTCTCTCTCTTCTCCTTCTGGGACCCTTGTAATGCGAATGTTGTTGCGTTTAATGTTGTCCCAGAGGTCTCTTAGGCTGTCTTCATTTCTTTTCATTCTTTTTTCTGTATTCTGTTCCGCAGCAGTGAATTCCACCATTCTGTTTTCCAGGTCACTTGTCCGTTCTTCTGCCTCAGTTATTCTGCTATTGATTCCTTCTAGTGTAGTTTTCATTTCAGTTATTGTTTTGTTCATCTCTGTTTGTTTGTTCTTCAATTCTTCTAGGTCTTTGTTAAACATTTCTTGCATCTTGATCTTTGCCTCCATTATTTTTCTGAGGTCCTGGATCATCTTCACTATCATTATCCTGAATTCTTTTTCTGGAAGGTTGCCCATCTCCACTTCATTTAGTTGTTTTTCTGGGGTTTCTTGTTCCTTCATGTGGTACATAGCTCTCTGCTTTTTCATCTTGTCTGTCTTTCTGTGAATGTGGTTTTTGTTCCACAGGCTGCAGGATTGTAGTTCTTCTTGCTTCTGCTGTCTGCCCTCTGGTGGATGAGGCAATCTCTGTATTTTCATTTTAATGTTGCTGGACATTTTATTGTTCCCATTGTTATTATAAACAATATGGTATAAATATCTGTGTACATACCTCCTTGTTGACACGTTAGAGAGTTTCTCTGGTTATGTACCTTACATGGGATTGGAATCCTTGAATTGTAGGGTAGGGCATGTGCAAATAATGCTAAATCTTCCCAAAGGAGTTGTGCTGCTTTACACTCCCGATGTCAGTAGATGAGCACTAACACTTGCTGTTATCTGAATTTTTCATTTCTGTCATTTTGTTAAGTGTGAAATCATATCTGATTGTGTTTTTAAATCAGACTTTCCTGATTACTAATGAGGTTACACATCTTTACATGTTTTGGGGCTATTTGTACTTCCTCCATTGTGAAACTCCTGGTGATTTCCTTAGCCAGTGGGTTTTTTTTTTTCTTTGTTTTTTTTAAATTCATAATCATTTAAGTGTTTAAATTGGGTAAGATCTTGGTCAGATATGCATTTTAAGTAATCACTATTGTAGAATTTGAGGGTTTTGGGGGGGGGATATTGAGAAGTGAACGATAAATAAAGACTAGCTAATTCTCTGTGATTTGAACCAGAAGTAACAAAGTGGATGTGAGTATAAGAAACAGAAAGCAAGTTTACCTAAGAAACAGAAAGCAAGTTTACCTGACTGGAGTGGATAAGATGAACTATAAGACCTGCTTCTTAAACTTTAGTATGCATAGGAATCTCGTCATGAGACTGTTAAGAAAGATTCCTGGGCTTCATCCCAGAGATTCACATTTAGTTGGTCTGGATGGAGCCCAAGAACTGCATTTCTAACAAACTCTCAGTTTATGCTGGTGCTTCAGGCCTATGGATCATATCTTTGAGTAGTACTGAATTAAAGCACAGCTGTTGGATTTAAGAGGTTCTTAAAATCCAGGACCAGGAGTTTTGATAAATGATATGGGAAATAATTTATAGCCCTTAGGAGGCATTTTGTTCTAGTGAGAGGAGACCTAGACTGAGCTTCATATTCCCTTACAAGTCACTTAAAAGTTTTTGAACTGAATATCTTTTATAAAATGGGAATAATAATACCAGTTCTTCCTACCTTTTGTAGTCGTGAGAGAATACAGAAATAACGCACGTGAAAGGTCTTTGGAAAACCTAAAACCCTGTACTAGTGAATATTAACTGAAAGGGTACACTGGGATCAAGCTTTTGAAAGTTTTATGTACACACACATGCACGTATATATATACACATAGGCTGCACTTCATTGAGTCTGAAAGGTTACTTATATTTAAAATAGTAATGTAAACAAAATGGTGTTTGGATCTTCAACTCTAAGATAGTGTGGTGCAGTAGAAGTTTGTAAGTGTTGAATATGTACCAGGTGTATGCCAATAAGTGTGGATCGAAGAAGAGTCCCTGCCCTTAAGGAACTTTGTCTTCTGAGGCGACTGAAATACATACAATTTTAATACAGTATTTTGGTGATAATGACAGAGGCACGTTCTTGGACTGTTGAATAATATAAAAAGCAGGGGAAAAGGAAATGCGAGGAGAGTATTGGGAAGCTTGTGAATGTATGCATACAAGTGTTCAAAACGTGTCCAAAAGAAGTTAAATCTGATGTATAGATTTTTCCCCCTTTGTAGATGAATCAGAACTCCTCACTGTTCCTGATGGTTGGAAGGAGCCAGCTTTTTCCAAAGAGGACAATCCCAGAGGACTCTTGGAGGAGAGCAGTTTTGCAACTTTGTTTCCAAAATATAGAGAGGCTTACTTGAAAGAGTGCTGGCCATTGGTACAGAAAGCCTTGAGTGAACATGTATGCATATCTTATGTATTTCTTTGAGATTTTGTTTTTGCTTATATCTTTTAAGTAACTGAATGTGTGCTGATGGATTTTTTTTTAAAGGTGCTACCATAGCTGGTTAATTTGATTCCTTTGATATTTTAAACAGACTAGATAATTATCCTTACAGTTCATTTGTTTTTAGTTTTGTGAATAATAGATTACTTGGAAAAATTCACATGCCTTTAAATATTTAGGGGATTCACAGATGGTCTGAAACTCACTTGTGAACTCCAAATTTCAGAATGTCTGCTACTATAATGGTTGCCACGAACCTGTACAGTTTGAGCTGAGGCATACTCCTGGCATTGTTTAACTTTCCTCTGCCGTGCCCCTAGAGCAGTGTATTTGATTTTATTTTTCAAACTGGATTGAGACCCCTTAGTGAATCAAGAAGTCAATTTAGTGGATATAATGAGCCTTTAGAAAAAAATACATCAATGTATCACATGTGGTAAGGATAAGTATCATTTAATGAAGCTTTTGGTTCACCTGTGTATGTAGGTACACTAGATTGATAGAAAATGTATTTGTCAGCTGTGGCACTGCTCTAGAGTCATTTGTGTGCATTAGGTATGAGGGTGGTTTAGCAAACTGCAGGCGTGTTTTACAGCTGTCTACATCGGAGATTAGACTCAATTTTGGGGTTTTTTTCGTAAACTTATAGACACCTAACCTTAGGTTTAATTGTTCGTCATTCACTATATTGAAATATTCTTCAGATTATGCTCACAAGTTAGAAAACAGCATTTTTATTTGCTTTGTTGAAATCTGATTCTTCCATTTGAAAGTTAATGCATAGTTTTAATCACTGTAGTAATCATAATCACTGCTTTTATTTTTAAACCTATGATAATTTGTTTTTACTTTGTATTTAGCTAATACAAACCAGCTAGAAAAAAGTTTGAAAGGGAAAGTCCATTCTCACTCTAGGGAGCAGATTAGAGATTAGAGCTGGATCCAGCCAAGGTAGGGAAATTATATAGCTTTACATTTTTACCTTAATTTTAAAATGTAGCCTCATTTTGACTGATATATATTTTTTAAACTAGAGATAATCTTTATTCCAATAAGTATAAATTATTCTAAAGCCAATTATAAATGTTTTCAATTGCCTGAGTTTCTTATATTCTTTGAAGTCTAACAGTAATCAATTATTTACATTAACTTTCTAGCTTCTTCAAGGAGAGAGTTAATGAATTTTGAGATAGCTTAATGGCAGACAAATTATTAATTTGGTTAGGATCGGCTCTGTAATTATCTAAAATTGAATTCATTTTCAGACAACTGCTTGTTTGCTCTTTTTGTATTGTAGCATGTTAATGCAACCCTGGACCTGATCGAGGGCAGCATGACTGTCTGTACAACAAAGAAGACATTTGATCCATATATCATCATTAGGGCCAGAGACCTAATAAAACTGTTAGCAAGGAGTGTTTCATTTGAACAGGTAAATTAAGAATTACAGAGACTTTGCTTTATTTGCCTCAACATTAGAGACAACATATAACACTGCGTCTCTTCCTGCACCATAAAGATTTCATTTTTGTGCTTAACTGTGCTTAAATTTCTTGGCTTGCAGAAGATATGTACTTGTCAAGAATATTGATGGAGTTTTCTTTTTTATTTTCCCAAAAGGCAGTACGAATTCTTCAGGATGATGTTGCATGTGACATCATTAAAATAGGTTCTTTAGTAAGAAATAAAGAAAGATTTGTAAAAAGAAGACAACGGCTTATTGGTCCCAAAGGATCTACGTTGAAGGTACTTTTTATTAGTGAAAAAGTATGTCTTCCTCTTTTGTTAGTTTTTAAGTGTACTGAATTTCAACTTATTGCTCTTTTGATGTAGGCGTTGGAACTCTTAACAAACTGTTACATTATGGTACAGGGAAACACGGTTTCAGCCATTGGACCTTTTAGTGGCTTAAAAGAGGTGAGAACTATTTATTCTCTTCAGTTAATTTTCCACAGAGAATAAATGAAATAATATAATAGTTCATTGGATAATATATTGTTTTATATATATATTTTTAGAATATGCTTTGTTTGATTTTCCATTAGTAAATTCTTCATGTAATTTGAGGGAATTCATGTAATTTCCTGGACCCTAACATATTATGGCCAACCTTTGGTAACTGAAGAGAGATCCATTTCTGAATTAGGAGGTCTGCACATCATTACTCCCTCCACTCGAATTTTAAGTGGGCATTTAAGGTCTCAGTCTGTAGCAAACATAAGAAACACGAAGTAATTACATGCATTTTTTTTTTTTTTTTTTTTTGCGGTACGCGGGTCTCTCACTGTTGTGGCCTCTCCCGTTGCGGAGCACAGGCTCTGGACGCGCCGGCTCAGTGGCCATGGCTCACGGGCCCAGCCGCTCCGCGGCACGCGGGATCCTCCCGGACCGGGGCACGAACCCGTGGCCCCTGCATCGGCAGGCAGACTCTCAACCACTGCGCCACCAGGGAAGCCCCTACATGCATTTTAATGACTGGAGAATTGAACAAATCTTGTTCTTTGCAGTAATGTATTCAGCCAGTAGAGGTCAGGCTCAGAAAACTTCCTTTAAGATATATTTTCTTTGAATGTTAATGTTTTTATGAACATCTTCTTTAGCTTGTCAGATGTTATGAGAAAATCTGTGGAGCAGATACTCTTTCTATTAACTCCTTTTGAGGCTTTTGTTATCTGTATCTGGCAGTGAGGTCTTACTTGCTTTCCAGGGCCTTTAACCTTAATTCTATTGGACCTCTTTCTCATAAGTTATCTGCTTTTTTCTCATGGGGCAATAATAACTTAAATATTTTGAATATTTCACAGTTTTGTAGAGTCTAAGTATATTATTTACTTCTTATGACAGATCCTTAAGGTAGTTTTATTTCCATATTACAAATGAAAAAGCTGGAATAGGAAAATTAAGTGCCTTTGTCGTATGAAGTGGCAGTCCCACTATTTGAGTGCATATATTCTAACTCTAAATCCAGCCCTCTTCCCCCTAAATTTTACAGCTCCAGAGTGTTGTGTTAATTCTGTGTATAGCTTTTTATCAGTAAAGTTGAGAGACTTCATTGTATCCAAGGGAGGTTGACTATTGTGAAAGACCTAGAAGCCACTCAGAACAGTTGAAGGGACTACAGTATCCAATTTGGTAGCCATTGCCTGGTTCATAGGCTATTTTGTGATATATTAATCCTCGTCTACCTAGTTCACTAAAATCTTTATACATGACTGATTCATTTTTCTTTGCAAATTTCAGGTTCGAAAAGTAGTCCTAGACACTATGAAGAATATTCATCCAATTTATAACATTAAAGTGAGTGTTCACTGTATACTACTACAAAGTTGTTTTTAGCTACAGAAACCTTTCTTGAAAGTAAATCTTTTATGAAAGCCTAATATACAAAACAGATAAAGCAGAGCTATTTGGGGTAAATTGGGGTAGAGTTCAGCCCACTCAACTCTATCCCAGTCCTATAGTTCCTTCTTTGGAAGTTTAGGCCTCTTTGGAGTACAGTTTGAAAGCTATTGAAGGGGACAGTGTAATGTAGTGATTCACTTCCAATACCAATAAAATAAGCTTCATAGGATTTGTAGTAGATGGTACCAATCCAGTTTTCTTAGGGTTTGAGCCCACATATTATATTTAAAGATGTGATCTTTTACAATTCTGCCCTTTTCTTTTTTTAATTAATTAATTTATTTAAAAAGATTTTTGTTTGGCTGTGTTGGGTCTTCATTGCAGCACACAGGATCTTTCATTGTAGCACGCAGGATCATTTGTTGCAGCGCACGGGCTTCTCTGTGGTTGTGGTGTGCGGGTTTTCTATCTAGTGGCTGCCAGCTCCAGGGCGCATGGGCTCTCTAGTTGAGGCACCCGGTGGCATATGGGATGCCCAGTGGCATATGGGATCTTCCCTGACCAGGGATCAAACCCGTGTCCCCTGCATTGGAAGGTGGATTCTTTACCACTGGCCCACTGGGGAAGTCCTGAATTCTGCCTTTTTCTATAAGTAAAGTCTGGAATATTTGAGATTGCATTAAAACCTATTTTGGAATTTAACAGTCAAATTATAGGCTCTTCGAGAGAGATCTGTTATATCCGTGTGTGCATAAAGTTCTTGATTATTCTTGGAAATGTAACCACGGTATAATGAGTTGTTTTATGATGGATATTTGTTAAACAATCCTTGAATTTAATGAAGTTAAGTTGAAAAGTCACTCTTAGATTGGGGTGAAAAAACGATTTTGAGTTACATTGGGACATCTTGCATCTGATGCCTCGTTTGCATCCTCTGATGTTTCAGTGTCTATAAAATTCAGATGGAGTAGGGGAAGTGTGAAAACATTTCGTTTTGTTGATGATGAGAAACTTTTTTTCTTTCCGTCATATTTCAGGGTGCTAGCTTCCTGCTTGTAGGAAACATCACTAATTAAGAACTCTCCCTGCTAATTGTTAGGTTGAATTTTAAAGGTTTTAATGAAATAATGGTTGAAAAACTGAGTTAGTCTTATTTTCATCTCAGTTTATTTTAATAATTCTGTCTAAATTTCTAATGGTTTTCTGATGCTTGGTTAATTATGCATGTTTGAGATTATATATTTTTTGTTTCCAGAATTGGTTTAATCCTACTGAAGAGACTAAGAATTGTTCCTTTCAATTTTATTATTTATAGGAACAATGTTGATAATGTCTTAGGTTGCAAAACATATGACTGCTAAAATTAAAAATGTTTGGGACTTCCCTGGCAGTCCAGTGGTTAAGACTTTGCCTTCCAATGCAGGGGGTGCAGGTTCGATCCCTAGTTGGGGAGCTAAGATCTCACATGCCTCGCGGCCAAAAAACCAAAAAGCATAAAACAGAAGCAATATTGTAACAAATTCAATAAAGACTTTTGATGGTCCACATCAAAAAAAAAATTTTTTTTTAATTAAAAGTTTACTTTGTTCATATATTGCCATGGTTGAAGACCTTAATGATTAAACGAGAGTTGGCGAAAGATTCTGAGTTAAGATCACAGAGTTGGGAAAGATTTTTGCCACAGTTCAAGCACAAAAATGTGAATAAACGCAAGGAACCAAAGAAGAAAACTGTTAAGAAGGAGTATACACCATTCCCACCACCACAGCCAGAAAGTCAGGTCAGTATTAAATGTTGAATTTCTTTACATGAGGGGGAAACCATTTTAATCTATTTTTGTCGGAAACTTTGAGGGTGGAATTTCTGTGTATGTACGTTTGGGTGTGTAGAGATTTAAGAAACTGAAGGTAAGTGTGAATAGGCTTATTTTGAACTAATTATATGGGGGTGGTGAGTGGAAGCTTCATACTGTGAGTGTAAACTCCGTCAAGGTAGGTGGTGTCAGTTGTGTATCTGTAGCCACTATAAATGTTCCATGGTTAAAAAAAATTCAACGATTTAGTCCACAATGCTTTCTGCTCTGCTTTAGCATCATTCATGTGACCATGTACTATAGGACTGCTCTGGATTTGAAATCTTAAGTCTAATATCTATCCTTTTTTTAAGACATGAATGCCCCTAATTTTGTCAACTGTCCTCTGGCATCATTCCCTTTCTAAAATTTCCTTTTCTCTCTTGCCCATCACTGTTTTCTTTCATACTCCCTTTTCTTCTATCAATCACACCTGCCCAACAAAACTAAAACTTAGATCAGTCCTAAAACTTGACTTGTTTCCCATAACGTGGCTACTGAACATAGCTGAAGAAAGTCATATCTTTGGATTATATCCCTTAAAAATTCACGTTTCCAATCTCAGATAGGTCTTCAGTATTCTCTGGCATCTCTGTGTCCTCTTAATTCTTTAGCCACCCTCCTACTCCAGTAAAATAAAATGCAATGTCATCTACTAGAAGTATTTGAGACTACGAGGCAAGAACTCTTTCAACTTCCTCTTATCTCAATTTTTTTTTCCATCTGCATCAATCCTTTCTTTTTCTGTTCTTTGAATTCTGTCGTCACCTGTCTTCTGAGGTGTCTTGCTTCATTATTCCCTTCCTTGGCTGTATGTTAAAGTCTTCCCTTTTACGAGTTCTTTGTGCTTAGCATGTAAACCCATCTCTTTCTGTGTACTATATCTTGTTTTCCCCATAGCCCTGTGTTTGTAGTTTTCCAGGAAGGTTTGATGAAAGGTCAAAGGTAAAAAAGGAATGATGATCATAGTAAAAATGGAAGTGTTGGATCTTGAGGTCTATTTTGGAAAACAAAGTGAAGCCAGAAGGAAAGTGTTAGTTGGGGGAAAGCGAGTATTCCAGTTACTAAACCATGCTTCTGTAACACCTGATATATTTTGTATAGCCCTGTACTGTAAGTAGTTGTCGTTTTATCTTTTTTTTTTTTAATGACTGTAAGCTTCTTGAATCAGCGATGTCTCATTTGACTTATTCTGTCACTTACTTGCTATGTAATTATGGGCATAATTTATTTAACCCCATCCATGCCTCAGTTTCTTTGTACAGAAAATAGGGATAATGATCATTCCTGTCTCAAAGAATTGTTAATAAGGATTAAGTGAGTTAGGAAGTGTAGAGAGCTTAGTATTAGAGTTTAGTAGAACATTGCCTTAGGTAGACCAATTAATTATATGTTGACTACTTAATGAATTTGCTACTGCAAATTAGTACTTAGTCTCCACATCCTGACAGTTCTTGCTTTTCATTTTGTATGCTGCAGCCTTTTTTTAAAAACAGCCTTTTACCTCTTCTCCTTTCTTCTGTACCTTTCATAAAGTGCTACTTTGCTCTCTTCACTCTTCTCAGGAACCTTCAGTCATTTCTAAATCATATCCCACTTCCCTTACCTGTCATTCATGTTTCTTCATGCTTCCCCAAAACTGTCTTTCCAGTTTCCTCTCACACTTTTCTGAATCATTGACCTTCCACCCCACCTCAAGCAGTCTGTTGTGTATTCCATGAACACATCACCTACTTTCCTACCTACATGCTTTTGTGCATATATATTCCCCTCAGCTTAGAGGACATTTCCTTCTTTTTATGTTGCTACCTTTATAGAGTAATCAGTTTTGACCCCACTGTCTTTACCTCAAGGTCACTGTTAATTTCTTAGGAATTGACTTCTCATCTACATTATTTATGATGTATTGTAAATACTGATTTCAACAGATTGATAAAGAATTGGCTACTGGTGAATACTTTCTGAAGGCAAGTCAAAAGAGGAGACAGAAAATGGAAGCAATAAAGGTAAGACCATGTCTAGCTTACAACACTAGTTGCAAAGTTTATAGATACTTGAATTCTTATTTAACTACAAAAGCGTTTTTTAATGTAGTTTTTTTTCTTAATGATGTAGGCTAAACAAGCAGAAGCTCTTAGTAGGAGACAAGAGGAAAGAAACAAAGCGTTTATTCCACCTAAAGAAAAACCAGTTGTGAAACCTAAGGAAGGTAATGCTTGTTTTCCAACTCTTGGTATGCCGTAAGTCTGTTAGAGGAAAAGTAAACCCATAGTGGATTTGTCTGAAGCTCTTTGAGTGTTAAGAAATAACCATGCGTTTCATCAATTCTCTTAGCATTTCATTAATCACAAATCCTAGGGAAAAGCGGTGGTGACTGAGATAATTTATAATTTAGTAGCAGCTAATGCTTATTTAAGAGTATCCCAGATTGACAGTCCCTTCCTGACCTCTGTGCTGAGGAAGGACTCTGTTGTGAAAGATATAAACCAGAGCAGTGAATCTTCTGTAAAAATAAAACAGTAAGATCCCTGAGCTCTGCTATCATGCCCTTTAAAAAGAGCTTATCAAAAGTTGTACTTTCTTTACTTGTGTGATCTGTGGCTTCAAATTTGATTCCTGTATGGTTAACGTGGATTTCTCATCACTTGGGCTAAAAGACACCAACAAAATAGCAGGACGATCTTTCTTACTCAGGGACTTTTAAAGACACTCAGAGAAAACACGCTGATGCCTTTTCTTCTCATTCCTAGCCTCATTTTGATCCGTCTTCTCCTCTTTCGCATTTTCTTTTCCACTAGTAACACGTGTACTCCTCTGTAAGGTAACTCTCCAAAGTAGTCAGTGGCACAGTGAGGGGAGGGAGGTCACCCAGCAGCATTGCACATGACCTGTTGGTCAAAGCCAGATGTGACAGTACTAGTTTGTTAATTTATATCAGTGTTAACAGCTTTAATATTCTACTATTCAGATCCTTGGTTATATAAAAATATCATAAGCATTATACTTTCTAGTTTGTACAATCTGTCAGTTATGTACTCTGAAGGTATTCAATAGCTAGTTTAATCTCAGTTTATTACTGATTAAAGTGTAGCTGTTCCACTCTAGTGGAGGCTTTAAGTCTGCTCTCAAGTTGCTGGGTTGTTTGATGACATTTTATCTTGTGGTTCTTTATGTCCTGAGTGCTGTTCTTTAAATAATAAGAAAAGGTTGTGTTTTTTTCCACTGCTTTTCTGTTTTGTTCACACTTATTGTGTTAAATACATGGGGTTGGGTTCTGTTAGGAGGACCTCCAGATACTCTCAGATTATGGTCTTTATTATCAAAATCTTGTTAAATGAAATACTACTAGTCATTAATTGAAAATTCGGAAAACTAAGTTTTTTAAGGAATCCTCTAAAGTTCCAATGTGGAATAAAACAATTTAAGGGAAAAATGTAATTTTAATAGTTGAATCCAGTAATTGGTTCAAATAGTTAAAGTATAATGCCATTTTCATGTATATTTTCACTAATGTATTTTTAAAGTACTTTGTTTTCTCCTAGTTAGTTAGAAGAAATTTCTAACTTTCCTTTAAGCAGGTGTTTTATCTTGTAACATGATCTTTCAATTGTAACAGTACTCTGAAATTATCGTCTTATATGTATTCTTTGTTTTATTTGGTATAATCTAAAGAATTACATGTATTGTTTTTATTTAGCTTCTACTGAAACTAAAATTGATGTGGCAGCCATCAAGGAAAAGGTTAAGAAAGCGAAGAGTAAGAAACTGGGAGCCCTTACAGTTGAAGAAGTTAAGCTTAAAATGGAAGCAGATGAAAAGAAAAAGAAGAAAAAAAAGTAACATACATAAAACAAAAATCCCTGAGCTAGAATTTATTAAGCTATCTCCTTTTGTAAAGGATTTTGAGATACTAGGGCATTAGTTGCCTTATCCCTGAGAAGTAATACCCTGATCACTTTTTTCTGAGTTTGTTTTGTTCTTTACATAAACTGCAATTCTTTATAAATTATTGTATTCTCCATGTTTTTTGAAAATTTTTATACTAGAAGGTGGTATATCTGTGTTTATATGCATTGCACCTAATCTATTCCAGGCACGTTTTATCTAGGCATGGTTTTAGGGGTAATTCTTAAGGTTGTTTATGTAAAGATTTTTGCAGTGTAGCTACTGTAATTATCCATCAAATCCAATGTCTGAGGCCATCGGTTAGTCTTTAAATATAATCATGTCCCAGCATTTGGTTTTGAGGAAAATAGATTTTTCAGTGCTCTAATGGCAACAAGTAAACATTTAGGTTTATCCCTTTTTGTAATCTTATTTTACATTTTGTTCCAAGAGTAATCCATAATCCAAAAGTGCAAGGCCTTTTAAATTAATTCCCTTAATTACTATTCCAATATGAGTCTGAGGAAGTAGTAAACCAGAAAGACATCAAATTTGCAAGAGAACAGGGAAAACCAGATATTTGGAATTGAAGCAGCAGGCAACAGGTTACATAGAAACGCTTTTTACTGATGAGGGCCAGGACTCGCCTAAATCTAGCTCACTGATTTTACATATTTAGAAGCTAAGGCACACGGGGGGTAGGTTACTCACTGAAAGTCACAGCTGTGGCAGCATGAAAACAATGCTTCTTCATAAAAAGTGGAAAGTAAAGATGAGTTTACCTTCTAATGTTAGGAAATTGAACCATTTCTTCTTTTGAGTAAGGGTTTGCTGCAAATTAGAAATAACACCCAATTTTATTTTTTAAAGCCATGTACGAATGAGGCTTTTTCCCCCCCTGGATTGTATTAGTTCAGAAGAACTAAATGAGGGTATTTGTGCTTGACCAAACTGATAATTATAACACTCAGTATTAGGATTGGTGGAGTAACAATGAGGAAAAGAGATGTGTATCTGTTACGTGGAAATATTGGCCAGTCTGGAAACACAACAGAGTAGTAACCTGTGAAACAAACATAAAATATACTCTTAAATGTTATTCCTCATAATGCAGTAACATAGCTCAGATAGATCTTATACAATTTAAGGTTTATATACATACGTGTCACTTTGTCTCGTTGTGGGTTAGCTATAAAATAAGAAAGAAAAGAATTAAAAGAATAGATACTGGTGAGGCTTTTGTTTTCTTTTAAAAAGCCAAGTCTCTTAATTGTAACCATTGACTGTTTCAACTTGTTTATATAACCTTTATATATAAACTTTTTATATACCACTACTATAAATGGAAAATCATTTTACATAATGTAACTGGCAGATAAAATAAATGCAATTAAAATAAAACAATTAAAAATAAGTATTAGTAATAATCAGTGTGAGCAATTTATTAAAATATTTTCCTGAAAGTAAGTTTCTCCTGAGAAGAATGATACTATCTATGGTCAGTAATGAAGAGACAGTGGCCTCTCTCATACATTCCAGTTTGTCATTAGTATATCAGTAGGGCATTTGGATATCAAAGTCATATTTACTCCTCTCCTTCCACTGAGCTTTATTAAGATTTTGACATTCAGAGCACTGGGAAGAGAATTCCACATCTGCCATAGCCTCCTTATACTTTTTAAATGGTCAGACACCTCTTTTACACCGGTTCTATGCCAGCTGCTGTTGCACCCCTATGGTGGAATCCATCAAGGAGCTGACCCTCTGGTACTCGTGAGCATCCCTGGTCATCATACCTGTGACTGACTGGGCTTTGCTGTGGTGAATTGCGACGAAGCTTCCGCTTCTTTAACTTTTCCTGGCAGTTATATCCATGAAATCAAGGTATGATATGCTTGCTAGTTATATTTTTTCTTACATATATATATTTTTAAAATGTTAAACATTCAACTTTTGAACATTGAAACAAATGTCATCCATGCACTAGCTAAAAATCAGCTTGTGTACCATTGGTGTGCCCAGCACATTTTGCAAAACCATCCTGATTTGACCTCCATTGGTATTTATTGAACCTACCAGTATCTAGAAGACCACAAAGGGATTTTTTTCCTCCAGTGTTTGCCACAATTTGTCAGAGACAAAATCTGATAAATAAAAGCTTTTATCCTCTAACCCTTACCCTCCTGCAAATTAGCGTGCGTTTTCCTTTGTCTCTCTTAAGAGCCCAGGGGCTTTTCATTATTGGACTACAGCCTTAATTTTCTGAATTTTATCCCACAAGGTTAGAGACCATGTCAGGCTAGATCTCTAAGATTAAAAGCTAAAACTCCAGCAGTTTTCTTCTTGTTATCATTGTGCTGGTGGTGTTACTGTCTAGATTTTTATAGAGAATGATTTTTTTAAGGAAATATGCAAATTAGCAATTATTTGCTTTCTAGACTAGGCACTTTGGTTACAAAGTTGAATTAGATAGGCATAATTCCTGCCTGTTTGGAATTCAGAGTCTAGTGGGAAAGACAGCTAACCAGTGGCAACAGTTAAATTACTTTTTACATAATTTAAAATTATTGTCTCAGTTTTCATCACAGATTCTAAAGAAGCATGAGTGAGTCTTGTTCATGAGCATAAAAACATATCATCTAAAACTTGGGCACAAAGAAGACACCAAAATACCAAGAGTAAACTCAAGATCTGAGATTACAGGAAGGATGAATTTGGGGATAATAGATAATATTTACTGAGTGATACTGTATTTTTTTTCATTCGTTTCACGAAACCTGTGAAGAGGTGCCACCGTCTACATTTCATTAATGAGGAAACAGGTCCAGACACTTGCCCAGCGTCACAATGGTGGAACTGGAAATTGAACTCTAAAATCTGTGGTTTTAACTCTTATGTCATACTGCCTAACTTGGAAAAAAAAAAAAAAGACATGCTTTCGTAGTGTTGGAGTAACATGAAAAATTCAGTTAACATTGGTGCTCTGAGAAGGGATTTGTTGCACTATGGCTACATGTTAGTGAGTTCTCTAAACAAAATTATGAGGGAAAGAATGGTTGAACTGGAGAGAAATGACTGGCTCAGAAAGCTGGTAGAAAAAGCGTCTCTGTAGCTGGAGTAAAAATGAGAACTCACTGTTTACAAATCAGGAGGAAGGGAAAAGCAGTTGAAAAGAATTTTATAATTTTAAACCCGGAAAGGACCTTAGGAAATGTGTAAGCAATGCAACACTTTGGCCAAACAAAAATTTATGCAGTTAAACTCAGTCTACTCTACCCTCCTTCTGCTCCTAGCACCCCGCCCCAGCCCTGCAGCCCTGAGGGGTTCAGTTAGTTACAGATCTGGACACAAAAGTCCTAGAGGATTTGCACAACTGCAGTAGCTTGATTGAGGTTTTCCTTCACACCATGGCAAAAAGTAAAGAAAAAACATACTGAGATGGAAAGGAATGTGTCTGGGACAGGAACCATAAATAGACTCTTGGCCAATTGTGTATTAATATTTCAAAGTTATGTAAAACATCCTTGGAAATGTAGCTTCATTGGCCTACACTGTTCCTCATTAAATGCTGTCTAACTAGTAAAAAGTGCCACGTTGCAGCTTTACTTATCTGATTCTAAAGATGAAAATGCAAGTCTTGAGTGCTTGGACAGGTAGTATCACACAATTCAGAATTCTTTTGGTTAACTTTGTTATACAAATTTTTGATCTTGCTGAAATTAGCAAATCTTGGGTCTACAGTTTCCCAGCATCAGAGTCGTTTGTTGTTTGTCTGATTAGCGCTAACTAAAGAATATTATTTGCTGCTTTAAATTTCTCTTGAACCATATATTCATTCCCAGGTTTGATTGCAACCCTGATGCCACTTTCCCTGAAAATAGCTGTTAGGATAAAGCAAATGTTTGCATTCTTAGCTCTGTAGAAAGTTACAAGAGTTTTGAACACATTGTATTATTGGTAGATTGCTCCTTTTACTCACCACAGAGATTGTCCAGACAGTTGTCGTTACTGGGGCAGGCACTGCATGTGGATCCTTTTTTATATGGCCAGGTTGGGTAATTGCCTCTGTGAAGTAGAGGAAAACTGTCCATTAGGAGAGTTTTTGGTTTCTTTTTTTTTTTCCAATTGCAATTTATTATGGTCCTTGGCTAAATCCTAGGATGAAAGTCTGCAGATTCAGAGGGTTGGTAAGAGAAGAGGAGAGGGCGAAGCAGAAATGGAAACCTGCTAATATTTGCAGAGTTCATTCTAGGTGCCTGTGTTTAGGAACCTATGTCTTAATCATCTCAGTTAATTCTTAAGACAACTCGGGGAAGAAGTTATTTTTATTTCTGTTTTACAGATAAGGAAACTAAACCTCTAAAAAATAAAGTAACTTGCCAAAAATCACAAGGTACAGATGTCAGAGTCAGAACGAAACCTAGATTTGTCTGATTTCAGAGCAGTACTCCCTCTACTTACTGTCTGGCCTATGTGATCACTGCCATCCAAAAAACTGTCTGTCTGAGAAAAGCCATCATGACCCACATTTTTGTTCTCCTCAGTCTAGCAAACCTCCATAGTTTTTATTGGATGGGAGCCATTTGGCTGGGGAAAGGGCTTTCCAAAAGAATATAACAAGAGGGCTTCCCTGGTGGCGCAGTGGTTGGGAGTCCGCCTGCCGATGCAGGGGACACGGGTTCGTGCCCTGGTCCGGGAAGATCCCACATGCTGCAGAGCGGCTGGGCCCGTGAGCCATGGCCGCTGAGCCTGCGCGTCCGGAGCCTGTGCTCCGCAACGGGAGAGGCCACAACAGTGAGAAGCCCGCGTACCGCAAAAAAAAAAAAAAAAAAAATATATATATATATATATATAAAACAAGAAATATGGGGTCGTTTCTAAAATGCAATTTGTTTTCACATAAAAGATGTGATATGAATAACAGATAATAATTACTGAATACTCTTCGTGTCCTAGGCAGTGTTCTAAGTATCCTCGAATGAATCAATCTTCACAATAACCCTATGAGGAAGATACTATAATTTTTTTAATCCCCACAGCTAGAGGCTGAGGCACAGAATGTAAGTAATTGACCAAGATCACAGATTAGAAAATGAAATAATAACCAAACATTTTATATCCCCATGAATATCTCTGGAGTAGTAATGATGAAAGGCTGTACATTTATTTCAGTGAACCTGCCATTGCTCTAATCTTTTTTGGAACTCTACTTTTGGAAAGGAGTTCTTAACTTTTTCATGTCATGTACCCTGTGGCAGCCTGGTGGAGCGCATGGGCCCTTTCTCAAAATAGTTTAAAAATACCGAAAATAAAGTTCATAGGATTATAAAGGAAACAAATTAAGTTGAAATAGTTATTAACATGTTAAAAATATTTGTGATATACTAATATGTACTTCTCAAGTATTAGGTAAGAGCTAGCAGGGAGTCTAATAATTACAGTAATTTCAAGGTAGTGATAAAAACTATTTTGAGAGAGATGCAGCAACCACAAAGTGATATGAACATATCTGTGATAAAGATACAGGTAGTGCAGTACAGTCACAGCTATTGCTGATAAGGATTGGAGTGTTATCTTCATAAATGTTACTTTCAATAGAAGTTACTGAAAAAGATGTAACTTTTTTCTAATCCAAGTTCATGGACACCTCTCCCTTAATACTATGCGTTAATTTTCAGAGTTGAGACATTACTTTTTATTAAAACCTCATTTCCAACTAAAAAGATATGTTCAAATCTCGTTTGGCTCCAAATTAATTTAGGTTGTCTCAAATTTACCCTTCTGCTTATGTTACCCTGTGGAAAATAGTCAAAGGAATATAGTAGAGATTCTGATAATTATAAAAGATATCCAAAATGGACATTAATCATTGGAGTATCTTTCATTGTTAAAAAGCACAGTACTCATTGAGTCGTTAAATTCTAGAATGTTTTTGATGCAGTCGTTTATGCTGCTTCATACTTTAATTGTGCATTCCATACTTTAAAGAAGAGGGGAAAATTGCTACTTCAAAAACAAGCTAAAAACAAGGCAGTTGTGACTTCTAGGGAAATAGAATTCATCTTGGGAGAAACATGCTACTGGAAAGGCCTGACTTTTGTCTAGATGGGAATGATTAGGACAAAGATATCTACAGTCTCCCAAAGTAATAGAAATAAAGCAAAAATAAATGAGACCTAATCAAACTTACAAGCTTTTGCGCAGCAAAGGAGATCATAGACAAACGAAAAAACAAACTATGGACTGGGAGAAAATATTTGCAAATGATGCAACCGACGAAGGGAAGTTCATACAACTCAATAACAGCAACAACAAAAACAAAAAATGGGCAGAAGATCTAAATTGACATTTCTCCAAAGAACACATGGAGATGGCCAATAGGCACATGAAAAGATGCTCAAGATCACTAATGATTAGAGAAATGCAAACCAAACTGCAATGAGGTACCACCTCACACCGGTCAGAATGGCCATCATTAAAAAGTCTGCAAGTAATAAATGCTGGACAGGGTGTGGAGGAAGGGGAACCCTCCAACAGTGAGGGTTTACATTCCCTCACTGGGAATGTAAATTGGTGCAGCCACTATGGAAAACAGTATGGAGGGTACTCAAAAAACTAAAAATAGAGTTGCTATATTATCCAGCAATCCCACTCCTGGGCATATATCTGGACAGAACTATAATTCGAAAAGATACATGCACCCCAATGTTCATTGCAGCACTATATACAATAGCCAGGACATGGAAACAACCTAAATGTCCATCTATGATGAATGGATAAAGAAGATGGAAGATGTGGTGTGTATTTATATATATGGAATACTTCTCAGCCATAAAAGAAGAATGAAATAATGCCATTTGCAGCAACATGGAGGGACCTAGAGATTATCAAAGTAAGTCAAGTAAGTCAGAAAGAGAAAGACAAATACCATATACTATCACTTGTATTTGGAATCTAAAATATAACACAAACTTACCTACAAAACAGAAACAGACTCAAAGAGAACAGACTTGTGGTTGCCAAGAGCCAGTGGGGATGTCAGGGAGGGATGGAGTGGGAGTTTGGGATTAGCAGATGCAAACTATTACATACGTGTATAGCTGAATCACTTTGCTGTACACCAGAAACGAATACAACACTGTAAATCAACTATACTTCAATAAAATAAAAACACAGAAAGACAAAGGGACCTAAATATTCTGCCCAATAAAGAAGTAGGAAGTTTTAGTTTCCTTGGTTGCCTGTCAGGGCCTCAGTTGTCTTATCTGCAAAACAGGGGTAATACTAGAACTTACATTTTATGAAGATTAAATAAGTTTAATATATGCAAAGCACTTAGAACTGTGCTTAGTACATAGTAAGCTTTATACAAACGTTATGGCATTGTTTTTAATTATTGTAATCTGTTTAAAACTTCAGTGCCATGGAAAATGCTCATATGTAATTTTAAGTAAAAATAGAAAACGTGTATTTCCATCATCTCAGTTTTCTAAGTATGTGTACGATGCACAAGCACACATATATAAGTTTAAAGGAAGTGGGAGGAGAATGTCATGCGTCTTCCCATTTTCCAAAGGGAGAAAAATGATGTCTGTTTCAAAAACAAAACTGTCAAAAGTAAATGAAATAAGTTATATAAATTGAGAAATTCAATTCAGAATGGGTTTTTGTTCTGCTTTGAAAAGTTTTTAATAAGTTAATAAATATTAAGTGGAATATTAATCTTCCCATCTTGTGGTGTTATTACAATATCCAATTAATCTATGTCCCTGAAAACATTTTAGTTTTCCTACTCTTAAAAATGTGTTCGTGTGTGTGTGTTTATGTAGTGTTTATAAAGGTGTACACACAGACACACACAAACACAAACGCACATACAAAGAAAAAGGTATCAATGTAAATGGAGTAAATCTCTGGGCAGAGGAATTAAGGGTAACGTTAATTTTCTCTTTTAAACTTTTTTTATTACCCAGATTTATTTTCTATAATGAAGATAAATACTTTTAAAATAGTTTTTTTTTTCTTTTCCCAGAAAGAGGTTAATTTGGGCACTTACGCTGGTCCATAGTTGCATATAAAATGTGCTCCATTGCGAAGACTTTCAAAGCCAGCAACTCGAGAACAAAACTGTACTGCACAGCCAACTTTGTAACTATCTGCCCAAACAATCTGAAAGAAAATACAGATTGTTAAGAAGAGAGAGATACTAAAATGAACACTTGAGTATGATTAGGCCTTCGTAAACACAGGCATGTTAACTCTACTTAGGCAAAGCAGTTACCGCCAGGGAAGTTTTAGGTAGTCAGAATTTGGTTGGAAAGTGTGTGTGTGTGTGTGTGTGTGTGTGTGAGTGTGAGAGAGAGATAAACAAATAATTAAGCTAATTTTGACAGCTAGTGCAATGAAGAAATAAAACAGGCTAACAGGATAGAGAGTGACTGCTGGGGAGAAAGAGGGCTGCTTTCACTTGGATGTGCAGGGAAGGCATCTCGAGTGTGGAGGCAGCATTTGAGGTAAGGCCTGAATGATGAAGAGGCAGCGCTCAAAACATGCAGGAGACCAACTGATGGAGGAAGAGCATCCGTGCAGAGGGAGCCCTTGGGGCAAAGGCCCTGGCGTGGAGTCTGCTTGCGTGCAAGAGTGGCAGAAAGAAGGCAAGCAGAGGGGCTTCCCTGGTGGCGCAGTGGTTAAGGATCCACCTGCCAATGTAGAGGACCCGGGTTCGAGCCCTGATCCGGGAAGATGCCACATGCCGCGGAGCAACTAAGCCGGTGCACCACAACTACTGAGCCTGCACGCTAGAGCCCGCGAGCCACAACAACGGAGCCCGTGTGCCACAACTACTGAAGCCCGTGCAGCTAGAGCCTGTGAGCCACAACTACTGAGCCCACTTACCACAACTACTGAAGCCCACACGCCTAGAGCCCGTGAGCCACAACTACTGAAGCCCGTGTGCCTAGAGCCCATGCTCCACAACGAGAAGCCACCGCAAGGAGAAGCCCGCGCGCCACAACGAAGAGTAGCCCCCGCTCGCCGCAACTAGAGAAAGCCCACGCAGCAACGAAGACACAACGCAGCCAAAAATAAATAAAGGCAAGCGGAGCTGGGATCCAGGAGTTGGGGAAAATCACAGGCAATGAGGTCAGAGAGGAGCAGCTCATGGGGAATCTTGTAGTGGAGGGAGGGAGAGTCCCTTTTTCAGGTCTTAGGAAGGTCACTTTGGCTGCTAAACTAGATGGACTGAGAAGAACAAGGGTGAAAAGAGGGAGGGAATTCGGGAGACTGCTTCACTGGTACTGGAAAGAGCAGATGGTGACTCTCACTTCGGTGATGGTAGTGGGGTTCCCTAGAATTGACCAGGTTCATGGTTCAGCTTAGGGGTAAAGCTGAAAGAATTTGCTTTTGGTTTGAGGGTGGGGTAAGAGGGAGAGAGAAAAATCAAGTTAATGTTTGGGTCTGAGCAACATTTGCTGAGACGGGGAAAATGAGGGAAGGAGGAAGTGGGTGGGAACACAGACAAGGGGTTCTGTTCAGTTCCTGCTACTCTTGAGATGCCTGTCAGACGACCATCTGCCGGTCAGAAGACAGAGCATGGCTCGAGACACAAACCTGGAAGACGTGGGAATGGATTAGATCTTGTAAGCAAAGATAATAAACAACTAAATGAGAGCATGGGATAAAGAAAAAAAAGAAACAGCCAGCAAAACATTGAAAGGGAGTGGCTAGTGGCATAGGAGGGAAAGCAAGAACAGGGCCAGCTTCCAGGAGAGGGATGTGCTGTCCCACTGGACCCCGTGATCAGAAGGGCCCCATACCTGGTTTAATTCAGTGCTGCACGCATTTTAGCACTTTCAGTGGCACTTTTCCCATGATTTTTGAACAAGGGGATCCACGTTTTCATTTTGTATTAGGCCACACAAATTACACAGCTCATCCTAACTGAGACTGTTTGCTGTAATAGAAGGCTGAAGAAAACAGTAAAGTATTTTAAAAATCTAGTATGTGGGGGCTTCCCTGGTGGTGCACTTGTTGGGAGTCCGCCCACCCGCCGATGCAGGGGACACGGGTTTGTGCCCCAGTCCGGGAGGATCCCACATGCTGCGGAGCGGCTGGGCCCGTAAGCCATGGCCGCTGAGCCTGTGCGTCCGGAGCCTGTGCTCCGCAACGGGAGAGGCCACAACAGTGAGAGGCCCGGGTACCACAAGAAAAAAAAAAAATCTAGTGTGGATTTAAGCCAGCAATTAAATGCACTCCTTTTTACAGTGATACAAAATAGAATTTTAAATTATTTTTACATATATATATATTTAGCAACTTTGTGACTACTTGTACCAAATACAGGGAGATGAATGAGCTGGAGCCAGTGGGTGCCTTCACAAAATGTAGAGAAAAGCAGTCAAGAAACCATTAGGCTAGGGTTTTGAGCTCTGTGAAGGGGAAGCAGAGGGCGCTCAGGGAGTTTACAGCAGGGATCCTGCTCTGAGTTAGTGAGGCGGAAGCTGAAAGTGAGCTGGTCCGGGAGGCCAGAGAAGGTTCCCAGCAGAGGGCACACCTGTGCGAACCAACCCCGAGGTGGGAAAGACTCACAGAACTGAGACAAGGCTGGTGTGTCTGCTGAAAAAGGTCAAATTTACTCAAAAAAAAGAAAAAAAAAATCAATTAAGAACAGCTCTCTGGGGAGAGAGTGTAGAGTAGGGGAAGAGGGTTAGGATGGAGGCAGCTCCTCCAAGGCTCGTGGATGGAGTAGGAGGTGGGGGAGGAGCTAGAGAGGGCTGGGCAGTGTCGGGGGGCGGGGGGGGGCGGGACACTTTCCATTCTGTCCTCCTCCTTGTGTGACAACTGGGGAGGAGCTACGGAGGCAGGTACTGGTCTCCCACAGAGGATCAGTGCTCTCCTTTGGTGAAGGACGGCCCTCCCTGGTTGAGGTGGGGTGTCTCCCTTCCCATCTCACACCCTGGAATCCCCTGCAGGGAACTCCAGGTAACCAAGTAAATCAGGCCTCTATCTCCCCGAGAGCACCTAGTTTTATGGCCATTCATTCTCAGGTTTGATGCTTGTACTTTAATTTCCCAATCATTTTTGTATTTATTTTTATATTTCTTCATTTCTATTCACTGCATCTCAAAGTGACTTCCTCTGGGGTGCTTTGTTTAAAATGCAGATTTCTGGGCCCATCTCAGTCCTACTGCATGAGAGTCACTGGAATTGTCCTTGAAATCTGTATTTTTTTAAACCTGAGATATAACTGACATACAAAATTATATTAGTTGCAGGTGTACAATACTGAATCAGTGATTCAGTATTTGTATATATTGCAAAATGGCCACCACAATAGCTAGTTAACACCTATTACTACATATGGTTACAAGTTTTTTCTTGTGATGAGAACTTTTAAGATATACTCTTAGCAATTTTCAAATACATAATACAGTATTGTTAACTCTAGTCACCATGCTGTACATTACATCCCCAGGACTTATTTATCTTAAAACTGGAAGTTTGTACCTTTTGACCACGTTCACCCATTTCACTCATCCCCCACCTCTGGCAACCACCAATCTGTTTTCTAAGAGTTCGTTTTATTTTTTTAAGATTCCACACATAAATGAGATCATATGGTATTTGACTCCGTCTGTCTGACTTACTTCACTTAGCATAATACCGGTAGATCTATCCATGCTAATGACAGGATTTCCTTAAGGAAAATGTAGTCTATTTATATACACACAGGCACACACACCCATATTGGAACATTATTCAGCGAAAAAGTTTCTCTATTTTAACAAGTTTCTCAGGTGATTCTTATGCATGCTAATGGGCCATGTTGGGAGTACAATCGCCTGAGTCAATCATTTTATATTCTGATCCTCTGGTCTTTGAGCACTTTCCTCCAGTGTTGTATCTCAAGTGTCAAGTACTCTTAATCTTTGGGTTCCTCCCACACACACTTAATGCTTTATGCTATTTCTTTTATTCTACTTTCTTTTACATTTCTGATCTCTCTTTTCCAAGACAGTGCAAATGTTAGTTACCATTCGTCTTGTGTTTTAGTTGGGCTCTCTTTAAATCAGGTTGTAATTAACATAGAGGCCATCCGTTTTAGGTTATGAATTTTGACAAAAGCATGTAGTTGTGCAGCCGCCACCACATTCAATACCTAGAACATTTCCCCAAAAGCTCTCTTGTGCCCCTTTGTGGTCAGCTCCTACCCCCAGCCCCTGGCAATCACTAATCTATTTTCTGTCCTTGTGGTTTCGCCTTTTCCAGAATGTTACATAAGTGGAATCAGTTTAAATGTAGCTTTTTCAATCTGGCTTCTTTCACTAAGCATAAGCATTTGAGATTCACTCATGTTGTTGAATTCATTACTAGTCACTCTCCTTTTCATTGCCGAGTAATATTTATTGCATGGATTTATCAGTTTATCCATCCATTCAAGTTGGCCTCTTTTTAATAGCTTCATGGGCATTCAGTTTCTGGGTTCAACTCTGTGGGCTCTGGGGTTACAAAGACCAAGTTTATATTTCAGCTCAGCCACCCACTGTGTGACCTTGGCCTCAGCTTCCTCGTCTATTAAATGAGGGTAACACCACCTACTCCACAGGCTTATTTTGACATTCTAAATGGGCTAATAAGAAAGTGATTAGAACAGCTTATGGAACATAGCAAGCTCTCAGCAGATGTTCATGTTTTATTCTCTTATGACTAATTTTCTTCTGCTTTAAAACTTTTGAAACTTTTTTAATCAGGTAGATTCCTGTTGCATGTTTTCATTTTTTCATATGGTAAACAAAAAGAATTTTAAAAAATTAAGAGCTACTCACTGAGAATTTTCCTAGTGGCCGGTAGTGTTCAGCATGTTACATGCAACATGTTTAACCTCATAACAAATCTATAAATACATACTGCCCCAATTTTTCCTAGATGAGGGGTGGAACTTAATGCTACTTGACCACAAAGTGCTGTGAGGACAGTCCATGCCCTAAGCAAGATGCTTCCAGAGTGCTCTCCTTTTTAGCAGAATCAGGAAACTATACCTAACAAAAACATTGCATCTGGGGAACCCAACCCAGTGGGGGCAGGCATGTCTCTTCCTTCTAGCTAACAACCCCTATACACCATCTTCCCCTTTCAATTCTCAGTATGAGTCCATCTGACTCATTATCAGTAATATGCAACATGTACAAAATCAGCTAGACAAACTGAAACATCGCACACTTCCGTTCGTTCTGGGAGGGTGTAAAAATAAAAATTTCAACGGGTGGGGATAAAAAGAAATGAGATCAATAGTGCCATCTAGTGGGCATTATTAGCACTATCAAACCTGAGCTGCTGCCCACCCAGCTATTTTTTTTTTTACTATTTATTTAGTTATTTGGCTGCACTGGGTCTTAGTTGTGGCACGCGGGATCTTTTAGTCACGGCACGTGGGATCTAGTTCCCTGAGCAGGTTAATTTCCAGCATGAATTTAAAATGGTCCCCTGCATTGGGAGCGTGGAGTCTTAGCCACTGGACCACCAGAGGAGTCCACCGCCCAGCTTTTTAAGTCAAACTATTCCCAAACTTTACAAAGATGAACTGTCGGCAACAAAATATCTAAGCTAAATAATCTTCCATATCAATACACCAGAATTCTTCCACAATTGAAATCTCTAGTGAAGACAGAACTAAAGCGTTGAGTTAACATGTCAAGAAATATCACACTTTAATGAAGTAATAATGCATCTGGGGACTTCCCTGGTGGTGCAGTGGTTAAGAATACGTCTGCCAATGCAGTGGACATGCACGGAGCAACTAAGCCCGTGCGCCACAGCTAGAGCCTGTGCACCACAGCTAGAGCCTGTGTGCCACAACTACTGAACCCTGTGCACCACAACTACTGAGCCCACGCACCCCGACTACTGAAGCCCGTGCGCTCTAGGGCCCACATGCCACAACTACAGAGCCCGGGTGCTGCAACTACTGAAGCTCACACACCTGGAGGCCATGCTCTGCAACGAGAAGCCACTGAAATGAGAAGCCTGCACACCGCAGTGAAGAGTAGCCCCCACTCGCCGCAACTAAAGAAAGCCCACGCACAGCAAAGAAGACCCAATGCAGCCAAAAAAAAAAAAAAAAAAAATGCATCTGAATCTATTGTCTTTACTCTGTACAACCACTGCTCACTGGCCAAAATCTGAAAATAGCTTGCTTTTTATTAACAATTAACATGAGGGTAAGTGGGAAGTTATAAATACCCACTTGAGGTAATTTCCAGCATGAATTTAAAATGGCAACTGAGTAATCTTGGACCTCCTAGCAAGATTTCTTGCAAGGATAAAAACAAGAAGTCTTCAATCAAGCTGTCAGAGCCTTCTTCCAATTGATGGAAAAACAGCTCATGGAAGAAATCTAAACTTTGTTCAATGACTACTAAGTACTACTACTTTACTAGATAAGCAACATATCTTATATCTGAATCCCAACTCTTCCTCTTACTAGCTAAATGACACTGGGGTAACAACTTCTTGACCCCTCTGGGCCTGTTTATTCATCTATGGATAATAGCATCTCTTAGAGGTGGGTGGTGAGAGTTGAATGAGATCTTACATGTAGAGAACGAAGTACCACATTCATTTAAAAAGTAGTTGCTGGTGCTGTCTCTTCCCAGACCCAGAGGTCCCTGGACATCCTCTCCCTCATTTGAGTTGGGGGGTAGACTGTAGTGGTCTCTTAAAGAGAACAGGTTAGGATCACTCACTTTGGCTCTGCTACCTGTCTGAAAGGAACTGGATTTTAGGAAATGTTTTATGTCCCAAATATTAGCCCTCTTTTTTTTCCCCTAAATGCAAGAGGAAGATTTACAAGTAAGCTCTGTTAATTTGGGAAGGGCCATCTCTGAGATCTCAGGCCTCTATGACATATAATGAAGTTTCCTCCTCTTGTTTTGACTTCCTGGAATGATGGACATGAAGTGTCTTTTAACTTGCAGGGTTTAGGAGACTGTTGTCAATTTAACAGTCTTTGGATCACTGTGTATTTGGTGGGTTAAGCTGCTTGCCATTCTTCTGAAATGCCAAGTTCATTTGTACACATTGTACACCTTCTACACCTTGTTAATTTTGCCTGGAGTTCTTTTTACATTCCTTTTTATTTGACAAACTCTCACTCAGTTTAAGAACCAACTTACATGTCTCCTGCTGTATGAACAAGTCCTGTGTCTCCATACCTCCCTTTGGCCAGGTCAGTTGCTCTGTCCCCATTGCTCCCATGGCACCTTGTCAGTTTCTCCGAGCTGCACTAGCTATATGCTATAACACATCCACTTACACACGTCTCTTCCAAATAAAAGTCACCTCCTAAGGGTCAGGGGCCATTCCCAGCTGTGTCCCTCATTCCCTGCCCCACAAGCCATTTCTCCTCCCTCTCACTTCTCTGCGATCGTACTCCCGAGTAAAATCTTAGCACGTAAGCTATTATCTCAGGCTCTGTTTTTTCAGGAGTCTGGACTAAAACGCATGACCTGTACCTTACAAAGTGCCTAGAATAGGGGAGAAGCTTAAACACTGACTGAGAGTCAGCACCTTCAGACTGACAATTACTCCTGGAGATTAATACCATAGTGCATAATGGCACCAGATACCACTTGTAGGCACTCTGGATTTAGCTTTCTTGCCCTTTAGGATTTGTGGGAATCCAATGAAATTTATTTTCTGGTTTATTTGTTAATATAAACCAAAATTGATGGCTTATTGGGCAAGTCTAGGGGAGACCTTACTTATATTTCCAAGAAAGGGACCAAGCCTACTGATGATTTCATAGCTCCTCCTTGATTACAATAACCTTAAGATGAAAATTTCACTGACATCAACCCTTTCCCTCTCATTATAACAATTTCCTGTAACTGTGCCAAACGTGTTTCATCTATACCACCACCAGTGAGGTCAGTATCTTTATAAGGCTGAACTATATTGAGTTTTTCTACCAACATTTTGCTCTTAAAAACACCTAATATTCCAAGTTAACTGGCTTGTTAGAAATGCTTTTGCTCTCAGACATCATTTCAACAATTTTTTTCTACGTTAAAAACCAGTCAAACATAGGTTCACTACTTTTAGTTATTGGTTTGACAAGGACCGCCAGGAAATAAAATAAATAAAATGTGGCCAGTATAGGGAGGCAGTATATTAAGAAGATTATAGAAGACTTTTCCTAGGGATTTGTTTCCACCATGTTG
The DNA here is from genome assembly GCF_963455315.2 of Globicephala melas. NCBI lineage: Eukaryota > Metazoa > Chordata > Mammalia > Artiodactyla > Delphinidae > Globicephala > Globicephala melas. Next base: position 42,443,043 of record NC_083323.1, read on the forward strand.
CAAATGTGAGTTAGAGTTAGGAAGCCAAAAACAGCTTGAATTTAAAAAAAAAAAAAGAAAGAAAAAATCTCATCGAGAAGCTCTGAATGTGGCTATTGACACTAATACTGTAGATGTGGGTACAGGGTAGCTACAGGATTATTTGTACAAATTTATATGTTGACCTCTCCACTGGGTCTGGGACTTTTTTTTCGTCTTCATGTGGCACATCATAGATTCTTAGTCCATGTTTGAAAGACTAAGAGGATATGGAAGCATCAACTATTATTACCATAATTTTTTTTTCTTTTGGCCACACTGCGCAGCATGCGGATCTTCCCCGACCAGGGATCGAACCCATGCCCCCCTGCAGTGGAAGCACAGAGTCTTTACTACGGGACCAACAGGGAAGTCCCCTTCAATTCTTATTGATGCTTCTGTCTGAGAGGCTTATTTCTCCCAGTTTTATAGTCCCAGAACAATTGACTCAAATTTCCTAGAGAACTCGTACCTGGAATAAATCCATTTACTCATAAGGTCCTTTGATTGCTCACAAATGGCACAAAATACCACGGGAAAACAGGTGTGATCAAAATTATTCAAAGGCTGTGCAGATTGGTGGGCCTCACATTTTACCTATGTCCATGTAACTACACTCTTCAAGCACTATCTCCTCTGGTATTGGAGTCTGTTCCATTTATTTATTATTTATTTATTTATTTATTTATTTTGCGGTACGCGGGCCTCTCACTGCTGTGGCCTCTCCCGTTGCAGAGCACAGGCTCCGGACGCGCAGGCTCAGTGGCCATGGCTCACGGGCCCAGCCGCTCCGCAGCACGTGGGATCTTCCCGGACCGGGGCACGAACCCGTGTCCCCTGCATCGGCAGGCGGACTCGCAACCACTGCGCCACCAGGAAGCCCTCCATTTATTTATTTTTAAAGTAAGCCTGTAACCCCTACTCTCTCATATTTACAGGGACACTAGCTTACTCTATATTTTTCTTAACACCAGATTCCAGCTTTCTCCTCACCCTTGAAACGACGGCTTCCAGAGAATATAAGGTAGATACTTACCTGAGTATAATGGCCACAGACCTTGTCACATTTCCGAGTCTTGAAGTCATAGTACTGAATTTCGTTGTACCAGTCTGTGACGGCTGAAGACACAGAAAAGAGGTACAGAGACCCAGTCCAGAGGTTTTCTCCCAGTGAAGTGAAATTTGGGTGCAGCTTGTGGGGTAGCTTCAGCTGTATGTTATGTGCAAACTGACAGTTCCTTGCCCATGCTTTTGCAATTTGGGCTAGTACTGGGTCCCAAGTCTGCAGAAATAAATACGAAACACTAGGAGGGTCAAGAATGGAGCCTGTTACCCAACCCTGTAACCACAGTGAGCAAAGTGGGAATTTGCATGGGAGGTGAGGCACGATGTCCAGAATGGAGAAGGACCACGAACATGTAGGTCCTCCGTATGTGGAGGATCATATTGTGGTCTTCAAGTTTTGACTAGCGTTAGTGGGAGACACAATAATCTAGTTTCGAGGAATTTAGAATCAAAGTGAGTGACACAGAACAACATTTCACTGAAGGTCTATTATGTTGCAAAATAACATGCTGGTTTCACATATTTTCTGTAATTTCATACCTACAATAGCCCCTATCGTAAGAAGCTCAGAAAGGTTAAAAACCAGGCCAAAGCCACAGACCTAGGATTCAAACCCAAGCCTGACTGAATCAAAATCCTAGCCTTTCCCCCAGATGCCCTGCGGCCTCCCTGAGACAGTCAGTACTCTGCCGGCAACAAAAAAAAGTCAACTTAGAGACAAAAAACGAAACCAAAAAAACCTCACAAAAATTAACAGGCAAAAAAGAGACATAAATTGCACCTGAGGACGTGTGCAAAGGACGTGTCCAAAAAGAGAAGTAAAACATACTTGCTTTATAACAAGAACTGAGTAGGCAGAGAGAAATTGGGTTCGTTTTGATCGCAGGTGGTGAATTTAAAGCACACCTTCATCACCACGAGAGCACTGGTCAGGATTACCAAGGATTCACCACCAAAATCAATCCACATTAGCTGTTTTTGACTGACTTCTGCCACAAGCCCTCATGTTTTTCTTACCATGTATAGCATATCACTGGCTTTTGGAGTCACTTCTGATCGGAACTTGTTGTGCATTCGAACACAGTCTTTGATGAAATCTTCATTTTCGATATCTGGCAAAGTATTTGCTGGAGAGGAAGAACTGGAGACCACAGAGAGCATCCAGGGTGTCACAGCAAGTGCGACTCGCATGCTCAGACTGTCTGGCATGGAGACCCGGAGGCTGGAATCCAGAGGCACTGCAGGTCCCGAGGGTCGGTGAGCCGGTTTTACAAAGCACAGTCGACTTCAGCTTTGAGAAAACGGAAAGCAGAACATGAGTTCATCACAAGTGTGAAGAAAAGGGTTTCTCCATATATGGTTTGCAGCTCGTTTTGTGCCCTTAACCCTGTCTTTTCGGTGGTTCTCAGTGACACAGCACCTATTGCAACATGGATTTTTACGAGGTTACATCAGACTTTCTTTTGAGTTGGGGGATGTTTCCAAAGGAAGTTCTGGAATCTCCAGAAATAATAGTCCCAATTTTTACTGAGGTTCTGGTGGTTAAACAAAAACATCTCTTATTTCAATAAAGGTCTTGCCAAATACTTTTTAAAAACATTTTTTTTGGAGTCACATCAGCACACCGTGGTTAGAATATCTGGTTAACATCATCGCTCGACCTAGAATTCATTCACAATGGTGAATGTGATGGGGTTAAGTCGATTTTGTCCATTCCCCTCCCCCAAATGAAAAAAACAGTTACGTGGACTTTTGGAGGCAGCTGGCTACTGCTGCCAATGGATTCCTAATTTTGCAGCCTTTGCTAAACTTCTGTCTGCTCTTCTCCTAGATCACAACACAGAGCCTATTTCCTGGCCCTTCAGAGGCATTAATCAATCTCCTTTGAAGCTTTAATATTAGCTTTGTCCACACTCCAAATTCTTGGCTTACCTAATTTTGACAGACCTGTTCATCTATACCGCCATGAAAATAATGGGACTGCTGCAGGCATTCTAGGACAATCTTCTGCTTCTCAAGATACATCCCTGTAGCGTGTTTCTCATGCCAGTTAGCTCCTGCGGCATTAGGTGTGCCCCATGCTTCTGTGCAGTGGCTGCAGCTGCCGCCTTGATTGACAAAGCCAGTGTGCATGTTAGGCTCCCCTATTCACCTCTATGTTCCCCAGGCGGTGTCAGCTATTCTACAAGTTCAAAGGATACAGCAACTCTCTACACGGTGACAGGCCACCTATGAGCTGACTTTCTCATCATCTTACATCGTTGTAACCGTTTGAATCCAGCTACTTTACTACCCCTCCCTGATGGACAGCCCCGCTGTATCACACATGATTGCCTTGCAGCCGTAGAAATGGTCTCAAAGCCACGAGAGGTTCTCTCAGACACCCCTTTAGGTAACCCAGCCTGACTTCTATTTTGTGATGGCTCCCGTCAATGAAGTTTCTTGGGAAACATAACTGGTTATGCTGCAGTTTCCCCTCGTGGGACGCCTGCTGCTCATTCTGATGCCACAGGAAAATCAGCCCAAGCTGCTGAGCTCATAGCTCTTACTAGAGCTTGTACCTTAGCAGAAGGGAAAACTGCCGCTATTTACACAGATTCCAGATGTGCTGCTGGAGTCTGCCTTGCTGTTGGCACAATTTGCAGATCCCGTGGCCTCTTAACTTCTGCAGGTAATCTTATTGCTAATGACCATATAGCAGCTGCCTTATTACAAGATATTCACCTCCCTTCTAAAACTGTTGTTCATTGTTCAGCCCATACCAAGGAAATGCTGTATCTTTAGGAAATGATCAGGCTGACAGAGTTGCTAAAATCCAGCTCAAAATGGACACCCTTGTTCCTTCTCTACCGAATTTTTAAACTTACTTGTATTCTTGACTGATTTTATCAACTGTTAAGCAAATGCCCCGCAGTCTGAAAGAGGCAAATGGGTGCAAAAGGGTGCTAAACAATTACCAGATGGATACATCAGGCCAAATGGACTTCCTATAGCACCCTTCCCTTTAACCTCTTGGCTTATATCCCATCAAGTGGGATGTATGTGCAGATGGGGGAGAATTAAGGAAATACAAGACAATTGGTTTTGCCCTGGCATCCATAAAATTTCTGACCAAAGTATTTCCCTGTGTACTACTTGTAAATCTCCCCAAATTTCTGGGAAATACCTGGGATACCCCCAAGAAATCCTCCAAGGGCCACATTCCCCTTTGTGGCACTCCAAATGAATTTTATAGATTTCCTCCCGCTTTAGGCTATTCTCACTGTTTGGCTGTTGTCTACATGTTTCGTGGATGGACTGAATCCTATTGGACTAGACGTGCCTCAACCACAACAGTGGTAAAGACATTAATAACTGAGGTTATTCCTCACTTTGGCATTCCTTTATGGACTGAATCAGATCAAGGAACTCATTTTACAACATAAAGCACTTGCTTGCAAAAACTCCAGGGTACTCATTACAATTTCAGACTCCATATCATCCTTAACCCTCAGGGAAAGTAGAACGTAAAAAATCTAGACATAAAAAAACTTTAGGAAAGATCTGTCAAGAAACTGGACTTAAATGGCCAGAAGCTTTGCCCTTGGCCGTTATAAAGATCCAGAATACTCCAAATAGGAGACATGGACTGACCCCTTTCAAAATGGTCTTTGGATACCCAATGTCCATTGGTATTTCTAAACCTTCCATTGCTGGGTTAAGTGAAGATTATGGGAACTTAGGTGAACAACCTGATGATATGACTAGCTAGATACAACAACAAATGTACATGAAGAAGGTAAAAGGGGCTTGGCTTCCATCAACTGATAAGCCTCGCCATCCTTTCGACCAGGAGACCAAGTGTACATCAAGGTCTTTAGAAGAAAACATGTGCTGTCACCTCCCTGGGAAGGACCTAATGAGGTACTGCCAACCACCTACACTGTCGTCAAAAGGAAAATCCTCCTGGATCCACGCAAGCCATGCCAACACAGGCCCAGAACATCCCTCTCAAGACAAGTGGGAGACAGATGCCCCAGGTGATTTTGAAAGATTTCCAGGGCCGATTCCCAGGCCCAGAAGCAGCCAGCGTCATGAAGCAGACAGCTTTTCCCAAGATCACAGATCAAGAAGCCTCACTTTCACCTATCTCCCTTTCCCCACTTTTAAGACTCCCTATACACACACATCAAAAAACAGAACACTTTTTCCTATTAACAAATCCTTTCTCTGCATTTATTAATCATTTATTAGAAGGCTAGCTGGAGAGCACTTGTCTCTATCTTATTTCTCCTCTAAGTCTCCACTCTGGGCTCGTTTTCAACCTGTGTTTTGTTCTTACTAACCCTCCCTTACCCCCTTATGCTAACTTACCAAACCCTGGCCACGCTAACTCAGCCTGAGTGTTGATTATGTCAACATGTGGATAGTGCAAAAGAGCCTGACCGAGTCTGGGTTCCTGCTGATGTGGACGTGGTGGGCTAAGTACGTAAGATGGATGAGCGGCAGGGTATGATATCCATGACAAGAAAATCATCACTCTGCATCTTCTTTTTTTTGCGATACGCGGGCCTCTCACTGTTGTGGCCTCTCCCGTTGCGGAGCACAGGCTCCGGATGCGCAGGCTCAGCGGCCATGGCTCACTGGCCCAGCCGCCCCGCGGCATGTGGGATCTTCCCGGACTGGGGCACGAACCTGTGTCCCCTGCATCGGCAGGCGGACTCTCAACCACTGCACCACCAGGGAAGCCCTCTGCATCTTCTTTTAGTGAGTCATTTGGGCCCCAGAAAAAAAATCTGTAGAAGCCCACAGACTGTCCCTTACCCAGATAAATAGGTGAAAAATTTTCCCTTTGCATTAAAAGCAAACATGACACTGGACCTTTCTTGGGTGACATACCAGGACAATATTGCAAATCAAATTCTGTGGTTTGATTCCATAGGTGACATCTTTAAACCTCGCAAGGAAACTGCAAATGACTCTAGCACCACCATTTTGGGAACAAATGTCTGCCAAATCACCACATGTTCCGGATGTCTCAGAGGTCACCCTCGTACAAGTCAGGATATTGCAGCTGCCCCCATGATCAAGCTGCCCCAAACCACAAACTATATACGGGTGGATCAAAAATCTGGACTTACTTTGGTTAGGTGACAGAAATAAGCTTTACAGCTGCCAAAACCAGACAACCGAACTCCTATATCAGCTATTTTGCAATCTGTTTCACTCTCACATGTCGACAGGAGCGCATGGAGAATGGAGGCGTTTGGACACTACAGCACCACTGGCAAAAGTCATGGAATACCCCTGGGAATTACAGCTTCCATTCTAACCTTGTCTGTATACCACTCTAGTCTTTTTATTTTGTGTGACAACCAATGTATAAAGGGTTCCTGACTAAATGGTCAGGACCATGTGGATTTGGATACCAGTCTCCTTCTGTCACCAAATACTCCACCCTAAATACCAGCCAAATTACAAACATGAGTTCCTTTGTTCATAAAGTTGTGCCACGTAGACATGCTTGCCGAGAAATCACAGGGAATCTGCTGCGTATCCCAGTCCCAATGTCTTTTCAGCACTGAGGGTCTTATTGCCAAGCTTTAAAGATTATGAATCGGAAAAAGGAATCTCTCTGCAGTAATGGAAGAAGAGTTCAATACTGCTGTGCAAACCCTGAAAATACTCCAATCAGAAGTTAATAGCTTAGGGCTTCCCTGGTGGCGCAGTGGTTGAGAGTCTGCCTGCCGGTGCAGGGGACACGGGTTCGGGCCCTGGTCTGGGAGGATCCCACATGCCGTGGAGCGGCTGGGCCCGTGAGCCACAGCTACTGAGCCTGCGCTTCTGGAGCCTGTGCTCCGCAGCAAGAGAGGCCGCGACAGTGAGAGGCCCGCGCACGGCGATGAAGAGTGGACCCCGCTCGCCGCAACTAGAGAAAGCCCTCGCACAGAAACGAAGACCCAACACAGCCAAAAATAAATAAATAAATAAATAGATAGATAGATAAAACACACACACACACACACAAACCAAACTGCTTGAAGATGGGAAATGAAATTTAAAAAAAGGGGGAGGTATTAATATCTAATGGCAACTCTTAAAAAGTAAAGAGAGAAAGATAAATACCGTATGCTAACACATATATATGGAATTTAAGAAAAAAAAATGTTATGAAGAACCTAGGGGTAAGACAGAAATAAAGACACAGACCTACTAGAGAATGGACTTGAGGATATGGGGAGGGAGAAGGGTAAGCTGGGACGAAGTGAGAGAGTGGCATGGACATATATACACTACCAAACTTAAGGTAGATAGCTAGTGGGAAGCAGCCGCATAGCACAGGGAGATCCGCTTGGTGCTTTGTTACCGCCTGGAGGGGTGGGATAGGGAGACGCAAGAGGGAAGAGATATGGGGACATATGTGTATGTATAACTGATTCACTTTGTTATAAAGCAGAAACTAACACACCATTGTAAAGCAATTATACTCCAATAAAGATGCAAAAAAAAAAGTAAAGAAACATTACAGAAACCTAAGGTGGAATTATTGTTGCCACTAAGATAAGGTAGAAGGCCCGCTGCAAGAAGGGGCTATCACCATAGCTAACTATAGTATAATATAAACTAGGTGTGGTAGACAGGAAAGAACCTGGCAAGGCCTGGTGGGTCAGTCTTCTTTGAGTCCCACTATCTCTAGATGTCCCAGCAAACACTTGTCTACCAAGCATTAACTCTTTCCATCTTCTTGTGGATTATCTTACTTCCCCTAGAAGTCCCAAACCTCCACCTCCTTTCTCCTTGGTCCAGGACATATATACCTCATCTTGCCTTACTACCTTTGTAATTTCTCATGCTTATGTGAATTCCCCATATGTACATGTTAAACTTGATTTTCTCCTCTTAATCTGCTTTTTGCCATTTTAGTTATATGACCAGCCAAAAAGAATCAAGAGGGGAAGGGGGTAACTTTCCCCTCCCCACAGATGCATGTGTGTAATATATGTGTGTGGAAGGGGGTGACAGAGCGTGCCCGTGAGAAAGGGGGGGCAAAGAGAGAACAGTACAAAGAATACTGGTCTCAATTTCAGATTTCAGTTTAAGCTCTGTTGCTAACTAGCTGTAAAACTTCGGATGAATTATCCAACTCTCTAATCCTGCCTGTTGACTGAAAGAGACTAAGAGGACCTTTTCTGTTATACCTTCTTAATCAGAGAGGGTTTAGGAGGATCAAATGAACTAGCTAACATATTAATTCAACACAACTAAATTCCTGCTCTGTGTATTCAAGTTAGTAATACAAGATAAAAACATAGTCACTGCCTTCAACAAGCCCACAGTGGTAAGAGCTGTGAGCTGGTGGTGACAAAGACGGGGAGAACTGAAGACCAGGGTAGAGGAGAACAAGGGCTAAGGACTCACAGGTGAGGATGCTTAACCCATTCTGGGAAAAGTAGAGATGGCTTCCTACATATAGCAGTGAGGTCTTCACTGAGCTGGGTTGGTGTTGATCAAATGAAAAAGGGATGGAGAGATGAAGGAAATTGGGGGGATAGGAACTGGATTTCTAGTTGTGAAGTTGGAAACATGATGTCATGGCAAGGATAGAGAAGAGCCAGTTCACATTCTCTCTATAAAGATGACTTCAAGTATTGCTTATGTCTGGTAGGAAACATGGTACCTGGCCTCATGGAATTTAGAATCCAAATGGTGCTTTTATGCCAATCAGGAAGAGCTGTAAGACTCAGATTAAGGAGGACTTCTGGATTCTGCCAGTGATTTGGATTTTATCACAAAACTGCTGGGAAATTACAGGAGAGATTTTTAGCTATAGGGCTATAGGTGGGGTGTAATCTGGTTTTAGAAAACACCAGTGTTTTAGAAAATCAAGAGATATGGAGAATGGAATGGGGTGGGGGAGGTATTAATATCTAATGGCAACTCTTAAAAAATAAAGAAACATTACAGAAACCTAAGGTGGAATTATTGTTGCCACACACATGCACAGAAAATCACCTCACAAGGTACTCATATATTATAATTTCAATATGTCCAGGCTGCCTAATTTATACCAGCATTCCTTTCCATTATATTGACCTAGGGTAAGCATCTCCTTGTGTGGGGTTCAGAGGCAACCTTGATCAAGGGAGTGACAATCAACAGTTAGACCTTCCTCCAGCTTGAGTTGGTAACCAGGCCTGAAGCCTGCTTTCCATCTTGTTCTGGGTCTCTGAACTAGATTGCCTGGGTTTTGAACACAAGAACAAGAGAGGTGAGAACTTGCAAGCAAGGAAATTCAGTGATGTTTTGTGGTTGCTTGAGCAAACCACATTGTACATGTACAACTCCCAAGAATGAGCAATATTATCTTGGTGATGAAATAAACTAATTACTTTTCTCTAATTTCCAAAAATAAGCAAAATGGAGTCTGCTATTACTGAGACCAATTTTTACATGATTATGCAGAGCAATTTAGCTCCTCAAAGCTACAACCCTCAAATTTCTTAATTCATACTACATTCCCACAACAAAAGCCCAAAGAAGTCATTTGCTCAGAACAACAGGAACTTTTGCTGTTTCAACAGGCTCACAACTTTGCCAAGTCTTTCCTTTTCTTATCTTGGGTCTTCACCATGATCTCCTTGAAAAGTATGTGTGTGTTAAGAAAGATTTGTTTTCAGGGTTTATCTCTGAATAGTGGCACTTTTTTATTCCTTTCTGTGTTTACATTTTTTGGTTTTTTACAATAAGCATATACTATCTTTTATAATTAGAAAATAAACTGAAATTTTTATTTCAGAGAACCATGGGATCTGTGTAATTGTTAAGAAAAGAAACCACAGGCCCAAAATGGAGTCACTTATGTTGAGCTCACGAAGACTTAATACCTAACCTAACTGCAGTTAGAACCTCCCCCAGAAATGTACTCTTAATTGCTCAGTCTGGAATTTTCTGGTCAGTGCCAATGAAGTCATCTGCCACATAGCCCCTTTTCCATCAGCCAAAAGAAGATGAGCTTTCCCTTTTGTACAGCTCCTCTGAGCTTCTCTCTGTTAGATGGGTTGCTGCCCAATTCATGAATTCTTGGATTAAGCCAGTTAGACCTTCACGTTTACTCAGCTGAATTTTACTCAGCTGAATTTTGTTACTTAACAGATTTGGTGGCAGTGACAGTGGGATCCAAAGTTATCTTCTGATGGCATTTAGGGACAAAGAGAAACACAGGTGTGGTACCCCATACAACCTTTGAGTTCACTGTCTTTCCTGTTATTTTCGAGGGCCATTGGTAAGTTCCTTTTGGTTTTAAGCTCCACTCTCTTTGCATGGAGCTCCCCATCTAACTGGTTTTCTGCAATTCCCTATTTGGTTGGAAACTCTGACCTTGGTTTTGTCTCCCAATCCCCAGATTCCATGGTGGTTACTGGCCAGAGTTGACTAGGTCCAACTTAAAAATCAAACTGAGTCTGAGGTTGGACTGGGTCCCACTTGAACTGGACTAAGTCCAGCAAAGTCTAGTTGATAATGGGAGAAACTTGAGAGTCACAAAAAGCTGCAAAAATGGTTGGCATGCATTGAGCATTTAAGAACTGTTACAGCACTCACCACTTAACCTGAAAACTCCTGTGTAGGGTAAGTTGGTCACAGAATGGGTTAGATTGACACTAGGTCACCCGCCAACCTCTAAAAAATTCCTGTGCGAGAAGGTACACTGTGAAACATCACACAATTTCCAACTCAGCAGCACACTTTTTAGATGTTAGTTTGATGCTGAGAGACCCAAAAGTTTAACTAACTAAATAAATCAAAAATGGGTTCCTTAAAATCCAGAGTTAAGTGCACTACCTTACGGCACACCTACCTATTTTATAGGTAAGAACTATTTGTCGTGGAAGCGCCAAGAATTTGGCTTGGTAACCATGAGGTTGGGGGTCAAACAGTTTGGCGGCTGGACAGAGATGTGGGTTAATCTCCATTTTCAGCCCAGGTCCTACCAAATTGCTGCCAGCTCTTGGGGAGTTACAACCTAGTTTACAATGGCCATGACAGAACATTCAGATTAGACAAGATCATTTAAAAAGTGCACTTGAAAGTAAGGGTTCCCAAATTAAGCAAGCAGAATGGGATACCTATTTTAATTAGTACACAGAGGAATCCAAAAGGCTTCAAAATTCCAAAATAGCTTCATGGGGGGAAAAAAAAAAGATTGTTGCAGAAGACAAATGAAGATTTAAAGACAGGAGATCATAAGTAAAAGCTCACCAAACCATTAGCTTTACAGGTACAACAGCTTCAGGGCCAAGCAACTAAAATACCTGGCCCCCCACAGGGCACATTCCTAGGAGCCCTGAATTAAAACACTGGCCTAGGGACTGTTGTTTTAGTTGTAATCAACTGGGACACTAGAAAAGAGGCTGCCCTTCAAGGGCCTATGATGATTTGTCAACATCAATTCAAATGCCTTCATAATCCACCCCTAAAGGTATGCCCCCTTTTAGGCCCCTTCCAGAACTGATGGGACTCCAAGACTCCAAAGGATTCCCTAGGAAAGTGCTATGCTATTTTCTTAAATAGCCAAGGGAAGTTAAAATTAAAATGAATAAGAAACCAGTCTGTAGAGGGGATTCCTGGAAAAACTGGCAGAAGCCAGTTGAAGGGTAAGAATTCTTACCACAATCTCCTGAATCTCTGTCATGCTCGGCTGAGACAGAAAAGTAAAATTTCACGTTGTCCCTTTCTTTCCAAATCCAGACCTATTGGTTATTGATGCTTCCTCTCCCAGGGACAACTACTGCATTCTCACTTGTCTAGTTTTGTGTCCTAAGAGCTTGGCTTGGCGTTCTGCCTGCCTTGGACAAGCAGGCTATTGGTTCTTTAGCTATCTATGGGAGTGACTCTAGATCTTGGGAAGGTGGTAACTTGCACACTAAGATGCCTTTTGGGTCCATGGAGTTATTTAATACTGCCAGAAATATTTATTGTCTGTTCCAGCTGAAACCTGGCAAGATATTTGAAAAGATTTAATAACTTTATTTTTATTTTATTTTTTTAACATCTTCATTGGAGTATAATTGTTTTACAATGTTGTGCTAGTTTCTGTTGTATAACAAAGTGAATCAGCTGTATGCATATGTATATCCCCATATCCCCTCCCTCTTGCGTCTCCCTCCCACCCCTCTCGGTGGTGGAAAAGCACCGAGCTGATCTCCCTGTGCTATGCAGTTTCTTCCCACTGGCTATCTATCTTACATTTGATAGAGTATATATGTCAATGTTACTCTCACTTCGTCCCAGCTTACCCTTCCCCCTCCCCGTGTCCTCAAGTCCATTCTCTAGGAGTCTGCCTTTATTCCTCTCCTGCCCCTAAGTTCATCAGAACCTTTTTTTTTTTTTAGATTCTATATATGTGTTAGCATACGGTATTTTTCTCTGAAAGGATTTAATAACTTTATGATCAGAAATTTGGCCAAATTGGAAACTGATATTCAGAGCCTAAAGGGATTTTTTTTTAAGCCTCCTCCTGTAAGCTAAAGTGAAACCACGTCCCCAGAGAGAAAGAAGAACTATTTAAAACCCTCATAAAAGGATTTTGGGTGGATCAACCTCTGGTGTCATTTAAGTTACAACCCAATTGCTTAAAGACAGTTGCTCTTAATTCCTTATCTCTAAACTCCTTGTAAAACTAGAAATGCAGTTTTGGAGACAGTTCAAAGTTCACTTATTCCTTTACCAATCCCAACCACCCACCCCCATCCCTCAGAGGTCTGTAAATATTAGCCTTGGGAAACCAAAGTCCTTCTTGGAGGAACTTGCATTCCTTCCCTGTGCTTTGAGATATAAATATTCTATAAACTTAAAGGAAGTAATTCTTGTTAGAAGGAAAACAAAAGGGGAAAAGGTAATTTGAAACTTGGGCAAATAGAAAAATCTTTTAAGTGCTTCTCCACAGATATATATTGAAAGGCTTTAACCAGGTAACCTTAACTTGCTCCATCTAACAGAAAAACTTAGATTCAACTTTTATAACTAATGAGCTTCACATGATTGTACCTATCTCATGGCTGAAATTTCAGAACAAGTCTATAAGGTCTTTGCACCTGTCTGTATGTTCATGTGTGTTTAGAGAGACAGTAGATGTGAGATATATATCTACCACTGGATGGTATTGCTAAGATTAATTTATAGAAGAGCTCTAATTGGCTTAAAAAGTACTTATATAAATTAAAATAACAGAAACTAAGCTAACGTGATCTAGGATTACGTTGTGTTTATATAGGTATATAAGTGTTTTGGAAATTCCTGAAAATCTGATATGTCCTGATATAATATTATCAGTCCTAATGCCAGTTATCATCTATTGGGCTGCATCCCTCAGGCCTGCAAGTCCTATACTTGCCCAGCCTCAAGATCAAATAAAGAGCTCAGAGATGTTACCCAGTCCAAGCTTGTACTGCTCACCCTCTGGCCGGCTAATAAATCAAGAGACAAATAGTCTAAGTGCCCATCACCAGATGAATGGATAAAGAAGATGTGGCACATATATACAATGGAATATTACTCAGCAATAAAAAGAAACGAAATTGAGCTATTTGTAATGAGGTGGACAGACTTAGAGTCTGTCATCCAGAGTGAAGTAAGTCAGAAAGAAAAAGAAATTCCGTATGCTAACACATATATATAGAATTTAAGAAAAAGAAAATGTCATGAAGAACCTAGGGGTAAGACAGGAATAAAGACACAGACCTACTAGAGAACGGACTTGAGGATATGGGGAGGGGGAAGGGTGAGCTGTGACAAAGCGAAGAGAGAGGCATGGACATACATGCACTACCAAACGTAAGGTAGATAGCTAGTGGGAAGCAGCCGCATAGCACAGGGAGATCAGCTCGGTGCTTTGTGACCACCTAGAGGGGTGGGATAGGGAGGGTGGGGGGGAGGGAGACGCAAGAAGGAAGAGATATGGGAACATATGTATATGTATAACTGATTCACTTTGTTATAAAGCAGAAACTAACACACCATTGTAAACCAATTATACCCCAATAAAGATGTTAAAAAAAAAAAAAGAGAAGTTGTTGGGCTTCACTGGTGGCCCAGTTGTTGAGAGTCCACCTGCTGATGCAGGGGACACGGGTTTGTGCCCCGGCCTGGGAAGAGGCCGCGGAGCGGCTGGGCCCGTGAGCCATGGCCGCTGAGCCTGCGCGTCCGGAGCCTGTGCTCCGCTACGGGAGAGGCCACAACAGTGAGAGGCCCGCGTACCGCAAAAAAAAAAAGAGACAAGTTGTTGGGACAAGCAATAGTGACTTTATTTGGAAAGCCACCAGACCAAGATGTTGGGCTCGTGTCCCAAAGAACCATCTTGCCTGAGTTAAAATTCAGGCTTCTTTTATACTAAAAGTGGAGGGAGTGAAGACCAGCATTTCCTGGTTCCCATCAACCTCTGGGGGAGTTGTGTTAATTTCTTCCCTCCGGCTGTCAGTCACAGGTGGGCCTGGTCAGGATGTTTTCTGTGAGCTAAACAAAGGTATTTTAGCTTAATGCTCATTACCTGGGACGCAGAGTTCCCCGGGAGATGGACCCTTATGTATAACTTAAGCTGACAGGCAACATCCCTTTAGTGATTAACTTGAAATACAAAAGCCTCTTCCCTATTACAGTACCCTACTGTCAATATCCCTTGCACAGTCTTGTGGGGAAAGGGATGAAGACTTCCCTTTTTTTTTTTGCAATACGCAGGCCTCTCCCGTTGAGGAGCACAGGCTCCAGATGCCGAGGCCCAGAGGCCAGGGCTCACGGGCCCAGCCGCTTCGCAGCATGTGGGATCCTCCCGGACCGGGGCACGAACCCATGTCCCCTGCATCGGCAAGCGGACTCTCAACCTCTGCGCCACCAGGGAAGCCCTAGTCAGGCCTCTTTTATCTGCAACTATTTGAACCTGATGAAACCCCTTAGCACTTTGTTGTCTAATTTGTAATTGAACTTGGAGTTTTTGTTCCAGTTCCCAATACATATACTAAATTCCCGTGCTATTTATTTGGACATAAATAGGTAGGTTGACTCTTCTCCAGCTACAATGACACTACCATCTATTTCAACTGGATAGGCAGACCTGTTGGGGGCAAACTCATGAAGAGGTTAGTATACTGCCCAAAGTTTTTTTTTTCTTTTTTTTTTTTCTTTTTTTGCGGTACGTGGGCTTCTCACTGTTGTGGCCTCTCGCGTAGCTGAGCACAGGCTCTGGACGCGCAGGCTCAGTGGCCATGGATCACGGGCCCAGCCGCTCCGCGGCATGTGGGATCCTCCCGGACCTGGGCACGAACCCGTGTCCCCTGCATCGGCAGGCGGACTCTCAACCACTGCGCCACCAGGGAAACCCCCCAAAGTTTTAATGTAATTGGCAACTGCTGGGTCTCTTAGAGCATTTATAGATTCTCTCGCCTGGGCAGACACCTGGAAATGGCCTACCATACAATATTTCAAAGGGGCTTAATTTAAACCTGCTTCTGGGTGCCACCGATCTGTATCAGGGCGACTGGCAAGGCCTTATCCCAGGTTAAATTAGTCTCGACATATTTTAGAGATGTTCCTTTTTAATGTATGATTCACTTCCTTGGTTTTTCCTGTTGACTGTGGTCTGCAGGATGAAAGTAGTTTTAATGCCTCAACCCAAATCCGGGGATAATTTCCCTTAGGAGGGCTTTAACCACTTCAGAGACTTCTGTCCAGGTGGGATATGCTTCCACCCATCCTGAAAAAGTATCCATAAACACTAGCACGTTATCAGGAATTTCCTGCAGTTCAGGGTATTTGAGTAAAGTCTATTTTCCCATCCTCGGTGTGGCAGGTTCCTCTGTTTTGAGTCCCCATCTAGGGAGGTCTGACGGCAGTCTTATTATTTTTAGACTGTGATGTCAAGCTGTTCTGGTGGAAAGCTTCAGGGTGAGGTCCATCAGAAAGTTAATCAGCTCATTCCCTACTGTCAATTTTTAAATGGGACTCCTGTGGGGAATTAGATGCCTCAAGTCCAAGGGAGCCCCTGGGCTTCTTTGTTCATCATGTTCCTCTCTTTCTACTGAGAGTCTTTTACTGTTTTTCTTATGTTTTGGCCTAGGGCAATCTGTTTTGGCCTAGGGCAATCTGGCCTAGGGCAATCTGTTCCTTTTTTTAAGTTTACTGAAGTATAGTTGATTTACAATTTTGTGTTAATTTCTGCTGTACATCTAAGTGATTCAGTTATGTATAACTTTTTTTCATATTCTTTTCCATTATGGTTAATTGCAGGATATTGACTGTTGTTCCCTTTGCTATACAGTAGGACCCTGTTTATCCTTTCTATATATGATAGTTTGCATCTGCTAATCTCAAACTCCGAATCTATCCCTCCTCCACACCCCTCCCTTGGCAACTACAAGTCAGTTCTCTATGTCAACACAGGATTTTCTAATTGATCCTTAGAAGGGGGGAAGTCATGAGCTCAGTCAGTGGAGTTAGGTTTGAAGCAACATATTCTCACTCTCGTTCCCTTCATTTTCCCTGATGTAATAGCACAAATACTTGAACATAAAGGATTTCATCATTCTTCCCCGCTTCTGTACAAAATCGCTATAGTCATTCAAAAGCCACTGTAAAACCATAAATAGCAGTTGATCATCTCTAACCATTAAAGGGATGCCTTTTTGCTTTGGCATCAACCAGCCGGGATTACAATGCAATTGAAAAGAAAATTGGTTACTGCTGTGACACAGTTTAAGATAATTACTAAAAGTATTAGTGATATCATTTACCAGGATATTCCAGGACTTTAGAAGTTCCATATAATTTCCAGAATGCGCATATTAAGTGTTTACCCATGATATAATCTAAGACGTTTTATCACCATTTATTTGACAGTGCTTCCCACGTAATTTAACATACCAAGTAAGCCTAGTTAGTTTAATATTCCTCTGAGATTGAAAGAATCCAAATAATTTGAAGTGTTCCAGGGACCCTTTGGAAAATCTCAAAAGTTAACTAGAGGTCAAGTGAGCTTCATTTAGAATTTGATCTTTGGGAAGCTTGTCAAAAATATCAAAAATTTTAACCAGTGATAATAAAAGATCTCAATGGCAAATACAGATCACTTAAAGAAACTCAGTTACCATAAGTTCAATATTTCAAGAAACCTTTGTCCTCTTAGAGAACCAAATTCAGGTTTTGTACCACTTTACCTTTAAAATTCTATTTCTTAAGTTCAGTGTTACCTTAGCCAATCCTGACAATGCACAAAACTCTTCCAGCGTTCCTCCTCCACAAGCGTTCCACAACTTTCTGTATCCTTATTCATCTGTTCCTTTCTTCTCCATTTAGAAACAACCAGCTCTAGGACAGAACCGTCTTTTTCCCTTTAACAAAATGTATTGTCATGCTGAAACCATGCACGTCAGACTGGAACTTGAACCCAGACTGGAACTTGAACCCAAGCGGCCAGGACTCGAGTCCAGCCAAAACCCAATCTTCCAACTGAGATCACACACCTGGTTTCAGGACTTAATGAAACATCAGGTTCTTGATGTCTCATTGCAAAAAGAATTCAGTGAGAAACAAATTGATAGGTAAGAAGTGGATTTATTTAGAGAGAAACACACTCCACAGACAAGAGTGTGGGCCACCACAGAAGGGGAGAAAGGCAGCAGGGTATGGAGTTGTCAGTTTTTATAGGGGTGGGTAATTTCATAGGCTAATGTGCGGGAGGAATATTCCAGCTATTCTGGGGAAGGGGTGGGGATTTCCTGAAATTGGGCCACCGCTCACTTTTTGACCTTTAGGGTCAGGCTTAGAACTGTCATGGTGCCTGTGGGTGTATCATTTAGCTCGCTGATGTGTTACAATGAGCCAAACTGAGGCTCAAGGTCTCGTGGAAGTCAACTTGTCCGCCATCTTGGACCCATTTGTTTCTAATCAGTTTATGTCATGTTCTCGGGCTATGTCATTCTTCCAAAGGTTGTGCTCTGTCCTCTTCCCTCCTGTCTCAATTCCTCATTCCTTCTTTGCTGAAAACAAACATCCTACATTTCTTCATACTGAAATGTTTCCCTTATAATTCTTAACCTTAAAACCTTAATCTCTAGTGAAAACCAAGATGCAAGTAATTGTAAACTGTCATACCAGCATTTCCTGATTGATAAACTTATGTTCTAATATTTTGTCCTATTTGAAATGACCCAGATAGTCAATGAATTCTCTTTTAACTTAGTTTAAAGTTACAAAAATCTGGAGAGACTATTATAGATAGACATTCCCAAAACATAATTATTCCTATAGAGTTCACCTAAAACTTTTACCTCATTTACCTCTATTTACTTAAAAGCTTTGTCGTATTGTTCTTTTTCTTGCTGACAAACTTTGTAACAGGAATAATAAGGTCTTATTTGATTTCTAGTAAACCTGGGTACAATAAAAGTATTATAGTTAATGTTGATAACCCTAAAGATAGGTCTGTATTAATCAAACCAACAAGCTCAAGCTAACTTTAATACTAGATATTAATTCAATACTGAATATTTCCGAGATCACATGAACCCAAAATTTATTCTGGCCAGTTTTATATTTTGAGCATTTATATAAGCACTTAATTTCCTTTAAGTCAATCAAGCAGAGCTCTTTTACAAATTAATATCGGTAATGCCACACATCTATAACACACCTACAAACACAGACCTCATAGCTCCCATTCCAAAATTTCAGCCATGAATCAGATACAACGTAAAACTCAGTTACAAAATAGACTGGATTCAAATTGGGTTTCTGGCAGATGAGAAATCAAGCTCACCTGTTTAGATGGCTAAGCCCTTTTTACTAATATTTACGGAAAAGACACGTCTATTTCTATTTGTAGCTTTTGCTGATTTTAGGAACCAAGTGGAAACTTTTTCTTCCTGGAAATGTCCCACTCTTCAACAAGGAAAGGTGTTTTTTTTTTTTCCTGTTCTTTTCCTCCATTTGACATCAGTAAAAGTTTTAAATATCACAAAGCTGATTTGGGTGTGAGGCAGGAGACAGATGGGCCCTCAGAGCAAATAGATTTCCATACTCCCAGACCAGAATAACAGGACAATTGAGAGTGGAAGCTGGGCCCTGCCCAGATAGAATATAAGAGACCACATATTCTTCATTTTCAAAGTCAGGAGACCTCCCCGACTACACATGTGCAGAAAGGCTCCCTGGAGGTCCAAAGGGGAGTGATGCCAAGTTGCCAAACCTACCCTTAGGCCTCTTCGGTAGAATCCATCTTGGCTAAGAGCTGCGCGTGCACACATGGGAAAATCCTGAGCTATACCAAATACAGACTTTGAACCAGGCAAATCAAAATGATTGGCCAAAGGAAACCTGGAAGAAATGCCCCATAAAAGTGATTCAAATTGCCATGAGGGAAGGTGCGATTCTGAGCCCGCCCGTGTGTCTATCCACATGTACTGTACTTCTTTTTTCTCCTAATAAATACTTTGTTTCACTACTTTCCGTCTTTTGGGAATTCTTTTTCATTAAAGCGATAGGGCCAGGGCCTTGTCACTGACCCCCGGTCTAGTGGCTAGGATTTGGTACTCTCATTGCTGTGTCCCGACCTCAATCACTGGCCGGGAACCGAAACCCTCCTTCAAGCCGCTGCAGGCCGAGGCCACCCAAGATCAGGTGTAAATGGAGAAACAGTACTAAACAAAATGAAAAACCCAAAGGGCAAACAGAAAATCCTACATAAACCCTCAAGTTTGGTCTTGGGGTTTTACACATACCAATGACACAGGAGACCATAAACAACATAATTAACACAGCGACAGTAGCAGTACACGGTGCACAGGGTCCCAAGATAACCCTGCCTACACCCCTTTGTGGAGATCCTAACAGGTACTGTGGTCACACACTGTTACAATAAAATAGCATCTTCTTCTCACCCGTGAGTTCACAGCTCTAATCAGATCACTTATCCAAAATGTGCCACAGAGAATTTCTTTAGGGATAGTTGAAATATTCCCTTTTTTTTTTTTTTTTTTTTTTTTTGCGGTACGCGGGCCTCTCACTGTTGTGGCCTCTCCCGTTGTGGAGCACAGGCCCCGGACGCGCAGGCTCAGCGGCCATGGCTCACGGGCCCAGCCGCTCTAAGGCATGTGGGATCTTCCCGGACCGGAGCAAGAACCCGTGTTCCCTGCATCGGCAGGCGGACTCTCAACCACTGCGCCACCAGGGAAGCCCCATTCCCCATTTTTAAAAACAGAAATTCAAGACAAACAAAACACAAACTGCACACACAAATGCTAGTATCCAAATAAATGAACCAGTTCACAAATCCGGTAAAAGTCCAAAAACTCTCTCTCCAACAGGTACCCTACTCAAATACAAAACAGATTCGCTTATTCCGGAGAAAAAGCCCCAGATAGAGAGGAAATAAAGTTTCCAGCTGTACACACTGGACGGACTTACCCTGCTGCATGGAGCCTATCAGCTGCTCCCAAGTGTTGATTCCTTGTTCCAAATGCCAAGCACCGGGACAGCCGGTGCTGCTTTGGGGAATTTTTTTTTTTTTTTAATATCTTTATTGGAGTATAATTGCTTTACAATGTTGTGTTAGTTTCTGGCTTTGGGGAATTTTGAAGGAAAGATCCTCAGGACAAGTGATCCCGCAGCTGCTAGGGCCTTACCCGAAAATTCCCCAATCAGGCCGGCTAGCCAAGAGTAGCAAGGATCCTGGCTGGCTGTGCCACAATTTGTTTCGTAGTCCAAGCTTGTACTGCTCGCCACGTGACAGGCCAATAAATCGAGAGGAATTGTTAGGGCAAGGAATGCCGACTTTATCTGGGAAGTCGGCTGACCAAGAAGATGGCGAGCTCCTACCTCAAAGAACCATCTTGCCTGAGTTAGAATTCAAGCTTCTTTTATACTAAAAGGGGAGGAAGTAAGTCCCGTATTTCCTGGTTCCCATCAGCCTCTGGGGGGTTGTGTTAATTTCTTCCCTCCGGCTGTCATTCACAGGTGGGCCTGGTCAGGATGTTTTCTGTGAGCTAAACAAAGGTATTTTAGCTTAATGCTCATTACCTGGGAGGCAGAGTTCCCGGGGAGATGGACCCTTATGTATAATTTAAGCTTACAGGCAACATCCTTTTAGTGATTAACTTGAAACAGAATACAAAGTTTCTTCCCTCTTACAGAGTCAGCGACAGAGACGTCAATGGTTTAGTGGGTAGGGGGGGAATCTTCCGTGTCTGAAGCAAGGTCCTGGAGCAACACCCCACTGTGTGTGGCAGACAGCAGGCAGGACAGGGCAGTAGTCCTTGCTACGGGGCGGTGGGTAAGGGGCGGGGGCACTGGGGCAAAGGGGAGAAGTTACCAGTTATAGAGGGAATTGACCTCAGGTTAGCTCTTTGGTTACCAGGGAAAACAGCAGAGGAGCGTGCCCGTAACTGTCTGTCCCTTTGTGTTGTTTTGGTTTTTTTGCGGTACGCGGGCCTCTCACTGTTGTGGCCTCTCCCATTGCGGAGCACAGGCTCCGGACGCGCAGGCTCAGCGGCCATGGCTCACGGGCCTAGCCGCTCCGCGGCATGTGGGACCTTCCTGGACCGGGGAACGAACCCGTGTCCCCTGCCTCGGCAGGTGGACTCTCAACCACTGCGGCACCAGGGAAGCCCTGTCTGTCCCTTTGATAAGCTATCCCTAATCTTTAGAACAATCAGTAGCTGGGGTCTGGGACAAGTATCTAGGCATATACTGATTAGGATCTATGATTAAGAGGAGGGCTTGCCTGGTGGCTTGAGCCTTAGGTACACATGTCACAGCTGAAGAAGTCTACACCTGACATCTGCTCTGGTACAAATGCTGGAGACGTTCAGATCACATTGATGAGGAGAAGTAGCTGATATCAGTGTAGACTGCTTCCTCTTGAGACAACGGAGTTTTCTTCTCAAGCAGAGCCAACCATATCAAGTTAGATTAGTAACACACACCTCACTGTCTCTTGCTCACAACTGCCTAAAATAAGACCACAAAGCTTTGCAAAATCGCCCTGCAATAAACCCTTACTTTGCTCCAATCACCTGCTGTCAGAGTTTGGCTTTCTGCGCTGCGGGCACACCAGCCCATTGCTTGTTTACAATCTCCACCTATGATCTTTCCCATCTCAGTACATTACAGCCCAGTCTTCCAAATTCTCAGGCCAACATCTAGGAGTCACCCTTGAAATATGTCCAGAATTCAACCACTCCTCACCATTCCCCTTTTACCAATCTATCTTCACCTGTCACCTGGATTATCACAATGACCTCCTAAGCAGTCTTCTCGCTTCCTCCCCTGTCCCCTACATTATATTCTCCTCCCAGCAGTCAGAATTATCCTTTTACAGTATAAGTCAGTTATGTCAATCCTCTGATCACTTGGAGATGGGCAACATGAGGAAATAGCCTCAGTGTTTTTTCCATTTTTGCTGGATGGGTGGCATCAGACACGTACAGCTTCTGGGGTTTGCAGTTTAAGAGTAGCTTTCTAGAATTGCTGACAGCCAGTTGTAGAAACGTCCTGTTGCTGGCATTTCTTACATAGCATCAGCGGTGATGATGGTTTTCTTATCAACCAGACCTGGGCATTGCTTTAGGAAGCTGAGTCTGGGGATTGTTTCTCCAGCCCCCTCAATCATTCTGTCAGCTACCTTATTTGTTTTAATAAATGATTTTTCTGCTTAATTTTGCCAGAGTGGCTTCTTTTGTTTGCAGCTAAGAATCCTGACTTCTTTATTTTTTGTCACACCCAGTGGCTTGCGGGATCTTAGTTCCCCAACCAGGGATTGAACCTGGGCCCTTGGCAGTGAAAGTGCAGTCCTAACCACTGGACCACCAGGGAAGTCCCAAGAATCCTGACTTTTTGAGGAGGAAAAAACAAATCTATCAGTCCACCTCAGGAGACCCTCCTCACCTTTTAACATTTTGGTGTACTTCTTTCAGTGTTGTACGTTCATATATATACATTCACATACATATGTATGTTTTCAATATCTATATAATACACATGCAGAAATTTGTTAAATGAGGGCATAATTTTATGCAATTTAGTATCTTGCTTTTTTCTCTACTTACCACCATTTCATAAGTATGTTTTTTGTTATTATGACTTTTCACAAACATTTTGAGGGCTGCACGATGTTTCCTCAAACTGCTATGAGTGCCTCATAACTTACATAGCAAATTATTGTTGGATATTCAGATTCTTTCCAATTTTTCTTTATTATAAACAATGCTGCTGTGGATATCTGTATATATAAGGCATATATCGTAGGATTGATTCCTAGAAATAGAATTACTGAGTAACAAGGTATGAGTGTTATAAAGATTTCAGATACAGAATGTCCAATTACCCTCACACAACTTGTACTAATTTATACTTCCATCATCATCATATGGACATTGAGACCATATATTATCTTTAACATCAGAACTATGTGTATATATGTACCTGTTCGTGCATATTGTCAAAGAGAACCAGAGCCAGACACTAGTTAAAGCAGTAAAGATAGATTTAATTCAGAAACTATTGCAATAGGGGAAATTCTTTTTTTCCTTTTGTTTTAATTTACCCTTTATTATTGGAGGTGGAACAATTTTTTTTTTTAAACATATACTTGTATCTTTTCTTTTTCAAAATCTTTTCCCATTTAGGTTGTTACATAACACTGAGCAGAGTTCCCTGTGCTATACTGTAGGTCCTTGTTGGTTATCCATTTTAAATATAGCAGTGTGTACTTGTCAATCCCAAACTCCCTAACTATCCCTTCCCCCCACCCTTCCCCCCTGGTAACCATAAGTTCATTCTCTAAGCCTGTGAGTCTGTTTCTGTTTTGTAAATAAGTTCATTCGCATCATTTTAAGATTCTCCATATAAGTGATATCATACAGTATTTGTCTTTCTCTTCCTGACATTTCACTCAGTATGACAATCTCTAGATCCATCCATGTTGCTGCAAATGGCATTATTTCATTCTTTTTAATGGCTGAGTAATATTCCGTTGTATATATGTACCACATCTTCTTTATCCGTTCATCTGTTGATGGACATTTAGGTTGCTTCCCTGAAGAGACTTCGGTTTAGAACTGAGCTCAATTCAGAATACAAGGCAGCCAAGATTGATAGCCAAGGAACAGGGTTGGGGAGGAAAGATTTGGTGGATGGAAAATGACTAGTAGCAGGCCAGAGTAATCAGGTGGCAAGGGTGGGGGAGGAGATATTTGATGAGCTATTTAGAGTGATCAGATCTGAAGAGTGGGGGAGATTTTCTCTAAACTGATTTGGCAGGATTCTTGCTAAAACTGGGCTATGCACATTTGGCAAGGATGGGGATAAGAATGCAAAGTCAAAGCCTAGTCAGGAACAGGGTTTAGAGAGGTCTGACTAAAGAGTTTGGTCAGGGAGAGTGTCTTGTCAATATGCGTATTTGAGTGCTTCCCGTTTTCTCTCCCTTTCTATGCCGGATTTTAGATTATCATCTCCTAACTTTAGCTGACTTTGAGGCATATTTTGTCCAAAGAGGAGGCCACAGTGGAATTTCTAAATTTTGCCTTTGATTTGTTGTACGATATGGCAAAAGAAACAGCACCCAAACAACGTTATAAGCACTGGGATCAATTCTGCTCATACTTAAACAGAGTGGTCACTTTTAAAAGTGTGAATTCAAAGATAATGTTAACATGAGAATTGAGTAACGTAAGATTTCTAAACTCTTAAACATAGCTGCACTTGTATTTCTATAAATATTTCTAAACACTTTCTTTAGCATAGATATGTTTCAGAGGAAAACATTTACTGAGGGTTCACCTCCTCTTGTTGCATTTCTTAATTTCATAAGAGTCCAAATTTGAGTTAACTCAATTTCAGCATAAAAGTCTGCCTGGTGCTTCCTTTTCCGTTTCACTATGGAGTAACGCTGTTCTGATTTCGTAAGGCAAGAGAGAAGTTTTTACCGTGTACTCCGTCAAGTTCCTTCGGGGCCTCTCTGCTGGGGTGACCTCAGAGAATGACTCATATGCTTCAGTGTTTATACTACTGGCCTCAGCAGCTGAGCTAAGATCTCTGTACAAACTGCAAATTGTGTGCAAGAAAATCAGCTGCCACGTGGAGAGGCTGAGGGGGCTAGCGTGCAGTTACCTTAGCACTGCGCCTTCGCTTTCTGCCTTTAGTTTCTGCCCTGCCCAAGACTGGGGAAGCCTACTAATCGCATGCTGGACTACTCCACTTACTCCAAGAGGCAGGTCTCTTCTGCCAGTTCGCTATGGTCCATTCACAAGACAGAGATCCATGACATGGCATAGCATGACCCAGCCTGTTCTCAGTTAATGTTTACTTCATTATGGTCCTGGAAAGTATGTATTATACAGCTACATCTGGGGGCCAACATTAAGTAAGTTGCTCACGTTCACACAGTTAGTAAATGAAAGAAGTGAATTAAACTTAAGGTTATCTCTCTTCTTTACACCAATGACTCACACACCTTAGTGTGCATTAGAATGTCCACACTGTAACAACCCATCACTGCTTTTAATCAGCTCTTCCCAATGTTTTAATCAACAGAATTTTATTTCTTACATTTCTGGAGACTGAGACGTCCCACCATCTGTGTGCCAGCTGGTTCGGCTCTTGGTGAGGCCCTCTTCCTGGCTTGCAGAAGGTCACCTTCTCACTCTGTCCTCACATGGTGAAGAGGGAGAGGGAGAGGAAAAGGGGAAGAGAGAGAGAAAAGACACTGATCCCATCATGGGCGCTCCACTTTCATGACCTCATCTTCCCAAAAGCCCCACCTCCTAATACCATCACACTGGGGGGTTAGGGCTTCAACATATGAATTTGGAGGTGACACAAACATTCAGTCAACACACCCTCTAATTTGGAATCCCCACCTCAAATCATAGAAAGTAAACAGAAGCTTACTTGGATATTGGATAAGATGTGCTCTAGAGCTAAAGCACTTTCAAGAGCTCAGTCTTTAAATCTGTGCTGTCTAGTGTTATAACCACTAGCCACATGGGCTAATGAGCACTTGAAATGTGGCTAGTCTAAATTGAGAGGTATTTGAAATGTAAAATATACATCGGATTTTAAAGAATTTGTATGAAACAAAGGGTATAAAACATCACCTTAATACTTTTAATATTGATTATGTGCTGAAATGATAATATTTTGAATTTGTTGGACTAGATAAGATCTAGTATTAAAATTAATTTCACCTGCTTCTTTTTACTTTTTTAAGTGGCTACAAGAAAATTTAAAATAACATGTGTGGCTTGCACTATATTTCTTTAGACAGTGATGTTTTAAGTAAATAACCCATGACGATCAGTATGAATATACTGACTAACACAAAAGTATGGACTGATAGAGTTAAGGAATATCAGGAACTAGGAACTTTGTGTATAAAACTGTACTTATAAGAATATTTCATTTTTTATAATTCTCCAAACTATATAGTAAATTCTAGTTTCTTATCAATATGAGATTAAAATTAGAAAGAACTTAGTGACAAGCCTAGTCCACCTCATTATCAGAAGGTTTTATAGATTCTGTCCTAACATATTCTTGCATAACAATTAAAATATAGCATCGTCATTATCCAAGTATTCATATTCAAGTCACCACAGTTACAAGGTGGCACAGGTCTAGAGAGGCATGGATATATATACACTACCAAACGTAAAATAGATAGCTAGTGGGAAGCAGCCACATAGCACAGGGAGATCAGCTCGGTGCTTTGTCACCACCTAGAGGGGTGGGGTAGGGAGGGTGGGAAGGAGGGAGACGTAAGAGGGAAGAGATATGGGAACATATGTATATGTATAACTGATTCACTTTGTTATAAAGCAGAAACTAACACACCATTGTAAAGCAATTATACTCCAATAAAGATGTTAAAAAAAAAAGACACACACAAATTTGTTAATAAACTTATATACAATTACTTCCAATTCAAACATTCCTATTCCCTTATCATTAACACCTAATCTTTGCACTTCCATTTTTTAAAAGAAAACCCCATTTAAATAATTTTCTCTCACATTTTATTTTGAATTTTTGATCCTCATTTAATGTATGTTTTCTTTAAACAGTCTTTTTCTGATACAGTACCAGTTATCATAAGATAATTATGATGGCCACGTTTTCAAAATCATTATAAATTCAAACACGATATAAATGTACTTTCCAAATCAATAAATATCCAGAAATGAATAAATATTAATAGATCAATGCTTGTGTTTATGAAGTGCTTACATTATACTGAATAACACTGCTAGATATAGTCATTCCTGAATTAAACTTGTTAGGCATTCTAAATATAAACTGAGTGTTTACAGGTAGGAATACAAGATATAAATGGTCAAAGAGATAATGTAGCCAATATAATCTTGTAGCATTGAGACTTATCCAATGTTAACACTATTCAACTAGCTACACATTTTAGTCTAGTTAACTTCTCACTTCTGAGAAGGAAATTATTTTGAACTTGCTCTACCCTAAGGAAATGGTGGTTTCAACAGCAAGTTAGCTGTTTCCTTTGAACTTTTATTTTTTTCAGTTTCATTACTAAAATCTTCTAAAGCATGTTTTGTCAGGTGTGGTTCTGGGTGACTACGCTCTGTTTTTATTACAAGCCTTATAGGATTATTTGATTTCTTAAAGTATGCATATGTATATCTTTAATATAAATAAAATTTAAGAAACAAAAATGTTTTTAAAAGCTTTATTATCATTGTTGTGAGTAAAATACTGTCCTTTGTCTCTGACCCAGAAGTCTTGCATTTTCTCTAAGTATCCTTGACTAACTTGTTAACTTGCTGGCAGGATACAGTCTCAGACCTTTCACAGTTTTTGACAGGAGGCCATTTCAAATATTTTTCTTTATTCTTATGTTG
Source organism: Globicephala melas (assembly GCF_963455315.2). NCBI lineage: Eukaryota > Metazoa > Chordata > Mammalia > Artiodactyla > Delphinidae > Globicephala > Globicephala melas. The sequence goes on from NC_083323.1 coordinate 42,471,011, forward strand.
GTTTTGGAAGTGGACTCATTCAAGAATTTGCTCATTCCATCTAAATTGTTGAGTCTATTGACAAAAAGTTATTCATTATGTTCACTTATCATTCTTTTAATTTCTCTAGACCTCTAGTAGTGTCCCTTGTTTATTCCTGATATTGGTGATTTTTGTTTTCTGTCTCTTTTTTTTTTCCTCAGTCAGCCTTTCTCATTGTAGGTAGGCTCAGCCAGGATGCCATGAGGCTGACAGTTGTAAGGAGAGTTAAAAGCTTCTGCCAAAGTCAGTGCTAGGAAAGCGGAACCAGGCCGAAGGAAAGGATTGCGAAATTTAGCCGGTCAAATCAGAAACCAAGACAGGAAATTTGTCAGTGGGCAGGGTCTGAGGTCATTTGATGATAGTCCTTTTGTGAGGCACACAGCTGTCACCGATGAGACTGTAACTGACAACTTTGCAAATAGGTGTGGAAATGGAGAAGGTCACACTTTGATTTAAAACAGAAAGAAAACAAAAAACAGAACTAAAACATATACTATTTGTTATTTAAAGTAAGATGCCAGCTGCTTGTGTTGAGCTGCTAAGATGTGCCAGTACTAAATCATTGATAAACATGACTGACTTCATTAAGCTTGCATGAGCAATTAGGCCAGGGGAAGCAGGCCATTAACACAGCGGTTTTGTTTTGAGGTTGTTTTTGAAGTGGGGGAGGGTTGCACAAAAGCTCATCTACCGTGGCTTAACTACAATGGGCTATACTTTTTCTAAAATAATAGTTAAGTCCAAAGGTGGGGAGTCCAGGGCTGGTGCAGTGGCAACATGATGTCAATGTTTCTATCTCTTCCTATTTTTCTGCTTAATCATCTTTAGCATGTGGCTTTTCCACTCATGCTTCTTATCTCATGGTCACAAGACAGGTGCTCCATCTACAGCTTCACATCCACATTCTAAGTATGAAGAAGAAAAAGAAAGGAAGGGATGGTGCCTATATCAGACCAGGGATACGATGGAGATAGCTAGTTTCTGCTTTGTGTAGGAGGCTGAAGGATAAAACTACTTTAACAGAAGTTATTCAGAGAGATATCAGCATCCCCAGTCAAGGCACCTATTATGGATTGCATTGAGCCCCTTCAGAAGATATGTGGAAGCCCTAACCCCATGAACCTCAGAATGACATTTAGAAATGGGGTCCTTACAGATGTAATCAAGTTAAGATGAGGCTGTTAGGATGGACTGTAATCCAATATGACTAATGTCCTCATAAGAAGTGGAGTAAGAGATACAGAGAAGAGAATTCCATTTGAAGACACAGAGGCAAAGAGAGAGAAGACCATGTGAAGACGGAGGCAGAGACTGGAATCATGCTGTCACAAGGTAAGGAATGCCTTGGGCTACTAGCAGCTGGGAGAGGGAAGGAAGCTTAATCTCTTTGAGGCTTCAACAGGAGGACAGCCCAACCTACACCTTAATTTTGAACTTCTGACCTCCAAAAATGTGAGAGAATAAATTTCTCTTGTTTTAAGCCACCCAATTTGTGGTAGTTTGTTACCCTAGCCCTAGGAAACTAACATAGCATTCAACCCAGATTTGAGGGATGTTAATTCTTTTTATTTCCTTTTTATTTTTTAAAAAATTTATTTCTTTATTTTTGGCTGCATTGGGTCTTCGTTGCTGTGCTCAGGCTTTTCTCTAGTTGCGGCAAGCAGGGGTTACTCTTCTTTGTGGTGCACGGGCTTCTCATTGCGGTGGCTTCTCTTGTTGTGGAGCATGGGCTCTAGGCACGCGGGCTTCAGTAGTTGTGGCATGCAGGCTCAGTATTTGTGGCTCACAGGCTCTAGAGTGAAGGCTCAGTAGTTGTGGTGCACGGGCTTAGTTGCTCCATGGCATGTGGGATCTTCCCGGACCAGGGCTCAAACCTGTGTCCCTTGCATTGGCAGTCGGATTCTTAACCACTGTGCCACCAGGGAAGACCGGATGTTAATTCTTGAGTTCCAGAACTTGAGAGGACAATAATAAGATAGAACCTGCTTAGAGGAAAGTTTTCTTGGGTGTCGTCCTGGGAGGGTAGCAACATAAACATGATTATACCCCTCTAAGGGAATCAGAAGTAGAAATAGTAAAGAAATAAATAAACACAGAGTACTGAGATTTTAGAATAGGACAAAGTTTTTAAGTTATTGTATTTATAAAAATACTATTTTTGTCTTGCTTTTAAGTTATATAAATAGTTCAATAGAACACCTCATTCTAAAGCTGCAATTATAATCTATTTTTTAAGGAGAGGTAAATATTTAATACTTGTTTAATAAAATTAATGTTCATAATTTTATTAGAATATAAATAATAAATTTAGCATTAAAATAGGTACAGAATAATGTTTATGCAAAAGTCCCTTTGACATTAAATGAACAATTAAATGAGACCATTAACCTTTATTTAAGTCCTAATAATTATGCATAAATTATAAAACTATTAAGCTGGACTCAAATATATACATACACATATTACCTGGTTATAATACAATAATGTATCATGACAGCAGGAGTTGAGGAAAAAGCAAGGAATGTGGGAAAGAAGGCCTCAGGGAAGAAATAGAAAAAAGAGTGGAAGAAGAGGAGCCAAGAGACAGAACAAAAATAGTGTCCCTTAGAGGAAAGCAACTAAGAAATGAGTGACAGTACAGAAATACATTAAATAAATATGGAACTAATACCTTGAATTGGAAAACTACATTGAGAAGTGTCAGTTTCACTAATGTATAATATAAATTGAATACAATCACAATTATAATAATCCCAATGAAAGATACTAATGATTTGACAAAATAATCCCAATTCAGAAGACTGGGAATAGCAAAAAAATTTTGAAAAAGGAAAGGATAAGGAGAGATTCCTCTGAGAAAGATGAGAAAATGTACTAGATAACTATAATAATAATAAGAAGAATCTTACTAGTGTAAGAATGAACAAATTGGCCTCAAACTTCTCAAATTCATTCTAGTCCTTTTACTCCACCCCAAGCAGGACTATTAAACTTCATTAATCATTTGCAAATATTTTCTCCCATTCTGAGGGCTGTCTTTTCATCTTGTTTATGGTTTCCTTTACTGTGCAATAGCTTTTAAGTTTAATTAGGTCTCATTTGTTTATTTTCATTTTTATTCTCATTACTCTAGGAGGTGGGTCAAAAAAGATCTTGCTGCTATTTATGTCAGTGTTCTGCCTAAGTTTTCCTCTAAGAGTTTTATAGTGTCTGGCCTTACATTTAGGTCTTTAATTCATTTTGAGTTTATTTTTGTGTATGGTTTTAGGGAGTGTTCTAATTTCATTCTTTTACATGTAGCTGTCCAGTTTTCCCAGCACCACTTATTGAAGAGGCTGTCTTTGCTCTATCATATATTCTGGCCTCCTTTGTCATAGATTAGGTGACCATAGGTGTGTGGGTTTATCTCTGGGCTTTCTATCCTGTACCATTGGTTATATTTCTGTTTTTGTGCCAGTACCATACTATCTTGACTACTGTACCTTTGTAGTATAGTCTGAAGTCAGGAAGCCTGATTCCTCCAGCTCTGTTTTTTTTTTTTTCTCAAGATTGCTTTTGCCATTCGAGGTCTTTTGTGTTTCCATACAAATTGTAAAACTTTTTGTTCTAGTTCTGTGAGAAATACCATTGGTAATTTGATAGGGATTGCATTGAATCTGTAGATTGCTTTGGGTAGTATAGTCATTTTCACAATATTGATTCTTCCAATCCAAGAACATAGTATATCTCTCCAACTGTTTGCAAATGAAGCAACTGACAAAGGACTAATTTCCAAAATATACAAACAGCTCATGCAGCTCAATATCAAAAAAACAAACAACCCAATCCAAAAATGGGCAGAAGACCTAAATAGACATTTCTCCAAAGAAGACATACAGATGGCCAACAAACACATGAAAGAATGCTCAACATCACTAATCATTAGAGAAATGCAAATCAAAACTACAATGAGCTATCACCTCACACCGGTCAGAATGGCCATCATCAAAAAATCTACAAACAATAAATGCTGGAGAGGGTGAGGAGAAAAGGCAACCCTCTTGCACTGTTGGTGGGAATGTAAATTGATACAGCCACTATGGAGAACAGTATGGAGGTTCCTTAAAAAACTAAAAAAAGAAATACCATATGACCCAGCACTCCCACTACTGGGCATATACCCTGAGAAAACCATAATTCAAAAAGAGTCATGTACCACAATGTTCATTGCAGATCTATTTACAATAGCCAGGACATGGAAGCAACCTAAGTGTCCATCGACAGATGAATGGATAAAGAAGATGTGGCACATATATACAATGGAATATTACTCAGCCATAAAAAGAAACAAAATTGAGTTATTTGTAGTGAGGTGGATGGACCTAGAGTCTGTCATACAGAGTGAAGTAAGTCAGAAAGAGAAAAACAAATACCATATGCTAACACACATATATGGAATCTAAAAAAAAAAAAAAAGTTTATGAAGAACCTAGGGCCAGGACAGGAATAAAGACGTAGACATAGAGAATGGACTTGAGGATATGGGGAGGGGGAAGGGTAAGCTGGGACGAAGTGAGAGAGTGGCATGGACTTATATACACTACCAAATGTAAAATAGATAGCTAGTGGGAAGCAGCTGCATGGCACAGGGTGATCAGCTCAGTGCCTTGTGACCACTTAGAGGGGTGGGAGAAGGAGGGTGGGAGGGAGATGCAAGAGGGAGGAGATATGGGGATATATGTATATGTATATCTGATTCACTTTGTTATAAAGCAGAAACTAACACACCATTGTAAAGCAATTATACTCCAATAAAGGTGTTAAAAAAATTTAAAAAACAAAAAACCCCATCAAAAAATGGGCAGAAGACCTAAACAGACATTTCTCCAAAGAAGACATACAGATGGCCAACAAACAACATGAAAAAGATGCTCAACATCACTAATTATCAGAGAAATGTAAATCCAGACTACAATGAAGTATCACCTCACACCGGTCAGAATGGCCATCATCAAAAAACCTACAAACAATAAATGTTGGAGAAAAGGGAACCCTCTTACACTGTTGGTGGGAATGTCAATTGATACAGCCACTATGGAGAACAGTATGGAGGTGACTTAAAAAACTACAAATAGAACTAACATGTGACCCAGCAATACCACTACGGGGCATATACCCAAAGAAAACCATAATTCAAAAAGACACATGCACCCCAATGTTCATTGCAGCACTATTTACAATAGCCAGGACATGGAAACAACCTAAATGTCCATTAACAGAAGAATGGATAAAGAAGATGTGGTACATATATACAATGGAATATTACTCAGCCATAAAAAGGAATGAAAGTGGGTCATTTGTAGAGACATGGATGGACCTAGAGATTGTCATACTGAGTAATATTGTCATACTGGAGTAAGTAGGAAGAGGAAAACAAATATTGTATATTAATGCATATATGTGGAATCTGAAAAAATTGGTATAGATGATCTTATTTACAAAGCAGAAATAGAGACACTGACATAGAGAACAAACGTATGAATACCAAGGGGGAAAGGGGGATGGGATAAATTGGGAGATTGGGATTCACATATACACACTATTGATACAATGTATAAAATAGATAACCAATGAGAACCTACTATATAGCACAGGGAACTCTACTCAATGCTCTGTGGTGATCTAAATGGGAAGGAAATCCAAAAAAGAGGGGATATATGTATATGTATAGCTGATTCATTTTGCTGTACAGCAGAAATTAATACAACATTGTAAAGCAACTATACTCAAATAAAAATCAGAAAAAAATAAACTTCATTAGTCATGTGTCATTGCACTGGCTGGGCCATGTTATTTGGAATGGAGCATTCAAAGGAAAAAAAAGTAATAAAAAACATGGGTGTGATCTCTTCACTATTTTTCTTCCATGCTTGGGGACATCTCCTTCTGGAGTCTGTAGTACTTCTGTCTTTACTCACTTAAGATATGTCTGGGATATACCTGTGCTAAATTCATTTGCTCTGTTTCCTCTGGTATGGCTTTCAGTTCTACTCAATGCTAAATCCTGAGATCCAGGGATAGGTATTGGGGAGAGAGAGTGCACAGGCCATAGTTGGACATAGCTTAATCAAGCTCACTATGGTTCTTTAGTGGGAGCTTGGGGACAAAATCTTTGCTAACAGTAAAGAGTTACATTGCCTTGCATAATTCTCACTCAGCTAGAGAGTGTGTGTTGAGGAATGGAGGGAAGTGAGATAGCCATGATACTACTAGGTCTCTTGGTTAACAGCATCTCAGTTGTATTATGCTTCTCCAGAGAAACACAACCAACAGGACATATATAGATATGTAGAAAGGGATCCATTATGAGGGATAGGCTCATATGATTAAAGAGGTTGAGAAGTCTCATGATTTGCCATCTGCAAGCTGGAGACCCAGGAAAGCTGGCAATACAGTCTTAGTTCAAACCTGAAGGCCTGAGAACTAGGGGAGCCAATGGTGTTAAGTCCGAATCTGAGTCTGAAGGCCTAAGCACCTGGAGTGCTGATGTCTGAGGGCGGGAGACCATCACCTCAGTATAATCCATTTCTTATCATCAACCTAACTAGACAGATCAGTGGAATAAAATAAAAAAGTTCAAAAATAAATGCAAGTGTTTATAAGAATTTAATATATGGTAGCATTTTATCAAACTATATTCTCTTGAAAACAGAGCAGATATGTGAGAAAGTACTTAACGATAAGAAGGGTGAAAAGCTCTTCATATTCTAAACACACTTTATTTATTTATTTTTTAAATGATGTGTTATTTTTAAAGAATTTTTATTGGAGTATAGTTGCTTTACAATGTTGTGTTATTTTCTACTTCTACACACACTTTAGAGATTCCTAATTCACATTTAGCCTATCAAAGTCTCTGAGAATTCGTGTAGTATCTAGTAAAGAAGTCTGTTTAACTTTTTAAATTCAGCATTTTCAACTGCAGAAATTTCGAATTCAACATTGTATTTGGCCAGAATTGCAGTGCAAATTTGTTTTGGTCTTGGTATGTGCCTAACATATCTGGGGATTAACTGACTATTCAAGAAGTGATTTCAAGGCAACAATCAATTTGGCAAAAACTGCAGTGGCACATTGCTGCAATTAACTGTAGTAACTATGGTGTTTCTGGTTTCTGTATACAGAACCCTCCTATATATTACCTCTGTGTAGCCAGGGTTTGGCTGTCTATCATGATGCCCTGTTCCTCCATCTCCATGTACTGGAATATGCACAGAGCCTAGATTGGGCCAATCAGAGTCTTGCTTGGTCTCTCTCTGCATTCTCTGGGTATGGTGATTGGTTCAGGAATGAGAACATGGTCCAAGCTAAGCCAATCAGTACTTCTTGAGTTTTGGGCTGGAGCTGGTAAGGCAGATTGCCCCTCTTTCTTTGTGAGATATAAGAATATAGGCCTGGGGTTATTGACAGTGAGATTTAAAACAGCACCATAGACAAATATAAAGACAAGTAACAAACTGTGGACAGATATTGCTACCCATGTGATATAGCATGGTTATCATCCTTAAATATGGTCTTATTTATCAATGAGAAAACAATAAAAGCTCCAACTGAGGAATGGGTAAGAAATCCAGACAAACAATAGAAAAACTGAAATGGTCAATAAGCCTAAGGGAAAAAAAAGTACTACCTCAGTAGTATTAAAAAAATAAATTAAAATATGAAGATAGCATTTGTAATCTATCAGATTTACAGACAGTAAAAACAATGATAGCATTCTACATTGGACGAGAGGTGGAAAACAGGTAATCTCAGCCATTAATTATAGGAGTATAAATTGTTAACATTTTGTGAACCGTTACTGTGGTAAAACAAATCAAATATCTTCAGCATTTGTATTTCTCGATATCCCAGTTAATTTATCCCAAGGAAATAATTGGACAAGTGCTCAGATATGTGTGTTTGTGGAAGGGCTTGATCTCAAAATATTAATCTAATTGTTTCTCCCTACTTTCTCTCACATTTATCTCAAGGGATAACTTTATGTCCCAAACTCACACCAAAGACTCAAAGAAATTACCAGCCTCAGTGCTAGATCTAAGCAGGGCTGGTCCCTAGGCTCTTTTACTTTCATAGGCCCTCCATCATAAAAAATATTGAAAATTATATTTTATAACTCTGTTGGTATAAAGGTGAATATAATCTAGGCTGGATGTGTCATTATGTTTATTATTTTTATCATATCAATTTTCTTCTGATTTTAAAATAAATTAAAATATTTTCATGGGTCCCTGAAAGTGTAATTGGCCCTAGGCCCTTGCCTACTGTGCCTACTGGCTGAGTCAGCCCTAGATATAAGCCCTGGGTTAGAGAGGGGAATAGCCAGGGTGCCAACTCAAAACAAAACAGAGTTGAGGGAAGATCTGGAGGAGATCAGTGAGCAAAGCAGAAGGGACTTAGGACCCGTTGTCCCTGCTCTCTTTTCCTATCAACTGGTCACTTGTAGAAAACTTACAGTTGACAGTCCTGGACTTTGTTATCCCCTCTTTACAGGACTTATGTGGAGATGGGGCATAAAGGAAGAAATTTCTCCCATGTCCCCATCAAGATAGAACTGAACTCAAGTAGTAGGGAATCTCCTTTGGAGCAGGAAAATCAATAGCCTCTGTTGTTCGTGTAATGTGTTAGAAAGAACACAAACATGCAATAAAAGGAGGCAGGTGATGTAGAGAGCATTCACATAGTAGACATTTTTGTAGCCATTAAAAAGTATTTAGATATATCTTATTAATATGAGACAAGAACACGTGGTACATTGAGACTTGTCTCCCAATAGGGGCATTATCAGGCAGTAAGCCTAGTCTCACCAGTGGGAAAATAGGATGGGCCTGAGAACCGTTCTCTTGGGGTATATCTCACTTTACAAGGTCCACTAATGGCCTGCTATGTCACTGTTGACCCAAAGTGAGTCAGGATTTGTTCTCCCTTAAATTGTGATCCCAGAATCCCCAGCCATTGTCCCCAACTATGGACATTTGATCTCCTGGTATTATCAATAGTTCTTCCGACTATCTAAAGGGGTTAGCTGTTCATAACCCTACTGTCTGAAAACTTTCTAAGTTTAGATTGTCCATGTTCACAAAGCTTCTGCAGCTCTAACTCTTGACCAAGATCCAGAAACAGAAACTCTTCATGGGCCCCCGTTTTACTGTTTTTCTTCTTTATTATATCTCTGATTCATAAAAAATCAGTTTTTTTTTATTCTGATTCATGGCCTCTAAACCAATTATCATTGCACCGTGTTATGCCAAGACTATACTTTTTATATAGGATTTAGAAACCATATACAAAAGCAATGTTATTTTGCTTTATGCACAAAATGTAGTCATTTATATAATGTAAGCCACTTTCTAATCCTTGCCATTGTATTTAGGAACTTGGCATACATTTCAATACCTTGATGGATTCTAAAACATGGTATCTGCTTTGCATTTCTGTTCATGGCCTGGCTGGCTATTTTGTCAGGGAATTTTCCCCCTGGGTTCTTAGGGGAAAAATCTCAACACTGATTAAATAACCTATTATTCCCACTTCTATTTCCAAATTACACTATTGCACTAGGAATTGACACATTCACAATGTTCACTCATTATTGCCCATACAGGGATTGCCTTTTGTCCAAGTCCATAGCAATAGACTCAGAGTTATTGAATCAGTGCTGGAGGCTTCTCTCAAGATCCTTCCTTAAGGGTTGTGGACATACAGAGTAAGAATGCTTAGGGCACATTCTCTTCTTCTCTACTTCTTTAAAATGCCAATTTACTGTTGCCTGATTCTCTATCTGCATCTTTCCTTTGCCCTATTGGAGGAGATATATTTGAGAAATACTCCAAATGGTGAACAGCAAATATGGTATGACCAAACTCTCTCCTCTCTTCATTCCAACATACGTTCCAAACTCCATGGAATTTCCCTTCCCCTAGGTAGGGAGACTCTGTGAGCATGATATCTACCTTAGTTATGAGAGACAGGGCTGATCCAGCCTATTACTCTTATTAATGAAATCCTAGTAGTCACATTTGTATAACAAGTCACAGATTACTGGAATTCTAATGTTTCTATCTTGGAGACATATAACTGAATCTCTGCTCTTAATATAATGACTGGAATAACAATTGTCTAAAAACTTACCTGGGTAATTATGAGTTACATCTTTCATCTCTATCCCCTCGTTGTCAACTCCAACTCTTAGAAACAATTCAACTGGTGATCTACCTTTATCATCCTTCAACGTGAATTGAAACACATTCTTTTAATCTGGAACATTACTTAATGCTCTATCACTCCTCCTATTTTGGCTAGTAATTGCTTAAAGTGCCCATTTAAATTTTTACTTATTCCTCCGCTTTGTGTTTGATATGAATTGTTGAGAGGATTACTTCACCATTGTATTTCCTTGTCCTTCCTTCCTCTTTTTTTTTTTTCTTTTTATATTTTTGGCCATGTCATGCAGCATGTCAGATAGTTTTCTGACCAGGGATCAAACCTGGGCCTCTGCAGTGAAAGTGCCAAATCCTAGCCACTAGGCCACCAGGAAACTCCCTGTCCTTCCTTTCTTATACTGTTTGTGCTATAAAATGCTACTTCCTGATCTGATGATATCTAAGTTTGGGTCTGTATTTGTGGATAGTCTTGTCTTTTAGCCTTTTTTGTCTTTGTCAAGGCCTCAGTCACAAAGTCAAAACCAAAAATATTGTCAATACCAGAGAAAACCTATTTATAACTTGTTGCTCCCATGGGTGATAAACCACGTAACCTTGGGACCTGTTTACTGACTGAAATATAAACATGTCTTTGGCTGTTTAGAAGCTGGACAATCCCAAGGAAGAAGAGCAATTTCTGGAGATGTGTCCACTGAAACATAGCTTACAGCCCTGAGCACACCCATCTCAGGAAACTAACACTGCCAAAGCTTACATGAACATATATATCTTATCTCAATCACGAGCAGATTTCTCCTCTGAATGTGACTGATGGGCATCAACATGACTAACCTGTATTTTTAGGTAAAGCTCATGGCTTTTTCTTTTTAAGTCTAGCATCCAAATGAGGTTATTTTAAAGTCTGGTTCCCTGTATCCCACTTGCCAAAACAAGTAGTTAGACCACTGGTCATTGACTGAGTCATTATATGTATACATAAATATATCTGTCTATCACTATCTATCTATCTATCCATCTCATCTAGCTATCTCAGAAGGGGTTTATGCTAGCCACACAGCATATATCTCTGTCCATTTTGCTGATATACCCCATCTTTTTTTCTTTTACTAGAAATTTTCAGTTAGCTGGTATTCTTTCAGACACAAATCCTCTCCATTAACCAAGCATTGTCATCCATAAACTAAGTTCCCTCACTTTTTTTTTTTTTTCCTGAATACAGAAACTCACACGGTGTAGTATAAGCCTTCAATGTCAGAAGTAAATCCTCTCACAAGGACAGTCTTGGCCCCTGGAAAGTGACTTCCTCTTATTTGTAGACAGGTTTCTGAATCTATCATTTCCATTTAATCAATTCGCTTTGATGAGCTGCTTGTGTTTTTTTGTTGTTGTTGTTTAAATGCTTTTCTGACAATGCCCAGGTTCTTCTTGGAATCTTTGATCTTAAAATTATTGGAGTCCCTCATTAGTAGCTTACATGACAACATGGGGGTTAATCCGTGTATAATTTATAGTCAGCTATGTGTATCCATGGCTCTGCATCAGCGGATTCAACCAAACATGGACCATGTAGTACTGTATTATTTATTACTGAAAAATATCCACAGATACGTGGACCAGGGCAGTTCAAACCTGTGTTATACATGGGTCAACTGTAGTCTTGAGTGTGCTCTGTAGAATGTCTATGATTGTACTTCAAAGGGAAAACGGTGAGTAGCTGGATCAAGGATGGTTTGGTCTCAAAGTCCAATGTTCTTTCCTGTAGCACTCTCCCTGCTTTCAGCCAGAAGTACAATTTCCTATTGTGCCCCAAGGAAGTCTGTATTGTTAAAACTTTCCTGTGTCTTTCAGCTTTGACTACTCCAAGGTTTCCATTCAATGAACCCTTCCTTACTCTCTCCTAATGCAGCAGCAGAGTTACCTACTCACTCATACCATCCATAGACTCTGGTATTCCTCATGATAGAATTTGTTACTGATTTGTTAGTCTAACACCTTTTACTCTTTCACCACTGCATCCTTCTCTCTCCTCACTATTGATGTATGGTCCTTGCCCTAGGATCTGTGTTATATTGTACACTGAGACAAGTACTGTATCCAGAAATCCATGAAAGCTCTGTTACTGATCCAAGCAGGACCGGAGGACATGAATAAGCTACATGAGCGGGCAACTTAGACGTCCATTTCACTCACCACAGTTACACCAAAACCCCTCTCTCAACTCACACCTATGACTATATTGAGTGGGGGGTCTTGTATCTCTAGGTAAAGGTAAGGAAAAAAGCCAAATCTTAGCTTATCAATTGGTTGACTTGGCACGTGAGTGCAAGCTGAAAATGTACAATGGCTACATTACAGCCATACTCAGGGGTGGCCTTGAAAGACAGTGGTAAGGGAAGATCTTGAAGGTGGAGTTCTGAGTGGTTTACCTGGTCACCACTTTGTATGGAAACATGAGTGGCCTGAGATGGGAATTAATATGGATACATGGACAGTAGAAAATGCCTGACCAGAGGTTAGGGTTTAGAAGAAAAAGGGTTGAAAGATCAGAAATAAGAGGGTCTGGGGCAAAGGAATGTGAATGGAGATATGGGAGTAGAGTGGGAATGGTGTGTGAGACTTTTACAGGTTAATGCCCACCAGAGGCATTGAATAACCAAGTAGACAAATTGGCTCAGTCAGTTGACATTAGCCAGGCTTTGTTTTTTGTGCACCCAGAATTAGCACGATGGACAAATAAAAGGCATGTATGCCACACATTGGTTCAAATGCACGGACTTTCACTTATCAATGCTGACCTAGGTATCTCTCTACGTACGATCTACCAACAGTGGAGATGAATGTTGTGTCCCCATCATGGCACTATTGTTTGAGGAGACCAATTGGCACTTGGTGGCAAGTTGACTACACTGGATTCCTTCCATTCTGGAAAAGCCAGTGGTTCATTCTCATTGGAACAGACACCCATTCTGACATTTTTTCTGGGTATGGGTTTGACTTTCCTGCTCTCAGAGTCTTAGCCAGTACCACCATGTGTGGACTTCCAGAGTGCCTGATCCACAGGAAGAGAATACCACACAAGCTAGCATTCCATCAGAGGTCTCACTTCACAATGGAGGATTTTCAGGAGGGGGACACTGACTATGGAATCCACTGATTATTTGACATATCACTCCATGCAAAAACTTCTGGCCTGATAAAGCATTGGGATGGTCTTTTGAAGGTGCAGCTAACATGCCAGGTTAGAGGCAATATTCTGCAAGGATATGCTGCCAATAGGAAGACTACGTGGGACCAGGAATCAGGGGGTGGAAGCTAGAGCGGCCCTGTTATCCTCACTCCCAAGGACCCATTGGGTGACTTTGTGCTCTTCAGGCTTTGGGCTCCTTTAAACTATAAGTTATAGCTGGCTAGTTTTTTTTGTTTGTTTGTTTTCATTGTACAGGTTTGTCACCACACTACGCTGTCCCAACTTGAGTGAGTCAGAAGGTTAGTGATTATAGTTTTCGCTAATGATAAGGTCTATAAAGTCTGTTTAATGAGGGGAATATCATTAGTACTCCTCAGATTTTAAATATTTTTATTTTATTATTATCATTTTGGCTGTGTTGTGCGGCATGCGGGATCTTAGTTCCCTGACCAGCGATTGAACCCATGCCCCCTGCATTGGGAGTGTAGCATCTTAACCACTGGACCACCAGGGAAGTCCTAGATTTTAGATATTTTTAGGTGCCCATAATCATATTTCCTTCACTCAGGTGGTACTTTGAATTTAAGTGGGCATGTGCTTTTGGCAATTTCCTCTTTCAGGACAAAACTGTTGAATTTCTGTAAGGAAGGCAAAGAAAGGTACTTACTGTCCAGTGCCCCCTCACTCCATCCCAGTCCCCTGCAGCTGACTAACCTGGTTTCCCGGCAACATTGTGTTGAATGATCTAGAAGAGAGTTCATGGTTATAATAAATAATTGCGGGTCCTACCACCTCTAGATTCATCAAGCCCTGTGACTGTAGTTCCTCCCCCCATTGCTGTGTGCTGTTCCTTGTAAACGTTCTGCTCTTTCCCAGACTCCCTTTGTGTAGTGTCTATTACCACACAGCACTGTAGTCCATTGCTAAGGGAAACTGAGGAACCTATAGCAAAACCAACTATCTTCACTTTTATCTGGTTTTAAGGAATAACAAACATGATCTTTGACCATTTAAATGGAGGACTCAAGATAGCATTGGATCACTAACATTTTGTCAAAATTTATTGACAAAGTATACTGATTCTTTCACACTATTTTTTCCAGCCCTTAGCTAAATCAAAGGCAAATAGAAAACCAACATGGTACCACATGGTATCATCTCTGTCCCCTTTATTATCCGAAAGTTTTCCCTACAGAGATTTATCCATATTGGATATGGAGTCTTTTTTTTTTTTTGCGGTACGCGGGCCTCTCACTGTTGTGGCCTCTCCCAACGTGGAGCACAGGCTCCGGACGCGCAGGCTCGGCAGCCATGGCTCACGGGCCCAGCCGCTCCGCGGCATGTGGGATCTTCCTGGACCGGGGCACGAACCCGTGTTCCCTGCATCAGCAGATGGACTCTCAACCACTGCACCACCAGGGAAGCCCGGATATGGAGTCTTTGTGTCATTTCCATTCTGCACAACTGCTACAATAACAATGTAAAAGTATTGATGGATAAACAAGGCACAAACACTTGAGAACATCAAACAGTTTTTACTCATGTAAAGGACACAAAAGGATGTCAGGATATATAGCAGAGAGTAGCAACATTCTCCAGCACCAAGGAGTGCAAACTTCCTAGTACTACACCTCATCAGCAGATGTATGGTTGCAGAGGTTAAGATGTAAATGACTGAAGGCCTAGAAGCATAACTGTCTTCTTCTGGCCTAGTCATATACTGGGGCGAACCTGCACATAATGTAGTATAGACACTTTCTGGAGATTACCTTACCAGGGCTAGGAGCATTTCTATATTCTCAGTTATATAATGCAGAATAGAATACACAGTACTTTAAGGAATCAAGCAAATGCTCATCTATCACCCCAGCCTATCTATGCTAGCATATCCTGGTTAAAGTACATTCCTGAACTCAGAGCCATGGAAAAACTTTCCCAGACACCTCTGGGATTCATACAAATAATCCCTTGATCTAGCTGAAGGAGTACACCTGTGACTCGTGTAATAAGGATAAAAACAAGTATTCTAAGCACATAGGGTGTGTGGTTCTAGGAGAGCTAGAGATGATACCAAAAACAAAGATTTGGGAAATAAAACTTAAGAAGAAACTGTTCCTTTGACCACATGATGATATGAAGAACATCTATAAATTGAGTTTTTGTTCATGCTGTTTCAGAATAATGAAAATTTTAATTAAAATAAATTTGTAGTACGAATGTCCTTCAGTTGAATCAGAGGAATTGAATTCAAAATAACATAAGAAAAGAGGTAAACTTACTGGATAGAATTAGGATATATTCTGAAAAAACAAAACAAAACAGTTCATGTGAAACGTTGGGATGAAACTAGGTATCAGAGACAACAAACAGTCTTTCACTGCTTCTCTCTGTGTTTGGACTTCATTCTTTCTTTCCATGTGGTATGCTACATAGCCTCAGAGCTTCACATATTAAAATTTTAGCCACCAAGGAGGACATGCCTCGAATGTCTGTCTGGATCCCCAAACCAAACACCATGACTGGGCCCAGCTGTGGTCAGTGGACCATCACCCAAACTAGGGAGACAGAATCACAAAAACAAAGTGACACTATTGGCATTTTGGACCAGATCATTCTTTGTTGTGAGGGCTGTCCTGTGTACTTCAGGATGTTTAGCAGCATTTCTGACCTCTACCCACTAGACAACAGCAGCACCTTCCTGGTTGTGGCAATCAAAAATGTTCCCAAACACTGCCATATGTCATTGGTGGAGAGGTGGCAAAATTGCCCCCAGTTAAGAACCACTGGCCTGTAGCAATCATATTCCATGAAATCACCAGAGAACATGGCGAAGAGTAGATGTAGAGGAGTAGGAATCAGATTATAGATACAGAGCAAGGTTTGTCGCAGTGGGAATAGAACATGGTATGGTGAGGAATTTATGCTTATAAATGCATCAGAATGTTCAGAAAGTAATTTGTTCTCAGTCCTAGATTGAACCACTTTGCAAATGCAAAATCAGTTTTCTCAGTTTAAAAGTGGAAGCAATACCAACTCCACAGAGTGGCTTTGAGTATTAAATAATTATGTGAAAGCACTTCAGAAGCTATGAAATGACACACAAATATAAGATAATAATAATAAATAAAATCACCAGCCCTTTTCTCTACCTCAGGCTGTTTCTCAGGAGGCTGGGTAGAAAAGAGGCTGACTTCATGGAAATTTTATATATCTATATCTATATCTATCTATCTCAGAGCTCTTGAAAAACAAAACAAAGCAAATGAAAACAAACAAACAAAAAACCAGAAACTATCAAATACAAGAGGATAGTTCATTGCTTTTTTATATAATTCTCATGTTGTCCCATTTAAGAACAGGCTTTTGATATAATACAGTTAATAAACATCAAGTTTATACCATTTGATGTATTTTGCTTATGTTACTCATTTTTACTCAGTTCATTTATTAGTACTACAAGTGGTAAGTAGTTAATTTATATTACTAATTTATGAACTTTTACTATAGATATTGAATAACTGTAAGTAAATAACTATTTAAAAATTTTTATTTTATTTTATAACATAAATTTGGAAGCAGCCATATTGCTCAATCACAAATAATTAAACTTTTGACATTTATTAGCCCTTGGTGTCAACAAATTGTATAGCCTAGTAAAGAATTACAGCAAGGCTTTAATGAAATATTGAACATGAAGTAGAAATAATAAATTTGTCTCCTAACAGCATGTACAAATACCACTTAAGCCATTCCAAAACACATATACTACAAAGATAAATAATGGTATTAGAAGCCTTGATAACACATGGAAAATATCACCACCATCATCACCACCAATAACAACTGTGATAGGAATGATAAAAACAACAAAATCAAAAGTTATCAAATGGTTGTCCTGAACTTGGAATGGTCCTAAGCACCTTACATGTATAATCTTATTTAATACTCAAGAGTTTTTTTAACCCATTTAAAAATACTTAAAACATAGAGATAGAAACATGTTTAGAAAGTGGAAATTTCATTCTTTATCAGAATAACAGTGAAATCTTAAGATTAATTAGACTGGTCAAATCTTTTTTTAGTATTTCTGTCATCGCATCTTTATTTGTTCTTAGTGTCCAAGAACTTGCCTTACAGTACTTACTATAAAATACATGCTTTTTGTTTGTTTCTTTGTTTTTCAAATTTAAATTTGTTGAATAAATATGGGGAAGAGAAGGAAATAAAAGGTGTTGCAGTTGTGGTTTGTGCATATTCTTTTTTGTTAAAGCTCAGTGGGTTTTTTTTTCAGTGTTTATTATTTTATTTTTTTTGCCTTTTTTGTATTACATTTTTGTCCTATGATAGTGGTAAATCTCACCCCTTCACCTCCTCTTCCACCTTTTCCTCTTCCTCTTCCTCTTCCTCTTTTTTCCTGTCCTTCTTCTCCTCCTCCCCCTCCCCCTCCTCCTTCCCCTCCTCCTTCCCCTCCTCCTCCCCCTCCTCCTCCTCCTCCTTCTCCTCCTCCCCCTCCTCCTCCTCCCCCTCCTCCTCCTCCTCCTCCTCCTCCTTCTCCTTCTCCTCCTCTTCCCCCTCCTCCTCCTCCTCCTCCTCCTCCTCCTCCTTCTCCCTCTCCTCCTCCTCCCCCTCCTCCTCCTCCCCCTCCTCCTCCTCCCCCTCCTCCTCCTCCCCCTCCTCCTCCTCCTCCTCCTCCTCTTCCCCCTCCTCCTCCTCCTCCTCCTCCTCCTCCTCCTCTTCCTCTTTCTCTATGTTTTCCTCCTCCTTTGCTGGCCCAGTTACCTCAGGGATAAAAACTATCTCTTCTTCCAATAATATATTTGGAAAATAAGACTGTATTATCAAAACAATTGCGGCACTTAGTGAAAAACACAGCATTCTGAGAAATAAAATAAGCATGCACAGTGGATCACACACAATTGGCCGGGGTACTTCCCATCTTGGATACCAAAATCGGTAATCTGTAAATAAAGAAGTAATTGAAAGCTGGATTTCACATAAAGTAGTAAAATCGTTCAAGAAATAAAGGACAAAAATACGTACATATGGCTTGGTCACGACCTGCATTACCTAGAAAGAAAAAGAAAGTTCATAAAGTTACATAGAATTTCTTCTTTTTCTAGAATATATGTTTCTCAACAATAATAATATCATTCTCCTAGTTTTCAGGCACCATGCTCTCATCTTTGATGTCTCCCCTTCAACCAGTAGCCAATTGTAAAGTACAACATATTTTCTTTTAGTAAAAGTCCTCCTGGTCTACCAGAGAGAGCACAGAAGTACAGGAGGAAGAGGTGTGGATTCTAGTACTAATTCTGTCTCTAAATCCTGACAACTTATATAAGCCACTCCACTCCTGCCTTTCAAAGATTGTTCCATCTTCGACATTCTAGAATTCTACATCTCTCTTTTTAAAAAATTGAAGTATAGTTAATTTGCAATGTCCTGTTAGAACATCTCTTATTTTTATCTCTCTTCTCCCCACTTCCCCCCAAGATCATTCAAAATTAATTTTCTGAATCTACTCACTTTATTCATTTAATTCTTATTTTCAGAAGCTTTCAGTTGCTCTTCATTTCCTAGATGGCAAGGTTGACTACAGAGCCTGCTATTCCTCGTTTTTGCTATCTAGCCCAATGCTATCATAATACTTTTCAGGAAATAAATTTCCCTTCCTCTGCTCACCTGGGCAGAGAAGGTCAAACAATCATTCCCAGATTCCACTAGAAAGGAGAGTGGGAGAATAAATGCAGTCTCACCTATAGAGAGCCCAATGTCAACCAGGGCTTTGTCTTGCAATGATGGTACACTTAGAGGAAAATTTAGAAATCACTCCTCAGGCACCTTGGAGATGAACTGAACTTCTGGTGGATCTTTGACATTATTTTAAGTGTTACGCTATGTCAGGCTTCTCCTTCCCACCCCATGTGGATTCTATCCTCACTTTGCTTGGACTCTGACACCAAATAGTGAGCCACTCCCGCATGGACATCCCTTTACCCTGATCTTATACCCCAAGCCTGACCTCATGCGGGTACACTCACCTCATTCCATGAGAGCTCTAACTTCCCATACAAGGCCATACCATGTGGACACTGTTCTCACCCTACTTAGGCTCTTTCCCCATGCCTACCACATCATGTATGAATCCCTTGTCTTCTTGCTTAGGTTCTAACATGGCACATCTGGATGCCCTCTGTGTGGATGCCTACCTCTTTCTGACCTACCCAATGGCTTTAGGTCTGGATATTTTCAGGAAGAGAAAGAAAAGGCGAAGAGGAAGAGCAAGGTTTTGCATCTTGATTCAAATGAAGCAAGGGAAGAAATGTTACGGTGGAGTCACTCCAGCAGTGGCATTATAATGAAATTGTTCACTAGTTTCTTTAACATAAAAGCCTAATATGCCCCTTACTCACTGTCT
Source organism: Globicephala melas (assembly GCF_963455315.2). Taxonomy (NCBI): domain Eukaryota; kingdom Metazoa; phylum Chordata; class Mammalia; order Artiodactyla; family Delphinidae; genus Globicephala; species Globicephala melas. The sequence goes on from NC_083323.1 coordinate 42,490,839, forward strand.
GACTTTATCCCCTACCACATTCCTCTAAGCATCATATATTCCAGCTATAGTTATACTTTTGGATTATACGCTCTCATGTTTAGAAAAACTAAAAGAAAAATTTAATAAAACATATTTTCTACTTTTATCTTTTGAATGTTTAGGGGAAAAATGAAAATAAAAGGCTATTAAATATTTGCTACTTTACTTCTTTCCTCTTTCTGAATGTTTTGGAATATCCTATCCTTTCGAGCAGCCACTCTCAAACAGGCCGCTATTTCAGGAATTAACTGAGAAGCTTTTTCAGGGCATAACTGTTAGTTCTCTTTCCTTCTTTCAGATTCTAGTATGTACTAAGGGGCAGGAATAATAGTAAGAGAGGGCAGAAGAGGTTGTGTAGTTTAAAAAAATCTAAAGATGATACTGTTTGATACCACCTTTGATAATATAACAATACCATCCTGAACAAAGGAACAATATTAACATGACAATGAAAGACTAGTGTTCACCACTTCTTTTTCTTGTCATCCAATGCATTATGGATTTTTTTTCATGTTTCAGTTATTTTCTTTATCTTACTGCATAGAAAATCTGTGCATCTGTCATAGATGCTACATCGGGAACACATTAATCCTCGTTGATAAGGACTTCTTGACAGAGATCCTCTACGAAAAAGCAGAAAACATTTTGTTAGAAAAAGTCTCAAATTTTATGTTATTTAAATAATATGGTTAACCAATTTTTAATTAATTTATAAGGGCGATTTAATTTAAAAAATGGACTTAAGGGAGTACTTAAAAGTACTTAAATTGCAGATGTAATCTTCCCCCTCTTTTTTCCCCCCAGAAATACTCTCTTCTGAAACTAATTCCCATTAATTTTAAAGTATTGTAATTTAAATATGAGGGAGTTTTAAAGCTTCTTTCATTTTATTTTGTATAAAAAATTTCCTTTAAAAATGGATGTTATAGAATGTTTTATAACTAATTGCTTCCTGATTGGCACATACATATAAAAAGCTATATATAAATGATATATTAGTTTTCTGAAACATTTGCAAAATCCTGAAATGCCTATTGGCACAAATACCCAGCTGCATGGATTATTTTGAGGTCTACATGAAAAACACATAAGTATATAAACAAGCAAATAAATGTAAATGGGATTTTACAAAGTTGTTTTAATCTATTGTACAGAGCACAGGGGAGAAGTTAAAAATTATTACATCAATTGCCCAGAGGTAAGTTAGGAAAAGAGGCCCCAAAATAGATATGAATTGGGAAGCGTATTTTAAAATATCTGAATAAGAAAGATAGAGAAGATAGATAGGGAAAATGTATTTTTGAGTGAGAAGAGGGTCATTAATTGTGGTTATTTAAACATGATTGCTTATTTACTCAGTGTATAGTTGCAAGCTATAAAAACAAACATTAGGCATTTAGGTCCCTGGTTAGGCCACTCTGGGCCATCTAGAAGAATGGCCAAACCTTAGAAATACATATTCAAAAATGTGAATATCAAATTTCTGAGTCGTATCTTATGAGAAGTTTTTGATGATACCCAATAAGGTATCTGATACCCTCAAATGGCAAGCTTTCAAGTACATCAAGGATATACAGATACCTATTGTTATTTGCAGATCGTATATCGTTCTCTAATTTCACTGTTCCACAATCAAACCATTTCAAGAAGGAAATGAATTTTGTTTGGATCCCAGCCAGAATACTAGCCGTCAAGAAATCCAAGAATTGAACCAGTCACCTTTACCTAATACCGTAGTCTACTTTTACTGCCTTAATTCTTTATCACTGAAACAGATGCCTCCAACTCAAAAGCAGAGCTTATACTGTTCTAAAATCCCTGGGGTGGGGGACCTCTGTTCTTGTACCTATGCAGAAAGCTACTCACTATACAGACTGCCTTTAAAACCTGGAGCAAGCAACCTAAATGTCCATCAACAGATGATTGTATAAAGAAGATGTGGCACATATATACAATGGAATATTACTCAGCCATAGAAAGGAACAAAATTGAGTTATTTGCAGTGAGGTGGATGGACCTAGAATCTGTCATACAGAATGAAGTAAGTCAGAAAGAGAAAAACAAATACCATATGTTAACGCATATATATGGAATTTTAAAATGCAGTACTGATGAACCTAGTGGCAGGGCAGGAATAAAGGCACAGACGTAGAGAACAGACCTGAGGGCACAGGGGTGAAGGGGAAGCTGGGATGAAGTGAGAGAGTAGCATTGACGTATATACACTACCAAATGTAAAATGGATGGCTACTGGGAAGCTGCTGCATAGCATGGGGAGATCGGCTTGGTACTTTGTGACAACCTAGAGGGATGGGATAGGGAGGGTGGGAGCGAGGCTCAAGAGGGAGGGGATATGAGGATATATGTATACATATAGCTGACTCACTTTGCTGTACAGCAGAAACTAACACAATATTGTAAAGCATTTATACTCCAATAAAGATGTGAAAAAAAACCTGGAGCATAGGCTAATCATCCCATGACCATAATGTCTGATAACCATGGCCTGGAATAACTCTGGAAAGGCAAATAAATATATAAATAAATACATGAATTAATTAATCAAAATAAATAAATTCACATTGTGCTAGAATACAACGGGCCCTCCTTTTCAAAGATATGAACATTATAAAACTGTTTATATTAGGTAGCCAGAAATGGCAAGCTAATACTCTCCCATGTTAATCTTCCTGTTGTTCTGAGTTTCTAAAAAGTTTAACCTAAAGCAACTTGAGTCTGAATCTACAGTACAAGTCCACAACTGCAATTGGAAATTATTGGGCTGGATTAGGAGAAAACAACAGATAAGTATCTACAACTAGCAAAGTCCTCTGAAATTTCATAGCTGCCCTGGTGGTGCCTGAAGAAATAGATGATATTCTCTGTCTTTAGGCATTTGCCTTTTCCGAGAAGCAGCCCAAGGGTTCGCTAAGACCAAGTCCTGACTCTGAACATAGTCCTCGGGAACTTTTCTTAGACTTGCATCTGGCCATATCTTCATTATATTGCCACCTATAGGATATGTGTCCAGGCCCTAGATAAGGACATGTCACCTGGGTAGTCCAATGGGTAAACTACTCCCATGCCCAACCCAAAGTCCATTAGAAAACCATTATTCAAATTTTATAATAGATCTACATTGTTCCAGAATGAGAACACAATTCTGGTGGTGATGGAAACTTTTATTGCCTGCCACTTTGTTCATGAAGGAGATAATCCAGCTCCATGGATTGACAATCTAGGAATTACAATTTGTAGATAGATTCTTCTCTTCAAAGTTCTCCATGTGCAGACTCATATAATCTGTATATTGTCCATGGAACAATGGCCAGAGTACATCAAATAGATATTGATTTTTCCATATTATACAACCAGAATAACTAGGCCACCTACAGTAACTCTTTTCACTTTTACTACATCCATAAGGCATTGAGAAATATCACAGTGCTGGCTTCTGGTTCATATCCAAACATCTATAGATTTCCCAAGTAGACTTAAAGAATCTATCCCAATAAGCTAGAGAAAAATACATGCAATAAGCAGCAAAGATTATCTTTTAGAGATTCTATCTGGCTCTTCTTCTGATTCATCTAATATATTTGTCTTTGCCCAAAACTCCATGACTACTTCTTGGACCTATTCAAGGTCAAGGAAGGTATGGATCCTGTTGTTTTCTGCCTCAAATTATCCCTGTATATGCAAAGCTACCTCACTTTATATCACTTTCTGTGAAAATCAGTTGGTCACATCTCCTCCCTTCACTTCCACATCTTGCACCTAAAGGACCAGGGAACACAGTTAAACACCTATAAAGCTCCTTGAGGCTGATATTATGTAGTTGTACCATCCTCTAATCCTCCCCAAGATACCATCTACCTTCTGATTATGCCTCCTTATTCACTTTGGTATCTGGCTCACCATTTTGCTTTTTAGTCAAAATTGTGCGATTGTCTACAAATTTGGGACCTAGAGGATTACAATATGCTAATGGATAATTCATCCAATAACTTGGGCTCTATGTTATTGGATGTCTTCACCATCATAAAACTTCCTAATGCTACGTAACTGTCACTTTTGTAGCCACATTCTGCATCTTATTATCTCCTAAATCTGCTCTACTTCTGAACTCACAAATCACACATTCCACTCATTGACTGCAACCTCCTGTCCTTCCAGGTTCCTAACTCATTCACTCCCATCACACTTGTCCATTAATTTCACTGTTTCCACAGTGTACTTTCTCTCCTATTTTTCTCCCTATCCATCGTGTTGTCTTTTCTCAATCTAGCTTAGGTCCATCACTTTGCATGTTCTCTACCTAAAACCTTGAAACTCGCTTGCACTATTTTCCTTTACATCCACCTGACAAAACCGCTGTGTAGGAAAAAGTGAAGGAATCTTACTGTCTGCATGTCCCATGCCTGCTTCAGGGCTGCTGGGTGCTGCTGGAGGAAAATCATTAAACTAGGTAGAGAATATCTCTATCATTCTCTCTATTCAGCTTCCGCTCTCATGTTCCATAATAACTATTTCATATCTTCCCAGTCCTCAAACTTCCAGCTTCACTGTCTCTCCCTTTATGCTCAGGACATGATCTATTCTACTTCACAGAGAATCATAACAGCTATTAGACTGGAACTCGAGAAATTTTCTGTCACTAAATATGACAAATATACCTACGCTTTCCTTTCTAATACAACTGAAGAACTGCTCCTCATTCTTTCTAAGGCTAATCTCTCTCTTTTTTTTAAGTTCAAAAGTCATATAATTAATTGTTTGCACTTTTTTGTTGTTGTTGTTGGTCCTACATTTTCTTTTAGCATCTTTATTGGAGTATAATGGCTTTACAGTGTTGTATTAGTTTCTGCTGTATAACAAAGTGAATCAGCTCTACGTATACATATATCCCCATATCTCCTCCCTCTTATGTCTCCCTCCCACCCTCCCTATCCCACCACTCTGGGTGGTCACAAAGCACCGAGCTCATCTCCCTGTGCTATGCGGCTGCTTCCCACTAGCTATCTATTTTACATTTGGTAGTGTATATATGTCCATGCCACTCTCACTTCGTCCCAGCTTACCCTTCCCCCTCCCCGCATCCTCAAGTCCATTCTCTCCATCTGAGTCTTTATTCCTGTCCTGCCCCTAGGTTCTTGAGAACCATTTTTTCTTTTTTTTTGGATTCCATATATATGTGTTAGCATACAGTATTTGTTTTTCTCTTTCTGACTTACTCCACTCTGTATGACAGACTCTAGGTCCATCCACCTCACTACAAATAACTCAATTTCATTTCTTTTTATGGCTGAGTAATATTCCATTGTATATATGTGCCACATCTTCTTTATCTATTCATATGTCAATGGGCACTTAGGTTGCTTCCATGTCCTGGCTATTGTAAATAGAGCTGCAATGAATACTGTGGTACATGAGTCTTTTTGAGTTATGGTTTTCTCATGGTATATGCCCAGTAGTGGGATTGCTGGGTCGTATGGTAGTTCTATTTTTAGTTTTTTAAGGAACCTCCATACTGGTCTCCATAGTGGCTGTATCAATTTACATTCCCACCAACAGTGCAAGAGGGTTCCCTTTTCTCCACACCCTCTCCAGCATTTATTGTTTGTAGATTTTTTGATGATGGCCATTCTGACTGGTGTGAGGTGATACCTCACTGTAGTTTTGATTTGCATTTCTCTAATGATTAGTGATGTTGAGCATCCTTTCATGTATTTGTTGGCAATCTGTATATCTTCTTTGGAGAAATGTCTATTTAGGTCTTCTGCCCATTTTTGGATTGGGTTGTTTGTTTTTTTGATATTGAGCTGCATGAACCATTTGTATATTTTGGAGATTAATCCTTTGTCAGCAAATATTTTCTCCCATTCTGAGGGTTGTCTTTTCATCTTGTTTATGGTTTCCTTTTCTGTTCAAAAGATTTTAAATTTGATTAGGTTCCATTTGTTTATTTTTGCTTTTGTTTCCATTTCTCTAGGAGGTGGGTCAAAAAGGATCTTGCTGTGATTTATGTCATACAGTGTTCTGCCTATGTTTTCCTCCAAGAGTTTTATAGTGTCTGGCCTTATATTTAGGTCTTTAATCCATTTTGAGTTTATTTTTGTGTATGGTGTTAGGGAATGTTCTAGTTTCATTCATTTACATGTAGCTGTCCAGTTTTCCCAGCACCACTTATAGAAGAGGCTGTCTTTTCTCCATTGTATATTTTTGCCTCCTTTATCAAAGAAAGGTGACCATATGTGCGTGGGTTTATCTCTGAGCTCTCTATCCTGTTCCATTGGGGGGACCTTCAAGATGGCAGAGGAGTAAGCCGTAGAGCTCCCCTTCCTCCCCACAAATACATCAGAAATATATCTACATGTGGAACAACTCCTACAGAACACCTGCTGAACGCTGGAAGAAGACCTCATACCTCCCAAAAGGCAAGAAACTCCCCACGTACCTGGGTAGGGCAAAAGAAAAAAAGAAAAAACAGACAAAATAGGGATGGGCCCTGCACCACTGGGAGGGAGCTGAGAAGGAGGAAAGGTTTCCACACACTAGGAAGACCCTTCACTGGAGGAGACGGTGGCGGGGTGGGGAGGCGGGGTAGGCAGCGGCGGAGCTTCGGAGCCACGGAGAAGAGCGCAGCAACAGAGGTGCAGAGGGCAAAGCGGTGAGATTCCCGCACAGAGGATCGGTGCCGACCAGCACCCACCAGCCTGAGCGGCTTGTCTGTTCACCCGCCGGGGCGGGCGGGCTGGGAGCTGAGGCTCGGACTTCGGAGGTCGGATCCCAGGGAGAGGACTGGGGTTGGCTGCGTGAACACAGCCTGAAGGGGTCTAGTGCGCCACAGCTAGCCGGGAGGGAGTCCGGGGAAAAGTCTGCACCTGCCGAAGAGGCAAGAGACCATTGTTTCCTGGTGCGCGAGGAGAGGGGATTAAGAGCACCGCCTAAACAAGCTCCAGAGACGGGCGCGAGGCGCGGTTATCAGCGCGGACCCCAGAGACGGGCATGAGACGCTAAGGCTGCTGCTGCCGCCACCAAGAAACCTGTGTGCAAGCACAGGTCACTCTCCACACCTCCCCTCCCGGGAGCCTGTGCAGCCAGGACCCCATGATTCAGTGACCACTTCCCCGGAAGAACGCACGGCGCGCCTCAGGCTGGTGCAAAGTCACGTCGGCCTCTGCCGCCGCAGGCCCGCCCCGCACTCCGTGCCCCTCCCTGCCCCGGGCCTGAGTGAGCCAGAGCCCCCGAATCAGCTGCTCCTTTAACCCCGTCCTGTCTGAGCGAAGAACAGACGCCCTCAGGCGACCTAGACGCAGAGGCGGGGCCAAATCCAAAGCTGAGCCCCAGGAGCTGTGCGAACAAAGAGAAAGGGAAATCTCTCCCAGTAGCCTCAGGAGCAGCGGATTAAAGCTCCACAATCAACTTGATGTGCCCTGCATCTGTGGAATACATGAATAGACAACGAATCATCCCAAATTGAGGAGGTGGACTTTGGGAGCAATGATATATATATATATCTGTATTTTTTTTTCCTTTTTCTCTATTTGTGAGTGTGTATGTGTATGCTTCTTTGTGTGATTTTGTCTGTATAGCTTTGCTTTTACCATTTGTCCTATGGTTCTGTCTGCTTTTTTTTTAAGTATAGTTTTTTTTAGCCCTAATCTCTTTTAAACCCTTCCTTTTTCTCTTTTAAAGCCTTCTGTTTTCTCAGGGACTTGTATCTTTACATATACCCTGCCTTTATACTTTATAAAGAATTACTTTTATTTTGTATTAGATTCTTCATGTCAATATTTAAATATGCTCACATCTTCCCCATTTTAAAAACAAAACAAAATAAAAACAACAACAAAACAGTTCTCAATTCATTCCAACCTGGCATCAGTTTCCTCTACTCCATAGAAGCAGTTTTCCTATGTTTATTAATGAACTTCTCTTTAGATCTGATATTTTTAAGTCCTGACTTTGCTTGACGTCTTGGAATTTGAAAGTTTGGACGAGTTTTTCCTTTTAAAAATATTCTTTCCCCACACCTTCCCTGATACCATACTCTTCTGCTTTTTCTTCTACCTGTCTGGCCACTCTTCTTAGGTCTCCCACTTATCTTCCACTAACTGCCCTTAAATGTTGGCATGACATTCCACAGGTCCTATTCTCTTCTCATTCCATACTCTCTTGCTAAGCAATCTCATCTAGTCCCATGATTTAAATTACCCTATGTTTCCTGGCACTCCAAATGTTTCTTCTATGTCATTCCTCACTCATGAGCTTCTGACCTAAATAACAACCTGCTTACTAAACATCTCAAAGTGAGTATTTCGCAGCCAACTCCAATTCATTATGTACAAAGTGAAACTCATTATCTTCCCTCCCAAAATGTTCAGTGTTCCCCTTTGCAGTTAATGCCAATACCATTCATGCCTGATCATAAATTTGAAAATCTTCCTTGACTACTTCCTCTCTCTGATTACTTAATACAATGACCTGCAAATCTTGTTATTTATACCTTCTGGAAATGTCTTAAATATGTCTCCAATATCAATCCAGACATCCCTTGTTGATGTAAAAGATAAACAAAAGTAATACATATATATTATTTATAAGTATATGACAGAAAGGAGGAAGCAGAAAAGGGCACCTTTAAAGGGGAAAAAATGTCTCCATCTTCCACTTTCCATCTGTCTCTCCAGAGATAACATCTGTTAACAACTTCTTATGATTCCTTCCAGAAGAAAGTTTTTCATAAAAATTCTCAGTACTTACATGCTTGTGATAGAGACTGCTAGCTGTCAATCTAAATATCTCTTGAAATACTGAAATAACAGTATTTTAGCTTGGCACATTAATGGCTAGTCTCAGTACATTTCCCAACCTCTCCTGCAACTTAGATGTGGCCATGAGATTAATTTTATATCCAATGGAATGGCAGTAGCAGTGATGTGCACCACTCCCCACCTGGTACTCATGCTGCCAGCATGTTTCTTTTCCCTTACTATGAGCTTGAGCTAGCTTATGTCTGTGGCCTGGATTTGATCATGTGGACAAAGACACTGCCCCAGGGGATGGTGAAGAAACAAAATAGGAGAAACCTGGGTCTTTGAATGACTAATGGAGCACAGTACCCACCAAACTGAAATTTCCCACTTTTATCTTGAATCACTACATTTTTTGGTAATAGTAACTGTTATAACAAAAAGACCTGTTCTTACTTATTATTGTTTTTTATCTTACTTTTTCACCTAACGAGTGAGACCTTTCCATACTGGTACATAGAAAAGTACACCAGTTTTTTCAATGGTTACACAATAATGTGCAGTAAATTAATTGCTTAGTCCCCTATTACTGGAGTCGTTGGTTTTTTAAATTTCAGTTTCATGCTATTAAAACATGCTCCAATGTGTATCCTTGTATGTATATCTTGGCCAACTTTCATGAAGATATTACTAAGATAAAATCCTGATAAGGAGATTACAAGATCAAATGGTAAGTATAATTTTAAATTTGTTACACTGCCGAACCCAGAAAGACTGTATCAATTTATTGCCCTATTGCAAACGCAGAGTATCAGTTAAGCTTTTCTATATTCTCAAATGGATGAGTGGAAAGTGAACATTTATTTTTGTTTTTACCTGAATTGCTTCAATTATGAGTGAGACTGAATACATTTTCATATGATTCATGACCATTTTCTTTTCTTTTTGGTAAATGACTTCTTCATATCTTCTGCACGTTATTCTCTTGGGTTGTTTCTCTTTTTCTTTTTGATTTGTATGAATTCTTTGTAAATTAAGGGGACTGTCTCTGCCATATATTCCACACATACATTTTCCAGTATATCAATTTTTCTTTGGCTATTATCTATAGTATTTCTTTAGTCATTAATTAGTTTGAAATTTTTATAAAATTAGGTACATATTTTTTGGATTTTAATGTTCTGCTCGGTCAGACTTTTCGTCAATACCTCTCCATTTTGGCTAGGCCCAAACTGCAGCTTTGTCTTCTCAGCACTGTGCAGCTTCTGAAATCTCTGTGCAGGTCTTCAGCCTGCAAGTAACTGTTCCTATCTAATCCTTCCAGAATCTCGCTTTGAGGAGTGCAGCTTAGGAGCTGCCCAAGGACTTGCAGAGAAATTGTACACAGATGTTTGGGGGTCCTTCTCTGCAGCCCCCTCCTCTTTGGGAGCCTGTCCTAAATCCTAGACTACTTAACATCAATCAACACTGATATCTGCTTTGCCCAGAAAATACACAATCTTTGCTTGCTTTGGCTATGGTTTGTACAATAGGATGCTCACAGAGAGAAAACCAAGGCACATATAGGGTTCCCACTGTACTCTTTTCTATTTGCAAGGATCATAGCACTGTACTGGTTGTTTTCTAATGCCTAAAAACAGTTATTTTATATGTTTTGCCCAGTCTTTATAGTTACTTTAAGCAGGAGGCTAATTCTTATACCAGCTTACATAATGTCCAGAATCAAAGTGGATCAAATTAATTTAAAAGTTAAAAAAAAATAAAGAATCGTTAGAAGAAAATGTGAGATAATAATATTTGGGGAAGGCTTGTCTAAGTATGATACAAACCTCAAAACCCATGAAAAAAGTACTGATACATTTTTTTCTACAATGAAACAAAATAATTCTATTGGCAAAAATAAATTGCATTATAAATAAAGTCAAAAGTTAAACATAAAACTAGAAAATATTTGTAAATTATATTACATAAAAGAGCTAATTTTCTTGTACATAAGACACTCCTCCAAGTTAAAAAACAAAAAAAGTCCAACAACTTAAGAGAAAAACAGTAAATGTATAGGAACCCTCAGGTCCCAGTAAATGAAATCCACATATTCTAAAATATAAAAAAATATACTTAAACTCATGAAAAATAGAAGATGAAAATTAAACATATACATAACTCATAGTAGTAAATAGAAAAATATTTGAAAATATATTATCTTAGCAAGGGAGTTTAAATATAGCCCCTCTTATATGCCGACATAAAAAAAAGTTGTAATAGAAAAAATGGCGTGACTATGATGAATAGATATTTAGTAATATATATGCAAATTAAAAGTACACATTCTCTTTGGCCTAGGGTTTCCATGACTATACGTTTATATTATAGCTACTAACTCATGTCAGAATTACATGTCTAACTGAATAATTACTGCTTGAAATAAAATTAATAAAATAGCCTAAACGTCCATCAGAAGGAGAGGATTATTCAAATTAATTTTTGTACATCCACTAAAAAAAAAAAAACTGTGAAATTCTTAAAAAGAATCTGGAAACTCTTCACGTACTCAAATGGAAAGACTTCCAGTCCATATCAAGTAAAAAAGTTAAAGAACATCACAAGAAATGTAGTGCGCTCCTGTTTGAATTATGGAAATGCACACATTTGTGCACCCAGACACACATACACAAAGATAGATATACTTTTCTGTATGCACAGAATATATCTTTTAGGATAAAATTTTGGAGAGAGTAACTGAAAGGCAAGGATGGGAACATTATTTTCTCCTTGGATAGATTTTTCCATCATGAATATGTATCAAGTACTAAACATGATTTATTAAATGACCTAAAATTACAATACATAGAAAGCAATGAGAAAGAGACTATGTCATACGAGATCCTAAGGTCTAGTAAAAATTGTAATCAAAGGAAAATATATAACTGTAAATATCTTCACTATTAAGTAGGATTAAAGATAAATGAATGTAGTATATTTTGATAAAAACAGCAACATATAACAGCCCCTCTCCCTAAAAAGTACTTGGAAGATTAAATATCTCAAAACAAAGGAATGAGAAAGGATAATTAACCCCTTAAATCTTTTCTTTCGAGAGATCAATAAAATAGATTAAACCCTCATGAGCAAGAAAGAAAAATATTTACTATTAAGAATTTCTCTAATTTTCTCTTCTTATACTTCTCTCCTCCTGTTTTTTTTCCAGATAGAACTTTCTTTTTCAATTCTTCCCCCATCTCTTATATGTTCTAATATATTCTATCACTCTCTATTTATGATGGCTTTCTTTAGCTTATAAAAATACATTAGAAACCAAAGTCATAAAACAAAAACTTTCACTCAACTCTACACACCTACACACCTTCCTTTTCTTCGTTGCCAAATATCTATATAGAATATTCTAAATTGGCATTACTATTTTTCAAACTGCAAGTTATGAGCTATTACTAGGTCATGAAATCAAATTTAGTGCTTCACAGTTCACATCCAATATTTTAAAATATGAGACAGACTAGAAAGCTGTACTTAACTGTGAATAATATACTATTTCATATATTGATAACATGTTCTTATTTTATCATTCATAGTAAGGATACACATTGTTCTGTAAATCTTTTCTTTCAGTTATGTACTGTGCCTCATAATTCTAAGATGTACATCTTTTCTTATTTTAGCACCTCTGAAATTGAGATGCATCTTAACATTGACGGCATCTTAAAATCACAGTTGACCAGGCAGTGAACATGATATGGTTGTCACTGCACATTGTGAACTTGTCATAGCTTTTCATACTGTCATACTTGAAATGGGTTATATGCATTGTTTGCATTTTACGTATTTAAATTGCTATTCAAAATGTCTAAAATGATCACAATAATATATCATTGAATCATAAATTATTATGCATGCAAAAAAGCATGGAAAGAGAGCCACCTCATATATAATAGAGACTGATGAGAAAATAAGTCTAAATGTTATTTTAAAAATCTACCAGCACAGTTCTAGTTTCCCTCTTACCTTACTAGTCTCTTTCTATACTCCTTTGCTAGCTCCTTTGCCTGAAGTTGAAATATTGTAGTGATGTAGGGTTTAGTCCTTAGTCTCTTCTGTCCCGTTTTCCATACCTATTTTCTCACAAGGTGATTTCTTTCAGGACTGTGACTCATTTCTGCCTCAGGGCCTTTATATCTGCAGTTCCCACTACTTAAAAACCCATCCTAGACCTTCATCTGACTAGCTCCCTCATTTGATTCATTCACATTTCTCACATTTATTACTCCACCAAATGTATGTGAACCAAAACACTTGATCTTCTCTCAAGTTCTGCTCCTCCACAAGTCTTCCCTATCTGTCTAATGGCACCAATGTTCATCCAGTTGCTGAGACTAAAGGCATAGGTGTCATTCTTGATTATTCTATTCCATTCACCCCTAAAGTTAAATCTGTCAGCAGGTGTTGTTAAGCTCCATCTTCAAATTATATCCCGAATCTGACCTTTCCTCACTATTTCCATGTTCTGTAGGCAGAATCCATGTCATGGTACAGTATGGGTTTTGGCAGTGTAGAGGAGCTTTCCTCCATGCAGTGATTCTGGGGCACTGGCTCATTTCATCTTGTGGCTCTGCCACTCTCTAGGACATCTTAATCCTCCACCAGATCCTCTGTATCCAACCAGTAGATGAGGGAAGACCAAGAGTGTGAAGGATCATGTAGGAAGTTTTCAAAGGCCAGGCCTGGAAGTGGCCTAAATTCCACTGGCCAAAGCTTAGCCACATGGCCCAACCGAACTTCTAGGGAGGCTGGGAAACATATTCTAGCTGTCTGTTCATGACGTAAAGAAAATGGCACCACCTGCCAGATTGCATTTCCTTATTTATTTATTTTTTTTGTGGCTTGCGGGCTCTAGAGCGCAGGCTCAGTAGTTGTGGTGCACGGGCTTAGTTGCTCCGCGGTCCTTAATTTTTAAATAAAGAAAATGTTCTTTACTAAATACCTTTGGACACTATAATTTACTTCTTTTAAAGGTCCAGCTTTAGATTCAAGTCATTTTCTTCAATCTCAGAACTCTTACCTCCCCCACTGGCCTCGTTTCCCTTCTAATACACCTCTATGCATCAAACTTAACTACTTCTGAATCTGTATCCTGGCTAACTGCTTCTATGATTTCATACCTGCTTTTACAACAGATCTTTTCTATTTAAAATACAGATGTTGTACGTATTTGGTTAACGTTGTGTTTTTTTTTTTTAATTTCTTTCCCAACAGTCTATAAGTGTTTTCAGGATGAATACCATGTAAAAAATGTGGAATTCTATTGCTTAGTTATTGTTTAAATGTACCTACTATAAACGTATTTAAATAAGTAAAAGATCCTGCAGAAACCTGCAGATGCAACGTGTCTAAAAATAAACAAATCCTTTTTTCTTTCACCCTACATCTTTTCCTAACTCAGTTAATAAAATTATTTATCATTTAAGCTTAAATTCTAATGCTCATCTTTGATTGTACCCCCTTCAATACCGAAATTCAAGGCTAATCTAATTAATACTGTTTTATTTTACTTTGTCTTATTTTTCGTAGAAATGTATGTTTTTTATTTTATTTTATTTTATTATTATTATTATTTTTGACTGTACCACGTAGCTTGTGGGATCTTAGTTCCTTGACCAGATTGAACCCATGCCCTCGGCAGTGAAGGCACGGAGTCCAACCACTAGACTGCAAGGGAATTCCCAGGAATGTATAAGTTTTTATCTTTGAAATTGAAAAATAACCACTAGAAAATGACATATGTAAATATTGTTGCAGTTCACTTTTCCTGATACATTATAAGCTATCTTAACCTTTATATAGGTATCTATACAGATTCTTTTCTTTTGCTTATTCTTTTCTTTTCTTTGATTATTATTTCTGTTCCATTTATTCTCTGTTCTTTAGGAGCAATAATTTATAGATTTATCACCCTACAGGGTTCCTTTCTTTTTCCATATATATTTTTACTTCTATTGTACATCTTCGTGTTCTGAAATTTTTCAAGATTGTGGTTGACTCATATTTTCCCTATTGCCAAATCTGTTTTATTCTTCCATTCTGTACTAGCTTGCTGTGGCTACTTTAACAATGCCACAAACTTGGTGGTTTATAAAAACAGAAATTTATTTTCTCAGTTCTGGAGGCCTGAACTCCAAAATCAAGGTGTTGGCAGGGCTATGCTCCCTCCAAAGGCTCAGAGAGGGAATTCCTTGACTCTTCCAGCTTCTGGTGGCTCCAGAAGTTCCTTGGTTTGTGAATATATCACTCCAACCTCTCCCTCCACAGTCACATTGCCTCCTTCTCTTCTGTGTGTCTAGTGCTGAAATCTCCTCCCTCTCTCTTATGAGGACACAAGTAATTACATTTAGGTCCCACCTGAATAATCTAAAATAAGCGCTTCCTCTGAAGATCCTTATCTTAAATGTGTCTTTTGCCATATAAGGCAATATTTACTCTTGACGTGTAACTTAATATTCACAGGTTCTGTGAATTAGGAACTAGATACATCCTTTGGTGGGGGCCACCATTCAGTCCATTACACATTCTACTTTTCAATTTGGTTTTCTTTTTTTTTTTTTTTGCTGTGTTGGGTCTTTGTTGCTGCGCGTGGGCTTTCTCTAGTTGCTGTGGCGAGCCGGGGGCTACTCTTTGCTGCGGTGCATGAGCTTCTCATTGCAGTGGCTTCTCATTGCAGAGCATGGGCTCTAGGCACACAGGCTTCAGTAGTTGCAGCACGTGGGCCCTGGAGCACGCAGGCTTCAGTAGTTGTGGCGCACGGGCTTAGTTGCTCTGTGGCTTGTGGGATCTTCCCAGACCAGGGCTCCAACCCATGTTTCCTGCATTGGCAGGTGGATTCTTAATCACTGCACCACCAGGGAAGTCCCCAATCTGGCTTTCTTATTTTCATTTCTATGAAGTAGTTTATAAGACTGTGATGAATTAATTTTTCTACAATGATTCTTAAGAAAGATACCTATGACTGCCTATTTTGAGTACATAGCAAATAACTTGGACTGAGTTGACTCAGTCAACTCATATGTGCCAACCTAGATCCTTCACAAATGGACTTTCCAAAGTTTGTATCAAGGAAATAATGGTTGATAGAAATTTCAAGACAAAGAAGCCTATGGGACAGGTGAGTGGAAAGAAGAGTAATCCTAATGACTAGTAGGTTCATCTTATCACTATAGTCATGGGATACCCCTGCAGTCACTACTGCTATTAAGGTCACCAAATACCTTCATCTTATCAAACGGAAATGTCATCTTTCCTTCCTCATTTTTTTTTTTTTCATTCTTTCAGGAGCATCTCATACAGTTAACCACTTTGGGCATCATGACTCACGTTCTTCACTTGATTTCCAAGTACCCTACCAGCATTGTTTGGGTTTCCTTCTTATCTTGTTAGCCTCTTCACTCTCCTTTGTTATCTCTTTTGCCTGAAGTTGAAATACTGTAGTGATCTAGGACTTAATCCTTGAATTAAGTCTCCATACTCACTCTTTCATAAGGGGGTCTTGTTCAGGACTGTGACTCATTTCTACGTCAGGGCCTTTATAGTAGCAGTTTCCTTTACTTCAAAACCTATCCCAGACCCTCATACAGCTAGTTCCTTCTCATGATTCATTTACATTTTCCACATTTACATTTCTACCTAATGTGTCCAAACATAAAACACATCTTCTGATGTTCTTCCTTGTCTTAGTTAATGGTATCATCACTTATCCAGTTGTTCAGACTAAAAGCATGGGTATCGCCACAGTTTATTCTATACCTCTTATCCCTAAAGTTAAATCCATCAACTGGTATTTTTAGCTCTACCTTCATAATATATCCAGAAACTGACCTTTTTTCACAATTTCCATGGTATATTAAGCAGAATTCTAAAATGGAGCACAAGCTCCCCTACCCCTGCTATACATGCCTTGCATAATTCTGAGGAAAGTGAATGTAATGGAATTTACTTCCATGATTAAATTATGTTATTTGGCATAGCTGACCTTCTGTGACCAGCCAAATAGGGAAATTATCCAGGAAAATATCCTGACCCAATCACTTGGGCACTTTAAAAGCAGAGAGTTTTCTCTGGCTGGTCACAGAAGAGAAGTCAGAGATTTGGATCGTGGGAAGGACCTGATGTGCCTTTGTGGACGTAAAGATGGTGGGAGCCACGCATCAAGGAATGTGGGCAACCTCTAGAAGACGAGAGCAACCACTGGCTTAGAACCAGCAAGAAAATGGGGACCCAAGTCCTATAACCACAAGGCATTGAATTCTGCTAACAACCTGAAGGAGCTTAAAAGCAGACTCTTCCCCAGAGCCTCCAGATAAGAACTCAGTCAACACCTTGATTTTGGCCTTTGAGACCCTGAGCAGAGAATCCAGCTATACTGTGCCTGGACTTATAACTTACAGAACTGTTTAATAATAAATGGCTGCTGTTTTAAGTCACTAAGTTTGTGGTTTATTATGCAGCAATAGAAAACCAATCCACATGCTAAAATCCTAATCCAAGATACCAGTCTATAGCCTGCACTACAGAAACAATCTCCTAATTGTGCTTGTTTCTCTTTGTACCCTTGTTTTCCTATACTCCATTATTGACACAACAGCAAGAGCAATTTTTATCGCTAAGTTTTCTTTTCAAAACATAGATGAGGGACTTCCCTGGTGGCGCAGTAGTTAATAATCCTCCTGCCAGTGCAGGGGACGTGGGTTCGATCCCTTGTCCGGGAAGATCCCACATGCCGTGGAGCAACTAAGCCCGTGCGCCACAACTACTGAGCCTGTGCTCTGGAGCCCGTGAGCCACAACTACTGAGCCCGAGCGCCAGAACTACTGAAGCCCACGTGCCTAGAGCTCATGCTCCACAACAAGAGAAGCCACTGCAATGAGAAGCTTGTGCACCACAACGAAGAGTAGCCCCTGCTCGCCGCAACTAGAGAAAGCCCACGTGCAGCAACACAGACTCAATGCAGCCAAAAATAAATAAATAAATAATTTTTTTTAAAAAACAAAGAACAGGGAGAAAAAAAAACATAGATGAGATCATGCCACTTACTTGCTTATTACTTTCCAATGACTTTGCTATTATGTAGAATAAACCCCCAAATCCTTAACCTGGCCTATGGTATTCTATTTGATTTAGTTGTCACCTAACTCTCTACCTCGTCTCCTACCTCTAACCACAGTTATTCATTTTTCAAACATGCTAAACTTATTCCAAGCTCAGAGATTTTACATGTGCTCTCACTTCTACCTGAAATATTCTTTAGCCATCTCCTCATCTTTTGGCTTTCGGTTTAAATGCCACCTCCTTTTGCAGCTATCCTATCCATATTCTATGCTAGTTACTACCTATTTGCTTACTGTGCTTTGTTTCTATGGCATATTTTATTATTTAATTAAATATCATTTATTTCTATGTTCACTTATTTATTGTTTGTCTCTCTTCCAAGACTACAAACTAAGTATGGTCAGTCTTTATTGGTTTGTCAGTAGACAGATCAGAGCCTTGTATGTAATTGCTGAGCATGTAAAATGAAGACTAGTACCCCAGAGGAACCTCTTCCTTCCCCACCACCCATGCCCAGTGGTCTGTTTGAATTTTCAATACCAATCAGTAGTTAACTTTCAAAAGTTTCTCCATGTAATAGATATCACCCCAGTACTTCTAGTCTGTAGGACTGAAAGAGGCCAAAAAAGTTTTGCAATTACTCTACATTCCAAACTTGTTTTGCATGCCTATGTTCAAAGTCAGCAAAGCTTCCATTTAAGAAGGGGTTTCTGAATCTAATTCAACTTACATCAATAGTTCTGTTGTTTTCCCTATCTAGGGGAATACAATCATTAATTAGTAATCAATGTTTTTTTTTTCTTTCTCTTTTTGGTTTAGCCCCAGAAGCATTTTATTTTTAAGAAATTCCTTCTCAATCCTAGCATGTAGTCAATTTTTCTTGGCATGTTGATTAGGATATTTTCTCACTTCAGTTAGACGTTTTAACAGTATTACTTATAGTATCATATCGACCTGTAAGAAAACTTGAGATTTTCCAACAAAGCTCTCCAGAGATGGAGGCTATTTTGGAAGGTAGTTTTTTCCCATCATTGGAAAGTTTTTAGGTACAGGTAAGTAACCACATGATAAGTAAGTGTTAAGAATTCAAGTTTCATATGCATAGCATAACTAGAAGACTTGTGAAGTACTTTTGCACCTCTGAGTTATTATGATTCCTTATATGTATGAGACTAGCCCCAATTAATAATACACTCTCCAGAGGATAGTCAACTAAAAGTGTCCTTCATGTTATAAAACTGATGTACTCTTGAAACAATTCTTACAACATACATTTCAACACACTTAACCTTATTTTCTTTTGACTTTTTAAAAATAAATATGGAGATAAACAATTTTGGAAAATAATTTAAATCCTATGTTAATAAGGCTAGGTACTATGAAATAATACTAAAGTTAAAATTCTCTCAGGAAGTAATATTTGGCTAGTCTATACATAAAATCAGTATGCCTAAATTGACTTATTTTATTATTAAATTTAAAATATTTCAATATAAAGTCTTTAATTGCTATCTCATACTTAATTCTTTTATAGCTTGCAAAGACATTTAGAAGAATATGTTGAAAGTTAGGAAAACTTAACCTTGAAAAATCCCCAATTTATTTTTATATTATTTAAAAAATTTAAAGGAACTTACCCTGGTGCATAGTTGCATATGAAAAGTGCTGCATGTTTAATATGTCCAATTCTTGAACATGGAGTAACAGCACAACCAACTTTGTAAGACTGGTCCCAAACAAGCTAAAATAAAATTTTCAAAGAAAACATAAAATTTAATTCTAAACATTTACTCTGCCATAGTATAAACAATAGTATATTCAATACACATAGGACCTTTAACAAAGCAATTCAAGGAATATGAACAATTCTTCATTTGGATGCAGGTAGAGAATTATCATGGATTTAGGGAAGCATTTCCAAAACTGTATTTAGAGAAACACTTTAATAGGTTCTACCAATACTGTATTCTTAGGATAAAGAGTCTGAGAAAAACTGATCCAGAATAATGTATTAGAGCGAAAGGAAGACACCTGCTGAATCAATTTTCGACCTCTTGTTGACTCTGAGAGTTCTAGGTTATTGGCAAAGAGGAAGAGGGAAATGTGAAGACACAAAGTTTTGGAAGAATGGAAGTTGTGAATAAAAAGGAAAAAAAGAGGGGACAGTAAGATTATAGAAGGGAAGGAAAAGAAATACAAGAGTGGAAAGTAATTGAATGTTATCAGCATTTTTCTTTTCTTTTATTGAGGAAATTCCATTACAAAATAAAATGAAGTCTGGACCTTTCATTTAAAAAATGAGTAAAAGAGCTGGTTCCTATAAAATAATTTCTTGCAAAATAGGTCTTGGAGTGAAAATATGAGAATAATTAAAGATATTCCAGAAATTCCTGAATGGCTTTAATATTCCTAATACTTACAAGTGAATGACAACAAAAAATTGTTTTGTTAACCTCTGTGGGAGAGGGAGAAACAATTTGTTTTCCTTTTCTCTATAGCTGAAGTCTTAGTGATTCCAAAAGAAATAGAGTGATGCATTAAAAGAATAGAGAATAGAATGTCTGTAACAGTTGAAGTTAAACAGGTCAAATGCAGGAAATGAAAATGTCTAGGAAACTAGACTTAAGGAGGAAAAAATACAGAGGAGTAGGTCAGGGAGTAGACTTTTACTCAGAGTACTGAAGTCATATTAAGGAGTCTAGCTTTGACATGAGTGAGACAGTAGAGAACCACTCTAACTTTCTAGGAGAAAAAATTGATTAAACATTTTTTGAAACATAAATCATTTGATGGAACAGGAAGACATGAGTTCAACATGAAAAAATTCCAAGATTTTAAGTTCTACATTAGAGTCTATTGACTGAAAAATAATCTTTTAAATGAGCTTGGAAGTTAATTCAATAGTTTCTTGATACCTGATACAAATATTTATTGAAGACCTAAATAATGTCATGTTGCTGTGCTGAGAATACATGGATAAGAAGACAAGGTCCCTGCCCTTAGTGTAGTATTAGATATATAAACAGATGATTATAAAACAATGTAATATGTGAAAAAATAAATGTTTGTACAGGAAATAAAAAGTGGTTCAGTGTTCTTGGAGTACAAAGTGTAAGAGTGAATTGTTAGACATGAGGTAGGAAAATAATTATATGTATTTGCATTTAAAACATTTTAATCAGTTATATAGTAGTATGTGTGCTGATCTGTGCAAAAAAAATCATCTTTTACTTATGTTTATAGTCAATAAACTAAAACTAATTTTTATTTGCTAGTTTCTTTCTTTTCCAGTGTACATTATTTTAGAAAGGTACCTTTCATCTTTGGCTATGGAGATTAGACTTACTATATTTAAAGGAATGTTTTAATTGCATGGTTCAAATAATAGAAGAAATTATGAACATTCAGAAGATCTAGGACTGATTAGAATTTTGATTCTATTAGAGGTAATAATTTTGCCATTTGAGTTTATTTATAAAATTGAAACACAATAACAACGTAGTAGTAAAGCAATTAAGGAGTCTATTGAATTAATAATATAAAATTAGATACCTGTAGATAATTAGAACAGTTATCAGAGCAACTGTTCTTTTCAAAATTGTACTTTTTCCTCTGTGCGAACCAACTTCTGATAGCGATACTTGCAGTAAATTCATTTTCAGGGCCGACCCACATATTTTCACCAATACCATTAAATCTAGGATGGGCCATTTTTCGTTTTTCTAAATGAATATTACGTTCAAACACACATTTTTTCCCCCATGCTCTAGCAGTCCGTGACAAAGCTACATCCCAAGTCTGAAAAAAAAAATGCAAAAAGTAAAGAAGAAAAAATAACAACGAGTTATTTTTTTTTGTGCTCTAAATTATTTTCCTTGAGTTTTCATAATTATATGTAAGGAAAACAATTGTTATTTTGTGCTTATGAGTCTGGTTTATGGAATTTACGTAGGAGAAAAAGTGTTTTGAGACAATTATAAATGAAACAACTATTTCCTGAGATGAAGGCTTATGCATATATTTTTAAGTAAAAAATCAGATTGTTAGATGATGCAAATGGTTATAATACTCTTACATGTAGTCTATTCAGAAAATGTGTATTTTTAATCTCATGCCTTTTATATGTAATAATACAATAATTTAAAATATTTAAGAACTATTTATTGAGCACTGATTATATGCAAATTATTGTACTGTGAGGAATAAAATATGAAGTCAACATAAATTTTGTCCTCTAGTTGCTTACTGTTGTTAGGAGAAAAACCTGGGATAATATATACATACATATACATATATATACAAATACATATATATATATATTTATATATATATATTTTAACACATAGTGGTAGTTGGTAAATGTTATAAAAGAGGCACATGTAAAGTTTTATGGATGTTCCCAGAAATGTAAGAAAATATCACAAGATGCTGCTCCCCTCCATTTATGGAAATATCCAGAAATGTGTACTTCTGACATATTTAGAGCCTCATAAATTCATTGTTTAGTTAAGGACAAGAACAAAAATAACACAAATAGAAAAATCAACACAATATTTGTAAAACCAACATGCTAAATATATATACGTTACAGTAAATCTGAAAATAAACATTTCTGAAAAACAATACTAAGATTTCCTTAGAGTTTTCTTGGTTAATTTCATAGATTATACAGAAGTACAATACAGAAAATATATTATAGAAAACTTCAGCATATCCCCTCCCTCCCCACACTATTTCCCTCCCCAGAGGTAATCATTTTTTAAAAAATTGTTTATGTATAAATTTCTCTAGCTCCATATACACACATTCATATATAAGATATGTTAGGGTGTTTTAGATGAGTATTTTGTGATTTTTGTCTTTGCACGGTTTTAATCATACAATACACAATATTATTGGCCCGTAACTTGCAGTTTTCACTTAGAGAGATTGTTCCATATTAGCACAACTAGATCTACCTAATTTTTTGCAAACTTTTTATAGTATTCCATAGTATGGCTAGCAGCATGTAATAAAGGTTACCGTTCCACTATTAATGGCCCTTCAGATTCTTTGCCATTTGCAAACTATGCTCCATGGACCATCTTTCTACTGCCTAATTTTGCATATTGTTTACACACCACATGCTTACAATGCACCATGTCACTATTCTAAGTGGGTTTTTTTCCTTCCATTTTTATTGAGATATAATTGACACACAGCACTGTGTAAGTTTCAGGTGTACAGCATAATACATCATGAAATGATTAACACAATTAGTTTAGTGAACATCCATTATCTCATATAGATATAAAAACAAAATTTTTCCCTTGTGATGAGAACTCAAGATTTACTCTCTTAACAATTTCAGATATAACATACGGCAGTAGTGTAATATTAATCATTTGGACATCATCCCTAGTACTTATCTTATAACTGGAAGTTTGTACCTTTTAACCACCTTCATCCAATCCCCCCCTGCCCCCACCCTCATAACCACAAATCTGATCTCTTTTTCTATGAGTATTTTTGTTTTCGTTGTTTTTTGAAGTCTAATTGACCTACAACACTACTATGTTAGTTCCTGATGAACAACATAGTGATTCAATATTTCCATACATTACAAAATAATCAGCACAACAGGTTTAGTTACCATTTGTCTCCATACAAAGATATTACATTATTGTTGACTGTACTTCCCAAATTTCATTCCCCTGGCTCACTTATTTTGTAACTGGAAGTTTGTACCTCTTAATTTCCCTCACCTATTTCACTCATCCCCCCCTCCCACTCCCCTCTGGCAATCACCTGGTTGTTCTCTTTATCTATGACTCTGTTTCTGTTTGATTATGTTTGTTGTTTTCTGGACTCCATATATAAGTGAAATCATATGGTATTTGTCTTTCTCTGTCTGACTTATTTCACTTAGCATAATACCTTCTAGGTCCATCCATGTTGTTGCAAATAGCAAGATTTCATTCCTTTTTATGGCTGAGTAATAACCCATTGTATATATAGTGCAGATACCTTTTTGAATTAGTGTTTTTTTTGTTTTTTTTCTTTTGGAAAAATACCCAGAAGTGGAATTGCTGCCACTGGAATGTATACTCCCTTGTTTCTATGAGTTTGACTTTTTTTTTCAGATTCCACATATAAGTGATACCATGCAATATTTATCTTTGTCTGGATTATTTCACTTAGCACAATGCCTTCAAGTTCCATCCCAGTTGTTGCAAATAGCAGGATTTCCTTCTTTTCTCATGGCTGAACAATATTCCATTGTATATATACACACCACTTCCTCTTTGTCCATTCGTCCATCGATGGGCACTTAGGTTGCTTCCATATCTTGGCTATTGTGAATAATGCTGCAGTGAACACAGGAGTGCAGACATCTCTGTGATATCCTGTTGTCATTTCCTTTGTTTTTATACCTAAGAGTGGAATTGCTGGATCATATGGTAGTTCTTTTTTAAATTTTTTAAGGAATCCTCCACACTGATTTCCATAGTGGTTGTACGAATATACATTCCCAACAACAATGCACAAATCTTCCCTTTTCTCTATATCCTCACCAATGTTTGTTTTCTCCTGTCTTTTTTGGTGATAGACATTCTAATGGGTGTGAAGTGATACCTTATTGTGGTTTTAATTTGCATTTCCCAGATGATTAGTCATGTTGAGCACCTTTTTATGTACCTGTTGGCTAAAGCTATAAAATTCTTACAAGAAACAAAGGGGAAAAGCTTCATGACATTGGATTTGGTGATAATTTCTTAGATATGTCACCAAAAGCACAGGCAACAAGATAAAAAAAATAATTAGACTTAATTACAATTAAAAACTTTTGTGTATCAAAGGACACTATTAACAGAATGAAAGGCAACCTATGGAGGGGAGAAAACATCTGAAGATCATATATTTGACAAGGGATTTTATCCAGAATATATAAAGAATTCCTTCAACTCAGCTAACCAAAAGACCCTAACCACCTGACCAAAAAATGACCAAAGAACTTGTGCAAACATTTCTACAAAGAAGACATACAAATGGCCAATAAACACCTGAAAATATGCTCAACATAACTAATCATTAGGGAAATGAAAATCAAAACCATAATGACATACCACTTCACACCCATTAAAACAAGTGTTGGCAAGGATGTGGAGAAATTGAAACCCTGTGCATTGCTGGTAGGAATGCAAAATGTGCAGCCACTATGGGAAACAGAATGTCAGTTCTTCAAAAAATTAAGCATAGAATTTGTACATGTTTTTGCAATTCCATTTCTGGGTATATACCTAGTAAAGGTGAAAGCAGGGAATCGAACAGATATTTATTCACGTACCTATGTCCACAGCAGCATTATTCACGATAACCAAAATGTGGAAGAAACTCAACCATCCATGGAGAGATAAATGGATAAACAAAATGTGGTATATACATAAAGTGGAATATTATTCAGCCTTTAAGAGGATGGAAATTCTTTTTTAAAACATTTTTTAAAATTAATTTTTTTTTGGCTGTATTGGGTCTTTTTTGCTGTGCGGGCTTTCTCTAGTTGTGGAGAGCAGGGGCTACTCTTCATGCAGTACACAGGCTTCTCATCGCAGTGGCTTCTCTTGTTGCGGAGCACAGGCTCTAGGCGTGCAGGCTCAGTAGTTGTGGCACATGGGCTTAGTTGCTCCACGGCATGTGGGATCTTCCTGGACCAGGGCTCGAACCCATATTCCCTGTGTTGGCAGGTGGATTCTTAACCACTGCACCATCAAGGAAGTCCCAGAATGAAACCTTGAAGACATCATGCTAAGTGAAACAATCCAGTCACAAAGAGAAACACTTATGATTCTTATATGATGTACCTGGAGTAGTCAAATTTATGAGACCGAAAGTAGAATGGTAGTAGCCAGCAGAAAGAAGGGAATGGGGAGTTAGTGTTTAATGGGTGCAGAGTTTCTATTGGGTAGGATGAAAATGTTCTGGAGATGAATGGTGGTGATGATTGCACAACAATGTGAATGTATTTAATGTCATAGAACTGTACACTTAAAGATGGTTAAAATGGTAAATTTTATGTTATGTATATTTTACAATAAAAAAACCCAATAAATTTTTGAGTTTAAAAATTGTTTTGAGTTTAAAAACAAGGTAGAACAAAAATACTAGGTGACGACAACAACAGCATGGACATGGGCAGAAGACAAACAATTTATGTGTTGTAATATCTTTTTAATATTTAGAAGGAGGTTATAGATGTTGATTAACTTTGGACTTTGTAAAGTATATACATTAAAATGTTAAGCATAACCAGTAAATAATAAAGATAAAATGTATGATTTCCAAACCTGTCAAGGAAAAGTTCTAAGTAGACCATACTATTATGATAGACTATACTATTTACAGTTATTATTTACATCTTAGTAAAATCCATGGGAAAAATATATACAAATTTTTAGAAAGAAGAGAAGGATAAAATTTAGAGTGCAGCTTTAAACTGTACCCAAAACATTATTCCTTCAAAAATGTTCACATATTAAAATATATATTGAGGGGACACAATATTATGCTTTATATTATTCTCTACGCTTTATGTTTGAAATAAAAATTTTAGACATTAGGAATACAAAACCTATAAAAAGTTGAATTAAAAATATTTTGTGTTTATTCATTATCAGGAGGAACGCTAATCTTCAAACTTGGAAGAAACAGAATTAATCACAAAGGGTGGGAAATACATAGATATAACTCTCAAATATCCTCAAATTCTAATTAAACTCAAAAGATTAAAATTGGCTTGGATAAAACTATCTTCAGCAAATACAATGCTAGTATTGATATATTTCTATAAGAAAATATATAAACAGAAGAGGAAACTTACTGAGAATTCAAAAGGTAAAGAAAATGAACAAAATACGTACAAAATACGTCCAATCAAAATAACATTTTAAAATTAACATTAAAGCAAAGTTCCCTTTTATAATTTATTAGTTTAGCAAGTGACTGAAAATACCCAAGCCAGTCAGATGTGGTATGTCCAGTCACATGTATGTATGGTATGTCACATGTGCAGTCCAGTAAATTAGTTCACGTCTGGCGTACATTGTCATGTGCGTGCATCCTCTACAAGTGGTTGTGCTTTGTGTAGCTTACTAATGAAGACCTGATGGAATTGAGGCCCAGAGAATGGACAAAGAGAGACTAGAGGAAGAAGAAGTAACTAAAGAACAGAAGAGATTCAAGACGCAGGAAATGGCAAGGGGATTTTCTTTATTTGAGGAGGCACTGTTCGTTTCTAAGGCACAGGACCTGAACGTAGTATGGTACACAAAGGTTGCAGCAGCCATTCAGAATGCAATCCAGTGCTACCATGTCATCTATGACAAGAAAAAAAGAGCTACTACCCAGACATCACTGGATTGCTTTTTCAAGAGGGTAGATAGAATTGA
The DNA here is from genome assembly GCF_963455315.2 of Globicephala melas. NCBI lineage: Eukaryota > Metazoa > Chordata > Mammalia > Artiodactyla > Delphinidae > Globicephala > Globicephala melas. The sequence goes on from NC_083323.1 coordinate 42,518,152, forward strand.
ATCCAGCAAGGAACCAGAACCTGTGCCATCAACTACAGGTGTTAGTGAAATTGCAGCTTGCCCTCCATCTCCTATTGCTGACAATCCTTCAGCTCTGTCATCTCCCACCTCCTCTCCCTCCTCCAGTCAGTAACTCTTCTTGCCTGTTCACTAGATGCCAGCCCCTGTATGCCAGCTATTGTACTGTACTACTGTGCTTTTCAAGGTACTATACAGTAAGGTTAAAAATGTTTTATTTGGGGGCTTCCCTGGTGGCGCAGTGGTTGAGAATCTGCCTGCTAATGCAGGGGACACGGGTTCAAGCTCTGGTCTGGGATGATCCCACATGCCGTGGAGCAACTAGGCCCGTGAGCCATAACTACTGAGCCTGCGCGTCTGGAGCCTGTGCTCCGCAACAAGAGAGGCTGCGATAATGAGAGGCCTACGCACCGCGAAGAAGAGTGGCCCCCGCTTGCCACAACTAGAGAAAGCCCTTGTGCAGAAACAAAGACCCAACACAGCAAAAATTAATTAATTAATTAATAAACTCCTACCCCAACATCTTAAAAAAAAAAGTTTTATTTTTTGTGTTTTATGTATTATTTGTGTGAAAAGTATTATAAACCTATTACAGTATAGTACTATATAGCTGCTTGTGTTAGTCGGGTACCTAGGCTAACTTTGTTGGACTTTGGAACAAATTGGACTTAAGAACGCACTCTAGGAACTGAACTCATTCGTATGTAGGGGACTTACTGTACTTCTACACTGCTGATATTTGCTTAATTTGGCACAGTCCTTCAGTATAGCAATTGCTACGTATCGTATAAATAAAAAAATCACATACTTTATTTGTCACATTTCTGGAATTTTTCCTAAGGAACTAATCCAGAAGGAAGCAAAGACATATCTAGGGAGACAGTCCCTGCAATATTTACAACATAAATTGGAAGGTCCTAATTGCCCGATATTTACTCAATACATTTTGCATTCATTTTTAATGACAATCATGAAGACTCTATAGCACCAGGGGAACAGCTAACGAGACATTACAAAGAAATACGGGGGAAAAAATGGGAAAGAAGCAAGAACTATTTTGTAAGGGAACGCAAAGTCAGGGCCGGGTCTAGGACGAGGTGAATGAAACACCCTCTAGGGAGCAAAATTTAGGCTGGATACCAAAAAACTCAATAATCAAGATAAAAAATATTTTAAAAAGGCAAAATTAGTGTGAAAACATCCATGATAAAAATTCAAAATTTTAAATAAGAACAGAATCTGACCTTTTATTTGCATTATCCTGAGAGTGCCTCACTTGCCTCTCCCAAATTCAAGCTCAAAGATCCTGTCTTTGTTTAAAGTGATTTTGTTTCATCAATAATACTTTTGCATTGATTTTTAAATTTAAAAAATTACATTAAACTATCATTTTCTCGAATTAAAGCTCCCTTAAATTTTGCACCTCTGGTGAGTACCTCTACTCACCCTAGTCCAAGCCCTGTGCAAACCCTTGGTAATAACTATGCGTTTGAGTGACAGTGGTTTTTATTTCTTGAACATATAAACTTCACGTGTATTTTAAAACCCAAACTCTAAGCGCGGTTGTCCGCGATCCTTAAGGCTCAGAGACCCAGACTCTCCGCGGCCGAGGGGGAGGTCCTGACAGGGGCTGTTGGAGGTTTGGGCAACCGCCTTAGGGCCTCACCATGAAGCGCAAGTTAGCCCCTCGGGGGATGACGCTGCCCCGGAGCTCATTGTGGAGGTTCACGTACTCATTGATAAACGTTACGTCCTCTTCGTGTGGCAAAGAACGCGCGTTTAAACCGGAACCCAGCAGTAGTAGCCAGAACTCACAAAGCCACACCTCCCAAACAATGGTCTGCGCCAGAGGAAGCCTTTGGGCGCACCACTCCCGGGCGAAGCGCCTCAGGGTCTCCATCGTTCACTGGCCCTGGCCAGGCCAGTGCGCACGCGCCGGCCCGCCCCAGCGACCTGCCAATCAATGGGGAGGGGCGGTGCAGGCACGTCTGGCCCCGCCTCCCCGCGAACGGAGAGAAAAGGATGAAGGGAAACCAGAGTGAGGGAAGGCTCGTGAAAGCTGTCTGCAGAACTAACCACAACAGAGGCTTGAGTTAAATGAGTGCAAGCTTTTCACTAAACTAATGTAGTTAAATATCCAGAGTCGATTTCTGACACCAGATGATGTGTCATCGTTTATTAATGTGTCAACTGCCCAGTAAATGCCAATTGCTGAATAAGTAACATGTCTGAGGAACCTTCTAATTCTTCTGTGACACCGATGAAAATTCAACCAAAAAAAGAATCCTTACTTGTTAAGTTGGGAGTTTAATGCAAGACCTTCCTTTTATTTTCCTCCTGGACAGAAGAATATCCTCTTTTAGGCCAACTTCCTCACTGAGATTTTCTCAATGTTTTAATGATCATTTGTGGGAAACCATAGGATAAATGGGAAAAGTGGAAAGCTCAGCAGGTAGGGGGTAGACTAGGGATCATCAAATTCTCATAAAGTTAAAATATTTTCATTTTTTTCTTTCACCAGCATGTCTGGAATATCAATATTCATCTTCTCTGACAAATTGTCATGTTAACAGTAGGTAAGAACTCATTTTTTTTTTTGGTTTTCATTTCTTTCAGAAAAAAATGGCTAGTATCCTAGCAGATTTTGGCCTGGTTTCTTTAGCTTCAAGTATTTGGCTCAAGAAAACTTGCTTTGAAGAATGTAAGTTGTAGGCACAAAATAAAAACACATATTCGTTTTGGGGTACATATTTGCATATCACATATTGTGCTGGATAGCATTAAGGAGATATTCAGAATCATTGACACAGGAACAGAATTTTGCCACAAAGAGAGCATTGCAACTGCTTGACCAAAAATTACCTAAAAATAAATGTGCTTTTAAAGATTATCTATGGTGTACACAATTGAAAGCAGTAGACCTCATAAGATGGTTTCATTCATGCCTTAATTCTTTTAATAAATATGTATTACCAGGTAGTGTGTTAGGTGGATGAGAAAGGCCAGTGGACAAGACACAAACCCTGCTGCCAAGTAGCTTACAGTCTAGAGAACTAGCAAATCGGTGACTTTATACCATGGATAAATATAAAGCCAAAGTGCTATGGCATAATGTGTGGGGCAACTAACACCCTTTCTGAGGACCAGGTAGGCCTGTTTGGGGAGTGTGACATCGAGAAAGTGAAGCACACAAGTTAAAGAGTGCATTCTAAACAAAGAAAAAAGCATGTAGTACGCTAGGAGATCAAAAAAGGCTAAAAGTGCTTTAGTATGACCAGAGCGTATTGCGGGGGGTCAAGGTGGCAAGTGCTGAAAGATGGAATTCCTTTATTATGTTGGTACTGTTGTTAGACTATGAAAACTGCTATATTAAAGCACAAGATAAATACAATAATCCAGACTTAGATTAGGAAGAAATTTTAGCCTTTTATTCATCCCACTGTATTAGACATATCTGACACATCACTGACAGGTGATCACCATATCCTCTGCTTAAATAATTATGTTAGCAGGGAAGTCACTATCTCTTAGGCAGCCCATTCCATTGCTGGACATCTTACTCATTAATTTAATAAGTATTTCTTTAGGACCTCTATGTGTCAGACCCATGCTAGGTGTTAGAGCTACAGATTCTCAGCAAATTAGATTCGTAGTCTATCCACATGAAGCTTTTAGTTAAAGGTGATACAAATCATCAAATAACTATAATACAGAGTAATAAGTGCTATTTTAAAATTTAAAAAATTCTTGCTGTGTGTCAGGAGCTATTTTGTTTGTTTTCTATTGTGGTAAAATATACATAAAATTTACCATTTTAACCATTTTTAGTGGAAAATTCAGTGTCAATTACATTCACTGTGTTGTTTCCAGAACTATTGGGTGAGATTTTAAATGTTTGGAAAATATCAACTCATTTAAATAATAAAAACCTTAAGAAACAGATATTATGTTTAAAATTTTTATTGAAGTATAGTTGATTTACAATGTTGTGTTTAATTTCTGCTGTTCAGCAAAGTGACTCAGTTATATTTATATATAAATATTCTTTTTCATGTTCTTTTCCATCATGGTTTATTACAGGATATTAAATATAATTCTCTGTGCTATACAGTAGGACCTTGTTGTTTATCCATCCTATATATGTTTGCCTCTGCTAATCCCAAACTCCCAATCCTTTTCTCCCACACCTCTCCATCCCCTTGGCAACCACAAGTCTGTTCTCTATATCTGTGAGTCTGTTTCTGTTTCATAGATATGTTCATTTGCGTCGTATTTCAGATTCCACATATAAGTAATATCATATGGTATTTGTCTTTCTCTTTCTGACTTACTTTGCTTAGTATGATAATCTCTAGGTCCATCCATGTTGCTGCAAATGGCTTTATTTCATTCTTTCTAATGGCTGAGTTATATTCCATTGTATATATATACCACATCTTCTTTATCCATTCATCTGTTGATGGACAATTAGGTTGTTTCCATGTCCTGGCTCTTGTAAATAGTGCTGCTATAAACATAGGGTGCATGTATCTTTTCAAATTAGAGTTTTATCTGGATATATGTCCAGGAGTGGGACTGCTGGATAATATGGCAACTCTATTTTTAGTTTTTGAGGAATCTCCATACTGTTTTCCACAGTGGCTGCACCAATATACATTACCACCAACAGTGTAAGAAGGTTCCCTTTCTCCACACCCTCTCTAGCATTTATTATTTGTAGACAATTATTATTATAATGATGGCCATTCTGACTGGTGTGAGATGGTACCTCATTGTTAAGAAACAGATATTATTATTATCTCCATTATACAGATGGAAAAGCTAAGAAAAAGCGAAGTAAAGTAATTTGTCTAAAGTCACCCAGCCAGTAGGTGTTAGAGCTGGTTTTCAAACTCAGGTGACTAATACAGGAGTACACAGGAACAGGAAATGAAGACGTCTAGTTTGGTTTGTGTAGAAAGAGGCCAAGCTTGCTGAAGATGTTTTGAAAACGTTCAGCCTTTCAGATCTGTCAGTGAATTGGCTGACATCATGTACTTCATACAAAAAATAGTGCTAGGTTCTTCATGACAGTTTTTTTTTTCTTAAATTCCATATATAGGTGTTAGCATATGGTATTTGTCTCTCTCTTTCTGACTTACTTCACTCTGGATGACAGACTCTAGGTCCATCCACCTCACTACAAATAACTCAATTTCATTTCTTTTTTGGCTGAGTAATATTCCATTGTATATATGTGCCACATCTTCTTTATCCATTCATCTGTTGATGCACACTAAGGTTGCTCCATAACCTGGCTACTGTAAATAGGGCTGTAATAAACATTGTGGTACATGACTCTTGGAATTACGGTTTTCTCAGTGTGTATGCCCAGTAGTGGGATTGCTGGGTCATATGGTAGTTCTATTTGTAGTTTTTTAGGGAACCTCCATAGTGTTCTCCATAGTGGCTGTATCAATGTACATTCCCACCAACAGCGCAAGAGGCTTCCCTTTTCTCCACACCCTCTCCAGCATTTATTGTTTCTAGATTTTTTTAATGAAAGCCATTCTGACTGGTGTGAGGTGATACCCCATTGTAGTTTTGATTTGCATTTCTGTAATGATTACTGATGTTGAGCATTCTTTCATGTGTTTGTTGGCAGTCTGTATATCTTCTTTGGAGAAATGTCTATTTAGGTCTTCTGCCCATTTTTGGATTGGGCTGTTTTATTGACATTGACCTGCAGGAGCTGCTTGTACATTTTGGAGATTAAACTTTTGTCAGTTGCTTCATTTGCAACTATTTTCTCCTGTTCTGAGGGTTGTCTTTTCATCTGGTTTATGGTTTCCTTTACTATGCAAAAGCTTTTAAGTTTCATTAGGTCCCATTTGTTTATTTTTGTTTTTATTTCCATTTCTCTAGGAGATGGGTCAAAAAGGATCTTGCTGTGATTTATGTCAAAGTGTGTTCCTCCTTGAGTTAGTGTCTGGCCTTATATTTAGGTCTTTAAAACCTTTTGAGTTTATTTTTGTGTATGGTGTTAGGGAGTATTCTAATTTAATTCTTTTACATGTAGCTGTCCAGTTTTCCCAGCACCACTTATTGAAAAGACTTTCTTTTCTCCATTGTATATCCTTGCCTCCTTTGTCATAGATTAGTTGACCATATGTGCGTGGGTTTATCTCTGGGCTCTCTATCCTGTTCCATTGATCTATATTTCTGTTTTTGTGCCAGTACCATATTGTCTTGATTACTGTAGCTTTGTAGTACAGTCTGAAGTCAGAGAGTCTGATTCCTCCAGCTCCGTTTTTTTCCCTCAAGACTGCTTTGGCTATTTGGGGTCTTTTGTGTCTCCATACAAATTTTAAGATTTTTTATTCTAGTTCTGTAAAATATGCCATTGGTAATTTGATAGGGATTGGATTCAATCTGTAGATTGATTTGGGTAGTAAAGTCATTTTCATAATATTGATTCTTCCAATCCAAGAACATGGTACATCTCTCCATCTGTTTGTATCATCTTTAATTTCTTTCATCAGTGTCTTATAGTTTTCTGCATACAGGTCTTTTGTCTCCCTAGGTAGGTTTATTCCTAGGTATTTTATTCTGTTTGTTGCAATGATAAATGCGAGTGTTTCCTTAATTTCTCTTTCAGGTTTTTCATCATTAGTGTATAGGAATGCAAGACATTTCTGTGCATTAATTTTGTATCCTGAAACTTTACCAAATTCATTGATTAGCTCTAGTAGTTTTCTGGTGGCATCTTTAGGGTTCTCTATGTATAGTATCATGTCATTGGCAAACAGTGACAGTTTTACTTCTTCTTTCCCAATTTGTATTCCTTTTATTTCTTTTTCTTCTCTGATTGCTGTGGCTAGGACTTCCAAAACTACGTTGAATAATAGTGGTGAAAGCGGACATTCTTGTCTCGTTCCTGATCTTCAAGGAAATGCTTTCAGTTTTTCACCATTGAGAACGATGTTTGCTGTGGGTTTGTCATATATGGCCTTTATTATGTTGAGGTAAGTTCCCTCTATGCCTAATTTATGGAGGGTTTTTATCGTAAATGAATGTTGAATTTTGTCAAAAGCTTTTTCTGCATCTATTGAGATGATCATATGGTTTTTCGTCTTCAATTTGTTAGTATGGTGCATCACATTGATTGATTTGCGTATATTGAAGAATCCTTGCATCACTGGGATAAATCCCACTTGATCATGGTGTATGATCCATTTAATGTGTTATTGGAGTCTATTTGCTAGTATTTTGTTGAGGATTTTTGCATCTATATTCATCGGTGATATTGGTCTGTAAGTTTCTTTTTTTTGTAGTGTCTTCGTCTGGTTTTGGTATCAGAGTGATGGTGGCCTCATAGAATGAGTTTTGGTGTGTTCCTTCCTCTGCAATTTTTTGGGAGAGTTTGAGAGGGATGGGTGTTAGCTCTTCTCTAAATGTTTGATAGAATTCACCTGTGAAGCCATCTGGTCCTGGACTTTTGTTTGTTGCAAGACTTTTAATCACAGTTTCAATTTCATTACTTGTGATTGGTCTGTTCATATTTTCTATTTCTTCCTGGTTCAATCTTGGAAGGTTTCTTTCTTTCTAAGAATTTGTCCATTTCTTCCAGGTTGTCCATTTTATTGGCATAGAGTTGCTTGTAGTAGTCTCTTAGGATGCTTTGTATTTCTGTGGTGTCTGTTGTAACTTCTCCTTTTTCCTTTCTAATTTTATTGATTTGAGTTGTCTCCCTCTTTTTCTTGATGAGTCTGGCTAATGGTTTGTCAATTTTGTTTATCTTCTCAAAGAACCATCTTTTAGTTTTATTGATCTTTGCTATTGTTTTCTTACTTTCTATTTCATTTATTTCTGCTCTGGTCTTTATGATTTCTTTCCTTCTGCTAACTTTGGGTTTTGTTTGTTCTTCTTTCTCTAGTTCCTTTAGGTGTAACGTTAGATTGTTTATTTGAGATTTTTCTTGTTTCTTGAGGTAGGCTTGTATAGCTATAAACTTCCCTCTTAGAATTGCTTTTGCTGCATCCCATAGGTTTTGGATCATCATGTTTTCATTGTCATTTGTCTCTCGGTATTTTTTTATTTCCTCTTTGATTTCTTTAGTGATCTCTTGGTTATTTAGTAACGTATTGTTTAGCCTCCATGTGTTTGTGTTTTTTACGTTCTTTTCCCTGTAATTGATTTCTAATCTCATAGCGTTGTGGTCAGAAAAGATGCTTGATACGATTTCAATTTTCTTATATTTACTGAGGCTTGAATTGTGACCCAAGATGTGATCTATCCTGGAGAATGTTCCATGCTCACTTGAGAAGAAAGTGTAATCTGCTGTTTTTGGATGGAATGTCCTACAAATATCAATTAAATCTATCTGGTCTATTGTTTCATTTAAAGCGTGTGTTTCCTTATTAATTTTCTGTTTGGATGATCTGTCCATTGGTGTAAGTGAGGTGTTAAAGTCCCCCACTAGTATTGTGTTACTGTCAATTTCCTCTTTAAGAGCTGTTAGCAGTTGCCTTATGTATTGAGGTGCTCCTATGTTGGGTGTATATATATTTATAATTGTTATATCTTCTTCTTGGATTGATCCCTTTATCATTATGTAGTGTCCTTCCTTGTATCTTGTAACATTCTTTATTTTAAAGTCTATTTTATCTGATATGAGTATTGCTACTCCAGCTTTCTTTTGATTTCCATTTGCATGAAATATCTTTTTCCATCCCCTCACTTTCAGTCTGTATGTGTCTCTAGGTCTGAAGTGGGTCTCTTGTAGACAGCATATATATGGGTCTTGTTTTTGTATCCATTCAGCAAGCCTGTGTCTTTTGGTTGGAGCATTTAATCCATTCACATTTAAGGTAATTATCAATATGTATGTTCCTATGACCATTTTCTTAATTGTTTTGGGTTTGTTTTTGTAGGTCCTTTTCTTCTGTTGTGTTTCCCACTTAGAGAAGTTCTGTTAGCATTTGTTGTAGAGCTGGTTTGGTGGTGCTGAATTCTCTTAGCTTTTGTTTGTCTGTAAAGCTTTTGATTTCTCCATCGAATCTGAATGAGATCCTTGCTGGGTAGAATAACCTTGGTTGTAGGTTCTTCCCTTTCATCACTTTAAGTATATTATGCCACTCCCTTCTGGCTTGTAGAGTTTCTGCTGAGAAATCAGCTGTTAATCTTATGGGAGTTCCCTTGTATGTTACTTGTCATTTTTCGCTTGTTGCTTTCAATAATTTTTCTTTGTCTTTAATTTTTGCCAATTTGATTACTATGTGTCTCGGTGTGTTTCTCCTTGGGTTTATCCTGCATGGGACTTGCTGTGCTTCCTGGACTTGAATGGCTATTTCCTTTCCCATGTTAGGGAAGTTTTCGACCATAATCTCTTCAGATATTTTCTTGGTCCTTTCTCTCTCTCTTCTCCTTCTGGGACCCCTGTAATGCGAATGTTGTTGCGTTTAACGTTGTCCCAGAGGTCTCTTAGGCTGTCTTCATTTCTTTTCATTCTTTTTTCTGTATTCTGTTCTGCAGCAGTGAATTCCACCATTCTGTCTTCCAGGTCACTTATCTGTTCTTCTGCCTCAGTTATTCTGCTATTGATTCCTTCTAGTGTATTTTTCATTTTAGTTATTGTATTGTTCATCTCTGTTTGTTTGTTCTTTAATTCTTCTAGATCTTTGTTAAACATTTCTTGCATCTTCTTGATCTTTGCCTCCATTCTTTTTCTGAGGTCCTGGATCATCTTCACTATCATTATTCTGAATTCTTTTTCTGGAAGATTGCCTATCTCCATTTCATTTAGTTGTTTTTCTGGGGTTTTATCTTGTTCCTTCATCTGGTACATAGCCCTCTGCCTTTTCATCTTGTCTGTCTTTCTGTGAATGTGGTTTTTGTTCCACAGGCTGCAGGATTGTAGTTCTTCTTGCTTCTGCTGTCTGCCCTCTGGTGGATGAGGCTATCGAAGTATATATCTTTATATAGATGTTTTAGTGGTTGCTATAGGTATTATATAATATATAAGTGTAACTTATTACAAACTATTGGTGTCAGCATTTTACCAGTTTGAATGAAGTGTAGAAATATTACTTCCATTTAGGTCCCTTTGCCACTCACTCCACCAATAATACAATTGTCTTAAATATTTCTTCTATATCAAGAACCTATATATGTTCCATAACCAATATAATATAACCAATATAACTATAACCTATGTTATAATTTTTGCTTTAACTCTCAAACATAATTTAGAAAAGATAAGGGAATAGTTTTTTATGTTTATTCATAGTTTTACTCTTTGCCTTGTGTTTTCTTCATTCCTGATGTTCCAAGAATCCTTGATTTATCATTATCTTACTATTTTAAGATCTTTGTTTAGCTATTCTTTTAGAGTGGGTCTGATTATGACAAATCATCTTAGTTTTTCTGAATCTGAGAATGTCTTAATTTCAATCTTCATTCCTAAAGCATATTTTCTCTATGTAGTATTCTTAGTTGACTCTTTTTTGAAATTGAAATTAAAGTTGAAAATGTTGTGCCACTTTCTCTGGCATCCTTGGATTTGGCTGAGAAATTTCATGACACTGAAATTGTTGTTCTCCTATAGGTAATGTATTGTTTCTCTCCAGTTACTTTTAAGCTTTTTTGTCTTAGGGTCTCTGAAGTTTGATTATGATGTATGTTGGCATGAATTTCTTTGGGCTTATCATATTTGGCCTTTACTCAGAATTGTTTATATCTTTATCTAAATTTTGGAAGTTCTCAGCCACTATTTCTTAGAATATTTTTTCTGGCCCTCCCCATCTTTCTCAATTCCTTCTGGGACTCCAATGACATGAATATTAGATATAATATTTTGTTATTGTCTCATAGATCCCTGATGTTCTGTTCATTTTTCTTTTCAGTCCATTTTCCCTCTGTTGTTCAGATTTGGTAATTCCTACTGTTCTATTTTCAAGTTCACCGGTCTTTTCCTTTCCCATTTTCATTGCTCATCCAGTGAATTTTTAATATTGGTTTGCCTATATTTTAGTTCTAAAGTTTCCATTTGAATCTGTAACTTCCATTTCCTAGCTGAGACTTTATTTTTTTTCATTTCTCTTAAGCATTTTTGTAATAGCTCCTTGAAGCATTTTTATGATTTTTTTGATATCTTTTTTTAATTGAAGTATAGTTGATTACACTGTTTCAGGTGTACAGCAAAGTTATATATGTGTATGTATATATTCTTTTTATGATGTCTACTTTAAAATCCTTGTCAGATAATCCTAACATCTGTGCCATTTGGGTGTTGACATCTGTTGCCTTTTCTCATTCACATCGAGATTTTCCTGGTTCTTGGTATGTGACTGATTTTTTACATTGTATCCTTGACATTTTGCGTTTTATATTATGAGATTCTAGATCTTAGTCAATCTTCCAGTTTTAGCAGGTCTTCACTGACATTGCTCCAGTGGGGGTCAGTCCTACTTATCACTGGTTGGTGGGCAAAAGTCCAGGATCCCTATTCACTTTTATTAACCCTGCTGTGGGGAGGGTTATCTTGTTACCACTGGAAGGAGATGGACATCCAGGCTCCCCCTTTGCTTCTGCTGACATCATCTCATGGGGAGAGAAAGGGGTACCTTGTTATGACCAGGCGGGAATGAAAGTCTAAGCTCCCCACTTGACCTCTGCTGACACCTCAGGAGAGGAAGGGGTATCTATTGCCTCAGATGAGGCTGGAAGTCCTGTTTCCCCATATGGCCTCCATTGACACTGTTGGGGGGGGGTTGTTGTGAGGTGCACTTCATTACTGCTGGGTGGTAGTGAACATGTATGCTCCATGCTTGGCCTCCTCTGACACCACCCTGGCTGGGAGGGCGAGGGGCACCTCATTACTGCCTGGTGGGGGCTGGAAGTCTCCTCACTCTCCTCTGACACATCACTGGTGGAGAGGTGATGGGAGGGGTGCTTCATAAGTGTCAGGCAAGGATGACGGTCTAAGTCCTCCACTTGGCCTTTGTTGAAAAGGATAAGAGGCTTGTTTTTTCCTCATGTTGTTTGTCCAGAAGAGGATGTTTACTGTAAAAAATAAAACAAACAAAAAACATTTCTGCCTTACTAGGCTGTCCCTTTCCTTATTCTCTGGCAAGAGAGGGCAGGCTTTTCTTGAGGCTTTTGTTTCCGTCATCCATTGACATTTCTGGATTTCAGGCTTCTTTAGTACCCAGTCCAGGATTTACAAGAGTTAAAAAGGAAATCCAGGGAACTCACCTTGTGTCATTCCTTGAGTCTTGGAGTCTCTAGAGGATGTCTGCTTCCTTTTCTCCAACTTTAAGTCTTCTGATATTTGTTTTATATAGAATATCCAAGGTTTTTAGCTATACTTAATGGGGGGAGTAGGGCAAATGGATCTACTCCATCTTGTTGGGAAGGTAATTTTTTAAAGTTTTTGCTCATTGTATTTCCCATTCCTATCTCCACAACTCTAAAAGAAGGCATTCCTAATAGATAGATAGATTCCCTATAATTCCTTGACTCAAGAATTTTGGCCTGGCAGAAAGCTTGAGCAGCTAAAAATAAAGGCTGCTACCAGTATCGGAATCGTAGCCTTGAGCATACAAAAAGATCTCAGAGGGAATGGTAGGACATTGGACTCGGAAGGTAGGGTATCTAATATTGTTCTTCCAGCCTTTGTCATGATTTCTGTGGCATAGGACTACCATGGAAGCAGTAGCATGTCCAACCTGGAAGGACAATGTCACTGGCATCCCAGTGGTCACTAGTTTGGAAGGATAATAATGATCATTGACTTGATTCCTAAAGATGCTTCCTTTATCTTTGGAACAAAGACTTCAGATTTTGTGTGTGTGTGTAACAATGGGGGAAGATAAGTCCAAAAATGTTAAAGATAGCATTTTAACTCCCTTTTCAATGTGAGGACTAAAAATTACACTGAAGTTGATTTAATGAAAATAAATAAATGCCATTATGTTTCCATTTTAGGACTGTAGATTTAAATTCATGCTATTAACCTCATTGGTTAATTTCCTATATTCTTTTTTTTGTCATTTTAATAACTAATTTTCTTTCAAACTGCAAAAATTGTCATATCAAAAATTTTGTTTTCAGTATCCAAGAGAGACTTCAGTAGTTTTCAGAGGTTGGTACATAATTTACTCTACTGAAAAATGAATAGACTGCATGATGAGTTCTGATATACCAACCTCCACCAAAAATTATATGAACTTGAAACAGGTAAAATACCAGAAAGACAGAGCCTCCATTTTTTTCTCACAGATACAATTCAGAACCAAACCAAGAAATCAACAACAGCAAAGAAATGTTTTCAACCAGTTCTTTTCACCTAATATATTCCTAGCTATAGTTTTTATGCAGTTCATTTCTTTTCCAAGATATCTCAGCATAGCTATAGTCTCTAGAAAACTTTACCTCCCATTAAGGCTGTGAGAATCCTAGTGTTTTGCCTGGATCATTGGGAGATTTCTCTGCTTTAAAAAGGAAAAATGATTAGCTTTAATCTGGTATATATTTTAAAAGAAAAAATATAAATTAAAGTACAGTTCTACCATGAAATAGCTTGTACCAAGTCATCCTCTATCCAAAGCATGGTACAAAAGAAAACTATTCTGTCATTCTAATTAAGATCTAGAATTATTACTATCCAAATGGTAAAGACTATGGTCTTGAAAAAGTAAGAATCAATATCTGATGGCTAAGGAATTATATTTATTCAAAACATGTATTTCAAGCCAGTTCAAACATACAGAACATGTACAAATTATAATTCCCTAGATGTATGTATAACTAAAAACATATATTTGCATTTTAAAATTCCCAAGGAGTCTATAATTATAGCTCATTTGTTTTGATTGAACAATGTAATTAAAAATTTTTCTAGAAAAAAAATTTAATGACCTCTCAGATCTGGCAATGCTTTCACTTAAAACGTAATTGCTATTAAGTCTCTGGCCCTAAGGGAAAATTTTTATTGAGCAGTATTCTGGCTTAACTTGTAAATGGAAGAATTTGACTTACTTATAGACATAAATCTCTTTAAAAAGCCTAATCACTTGTCTTATGCCTAGTAACTAATAATTCAAGTACATTCTAGAAGCTCTCGTAATCACAAACACTCATATTATGAATGACATCTATATAACAAGTTTCTCTACACAAGGAAGAAGAAGAAAGCCTACCAAGAAATTCTTCAAAATAGAAACTAAATACAAACATATTTATAATAGTTTCATCTGATGGAGAGTTCCCACACTACTTTTGTTTATTTATTTATTTATTTTTTTGCGGTACGCGGGCCTGTCACTGTTGTGGCCTCTCCCGTTGCAGAGCACAGGCTCCGGATGCACAGGCTCAGCGGCCATGGCTCACGGACCCAGCCGCTCCGCGGCATGTGGGATCTTCCCAGACTGGGGCACGAACCCGCGTCCCCTGCATCGGCAGGTGGACTCTCAACCACTGCGCCACCAGGGAAGCCCCCCACACACTACTTTTTAAGGATATGCTCAGATAATCATGATGCTTCTGCTTATGCTGTGGCAAGAAACATTATATTGTGCATAGGGTTGAGAGCAGGAGGATGTTGGGATGTATCATATGCTACTGAAGAATTTATTCTATATACAGAGAGGATAAAAAAAATGTTCAGCAATAAAAATATATAGCATAATAGTCACTATTCAAAATTCCTGAAAGGAATATACTAAATAATGCAAATGACAAAAATAATACTTTAAAATGGATTTATTGAGGTATAATTAATATAGAAAAAAACTGTGCATATTAAATGTGTACAATTTGATGAGTTTGGACATATGCAAACACTCATGATACCATCACCACAATCAAGGTAACAGACATAATCAACACTTCCCAGTATTTACTTGTATCCCTTTGTGTGTGTGTGCTTTTTTTAAATTAATTTATTTATTTTCTATTTGTTTTTGTTTGTTTGTTTGTTTTTGCAGTACGCGGGCCTGTCACTGTTGTGGCCTCTCCCGTTGCGGAGCACAGGCTCCGGACGCGCAGGCTCAGCGGCCATGACTCACAGGCCCAGCCGCTCCGCGGCATGTGGGATCTTCCCGGACCCGGGCACGAACCCGTGTCCCCTGCATCGGCAGGCGGACTCTCAACCACTGCGCCATTTGGCTGCTTTGGGTCTTTGTTGCTGCGCGTGGGCTTTCTCTAGTTGCAGTGAGAGGGGGCTACTCTTTGTTGTGGTGCATGGGCTTCTCTCTGTGGTGGCTTCTCTTTTTGCGGAGCACGGCTCTAGGCACGCGGGCTTCAGTAGTTGTGGCTCACAGGCTCTGGAGCCCAGGCTCAGTAGTTGTGGCACACTGGCTTAGTTGCTCCGTGGCATGTGGGATCTTCCCGGACCAGGGCTCGAACCCACATCCCCTGCATTGGCAGGAGGACTCTCAACCACTGTGCCACCAGAGAAGTCCCTCCCTTTGTGTTTTGTTTGTTTTTATGGTAAAAACACTTAACAAATGAGATCTACCTTCTTCACAAATTTTGAAGTGCACCATATCTTATTGTTAACAATTGGCACCATGCTATTTGGCAGATCTCTAGAACTTATTCATCTAATGTAACTGAAACTTTGTACCCTTTGAATAACAATTCCCCGATTTTTCCACCTCCAAGACCCTGGCAACCACTACTGTATTCTTTGCTTCTATGAGTTTGACTATTTTAGATGCATCCAATAGCTGGAATCATACAGTATTTGTCATTCTGTGACTGGTTTATTTCACTTAGCATAATGTCCTTCAGATTCTTCCATGTTGCCACAAATGGCAGGATTTCCTTCTTTTTTTAAGGCTGAATAATATTCCATTGTAATGTATATACAACATTTTCTTTATCCAGTCTTCTTTTGATGGACCCTTGGGTTGTTCCTATATCTTGGCTAATGCAAATAGTGGTGCAATGAACGTGGAAGTGCAGATATCTCTTCAAGATCCTGAGTTTTCAATTTTTTTTGGATAGATACCCAGAAGTGGGATTTCTGGATCATATCACAGTTCTATTTTTTAATTTCTTGAGGAAGCTCCATACTTTTTTCCATAGCTGCAGCACAATTTTACATTCCCACTAACAGTGTACCATGGTTCCAATTTCTCCACAACCTCACCAAAACTTATCTTAAAATTTATTTGTGTTATAATTAGTTACCACCAGCATAACAAACATTTGCAGTTAAGAATAACAACAATCTGAATGAGTCATTAATTTAATAAAAAATGGGGATGAAAAGAAAGCAAAAGGATGCTAAACCTTTTACATTAGAATAGCAAGAGGATCAGTAGATACCCTCCTATTCTTCACATTGGTAAAGCAATTATCCAATGAATGACCTTGGGAGCTCTTGTTATACTGCCTGTCACTGAGCTAGCTGAGTTTGGGGGCACTCCTTTGCCCCAGCCAGAGAGGCTGAATCCTAACTCATTTTCTCTACAACCTGTGTTAAGTATGAAATTAAACTTTGTTTCATTAAGCCACTGAGATTTCAGGGTTTATTTCTTACCAGGGCTCAGCCTAGCCTCTTGTAAAACTTATTGCTGGAAGTGCAGTGCAGCCATAATAAAAATCCAAGCTCATACCTCTTGAGACCTAGGTAGGAAGGATCCCTGCTCTGGGTCCAGACTATATAGGACATCACATATTACAAACACACACACACACACACACACTTTATTTTAAAATGAGGAGATTCTCCTCATTATAACCTTAGCACGGGTTCAATGAGACCCGCAACACTGAATGTCTGCATCTTTTGCCACATGTTTTTAAAGCAAAAGGCATCTGTATCTGAATGGTAAAAAGGATTGCGAATATTGTTGCTGATGACACTGGAGACAGACACTGCTTCAGAGTCCAAGAAAGATTTGAACCATGGAAGCTCTTAGGTTAAGAGAAAAGGTCAACTTGTCAAATCTTTCATTTCAGCATGAAAGCAGTAGATTCATGCATAATATAACATTGTTTAGAAGTACTACTGAAGATCTGTTTCCTCACTTCTCTCTTCATATTCCCATTTCAGGGATAAGGAGACTTTTTGCAATGGTAACAAGTTTCTATTACTGTTAAGTAGGGATAAATGTAGTTGTTTATGTCACCTAAGTGAAGCATGACATCAGTTCTTCACATTGGCCAGTAGATGGATATGAGCACTAGAATAGCAAATAATCTTATACTTATAAAAATATTTAAGAAGACAATTAAATTTTCCAAAAACTTAAAAAAATATTTAAAATACTAAAATTGATGACCATTCATTATAACTTTAACCCTAACCCTAACCCTGTAGTTATAGTTATAACTATAAAATTATAGCTATAATTTTAATGGACAGTTTTGATTATTTTAGAAGAAATGGAAATTTAGTTAATAACATCAATGAAAATGAGCAAAATTATCCTGACCGAATCCAAATCTGAGCAGATTAGATGAAATCCCTGAAACCACATATTCTTTTTTTTTTTTCTTTTTTGCAGTACGCGGGCCTCTCACTGCTGTGGCCTCTCCTGTTGCGGAGCACAGGCTCTGGACACGCAGGCTCAGCGGCCATGGCTCACAGGCCTAGCCGCTCCGCGGCACGTGGGATCTTCCTGGACCGGGGCATGAACCCGTGTCCCCTGCATCGGCAGGCGGACTCCCAACCACTGCACCACCAGGGAAGCCCCACATATTCTTTACTAAATAAAAACCTACTGAGCCAACAATGAGACTATATGTGAGCTTCCATTTTTTTTACTTCTTCTAGCCCACAAATGTTAGTGGCAAGCTTGCCTTAGCTATGTGGTAGAGTTTACCAGTTAGTTGGCGAGCAGTAAGGAAACTTATGTCAGAGTAATGATGGCAATCCATGTGATTCAGAGCCAAAATATCTGAAAAAATGTGATCTATTACTCAGGAGGCAGATCATGAGTCCATTGAACTTGAAGCTCTAAGCAGAGGTTGGAAAACAGATAATTAATAGTATTTGTAGGTTGTAATGTGGGTTCAAGAAGATATTATAAAAGTATTTAAAACACTGGCCAGTTTGGAAGCAGAAAGAGAGAATCAAGAAATGTGGGGCTTTTGAGAAATGGAAAAGGAGCTGCTTCTATATAAAAGGCTTTGAGAGACCAATGTTGTAAAACTTTCATGTGATTAAAAGCCTCAGGGCAAAGAGAAGATGAAGTATGTGATTCCAAGGAAATCCTCTTAATTGATTAAAAATTGCCTCAGCAAATGGAACAGGTTAAGACTGTACCCATTTCTCCAAAATTCATGTTTCAAGGTAACTGGCATTAAGATGAAAAAGAAAAGCGCCAGGGTGAGAAAACAAAGAAATAAAGATTTGAAAATTTCTCCAAACTATACTTTAAGCATGGGTATTGGTACTTGGAACTGACTGGAGGCATATAGCTGAAAGACCTTCAGAGTTTTGGAGAGAGGTGTATTCCCAAAGATACTGTAAACCTGTTATGAAAAAGCAATGAATGCAAGATATTTTAATGACTCTTAGACCTTAAACTTCTGTGGGCAGAAAGCAGTCTGAGAAGGCTGTGTAGCCCTCAAAGATGGCATATTTCCCAAGGCCCCCTTCAGACTGGTCCAAGGAGAATGAGGGATAAGGAAGAACATTTTTTTTTTTTTTTTTTTTTTGCGGTACGCGGGCCTCTCACTGTTGTGGCCTCTCCTCTTGCGGAGCACAGGCTCTGTACGCACAGGCTCAGCGGCCATGGCTCACTGGCCTAGCCGCTCCGCGGCATGTGGAATCCTCTCGGACCAGGGGCACGAACCCGTGTCCCCTGCATCCGCAGGCGGACTCTCTACCACTGCGCCACCAGGGAAGCCCTGGAAAGGGTTACTTTAAATGTATAAGGATAGGATAGCATTCCAAAGCCTTGATGCTATTTAATATATAACCTACAGTTTGAAGATTTCAAACTATTTTAGAAATTTTGAACTGATGAATTGATGTCAGGCAGATCACTCAAAAATTTGTAATTCAGTTGGTAATTACAAAGAAAAAGGAAGGAGATTAAAGATATGGGCTTGACAGATGAAGAGGAAACCTGGGAAATTTTAAAAAACTAAGATTTTATTTGTAACATTTAGGTTATTTTCATGCTGATAAAGTGAACCATTATTTTCCTATGTATAAAATGCAACACTTTCACCACACAGTGGTGCTATTGTTCTGGTACATTTTACATGTGATTTTGTATATAACCCCCTTTACTAAGAGCATTCTATTTTTGAAAGCCTTTTGTCAGTCATACTTATGATCTGGTTGCATAGTCACAACCCTTATGTCAGTTATATCAACTTTAATTTTCTTACCGGAAAGACAATCGCAACTTGATACATTTTGTGCATAGGAATAATTAGTTTCCATCTCTCTTCTTCTTAAACAGATGTGCTAAAAGAACAGCTATGTAAAAGAGGTGTTCGTATTTTGACTGGATTGAGAAAATACCTTCAACAATTGGACAAGGAAGGAAATGGACTTTTAGATAAGGCAGATTTCACAGGGAGATCAGCTCGGTGCTTTGTGACCACCTGGAGGGGTGGGATAGGGAGGACGGGAGGGAGGGAGACGCAAGAGGGAAGAGATATGGGAACATATGTATATGTATAACTGATTCACTTTGTTATAAAGCAGAAACTAACACACTATTGTAAAGCAATTATACTCCAATAAAGATGTAAAACAAAACAAAAAAAGTATTTCACTTAGAAGTGTCCAAAAATGTATGTACCACAGATAATTCTCTGCAGTGAATGACATAATATTCTTCAGTGGTCTTATTCACTTTTCTACTGAAATTTTAGTAGTTCATTTGTCTCCTTCTTTATGCCTCGTTATCAGTGTTAAGCCATCAGGCAAGTCCTGCTGATTTTTTAAATGTCAACATTTATCCCTCCCTCATATACTTATTAAGAGCCTAATAAGTGGGCATTGTTCTAAACTCTGAGAAGACATACTCTGTACTCTTAAGGTCTTCATAAGTAAAGGAAAGAAAAATATAAATGATTACAAAACAACATGATAAGTGTTAAATAGAGAATGCTTTCAGAACATGTGAGATAAATTGCAAGCCAGGTTAAGGAGAAGGAAGTTCATAGGATTTCTGGGAGAAGGAAGTTCATAGGATTCCTGGAGGTGGGTATGTGTCAGAGCTGAGTTTTGAAGGATGAGGAGGAATGAAGCAGACAAGAGGGTAGGAGGAGCGTGGATCCGACAATAGCTACTTCAGGAAAGGGAGAAGCTCATGTGAAGGCTTCCAGGGGAGAGGGAATGTGGCAGGTTCCAGGAATTGCCCCAGAGGTTTCACCCATACCTTTCCCTCTGCTGTGAGTAATCTTCCACCAGACCTTTGCATGGCTGAATTTTCTCATCATTCAGGTTTTCTCTGCTAAGAACACTACACTGACACCTCCATCTAAAGGAGCATCCCATCTGATCCCTGATCCTCTCCATACCATTTATCTATTTTGTTTTCTTTATACCACTTTGTAGATATTCTCTGGCTCTGCCTGCAGTAGAATGGAAGTTCCATCAGGGCAGAGACCAAGGTGCTTCTTGTTTCCTGCTCTATTTCTAATATCTCGAATAGAACCTGGCGTTTGGCAGGTGCTGAATAAATAGACGATGCATGAGTTGAAATAGATAGGTGGAAGGAAGGAAAGGAGAAGAATGGAGAGAAATAAGCCTAGCAGGGTCCATTACATTAAAGCTTTGCACGCTATGCTCAGAAGTTTGGATTTTCTCCTGAGTGTATATGAATTTGAAACATGTCTACCTCAAGGGTTTTAGATAAGGCATTCTCTTGCATTGTTCTGTTTTGCTTCAAATCGTCTTGTCACAAGATATAGTACATTTTGTGGGAGGAACACTGGAAATTGAATTTATGAGATCAAGGTTCAAGTTCTAGCCTTAACGTTTGAAATGTGTGATCTTAAATAGGCCTTTTCACTTTTCTGACAGACAGACTCTGCTGGAGCAATCCAGAGATAATAATTATAGTCAGAGTTGCTTTGAAACTCAAATGAGAAAATTACATGCTTTATCAATTGTAAACTTCTGTGCTAGTATGGTATTGCTTATCATTGCTGTGCCATACCTGTCTTGTGTTTTTTACAATGTTTAACCTTATGGCCCACCTAGTGACACACACTAGGGATTATCTAACTTCATCTCTTCCTTGCATTAATAATAATAATAATAGTAATAAAATAGCAATAGAAAATTAGAAAGATGTGGTGTCTTATACCCTGTTTTTTCTTTTCCTCTATAATATCACTGGAGACTGCCCATGCAATGAGAAGCAAAAACAAGAACATAAGAATCACCAACCTGGGTCTAATTCTGGCACTAGTTTGGGGGAAGGCAAAGTCATTCTTACTAATTTGAAATTTTAAAAAATTGGTATGCCCCCTAAATAGCCTAATTTATATAGAGATACTATCAATAAATATACCTTAGTTTTGTTTCAACTGAATTATCATTTTCCATCCTGCACCATATTTTAGAAAGAGTTATATAAATTTGTTGCAACTTTTGGTAAATTATTCAATTCTTGAAAAATGTTTCTTTTAAGCTTCTAGCATTATCTTTTAATTCTAGTATCCCTTGAGTTGGGTGAGCAAATTCATCTTCTATCCATATTACGTATGATTTTAAAGATTAAGCTCAATTTCACTCTTAAAAGCTCATTTTATAGACCTTAAAGGCTTTTCATGTACAGGGCATTACAACAGACCAAAAAAAATGTATGGGTTGTTGAGAACTGTGGGGGGGGGGGGCAGGGCATCTTAAGTTTCCTTATTAAAATTTTAATTGAAAAAATTAGAAGGAAATGGAAGAGAATATTTTGGGGGTAACCATTATTTGTCAGTCACCTTGCTAGACGTTTTATTTATATTCTCATTTAAAGCTAACAACTTGACTGAAATATTGAAAATCTATTTACCTGAGTTTAAGAAAATCTCATACTGTATTTTTGTTGTTGTTGTTAGGAACTTTATGAATAGAATATTCTATTAAATAGTGCATTTGCCAAAGAAGTAAGTGGCAATGGTGAAATGAATAAATTGGCATAAGGGATCTACTCAAAACAGCACCTTTCAGTGTAAATCATGGAATAATTGTTAGAGTCATTCAAATCTCTTATACTTTCAAGTATGAAGACTAGCAGAAGTACAGTCAGTATCCTAATGCCTTTTGGAGGCATTCCAGTAAGTGAAGTGACTTCTTACTTGTCACTGATATAATACATTAAAGATAATGAAATGGTCAAATTCAAGTGAATGGTAAGCATTTTTTATTGAAAAAAAATAAATTTAAAAAGATACATTTGGGGCTTCCCTGGTGGCGCAGTGGTTGAGAGTCCGCCTGCTGATGCAGGGGACACGGGTTCGTGCCCCGGTCCAGGAAGATCCCACACGCCGCGGAGCGGCTGGGCCCATGAGCCATGGTCGCTGAGCCTGCGCGTCTGGAGCCTGTGCTCCGCAACGGGAGAGGCCACAACAGTGAGAGGCCCGCGTACCACAAAAAAAAAAAAGATACATTTGTGATTTATTGCCACTCTTAAATATTTCTTAACTTTATGGAACTGTCCACTACAGAGTTCCTCTAAATAAGCTTTTTTAGTGCCTTTGATTGGATTTATATGTAACTTTTTGGAATTTTCTTATTAAGTCCACTACCTTGTCTAGGGCTACAACAGATGTAACAAAATGCTATTATGATGATTATTGTTGTAGCCATATATAACTTAAAGGTGTAACAGTGGTCTCTGTGTGATTATTTCCAGGATTTTGAGTCTTTGTGGCTAATTCTAAATGGTTATGGCAATGTAAGGTTGATTACAGAGAATTAAAGCATACCGTTATAGGTGAAATGAATGAATACAGAAAATCATTTGTTCAAAAGGAAACGAAGTAATCTTTCAAACGGTTACTTTCAATAGATTTTTAGGTTCTTTCTTTTAAATCTTTAATGAATTACCTTTGAAAATGTTTTAAATTCCTTTCCCTGTAATGTATTTTGGGTTTAGTAAAACACAAACACACACATACACATACAAATCTACCCAGTATAAAGCGACATAACTTATGCCTATGTTTTAGGAAAATATTGTAAAAGGAAAATAAAATCTGAAATTAAATTTCAGTTCACAAATACTAATTCCATAAATTGCTGGCTCCATATAGCTATATGTCTATATCTATTATAAAATATTTCCAAGCCTCAGTTTCTTATCTCACAGAACTGGTCTAAGGTATTACATGTAAAATTATGAGCATTATAGCTGTCCCAGTGTCAAGGCTCAATGCACATTATCTTAGGATGATGACTAAAACACGTTTGTCTACTTTTTAAATATGCATGCTAAATGTTAAAATGAAAATAAAATGATCATGTTAAATTGTAAATTAAAAACAGGAGCTCTGACTTATGTAGGAGAGAAGATATTACTTAGGTTCTGGTAGCCATTTTTAGAGCATGCTTTTGAGCAATGTAGTTTCCTTTTTCTTTTGTATATGTACCTAATATAAAATGTATATTTATCTAATACTGAAACAAAGCTATTGTGAATAAGGTAGTATGAACAATTACATCGGGTACAAATCTCCAATAGAAAATGTCAAAATCTTTATCTTTACTGGCCAAAAGACAAAATAAAAACCTTATGTTAAACAAATTCACCACATAATATTTATAAATTTGCATATATTTTTACCTTACATGTCCTAGTGATAGGCGTGAGTATCAGGAGTAGAAACTGGAGGGTTGTCTCTTTCATAAGTCTTGGTCCTGGGAATAGAGGACAAAAGTAGACTTAGTTTGCTAGGGCTACCATCACAAATACCATAGACTGGGTGACTTACATGACAGAAATTTGTTGTCTCACAATTCTGGAGGCTAGAAGTCCAAGATCAAGGTGTCATTAGGTTTGGTTTCTCCTGAGGCTGCTTTCCTTGTCTTGTAATTAACTGGCTGTCTTCTCCCTGTGTTCTCATGGGCATCCCTCAGTCTGTGTTGTCTGTGTCCTAATCTCCTCTTCTTATGAGGATACCAGTCATATTGGATTAGGGCCCACCCTAATGATTTCATTTTACCTTAATCACCTCTTTAAAGGCTCTATCTTTTTCTGTAGTCACACACTGAGGTACTGGGGGTTAGGGCTTCAACATATGAATTTTGGGGAGGATGCAATTCAGCCCATAACAGGTACCACATACCTGTGACATTATTGTGAATAAACAAACTTGATTCTAGTTTTGACTCATCTGCAAATGTAGGATGGTGCTTTTGGTCAGTTGTATGTTTCTATGGACACACTCCTCTTCTCAATAAAATATATTTTATGATCCTCAGAATTGCATTGAATTAGAGGAGTGATAAAACAACTAGCATTTCAAAAGGTAGTGTTAAATTTCAGGAAATAGAGTAACAAAACCCATTTAAGAATTATTTAACTTTCTCATTGATTTTAGTAATGGAATATTTGCAGGTTTACTTTTTGACTCAAAATACTCCTGGTCATTTGTCTTGGCCATTTATCAATTTCATGTGATTCGTAGAGCTGAAAGTTACCGGAGAGGTCTTTTACCCAACTCCTCAGTGTGCAGAAGAGGAAAGCCAGGGTAACAGAGGTTAAGTTACTTTCTCAAGGTCAGGGTGCTAGAAAGTGGTAGTGCACCTTAAGTGCAGGTTACCTAATATCTTGCTCCAATATCTTTCTCCCTGTTTTCATGATGCTTCCTTCATATACCAGTTTAGTACTTTAAACTGTCTTGTTTAGAGGTAAAAAATAACCTACTGCAGAATAGAAAATTAGGTTCTAATGATTTCACAGAAAAAAATAACACTTCTCTCTTTATTTAGGCCTTTATGAAAATGGATTTTAACAAAACAGGCAGTGTGTCTGTTATAGACATAAGAAAATGTTATTGTGCAAAGAAGCATCCTTAAGTAATTTCAGGTAATCATTACAAGTGAAAATACATTAGATTTCTAAAATGTGAGTTAATCAAAGTAATATCTTTAAATTATATTAATTCATAGCATGGACTTGAGGCCATTAAGTGAGGAAATAAATAATTATTTTTTAAACCAGAAATGTGAGAGCTTCTTTTTTTTTTTAACATGTTTATTAGAGTATAATTGCTTTACAATGGCGTGTCAGTTTCTGCTTTATAACAAAGTGAATCAGTTATACATAAACATATGTCCCCATATCTCTTCCCTCTCGCGTCTCCCTCCCACCCTCCCTATCCCACCCCTCTAGGTGGTCACAAAGCACCAAGCTGATCTCCCTGTGCTATGTGGCTGCTTCCCATTAGCAAGCTACTTTACATTTGGTAGTGTATATATGTCCATGCCACTCTCTCACTTTGTCCCAGCTTACCCTTCCCCCTCCCCGTATCCTCAAGTCCATTCTCTAGTAGGTCTGCATCTTTATTCTCCTCTTGCCCCTAGGTTCTTCTGACCATTTTCTTTTCTTTTTTTTTTTTAGAGTCCATATATCTGTGTTAGCATATGGTATTTGTTTTTCTCTTTCTGACTTACTTCACTCTGTATGACAGACTCTAGGTCCATCCACCTCACTACAAATAACTCAGTTTCGTTCCATTTTATGGCTGAGTACTATTCCATTGTATATATGTGTCACATCTTCTTTATCCATTCATCTGTTGGTGGACACGTAGGTTGTTTCCATGTCCTGGCTATTGTAAATAGAGCTGCAATGACCATTTTGGTACATGACTCTTTTTCAGTTATGGTTTTCTCAGGGTATATGCCCAGTAGTGGGATTGCTGGGACGTATGGTAGTTCTATTTTTAGTTTTTTAAGGAACCTCCATACTGTTCTCCATAGTGGCTGTATCAATTTACATTCCCACCAACAGTGCAAGAGGGTTCCCTTTTCTCCATAACCTCTCCAGCATTTATTGTTTCTAGATTTTGGGATGATGGCCATTCTGACGGGTGTGAGATGATATTTCATTTTAGTTTTGATTTGCATTTCTCTAATGATTAATGATGTTGAGCATTCTTTCATGTGTGTGTTGGCAATCTGTATATCTTCTTTGGAGAAATGTCTATTTAGGTCTTCTGCCCATTTTTGGTTTGGGTTGTTTTTTTGATATTGAGCTATATGAGCTGCTTGCAAATTTTGGAGATTAATCCTTTGTCGGTTGCTTCATTTGCAAATATTTTCTCCCATTCTGAGGGTTGTCTTTTGGTCTTGTTCATGGTTTCCTTTGCTGTGCAAAAGCTTTTAAGTTTCATTAGGTCCCATTTGTTTATTTTTGTTTTTATTTCCATTTCTCCAGGAGGTGGGTCAAAAAGAATCTCGCTGTGATTTACATCATAGAGTGTTCTGCCTATGTTTTTGGTTTTTTTCTGCTTTTTTTTTTTGTACGTGGGCCTCTCACTGTTGTGGCCTCTCCCGTTGCGGAGCACAGGCTCCGGACGTGCAGGCTCAGTGGCCATGGTTCACGGGCCCACCGCTCTGCGGCATGTGGGATCTTCCCAGACCGGGGCACGAACCTGTGTCCCCTGCATCGGCAGGCGGACTCTCAACCAGTGCGCCACCAGGGAAGCCCCTGCCTATGTTTTCCTCTAAGAGTTTGATAGTGTCTGGCCTTACATTTAGGTCTTTAATCCATTTTCAGTTTATTTTTGTGTATGGTGTTAGGGAGTGTTCTAATTTCATTATTTTCCATGTAGCTGTCCGAGCAGTTTTCACAGCATCACTTATTGAAGAGGCTGTCTTTTCCCCACTGTATATTCTTGCCTCCTTTATCAAAGATAAGGTGACCATATGTGCATGGGTTTATCTCTGGGCTTTCCATCCTGTTCCATTGATCTATATTTCTGTTTTTGTGCCAGTACCATACTGTCTTGATTACTGTAGCTTTGTAGTATAGTCGGAAGTAAGGGAGCCTGATTCCTCCACCTGCGTTTTTCTTTCTCAAGATTGCTTTGTCTATTCGGGGTCTTTTGTGTTAACATACAAAGTGTGAAATTTTCTCTTCTAGTTCTGTGAAAAATGCCAGTGGTAGTTTGATAGGGATTGCATTGAACCTGTAGATTGCTTTGGGTAGTAGAGTCATTTTCACAATGTTGATTCTTCCAATCCAAGAATATGGTATATCTCTCCATCTATTTGTATCATCTTTAATTTCTTTCATCTGTGTTGTATAATTTTCTGTATACGGGTCTTTTGTCTCCTTAGGTAGGTTTATTCCTAGATATTTTATTCTTTTTGTTGCAATGGTAAATGGGAGTGTTTTATTACTTTCACTTTTATATTTTCCTCCATTGGTGTATAGGAATGCAAGAGATTTCTGTGCTTTTTTTTTTTTTTCTTTTGCAGTATGCGGGCCTGTCACTGTTGTGGCCTCTCCCGTTGCGGAGCACAGGCTCTGGATGCGCAGGCTCAGCAGCCATGGCTCACAGGCCCAGCCGTTCCATGGCATTTGGGATCTTCCTGGACTGGGGCAAGAACCCGTGTCCCCTGCATCAGCAGGTGGACTCTCAACCACTGCGCCACCAGGGAAGCCCTGTGCATTACTTTTGTATCCTGCTACTGTACCAACTTCGTTGATTAGCTCTAGTAGTTTTCTAGTAGCATCTTTAGGATTCTCTATGTATAGTATCATGTCATCTGCAAACAGTGACAGCTTTATTTCTTCTTTTCCAATTTGGATTCCTTTTATATCTTTTTCTTCTCTGATTGCTGTGACTAAAACTTCCAAAACTATGTTGAATAATAGTGGTGAGAGTGGGCATTCCTGATCTTAGTGGAAATGCTTTCAGTTTTTCACCATTGAGGATGATGTTGGCTGTGGGTTTGTCATATATGGCCTTTATTATGTTGAGGAAAGTTCCCTCTATGCCTGCTTTCTGGAGAGTTTTTATCATAAATGGGTGTTGAATTTTGTCAAAAGCTTTCTCTGCATCTATTGAGATGATAATATGGTTTTTCTCCTTCAACTTGTTAATATGGTGTATCACGTTGATTGATTTGCAAATATTGAAGAATCCTTGCATTCCTGGGATAAACCCCACTTGATCATAATGTATGATCCTTTTAATGTGCTGTTGGATTCTGTTTACTAGTATTTTGTTGAGGATTTCTGCATCTATGTTCATAAGTGAACATAGTGGCATGTAGTTTTCTTTCTTTGTGACATCTTTTTCTGGTTTTGGTATCAGAGTGATGGTGGCCTCGTAGAATGAGTTTGAGTGTGTTCCTCCCTCTGCTATATTTTGGAAGAGTTTGAGAAGGATAGGTGTTAGCTCTTCTCTAAATGTTTGATAGAATTTGCCTGTGAAGCCATCTGGTCCTGGGCTTTTGTTTGTTGGAAGATTTTTAATCACAGTTTCAATTTCAGTGCTTGTGATTGGTCTGTTCATATTTTCTATTTCTTCTTGGTTCATTCTCCGAAGGTTGTGAATTTCTGAGAATTTGTCCATTTCTTCCAGGTTGTCCATTTTGTTGGCATAGAGTTCCTTTTAGTAATCTCTCATGATCCCTTGTATTTCTGCAGTGTCAGTTGTTACTTCTCCTTTTTCATTTCTAATTCTATTGATTTGAGTCTTCTTCCTTTTTTTCTTGATAAGTCTGGCTAATGATTTATGATTTTATCTTCTCAGAGAATCAGCTTTTAGTTTTATTGATCTTTGCTACCATTTCCTTCATTTCTTTTTCATTTATTTCTGATCTGATCTTTATGATTTCTTTCCTTCTGCTAACTTTGGACTTTTTTTGTTCTTCTTTCTCTAATTGCTTTGGGTGTAAGATTAGGTTATTTATTTGAGATGTTTCTTGTTTCTCAAGGTAGGCTTGTATAGCTATGAACTTCCCTCTTAGAACTGCTCTTGCTGCATCCCATAGGTTTTCGGTTATTGTGTTTTCATTGTCATTTGTTTCTAGGTATTTTTTGATTTACTCTTGTGATTTCTTCAGTGATCTCTTGGTTCTTAAGTAGTGTGTTGTTCAGCCTCCATGTGTTTGTATTTCCTACAGATTTTTTGCTGTAATTGATATCTAGTCACATGGCATTGTGGTCAGAAAAGATACTTGATACGATTTCAATTTTCTTCAACTTACCAAGGCTTGGTTTGTGACCCAAGATATGATCTATCCTGGAGAATGTTCCATGAGCACTTGAGAAGAATGTGTATTCTGTTGTTTTGGGATGGAATGTCCTATAAATATCAATTAAGTCCATCTTGTTTAATGTGTCATTTAAAGCTTGTGTTTCCTTATTTATTTTCATCTTGGATGATCTGTCCATTGGTGAAAGTGGGGTGTTAAAGTCTCCTACCATGATTGTGTTACTGTCGATTTCCCCTTTTATGGCTCTTAGTATTTTTCTTATATATTGAAGTGCTCCTATGTTGGGTGCATAAGTATTTACAATTGCTATTTCTTCTTCTTGGATTGATCTCTTGATCATTATGTAGTGTCCTTCTTTGTCTCTTGTAATAGTCTTTGTTTTAAAGTCTATTTTGTCTGATATGAGAATTGCTACTCCAGCTTTCTTTTGATTTCCATTTGCATGAAATATCTTTTTCCATCCCCTCATTTTCAGTCTGTATGTATCCCTAGGTCTGAAGTGGTTCTCTTGTAGACAGCATATATACGGGTCTTGTTTTTGTACCCATTCAGCCAGTCTATGCCTTTTGGTTGGAGCATTTAATCCATTTACATTTAAGGTAATTATTGATATGTATGTTCCTATGACCATTTTCTTAATTGTTTTGGGTTTGCTATTGTAGGTCTTTTCCTTCTCTTTTGTTTCCTGCCTAGAGAACTTCCTTTAGCATTTGTTGTAAAGCTGGTTTGGTGGTGCTGAATTCTCTTAGCTTTTGCTTTTCTGTAAAACATTTAATTTCTCCATCAAATCTGAATGAGATCCTTGCTGGGTAGAGTAATCTTGGTTGTAGGTTTTTCTCTTTCATCATTTTAAATATGTCCTGCCACTCCCTTCTGGCTTGCAGAGTGTCTGCTGAAAGATCAGCTGTTATCCTTATGGGGATTCCCTTACGTGTTATTTGCTGTTTTTCCCTTTCAGCTGTTAACCTTATGGGGATTCCTTTATGTGTTACTTGCTGTTTTTCCCTTGCTGCTTTTAATATTTGTTGTATTTAATTTTTGATAGTTTCATTAATATGTCTTGGCGTGTTTCTCCTTGCATTTATCCTGTATGGGATTCTCTGTTCTTCCTGGACTTGATTAACTATTTCCCTTCCCATATTAGAGAAGTTTTCAACTATAATCTCTTCAAATATTTTCTCAGTCCATTTCTTTTTCTCTTCTTCTTCTGGGACCCCTATAATTCGAATGTTGGTGCGTTTAATGTTGTCCCAGAGGTCTCTGAGACTGTCCTCAATTCTTTTCATTCTTTTTTCTTTATTCTGCTCTGCAGTAGTTATTTCCACTATTTTATCTTCCAGGTCACTTACCCGTTCTTCTGCCTCTGTTATTCTGCTATTGATCCCTTCTAGAGAATTTTTAATTTCATTTATTGTGTTTTTCATCTCTGTTTGTTTGCTCTTTAGTTCTTCTAGGTCCTTGTTAAACGTTTCTTTTATTTTCTCCATTCTATTCCAAGATTGTGGATCATCTTTACTATCATTATTCTGAATTCTTTTTCAGGTAGACTGCCTATTTCCTCTTCATTTTTTAGGTCTGGTGGGTTTTTGACTTGCTCCTTCATCTGCTGTGTGTATCTCTGTCTTCTCATTTTGCTTAACTTACTGTGTTTGGGGTCTCCTGTTTGCAGGCTGCAGGTTCGTAGTTTCTGTTGTTTTTGGTGTCTGTTCCCAGTGGCTAAGGTTGGTTCAGTGGGTTGTGTAGGCTTCCTGGTGGAGGGGACTGGTGCCTGTGTTCTGGTGGAGGAGGCTGGATTTTGTCCATCTGGTGGGCAGGTCCACGTCTGCTGGTGTGTTTTGGGGTGTCTGTGGCCTTATTATGATTTCAGGCAGCCTCTGTGCTAATGGATGGGGTTGTGTTCCTGTCTTGCTAGTTGTTTGGCATAGGGTATCCTGCACTGTAGCTTGCTGGTCGTTGAGTGGAGGTGGGTCTTGGCGTTGAGATTGAGATCTCTGGGAGATTTTCGCCGTTTGATATTACGTGAGCTGGGAGGTCTCTTGTGGACCAGTGTCCTGAACTTGGCTCTCCCACCTCAGTGGCACAGCCCTGGTGCCTAGCTGGAGCACTAAGAGCCTGTCCTCCACATGGCTCAGAATAAAAGGGAGAAAAGAAAGAAAGAAGAAGATAAAATAAAATAAAATAAAATAAATTTATTAAAATAAAAAATAAATATCAAGCAAAACAATTTTTTTAAGTAAAAAAAAAATAAAAAAACGGACAGAGAGAATCCTAGGACAAATGGTAAAAGCAAAGCTATACAGACAAAATCACACACAGAAGCATACACATACACACTCACAAAAAGAGAAAAAGGGGGAAACATATATATATCATTGCTCCCAAAGTCTACCTCCTCAATTTGCGATGATTCGTTGTCTCTTCAGGTATTCCACAGATGCAGGGCACATCAAGTTGATTGTGGAGGTTTAATCCGCTGCTCCTGAGGCTGCTGGGAGAGATTTCCCTTTCTCTTCTTTGTTCCCACAGCTCCCGGGGCTCAGCTTTAGATTTGGCCCCGCCTCTGCGTGTAGGTCGCCTGAGGGCATCTGTTCTTCGCTCAGACAGGACTGGGTTAAAGGAGCAGCTGCTTCGGGGGCTCTGGCTCCCTCAGGCTGGAGGGAGGAAGGTGTACGGATGCGGTGCGAGCCTGCTGAGGCAGAGGCCGGCGTGACGTTGCACTAGCCTGAGGCGCGCCGTGCGTTCTCCCGGGGAAGTTTTCCCTGGATCACGGGGCCCTGGCAGTGGCGAGCTGCACAGGCTCTCGGGAGGGGAGGTGTGGAGAGTGACCTATTCTCACACACAGGCTTCTTGGTGGCGGCAGCAGCGGCCTTAGCGTCTCATGCCCGTCTCTGGGGTCCGCGCTTTTAGCAGCGGCTTGTGCCCGTCTCTGGAGCTCCTTTAAGCAGCGCTCTTAATCCCCTCTCCTCGCGCACCAGGAAACAAAAGAGGCAAGAAAAAGTCTCTTGCCGCTTCGGTAGCTCCAGACTTTTTCCCGGACTCCCTCCCGGCTAGCTGTGGCGCACTAGCCCCCTTCAGGGTGTGTTCATGCAGCCAACCCCAGTCCTCTCCCTGCGATACGACCGAAGCACGAGCCTCAGCTCCCGGCCCCCACCCGCTCCGGCGGGTGAGCAGATAAGCCTCTCCGGCTGGTGAGTGCCGGTCGGCCCTGATCCTCTGTGCGGGAATCTCTCCGCTTTGCCCTCCGCACCCCTGTTGCTGTGCTCTCCTCCTCGGCTCCTAAGCTTTCCCCCTCTGCCACCCGCAGTCTCCGCCAGCGAAGGGCCTTCCTACTGTGTGGAAATCTTTCCTCCTTCACAGCTCCCTCCCACTGGTGCAGGTCCCGTTCCTATTCTTTGTCTCTGTTTTTTCTTTTGCCCTACCCAGGTACGAGGGGAGTTTCTTGCCTTTTGGGAGGTCAGAGGTCTTCTGCCAGCGTTCAATAGGTGTTCTGTAGGAGTTGTTCTACATGTAGATGTATTTCTGATGTTTTTGTTGGCAGGAAGGTGAGCTCCGCGTCTTACTCTTCCGCCATCTTGAAGGCAAACAGTAAACTTTAGTATGTTCTTTTACTATAAACGGCTGAGGCCCTTCCTGAGATACTGCAAAGTTTAATGGGAAAACTGTGGGAGTTCCAATCAGAGAGATCCATGTAATTCACTGCTTAACCATTTACTGTCTGTGTGATACTGGATGAGTTATTTAGCCCTATGAGTTCTTTCCTGTAAGTGGTCGGCCATGGAGCTCTTTCTTCTTAAACACGTTAGCAGCAACTGGAGAGCTGCTTAATTTAAAAGTTCTGAGGTCTATTATCTGTACTTATTTTTTTCTTTTATGTTTATAATTGAGATTAACTTTTATTTCCTGTTGAGGAGATAGTGATGAAATTGAGTTAGAACAGAATAGATTTAGAGGATACATAATTACATGTGCAAGTTCTCTGAATTAGTTTTACTGTAACTGCTTATGCTTCAAGATTTAAGGCAGAATAAGGAAATGGCTTTCTCTAGGGATGGAGCTATCATATAATGAACATAAATATGTCTATTAAAATTTGAAGGTACAGAAAATATCCTAATATTTCCTCCCTAAGGAAAAAGTATTTAAGCTGAGATCACTCTTTCCTTTAGCTGGCCATAATATAATCAAAGGTATTATTTAAATAGCTTATTGTTCTTTTTCTAAATTAAAAAATCAAATGAATTTTTAAAAAAGGATGAATCAGATATTTTATGTTCTCACTTTAAATAACAAACTATTCAATTTTTTTTGTTACATATGTGATTCTCAATAGCATCTTCCTATGGGTAAAATTTAATCATATTTAGTATAACCGACCAGTGGAAATAGCCTACTTAATGTCAGAGATTAAAAATAGAATGAGTTAATCAAGTAAAATTTCTTCCAGCAAAGATTTTCATAGGCCTCTGAATCCTGTGTTTGCAGTAATATTTTCTAGCTGCAGTTATGAGTAACTGCTTCATAAAGTGACTAATGCCTTTAACACATTGCATTACTGTGTTATCAGCCTATAAATCATGAAACTATTTACTTGTTTTCTTCTTTCCTCATTTCTAATGGGAATGAAACCGAGTTCTCTAAAACATTAACAAATACAAGAATATCTACAGTAGTAACTGTTATTTTGCCTATACATAAGGACACATCCTGTCAGACGCTTTTAAAAGATGCTTCAAATGTGTGTTGAAGTCCTCACCATTAAATTCTAGTTCATGCAAGAAAATGTTTAAATAAATTGCAGGGTAGTTTGACATAAGACTTCAAATTGTTGGAAAGATTTCATCAGGTGACTTAAGTATTTCTTTATTATCATCAGCCATTTCACTGAACTTTTAAGGACATTGTTTCATAGTCAGTACTATTTTACAGGACATTCCACAGAGGAAGAAATCAAAACGTCTTTTCTAGAAACACTGAAAGATGCCTGCAGTAAGTCTGATGAAGTGTCATATGGTGAATTTGAAGATCACTATGAAGGTCTAAGTATAGGGATAGTAGATGATGAAGATTTTGTTACTATCTTACATACTCCATGGGGGATCTAGTTTTTTAAAATGAGTATATCATCAGTACTAAGCATTTTAAAGGAGAGATGAATTGAATTTAAAGTATCAAACACTGGAATGTATTTTTCTAGGGCTCTCATTATTCTGTTTGTTTGTTGTTTTCTCAAAAAAGTTGAACCTGGAAAGAGAGGTATTCAGAAAGATAGATGTAAGGGTATGTGTATACTCACACACATATACGAGTGCTCGCCTGCTTATAAGTTTATAAAGATCTGTCTTTCTGATTTATTACTTATCTTGAATAAGTAATTATTCAAGTTATTTTAGTAGGTCATATTTTATTAGCCTTCATAGAAAAGTAACATCTGTATCAAACAATAGGTGAGCAGCTATACAGTAACCACGTTTCTTGTCCATTGATTTTTTTTGCTACCCATTCCCCAAAATATAATTGCCACCATTCCCAATTTGATGAACTAGACTTGGACCCAAAGCCTATGAGACTGAAATAGTTCAGCTTGCTTCAAACATCTGAAAATGTTAAATGAATTAAAGGATATGCAAAAGAAACTTTCCATGCAGTGTGATTATAGATGTTTTCTGTACATAAATATTTAGAATGGTGGAGGCTTACCCCTCAAATGCTTATTTAAACACTGACTTGTGAATTCTTGTCTTCCAAATCATGTACTATTGCTTGTTCAATAGAGCACAATGTAATTATTCTGGTGACCAGTTCTATTTGTTATTTTATTCTGTTTTTAACTGCAATTCCTATTACCTGCACAGAATTATTATTTAACTAGAAACAATACAAAATGGGAAGAGAAATATTTTCTTAGAATATTAAATAAAGAACTCAAAAAGTATGTTATCACTTGTATGGACTAAGGGATAATTTAGTAATTCTTAACCAAAATGTAAAAAGTTCATCTGTGTCCTAAAATGAACGCATGTTATCCTAAATAACACCTCTTTTTGGTATACTAAACAACTGAAACATTTTTTTCGAAATAGATCTTATTTAACAGTTAGATGTAATCATTCTTTATAAATTCTTCTATGTTCCTCACATCTCTTTGGAAATGCAGAGAGAAAGAAAAAACTTTATAGAGTTATTTTCAAGTTTATGATTTAAAATTTTATGTATTAAGATAAAACAAACTATAAAAAATAGTGTCAAGCAAAATAAGAAGTGGTTCAAAAATGAAAATACATACTGTGTAGAATATGAATTTTGGCATACAACTTCATATTTTGACAACATTATCAGAAATGTGATGTGCGTGAGCCCCATAAATTTAAAGTAGTACTTTTTCAAGATTCGAGGAGGTACTAAAACTTTCTACTGAAATATCAGAAACAAAGTATACATGGACATTTTAGTGCTATTTTCTCTAGCTAAATTCTTTATTCCTTCTTCAATTAGGTTATTGTAATTAAAACAATATGCTGGAAGATGTTTTGACAGAAATAAGTCTATAACAGTATTTCTGAGTCACATTCTTTTTCTTGGAAACATTTATCCAACTATAGTCATTTTAAACCCTACAAATTGTTTTTACATTAAAATGACTAATAACTCTGGGTGTTCAATATGCATGTAATATTTTTCGTTGGTAAATTTTTATTTAGTTCTCCTTAACAAATCTATTCTTAATATAGTTATGTCATATTTTCCTGTGAATATAATCAGAAAATGTATAGGCTGTCATATTGGAAAAAAAAAAAGGGTGGCGGGGAGATTCTTCCAGGATTTAACATATTAATATAACAGCATATTCTTCAATAAACCTCCACCCTCTGAATATAAATATTCATGTGATTATTTGCAGGAATTTTCTCTGTTTAGGAGATGTAACTTCTTGTAGTTAATTTCTTATTATTTTACACTGTTATTTCCATGTAGAGCTAGATAATCCATGTTCAATATGTTATTTGGCATAGTTTGTTAAATTATAATTCGTGGCACAATAAATCATTCTGCTTTTGCCTCACTGTCTGCATTCTTCTTTGGTATAGTAAAAATCTATTGTTTAGTATTCAATTTAATAGGAGAGCATTTAATAGAAGTTACATTTTCAAACATCCACAACATAATAATTGACTTTTGAAATTATATTAAAAATATAGTCTTCATATTCTAAAAATCTCTTGATTAGCTTTAAAATATTGTTATATGTTGTAACGATGTTACATGAAGTTTATGGTTAAGAGTATTTCATTGTTCTCTAGATCTTTAAAAGGTAGTTGTTTGTTTGTGGTATAGAATTGCTTTTCCAGTTAACCATACTGTTTATTGAATTCTATATATTGACTTTACTGTTTCTATTCTTATAAATAAAGTTTTACAGATTTTCAGGGAAAATTTATATTTAATTAGAAAAGGGATATTATTTAGGAACTTTTAGCTATATTTTAATTAGGAAAGAATATACATTTGTATGATGGAACAACTATAGTATAGATAAAAGTATATGTTCCTGTTTTAAATTTTATGGTATATGAACATAGGTACTTAATAAGCCAGTGATTCTGCACAGGGAGAGTCACTTAGGATAATTCATAATGTAGATGCAGCTGTAAAACACATCTTAGTTTATTAATTACTTTGGATTTCTAGTCAATCTAAGTTGTCAGTTACTTCAGGAGAGAATTGTATAAAGTAAGCTGTGCTTACTGCAGATTAATTAACATGCATTTGTGAGATTACAGTTTATGCT
The DNA here is from genome assembly GCF_963455315.2 of Globicephala melas. Lineage (NCBI taxonomy): Eukaryota > Metazoa > Chordata > Mammalia > Artiodactyla > Delphinidae > Globicephala > Globicephala melas. The sequence goes on from NC_083323.1 coordinate 42,555,090, forward strand.
ATAGTGCTTGCAAAATAAAATATGTACTGTGATAAACTGTAATCACTACTAGGTTGACCAGCAAGAAAAAAACATCTACAGTGAAAGTGCTTAAAGAAGTAGAAGGGACTGAGCCTGTATAACAGAAGCCAAGCAAGAGAAGAGAATCCAATGGGTTGACAGGGATTATTAGAAACTGATAAGAGACGAAGCTTGTGTCATTGCCTCCTACTTTTGTTTTATGGTTATACAAACTTCTAAGGACAACTTACGTATTGGATATCTTCATATAGTAAAGAATAAATACTCCATATTGGAGCCACTGTTCATTTGATCATTACTTCATTCATTCAGTCATTTACACCTATTGTGTAGCACTATCCATACAATTGCCCAAGGCAGAGGTATTCTAAATTTTTCTCACACTCTGTATATCCACTCAGTCTCAAGTCCTTTGGTTTCTTTCTTTTGAATCTGTTTCTTTCACTATTCTCGATTGCTTATGCCTTTGCTCAAGGTTTTACCACATACCCCCTCGTCAACTCTGTCTCTTCCCCAGTCCTGCTTCAACCCATCCTACATATTGCTGTTGGAATGATCTTTCTAAAATGTACACTTCTTCCATGATTAAAATCTTCCCTTGGTATACCATATCTTTTAGAAAAGTTCAAACTGCTTACCGTAACTTGTAAACCTGAATGATCTGGTCTCCCTAAGCTCCTCTCTCTCCACTCAGCTCACTCTCCTTGATCCCCCAGCCATTCTGAACTGCTTACAATTTTGAAAATGGATTGTGAGGTTTCAAACTTCTCTGCCTTCAGAATTGCTCTGCTACTTTTGTCCAAAATTATTTCTTCCACTTAGTGCATCTAACTTAATTCATAGTTGTGTTCTGATACTACTTCAAGAACCATGTCTTTTAGAAAGCTACATCAGACAAACTCTTGAGTCTGATGTAGTTGCCCTTCTTTGGGATCCTCTTGGCACCTTGGATGTGCCCTTAATCCAGCATTTATCACTTCATACTATAGTGATTATTTTGCTTATGTTTCTCCAACTAGATTGTAAGCTTCTTGAGGATAAGAACCATATCTTATTTAACGTTATGGTGTCTAGCATTGTGTCTGACCTGTGGTAGGTGTTAAATCAAAATTTGTTGACAGGATACACGTGTGATTTACTGAGCAGCGATTGTTAATGGTTCTTACATACGAACAATTTTGCATTAAAACATTTTAGCATAGACCATGTAAATAGTATGAATGTGCACTTTAGTGCAAACTTCAACTACAGGGGCAGTAAGTTTCCCTAATAAAGAATGCACAGACTGCACTTCATCAACAAGGCCTCATGGCTCAGGGGCTACTATATTCACTTCAGTTAGCTGGGACTCAGTCATTATCGGATGCCTAGGTAATTAGCCTCCTAAACGCAATGGGTTTTATCCATGAAAACAGTGTCTTGTTAGAGTCCTAAATGGTCTTGTGTCTATCTATGGATTAGAACGACTTCTGGCCGACCAACTATAACAATGCAGTAACCAGATCCCTCCCCTGGAGTGTGACGGCTTCTTCCTCTGGTGAGCATTTCAGCATAGCGTTGATTGGAGTTCCCAAAAGGACAGACTGCTGGGATTTCACTGAGTTTACAGAGAGGTTTGGTAATCTCTCCGTGTCTCCTTGCTAAGACGCGCTTGTTTAATAAACGTCTGTATGTCTGGCAGAATTTACTCTGAAATTTATTTCGTTATAACTGGGTAGTGAGGATAAGAGGAATAGCTAATTCTCACCTACCTCAAAGATTTTAGGGAGGGTGGGGAAGTCACAGTTAACTACCATAAAGAACGTGTTACTTGTGTACAACTAAATTAACTACTCCTAAGTTAGTTGTCAGGTCACAGCTGCAGTTCTCCGTCAGACACTACAGTAGGCATCACGGACCCAAATATGGCATGGCACAATGCCTAAGGTAGTTAAAAATTCCAAAACCTAATTCATGATTGCTGTAACACAGGCATAAACTAGGCACAGTGGAGCATGGAAGGGCTGTCTGTGTCATCCCAGGGAACAATAATAACACACCATTCTGAAAATATTCGATTTATTAAGGTATTATTGAGATGGCAATTAAAAGGTTCTATTGATATATATAAGCTGAAACAGAAGATTTTGGAGATTTGATCATGGAGATTTTAGAAATGTATTAGTGGATACACATTTTCAGATTTCTCTCTTTAATAACCTGCGTAAGCTGATTTGTATAGTTTTTGGATATCCAAGCAAGGCAAAATTATTTGGAAGGATTTGAATAAAAATTACCTCTCTGGTGACAAATTTTATGCCAAGAGAAAACAATCATGGTCCCTGTTGTGTTTAAGTATTCTTTTTATCAAGTTAGAATGGGATTTCGGAGCCATGGCTGAATAAGTTTAGATATAAACGAAAAGATTCCTCACCTTTGCAACTGTATGTTGAGTTTTCTGCGATTTTCAGATGATGAGAAAGTCAGTATGAAACAAATGACTGTAATTCAAGGAAATCATTGTGTGTCACTTATCAAAGTTGCACACTTATAAAGTAGTTGAAGAGATTCTTACAGAACTTTTTTTTTTTTTTTTTTTTGCGGTACGCGGGCCTCTCACTGTTGCGGCCTCTCCCGTTGCGGAGCACAGGCTCCGGACGCGCAGGCTCAGCGGCCATGGCTCACGGGGCCCAGCCGCTCCGCGGCATGTGGGATCTTCCCAGACCGGGGCACGAACCCGTGTCCCCTGCATCGGCAGGTGGACTCTCAACCACTGCGCCACCAGGGAAGCCCTACAGAACTTTTAAGTTGTCAAGGAAAAGTAATTTGGGGGAAGTATTCAGATGACCACCACAACAAGGAAAAGTATGTGCTTATAGTAATATTTTAATGTAAATGATGTTGTGGAAAGAGCACAAGCTTTAAAGTCACTGAATACTGCTTTCAAACCTGAGCTCTGCTGCAAATCAGCTATATGACTTTGGAAAGCAACTTAGTATCACTTAGTCTCTACTTTTGCATCTGAAGGTTGAAATGAGGGTTGAATATAGATATAGAAATGGATATACTTAAAGATGTTAAGCGTAAATACATATCCAGATACAGTACTTAGCACAATCTAGTAGACAGATGTAACTCAGTATACATTTAGTTCCTTTGTTTTCTTGCTTGAAATAAAATAATCAACGTTTTCCTTATTTTTTTCTGATTAATCCCAAATGGCAATCGTAAGAGCTACTTTTTTTTTTTTTAACATCTTTATTGGAGTATAATTGCTTTACAATGGTGTGTTAGTTTCTGCTTTATAACAAAATGAATCAGATATACATACATCCCCATATCTCCTCCCTCTTGCGTCTCCCTCCCACCCTCCCTATCCCACCCCTCTAGGTGGGCACAAAGCAGCGAGCTGATCTCCCTGTGCTATGCGGCTGTAGAGCTGTTCTTTTAAAGGGATATATATTATGGGTAGAAATAATTTGTATGTCACTATTTACTCCTGCATCTAATAAACTTCTCATTATTATCAATTCTCTTCCTTCAACAGAGCCCATGAAGGAAATTCAAAATCTTGTATTAAGGCTATCAATTCTTTAGTGATTAGTAATAAAACTTGTTATTGAAATTAATTGAAAGATGATACATATGGAAGACTAATTTTATATCTATACAGACTTTAGGTGACACTTCTAATATCTTTGGTGTGTTACAGTAGGACAATAGACTGCCTGGAATTCTGTAAGAGATTGTTTTCCAAAGATGGCTGCAACATTATCCCATCCCATGTAGTGTTCTTACATAGTGAATTTGGCTTCACATCAAGAAATGGGGTCTATTTCCCCTTTGCTTGGTTGTGGATAACTTGTTACTTCTTTGTAACAATGGATTATGGCTACAGTGATGCTGTGTTACTTTTCAGACTAGGCAAGAAAAATCCACCTAGTTTTTGCCACATTTGTTGATGCTTGAGCCACGTGGGACTGCCAAACTGCAGAGGTTATATGCAGGTGCTCTATCAATAGCCAAATCTGCACTCACAGCTAGTAACTAGTATCAATTGTTTGACAGGTAAGTGAGTCATTTTGGGTTAATTCCAGTCCCAGCCAACATCTCACTATAGTTACATGACAGACCCCAAATGAGAACCACCCAGCTGAACCCTTAGCCCTTCCATATTCTTTATTTTTAATTTCAGATTTATTGAGATATAATTGATCCATAAACTTGTGAGCAAAATAAAATGGTTGCTTTAACCTGCTAAGTTTTGGAGTTAATTTTTATATAAAAATAGTTAAACAAATCCTTAAACTTTGAATAAAGCAAGGATATTAAAAACATTTTGTCAAATATTCAGGGGATTTAATTTATATGGCAACAGTTTATAAAATTCTTTTGAGACACTAAAGGAAAAAATAGACATGATAAGTCTATATGATTTCAGTTGTACGGTAGAAAGTTATCTGATGGAATGTGTAATACACAAAATCCAAAAGGTCATACTTTATGAAAGAGAAACCAAATTGAATCGTAATGTAAAATCAAAACGTTGCAGAACATGTTACTTTACCACTGCAGCAGTTACTCTTTATATTATATTAGTTCTGGCAAATAGTTTACTTATTTATTTGCCAGTCTTAGATTAAGTATCATATAATTTTCTTGCTGAAAACATTTGCTTATTTCCTCTAACAGTTTCACCAATGACTCAAATAAATATGGCAAGATAATTTGTAGAGATAATAATTTATGTTTGGTTTTTATTCCTATAAGATACAGAAAAGAATAAAAGAGATCCCTCCAGTCCTATTCCAAGAAGACAGGCAAGCTTTTGCTTTTATTGTTCCAAGGTCTGAAGCAGAAATGCCAAGAACTCAAATCAGGATCTGAACCTCACCTATCTTGAGTGAGTGAGTGAGTGAGTGAGTGAGTGAGTGAGTGTGTGTGTGTGTGTGTGTGTGTGTGTGTGTGTGTGTGTGTATTGGAGGGAGTTTAAGTAGATTATAATGGATATGGGTCCACCTGGAGTGGAAGAGTAAAATTTGAGTTTCTATTGGGACAGAGAAGGAAAGGGTTTTCCTATGCTAGATCTTCATGATAACAAAGTAGAATAAAAGATGCTTTCTGTCCTCAAGAAGGCTTATCGGTCCTGGAGACTGCAGATCCAGAAGTCAATGATTATAATAAGTGTGACAAGCGATTGACAACATAGATATAGAAATAATACTCTAGGTGAGCACATGTGCATTTGTATATGTGTCATGACAATGGGGGAAGAGACAAAGAAGATGATATGTAAGCAAGTTTAAATGGAGCTACCTAAGGCAATGAAGGCTGGAAGGCAGAGGGAGGGTAAGATTTTGATGTATTTCCTACTTATGTTTTTCTTTTGTATTTCAGTATCACTTAGAAGGTAACTATTCTATTTCTGAAATTTCTCGTGAACAATTTAAAACCCACTTTCAGGTTTCATCTGTAATGCCAGAAATACTAGGACTCCTTTTTTATACCCTCCACAACATTCTCTTTATCTGTTGTATCACTCTGCCACTAGTATTTGTCTAAATCAATTATTATCTTCCTTGAGAGGGCAGTTGACATTTTAACTGTTCATCACTATATTCTCATAGTCTAGTGCAGTTCCTGGTTTTGTGTCTGGCACATAAATAGAAAATAAATATTTGTCCACTGACATAATACATAAAATTGTATCTACCTCAACAATCCCACTACTTTTGGATCATTTTTATATCATATATTTTATGTTGTTTATCTTGTCTATCCTGTCATATCTTTATGATTTCTGTATGAAGAACTGATATTTTTGAAAGTTATGTTCAAAAGTTACTGGAGTTATTTAAATTCCACACCAACTTCTTATAAATGTTTGTATTTTACCCTTTTAAATGATCACTTTCATCTTCTTTTTATTATTTATGAATCAATAAAGTAGTTTATAAAACATCCAAAGACTTTTTTTTGAGTTTTCCTGTAACCTTTTAGTTATTGATGTTCTAAGTGCTATACTCTACTGTCCTCTGAAGAAAGATGGATGAGTGGAAAAGATGTTGGAAATTGGCCTTTCTTAGTATGGCTCCTATAGCCGCCATGCAGTAGGGATAACTTGAGATTAGTCTTAGATCACCTGCTTTCTCTTTCAGGCTTTTGGAGACATCACTCCACTGTCTTTGGTAGTCTGAAGCACTCTTAAATTTGGTTTCCTGATGGTAATCTGTTCACTCTCCTTCTGCTTTTGAAGTTTAGTGAATTCTTTTTTCTTGAAATTTAAGGCTTTTATTAGGATATATCCTAGTGTTGATTTCAGCTTGTTCATTTAACACCAGACATATTTTCTAATTTTTCCATTTCTCACCTTAGTTATTTTTCAGAATTTTTACATTATAATGTGGATTATCAATTTTGCTCTATTATTTTCTTTGCATATTTTAAGGTTGGATTGCAATGTTGTAATATCCATATCCATATTTCTTAAATGTTTGCTGTTTTCCATATTTTCTTGACTATCTTCTATTCTATAAACGGCACGTTCATATGTCACTATATCCTTTTTTTGTATTAAAGGTCCAAGTTTATATGTCATTATATCCTTTTCTTGTATTAAAGTTCTTTCTTTCACAGTGGAGTCAGATTAGTGTTTTCTGGTTTTCCTGTTACCTTGCAAGCTCTCCCGTCCCATCCCCAAGTTAGGACCTATCAATTGCATCTCCTGAGCCAGGTTTTCCTCAGAACTCAGTAAGAAGAAGTTATCTTTTAGAAAAGTGAAACAAAAATACGTGTATGCATGTGTGTATGTGTACACACACATTTATTTTGTACAATCCCTGTTCAGTATTATTTTCCAATTAAATCACTGAATTGTAGTTTCTTCATTAAGAGTCTCACTGGTGTTCCTTATTGTTGGCTAATTCTGAAGCTATAGATAAACACTAATCTTAATTGAAAGTATTTAGCCTAATTGTTTTTTACCCTTAAGCAGGCCCATAGTACTTCTCCTTTGTTATTTCCTTCAGCAAATATATACTGAATACTTACTATATATGTCAGGCACTGTGCCAGGCACGGAGAGTATACAAACACAAACCACATAGTTACTACACTTGTGTGACTGTCTCATATGGGAAACAGCTATGTTATACAAATATAAGCCAAATTATAAAATATCAGGAACTATGGAAGTCCCAGTAATGTAATGGTGGTGGCTAATCAGAGAAAAGTTCTTACAGGAATTGAAACCAGAGATACTTCTTAAAGGACGAGGAGGGGTTATTTAGTGAATACCAGGGATGGAGATGGGAGAAGTGTGGAAGAGAAAGGCATGAGCAAATGCACAAAAGTAAGGACCAGTATAGTACGTGAGGTGTGTGTGTGTATCTGTGTGTGTGTATGTGTGTGTGTGCGTGCTCCCATACAGTTTAGTTTTGCTGGAATTTGACTAGTCCAACAAGGAGTGGCAGAAGCCCAGAGTAGGTCCTGGAGAGCAGGTCCTGGAGAGCCTTGTATGCCTTATAAAGGGACTTGGATTTTATGCTGAAGGTGATTGCTTCTTAATCTTTGGATAATGTTCCCCTTTGAGAATCTGTTGACAGCACTGGAACTTCTCCAGAACAGTGGGGGGAGACTTACACATGTTCATAGATTAAAGGGCTTGCACTCAAGACACTTCATATCTTCTGCTCCAAATACAAGCAAATGACAAAATATTAAATGAAATTAACTGACAATGAAATGTTATTTTGTGTGTGCCTTTAAAATAAAGAATAAAATGAAAACTGTAAACAACAATAACATTGTGCAGGAAGGGATTGTGAAAGATGACATGATTGGCTAGGGGTAGAGGTAGAAATACTGTTACATTTTGCTAAAAATTATAGTTAAGTATTCATATCAAAATTTTAGCAGAAGTCACCAAAAAGAATAAAAATGTCATCTACAGTTTTAAAATCATCATAGATAAAAGAAAACATAAAAATATTTATCAAATGGAAGGTAAGTAGGGAAGGAATCTAAGAAAAACTTTGGATAAACAGAAACCACAAAATAGGATTGTAATAAAATCCTAATATACTAGTAACCATAATAAATACAACTGGGCTAATTTCACCAGGCAGATTTTAACACATTGAATAAAAAGAATAAAACTTTTAGCCACATACTACTTATAAGGGACACCCAAGTTAAATAATTAATTACCTAAATCAAAACCACACAGAAATGGATGAGGAAATATATACCATTCAAAAAATAACCAAAAGAGGGCTTCCCTGGTGGCGCAGTGGTTGAGAGTCCGCCTGCCGATGCAGGCGACACGGGTTCGTGCCCCGGTCCGGGAAGATCCCACATGCCGCAGAGCGGCTGGGCCAGTGAGCCATGGCCGCTGAGCCTGCGCGTCCAGAGCCTGTGCTCCGCAACGGGAGAGGCCACAACAGTGAGAGGCCCGCGTACCGCAAAAAAAAAAAAAACCAAAAGAAAGTTGATCTAGCTAAACTAATATTGGACAAAACAATGTAAGGCAAAAAGCATTTATGAGAATAAAGCAAGGGCACTACTTAAGAATAATAAGAAGATAAAGGGGAAGATTAAAAAATATGAGGTACTGATGGAGTACTAGGTAGCTTGGGACAAGATGGGGTCAAGGGTACACATGATGAACTTTAAGATTCTTGGGAAAGAATAGTGCAGATGGTTGAGAATGGGTGTAACCTAATTGTTGGCAGTCCTCTCTTGTGGTTAGAAAAATTGGGGTAGAGATAAGGAGGCGTGCATTTTCACTTGTGTCCAGTGGCTATTCAGAAAAAGCTCACTTTGAAGTTTTCCCAGGTTATTCTGGGAGGCTTGAAAGTGGTATTTCATATGCTCCCCGGACCATTCTGCCAGCTGCATTAACTGAACTTATGGTTCAAGGATAAGTTCCTAGTCTTAGTACTGGATCGGCTACCTCCTCTCAGGACCATGTGGTTCACATTTTTCTTATGGGTTTGCTGAAAGCAAAAATAGGAACTGCATGTACAGAATAAGCACAAGGAGGCTGATTACTCAATGAAAGTTTACTACTCTTATTTTGACAAAACTATAAAACATCAACCAAGATTGTTCTTGTCATTGGAGGTTCATGTATTAAAGATCTTTTCTTGTATTAAAGAGGCTTATCCATTTTATATTCTACACCCCCCTTCTCTTGACATAGAATACATGGTTGTCAGTGGTCTATACCCCTTCTACAGAGGGCAGCCATGAATGGGAGTTAAGGGGCTGGTGAGCACATATTAAGGTGGCAAATGAATGTCAGGTTAGATTGAAATCTGGGGGGAAACTGAAAGCCTATTCCTTGAAATGACTGCTAGGCATCTACTCATTGAACAGTATAAGCATTAGTTAGGACCTCTCCTCCAAATGCTAGCAGGCATAGTATGGGAATGAAGTCAGCTATTGGGCAGATTTCAGGCATCAGGATAAATCCAGATTGGCTTTTCTCATTTGCTACATTATCTCAATCCACATGACAGATGGTAGTGTCCTGGTATAAAATGATATCACTGGATTAGGATGACAGCTATTGGGGAGTTCAAATTCTGATCATACTTTGAAGATAGAGTCAAAAGGATATTCTAATGTTGCAAATGGTATATGGCATTACCTGTTGCCCCCCAAACCACCCATATGTACACTCATGATGTTGTCCAATGTTTTAGAAATAGCAACAGTTAACTACTGAACCCTTCCCGTTAAGTTTGGCAGATTGACCACCCTTGCCCATCAGCTCTCCCTCCAAAAACTTCATTAAAATATCAGTGAAGAAACAAAAAAGTATTAACCACAAGGGTAAATTCACATAAGGGAAAACCATGGATGAAAGATTTCAAAAAATGTTTAGACAGCAAACTGATGGAGGAGATTTAATGAACTTACCAGACTAGAAGAAGTAGAAATCCAAATACCTGCAAGAGGTGGGGTACCTATAAGAATTCATCTAATTTGCCTTGAAGAATGCCTAGAACATGGGCTGAGGTGTGATTGGCAACATGATTGGTTTAATATCTGTACATCAACTGGTTGAACTTGCCTGCTCCCCTGCACTTCCCTGAGCAGTCAGAGAACGACTCTACCCACCTCCATCGTATGCAGCAACAGGTTTAGTCTGGAGAAACTAAGCTCAGGAGCTCTGGATTCAGAGACAACAGACACAGGATAAGATAGGGGTGAGTGTTGGAGCTAAGAATATTGGAATTATGTAAACATCTATGTATTGAAATACTGGACTAGCAGGCTGCTTCTCCTGCTTTGCTCCTAGAATCCTACACAGCCAGGTTGCTACCCTCCACCAACACACACCAATGCACTTATTCCAATCAGCTTCTCATTTTTACATATAAAGGGAATGCCAATAATCACTGGACATTTGAGAAAAGACAACTCAAGAGGCAGAGACAAAAACAAACAAAAAAAAACTTGGACAAAAACAATCAATGGAACAGAGAACCAAAAAAATTCATAGTTAATATAATCAAAGATAGAAGAAAAGATTATCTGTTTATGAAGCCAAAACGGGATCTTATAGAAAAGGGAAAATCAAAGAACAATTTTTAACTTTGGAAATTAAGAATATGATGAACAAGAACAGGTTTGCTTCAGCTTCTGCTGATGGCATGGCATGGCCCAAGAGCTGCTGGGAGACCAGAGTCTGCAGGAGGAGATGCTGTCAGTAGGAGGGTGGGCATGGGCAGCGGTGTGAAGCTGGGTTCTGAGGCTGCGGAGGAGGTGGCAGAGGCAGTGGAGGGTTGGATGCTTGTTGGGGGCACTGTTGAGCTGGTGGGTCACTGACCCAGGGAAGAGTCCATCGTGTTCTTCTGTGCTCAGCTCTCCCCAGGCCAGATGCTGCCTCTCCCACCTAGTGAAGGATCTGGGGGCATAGGTCTTGGCAGGCTGGAATAAGTTCAACTCTCTGAGCTACTGAAACTCTACTTGGAATAGGAACAGAAATTCCAACCACAAAAAAGGACTGAGCTTGACGAAGGCTTCCCCTGAGAACAATAACATTGTGTGTTAAAGACAGAGACAGGTCAAGATTTAAGGGATTTAACCAACTTTTTTATTTTCAATCTTGCACATAAACTTTTATCCTGGTTGTCAATATTTTGGACCGATCCTTGGCTTTTATGAAGGTGAAACCTAAAATTTGTCTTGCACTGGAGTCTGTTGTTTTTGCTGGCTGCCAGAAGAGTTGAAGAAGAATGCAATGATTCATCTTCTCATGAAGTAGTCTGGATTAGTCAATGTAAATGCACTGCTTCTGACAGAAAATGAAGGAAAAAAATAACTTTGGAAGAAAAATTAGAACTATGAAATGGAACATACTGCTGTATTAAACTTTTTTTTTTCTTACACAAGACTATTATACTTCTTCATATTTCGGAAAGGAAAGAAATATTGAGCCTTGATAAACTGGAAGCTCAGCTGAAAGCTTGCAATTTTCTACTAGTCTTTGCAAAAGCAAAGGCATCCGTATTAACTTTGTGTCTTCTCAATCTGGAAGTAGAAACGTAATTCATTAAGTTATCGCAGTTTCTCCAGCTTGTTATAAAGTATTCAAAGATTAATGATACTGAGTCCTTTTACTGGAGGTAAGTAAATAGTTTCTAAATGACTAGCTGGATATTTTCTCTTGAATGTTGCAAGAAGTTGGTTTGGATTGTCTATAGGCAAGAGCCCAGACCCTCCAAGACAGCAACTTTGGTGTTCCTGAGTTGTCAACAATACCAGAAGATTGCTGTCTTGATGAAAGTGAAAGTGAATCCCTTGTGGATGTGAGTTTTAGAGAATGAAGTCTCAGCAGTTCTCTCGCCATCTCAGTGATCAAAGATGCACTATCTTTTTCGACTCAAAAGTGGCACACTCTCTGTGTTTTCCATTTTAGAAATCTAATTACATTGTGTCAGAATTTAAAGTATACATATAGTTTACAAGCAATAAATGGGGAAGTAGGTAGTTTTTGGTCCAGCCCCTATCTAGGTAGGAATACAAAGACTGGAACACCTGCTGTCTATAATTATTCAGATCAGATCTGGTTTATTTTCATATTCTAAGCTATCAAATGGGTTAGGACCTCTCAAATGATTGAAAATGATTTAAATTTTGCACTGTAGTTTTTTCTTTGAATAAAATAATTTTTAGCTACTTTTCCATATGGATAATATATTTTGCTGGTAAGGATGTAGGGAGGTAAAGAGAGAATCTTTTTTTTCCCCATGATGAACTATAAAGCAGAAGACTTTGATATCTGCTGAGAATAAAAGAGTCGAGTCTGAGTGAAGATGAGGTTTGAGGGAGGGGAGTGGTGCAAGTTCTGAATGTGTTTTGAGGGGAAGGTTGGAGGGAACTAATCAAGGAAAGTAAGAGTACTGAGGTTGATGCTGAGGTCCTAGCCAGGGCTGAAAATCATGAATTTATAGTAGTGCAAAATCAAAGAATTGGAAGATTTTTATCCAGTATTCTCAACTATCAAAATGTAGAAACAAAAAAGATTAACTGTTACTGCTCCAGGATTTGGGTTTTGCAGTTGCTGAACTTCTGAGGTCCAAGCTCAGTAAGGAAGGAAGTTAGTCTAGGATGGAACCGATAAATCCAAAGAAAATGGGGAATCCAGGGACTAGAGGGTTTGTGGAAATTGTTGTGCAGATTTGGTGGGAAGGATAGTAGGAGAGAGGTGAAAAAACAAAAATTTGTTTACAAAGTATAGAATATGAAACTTTGAAATTTCTGAGTGAGCTATTAAAATGTGTTCTTTAGAGGAGCGCTGTAATGCAGAGGAGGAAAGGGTAAGGTGAAAGGGGTCTAGGGAATTTGAAACTAGGATGCCATCCTTTGTCTACATGAATGCTAAAATCTCCTAGAATTACGGCAGAAGTATGGCAGAAAAATACTGTGAGCCAGGTCTGAAGGTCTACATTCAATGAAATGAGCTTAACAGGGATGATGTACAATAAATAGCCTTAAATGAGGATGGACTTTTACAGGCAGATGGAAGAGTAAAAGTCAGGAAGAAGAATGAGGGAATCAGGAGAATGTCACCTCCACTATCTCTCCATATATCCACTTTCCTGTGGACATCGGAAAAAGAATAGCTTTCAGTAGAGAGGCTTACGGGAGTACTAAAAGTCACAATTAATCAAGGTCTGTCTTCCTGTAGCATCCATTTCCATGCTTGGCAAACAATTTCATACATCTCAGATTAATAGAAACTCAGATGCATTTTGAAGTAGGATGCTAAATTTATGTACATTAATGATAAAACAGCAAATGACAAAGAAAATTTACACTTATGAAATGCTGCTTTGGGCTAGTCCTATGGTTCCTTCCAAAGACTCTCTTTTCACTGTCACGTATGTGGAAAACTTTAGAATTATCTAGCAGGTAAGGGGAGGGGAAGCGGTCCTGAAAGAGAAGGACACAAGGCAGTTCATTATCCACAGAAAGGACTCTTGCATGGCAACGAATAAGGTGGAGGTTGTGTTGTTTAATAGAGAGAAAGATCAGGAAGAGACATTTGAAAACAGTAAGAGTGCAGGTGCCCAGGGAAAGAAAAGAGGAGAAAGTGTAGGATGCTGCAATTGTTCAGTGATTAAGAAAAACAGAAATGAAGATTGTTCACAGGTGATTGTTCTCAGATATTTTCCATTCTAACTTTTGCACAAGTCATTTTTGTGTGGGAAGTACTGTACCCTGCTTGTCTTAGGCATGTGGTAAGGACTATATGTGAGGAGATTTCAGCCAGTGTTAAGAGTGCTGATAAATCCAGGGTTTTTCATGGTGTTAGAAGCAGAGAGTCATTAGTTTAAGTTTCTTCCCCATAACCCTCCACGTATCTTATAATTAAGTGAAATGGTGATGAGATGACTTAACTTTAGCTCAGTAACTCTTTTCTGTCAGGTCAGAGATAACCAATGAAGACCCCAAGACACGATTTCACTTTTTGAAAAAATTGGTTTTCATAATGCTTGTCTCTTCAACCTCCTTAGGAGAGACAATAAAAGCGTGCAAGCTGCTAACAATGAGTTTCTCAGCACGTTTAACTTGTTAAGTGCCCAAGTATCCGATCTTTTGGCCTTCTGCTCACACAGTGTCTTAAATCCCGGTTCTTTTGTTGGAACTATTTGCTTTTATCAAAAATTACAGCAACACTGGTATTTTTTTCCTCCTTAAGGGTTATTTTGTCCTCATGAGAGATCTCTAAAAATGCATCAGAGTAAAGACATAACCTCAGAACCCTTGAAGCTCTTTTCCTCTGTTGCCCAAATGATTCTGCTATTTTGAAATTATGCAGCATTTTTCAACCAGAAAGCTTCGTGAAGAATACTTCCTTCCTCAAATGTTTTTGGATATTGAATTATAGTCCCTGTTTTCCCTGTCAGTGAAAGTGATCACATTATCTTCAGATAAACTAATTTCATGATTTATTAATAATCATATGGCAGTAATTTGACCTGGTATGGCTATGAATGGTGAACTAGACTTTTTATGAGAAACTCTGGAATTTAAAGACGTATATTTTTGATCTAGCCTGAAAGAGCGGCAGTCATTTCCAGAAGGACTGAAGGCAAGTCAGTTGAAAAATATTGTGAGTTTGGAGCCACTGATAAAAGGGAATTTTTCTAAAAAGGCAGGCAGTGGCCTCAGGAAAGGAGACTTGCTAAGGGTACTGGGTACAGACAGGAAATAATAGAATTGCCAAATTGGGTTTTTGAGGATATCAGGATGAGACTTAACCTGGAATTATTGTTTAAGTCTAGCGAGAAAGAACAGAGTAACACCTGGGGCTGTTATCAATGGTCTGCTAGCCCGAGAGGGTAATAACAAAGTAATGCTAACCCTAGCATAAATTGTTTAATTTTTATTTTTAAGAGATACTCTTCTCACCTAGGTACAATAAAGCAACAGCTGACATCTATTAAACAAAATCCATACTTACTCAGTCATTTAAGCATCAACTGATTTACTGAATTTTTAAAAAGACTTAAAATTGTCCTAGAAAATTTCCCAACTGTATTGAGAGGTAGTGGGGATTTGTGGTGGATGTTTAAAGATGATGTGACTTAGATAATTTGAAAAAGAAAGTGTGTGACATAAGGACTAGGATGAAGAAAGGCAATAGCTAAAAACAAAACAATGGAAGTCATATTATAAATATTAGAAAGATATTTGAATGATAGATTGTTTGGATTTTTTTCGAATGGTCACAGAAAAATACTATACATCCCCAAATAGAAAAGTAGCACTGATTTAGGAATCTTAATCAATGATGTCATGTTGGATGGGCGAGGATTATATAGACAATAGGGTGACGGTGGTGGCTATTGCAATTACATAAATACTACGTGAACCTCCCTTGCAGGGCAAGCTGTGATTATGGAAAAGTAAAGAAGGAATAGGTGTGAGAGGCTGTGGTTGTAGCTGATTGCATTTAAGCAAGCTGTTTCCACCATTGGTTTAAGAGAGATGTGGTCTGTGTGATGGTGATTAGGTCTACCAGAGTCTATCCTGCCTAACTGAGGAGGCTTCTTGGATGAAAACTTGACCTCAGAGAAGAGGGAGTCAATGACTCAATCTGTAGATATTCAAACCAAAACCAGGCATTTTTCATCTTTGGGGAATAGTGATGCTGAGTACACATCATTTTTGCCAATTAGATTTGTCTCCTCTATGGATCTATATTTTAAAGTAAAAACTAAGTTTTTTAAAAAAGTCTCTAAGATGGGAACAAGCAACTTGGCTGTGTTATCCTTTAGTAGAACATAACACAAAAAGTGGAAAGAAGCATTTTCCTCCAATTCAAAAATTTGATGCTTCTGGGATTTGAGTGCCACTATTGCAGCATCAGCAGAAATGATGGGCAAGGCTAGGAACAGTGATCGTGATCCTCCAAGGCTACATCACTAACCAGAAGACATGCTTGTATTTAATGAACAAGGCTAAGGAAGAAAAGAGGGATAACAGTACAGGTGAAACTTTAAAAAAATATGACTTGGTTTAAGTACATGTGAGGTACCTGGTGGAACTCCCAGAAGTGCTTGGAAGGAAAAGAATTTTGCATAGGATTTGTCCTAAATTATGAAATAAGGGGGAAGAAAGCAAAAAAAAAAAAAAAAAGGATGGGGGAGGTGATATTTCAACTGATTTGGATTAGATAATGTGATAGATAGAATAATGGCTCCACAAAGATGTCCAAATCCTAATCCTCAGAGACTGTGAATGTTACATGGTGAGGGGGAAATTAAGGTTGAGATTGGAATTAAGATTGCTAATCAGCTAATGCAGGAAATTATTCTGGATTATGCAGGTGGGTTCAGTGTAATCCAAAGGGTCGTCGAGGAAGAAGGAGACAGAAAAAATAGAACCAGAGAAATGGCAGCATAAAAAAGATTCAACTAGTCATTGCAGGCTTTGAAGATGGGAGGGGGCCATGAGCCAAGGAAGGTGGGTAGCCTCTAGAAGATGGAAAAGGCAAAAAAAAAAAAAAAAGAATTCTTCCCTAGAACTCTCAGTAAGGAATGCAGTCCCACTGACACATTGATTTTAGCCCATTTCAGACTTTTGTCCTCTAAAGCTGTAAGATAATAAATTGATTGCTGTTTTAAGTTGTTTTAAGCCACTAAGTTTGTAGTAATATGTTACAACAGCAATAGGAAATCAATACAGATATGAGTTTATGGGAGTTGATGTGATTGATCAGGGAAGGAAAAGAGAAAAACAAATATATGAATCTTTTTTTGTTTTTTTTAAATTTAAGTGGTCAATTGGGATAACAATGCATCCAGAGAAGCCAACCATAATTGGCAATGGGAGATGTTTCGGGGTAGAAGATAATGAGAGTCAACTGATTTATGTTGAGTTTGAGGTAGTAGAATGTTATGAAAGCGTAAATATCTAGATGAAAAAATAGATTTGGATTTGGAAATTGACAATATAGAGAAGTACAAGAATAGAAGATTAGTCTAAAGAGTATTTTAGGCAAAAATATGGTTTAATTTTAGAGATTTTCAGATTTAGAGGTAGATCAAAATTATAAAAAATAAAATAATAGAGCAATCAGAAGTGGAAGGGGAACCAATAAAGGACAGGGATGAGTTTTAAGAGAGTTTGTGGAATGTAATTGGAGTTTGGTAAACATCTGTTGAATGAATAAAAGAGAAATATCTTACAAACTAGATAAAGGCTAAGACTGGGGTGGTTAAACGTGGCCTTGATAGTCAAGAGCGGTGAAATTGCTCCTATAAAATAATATAGACTTAGAAATTGACTAGTTTATTATACATTCCAAAAAAACACAGATTAGAGTTTATGTCCTGAAAAGTATCATCTAATAGCAGTATATGTGAGTGCTTGTTTCACTATGACCTTGCCCATGTGGAATGTTATAATTTGAGAAGGAGGATCTCAAGTGCATCCAACTAAATTGAGGTATATTCCTTGGTATATTATCAGTCAGTATATGACAAATTTTTATTTTGTATTTTTATACCCTTCATCTCCCAGCACGATCCCATCCCATTATGCTTTCTTTCCTTTTGTGCTTAATTTTTGTCCTGCCAATTCATACTTCCATAAATGTCTTTACATGTGTCAAGGTAAAATATACAGTATTGCTTCATATAATGCATATATACTTATATATGTATATATAAATTACATAAGTTTCATATAAATATTAGATTCATATATTACTACATGTGTTGCATTACATTTCTTACTTTTTTCATTCAGCCCATATGGAACTGGATTAAAAAATAAATATATTGGAATTATCCTCTTTTAGTACTCACCTAGGTTATCTAGTCTTCTATTGACTGATACCTAGATTGCTTCCAATGTTTTTCTACTGTTGTACTTCAATGAGCATTTTTATTCATGCCTATTTGTGTACCTGAACAAGAGTTTCTCTAGAGCTTGTTTTTGATTCTAGGAGATGTACATACCCTTATTGAACTAACAGATTTTATTTCCAAAATGAATGCTACTGATTACATCCAAAAATAGTGCATCAGGGTTTTTGCTTCCCTGAACCTGCAACAATACTTAATATTATTTGAAGTTTTGCCAATATGATGAACATGCAGTGTAGCCATTGTTACTTTTACTTGCACTTCTGTGATTACTACTGAAGTTGGTTTCCTTTTTGTATATTTAATGGTGTTTGTGTCTATAAATTGCCTATTCCTATCCTTTCTCAATTTTTTGTGGTTTCCTTATTCTTTTTTAGTCTTTTTTAAAAAATTGAAGTACAGTTGATTTACAATATTGTGTGAGTCTCAGAAGTACAGCAAAGTGATCCAGATATATAATTTTTTTCATATTATTTTACATTATAAGTTATTACTGGTTTCCTTTTTTCTTGATAATTTTTAAGACTTCCTTGATATTCCAGATCTTAATCCTTTTGTCACTTTTGGATGTTGCAAATACCCTCTTACTGCTAACGTTATCTGAGGGGCCCTTGTCTGAGGAAATCTTTATTTTTTGGATGTAATGTTATACATGATTTTTCTTTACCTCATTAATGCCTTTTGGTCTTATTTTAAAGTCATTCTCCATAGAGAGAGAAAAGATGTTAGAGTACACTTTCCACTAATTCTGCTTTTCTTTTCACAATATGTCTTCGATCCATGGAGCTTTTTTTCTGTGAAGAGTCATAATTCCTTTGTGTTTTACATAGTATAGTGAACCAATTATTTCAACATCATTCACAAAATAATCCATACTTTATCCTCTATATAGTACTTTAGTCTTTTATCATTTTACATCCAATGTTGCTCTTTGGGAACCTCAGCTCAATGATTCAAATTTAACATTACCATTTTACCCTACAAATGTTGAGAATTTCTCTTTGTGTTTAATGTTTTTAAATATTTCTGTACTATTTATAAATATGTATTATTTTGTCTTTTCTGGTCTGCTTTGTACTCTGTGGCTTCTCACCTGAGGGCATGTATTTTTCTTTAGTTATGAAGATTTCATGACTATTATATCTTTAGTTTTTCCTCTCCATTATCTTTTCCTTTTTTAAATTTTTGGCTGCGTTGGGTCTTTGTTGCTGCGTGTGGGCTTTCTCTAGTTGTGGTGAGTGGGGACTACTCTTCACTGCGGTGAGTGGGGTTCTCATTGCGGTGGCTTCTCTTGTTTGGAGCATGGGCTCTAGGTGCACAGGCTTCAGTAGTTGTGGTGCGTGGACTCAGTAGTTGTGGCACACAGGCTTAGTTGCTCCGCGGCATACAGGATCTTCCCAGACCAGGGCTCGAACCTGGGTCCCCTGCATTGGCAGGCGGATTCTTAACCACTGTGCCACCAGGGGAGCCCCTCCTCTCCATTTTCTTATTTATTTTTTTCTTTCTGGGATTTCTATTAGATGGAAATGGATACTTTGACCTTTAGTGTTTGTATCTTGTAACTTCCATTTTTATAGAGTTGGGCTGAGGGTTTGTACAAGTACATAAAAGTCTATCTCATTCATTTAAAAGGCCATGTAGTGGGAGGACCTTCAAGATGGTGGAGGAGTAAGATGTGGAGATCACCTTCCTCTCCACAAATACATTAAAAAATACATCTACATGTGGAACAACTCCTACAGAACACCTACTGAACGCTGGCAGAGGACCTCAGACTTCACAAAAGGCAAGAAACTACCCATGTACCTGGATAGGGCAAAAGAAAAAAGAACAAAGACAAAAGAAGAGGGACAGGACCTGCACCTCTGGGAGGGAGCTGTGAAGGAGGAAGAGTTTCCACATGCTAGGAAGCGCCTTCACTGGTGGAAACAGGGGGTGGGGGTTGGGGGAAGCTTCGGAGTCACGTAGGAGAGTGCAGCCAAAGCAGAGAGATTCCCGCACGGAGGACCGGTGCTGACCAGCACTCACCAGCCCGAGAGGCTTGTCTGCTCACCCGTCGGGACAGGTGGGGGCTGGGAGCTGAGGTTCGGAATACGGAGGTCGGATCCCAGGGAGTGGACTGGGGTTGGCTGTGTGAACACAGCCTGAAGGGGGCTAGTGTGCCACAGCTAGCCGGGAGGGAGTCCAGGAAAACGTCTGGAGCTGCCTAAGAGGGAAGAGACCATTGTTTTGGGGTGCGTGAGGAGGGGGGGACTCAGAGCACCGCCTAAATAAGCTTCAGAGATGGGCGTGAGCCACGGCTATCAGCATGGACAACAGACATGGGCATGCAATGCTAAAGCTGCTGCTGCAACCACTAAGGAGCCTGTTTTCTTGAAAATGGTCAAAGGTATTCCTATTAGCATATAAACTTGGTATATGTAGCTTTAAATGCATGCATGACTTTGACTCTTCAAAGTTAGATACATTACTAAATAAGCAAATGTATGAATAACATTAATTTTTTCTAGAGAATGGACTTGTGTACAAACTATTTTGTAAATAGTCTTGTAGTTCTGATAAAGTTGGTTTGTTTTCTGATGTTTTCCAAATAATGCCTTGACAAATATATGAATCAACACAAGGTTATTCAAGGACAGACTGAACAATATCTACATATGTTTAAGTCACTCTTTTCTATTAAATTTGTTAATCACAAAGGGCTTTATTTTGGCATAGTAAGTTATCTGAAGACTTAAGACTTGTTCCCTATGAAGAACAATAATTATAAAATAACAAAGTATTTTTTTCCTGTTGGGTCCCTTCTTCTTGGAATCAATAATGACAAGTGATTTTAACACCTATGAAAGATGTCAACGTCAATACTTTACATTTGAAAATGTTACACTTTTCAGTGTTCTTTTATGTATGTGATTCATTTGATTTATTTTAAAAGAAATCCTGTAAGGTAGACAATATGGGTGTTTTAAAATCACCATTTAAAAAACTGAGGCTATTGAAGACCATCAAAGCTAAATGATATGTCTAATGAATAAAGACGTTTTTGCCATGAGTAGGCATTAGTAAAGCCAAGGCTAGAAACTTTAAAATTCTAGTCCAGTACTCTTTCAAGAATATTCTTTATTCTTTTAATAAAGTCATTTAACTTTAGGTAACTGTTGCATATGCTTGAAAAAGCATAGTTACTTGCCCAATTATTTCTGTTTTCCTCCAGGGATTTTAACATTCTTATTAGGCCTTTTATAGTGTCCCATACATCTCCTATATTCTTCTTTTTTTATTCCTTTTCCTTGTATGTGTTTCAGTCCTGATATTTTCTACTAACTGGTTGAACTTCCACTTCACTAATCATTTCATCAGCTGTGTCTAATATCCTGTTACACTCATGTAATAATTTCTTAATTCCAGTAACTATATATTTCATTTCTAGAATTTCTTATATTGTAACAACTAATATAATAAAGATTAATTCAGGCAAACATTATACATGAATGCTAAAACAAATAAAATGTTGGGAAAAAGAATTTTCATGTGATCTCAAAGAATCATCCCACAGATTACTAATTACCACAGTCAAATGTACCTTTACCTGAAAAGATTTGGTGGTCACTTGATTACCAAATGACAACATTAGCATCATCAATAGTAGTATAATTGGTTATTGTATGTCTTCAGATGTGATACAATAAAAAAGTATGCTATATCATCTATTATTTCCAAAAACTGTAATTGTATCTAATAATAAGAGAACAATCAGACAAACTCAGAATATGAGACATCGTGCAAGACAAATGGCCTGGCCTCTTTGAAAACATCATGAGAAACAAAGGAAGGGCAACAAGTTCCAGATGAAAGGAGATTAAAGAGACCTAATGAACACATGCAAATGTGTAAACATCGGTTAGATCCCAGAATGGGAAAAATTCAATATTGAATGTTTATTAGACATTATTGAATTATTGTTAATTTTCTTAGGTATTATGGACATATAAGAGAACGTCTTCATTTATAGGAAATACATATTGAAATATTCAGAGGTGAAATGTCAAGTCATCTACAGCTTATTTTCAATTGATTCAGCAATACACACACACATATACACATACATATGTGTGTATATTTGTATATATAATGTAAGTCCTTATACATATAAATGTAACTAAATATACATATTTAATGAACAAGTTAAATTCACTGATAATAAAATAAATATAAGGTAATAAAACAATAAAATATTTTCCTTCTATATCAATAGAGAGGATAAATTATGCTTCTTCACACAATTTACTAAGGCAGAAAATGTGAAAAACATTTTAGGTAGCTTTTCTTAAAATATTGAAAAGAAAATATATGAAATCTAAAGGAATAACTGCTACATGTCTTGAAAATGTGAACTATCAGAACATTCACCAGCTATCCTAGATATTAGAAACAAAATCTTAACATTATATGTTAAGTGCGAACTGACACTTTTTTTCTGGAAGTAAAATGTTCAAGCCCTGTGGGGTCTCTTATCTCTTCCAGGGTAACATATGTGTAGTGGACATGTTGTAGTATCATTTGACAAATTATATTTCTGGCTGTCCTTTCTGGCCAGAGTTCCATCATTCCACTTTCATTGCAAGTATTTGTGCTCCAATAAAGTAATTTTATCTTCATAGGAAGAGAGTCAAGACTTTTAGTTTGCTAGCCTGAGAATGGGGCTTCCAGGTACACTTTCTTAATGGATTATACAAAGTTACTAGCTTCACCTATGCTTTTTAGTCTAGCAATTGCACAAAGATATTTCTGTATTGCTTTTTTTCACTGTGTAATAAATTCTAGTATGATTCCCATGAGGTAGATTCTGTGGAAACATTTTCCTTACTAAGAAAAAATGCATGTGAAATTAACTTGCTTCTAAATCCTGGTGGAAGTGATGAAACTTGATGTTTAATGATGTTTCCTTGCGATTTAAAGTGCACATTTCTAAGACAGGGACAAGACTACAATTAAATTTCTAGTTTCCTCTATTGCCTAGAGGGAGAGTTCATCCAAGTTGATCCAGGCATTACTTTCTAATAATTTCTTTTGCATCTGCTATGACAACACAACACATCGTACTTTCTTATAACCACTGAAGTCAGAATTTTTCCTTGTATGTCTAATGTAATTTCCAAACTAGCAATTTCATTTGGTGTTCTATTGTTCAGATGAGAGATAGAGTTTAAGAAATAGTATTTGAATGAACAAAAATGCGTAAGCATTTGTTTTATACTGGACATTTTCTCTATCCTTCATATATTATTGCTGTTGCTCAGGGTATGGGAGTAAAACAAAACAGGAAGATGGTAATTGACACAGTTGATGGGAGGAAGGTTGAGGGGTTTTAGGGCTGAATATTCTGCTCTATCATCCCCACTTTTTAAAGCCTGGATTCTAACTTATTTCTTCTATTTCTTCTATTACTTCCCCAAACCTATTAGGTGAAGGACAAGAAAAAAAGGGGTATATGATTAGACTGTGAATCACTTTGCTTTTCATAAAACCACGAAGATTCAAGGAGGGGAAAAAAAAAGTCAGGAAAAAAATAAAGTCATAAGTAATTGCAGTATCTCACCGCCTGCAAAAGAGGGTTCTCTCTTTCTTTTTGACCTCTCCGCTGCACACCCTGCATCACATTAAGAAAAGTGACATGCTTCCCTGGATTCTGGGTGACTGATGCAGGAGGTAACCATGTCAAGACAATTTCCATGTGATGATGAGTCTGAGCAGAGACTTGAATGACATAAAGGGCAATCCAGGAAGAGATCCATAAAAATAGCAATTCAGGCAAAGGAAACAGTAACTGAAATGGTCTCAAGATATGAACTAGTTTTAGTACATTATGGAATAGAAATAAAACTACTAGGACTGGAGCTTAAGGTTAGGTTTGCATCATCACAGGAATCCTTGTCGTTTCTACCATGATCTATTGGATTTATTGCTTCTGCAGCCCTGAGCTTCAATGTAAAGTGTATGACTACCCTGGGCTGCCATACTGGAAAACTTACATGGAGACATCCCATGAAAAGACCCTGAGACTATGTAGATGGCAAACTCTCAGTCAGTCTCAGCAGATCCAGACCACAGTCATTTCAGTCTTCCCATCTGAGGCCTCAGATATCATGGAGCAAGGATGAGCCATCCTTTGCCATGGTACCTGACCCACAAAACCATTAGAGGTAATAATAAGATGGCTCTGGTTTTAAGCCACAAAGTTTTGGAGTAGTTTGTGATGCAGCTCTAATCAGAACAGAATTTGGTTCTGGAAGTATAGCACTGCTGCCCAAAGCATTTTCCATTGGCTTTGGGACCCAGTGGTAGACCAAAGCTGAAAGGGTCTCAAGGAGACTGTTAGTGGAAGCTGGAAATAACCTTGAGGAAACCATTGGCGAGGGCTTGAAGGAAAGTGAGGAAAATGTCACTGGAGATTGCAAACAGAGGTTTCTTGTTATGTAGTGGCAGAAAGTTTGACAGTACTGTTGCCTACGGTCACATGAGAAATAGAAAGGAAACCTAAGGAACTCATAGATCTGGCAGGGGAGATTTTCAGGCAGAATGTACAAAGTGACAACTGGCTTCTTTTTGCTGCCTGTGATAAAACAGGAGAAGAAGAGATGCACCAAAGAAGAAGCCTCTAAATTTCTGAGCAGAATTTAGAGAAATTACATGAACCAGAAATAGCTGGATTTGAAAGTAAAACTGTTTCTTTTCTCAATCTTTCCCAACAAAAGAATACCAAAGTAAGAAATCAAATTAGATAGGGCTGTAGCATCCTTTGTTAAAATCCTCAAAAGATATAAGTTGGTATATCTCATAGATACTTTCAGTTAGACAAAAGCCATCTAAGGAATTTAAGGGTATGCCACATAGACCTTCACTGTTAAAACAATAGAACTCCTAAGACTGTGAAGGGTTTTGTATCCTAGCAGCCTCACAGGGAACCCAAGATTTAGATGGGTTTTAAGAAAAAGTATATGAATGTATCTTTTGTTTAATGGAATAGATCCTAATTTGATGCACAAAGATTTAAAAAGAATTATATTAGATTGGGCTAAAAGTGGCAGGGAAAGTTCAAAATGAAAAGAGCCTTTTGGACTCTAACCTGCTTCAGATAAGAAGCAGGCTGAGAAGCATCCTTATATTTTGGAAGATTTTCTCTTCTTATTTTTTGAATATAGATGACATATTAGAATAGGACATTAATTGAAAAATAGTGTCACTAAGTTAATTTTAAAATTAGAAGGACATTGATCTATAAACTTCTGAATACCCATTAAAAACCTTTTACTTTGTAAACGTATTGTATATTACGGGTTTTGTAATTTTCCAAGGAAATAATACATTTAGAATTCTTAAGAAAAGGAAGCAGAGCTGAGAGCACTAGGATTCCACTGTGAATGAGTAAGATTGAATCATCAGAAATCCAATGGGAAAAGAATCCAATATCTAAAATTCTCGGTTGTAGAAACTCAAACTCATAAAGAGCAATTTCCTCCACATGGCTTGCAACATTCAATAAAATTCAACACAAATATTATTGAAAAAGACAACCTTTGCAGGCAAAACACCTGGATTCAAGTCTTATTTCCTCCAGTTACTAGAGGTTTGATTTCAGGCAATTTTAATAACCTTTCTATACCTACATAACTTTACCTCTAAAATGGGAATAGTCATTAACTTTAAAATGGGAATAATCATAGTACATATACTAAAGGATTGTTGTGAGAATTAAACGGAGGAATAAATGTAAATCATTTAACCCAGAATCCGGAAGATGGTAGTTACACAATAATATAATTATAATCATCAAATGCAATATAGTCAACATTGCAGTTATTTCATTATCATCATCATCTTCATTATCTTCATCATTGATCATTGTAAAGCAGGCATTAACCTGGGCATTGGGGATATAATTGTAGCCAAGAAAGCCTTGATTTCAGCCCTTATAGTCTAGCATGGGAGATAAGCAATTAAACAAGTAATTGCAATTCTGACTTCTAAGTGTCCCGATAGAGAAAATAAAGCATGCTATGTGCATATGCATAGTACTGAATCCACAGAACACAACATATTTTAGAGGACTGAGGAAGCCTGTGAGGAGATAATAATGTTTAAACTGAGATCTGAAGGTTGAGTAGCAGTTAGACATGCGAGGAGAGATGGGAAGGTTCTAAGAAAAAGGAATGGTATCTGAGAATTATCCTGAGGTAGCTCGAAGAAGGAGAAAGCGTCAGAAAGAAATGACCCAGGTGAGATGGACAGGGACATCTTAAGGAACTTGGGTTTATCCTAATTGCAAGAAATAGCCATTGGTAAGTAATAAAATAGGGCAGGGCATCATGAGTGTCTTTATTCTCTGAAAGACCATTTTGACTGCAATAAGCAAAATAGATTTTTTTTTTTTTTTTTTTTTGGTATCAATACTGAGGGCAGAGAGCTCTGTTAGGGAGCTGTGGATATTATGCAGATAACACATGGTGACTGCCTGGACAGTTAAGAATGGAAGGAAGTGAGCAGACATGAAAGCTGCTTAGGAGAAAGAATTTTTTGAACATGGTGACAGAGTTGATCTTGGATGTGAGATAGAAAGGGATTGAGTCATGAATGTTTATTTTCCAAGTTTTTAGCTTGAGCATATCAACACCACTCATAGATTTCAGGAGGAAGTTGGAAAAGCTGAATTGGGGATTGAAGATAATGGATGATGAGTTTAGTTCTAGGTATTGTGTTTGCAAGGCCTTTGGGACAATTTTTTTATTTTTAGTTATTGTCC
This sequence comes from Globicephala melas, assembly GCF_963455315.2. NCBI lineage: Eukaryota > Metazoa > Chordata > Mammalia > Artiodactyla > Delphinidae > Globicephala > Globicephala melas. Next base: position 42,581,781 of record NC_083323.1, read on the forward strand.
ACCACTATGCTTGCTTGCTTTCTTTTTCTTTTTTTTTTTTTTTTTGCAGTACGCGGGCCTCTCACTGTTGTGGCCTCTCCCATTGCGGAGCACAGGCTCCGGACGCGCAGGCTCAGTGGCCATGGCTCACGGGCCCAGCCGCTCCGCGGCATGTGGAATCTTCCCGGACCGGGGCACGAACCCGTGTCCCCTGCATCGGCAGGCGGACTCTCAAACACTGCGCCACCCGGGAAGCCCCCACAACTATGCTTTCTAAGTTGGTTCTACTGCCTAATACTTTTTTTTTTTTGTCATTGCCTAAAAGGGGACAAAATAATTGAAATGACTACTAGTAAAAGTAGAAAGTATTGCCTTTAGGGTTAGGGAGGAGTATGTATTGTGAGTATTCTCTTGGTTTAATATTTCATTAATAAAAGTGTCACCCATCACAGTAATGAAATGAAATCAACTAAAGATGCTCTTAAATCTATTTAACTAAATGTCCAAATTTAATTATGGCAATAAAAAAAGATTCAGGACATTCAGAGAATACTGGACTTTTAAAGATTATATATCATACTACGGAGTTAAAATTGATGCGTGTTTTTCTTTTTTTTTCTTGATAGAAATTTGAAACGTGTTTTATATCTCTTGGAAACAATTAACTGTGTATTTCAGTATGGGGCATAACATTTTCTCTGAGAGGTTATTTTGTCATGCTAATTCATATGGAGTTTTAAACTATTTTTCACCTCTGTTCCCCAAATTGCATGATATTCTATGCTATCCCATAGTTCCATTTCTTTAAAAAAAATAAAAATAAATTGAAAAGCAGGTTTCCATGCTCTGGTTAAAGAAGAATTTCAATAATATTTGTCTCTGTCTGGTTCCTTTTTAGAACTGCTCCTTTGCCCTGATATTATTTTTACTTCACTCAATTCTGTTTGAAACCTGAATATGGTAGCTTTTCAGAAGCCTGTTTTCCTACCTGTCTAGTTCTATTTCTAAATAATGAAGCTAAAATGGTGTGCTTATATTTGCTTTAGTCTTATTGCAAGTCTCTTTCAGCTTTCCTCATTCTTTGAGCTCATACTTTTATTTCCTGGGGAAACCCACCAGATTATTTCCGACCTTTTGCAAAACAATATTTGTGACTCATCGTTTCCATTCTTCTCCTCTTGTATTAAATAAATCCAAACAAAGTCCTTCTTAAAAATCTGGTTTACTTCCCTACTTTGATTTCTGCTTTTTTTTCGTATGCTGTTTATTAAACAGAAGGAAGAGATACAGCTCTGAGATACTGTGATAATGGGTTTTCAATTCACTATACAATTGGTATACTTCAAATATGGTATTTATTTTTTGTTATGTCTATTTTCTTCTATTTCCTATTCAAATCATGGTTCTACATATATTCAAATCACGGCTCTACTATTTATTCTCTGACTAGGACACAAGCATTGAGATTAAATGCCTGTGTGTTTGAAAGTTACCATCTGTGTCTTATTAGTCATGTGACACTGGGCAAGTTATTTTAAAATTACGGAATCTCAGTCTCCGTATCAGTAAAATGCTGGTAAAATCATAGGTTGAGGATCAAATGAGTTACATCTAAAGCTCTTGGCCTTTTATTTTGCTCTTAAGTACTTAAAATTGTTTTGACTACTGCAGTTGCTAACAATTCTCTTTCCTTAATCACTCTGACAATCCCTGGCCTAATGTGAAGAAAATAAGTGTTTCAACACTTGCTTCTTAGACTTACTGTAATACTAATAAAATAATACATATATATGTCTATAGTTTGTCCTTAATAAATGTTAGTTCCCTTCCTGCTCCAGTCCTCTCTAATATATTCTGCAGATGCAATGTTCAGCTAATTTCTTGTTACATATTTATAAACATTCACTTCCATACAGCTTCCTATGGACATGTCATAAAGTGTAGGATGCTTTTTAAAAACACAGATTTCCAACTGCAGAAACTGGTGCAGACCAAACCAACTGAATCAAAATCTCAGGGTGGAGACTTGCATTTTGAAAGGCTTCTTAGGGGAGTCTGATGCACTTTAAAGCATAGAACTCTCCAGCCCGGGGAGAGGGAGAACATATAAAGAGAGGGAAGCTATAAGTGTATACAACGTAGTAGAGTAAGTCATACAGATATGAAATAATTAGCAGGAGAAGGCAGGAAAGTACTAAAAATACAGATTATAAAATTTTAATGAAATATCTTATCTAGTATCCATGACCTATTGAGGAACAAGGACAATAGGAAGTAAAGTGCACTTTATTGGTATCTGCCAATAATTTAACCCTCAGCAGTAAAATAGTTGGTTACTCTAGGAGAAACTACTGCAAATTGACCCATTTGTAAGTTAAAATGACATCAAGTAGTGCAGCGTGAATAACGGGCTGTTCCATTTACCAAAGCTTACCTACCTATCTATCTATCTATCTATCATCATCTATTTAAATGAATGGTTGGCGCAGAGGACTATGACCCAGAATTTTTCATAACAAGAGGCTATTTTCAACTCTTGCTTTTAATGGTCATCAGTCAACATGATCCAATATTAGTGGGAAATTTTTCTCATCCTTTCTAAATGCCTTTTCTTAGCACTCTTGCACATTAATTTTATAAGCATACTGTAAGCTCAAATTGGCTAAATGTCTATGTTGTTACGCTGAGTATTTATGCAGAGCCTCTGACTCTTGATAACCAATGCAAATATGTATTTCTTACAAATTAAACGACCAAGTTGTAAAACTAGTAATCCATGAATTCTTTGTATTTAGGTCTATCTTATCATAATTGTCACAAGTAACTATGTTGGATAGTAAAAAAAAAAAAGTGTATTGCATAAACTAGGTCATTAAAAGATGGTTAATACATATATTTTTAAATTAAAATAATTTGATAAGAATACAGACATATTGCAAGGATTCTAGAGTTTTGGTTTCATTACATCGTTATGGACCATTCAGTATTTGAGCTAGTTTTGACCTCTCAGCAAGGCAGTGTGCTATAACAGATAAGAGTTAGGATTGCCATCAGAAAATACGGGTTATGGTCCTGCTTCTGCCAATTAGTAACTATGTGATTTTGGGGTGAGACTTCGTCCTCATTTGACAGTGAAAGTTACTATTCATAGATGCTTAAAATATGCCAGAAACTTTTTAAGTGTTTTATTGGCCTTATGCCATTTAATTCCCATAGTAACTATAGTGTCATCTTCCTCATTCTATAGAAGAGAAAATTGAGGCTCAAGGAGATGGGTAATTTTCTCTAGGTCAGACATCTAGCGAGTGACACTCAGAAGATAAACTCCATTTTATCTGTCTCCAAGGCCTGTGGAATCAACCACCGTAAAATATTACCTCTCAAAAAGTTATAGTTTAAGAAAATGTATATCATATATTGTGAGTTTTTTTAGAATTCACAATACATGATATAAATGTTAGTTATTGTTAAGAGGTCAGGTAAGTAGGCTCGTTTTTTACTTTTCAGATGAAGGGACCTTAGAGGATGAATCAGCTTGTATAACAAACCATTCCAAAACTTAATAGTCTCTACATAGTCTTTTCTTTAGTTCTTGATTCTGTGGGTCAGTGCATCTGGGCTTGGTTCAGCTGGACAGCTCTTCTGGACACATGTATAAGGGCAAGGCAGTTCTACTTCTGGAGATTAGCTGGGTATCCTCCAGGGGCAGAGATGAGAAGTTTTAGCTGTTGGTGCAGGGTGCTTTATATCTTTTAGGGGTTTATTTCTTTTAAATCCTTATTGTATTATGTCCTCTTACTTGTTTTCTAGTACTATTTTTCTTTGTACCAAAAAGGTGTGTGTGTGTGTGTGTGTGTGTGTGTGTGTGTGTGTGTGGCCGGGGGTGTGTGTGATGGTATATATGTCTCTCATCATCAAGCAGGCCAGCTAAGGCTTGTTCTTGTAGCACTAGGGTAGGGTTCCAAGAAAGAGAGAGAGCAGAAGCACACAAGACCTTCTGAAGCCAAGGCTTTGAACTGGTCCAAAAATCACTTGCACTTTTTCTATTGGCCAAAGCAAGTTACAAAGCCTGTATAGATTCAAGGGCTGGAGAAACAGACTTAATGGGAGAAGATGCAAAATCACATTACAAAGGGGCATACCTAAAGGAGGGGATGGGAACTTCTGGCCATCTTAAAAATTTACTGCAGAGAAATTTTGCTTATGAATATGTTGCTTTCTGAAGGTGAATAATATTTAAATAATCATTATACTGGACTTTAAAAGAGTTAATTTGTTAAAGCGTTAACATTTGACAAGTATGTCATTCTGACAGTCACAATGTGGCTTTATGAGATCAATCCACATTTCTGGTGGTGATGGAGCACAGTTTCTGAAGCCTTCTGTGATGCTGACTCAAGGATATAAAGGAAGCAGTATTTCAATTGCTTCTCTGCAAGAGGTAATGTCCATACATCTTTTAAATCCTTGCTCTACACAGACCAACAAAGGAAACCACAACTGTTTTTTCCTTCTCAGTTTTCCATTGCCATCTTTCAAAGGTTTGCTTCCCCGCCGTCCCACACACTTTTATGTGTGTTTTACAGCAGGATCAATGGAGTTAGTTAGCTGGAGGGGTTTTCTGTTCTCTCCTGTCTTATATAATGAAGCCTGGGTATTTGTCTTAGGATCTTCCCCTCTTATAATGACCAGGAAAAAAAAATGCGAGACTGTTATTTCATTCACTGTTTCATTTATCAATTCTCCATTGATAAGGACATCTCATCCTTTTACCTTCCCACATTCTTATTTTCAAATTTATCCAAAATCTTCTCTAATTTCACATCTATTTCTTTATGAATCACAAGAAAATTCTGAATTCTTCTAAAAGATGATCCTTTTGCCATTGTGATTATTTCCAGAGAGCTTATATAACCTCAGACTCAACTTGATTCGTTAGATCTTTGTTTTCTCCTTTCCCCCCATGAGTCCTTTGCATTATTTTTCACTTTTCTTTTGGTTTCTATATGGAGCCTTTCTAATACAAACTTAACATTATCAAGCTAAAAGCTTTCATTACTGATTCCTGCCATCTGTAGGAATTATCTTTCTGGAAGTCTTGTAATTTAGTGTAAATACTTCCTCCATTTAAATTAACAGGGGTAATTTATGTAAAGCATTTTGCACATAGTAAGCTCTCACTAAATGCTATCTATAATTATAAATGCTGCTGCTACTACACTTACTATTACTAATTTATTTTAAAGCAAACCATATGCCTTTTTCTCCCTATTGAATTTACATTAAGCTATATAAGGAACTATCTAGACAATATGAGAATGCATGTTAGAATCTGAACATAATTTTTCTTTGTAAATTTTCTGGCAATGGAATTTACTATCACTGCTACTTTTAGAAATGCCTCAGTGACTGTGCAAAACTAGAATCATTCCCTCAGTATTTAAGCTTTACATTTTTTTTGTTAGTAAAATTTATATTTTCACAAGGCTAGGTAGGTTATTATTACACATTTACTGTCATATTGTTAGTAAATTTCTTATAAATGTATACTTACCATATTTTCTTGCATTAGTTTCCTAGACATTAGTGGCCTTCCAAAGACTTTGTAGTTTGTTTAGTTATTTACTGTCATAACAGGTAGTTTTCTTTAGTGAATTGTTTATATTTAATTGCCTGCCTTGCAGCCCTGTATATTGCTAGAACTTTTTCATTAGTAACTCACAACTCTTGCTCTTTCCATAATGTCAATATCAGTATCTGTTTTTCAAAGAGACTTCCTCCTACATAAAACCTGGTGTTTTACCTACTCCATGGACTTCAAGTTCAAGCCTATCAATCTATCTCCATGGACTATGGTCTCTCTCTTCCTTCCTTCCTTTCTTTTCTTCCTAGAAATACACACACAGACACAGAAACACATAATCCATTGGTGGTAAGGTCTGATATGGGCTGCTCTGTGTCTCAGCCTTCCCCTCAAACCTCCCCTCCCCCCAAAAAGAGACGTGGGAGTCCTAACCTCCAGTACCTCAGAATGCCATCTTATTTGGAGATAAGGTCTTTACAGAGGTGTCAAGTTAAAATGAAATTAATTAAGGTGGCACCTAATCCTATACGACTAGTGTTCGTATATAAAGGAGAAATTTGTTCACAGAGACAGGCATGCATAAAGGAAAAATGATGTAAAGAGACACAGAGAGAAGACAGCCATCTATAAGCCAAGGAGAAAGGCCTTGAAGAGGTCCATTTCTCACAACCCTCAGAAGGAACCAACCCCGACAACACCTTAATCTGGAACTTCTAGCTTCCAGAACTGTGAGATAATAAATTTCTGCTGTTTAAACAATCCAGTTTGTGGTGCTTTTTATGACAGCCCTAGCAAACTAATACAAGGTGCAATAAAAATTTGAGAAAGGGAGAAATTGGCTAAAGAGATCATTGCTTCGTTACTTGGATATCTGTAGCTTGTCTTTTTAGCTTCTGATAAACCTGAATTTTTACTTGCTAGAGCATTATGTTCCTGGAATAAACTTTTAAAACTTGTTTTGTTTTATATAACCATGATGTGGTGACTGGAGACCTACATTTCACTGAAAAGAACAAGCCAGAGCCATGGATAAGACGCGAGAAACCGGACACACTTGTCACCTGTAAGTAGAGCTCTCTCCCTTCAGCTGCCATTAAGAAAAAAAAAAATGCACTTTGTCTTAGATTTTCTCTCTCACTTGTTGGGAGGGGTGCGGCAGCAGGAAGAGAAAGGGTGTAGACAGTGGGGTGTAAATAAGGCAGACAGACGCTCCAGAGAGGGTGGGAATACAGCTTCACTGAAGAAAAATAGAGGAACCTGGTTGGTACAACAGAGCTTCCCCAGGTCCACCCACCACCCACCGTTCCCTGAGCTCTGGGCTTTGGCGGCGGGGGCTGAAGGCGAGCGGCGGGGAAGGGACAGCTCCAGCAGCGGCTGCTTAGCGGGGAGAAGCGAGACCTGCAGGTCCAAGTCGGAGCCGGGTGGTCTCACCTTCGAGTGGGTGAGCTCTCCGGACGTCGGGTCAGCTCCGCGGCAGCCAAGGCCGGCTGCTCTGCCGGCTCCCGGCTGGGTCGCGGAGCGTCGGCTGGACCCGCCCCGAGCTCCATGGTCCGCCCGGCCCCGCGCGATGGTGACTCTGGGCGCCGAGGTTGGCGCGGAGCGAGCCCACAGCAGCTCGCACAATGAGGGCGGGTGGCGCGGCGCGCGGCCGGCGGGGGCTGTCTCCGCGAGCCCAGCGCCACGGGAAGCGGCCCAGCCACCTGAACCCGAAAAACGCCAACAAGTAGTTTCTCGTTGGAGAAGGGCGGCTCGGCTGGGTGTCGGGACTCCGTCCGGCTGCCCGGAGCACCTCGTCCACTCGGACACCATAGCAGAACCACTTTTCTCTCGGTCTCGTTAAGGTACCTAGAGGCGGGAGGGCAAGGGGCTGATTTGCCGGGAAGGGCGTGCTGACCCTGCAAGGCAGGCATCCCCCCTCCGTTCCGCAGTAGGATTGGAGAGGTGAAGCCCAGGGGAGAGGTGGCTGGGAGATCGGAAACGGGGACACTGTCAGCCAGGACTCCCAGCTCGGGGATGCAGGGGGTGTGCCTCCAGCAGCTTTTCCCCGGGCCTCGCTCCTCCTAGAAAGCACCCCTCCGCCCGCAAGACGTTTGCATTTCTTGGGAAAGGGGGATGGGGTGGGATGCACTGATCACTTCTGCTCCCCAAAATGGATCCTAGTCAGTAGTTTCCTTTCCCAAGTAGTAATAATTTCAACAATAGCAGTAATGTGAAAAGGAAATTGGATCAGGAAATTTGGGAGAGGTCTCCCTGGTGAAAGGCACCAGCAGGGACTTTTTTTTTGCTCTGACTTCCGCGTTCAGTCTATTTGCCTGGCCCGGGAAGGGGAGTAGAGGTCGCGCAAGGGGCACTCCCCGCGAGCCGGCAACAGCGGGCTGTCCAGAGTTCACCGAGAGTACGCGTTTAGTGGGGGCTCGCCGCCCAGTCTGGGGGTCTCTCACCCAACACTGCCAAGTTGCCTGGGCAGAGAGAACTCCCTGCCTAAGGGAACAGCCTCCCGGAGAGGGTAGGAGGGAGAGGGTCTCGGACTATGAGGGAGGAAAGGGACGGGTCACTGGGAGAGGACGGGGGGGTGGGGAGAGGGGGAGGGGAGGACTTAGGAGGGAAAGATAAGGGGTTTGGGGAGAGAGAGAGGGGGAGAGTTAGGGGCTGGGAACAGGTGAGACTTGAGAGAGGACAGAGGGCAGAGAGGGTGAAGGGTGAAAAGATGAAGGAGACAGAGCAGAGGGAGAAAGGTGTGAGGTGGGTAAAAGGTGTCAAGGAAGGTCAAGGAAGATTCGGACTGCTATCTCCTCAGTTCTCTAGAAACCTGGGAAAGGTATGATGCTTGAGGCGGGGACAGGGCTGGGCGCCAAACTCATCCTGGGAGGGCCCTTTGCCCCTCGCCTTTCTGTCAGCCCTGCATCTTGGGACTCTCGGGCTGGGAGTGGGGGTGGGAGTCACAGCGCGGCTCCGCCGGCCGAGATCTTTAACTTGGTGCTGTGTTCGCCTCCCCCAGTCATGTCTAAGGCACAGAGATGGGCAAGATCGAGAACAACGAGAGGGTGATCCTCAATGTCGGGGGCACCCGGCACGAAACCTACCGCAGCACCCTCAAGACCCTGCCCGGGACGCGCCTGGCCCTTCTCGCCGCCTCCGAGCCCCAGGGCGACTGCCTGAAGGCGGCGGGCGACAAGCTGCAGCCGTCGCCCCCTACGCTCTCGCCGCCGCCGCGACCGCCCCCGCTGTCCCCCGGGCCGGGCGGCTGCTTCGAGGGCGGCGCGGGCAACTGCAGCGTCCGCGGCGGCGGCGACTACCCCCGGGGCAGCCGCGAGTTCTTCTTCGACCGGCACCCGGGCGTCTTCGCCTATGTGCTCAACTACTACCGCACCGGCAAGCTGCACTGCCCCGCCGACGTGTGTGGGCCGCTGTTCGAGGAGGAGCTGGCCTTCTGGGGCATCGACGAGACCGACGTGGAGCCCTGCTGCTGGATGACTTACCGGCAACACCGCGACGCCGAAGAGGCGCTCGACATCTTCGAGACCCCCGACCTCATCGGCGGCGACCCTGGCGACGACGAGGACCTGGCGGCCAAGAGGCTTGGCATCGAGGACGCCGCGGGCCTGGGGGGCCCCGACGGCAAGTCCGGCCGCTGGAGGAGGCTGCAGCCCCGCATGTGGGCCCTCTTTGAGGACCCCTACTCGTCCAGAGCCGCCAGGGTAAGGCCAGAGTCGCCCCCTTCCCTGCTGCGCCAACTTCTCCCAACTCCTTCCGCAACTTCCTGTTCTTTTCCGCCGAGGCCTCTGGGATGGGGGCAGGGGGAGAAGAGAACAGGGTTCCCCAACCAGGAGACGAGGGGCCCCTCCCGTGCAGGGTAAACTCAGGGACTCTGGCCCCGATCCTCCCTGCTCCCTACCCCCCGCCCCCCAGCATCCCCCTCCTCTCCTCCTCAACTGCAACTGAGATTTACTTCAGCAGATGGGACCGAAAGGGCAAATGTCGGCTACTCTGGGCGAGTCTGTCCGGACCCCTGTTCTGAAACCGCTATCACACTTTCTGTTGAGTTTCTTTTTCTAACTCTTGTTCCAACGTTTTCTTTAGCTCGGATGGCCCTTCAGGCCTTCTGGTCATCACTATTGGACCTTTACAGTGAGACCTGACACTGCTGCGCACCTGACTCCCCCAGAGCAGTGGCTCCAATTAGGGATCTAATCTGAGGACAGTAGAGGAGAAATGGAATATATGTCCGTGGTTGGGCCGGGAGAGGGTGTGCCAGGAGGTTCATTTTGTGAAAATCTCCCGAATGTTGTTTGCCCCTGTGTCCTTCCAAGAGAGAGCAGTGCTGGGTTTGCTTGTCCCCGTGAGTTGACGGGATAGCCCACCTGCACAGTGAATTTTGGAGTCTGATGCCTTTCCCCTTGTGCTGTATCTGTGTTTTCTACAGGTTGAACGCCAATTGGTCACTTTGGTGATCCTGGTTTAGTGGGAGTCTCTAAATTAAAGACTGGGTAATTTAGATTGTAGGCAACTTTATTATACTCTATAGATTGTGATCCCATCCTCAATTTTTCTTTTCAGTCTTTAGCTTGAGTGACAGTTTAAATTTAGTCCTTGATACCCACGATTAATTCTTCAAAATCCCAATGAAGAGATTATAAAAGTAACTAATAATGGTTTCTCTAGTTTTAAAGGAAAGAAAAGAAATATAAACAACCCAAAATTATACAGTATGTGAATGGTTTTTAATTATATGTGAGAACAGAGTACTGTATTTAGTTAAATCTTTGTAACTGCATGTGTCTGGTTTGCTTCTGACACCCAGAAAAGATTCCCCTTGGGCAGAATGGGAATTCTCCCAGCTTAACTTTGGTTATATCCTCATTATTGTGTTCCCCTGAATGTCAGAAGTCTCTGCATCTGAGATGTTGTGCAGCTGATAACATGTCAGAAGATGTGCTTCTGATACCACTTTAGTAGAAGTCTGAGGATATGTTTTGTTTTCAATTTGAAATAGAATATCAAAGAGACAATTTAAAGCATTGCTACTTTATGGGATCTGGTATTTAAATGCATACATAAATTCTAGTATGCCCATGTTCTCATATTTGAATGTAGAATTACTAACTTCAACTCTGAAATCTTCCTTCTAAGACCATTCTATAAATTCAGCAAGAGTTGGCATTCAGGGAAAAAAAAGTGCATATTATTTATTTAAGTTAAATCATAGACTCATGACCCTTACCTCTGTTGTTTTGGATTTCAGCCGAGTGCTACAGTGCTCTTTCCACTTGGCAGCTAAAAAGATAATCTGCATTTGTTTTCAGACTCATCCTATAATTTTCTTATTTTATGTGGTACAAAAAAAGACAGGAAGTTTTATTATCTTTCCTCATAATAATAGAATACATTTTATTGTAGACCAGGTTGCACAGCAAAAACTTTAAGATGTTCAGTTTTTATTATTGCTATGGTAATTGATTCTATTGATTATTGGTCAATGGCTAGACTATTGAACTGAAAATAGTTTTTTAAAAATCTTACTAAGATTTCATTGTAGTAATATTAAGGATTTGACCTGCATCCCTTTTAGGTGAGGAAAAGAACACAGATAGATTAGAGATTAATACAAGGTCAAAGAGCCATTAGAAGCAGAATCAGCTCAGAATCATAGACATGGAAAATTTCTTTGAGATCACCTCGTGAGGACCCTGTATTTTGTAGATGAGGAAAATGAAGACTGCAGATACTAAGTGAGGGCCAAGGTCATACAGCGAGTTATTAGCAGAGCCAAAATTATGCTGGAGGTCTCATGACATCCCCCCCAGGCCCTTTCCACCACAACCACTGATTATAACTGACTGTCTGGCTTGTGAAATCTCTGCATATAGTGTTGCTCTTGAGATTTAATGCAGCATAGGACAGTCACTAGAATTCTAACTTCGAAAGGTCATCTATGACATATGTGTGTATATATATATTTTTTTCCAGGTCTTTGGCTGTACCACCCAACGTTAGAGTGCAAATATGGGATTCCAGTTTTCTTAAAATGAACCCTGTTTTAACTTTCCATTTTTATTGACCAGTTGATATGTAATGTTTTCCTTTTTGTTCAGATTGGCTAACATTTGTGGGACTTGTCTTCAAGAAAATCCCTTTTCAAATTATTAGGGGTTGCCTGAAGAATACTCAGAAGTCACCATTCTATTTAAATGTGATTTAATATTTTTATATGGACACTTTTAGTTCAGGTGATTGACAGACAATGTTATCTGACTAATTTGATAAATAGAATTACATTGGGAGGTCACTGGATGAAATTATATTTTGCATGGACATGATTCTAGGAGACATAAAATCAATTATCAAGTGGTTTGTTTTAGCTGTGGTCTTACTGTCACAAGTCTCATTCTTAATAGAAGTATTTAACTTTTATAAGCCCTCTTACTTTTCATTTTACATTAGTTCATCTTTTATTGATATACTTGAGATGAACAATTTTAACTGTCCAAATTCTATTTTCAATTTGTTACACCTGTTTCAACATTGTCCTTATCCTTTCCCAACATTGAGGAGATTAGCTCAATTTTATAATAGACATGTTTAATTTCTAACTTTTATGATCTAAAGTGGCAGACTGAAACAAGAGTGATAGGAACTGGATAATTAATTGAATTCTACAACATTGTATTTTTGCCTTTTGTTTTGGTTGGCATTTCCCCCTCCTCTATTACTTTTAATTTATGATGTAAATACATATTTGAGAGGTCTAAATTGTTCAGGTTAACTTGGTAAATAAGTTTATACTTTTCATTTATGAATTGTATCCTTAAGAATAGTATTCCAAAATAGAAATTTATAAAAATTTAAATATAAGTTGTCATGGAAACCTGTTGTTCAGCAAATGAGATCAGGAAAGAAAAGGTGAGATTATTCCGTTGATGCCATTGAGTGATATTTACAAATAGTAAAAAAACAAGGAGGCATAGATGTTTTTGTAAAAATGTTCTGCATTGTATATTTCCAATTTAATGTCTAAGTTTTAGAAGGAAATGAAGCTTGTATGTACTTTCCTATGAAGGCATATAATAGTAAGTGAACAGGCACCAGGCAGAAATTCTTTAATAGAACTTCTAGATTTTTTAGAAGTTTGAAAGATAATATAAGCGCAAAATTTCCCAATATTACAGAGCTAAGAGTGGTTATATTAGATCTCCCTCTTCTTTTCACTTATTTTTTGGGGGAAGGAGGGAAAGTGATTGAATTAGGTTCTGGTCTAGAGTGTGGCCCTTCCTTGGCAGCATGTGTATCTTTGATTACCTGATAGACCTTTTTTTTTTTTAACTCTCAAAGAGAATTTTAGAAAAGAAAAACAAAACAAAACAAAAAAACTGCCATAGAACCACATTTAAGATGTTGGCTTTTTGGTGTGGGTCTGGATCACTTCGTATATGTTCTCCAGACCTTTATCTATATACCACTATAAGCAGTTAATCCTGACTATACTTGGATTATGATAGTGAATCCACCATTTTTATAATCTTGAAAATATACTTTATTAGTATTTTAAATTGTTTATTTCCACAGCATTACTAAAATATACTCCTTAAAACTATTAAAATTTAAACTTAAATATCTAGAATTGGATTCAGAATTGCAAATATGTAATTTACTTTTTATGGGCCATTTTTTCCTCTACCTCAAAGCACAAAACAAAACAGGAAAGAAATTATCTAAGTAGCTATTTGCTAGCTTTAAGTGTAACGTTTAATTTAAAAAACTTATAATAAGGCAAAGACAATTTGAGTCATATATTAAGATTAAAGAAAGAAAGTGTATTAATTCTTGTTTTGTGAGCCTTGCTCCAGTTAAAAGAATTAATGGTCAAATATAGCTTGTTTATAAAATATTGCTCTTAATTATTAAAATTTTAGAATGTTTATTTAGTCAGTGAATACTGATTATGCAGTCACTGTACCAGAAACTATGTAAGCTACTGGGAATACATGAGAAGATATAGTGCTTTGCCCTCAATAAGCTCGCCACTCTATTTATAATAAGATATCTCCTAAAACATTATCTATTCAATTAAAAATGCAACAAAATAACAACAAACAAAATTCCAGAAATATTATAGATGTTTTCCTCAAAAAAAAATCTCACATAGAAATATTGCCTAGATGTGCAGGAAAATATTCCATCTAGAAATGATGGTCTCAGAAATTCCCTGGCGGTCCACTGGTTAAGACGCCTGTGCTTTCACTGCAGAGGGCCCAGGGTTCAATCCCTGGTTGGGGAACTAACATCCCACAAGCTGCAGGGGGTGACCAAAAAAAAAAAAAAAGAAATGATGGTCTTAAGGTATTGTTAATCTTTATTTTATATGTGAAAATATTAGGCTTTTTCAATCTTGATTTTTCTGTTTTTCAAAGTGATTTATACACTCTCTTTCTGCAGCATTATTGAAGAATATGTTAAACGATGTACATAAACCAAACAACTGAATTATTTGCAGTGTGGTCGAGTGTCTTCATCCCTTGCATTTTAATTACAAGTTATGACCAACCATATGACAATGCAAATCCAAACTTCAGGCCCCTAAAAAGAGTTTGGTGTAATAGTCTGGTGTGTTTGCATTTGCTGTATAAGCATCTAAGTGTCCTTTGACCTTTTCCAGGCCACTAATTGTATAGTTCACAAATTAATTTTGTTCTTATATTCTGAGCATTGGATAAGATCAGAGAGTGCCTCATTCAACATATAATTTAAAAAAAACAGGTAACTCTAATAGAATTGTATTTTCAGTAGTGTATTTTATCACAAACTAGGTGATCTGATCCATTGCTGGGGCATTAGGCATGCCAAAGGTGAATAGCTGGACAGATTAGGTATGACTTTTTTCTGTTATATTTTCCCAAGAGTTCATCTGTAGAACTGAGTTGACAATACTAAATGAGAGTCAAGGAAATTTTTCTTCTCTGTCAAGAAGCTTATTTTCAAAGCAACTGAAAACAAGGAAACATGTAGGTTTATAAAGAAATGCAGGTCAACCTTTCCCATTAGAAATATGTATCATTACTATTTATTTTTACTACTGCAAATAAAGTAAATGCAGTTTTTAGATCTCATATATTTTTCAAATTCTGAGTCATTTATCCTTTTTATTATGGCAACCTTTAAAGTATATCTGAATGAAATAGTAAAGGACACTAAAGGACTGATAACATATAAAAACAGATCTCCATAAGGAAATATAGAGTGGCAACATAATCTAAACAATAACCATCAATGTATGATATAAACTTAATTCAATTCTTTTTGAAGTATGAAGGGCTTTTCTTTTGGAAGAGCAGTCAAGATTTTTTTTTTTATGACAGGATAGCATTGCTTTTTTGCTTTTCTCATAGGTTGAAGGGTGGTGATTAATTTCAATACTCTGTAGTCAATATTTTCTCAGAAAGTGATAAAATGTGGGTGTTGGGAGGAGAAGAGACTAGAAGTAGAGAATATATGGAAACAGCATTGGAAAAATGCCTGAGTTGGAATCCATGAGACCTAGGCACTAACCTTGATTTCACAACTAGCTGTGTGACCTTAAAGAATTTACTTCATCTTCTTGAGTCTTGATATCCTTCAGCCTTATTCTGAAAGAAAAAAATGGGGATGACACACTGGACTAGATAAGTATCCAAACTTCTTTCCAGCTCTAAGATTTTGAGGTTTGGAGGAAAAATAAGGATAGTGATTGCTAAAAATCCCTTGGGTGGGGGGAACAGTATGTCTGCACTGGTTTTGATTGTACTCTAGGGACCATCACCCTAATAGGGTAAACTAGTATGGATTTCTTTTGTTTTTTGCATTTTAACTTTCTGCCCTTCTTTTTCCCTACAGCTGTTGGGTAACTGCTGCTTTGGTTACCATAGAAACAGGTTAGCTCCTAGCTTCTTGTTTCCATTGAAAACAGCTTTCTCTCAACCACATATTGATCTCAGGAAATCATTTTGCTGTGGCTCTGTCATGAAACCCATAAAGATGATCGGCTCTGTCATTTCCTAAGTCTAAGATTCAGTGCAGGTGTATACCCATCCACCCACAAGGATAACTGATTAGATAATCTCAGTTTTATTTCCATTTGAATAGAGCCTTGTCAAAGACACCAGCGTTTTCCCCTTCCCGTATCTTATACAGAAGGGAAAGTCTTACTCACTTGAGGATTTACAGGTATGCCTAACACATTGAAGTGTTTACAAAATAGTGTCAAATTATTTAGTCCTAATCTCTTTCACAGCTCATTCTATCAGAGTAAGCATAGAGAATGGTATGCTGTCTAGCACACTTCATAAGCTTGTATTTTAATGTACTCATTAATGAAGACTATTTCAAGAGAAATATATGTAGGTATTATATAGGGCACCATATTTCTCTTTTGGGAAAAAATAGTTTTTCTATTTCAGTATATACATATTTACATAAAAACATATATTCACTGTCATACTGTAGATACACATTCAGGGTTTGTATATGTTTATAAAATTTTTATATGGATAAATGAAGGAAGAGACTCATGGGAGTATTGCTTAAAGTTTTGATTGAGAATATTAATTTGTATGTGTGCGTGTGTATATTTATATATATAATATATACTCTTTGAATGAGATTGGTATATAAAACAGACTTCTAGTGTGCATGAGACTTAGAATTTGAAGGAAACTGGTGATCACCTGACACAGTTACCTCAACTCACAGAAAAAGCAGCTGGCTTGTTCATAGCCTTGGCTAGTTAGTGACAGTAGCAGGGCTAGAATTTAGATCTTCTGACCCCTGGTGCTCTTCGCATTCAATCTTGATTGCTTAGTCTGGGTTGGGTTTAACGTTAGGTGCACAGATTTTAGCTTCTGGGAAGCAGTAAGTATGTTAGTTGGGGTAGGGTCTGTCCTCTTCCATGTCCTATTGTCACTGTTTTAGATATTCCCTCTATTTCCAGATCCCCTCCAGATAAATCCTTCCATTGCTGCCTTCTCTACCAGTTCTATATCTTACTGTTCTACTACCTTTAAAGCCTCAAAACTAACCTGCCTGTGCACTTACCTCCTGTTTTTTCCCTTTATCCTTGTGTGTGTGTGTCTTTTGTAATATGTTTTTCTACTTTTATTGGACTTATTGCCTTTGGAATTTTTAAATGCAGCCCTAGTTCAACCTATTGGTGATGGTTAATGTGTTTTATAGAACATTCTTTTCTCACATGTAATTAACCAGATCATGGTTGGCTTTACACAGGAATAACTGGTAAATCAGAGTGAAAGATACTTGGAATGGTTTTTAAGATCTGAAAATGAGATTATATATTGTTTGAGGTCAGCAAATACAGGACAGAAAAACTTTTCCTTCAACCTTCTTTTAGTAGACAGTTATCCAAAGGTGGTGTTTCCTTCCCTGTGGTGGGATGTAAAGCAGCATTATAATTTTTGGAATATTTGAAAGAATGCATTTTATGGGAATCAAAACAGAAGAAGTTTCTGGTAATATTGGGAAAAAAAGTACTCCATAATTGCTATGGTTAGTTGACTGACCTTTTCTTCTGAAAGCTCATAATGATAGAGACATCTTTGTAATCTGACATTTCCTCAGTGTTCATGTATTAAGAAAATCCTATGCAGACACCTCAGTGTCATCTTCATTTTCTGTTTGAATACTCTGGTGGGTTTGCTATCAGATCTTGGAGCTTTGCCATTCTTTATGTATCTGACAACGTTGCTGATATCTTTAAAAACTGGAGCAAAGGTCAAGATAGCCCTTCTTGGCAAGTGATATGTGATTTAGTCTCAGCAACGGAAGGTGTTCTCCTTTGAGTTGTCTCCATGGGGAAAGTCCAAGTGACGAAAATATGCCACCTTTTGACCACAGACATTCTCTTATTTTACACCAATACTTTGTCCGGAATTTGAAAGTTATTCACTAAATGATAAAATGCAAATTTTTTTTTATAAAATAAAGTGATCCTAGATAATATTGTCATGATATCCAAATAATATTGTTAATTCTAAATTTAAGACATGTTTATGAATTATGTTTAAGCAAAAACAATTTGGACGAATATAAAATTATTCATTGAGTAGTTTGTCAGATTGGGCTTAATGAAAGGGACAGATTATTCAGAATTTCTGTAAATTTTGTATCTGTGTTTGTAAATTATACAACAGAAATTCAGGTATAGAGTTGCTTATATTTCTGTTTATTGATTAAGGATAAAATGCCATTTGCTAAAAGTGAATATTGTGTAATAACTGTATTGGAAACAATGGCAAAGTAATCATAGCAAGAGGAAGCTTCCTTACTATTAGACTGGCCAAAAAGTTCATTCGGATTTTTCAGTAAGATGTTATGGAAAAACCCGAATGAATTTTTTGGCCAACCCAATATGTTAATTTGGATAAAATTGTTATTTAGGAAAACAGAACAATGCATCATTATAGTTTGATTTACTGTTTAAATTGTCCTGCTTCTCTCTTGGGGTGAACAGCGAGAGGGCAATTATGAAAATTATTAAAATACTCTTAATGAAACCCATCTTTCATATAAATTGAGTAGGAAATGGACAGAACAGAGATTTAGCTGGCCCTTTTTTTGTGCAAATGGAATCTAAAGTAGCAAGTAGCCTTTTTTTTTTTTTTTTAGCTGGAACTTTATTATCAGGCCTGAGTGACCTATGAGGGTCATATAAAATGATTAGTGGGTGCATCAAGTTGAACAACCATCATATTTGTATCATGATGGAGAAACATTTGTGAGCTTATGCTTAATTCCTAGGTTCAAAATGGTGTTGACTGTGCTTTGATATTTAGAGTACAATGCTAGAGATATAAAATTCATGCAAATTAATGAAATCAAATACATTTTAATGTACTAATAGGCTGCAATGACATTCAAAATGGATTAGTCTTAATTCAGAAACAGGATTCTTTAGTTGTTTCACCTTCTCCTGAGAGTCCAGTGCTCAGTTTTTAGTTGTAACATGTGCATACTATCAGTTCTTTAGTTTTTTTTAAATTTAGTGATTGTTTTCAATACTTATTCATTTTTCTATTTATGTATTAATCATGGATTTAATTCATCTTAAATTTCTCTATATAGGTGATTTCTTGGTAACTTTACTTTTGAGTACTTGACTTTGTGCTTCACTGCTAGGTTTCTTTGTCAACAACATTTTGTGTTTCCTCTACCTTGGCTTGCATCACTTGGTTGATGAAGTAGTATGCCGTCACCAGGTATTAGTACATTTTTCTCAGCTAAACAAACTGGAAGCATCAAAGATGAAAGTTTTCAAATGCCTTTGAATCTCTCTGCTGACAGTTATTGAGCTTCAACTATTGGCCAAAACTAGGTTAGTACTGAGAATGCAACGGTTAAAATTTGGCATTTACCTTCAAGATGCTTGTATTCTATTGGAAAAGAACAACTGTATGTCCATAGTTACAATATAATGCATTAACACTATAATAGAGATATTGGTATAGTGTGGACACACAGATTTGGGAAGGACCCAGTCTCCTATACAGAGGAGATGAGATTTTAGTTAACGCGCAAGAGATAAAGTTTTTCCCAGCAATCAAGGATTAGGTTAACAGAGTAGTGTGCAAACATGGAAGTTTGACAGAGAATACCATGCCATGTTATATGGGGTAATAAAAGGATCAGAAGGCAGGAAAACAGGCTTCAGAGGAAGAGAGGGCTTCTGGGCTTATAAATGAGATTTTCTAATGAGATGGATATTCAGTCCAGGGCAGGAATAAACACTGTTATCTCAGTTTATTCCAAAATAGTGGTTCTGAAACTTAGATAGGAATAATTTAAGATGATGACTAAAATTTTTACTTCCCAGGTCTCACTGCAGTAGGATTTGGATAGGATTCAGATAAGATGAACATCTTTGGGGTTGTAGTTGGCTACTGACCCAGTACATGACAGTACTGTGATGTGACTGCTGCCAAAGCAAATACAATTTAACAGTGAATTAAGATAATAATCATGCTTGGACCAGTATCAAAGTGTGTTTTCTAGATCTGCAGCTCTTCAGGGTGTTAACAGATGTTGCCCCTCAAAAGAGTTCCATGGACAGATGAACTCAGAGACTAGTTTAAAACAAAGTTAACTAGGTTTTTATTTTTTAATTTTATTATTATTATTAATATCATTTTTACTACAGCTCTTTTTCAGGCCAAAGAGTTGAAGGACTAGCTGACAGTTGGTTTTGAGATGCGAGTGAATTAATGCGAAGTGAAGTGGTGTGAATTAAAACTCAGTTGGCTGAGTTCGAATCCTGACTGTACCATTGCTTGCTGTGTAACTTTCACAAAGTTGCTTCTTTAAGCCTCCCTCTTTTCATCTGGACTGGGGAGATAATAATTTTATCTGACTCAAGGAATCGTTAGAAGGGTGGATTGAGCATAGTCATGTTCGGAAGCCAGCATAGTGCCTGGTTCTCTAAATTTTAGCTGTAATATTATTATCATCATCGTCATCATCATCACTATTCTTTACGACAAGCATTGCTTATTTTGGGAGATAGCGTGGTTACAATAGCCCACCTTAAGGGAACTTTCTAGCATTTAGAATGTTCATAAAAAAACAAGTTGTCTGTTCCTGAGATTTTTCGTATGGGTCTTGGATTACTGTCCAGAAAATTGTAGGAGTAATTCTATCCCTAATGAATAAAGGGTGATTAATTAGAACAATATCTAATGTGTATGTATTATATACCAGGCATTTTACGAGTGGCAAGGTAAAGGCATATTTCCCGCCTTTAAGGAGTTGTGGTGTCCTGGAGGAGAACAGAAGGGAAATGATAGTGCAGTGTCAGGAGAGCTCCAGTAGAAGTTAACGTAGTCTTGCCAAGGTGGGAAAAAGACTTCCTGGAGGAAATATGCCTCTGTTGGTACCAGAAGATGAAGAGGAGGAAATAGCCAGACTTTTTAGAGAGAAGAGCTGAAACAAAGTCCTAAAAGGGAAAGAAGGCAAGGCCTGTGCAAGATACTGTAAATAATTCAGGACAGCTACAGCGTTGCGTGAGGGATGCGGAGATAGGGCAGGAGACAGAAGCTGAGGTTGGATCCAGAGGCTTGGTAAGCTCTGTTGAGAAGGTCTGGTCTTCCTCTGGTGGTAGTGGGGAGCTTCTGAAGGATTTTAAGCAGAGCAATGGCAGGCATGTTTGTAATTGGGAATATTATTCTGAAACCTTTATACTTGAAGAGGGGATGGGGCTGGGGAAAATGAGTACAAGTTTCTCAGAAGAGCTGCAGTTTAGCATGTTATTGCAGTAATCCAGGTCAGAGATACCTGTGATCTTAATTAAAACAGTGGCCAGAGGGATGAAGTAAAATGAACATAATTAAAGTGGAATTGTCTATTAATTACATGCAGTGAATGAGGCAGAGAGAGACGTCAAGAATGTCTCCCTAGTTTCTGTTCGCACAATGGAACAAGACAAACTTTATGACTTTTTTCTAATTCAAGAGTCAGTGGTTATATGATTTGAGAAATCAACAGTTATTCTTTCATGGGATTTAACACTGTAACATATATATATATATATATATATATATTTTTTTTTTTTTTTCCCCCGGTACGCGGGCCTCTCACTGTTGTGGCCTCTCCCGTTGCGGAGCACAGGCTCCGGACGCGCAGGCTCAGCGGCCATGGCTCACGGGCCCAGCCGCTCCGCGGCATGTGGGATCCTCCAGGACTGGGGCACAAACCCGTGTCCCCTGCATCAGCAAGCGGACTCTCAACCACTGCGCCACCAGGGAAGCCCTATAATATTTTGTATTATGTTTTGTGGTTTATCTTTTATACTTCAGTACCAATTACTCGATTATTAATAGCTATTTCATAGATTTTATAGTTGTGAAATTAGATGCAGAGTATGCCCCTTAAATTTTTTGGTTGCAGTAATTCACCACCATAAAAAGGTGGTGAGGAGTAAGAAGTCCTCTGTACAATAAATGTCAGCTTTTTTCGTTTAAAGCCCAAGAAAATAATATTAATTTTTGCATAATTTCTATGAAATGGAACTGACTAGTTCAATATAGTAGCTCATGTAGACTCCAAAGCTAGAAGCTTAAAGTGAATTGGAGATTTAAAAAATACCAATAAGATTCTGTGGCTTTAAAATACTCTTTTAAATTGCTTTAAATAAATATTTCCTTTAGATAAAAGTCCAGGAAGGAGCAAAGGTAGTGAGGAAGAAAAGCAGAAATGAAAACAGGCACCAAAGGAGTTAAAATGGGAAGAAGATGGTGTGTTCAGATCCAAGGCAGAGTAATTCCTTCTAAAGCATTAATGTACCATGCTATTTTCTTGCTTACAACCTTGTTATCCCTTTCCTTTGGCTACATATTAAACTATATTTTCCTTAGTCTGGCTCTCCAGAATCTGCCCATCATCCATAAACATAATAATAGCTCTCACAGCTCTACCAGTCAGACTGCATGCTTTGCCATTCCTGAATACGAGGTGCATTCACACTGTTGCACATTTGTGCACTGTTTTCACAGCCTAGAATACTTTCTCCTCCTCTATGTAACAAGTTGATTCAGTCATCTTTCAATAGCCTGTATAATTATCAAGTCTTACTTGACACCTTCTAAACTCTCTCAAAAGCAGTTCATTTCTTCCTCTGAGTTTCTCTATCACTTTGTAGATACAGTATTACAGCATTTAACTGGCTGTATTAGTTTCTCTGAGTTGTTGTAGCAAACTACCACAAACTTGATGTCTTGAAACAACAGAACTTTATTCTCTCATAGTTCTAGAGGCTAGAAGTCTGAAATCCAGGTCTCAGCAGGATTGGTTTCTTTTGAAGGTTTTGAGGGAAAAATCTGCTCCATGGCTCTCTCCTAGCTTCTGGTGGTTCCTGGCAATCTTTGGTGTTCCTCGATTTGTAGACACGTCACTCCAATCTCTGCCACCCTTTTCACAAGCTGATCTTCCTTGTGTGTCTCTCTCGGTTTTCTCTTCTTATAAAGACACTAATTTTTGGATTATAGCCCTTAATAACCCAGTATGACCGCATCTTAATTTAACTAATTACAATACCTCTGCAAAGATGCTATTTCAAAATAAGGACATTCTGAGGTTTGGGGTGAATATGCATGTGGGTTGATACCATTTAACCCAGTACACTGACTTTTCCATTTGGGCAACATTTTTGTAGTATCCAGTAAATCATTTATTTTCTGACTTCTCCTTTTCCATTTCAGTATGTTCTCATTTAATGGATAGAGTGTCTTCAGGAATCTCTGTGAAGATACCAGTTAAATAATTTTTAAAGTTCTGTCTCGTTTCTGGTATTAACTCTGGTCCCTCTGTGGGTATTTTTTTTCTATTCTTTCACCTTTGTTCTTTTTTATAGTATTTATTTTCTTGAAATATCTTTTCCTTTGAAAGAGAGTGGGGGTGATTATAGTGTTTTGTGGGTAGATAGGCAGGATCATGCAGAAACAAAGAATTCCCTTCAGGGTGTGTAGGGAGGAGCAGGTGGGCAAGCTAGGGACCCTCTCAAGGCCTAAGAAAGGAAGCTGTATTTGGGGAAAGAAATTTAGTGAATTTCAGTTAATGCAGGGTGACCTTTCTCTTTTCTTTTTCTCCATGCTCTTTGAGGAAATCTGAGGTACTAAGAAGTTTACTTTACTTTTCTCTATCACACCAACACACCTAATAGAAACTGTCTGCTCTACTGTTGAATCTCTACATAATTTAGAGAGCTATTCTTGCTGGCTATATCCTGAGGGAAAATTCTGTAGCCAGCCACTAAAGTAATTCAGGAACTTCCAAGGAGTTGTCCCACAGCCAGCTCCTTGTCTTAGGGCCCGTTGCCTCTGGTTCCTCTGGCTTCTGGATCTCTGTGGGAAGAATTGGACCAACTCCCAGAAAAGCTTCCTCTTGCACCTGTATTGAATTCCATTCTCCCTCTCCCCTGAATCTGCATCTCGATTCGTTCAATTCTGTTTGCTTTATATCTTAATATTTCTGGGTCAGTGATAGCAATGTTTCCTGTTTTCTATCCCTGTGATATTTTTTCATCACTTTTAATGAGACGTGGTCAAGGAGATGAGGTATACTATCTTCGGCTAGAGTTTGATTGTATGTATATAGACTTCTTGCCCATACTCGTTACGAACTTCTGCGTAGAGGCACCGTTCCGTTCTTGTTGTTGTTCTCCAGAGTCATGCACAGTGTCTGGTAGTTTTCTCAGTGGGTTTTTATTACCATATGAACAATTCCATTAGTTCTCTTGTCTACAAGGATGTATTCCTCTATGATTCTTTCCTACAAAGTCATTGTTTCTTCTTACCTTCTTTGGGCCCACCTTCTTTAACTACTTTTTGTCTCTTCTGGTCCCCAAATATATATTCCTAGTGAAGAAATTCAAAGCCGACGTGTAGTGTGTGACTTTATCATTGCTATAAGAAGCTTGTTAGACTAACATTAATACAAAATCCTAGAAAATTATCACTTGGAGAACAGTGACACTTTAATTTATCATCTGTCCACTGAAAATACATTTGTAAGAACATGAACATTGATGGTTAAACAGATGTTTGTGGTACTTAAAGTTCCCCAATAAAGTAACAGCATCAAGCTGAAATAATGTTTACATATTAGTGTGCTTTAATTTTTTACACAGAGACATTGCCAGTGGGACCAAATGCTTAGTCCTTATTTTACAGAGAAACATCTGACTGACGATAATAGATGGCACTGATTGTCCTGCTTATTACATGGAAACGGGGCCTTCAGTGAAGGGTGCTGTGTTCTAAGAAAAGACGCTGAAGAATGGACGTTGTAGCAGCAAGAAAATTAGACAAGGAGAACAGAAAAAAAAAAGATCCTTATTCATCAGAGTATTGTTATCTCATTTCATTTAATATAATGGAAATATCCAAGGTGACTTTTTCCTCATGCTACCTAAAATACAGTTTATCAAACCAGTGCAGTAATGAAGACCATTACATCTAAAACCTAATTATGCTCAGATATTCTCTCTAAATTGTGGCAAATATGAAGACTGAGAAAGACATTTAAAGAAACATATATACATTATAGTGGTCATGCAAATAGAAGGAATTGGAAAAGCCTTCATTTATACAAATATATTGTATATATTATAGACATCAAGTAAAACTTTATTGTTTTTAGGAAAAACCATTGTGAGATAGTAGATAAAATAAAAATTATAAAATAAATCATAGTATTCAAAACAGAATAATTTTAGGACAAATTTATGTTTTTAAGATAGGGGATCATTGTAGTTTATTTATTTATTTATTTTTTGCGGTACACGGGCCTCTCACTGTCATGGCCTCTCCCGTTGCGGAGCACAGGCTCCGGATGCTCAGGCTCAGTGGCCATGGCTCACAGGCCCAGCCGCTCCGCGGCACATGGGATCTTCCCAGACCGGGACACGAACCCATGTCCCCTGCATCGGCAGGTGAACTCTCAACCACTGCGCCACCAGGGAAGCCCTATTTTTCTTTTTAATTTATTATTTATAAATTTATTTTATTTATTTATTTTTGGCTGTGTTGGGTCTTCACTGCTGTGCGCGGGCTTTCTCTAGTTGTGGCAAGCAGGGGCTACTCTTTGTTGCGGTGCGCGGGCTTCTCATTGCGGTGGCTTCTCTTGTTGCGGAGCATGGGCTCTAGGCACATGGGCTTCAGTAGTTGTGGCACGTGGGCTCAGTAGTTGTGGCTCGCAGGCTCTAGAGCGCAGGCTCAGTAGTTGTGGCGCACGGGCTTAGTTGCTCTGCGGCATGTGGGATCTTCCCAGACCAGGGCTCGAACCCATGTCCCCTGCATTGGCAGGTGGATTCTTAACCACTGCGCCACCGGGGAAGCCCAGGAAACCCTATTTTTAAAATAAAAAGTAGTCTTAAATCATAAAAGTAAGTGTTCTTATTATGGACAATTAAGGGAGTATATAATAGACGAAAAAAGAAAATAGCCATTTTGTCCCCCAAAGGCTATTAGAAATTTACTATAATTATTTTATTTTTATTTCCTCTAAGATAATTTTAGTCATAGGGGTATAGAGAGTTTTTTTATCCAATATTTAATCTTTGTAATCAGGAACACAGTACCTTCTGATTTTATTCAAATCTGGTTTTACATCTCAAAAAAGAATTATATCGTTTACTTCATATATGTCCTATGTGTTTACTTCAAGTATTATACTATATATTTTATGTTTAGTTGGTATTGTGAATGGGATCTTGCTCTCCATTACATTTTAACTAGTTATTGATGGCATATGAGTAAGAACTACTTTTAGTATATTAATCATACGTATAGTTATCTTACTGAATCCTTATTGATAGAAATAGTATTTCAGTTTATTGTTTTAGGTTTTGTGGATATGCCATATATGTAAACAATAATTCATTTTATGATTAATATATCTTTTATTTTTTATTTTTATTATATGTATATAATTGGTAACTATATTTATGGTCATAATTTTCAGATATATTTGTATCTGTTTAAAAAATGACCACTATTACTTTCTGTCATTATTTCTCATTTTTGAGTCAATTTGGAAACACTTCTTTGTGATACGCTATATATTTTAAAATTTGTTTTTTAAGAATGAGTTGAGTATGATATATTTTTGTGGGTATTCATAGATCTGAGGATATCTTTCTGTTGCATTGACCTATGAAAATTATCTTGGCTACGTTTAGAATTTTTGGATACACAATTTTGATCACTAGAATCTGCGGTTTCTGTCTCATATTTAGAAATAATGAAAGTAGAAGAAAAAAGAGAATAGGGAAATTCCCTGTGCTATAAGCACAGGCAGGAGCACTAAACAAATCTTGGCCCCAAGAAGGACATCTCTTTCTGCAAGTTCCACTTCTACTTCCACCTTTAGTCTCCAGTTTTCTTGGTATTCTGCAGCCAAGATTCAGAATTGTCCTGAATTTCCTCCTAATCCATTTATGTTCTAGCATAACCTCTCTTAAGAGGCAGCATATTGTGGTGGCTAAGAGTAGAGATCTTGGCATCAGACAGAGCTGGATTTGAATATGGCCCTACGACATATTAGTTGCATGACCTTGGATGATATAATTAACTTCTTTAAGATTTTGTCTCATTATTTGTAAAAGAACCTCCTCATAAGATGCGTATTATGAGGATTAAATGGTATGAGAACTAAATGAGATAATGCATTTAATGTGTGTAGCAGAATGCCTAACATAAAGTAAGCCTTCTGTAAATGGTAACTATTATCATATGAAGCTTGAGAGCAGGCTGATGTGCAAAATCTTTAGTCTAATAATTGGTGGCATCTTTCAAATGCTTGTTGTATCCCTAGATCTTGGGACAGGAGAGCCTCTTTTCATTGGATCATAGGTAGAAAATCCAGGAGGCTGTGGGAGAGTTTCCGAGATTATTTGCATTTTTGTCAATAGCTTTTGGAGCACAGCTGACAACTTTCTATCATTGCCTTGACTATAATTCCACTAAGTTTAGACCCTGTGTTGAAATGATGTAAGATAATATTCCTGATACCATTGCATGCTTCTCTGAAAGACATGAAGGGAGTAAAGATCATGAAGCACAGGGGAGACTGAAATTACTTTTTAAAAATTTTTTTAAATTTTTATTTATTTATTTATGGCTGCGTTGGCTCTTCGTTTCTGTGCGAGAGCTTTCTCTAGTTGTGGCAAGCAGGGGCCACTCTTCATTGCGGTGGCAAGCAGGGGCCACTCTTCATTGCGGTGCGCAGGCCTCTCACTATCGCGGCCTCTCTTGTTGCAGAGCACAGGCTCTAGACGCGCAGGCTCAGTAATTGTGGCTTATGGGGCTAGTTGCTCCGCGCATGTGGGATCTTCCCAGACCAGGGCTCGAACCTGTGTCCCCTGCATTGGCAGGCAGATTCTCAACCACTGCGCCACCAGGGAAGCCCTGAAATCACTTTTGTTTAGTGAATTACTGATGCCTAGGACAGACTGGTACACAGAAGGTCCTCAAAGAAGTGTTTCCTGACAGACTGGCCACTGATTATTTCGTAAGTGGTGAGGTATACTTCCCAGCATGCAGTGCTCCAAAGACTTCTACTTCTTCACCTGCAAATGCATCTCTGAGGGGAGCAACTAGAAACCTTTCTTCCTGCAGCTCAGTGGCTCCCTGGGATGGTTGTCAGACAAGAAGGAACAGAGGACTCTTGAGCATTGTTACACTGCTGGTATTGGAGAACATCACACACTGGCAACTCTCTCCACTCGTGAACTATCAAATAATTGATAGTTCAGCACTAATTTTTGAAGCAGTTAGTGTTCAAATAGAGACAGATAACTTCTCCAGCTGTCCAGTGACACCACTGCCAGAACAACAACAAAGATGGTTGGGTCCTTGCCAGAGGTGATTTCTGTGGTCCCAGAGGTGGAGAAAGGGTAAAATTTAATACCATTTTCATTCAAACGTTATTGGACCAACATATCCCTGTATTTTTTTCTCTTCTTGTTGGCTTTTATACAACTTCTGCTTGCATGTTAATAGTCTCTTCCTAGTATATTTTACTCAAGAAACGTATGATGATTACAAAAAAGAAGACTTTTAATTATTACTAAATAATTGCTCATAAAGGCTATGTTATTTGAGGAAAACTTAGTAACTGCTAATGAGCTATATAGAGATGCGTCTTATTTCAGGTGTGTTTTAAAATATATGGGTATATGCATTCCTAACTTCTGGAAATTTGATTTCTCATAATTTTATTTTATAGTTCTCAGGTTATTATATTTATGTTATTAGTTGTGCTATTTTCATGCAGGGAATAGTCCGTGGGCAGTTAAATTAAACAGTCTGTTCCATGATGTACTTGGGGCAAAGTAGCATCTTGCCTCTGCCTTCAGTTTGGTTCCACAGTCATTCCCTTTGGCCTTCACTGTGTCTCTTCTGCAAATAACTCTCCTTGCAAGCAGAGTCAGCATGCCCCACTGTGAGTTCCGCATGGTTCAGTAAGTGAGGAATAGGCAGGTGAAGGAATACAGCCGAGAAAATAAGGACAAAGAAAGAGGTTGGAACAAAAGAGCATACGCTATAACTGTAATTCAGTAAGACTGATTTTTCTGGTGTTTGGTAACTTGTCTCTTGGAGTTGCTTCCAACAGAGGATTTCTAAAAATGCTTTAAACAATGGCAATGTCATACTAAGGGCATAATCTCCCCAAGAGGAAGTGTGTTCTTCAGTACACAAGTCCTTTGAGATGCTGCATCATAAAAAACAAATTCTGCTTGAGAAATGAGTCACACTGTATCTCCACCTGTCGATTCACAGTGCACATTGTGCATTAAGCCTCTGAGAAATCCCATTTAAAACAAAAAGGAAAATTGCCTATCTTCCAATTTCCTTCCCCAAAACATATAGTTTCAAGGCGTATCTTTCATAAATACTGTCCTTTGGGCACTTTTTTAAAAGGAGATGATATCATTGCTTATCTGAGTTTTGATTTGTGTGTTTTTAAAGCCATTGCTGTGGAGTCACATATTGCAGGAAAGGTGTTAAAATGGCTAATGAAAGGAAAATGACACCTGTGATTCAGGTATCTAAGTTAAACTGCAGGACCGAAATGGCAAAATTTTATGAAATGAGGATTCGGTTCAACTCTGTGTGCCTTTGAGTTTGGCCACCATTCAAGATAACATTTGAGGGGTTTGATCACATGATTCCATAACAGAATAAGGAATCAAGAGCTAAAAAATAAAAAAAAGTAACATGAAAAGAATGTCTTCACGCTTAACAGCAGACCTTTCAAACATAGAAAAGACTAGTGAAATGCTGTCAACTTTGTAAACAACCAAGATTGTTTCTCAATCTAGTAATCTTACTTTTAGGATGAATTATAAGAAAATGTATTCAATATGAAGAAACTAATCTTTGCACAAAAATATTCCTTGAATAATTATTTTATATTAGTGAAAAATTTGAAATAACTTTAATTTCCATCAAAGGGAGATAAAAGATATATGTAAATTATGACAATCCACATGATGAAATATTACTGTACTGTGAAAAATAATATGTATGAAAAAATCTTAGTAATATGGAAAACTATTTATAAAATATTCTCGTAGCAGGTTTAAATTCTACTTATTTCATATATTATTAGCAACTTAAATATATGGTAAAAGAATTCTGAGAATTAGTGAAAAGTTATTTATATAACTGAGCTATAGAGATTTGAGATCATTTACTTTTTCATCCTAAAAGGATTACGTGTTTCTAAGTTTTGTACAGTGGTCATTTGTTAACTTTATAAAAAATATGAATGTACCAGTTTTAAAGAGCACATTTCTAAGGTATAGCAGTGTGCACAAATGAAGCTCTTAGCCCTGAAGATGTAGCAGGTCGGGAATTCTGTAAATCTTTCTGCTTTAAAGGAATAGGTAAATTATCAAAAATCTCACATCTAATGTCTAAACTCTAATGCACACCACAGAGAGAAATTATCAGTGAGAAAAATTGTGTCCAATTTAATTTTTATTTATTAATTGATTAGATATTTATTGAACTTTATGCCTCCTAAGTGCTATTGGTACTGGAGATTATCTCTAGCCTGAAGAATCATACAGTCTAACTGGGATTTGGAGGTGCAGCAGACAGGTAAACAAATTACACAGTTTGGTAAATTCATGAGAGAGATAACACAGAATGTCTTAAGAACCCATAGAATGAGCATCTAACCAGACCTGAAAATCAGGAAAGATTTCCTTGAGAAGGCAACACCTGAGCTGAGTCAAATGACAGGTTCAAAGCAGGCAGAAGAGTAAGAAGCAATATGTTCTTCATAGAGGGGGCAACACTGAGAATGTCTCGAGTTTGAGTGCCCCCCAAGGCAATCATTTTGGCTTGAGTAGAGTACAGATGCACAGAGGAATGGTGAGGGAGAGCCCAGTGTTTTTCCTTAAAACGCACTAGATGGTTCTAGAACTCCAAGAATCATTCTCAGAGACGCCTAAAGAAAATTTCCAATAGTCTAGGATTTGTAGCCTCTTTTGTACTGTGACTCCACTGATATACCTCTATTTTCTTTATTGGCATTACAATGAAATTGAAATTAATAACTAAAGTAACATTTATAGGAGACTATGATAGTACATTTATTTAGTAGATAGCAGATTTTATAGCATTCTGTTTTCAGAAATACATACAAATTGAATAAGTATGCAAACTAATAAATCACATAAACTTAGTAATGTGTTACCATTGTGCCAGTCCAAAGATGTCTTTCATAATTCTGTCCTCTATTATCTGGTTAAATATAGCATCTGTTATAGCATTCCTATAAAGGGTTACACATCAAGTCTTTTTTGTAACTCTTTTTTGGCGATACGCGGGCCTCTTACTGTTGTGGCCTCTCCCGTTGCGGAGCACAGGCTCGGGACGCGCAGGCTCAGTGGCCATGGCTCATGGGCCCAGCCGCTCCGCGGCATGTGGGATCTTCCCGGACCGGGGCACAAACCCGCGTCCCCTGCATCGGCAGGTGGACTCTCAACCACTGCGCCACCAGGGAAGCCCTGTAACTCTTGATTATTCTATTTCTTCCATGAGAATTCGACAGATCTTACATCATTTCAGATGTAGAATTTGCTCTTAACATTCCAGATATGTTCTCTATATCCTTCCAGCTCTATACCTCTGTCCCTTCAGAGATAGCCTGCATTCATGTATCCATTAATGGATATTTACATACTAAAAATTTCCCATGAGAATATCAGCCCTGATTCTGAATAGTGAGGATTGGGCACGTAACCACTACAAGTATTTAAACTCTGTTTTGTCTCTGTGGATTCACAGATCATTTTGCAGGCAGGCACTGAGATATGTGTGTCTCTTTAATCAATGCGTCTTACAGGACTAGATGAATATTTTGAATATA
Source organism: Globicephala melas (assembly GCF_963455315.2). NCBI lineage: Eukaryota > Metazoa > Chordata > Mammalia > Artiodactyla > Delphinidae > Globicephala > Globicephala melas. The sequence goes on from NC_083323.1 coordinate 42,613,258, forward strand.
ATCTTTCTTAGGTGCTGTGAGATAATTAAAAGACATCGCTGTGAGATAATTAAAAGAGATCACTGTGCCTGGTGACTCCTACCTACATTTCCTTAATTCAGGAAAAAAATGCTGTGTGGCAGCACATTCTATCAGGTAATGTAAAGCAAGGTAAAAAGAAGTGCCTGGCAGAATTAGACCTGGGTTTACATATCCGCTCTGCCAATTAAATTATTGATTTCCAGGGAGTTACCTCACTTCCCCTGCTGAAAGGGGAGATGTAGTAAGGGTTAAGTGAGAAAAATATATAAATTGACTTCACATAGAAGGTACTTATCTAATGGTTGATATTATTGTTAGTGATTAAATCCAGTGCCATTAACCCAGGTTTCCTTAGCCTAGCCGATCGACATCTGTGGAGACTCAACTAGATGATGAAGTTGGGACTACTAAGTATCTGCTCTTGAACAGTGCAAAAAATGTTCAGCTCCTACAAAAGGATGTATGATTATTAAAATTATTCATTTTGTGTTTCTACAAAATGGAAGACTCTGTGTCATTAATGGGGCTACACAAGTCCTTATAGAATTTACATTTAGAAAACATGAACCAATTATTACAAGGAAATATGATGTGTTATAACAGTGTGTATACAGGGAACATATAGAAAGTGGATTTAATCAAGCCAAGGTAATCAGAGAAAACCTACAGGAATTAAACTTTATAGATTTTTTTTAACATCTTTATTGGAATATAATTGTTCTACAGTGGTGTGTTAGTTTCTGCTTTATAACAAAGTGAATCAGCTATACATATACATACGTCCCCATATCTCCTCCCTCTTGAGTCTCCCTCCCACCCTCCCTATTCCACCCCTCTAGGTGGTCACAAAGCACCAAGCAGATCTCCCTGTGTTATGCAGCTGCTTCCCACTAGCTATCTATTTTACATTTGGTAGTATTTATAAGTCCATGCCACTCTCTCACTTCGTCCCAGCTTATCCTTCCCCCTCCCCGTGTCCTCACGTCCATTCTCTACGTCTGTGTCTTTATTCCTTTCCTGTTCTGCCCCTAGGTTCTTCAGAACCATTTTTTTTTTTTTTTAGATTCCATATATATGTGTTAGCATATGGTATTTGTTTTTCTCTTTCTGACTTACTTCACTCTGTATGACAGACTCTAGGTCCATCCTTTGAAGGAAGAGTATGGATTAGGAGAAGTGGGTGTGAAGGAAATGTGTATGAGCTATGAGAGGGAGGGTGTCAGGGGGACGAGGGGTGAGTGCGATGCTCTTGAGGAAGAGAATGGAGCTGAGCAAGGCTGGAGCTCTGAGAATCTGAGAGGGACAGTGGGTGGCGAGATTGCAAAGGCAGATGGAGATAGTGGAGAGCCTGGTAAGCCACTTAAGGATGGATAAAAGGACAAGGGCAAGAATGGAAGAACAACCAGTGAAGGAGGAATTACACAAATCGAGGCAAGATTCTTCTGTTTGAGCATCTTAGTGTACTTCCCCTTCATGGCTAATTGTCATACAGTGTTTGCCTATAGAAGTGTACACAGTGAATAGCAAACTTGAACTACAAGTTTCTTAAAAACAAAGCAACTTTTTATTGGACAATCTGGACTTTACTTATATTTTTTTAACTGGAAAATAGTAGCAGCTTCACTTTTTTTTGATCAACAAAATATTTTAAGACAAGAATATTATTCAGTTTACTTTCACATTCCAGGTTAGAATAGATTTCTGTTACTAAAGTTGTGGGACCATCTCAAGGGGAGCTGACATTTCATATTCTTACATCTCTTTATGGTGAGAAGAAAAAGATATCATTCAGTTGGACTTGAAAAGAAGCATAATGATTATGCTGAAATTCCTAACGTGTAGCTAATATTTCAAAGACACATTAAAGCCTTACAGCAATTTCAGATGTAGTTTGCTTTTATCTCTAGGATCTTGTCGTTTCCTGGTCTTTCCAGTCACTGGTTATTTTATTCCTGAGTATGACTCATAATTTTGGTGCATTGGGCACAGTGGTTTTTGTATTTTTTTACTTTTTGGATTGGACACTGAAGAGAAAGTTTAAATATTTTTATTATGGTGGATATCTGCTATAATAAACTACAATTTGTTTTAGAAATGATCATGGTTACAGAAGCTCCTACTTAGCACAAAGGATTTGTCAAATCTAGGTTTGAGATATATGTATTAGTAGTCTGTTTGTGGGGAATATTTGAGCTAAGGTCACCAACATCTCTGCATTATGTTACTTTATTATGAAACTTGTAAGAAAACTTCTAGTAGTGGAGTCACTCCTTTCAATTAATGCACTGTGATTTTGGAATGTCTCTGTTAACATATAAATATGTTTCCTGAGAGGGGTAACATTGTTGGGCTCTTTTTAGCCACAAACACTACAACAAATTAGTGATCAGATTGCTAACTGTTTCATCAGAGAGGGTCTGGAAGAAGTAAGAAGCAAAAAACAATCTGTTTGGGGATAGAAGGTCCGAATAACTTCTTCATTCTGTCTCTCATCATCTACTGTTAGACATCACGTGTCCCTAGCACCCAGTACAGTGCCTGGCACAAAATAGCCCACAATATCTTGTCCTCAATTCTCAAATCCTGGGGCAGAGGGGGAAGCTCTGGGAAAAGAACATTTTTTAGTAACTGATTTGCAGTAAAACTTGTCCTGAAGTGAGGTGAGGCTATTTATAGTCTTCTTTATTTATCCCACTTAGTGTGAATGTTTGGATTGCTGCAGAAATATTAATATGCTTGATTATAGGGTGCTGCCCCAGACCCTGCTGGACGTATTATGTAACATGTGTTAAAGGTACTGTATTGCCTTTCTAAAATATAAAAAAAAAATCGTAATTCTGAAGTACATCTGGCCCTAAGGGTTTTGAGTAAGAGACTGAAGATCTTGGAAAGTATCACGTATTCAGTGCTTCCCACGAGTCAGGTGGGGCACTATGTGCTGACACACGTCACCTTTTTAATACATGAGAGGCAGCTGTTTCAGAGTGGAAAGAGCAGGGATTTGAAAAACAAACTACCTGGGTTGGAATTTCAGGTTTATTCTTTAACCCCCTGTATGCCTTTGGGTACTAGTCTTTTCCTCCCTTTACCTCAGTTTTCTTATCTCAAAATAGAGAGGTAACATTTCCCTAATAGACTTGTAATGGAGATAAAATGACTTAAGAAATGCAAAGCACTTATAACTATGCTTCAGAGAATTATTATTGTTAATCATTTTGAGAAAACTGTGATGTTGGCACAATGTTCCTCATTTTATAGATGAAAAAATTGAGATATAATGAAGTTTGATAACTTGCCTGTGTTCACACAGCAGGAAAGTCATTGAGAAGGGTTTGAATCTGTGATGTCATCAGATCTGCACTTTTCACTGTTGTACTCTATTGCTTCTCTGCAAAAAATGGTGCTTTAATGATGAACTGCTTGGAATGAAAGTATTGAGAGAAAGAGGCTGCTTGGAGAAGGTCAAGTGGTAGGTACTCTAGTGGGAGGCCTCAGCAGCCATGAAAAGGTGGACAGGTATACTTAAGGGAGGAGACAGAAATCAAAGGCTGAGATAAAAGTAGTAAACAGTTCTTGCTGCTCTACAGTACTGCATAGGATTTGTCGCAGCTGCATTGCTGTGGATAGGCAGGTATGTCCTGTAGACAGAAGGAGACTGGAAAAAGGGCGATTTAAGCATTGGAAAAAGTGAAAAAGTACTGTTGTTAGAAGTAGCGAACCAGTTTACTTTATGGACACAGTTCATTATTCTTAAAATAAGGGTAAGGAATTATTATTTTCTTAATTTAAATGAGGTCCTCAATCCTCATACCTGGGATCATAACTTGGTTGCATTTTAAATGAACTGACTTTTTTTTTAAACATCTTTATTGGAGTATAATTGCTTTACAATTGTGTATTAGTTTCTGCTGTATAACAAAGTGAATCAGCTTATACATATACATACATTCCCATATCTCCTCCCTCTTGCGTCTCCCTCCCACCCTCCGTATCCCACCCCCCTAGGTGGTTACTGAGCTGATCTCCCTGTGCAATGCAGCTGCTTCCCACTAGCTATCTATTTTACATTTGGTAGTGTATATATGTCCATGCCACTCTCTCACTTCGTCCCAGCTTACCCTTCTCCCTCCCCATGTCCTCAAGTCCATTCTCTACATCTGCGTCATTATTAAATGAGTTGACTTTTGAGTTTTGCCTTACATTTCCATGGGAATCCTGAAAACCAATTCGTCAAGTTCGTTCCTTACTTTACCTTGAGGATCGTTATCTTCAGTATTGAAGACTGTCCACAAAGGCTCTCTGTTCAAGAATTTATTGTGAAGCATTGTACTCAACAAGTTATAAGAAAAACAAAAAGTATGCAACTATGTGTGAGTAAATAAGAAAATTGTGAAGAAATTTATGTTTTTGGAAAGACATGAATTATCAAAAACACTAACTATGGAAGACCCTGAAAATTGCCAAAAGTTACACTAAGAAGGCTTGAACCTGACTAGTTTCATAACAAGTTCTTCTAAACTTTTGAAAAATGGTAATTTTCACAATATATAATTTATTTCAGAGCATCAGAAAAGATTTTATAAAAAGATACCAAGTAAATGTATGAAAATCTTCCAGTTTTAAATCTGACAGAGTAAACGTTATACAGCAAACTTACCTACAAGTATAGAATGCAAAATTACTAAATGGAATACTTGCAAATTGAATTTAAAGATATTAGAACATTGATCTACCACAATCAGGTTGCATTTATTATAGGCATTATAAGGGTGAAAATCTATTATTAAAACAAGTCAAATCAACACATCAAATAAGAAATAATAAACAGCTTGCATGCCTTGAAATCAAAAGAAAAAAACAATAAAAACTTAATTGGAATAGAGAGTGTTTAACAATAAATTGAACATACCAAATTCATTAGTTTTCCTTATACCAAGAAATAACTTGTGATGAAATAGAACTAGTTTATACATGAATGTAACATATAAAAGAGGCTTCACATCGTTAGAAATTAATAGCACCGATTCAACTACATGGAGACGTACATGCATAAATTAACCAAAATACATTAGTAGGTCTGGGGGAAAAAATCAAATTGACTTCAAATCTTTTTTCTCATATAATTGGAATTGATATCCAATTACATGGGATTTTTTTTTTAATGCTTTGTAAATTTCTTCTTGTCCTCTGATTTAAGGAACATTTCTTTAGCTAGTTGTCATATTTCTTCTTCTATATTTTAACCAAAATAGGAAAACTGAGACTGATAAAAATGATAAATGGTCTTTTTTCTAAGGAGCAATTATTTTCACTTTTTAAAAATTATTTGCCCTCTGAATGTTTATAGACAAGTAAAACACTGTATCATTTCCTACAGAAAGCCTAATTTTTACTAGTACTCTGATTCAGCCTTAGAACTGATTTAATTTTGTAGTAGTATATACATCAAATATTGTTGGAAAAAAAATATTGTTGGAACACGTAGGTAAAATTTTTTAGAATTATGGGATTTAATTCTTACTCTTTCATTATCTTCTTTCCTTTAGTGTATTTCTGTGTATCATAATTAATCTTGAAGTGAGATTTCCTTCTGGTTTGTTTCCTATAGGGATGTAACGTTCAATCCTAAAGATAAAATATGCACTGGGTTCCTATTACCTGATCTATTAGCTCATCTGTCCCAGAACTTTACTGTTCGTGACCTTTTTCCTTTTCTGAATAAGGAGGTCTGAAATGCTTGCACCTTTATGAAATGGCAGTGATACTAACTATATAATGTAATTACTGTTAAAGAATAGATGGGATGGATATATTCCTTAACTCTATTGCTTGCTTCATCCTGGCAGTTTGGATCCTTCTGTATCAAAGGCAGAAGTATCTTAGTGCTAAGCTGTGCTCCTAAATGTTTTCATTTATGGTATCCCATTTTTCTTTACTACAGTTCTGTGACAGTGTTTTTTTGGAGGGTGGTGAATTTTTGTTATTTTTATTATTCTGTTTGACTCAATTCCCATTTGAGGGTTACAGAGCTCTGAATAGTTACATACTTACAATGTTGGTAAGCTGCGAAACCAATTTCCAAACTTGGTATATCTTGCTCCAAATCTAGGGTACTTTTTATTCTACAATGAAGTGTTTGAAAATATTTTTAACAGTCAACAAAACACAAGGTCAGGAAATGAACTTTCCACACTGCCTTCACCAACATAACTCTGCTAAATGAATTTGATGTCGATTACACTAAGAGCTTCAAGAAGCATTTTGCCATCCCCGTGGACCAATTTTCCAGTTTAATTCTTACCCACCACCTGATTTCTTTTTGGGAAGGCCTAGTTTCTAGTGAGAGCTAGTAGGCCTATGCATCCACACTAATTTGTATGGTACAGTAGAACTGTATTGCTAAGCTTAGATGTAGGTTGTGATGAAAGTAGAAGAGTGTCTTGACTACTTCATTAGTATTTCACGTCTGGGCCATGCCTTCAGTGTGTTCCTGGGGATAATTGTATTACAAAAGTTGAGAGGATTAACCAGTATTCTCATTGGGCACTCCACATTCCAGAAGACATGGGCATCAATGGCAAGCCTTGTCACTCGATTCTTGGACAAGGTTTTTACTCTGTCTGCATATCACCTTTAGTGTGTTAATATGCAACTCTGGATATCATCTTTAGTGTGTTCATATGCAGACAAGGAACATTGTTGTTTACCTCTGTCCTCCACTTTGTTCCTTTATAAAATAACTCTGATTTTTTTTCAGGTAGACACCATTCTCTGTATACAGCTATATGTCTCAGGTGATGTTGACTCCAACCCAGATACACTGGTGGACCTGAATGATCCAAGAACAATCCCATTTCTCTTGTCAATGAATGGTTCAATAAAACAATGAAATTTTAGGGCAAGTCTCCAAGGAAACTTTTGGAGAAATTGTCTTCCTTCTAAAGAGTTTGCCTCAAGATTAGAACTTAATTTTTCTTTTCTGTATGATATTATGTCCAGATATCATGACTGAAACAGTTGTTTGATGAAAGATGAAGTGAGTACAAGGGATCTTAGAGCAGAAAAATTGAAGGAACCTGGTCATTAGGGGAGCTACTGAGTCAACCAACCTTGAAGCCACTCCTGGTTTGCATAAAGTTTAAGATGAATTTTCCTATATTTTAAGTCAGTTTTAGTCAGTATTTCTTGTTTATTGCAGCTGAAAGAATTTTAATTTACACAATTCCCAAATTTCCTTCCGCTTTGACAATTCTTTAAAAATATATATATATATATTATTGATATTCCACAGTAAGCTTATAGGATTAAAAGCACATTTCCTGAACCCTGTGTCTATTCATGGAATAACATTACTTCTTCCTGGTGTTTCTTCATTGCTCTTTTTGCCAGGAAGTAGGGGAAGAGATCAGATTTTATTAAATTCTCTAATGTAAGTTTATTAAAACTTCTCCTTAATTCTCACTTCATCCCATAGCAACTCCTCTTGGAAAGTAGCTCTTGGTTTTTATGTTTTTATGTTAACACTTGATTATTATATTAACAAGACAAAATAATAAAAAAAATTTCAACTATAATTCCATTACTTTATGTTATGGGCTGAATTGTAGCCCTCCACAATTCACATGTTGAAGCCCTAACCCTCAGTACCTCACAATGTGACTGCATTGGAGATAGGGACTTTAAAGAGGCAGTTAAGTTAAAATGGGGTCAATAGGGTGGACCTTAATCCAATGTGATTGGTATCCTTATAAGAAGAGGAAATTAGGACACAGAGACACCAAATAGAGAAAGAACCATGTGAGGACCCAGTGAGAAGGTTGCCATCTGCAAGTCAAGGAGAGAGGTCATGGAAGAAACTGAACCTGTCAATGCCTTGATCTTGGACTTATAGCCTCCAGAACTATGAGAAAATAAATTTCTGCTGTTAAAGTCACCCAGTCTGTGGTATATTGTCATAGCAGCTGTAGCAAACTACTATACTCTAAAACAATTGTTTTCATTTCTTCCTGTTTTCCAATGTGTAAAGTCGAAGTTCAGTGTATAATAATTTGGAGAAATGTTTTACTTAACTTTCTTAACACTTTCATATTGATGCAGTCTTCCTCTTTAGGCTTTCTGAGAGACACACTATCCCATCAATATACTTCTTTTTTCACTATTGTGAATTAAATTATTGAGAACATTACTGAGGCATTAGTGTTAAGAACATATTTGAAAATACACATTTTTTCCATTTGAATTTTTTTGACAAACTCTCAGGACTTGGACTGCTATTTCAGAGGTCACAAATATTTTTAATGCCCTTTAATAAGAACTGCTAGATTAATATCCAAAGAGATTATATAAATTTACAGTATCATTTGAAATGAATCGTTCTATCTGTTTCCAAAGTCGAGATGGTAGGGATTCGTTGTTAACTGAAGTGGTGGAAAAGACAGTTCAATCAGATCAATAGATCACTCTTACTGTAGTAAGGAGAATGGGTTTATAGAAATTAAGGCAAGAATGGCAGTTGGGAGGTAGACGGCTCCACTAGTGATTTATGGGGCCATGATGATTATTCAGTTAAGGCAGTGCTAGTGAATATGGAAAAGGGACTTGGATTTGAAATGTGTTAAGGACATGATCTTAACACGATGTCAAAGTGATTATGTGAAAGAGAGAGAGTCAGATAACTCCCAAGTTTTGGTCTGAGTGACAGGTGTCATTAATTAAGATTGTGAGAAAAGATGATAAATACAATTTAGACATGCTGAATTGATGTGTTTGTGGGACGTGCAGATGCATGTGTCCATCAGGCATTTGAACATATGCATGAGGCTCAGGGAGAGTAAGGGCTGGAGTATATTAGAGGGTTCAGGACAGGCATGTAGAGTAATGAGAATACCACCCCAAGAGTAGAACCCTAGGAGATGGCAAAATGTAAAGAGTGGGCAGAGAAGAGTCACAAAGTAGCTTGATAAATAATGGCCATGGAGGTAAGATATCATCATCCAAGAGAGAGCCAACCATCAAACGAAGGGAGTAAAACATTTACAAAGGATTCAAACAAAGGTCAGCGTGACCTGTGCAGTCTAGAAGTCCAATAATATAAGGCCTGAAACGTGCCTATCCAATTTATCAACATGGAGATTATTGATGACTTTTGGATGAGCAGTTTCTGTGTGGGAAGCTTCCATATTCCAGTGGGATGAGAGGAAATAGTAAAGTCTAGTGTAAAATATTATTTCAAGAAGATTGTCTAAGAAAGGAAAGTAAAAGAGTTTTAGTAAGAAAGAACTGCAAATTCAGAGAACTGTGGATCTGGATTCAAGGGAGGATACTGTTTGAAGCTGGATATGACTTGAACATATTCAGAGCCAGGAGAGATCAAGAAATTGAAAAGAAAGAAGATAAATAGCTTTTGAAATGAGTCAAGGAAAAGGTAGAAAATGAAATGACTTATAGTAGACTCTCAATATTTCCTAAATGAATAAATGAGTTGATACCAGTGGAAGGATTAATGAATCACACAAGAATCACTCATCCTCTGAGAATGAAGGTAATTGCAGTGTATCAGGTTTAAATGTAGATAAAATTCTAAATGGGTCAGGAGATGAGCCAGTTTATGTCTGCGGTTTTGGTTTTTATGATGAAGGTAGCAGGTGAGAAGTTGAATAGGACATTTGAGAGGATATTAAAGGCTTGTACCATATATATTAAATTACTGAGAAAAAGAGAATTTATCAGGAGGAAAGAGTACTACATAATTATATGATCTGGATTTGGAGATTTTTCTCAATGAAGAGAGATGAGTGTGGACAGGGGTGGAGAGGGAGATTAGGGCAAATCTCTTGATTCTCATCTTTCTCACTAAGATGACAACTAATGGGCATTGTCATGGAATATGGTATGTTGTATTATTTTTCTTCAGTGTATAGGTGTTGTTACCAGTTTTTGTATTTTTTAATGAGAGGATTTGAATTCAAAGCTGCAAAAAGTGTGAATCTGGTAGAGTACAGTACATTGGGTACAGTTTATCTGTTTTTTAAAAAAAATTATGGTAAAATATACATAACGTAAAATTCACCATTTTAATAATTTTTGTGTGTACAGTTTTATGGTATTAAGTACATTCACACTGCTGTGCAACATTCACCACCATTTGTCTCCAAAACATTTTCATCCTCTCCAACTGAAACTCTGTACCCATTAAGCACTAACTCCCCATCTGATTTTTCCCCCACCCCTGGCAACCACCATTCAACTTTCTGTCTCTATGGATTTGGCTACTCTAGGAATCTCATATAAGAGGAATAATACAATATTTGTTCTTTTGTGACTGGCTTATTGCACTTAACATACTGTTCTGAAGTTTTCATTCATGTTACAGCATGTCAAAATTTCCTCCTCTTTTTAGGCTGAATGATATTCTATTGTATGTATGTATCACATTTCATTTATACATTCATCTATGGGTGGGCACTTGGGTTGCTTCATATTTGGCTATTGTGAATAATGCTGCTGTGGACATGGGTGTACAGTTGTCTATTCAAGTCCCTGCTTTCAATTCGTTTGGATCTATACACAGAAGTGGAATTTCTGGATCATATGATAATTCTATGTTTAATTTAGTGAGAAATTACCATACCATTTAGCAGCTGCACACATTTACATTCCTATCGGCAATACCCAAGGTTTCCAATATCTCCACTTCCTTGCTAACACTTGTTATTTTCTGTTTCTCTGATAATAGCCATTTTAAATGAGTGTGAAGCTGGTATCTCATTGTGGTTCTCATTTTCATTTCTCTAGTGACTAGTGATGTTCAGCATCTTGTCATGTGCTTATTGGCCATTTGTATATCTTCTTTGGAGAATGTCTATTCAAGTCCCTTGCCCATTTTTTTATCAGGTGGGTTTTTTTGTTGTTGTTGACTTGTAGGATTTCTTATGTATTCTAGATATCATTCCCATGTCAGATATATGCTTTGAAAAATATTTCTTTCACTCTGTGGGTTGCCTTTTCATTCTGTTGATAATATCTTTTGATGCACAAAAGTTTTTAATTTTGATAAAGTCTAATTTATTTATTTCATTTGTTTACTGTGCTTTTGGTGTCATTTCTAAGAAATAATTGCCATATCCAATGTCATGGTTCAATTCTCCTATATTTTTTTCTAAGACTTTTATATTACTTTACCTGTTTTAATGGTAAATCATCACACTAATTATTTTTTAATACTATGAATAAGAAAGTATAATGGCTGAAATAAAATTATAATAAATATCTAAAATTAAACTAATAAAATGAAAGTAGCATATCTCATGGAAGAATTTCCCTACTTATTGAAAATTAGGTTACAATAAAACTGTGCTTAGGGGCTTCCCTGGTGGCGCAGTGGTTGAGAGTCCACCTGTCGATGCAGGGGACACGGGTTCGTGCCCCGGTCTGGGAAGATCCCACATGCCGCGGAGCGGCTGGGCCCGTGAGCCATGGCCACTGAGCCTGCACGTCCGGAGCCTGTGCTCTGCAACGGGAGAGGCCACAACAGTGAGAGGCCCGCGTACAGCAAAACAAAACAAAACAAAAACAAAAACACAAAACTGTGCTTATATTCTTGCAATAATGCAAAAAGTTTGCTAAACATTGATATGGGATAGGGATAAGCAAAGTTGATTGGGACATGGTCTGCTAAGAGATAGTAGATTATGGAATTCAGTAGGTGATTAAAATAAAGCAGGAGTGCCCATAAGGCTTGAAAATTCCAACTTTCAGTGAAATCGCATGGGTCTCAAACTCCACAGTTATGTTGAAAATTTTTCTGCAATTTTCTCCTTATCCAATTGATTGCTGAGTTTAAAAATGTTTATCTTACTGTTACCTCTTACCTACATATTCTTCCCATTTGCACACTGCTGCTCTTTTGATATTACAGAAATAGCTTCCACAATGAACTTCCTATCTCCTCTGCATGGATTATTCATGGGAAGATTATGGCATTGGGAAAGTTGGAGCATGTATTTTTCTTAAAAAATTTTGTGTTAGGTATTTACAAAATACATTGAAAGAGGCATTTGGAAAAAAAATCATAACTTTATTAGACTTCCGTACACTTATTTTATGGTTCAGGTTGTTTTCTAAAGTTATTTATTCGGGGTATGCCAACTACTCTTACACTATGTTGTTAATCTTGCTAAAGCACAACTCAGATAACATGCTTACTGACTTCAAATCATCCAAGGCTATTCTTATCTTCCACAGCACTTATGCATTCATTCATTTAAAAATATTGAGTAACTTCTATGTGCAAGTTGCTGTTTTGGGCACTGGAGATGCAGAAATGAACAAAGCAGACAAAACCTTTACTCTTGTGGATTTTACATTTTATTGGGGGAGCAGATAGAAAATAAATGAATAATTAAATGCTGTATATTATGTGGTGATAAAAGTATGGAGAAAAATATTTGACAAGAGATGAGGGCTTCAATGTCATAACTATGAAGAAGGGCTTCAGTGGAAAGAGAATATTTGAGCAGAGGCCTGAAGGAAATAAGACAGGAAGTGGAGCAAAAAAAAATTATGTGAAAAGTGTATTCAGATAAAGACAGTGGGCAAGTGCACAAGTTCCACACTAGAAAGTATGCCTGGTGCCTTTGAGGAGCACCAGGGAGGCTGTTTGGCTGATGCAGGGATGGAAGAGAGCAGCGGTAAATGGAGTCAGAGTGTGAAGGGCCTGCAGGCTATTATAAGGACTTCAGATTTTACTCTGAGCCAGACACTATTGAAACATTTGAGCAAGAAGAGTGACATGACCTGGCTTCTGTTTAAAATGATTACTGTGGTCATTATTGTGAAACACATTGTAGGGCTGGGAGCAAGGGCTGAGTCAGGGTTAGGGGGCTATTGTAAGAATATAGGCAAGACATGGTGGCTCTCAACAGAAAGGAGGTTATAGAAGTGAGTTACAGCCCAACCTACATTTCTTGTCCCATTCCAGCTCAGATGAGAGGACGGCTGGAGTGGATGACAGTGCTTAGGGCAAGCATGTACAATAATGAGAGTAGTACCAAGGATGGAACCCTAAGAAACAGCAAAATGCAAGGGTAACTGCCATCCCAGGTACACAGTGTTTCAGTTAAGTCTGACTTCCTGATCTTTGGCCGTTCTTCTGTACTTTTTGCTCTTTGGCCCTTTACCTGAGCATTTGCTTATCTTTCCTACATGTCAAAATTCTATTAATGAGTTAAAACTCGTCACAGATCCACTGCCTTCATAAATAGGGTTGTCAAATTTAGCAAGTAAAAACATAGGAGGTCCAATTAAATTTGAATTCCAGATAAACAATGAATACTTTAAAATATAACTATGTCCCAAATACTGCACGGGACACAGTTTACTATTTTTTCATTGTTTATTAAAATTCAAATTCATCTGGGAGTCCAGAATTTTATCTGGCCAACCCTATTAATAAGCTGTACTTGAACACTGAACTTTGTCAGGTTAGGTTTTGTTATGCCGAGGTAAAATGAAACTCCAGAGTCTTTGAGACTTTAGACAACAAAGTTTTGTTTCCTGCTTATACTACATATACTTTATGGAGCAGCAGAGAAGCCCTATTAATTGTAGTTCTTCAGAGACTACCATTTCAAAGTTGCTTCTTACGATGCCAGAGGAGGAAAATAGAGAGCTTTGCAGAATCTCACATGAGCAATTAAATGCTCTGGCCTGGAAGTAACAAACATAACTGCCACTTGCAACTCATTGGCCAGAAATAGTCCTTTGGGCCCATCAACTAAAGAGGAGCCAGAGTTCAATTCTATTATGTCCTGGGAAAGAGGGGGCTGGAACTATGTAGAGAAAAGCACCAAAGGTGTAATCTCTATGTACAATTCCCCATAGGTGTAATCTCCCCTTTCTTGAGCCCCGTAGGGATTTATTTGTTATTCCCTAATGATATTTATCTTATTTTAACCACTTTCTACTTATTTAATCCTTTTGGGATGAATTATTTGAGAGACAGAGCTTAGGATTATATTGACAGAGAGTAGAACTTCAATTCATGTGTGTTGAATTGTTCTTACCTTTTGTGCCTCACTCACCTCTCTCTAGTCCCAGCCCTGTGTGAAGGTGGGATTTCATCTGAACATTGCTGTTGAGATGTCCAGTGTTGTGGTCTTCAATGGTCCTTCAGGTACACAGGCTCTCCTCTGCTTCTCATTTGTCTGGCTGTTTTCCTGGAAGTACTATGTAGCAGGCAGGAAACAGATTTCTCTGCTTCTGGACACTACAGATTCTCTGCTCCTTGCACCTCTTTACTGCTGCTGTCTCCAGTTTGGAGGAATTAATCTGGTATTAATTTCTTTTTCTTAAGTTTTTTCTTTTCTGCTATCTTTTCAGTCAGGTCGGACAAACAGATGTTCACACATAAGCACATGTGTACAAAACCACAGTTAATTCAATAGAACATATAGGAAAATATGTTGACTACTCAAATGGGAAACTTCTTTTTGAATCCATTTGGGATAAATAACCAAATTTTGGTGGATTTCTGCCAGAAATAGACTTCATTTTCTAACAACTGAGAAGACACATTTCAGTAAATACCAAGAATTGGGGAATGGAAGAAATTTGAGAGATTCAAACTCTAAGTGAAGACTGGATTTAAATGACCACTTTCATATCTGAGGAGTGGATCAGAGGCAACACATGTACTATGTCAAGGAAAATTCATTTGTATCTCAATAAGCGATTCAGACTATGCAACAGTGCTGCAAAGTTTTCATCTTTCTTGTGGTGAGAATGAGGCAAAATAAGATAGGTTTTTGCTACTCTTTATTTTATATTCACTAGGGGAATCCACGTGCCATGGAGAGCATCAAAAGTGATTAAGATAGTCATCCAATTATTATATTTCAGAACATTTGAAAAATTAGTTTTATATATCAGCACCCATTTTATGACAGTTTAGTTGTGTGTTTAATAATTTTTAAGAATTCTGATCAAGCTTAATCAATGATCTAGAATATTCAAGTTTGCTATGATTTTGATTACCAGTTAAATTAAGGAACTAGGTTGGAAAAATGTCAGAGCTATGAGGAAGAATAATATTTAACCAAAATTCAATCAAAATCTATATTAAAGAAGTTATTGTCTTTAAAATGACTTTTTTTTGGTTGGGAAGGATTACGTATATTATGAAGATTAAAAAAAATGAAACTCAGAAGAAGAGGAAATGAAAATACCCTGAAAGTGATTGTATTGGTTAAAATTCTTTCCAAACTGGTTTTTTACCTCATTGCCCAGAGAAGATAAAGTACAAATGAAGTTTGGTTGGTTAAGCAAATTATGTGTATATTTCTTTTGATTTCACAAATTTTAAAAGAGAATTTTTATTTTGCACCCTAAATGATATTATCTTATCACTACTAATGGAACATCATTCTTCAAAGTCTTGTTGTATACATTTTGAATAATTTGTGCTATTTCATTGGTTATAATTAATTCTACTGGTTTTTTCAGAGTTGTTGCAGTCTTACGTCTATTTTGTGATAGTCAATGATTCATCCATTTATTCAAAAATATTTTTGTTCAGTGCTTACTGTGTGCCAGGCACCGTGCTATGTGCTAGTGTAGAGATTTACCTGGGAAAGACTATCAGGGCCAAAGACAAAGGCAATCCCAATTAGCTTTATGCTTGAAACAGATTATTTTAATTACTATGATTTGTTTTTGATCACACTGGTTTCTGGGTTTCAAAAATGGAGGCTACACATAGTAAATTAACTGCCTGGTGGAGAGATAACTTTGACAAAAAATGTTTGCTCTTTCCTTTCTGGCATCTATCTCAACAGAAGATTGATGATTAAAAACATCATCTTGGGCTTCCCTGGTGGCACAGTGGTTGGGAGTCCGCCTGCCGATGCGGGGGGCGCGGGTTCGTGCCCCAGTTCGGGAGGATCCCGCATGCCACGGAGCGGCCTGGCCCGTCGGCCACGGCCGCTGGGCCTGCGCGTCCGGAGCCTGTGCTCCGTGTACCGAAAAAAAAAAAACCCACCATCATCTACTTGACTTTTGCAAAGGAAAGCCTTTCTGTTAGTCTTATTATTTGCATTATATTTGTGAGCAAATCTTTACAAATAGTCATAGCAATGGCTTAAACCAAGTAAGAGAATCTTTAAATGAAGATTGTGTAAACTTTTCTTCCAAAAATATTGAAACAGATTTTTAATATTGATTTTGGCTGAATTAAATACATTTGGACAGATTCTAGGTTCTAGCCAGTCATACGTTATGTACAACCCCCACTCATACATTAAGTATACATTATTACATTATTTACAACCCCTACTTATACAGAATTATTTGGGAATAAGTATGATGAGGGAATAAACATTTTAAAAAATATTTGAGCAATTCTCCTTCTGCTGATATGGTTTTAAACAGAAAACGCGGTTGTCAAAATTAAAGAAAGTCAAACGATTATATTTATCATTTTTGAATCTCAAAACCATTGTGTTTTGGTTTCTACTTAATTATATTTTCCTAGCAAGTTTACGTGAAACTTATTGTTTGTATGGAAACAATGCAGTTTAAAATTACAGAGCATAGGAGTTAAACCAACTCTGTTTCTGCAGCCTGGTACCACCACTTTCTAGCTCCTTTATGACCTTGGGCAATCAGCTTCTCTGACTTAGTTTTCTAGTTTGAAAACAGGGCTAGTGCTCTTATTTTGCTTTAGTAAAGGACTAAACACAATACCTGGTAAATAGACAAGTGCATAATAAACAGTCCATTATTATTTCTTATCGAATATATTTACCACGTATACCTACTAGACTTACGCATAGTAAATACTCAAAAAGAGAGATATAAAAGTCATTAAAGAATTTTTTCTTCTCCAGTGCTTGATTGATTTGCCCAACATAACCATGACTTTCAGTTTTCTCAAATCATTCATTGAAAAAAACAAAAACCAGCATTCATTTTGTCAATTACAGGAGGGTAAATGATGAACAGCAAGAAGAGATTAGATTTTTGGAGACAGGTATTCCAAATCACTTGGATGTGGAACTCATTTTGGTCTTTAGCAATCTCATATAATACATTTTTAACAAAGAGTTATCATTCAAATATGGAAGATAAAATGTAGAGATTAAAGCAAAATTGGAAATGATGATTGAGGATTTAAGATAACTTTTCTTATGCATTATAGATTAAAGGCCATCAAGATGTCAGACAATCTTGAGATGCTGATTAAATTCTATATAAAATAGGAGTTATCTGAAAAGAAAGAGGATTTAAAAAGTGAAAATAATAAAAAATTTATCCTGTGGAATGCATGATTTAATAACTCAGTCTTTCTCATGGTACTTTTAAGAAAACAGAAATGCCCAAAGTGTAGAGCTGTAAACACAATGCATCAATTACAACTCAGATCGGTGAAAGACCCCTCTGCTAAGACAACTCTAGTTATCAACCTTTGTTTATTTCTAATTTCATGTGTCTTTACATATGTTAACCTCAAGGTTATTTTGTCTGTAGAGCTTTCTCACTGTGTCATTCCAGTATTTACCTATGATTTTCTTTTCGTGTGTTATATTTATGAATGGTTCCTAGCTTGTAATTATCATTATTTCTAAAGAGGAAAATGTGACCCATCAGGAACTTTTATTTTATATTTTTGAGAAAAATGTTAGATTTTTAATCCATCAATTTACTCTTTTTTATTAAATGAATTTTATTTTACAAATGAAAAAATTAAACAGTAAAACATCCTTGTTGCTAAATAGGAACAAAAGGAGAAAAAACAAAACAGATAATAGAGTAAAAATTCACCCATTGCCCTATGCTTGCTGATAACCACCATTATTATTTGGATGTATATTTTTTTATATTTTTCATATGTTCACATGTACATGAATGCACATACTACACTGTTTTATATTACAAAAAATTAAACCATATAATATACAGTTTTGTTCTCTCTCGCTCTTTTTTTACTTTACAATATATATATACTCTCATTTCTGCCTGAATATAGATCTACATGGTAATTTTAATGGTTACATAATATTCCTTAGAAAGCTACATTATTTAACAAATTTCCATTTTTGAACATTTAGAGCATTTGTGAAAGGCAGTAATAGATGTGTAATGGTTAAGAGCATGGTCCCTAAATCTAGATTTTCTTTGTTCAAATGTCAGCTCCGCCACTAATGGATGAGTAATTTGGGGAAAGTTTTTAATAATTCTCTTGCTGGGTTTCCTCTCAGGGTTATGAGGATTTAATGGATCAATGATAAAAATCATAACATTTGTAAAATTGAGATTAATCTTGGGTAGGAAAAGCAGAGTGAAATCTTGTACACTGTCTCACTGCTGATGCAACAAAATCCTTCTAGAGGGAGAGGCCTGAAATAAACATTCTACAAGTCTCACCATTAGACATTTAAATCAGAGATGTATTGAATTGTACAGACAATGCAAAATATCCCTGATCTATTGCAGATCCTTACTGGATTAAGTATTTAACCCCTCAAACTATCTGCCTAACTGTGGAAAGGATGAAACTGCTCTGAGGAAGAGATTTTCAACTTCAGCCTATGTTTTCTTTCTTAAATATACAATTTTTGATATATAAATGAAAACTTAAAAGACAAGTGAAAAGGCAAGAAAATCAAGGGAAAATTATTAGACGGTAGAAGCAGACACACAGATAATTCACACAGTAGGGTTAGCAGACAAGAACTTTAACTACAATGGACATATTTAAAAAATAAAAGAAATATGAATTTTAAAAAGATGAAATTTGAAAAATGGAGAATTTTATATAGACTTTCAAACCATCAGAGAGAGTCAAGTGGATATTCTACTAATGCTAAACTTAGGAACTCATTAGTTTGGATTAAAAACAATTAGAGATATCAGAACACAGGTTTAGTGAAATCAAAAGGCAGATCAATAAAAAACACATCTGGAACACAGAGGGGAAAAAGAATAAAAAGAACAGAAAAAAACTTAATAGATATTTGGGGCATAATAAATGGTGTAAACTTTGGAAACTAGAGTACTAGAAAGAGAGGGGAGTGAATGAAAGAAACAGTATTTAAAGTGATAGTGGCTGAGGATTTTCTAAAACTGGTAAAACTTAGGTTCAAAAACACATGAAAAATGCTCAACATCACTAATTATTGGAGAAATGCAAATCAAAACTACAATGAGGTATCACCTCATACTGGTCAGAATGGTCATCAAAAATTCTACAAACAATAAATGGTGAAGAGGGTGTGGAGAAAAGGGAACACTCCTACGTTGTTGGTGGGAATGTAAATTGGTATAGCCACTATGGAGAACCGTATGGAGGTTCCTTAAAAAACAAAAATATAGCTACCATATGATCCACCAATCCCAATCCTTGGCATATATCCAGAGAAAACCATAATTCAAAAAGATACATGTTCCCCAATGTTCACTGCAGCACTATAGCCAGGACATGGAAGCAACCTAAATGTCCATAAACAGATGAATGGATAAAGAAGATGTGGTATATATATACAAGGGAATATTACTCAGCCATAAAAAAGAAAGAAATAATGCCATTTGTAGCAACATGGATGGACCTAGAGATTGTCATACTGAGTGAAGGAAATCAAAGACAAATATCATATGATATTGCTTATATGTGGAATCTAAAAAAATTGTACAAATGAACTTATTTACAAGACAGAGTCACAGATGTAGAAAGCAAACTTATGATTACCAAGGGGGAAGGGCAGGGGGATAAATTAGGAGATTGGGATTGACATATACACACTGCTATATATAAAACAGATAACTAATAAGGACCTACTGTGTAGCACAGGGAACTCTACTCAATACTCTGTAGTGACCTATATGGGAAAAGAATCTAAAAAAGAGTGGATATATGTATATGTATAACAGATTCACTTTGCTGTACAGCAGAAACTAACACAACATTGTAAATCAACTATATTCCAATAAAAATTAATTAAAAAAAGAAGTTCAGAGAACCCTGAGAAAATTAAACACACCTAGGAATACAATATTCAAATTTCTGATAATTACAGATAAAAAGAAACAATAAATATGATTTAGCTGGATTTAGAAAAATAAAGAAATAAGACCCAACTGTATGCCAGGCACTGTTCTGTGTACTTGTGTAGCATCTAAAAAGCCATTACCTAACTCCAGACCACAGAGATTTACTCCTATGTTTAAGAGTTTTATAGTTTCACTCTTACACTTAGGTCTATTATCCATTTGGAGTTAAGTTTTGTATAGGGTCCAAGTTAAAGAACTAACTTCCTTCTTTGCATGTGGATATCCCAGCACCACATGTTGAAAAGACAATCATTTCCCCCATTGTATTGTCTTAACACTCTTGTCAAAAATTAACTGACTGTAAATATAAGGGTTTATTTTTAGAATCTCAGTCCTACTCCATTGATTAATATGGCTATCTTTATACTACACTCTCTTGGTTACTATAGTTTTGTAATTAAGAAGTGTGAGTCCTCCAACTTTGTTCTTTCTCAGAATTACTTTGGCTGTCCTAGTTCCCTTGAATTTCCAAATTAATTTTAGTATCAGCTTATCAATGTCTGCAAAAAAGGCAGCTGGCATTTTGTTGAGTCTGTAGATCATTTGGGAAGTATTGCCATCTTAACAATATTAAGTCTTCTAGTCCATGAACATGGGTTATCTTTCCATTTTTTAGAAATTTTTTATTTCTTTTAAAATATTTGTAATTTTCAATGTATAAATCTTGTACTTCCTTTATTAAATTTATTCTCAAGTATTTTTGATGCTATTTTAAATGGAATTGCCTTCTGAATTTCATTTTTGGTTTGTTCATTGCTGGTGTATAAAAATGCAAGTTGATTTTTGTATATTTATCTTGTATCCTGAACACTTGCTCAAATTGTTTATGTTATAATATTTTTTTTCAGTGGATTCCTTATTATCATGATATGTCATCTGTAAATACTTTTCCAATTCGAAATCCTTTTATTTCTTTTTCTTGCGTAATTTTTCTGGTTAGGACCTCCAGTTTAATGTTGAATAGAAGTGGCAAGAGTGGACATTCTTGTCTTGTTCCTGGTACTGGACTATTCCTGATCTTAGGCTTTTGCCATTAAATATAAGGGGTTTCTTTCTTTTTTTTTTTTTTTTTTTTGTGTACGCGGGCCTCTCACCGCTGTGGCCTCTCCCGTTGCGGAGCACAGGCTCCGGACGCGCAGACTCAGCGGCCATGGCTCACGGGCCCAGCTGCTCTGCGGTATGTGGGATCCTCCCGGACCGGGGCACGAACCCGTGTCCCCTGCATCGGCAGGCGGACTCTCAACCACTGCGCCACCAGGGAAGCCCTATAAGGGGTTTCTTAATGCCTTTTATCAAGATGAGTAAGTTCCCTCTATTCCTAGATTTTTTTTTGTTTTTTATCATGAAAGAGTGTTGGGTTTTGTCAAACGCCTTTTTCTGTATTAGTTAAGATGATCATGTGGTTTTTGTCCTATATTCTATTAATAGAATGTATTACAGTGATTAATTTTTAAATTTTATTAAATTTTAATAGATTTAATCTAGCCTTGTATTGCTGGGATAAATCCACTTGGTCATGATATATAATCCTTTTTATATTTTACTCAATTCAGTTTTCTAGTATTTTGTCGAGGACTTTTTTTTTTTTTTTTTTAGGGAGTATTGTTCTGTAGTGTGTGTGTGTGTGTGTGTGTGTGTGTGTGTGTGTGTATGTGTGTGATGTCTTTTTCTGGTTTGGGTATTAGGGCAATAATGGCCTTACAGAATGGATTGGAAAGTGTTCCTTTCTCTTCTATTTTTGAATAATTTGTGAGGGATTGGTATTAATTTTTTAAATGTTTGGTGGAGTTCACTAGTGAAACTATAGGTTGGGCTTTTTGTTTGTTTGTTTTTGTTGGGGAGATAGTTTTTTAAAATTACTACTTCAATCTCTTTACTGTTTTTAGTCCTATTGAGATTTTCCATTTAGTCCACTGATAAAATATGGGAAAAGAATCATTAAAGGATAGATATTATAAACACTTCTAATCAGACTCAAAGATAACAATGCAGACTTCATTTTTTCAGTTTCCCTTAGAATTTTCATACATGGGCCCCATGGATTGGGGGGACACTACTAGGAAATGTACAAGTTCACTATCTTGACCTGAACAAGTTATAATCACTGAGAAATAGAATAGGAATTTAAGTATGTGTAGCAGTCATGGCTTGGCCTAAGAATAATTGTTATAACTGCAGTAGGTTGATAGATCTTTTTTTTTTTTTTTTAATTTTTTTTTAAGGGAATTCCTTTATTTTTATTTTTTATTTATTTATTTTTGGCTGTGTTGGGTCTTCGTTTCTGTGCAAGGGCTTTCTCCAGTTGCGGCAAGCGGGGGCCACTCTTCATCGCGGTGCGCGGGCCTCTCACTGTCGCGGCCTTTCCCGTTGCGGAGCACAGGCTCCGGACGCGCAGGCTCAGTGGCCATGGCTCACGGGCCCAGCCGCTCCCGGCATGTGGGATCTTCCCGGACCAGGGCTACGAACTCGTGTCCCCTGCATCGGCAGGCGGACTCCCAACCACTGCACCACCAGAGAAGCCCCTGATAGATCTTTTGGTGGTGAAGTTAGGGAAGCACATAATTGAAAACTTGACAGAGTTTTTTAAATGGGCTTTCGAAGTATTAATGAATATCCAACAAAATTTTTGAATAATTCATGCAGATGAAGATACTTTTATTTCAATCATTTTCTGACCTATGAATAATACATAGAAAACTCCAGGTGCCATACTATTGGGTGTCCTCATAAATAAAAAATAGATTTGGGAGGGGAAACAAAACATTTATTACAGGTCCATGTTTAAGGGACTCAAATTGACTTACCCAGAGAACATTTATGTTCTTCTTGCACATGATTGGTGGTTCCATTACCCAAATTCTACCTGGTAGCTGTTTAGTCCAGAGGAATGCCCTCCAGTTAAGGATCAACAGTTATGCCCAAATGCATTAAGTGAAAGCCTGCAGGGACAGTGGCTACTGGCAAAGGATCAGAAATTCGAATTGTTTCCAGGAACCAGAATTTTCTCGTTAGGGCACAGTGTGAAATGTATTAGAATATGTTTGGAGCTGAGAGTATAATTTGACCTGTGATACCCCAGGATAGTCATGTGATAATATAACCAGAGTAGTCCCTAAAGTGGATGCTGATTTATTGTTCAAAATGAAGTGAATCAAATTCGGTTTAGATGGTGGTGTATTGCATTGGGCTGAGTGAACATAAGAAGGGTCAACACACACACTAAGTCCAAACCATTTCCTCCACTGAAAATATATTTTAAAAATACAACAACAAATAAGTGTGAGGCTAATAATGTTCAGAGGCTGGGCTTGTGTTCTCCTCAAATGACCAAAGAAAAGCCGGTTATACAAGAGGGAGCTTAAGTCAGGTATTAAAGGCAATTCTTTTTGAGAGTTTTGAGAATTCCTGAGTTCAGGTATCATTCTGTTGCCCTTCTTTCATATTTTTCTTGCAAATTCCAATCAAAGGGAGTGTGAGATTTTCCCCAAGGTAGTTTTAGAATAACTGGGGTTTACGTCACAGTAGCAGCAACAATCTTTGCAGGAAGTCTGACAGCAGTTTTGAAATGGGTCACAGTTTGGAGAAGTCGAGCAAAACTATAAGTGTTGTAATACAAACACTTAGCATTTCAAATTTTTAGGTTTTAGGAAAATAACTCATCTTTCCTTTTACTTAATGTAATCTATATTTTTCAAATCATTGATGTTGCAGTTCTCCAAGTGTAATGGTGAGATTTTCTAAATTACATTCAAGATTATGTCAACAGGGATTCCCTGGTGGCGCAGTGGTTGAGAGTCCACCTGCCGATGCAGGGGACACAGGTTCGTGCCCCGGTCCAGGGAGATTCCACATGCCGCAGAGCGGCTGGGCCCGTGAGCCATGGCCGCTGAGCCTGCGCGTCCGGAGCCTGTGCTCTACAGTGGGAGAGGCCACAACAGTGAGAGGCCTGCGTACCGCAAAAAAAAAAAAAAAAAAAAAAAAGATTATGTCAACAGCTTTTTAAAAAACAAATGGAGCAGAAATGGTTGGAATGAGTAAGTAGCAATAGATATTTCTTATATGGGCTATATACCTATCTCATATTTTGAAGTTTAACAATCCATAGACCTATGTGTGTGCTTAATGCTATATTTAATGCTCAGAATTTTTCAACTGTAAGTGACTGGTATTAGAACAAATTATTAATGTGTAGAAACTAAATGCATCTGTTCCCAGTGAGAAGTGTTCTTTTTCTCCATCTGGTAGACTCTTGGCTTAGGTATCCCACTTGAAAAATTAGGTTTCTCCCAACAACTCTTTGTTTATTCCCTGCAGTGATTTCACAGTAACATCTCTTTTACCTGGAGATGACCTATCAATCCTTTTTACTTTGGGGTTTCTGGTCAAGGAATTGCAGACAAAAAGGAAATAAAATATCAGCTTTAGTGATTAATGGAAAAGCACAGAATGACAGCAACTCCCACTTTTCTTCTTTCACCTCCTCCTTATCCCCTCTCTCCCTCCTCGCTGGGCTTCTCAGGGAAGCTACAATATGAGCCTTAGGTTTTGAGGCAAATGGAGCATGTTATCTTCCCCTGAACTGAAAACAGTCTCACATGCTCAGGCTTGCCAGCATGGGGAGAGAGAGACAGGTCTGGATCTGCAGATCCACTTTTACAACGAGTTAAATAGGTTGGCTTTGTGAGGACAAATTGTAAGCGATATCCTCCTACCTTTATTTACAGGAAATAAAGAGGAAGTAGGTTGTGGCCTCAGCCTTTTAAATCTCTAGTAAAATATACCTCCCATGTGAATGTCTTGAGATGGGGGCTGCTAAAGGAGCTGGAAATATTTTCTTCCACTAATCTGCAAGTAGGCAGAGCGGGTGAAGTTACCTCTTCTGAAAAATGAAGCTAAAAGAAAGGGAGAAAGAGAGGTTTTCTGATGATGAGGCAACACAGATGTCATTAAGTCTGTTCTTTCTCCTCAAAATCTAACACTGCACAGGACAAGCCTCTTTTCGTAGAGTTTTAAGCAGGCTTGGTTGTGTGTAAGTGTGCATATGATTTAATAAACTTGAGCCAACCCTGGTGGCTTCAGGATGTCATGGAAAAGAGTTATCATTAGGTTGAAAGCAGCAAACCCTGATCATTTAGAAAAACTTGAAAAGCAGACCTTGGAGTCCATATAACCTAAATCTTTAATAAGTGAAGAAACTGAGGTCAAGCATTCTGTTGAAGAAGGCTGTATTTAATAAATTTTAGAAAGATGTTTATAAAACATTAATTTTTTTAACAAAAGGTTTAGTTTTGAGACAGGTAAACTGGCTCAGTGGAATAGTTGGTCATACAGAGAGACTCACTATCAGAGAGAGCGAGAGGGAGGGGGTATCTAAGTCTGTTCGGACTGCTATAACAAAAATATAGCAGTGGTGGCCCGTAAGTGACAGAAATTCATTTCTCACAGTTCTGGAGCCTAGGAAGTCCAAGATCAAGGTGCTGGCAGAAAGAGGTGTCTGATGAGAGTCTGCTTCCCGGTTCATAGATAGCCATCTTCTCAGTGTCCTTACATGGTGAAAGGGGCAAGGGATAACTCTGGGGTCTGTTTTATAAGGACACTCATTCTATTAATGAGGGCTCCATTCTTATGATCTAATCACTTCCCAAAGGCCCCATCTCCAAATACGATCACACTCAGGGTTAAGTTTCAACATACGAATTTTGCAGGGACACAGGCATTCAGTCTATAATAGAGAATGAGAACATGACTGGAATGTCTTTGTTTATTTTCTGTAATCCCAAATAGAACCTCACATAGCACTCTGCTCATCGTGGGTCCAGTCATTCTTGGCTGATGAATGTTGGATGGTGTACAGGTTGGGAATATTATAAGCACAGAATTCACAACTTTGAAGGAATTTAGTTACTGTAAGATTTCAGTTCTATTAACGGTATCACTTCCCTTCTTAAGCATGTTTTCGTATCTCTGCCTGGATATTGCTTCTTAATTGCCAGTGCCTCTCCCCCTCTACACTTTAAGTCATAGTAATCTACTATGGGTAGGGGAACAAGGCTGTTTTTTCTTAGTAAGAAAATTTAGAGTTAAAATGTATTTACCAGTTAGAAACAGCATTACATGACTCCAGGGGGTTGCAATTCACATTCAAGTCTCTAGAATTGGGCAGCGGACAACCTCCGTGAGTGTATGTGACAGATCTAGACTGTAAAACTTGCCAGAACTATAAATTTTACCAAGGTGTTTTCTTTTCTTTTCTTTTCTTTCTTTACATTGCTGGAGGAGAAAAGGCAATAAACTTCCCTGCTGAGCAGAAATCAGGATGCGTTAACTTCATATTGTTCAAACTTTGCAGAACTTTATTCTGTAAAAGACCCTGATGTTCGATAAAATGAAGTTTTCATTTAAGTGGTATCAGTGTGCTCCACTTGACAGATTATTTTTATTCATTTGAGCTCTTTGTTTTGGGACTACTGCTTGAAAGTAGCTTCCTATATGGCTTTGGGTAAAATTAGTTCCTAATTGAGTAGATATCAGTTACATTTTAAAAGTGTGCTTGTGGGATGAATCCACAGATGTTTACAACAATAGTTTAGATTTGATACTTTGGTTTAACTCTGAAAATACAAAGTTCTACATAATATTTATTGTTGTTGCCATCAGGCTTTTATCAAAAGCAAAAGCAGTCCTGACTTTATACTTTAAGATATTATCTGTTAATCTCTGAAACATGAGATCTAAAACCTTTAATGATGTGGGCTTGTTAAAACACAAATATGTAGGTTTGCCACCTCACACAACCTAGTAATAAACAGGAATGAAACTTATTCTGTTTTTAATTTTATTGTATTTCCTGTTTAAGAATAGACACAAATTCCATTAAAGTTGTTTTTGTCTCATTTGCTTTTCATGGGAGATGCAAAATTTTCAAATCAATAATGTAGTTGAAAGTTATACTGCATGTTTTAAAACTGTTTCTTGTGGTTATTATCACCTACCATACATATCACTTGTGAAACTATGATAATGCA
Source organism: Globicephala melas (assembly GCF_963455315.2). Lineage (NCBI taxonomy): Eukaryota > Metazoa > Chordata > Mammalia > Artiodactyla > Delphinidae > Globicephala > Globicephala melas. The sequence continues at coordinate 42,640,407 of NC_083323.1, forward strand.
TTTAACTGAGATGTTAAATGCATGTATTTCTTTTATAACTGAGATGTTAAATGCATGTATTTCTTTTATATCTTAATGAAGCCTTGAGTACATTTATCTTATGATTTAGCAAATGAGGATCTGAATAGAGAAGATCTCAATGTGCATTTGACAACAGTGTTATCCGAAAAGCATGCTGTTTCCGAACAAATCACCTTCATGTTTTTGCAGATTGGATCCTGCTTTAGAAGTTGGTTATAATTCTGGATTTATTAATAGAAAGAGCACATTCCATGCCATAGTACAATGGGTAAAGTGTTTGAGTTGTGAGTAAAGGTCACATTTTCACCCCATATTTCTAAGCCTTTTAAATAAGAATTTTTGTCATTCCTGTTTCATTTCTTGGGTCTGATTAGGACAAGACCAAATTAAATTTTGCTCAGTATTGACTCTGTGACTTGATTATATTCAAAGTCTCAGGGGACTAAAATTAAATCTGTAGAAGATAGCCCTGCTGTTAATAAAACGCCTCTTATGTGGCCTTTGCCTTTGAAGTGTTACTAGATCCATTTTCAGATGAAGCTTCTGGGAAGGTTTTTGGGCAAAAAAAATCAAAGTAACTTTGTTGGCTGAAGCCTTGTTATGGTTTCAACATTTCACAAGACCCCGTTTCCAGTGCTTGAAAAGCCAGATTGATTTTTTTTTTTTTAAGGAAATGTCATAACCATGAAAAACCCTTGGTCTGGATTTCAAAGCACCAGGCCTTCTTGGTAAGGAAAACCAAGGCTCTACCCAATGTAAAGATCAGAGGATATAGACTGTTACTTTGTTTTTGCCATTAACTAAAAATGTATGGCTGCTTCCTTTTTTCCTCTTTGAAGCATATCTAAAAATATAATCTTCAGTGATATAGTGAATGATTTCCAAATATACGTATGGTTTACTTCTTACTAAAGGTGGGCAGCAAAGTTGTGTCAGTAACTTTTTTCCCACTTTCAATTAAGGTTAAAAGTTAGATTCTATAAGTTCAGAAAATTAGAACTACAGTTTTTTGGCTTATAAAGCAACACTATTTTATTACTGTTCCATTTCACAGCTTGGGTTTGGTGGATGACAGACTTAGATTCAGACAATAAATTGATAAACTAAAAGATTGGTAAAAACTTATGTATTCATTATCGAACCCTGTGTGAGAAAACATAAATAAGTCTCCCACTGACTTCTATTGACTTCAAATGTAAGTTGTATAAGTTAGGTCCATAGGATCAGATTAATGACAAATATTGGCCAAATTCAAATGTAACTTGAATCAGTGACCTGCCTGAGTGAGTTATGACTTAGATGGACTTGACATCAATAAAGCCTCCCTGTCATTTAATCTAGTCATTGTAAGAGAGAGAAGTTTCCAGAGGAGTGGATGAACCAAAGGTTTATGAAGTTTGAAGTTTCCATTGAAAATGTCTTTAAGTGATAAAGTAATTATATTGCTGATTTGCAGGACAGAGTTCAAGCTCCCAAATCAGAGATATCAATTAAGATCACCCCTGTCGGTAGTCAGCTGGCAGGGAGTCTCATTTAAAGTTCAGCATCTCAGATTCCTTTTCCCTATTTCTTTATCTTTTTCCCTCACTTTTGATGATTGGTGCTAGTAGATTACATAATATTACTCAGGCATAAATGACCAGAAACTGATTAAAATAACTAAAGTGTAGTCTTGATATTTGGATGCCTAGACCCAAAGAAGTATGTGGATCAAAGAACTCCTTGAGGGTGGATATATTAGTTAAGATTGGATTTGGCTGTAAGAAACAGAGAAACCAAAAGACAAATTAAAGGCTTTATTTTTCTGATTTACCAAGAAGTCTTGAAATAGAGCATTGCGGGTTCAGCAGCTCAAGGATGTCAAAGCCTAGGTTTCTGCAAATTTTTAAGCCTTTCTCCCATAACCACAAAATGACTGCTAGAGCTCCAGCCATGATGCCCACAGTTCAGGGAGGTGGAAGGGCACAAACTAAGAACAAAAAGCAGAAGGAGTTATCCATCCAAAAATGGATCTACTCAGTGATTCCCACTTACTTCTCATTACCACAATCATCCCTACCTTCAAAGTAAGTAGGAAAATGTAGTGCTTTGCTTTAGCTGGGCACATTGCTACCCCTACAAAACTGAAGTTCTGTCAGTGAGGAAGAAGGGGGAATGCAACCATCAGGCTCTGCACAGGGAGGAACCAGGGTAGCACCTAGGATTGTCCCTGGACCATGGTGGACTCTCAATAAATATTTCTGAAATTAAGTTGATTTATATGGAATAGGTGATACCTTACAGAACTTTAGTTTTAGCTAAACCACCGCCTGGCTCATAAACACACTGGCCATTTTCCTGGAAAAGAACCACATGGTAGACTTATTTGGGTATGATAATGATATTGAAAAATTCTAAATGGGCTTATGGAACCCATGACATATTATACAATTGGTAGGCTGTAAAGTTACATAAGGAGCTTAGACTTATCTGAGCAGGGTATCTATACTTTTTTTGAGTTTTATTATGTGCAAGATACTAGGTTAAGTGCTTTAGATAGTTTACCATTTTGTTTCACAATAAACCTTCAAGGTAGGTATCATTTAAAGATGAAGACATGAGGTTTAAAGAAATTGAGTTTAGCTAAACATAAATCAGGATTTGAATTCAAGACCCAACAACTCAGAGCAGGGATGGAAAACTTTCTCTGTAAAGGGCCAGATGGTGAAGATTTTAGACTGCAAGTGTCATAACTCTCATGTGTGCTGAAATATTATTTTTGTTTTCACATTTTTCAACCACTTAAGAATGTATAAGCCATTCTTAGCTTGTGGACTGCCCCAAAAATGGGCAGGAGTGTCAGCTTTTGTCTGTGGGTCATAGTTGCTGACCACTGCTCTAAATCCTGTGCTTTTGACCTTGGTGCTATACCTAGCCGCTATAGATATATCCAACTGGCATTTCCTAGATGTCTGCACTGTCTATGACATCTCCATCCTCAAAAACTACGAGGGAGTAATATACAACTACTACTCTTGGTGACCTGAAATCAGACCTTTAGAACATTTTTTCTAAAAGTTGAAGCCTAACTCCACTTTTAAAATATACATAGTGCTGCATCATAGGTACTTATTTTTTGTTGATGCTCCCTGATGACAACATTTTCTCCTTTTTCAGATATAAGTAGTCCTATTTCTTTGGGATTTCATATTGCCCTCTTCTGTGAATGTTACCTACCTTGAAGCCTTATTGCAAGAAGAAATGACAAACTATATCTAAAGCACTTAGCCCAGTGACTTGAACCTTCCTAACCTTGTCATTATGTAATGGTGCTCTGCTTCTCTTCAACTGCTTGGCAATGTTTAACTTATTAATTCTTCTCCCGTCTTCCTCCTTGCTAAGCACCCTTTCAAGTTAGGGTCACCTGCAGTCTTAACAAGCCCTCTTGTTTTCTATCATCAGTGGGTAAATACAGCATATGAACTCATATGTCAGGATTAGAGATAAAGCCTTGCCAACAGAAACACACATTATCTTCATATAGTCCTAATTTCTCAGCTATGAACTCTAACTTGGAAGGAAATCTACATTAATTGGTTGGGACTCCATCTTTGTGCAATCATGCTGGTGCTGAGTTTATTCCCTTGAATGATGTGAGTTTAGTTTTCTTTGTCTTTCTTGTCCCTGACATTTGTTTAAAACTGGATTTGAGACTAGCTTTTGGGGGAAAAAAGAATCACAGCTATTCTCAGTTTTTCTTTGTTTCTACTTTGTTCCTCTGCCCCCAAATCAGCTATTCAATAGTGAAGTGCATGAGAGAACATGGCTTCATTACAGGCACCATAGAATACAATTTCCTCAATTTATATAATCGGCCCTAACCCAATTTGTGCATTGATAGTTGTTATTGCATATTTGAACCAGGGGCTTGTGCAGGAGAGGGGAAATTTTCTTGAAAGAGAGTTGGAAGACAGGATTGAATCTAGTGTCTTTATTTGCCCTGAACTTGTGTGAGCTCCAAAGTGTTTGGTGATAGTTTTGAAACTCTCTTTATACTTAGCACACAGCATGGCATATCAGTGAAAAAGTGTGTTGGAACTTGAAAAGTACTTCTTGATAGAGACAATAAAGACAGAACAATTAACAGAGGAAATATTAGTTTTTCAAAATGCTTAAAATGTGAAAGAAATATCACATAGAAGTTGCCGTGTTGTAACTATTGTAGAAAACCACAGACTTCTCTATTATCTATTTATATACTGTGTATTTAGTTTTATAGCACCAGTACCATATGATTTATAAAATGACATCAAACAAAAATAACTCAGAATTATAAAAGCTTTAAGTGAGTTTTCCTCTCCTGCTTATTTGGGTGACCAGCTCACACATTTCATGACTCAGGACACACCATTGCCAGTCAGATTTCTTTTTTAAACCATGATTCCATCTATCTATGCAGCAGCAGTACCAGATGGGATTGGGAAATTTAGTCAGTCTGATTTATCGTCGCTTATCCTCCACACGTCACAAATGCCAGAAACTAAGAGTCCTAATGCCTTGACATTTGCCAAGGTGTAAAAGTTGCATAATATGAGAGCCCCTGAACCTCCAAGAGAGAATCAGGCTGGGAGTCTGTATATAGACAACTGTGAGGACAGGTGTGATGATCCTTGGAAAGGAGATCTCAACTAAGGCCTCCCGGATCTCAGCTGCTCTCTCCGCAACAGCCAGTTTTATCTCAAGAATACGGCTGGTTTGAGATGCCAGTCTTTCAGATGCTCCCATCTAAATCTTCCACAATTATTTCTCCTGATACGACAAATGCAGTAATTGTACGTTTTGCTAAATAATTAAATATTACGATGGACCCCAAGGAATCATCTACTTCAATGTGCTCTACCCGGTCAATTCTCTCATGAAACTACTCAATGGAATGAAAGTAAGTTTCCTTTATGAAGAGTCCTGATAGTAAAACGTTTTTATTGTGAAATACACCATTCCTATATGAGTGTGTAAAGTTATATGCATACTTCAGAAAAAAATGAAAAAATAAACATCATTGTCACATCACTGAGACTAAGAAATGGAAAATTGCTTGTATGCTAGGAACTTCCATGACCCCTGTCCCATCACATACCACTGTATCTTCCTCAAAATGTCTATTATTCCAAGTCACAGTTCCTTTAAATGCATCTCTACAATATATGGTTTACTGTTGACCTATTGTGAACTCTAAACAAATGAAAAGTATTTCTTTTCTTTTCTTTTCTTTTTAACATCTTTATTGGAGTATAACTGCCTTACAATGGTGTGTTAGTTTCTGCTTTGTAACAAAGTGAATCAGTTATACATATGTTCCCATATCTCTTCCCTCTTGCGTCTCCCTCCCACCCTCCCTATCCCACCCCTCTAGGTGGTCACAAAGCACCGAGCTCATCTCCCTGTGCTATGCGGCTGCTTCCCACTAGCAATCTATTTTACGTTTGGTAGTGTATATATGGCCATGCCACTCTCTCACTTTGTCCCAGCTTACCCTTCCCCCTCCCCATATCTTCAAGTCCATTCTCTAGTAGGTCTGTGTCTTTATTCCTGTCTTGCCCCTAGGTTCTTCATGACCATTTTTTTTTCTTAGATTCCATATATATGTGTTAGCATATGATATTTGTTTTTCTCTTTCTGACTTACTTCACTCTGTATGACAGACTCTAGGTCCATCCACCTCACTACAAATAACTCAATTTCGTTTCTTTTCATGGCTGAGTAATATTCCATTGCATATACGTGCCACATCTTCTTTATCCATTCATCTGTTCATGGACACTTAGGTTGCTTCCATGTCCTGGCTATTGTAAATAGAGCTGCAATGAACATTGTGGTACATGACTCTTTTTGAATTATGGTTTTCTCAGGGTATATGCCCAGTAATGGGATTGTGGGGTCATATGGTAGTTCTGTTTGTAGATTTTTAAGGAACCTCCATACTGTTCTCGATAGTGGCTGTACCAATTCACATTCCCACCAGCAGTGCAAGAGGGTTCCCTTTTCTCCACACCCTCTCCAGCATTTACTGTTTCTAGATTTTTAGATGATGGCCATTCTGACTGGGGTGAGATGATATCTCATTTTAGTTTTGATTTGCATTTCTCTAATGATTAATGATGTTGAGCATTCTTTCATGTGTGTGTTGGCAATCTGTATATCTTCTTTGGAGAAATGTCTATTTAGGTTTTTGGCCCATTTTTGGATTGGGTTGTTTGTTTTTTTGTTATTGAGCTGCATGAGCTGCTTGTAATTTTTGGAGATTAATCCTTTGTCAGTTGCTTCATTTGCAAATATTTTCTCCCATTCTGAGGGTTGTTTTTTGGTCTTGTTTATGGTTTCTTTGCTGTGCAAAACCTTTGAAGTTTCATTAGGTCCCATTTGTTTATTTCTTTTATTTCCATTTCTCTAGGAGGTGAGTCAAAAAGGACCTTGCTGTGATTTATGTCATAGAGTGTTCTGCCTATGTTTTTCTCTAAGAGTTTGATAGTTTCTGGCCTTACATTTAGGTCTTTAATCCATTTTGAGCTTATTTTTGTGTATGGTGTTAGGGAGTGTTCTAATATCATACTTTTACATGTAGCTGTCCAGTTTTCCCAGCACCACTTATTGAAGAGGCTGTCCTTTCTCCACTGTACATTCCTGTCTCCTTTATCAAAGGTAAGGTGACCGTATGTTCATGGGTTTATCTCTGGGCTTTCAATCTTGTTCCATTGATCTATAGTTCTCTTTTTGTGCCAGTACCATACTGTCTTGATTACTGTAGCTTTGTAGTGTAGTCTGAAGTCAGGGAGCCTGATTCCTCCAGCTCCGTTTTTCTTTCTCAAGATTGCTTTGGCTTTTTGGGGTCTTTTGTGTTTCCATACAAATTGTGAAATTTTTTGTTCTATGTCTGTGAAAAATGCCATTGGTAGTTTGACAGGGATTGCATTGAATCTGTAGATTGCTTTGGGTAGTAGAGTCATTTTCACAATGTTGATTCTTCCAATCCAAGAACATGGTATATCTCTCCATCTATTCGAATCATCTTTAACTTCTTTCATCAGTGTCATATAATTTTCTGCATACAGGTCTTTTGTCTCCTTAGGTAGGTTTTTCCTATATATTTTAATCTTTTTGTTGCAATGGTAAATGGGAGTGTTTTCTTAATTTTACTTTCAGATTTTTCATCATTAGTGTATAGGAATGCCAGAGATTTCTGAGCATTTATTTTGTATCCTGCTACATTACCAGATTCATTGATTAGCTCTAGTAGTATTCTGGTAGCATCTTTAGGATTCTCTATGTATAGTATCATGTCATCTGCAAACAGTGACAGTTTAACTTCTTCTTTTCCGATTTGGATTCCTTTTATTTCCTTTTCTTCTCTGATTGCTGTGGCTAAAACTTCCAAAACTATGTTGAATAAGAGTGGTGCGAGTGGGCAACCTTGTCTTGTTCCTGACCTTAGTGGAAATTCTTTCAGTTTTTCACCATTGAGGACGATGTTGGCTGTGGGTTTGTCATATATGACCTTTATTATGTTGAGGAAAGTTCCCTCTATGCCTACATTCTGCAGGGTTTTTATCATAAATCGATGTTGAATTTTGTCAAAAGCTTTCTCTGCATCTATTGAGATGATCATATGGATTTTCTCCTTCAGTTTGTTAATATGGTGTATAACGTTGATTGATTTGCGTATATTGAAGGATCCTTGCATTCCTGGGACAAACCCCACTTGACCATGGTTGTATGATCCTTTTAATGTGCTGTTGGATTCTGTTTGCTAGTATTTTGTTGAGGATTTTTGAACCTATGTTCATCAGTGATATTAACCTGTAGTTTTCTTTCTTTGTGACATCTTTGTCTGGTTTTGGTATCAGGGTGATGGTGGCCTCATAGAATGAGTTTGGGAGTGTTCCTCCCTCTGTTACATTTTGGAAGAGTTTGAGGAGAATAGGTGTTAGCTCTTCTCTAAATGTTTCATAGAATTCGCCTGTGAAGCCATCTGGTCCTGGGCTTTTGTTTGTTGGAAGATTGTTTGTTTGTTTTTTTTGTGGTACGCGGGCCTCTCACCATTGTGGCCTCTCCCATTGTGGAGCACAGGCTCCGCACGCGCAGGCTCAGCAGCCATGGCTCACGGGCCCAGCCACTCCGTGGCATGTGGGATCTTCCCAGACTGGGGCACGAACCCGTGTCCCCTGCATCGGCAGGCGCACTCTCAACCACTGCACCACCAGGGAAGCCCTGTTGGAAGATTTTTAATCACAGTTTCAATTTCAGTGTTTGTGATTGGTCTGTTCATATTTTCCATTTCTTCCTGATTCAGTCTTGGCAGGTTGTGCATTTCTAAGAATTTGTCCATATCTTCCAGGTTGTGCATTTTGTTGGCATAGAGTTGCTTGTAGTAATCTCTCATGATCTTTTATATTTCTGCAGTGTCAGTTGTTACTTCTCCTTTTTCATTTCTAATTCTATTGATTTGAGTTTTCTTCCTTTTTTTCTTGTTGAGTCTGGCTAATGGTTTATCAGTTTGTTTATCTTCTCAAAAAACCAGCTTTTAGTTTTATTGATCTTTGCTATCATTTCCTTCATTTCTTTTTCATTTATTTCTGATCTGATCTTTATGATTTCCTTCCTTCTGCTAACTTTGGGTTTTTTTTGTTCTTCTTTCTCTAATTGCTTTAGGTGCAAGGTTAGGTTGTTTATTCGAGATGTTTCCTGTTACTTAAGGTAGGATTGTATTGCTATAAACTTCCCTCTTAGAACTGCTTTTGCTGCATCGCATAGGTTTTAGGTGGTCGAGTCTCCATTGTCATTTTTTCTAGGTATTTTTTGATTTCCTCTTTGATTTCTTCAGTGATCACTTCGTTTTTAAGTAGTGTATTGTTTAGCCTCCATGTGTTTGTATTTTTTACAGATCTTTTCCTGTGATTGATATCTAGTCTCAAAGCATTGTTGTTGGAAAAGATACTTGATACAATTTCAATTTTCTTAAATTTACCAAGGCTTGATCTGTGACCCTAGATATGGTCTATCCTGGAGAATGTTCCATGAGCACTTGAGGAAAATGTGTATTCTGTTGTTTTTGAATGGAATGTCTTATAAATATCAATTAAGTCCATCTTGTTTAATGTATCATTTAAAGCTTGTGTTTCCTTATTTATTTTCATTTTGGATGATCTGTCCATTGGTGAAAGTGGGGTATTAAAGTTCCCTACTATAAATGTGTTACTGTCGATTTCCCCTTTTATGGCTGTGAGTATATGCCTTATGTATTGAGGTGCTCCTATGTTGGGTGCATAAATATTTACAATTGTTATATCTTCTTCTTGGATCGATTCCTTGATCATTATGTAGTGTCCTTCTTTGTCTCTTGTAATAGTCTTTATTTTAAAGTCTATTTTGTCTGATATGAGAATTGCTACTCCAGCTTTTTTTGATTTCCATTTGCATGGAATATCTTTTACCATCCCCTCACTTTCAGTCTGTATGTGCCCCCTAGGTCTGAAGTGGGTCTCTTGTAGATAGCATATATATGGGTCTTGTTTTTGTATCCATTCAGCCAGTCTGTGTCTTTTGGTGGGAGCATTTAATACATTTACATTTAAGGTAATTATCGATATGTATGTTCCTATTCCCATTTTCTTAATTGTTTTGGTTTTGTTATTGTAGGTCTTTTCCTTCTCTTGTGTTTCTTGCCTAGAGAAGTTCCTTTAGCATTTGTTGTAAAGCTGGTTTGGTGGTGGTGAACTCTCTCAGCTTTTCCTTGTCTATAAATGTTTTAATTTGTCCATCAAATCTGAATGAGATTCTTGCTGGGTAGAGTAATCTTGGTTGTAGGTTTTTCTCCTTCATCACTTTAAATATGTCCTGCCAGTCCCTTCTGGCTTGCAGACTTTCTGCTGAAAGATCAGCTCTTAACCTTATGTGGATGCCCTTGTGTGTTATTTGTTGTTTTTCCCTTGTTGCTTTTAATATGTTTTCTTTGTATTTAATTTTTGATAGTTTGATTAATATGTGTCTTGGCATGTTTCTCCTTGGATTTATCCTGTGTTGAACTCTCTGTGCTTCCTGCACTTGATTAACTCTTTCCTTTCCCATATTAGGGAAGTTTTCAACTATAATCTCTTCAAATATTTTCTCAGTCCCTTTCTTTTTCTCTTCTTCTTCTGGGACCCCTATAATTTGAATGTTGGTGCACTTAATGTTGTCCAAGAAGTCTCTGAGACTGTCCTCAGTTCTTTTCATTCTTTTTTCTTTATTCTGCTCTGCAGTAGTTATTTCCACTATTTTATCTTCCAGGTCACTTATCCGTTCTTCTGCCTCAGTTATTCTGCTATTGATCCCTTCTAGAGTATTTTAAATTTCATTTATTGTGTTGTTCATCGTTGCTTGTTTCCTCTTTAGTTCTTCTAGGTACTTGTTAAATGTTTCTTATATTTTCTCTCTTCTATTTCCAAGATTTTGGATCATCTTTACTATCATTATTCTGAATTCTTTTTCAGGTAGACTGCCTATTTCCTCTTCATTTTTTAGGTCTGGTGGGTTTTTATCTTGCTCCTTCATCTGCTGTGTGTTTTTCTGTCTTCTCATTTTGCTTAACTCACTGTGTTTGGGGTCTCCTTTCGCAGGCTGCAGGTTCGTAGTTCCCGTTGTTTTAGGTGTCCGTCCCCAGTGGCTAAGGTTGGTTCAGCGGGTTGTGTAGGCTTCCTGGTGGAGGAGACTAGTGCCTGTGTTCTGGTGGATGAGGCTGGATCTTGTCTTTCTGGTGGGCAGGTCCACGTCTGGTGGTGTGTTTTGGGGTGTCTGTGTCCCTATTATGATTTTAGGCAGCCTCTCTGCTAATGGGTGGGGTTGTGTTCCTGTCTTGCTAGTTGTTTGGCATAGGGTGTCCAGCACTGTAGCTTGCTGGTCATTTAGTGAAGCCAGGTGTTGGTGTTGAGATGGAGATCTCTGGGAGATTTTCACCATTTGATATTATGCGGAGCTGGGAGGTCTTTTGTGGACCAGTGTCCTGAAGTTGGCTCTCCCATGTCAGAGGCACAGCACTGACTCCTGGCTGCAACACCAAGTGCCTTTCATCCACACGGCTCAGAATAAAAGGGAGAAAAAGTACAAAGAAAGAAAGAAAGAAAGAAAGAAAGAGGATAAAATAAAATAAAGTTATTAAAGTAAGAAATAATTATTAAGAAAAATAATTTTTTTATTAAAAAACAAACAAAAAAACAGAAAAAAACAAACAAACAAATGGATGGATAGAACCCTAGGACAAATGGTGAAAGCAAAGCTATACAGACAAAAATCTCACACAGAAGCATACACATACACACTCACAAAAAGAGGAAGAGGGGAAAACATAATATATCTTGCTCTCAAAGTCCACTTCCTCAATTTGGGATGATTCGTTGTCTGTTCAGATATTCCACCGATGCAGGGTACAGCAAGTTGATTGTGGAGATTTAATCCGCTGCTCCTGAGGCTGCTGGGAGAAATTTCCCTTTCTCTTCTTTGATGGACAGCTACCAGGGTTCAGCTTTAGATTTGGCCTCGCCTCTGCGTGTAGGTCGCCTGAGGGCGTCTGTTCTTCGCTCAGACAGGACGGGGTTAATGGGCAGCTGCTTCGGGGTCTCTGGCTCACTCAGGCCAGGGGGAGGGAGGGGTTCAGATGCGGGGAGAGCCTGCGGTGGCAGAGGCCGGTGTGACGTTGCACCAGCCTGAGGCGCGCCGTGCGTTCTCCCGGGGAAGTTGTCCCTGGATCACGGGGCCCTGGCAGTGGCGGGCTGCACAGTCTCCCGGAAGGGGAGATGTGGATAGTGAGCTGTGCTTGCACACAGGCTTCTTGGTGGCAGCAGCAGCGGCCTTAGCATCTCATGCCCGTCTCTGGGGTCTGCACTGATAGCGGCGGCTCGTGCCCATCTCTGGAGCTCCTTTAAGCAGCGCTGTTAATCCCCTCTCCTTGCGCACCAGGAAACAAAGAGGGAAGAAAAAGTCTATTGCCTCTTCGGCAGGCCCAGATTTTTTCCCGGACTCCCTCCAGGCTAGCCGTGGTGCACTATCCCCTTCAGGCTGTGTTCACGCCGCCAGTCCTCTCCCTGCGATTTGACCAAAGCCCAAGCCTCAGCCCCAGTCCCGCCCACCCCAGTGGGTGACCAGACAAGCCTTTCGGGCTGGTGAGTGCTGGTCGGCACCGACCCTCTGTGCACGAATCTCTCCGCTTTGCCCTCTGCACCCGTTTCTGCACTCTCCTCCATGGCGCCGAAGCTTCCTCCCTCCACCACCCGTAGTCTCCGCCCACGAAGGGGCTTCTAGTGTGTGGAAACCTTTTCTCCTTCACGGCTCCCTCCCACTGGTGCAGGTCCCGTCCCTATTCTTTTGTCTCTGTTTATTCTTTTTTCTTTTGCCATACCCAGGTACATGGGGAGTTTCTTGCCTTTTAGGAGGTCTGAGGTCTTCTGCCAGCGTTCAGTGGGTGTTCTGTAGGAGTTGTTCCACGTGTAGATGTATTTCTGATGTATCTGTGGGGAGGAAGGTGATCTCCGCGTCTTACTCTTCTGCCATCTTCCCCCTTTCCAAGTATTTCTTTTCTTTTGACTTTATCTCAACATAATATTTTGAAATTCATCCATGTTTATTGTTGCTGTTTTCCCCGCTCTCCCTTTGCCCCACCCTCACCCCTACCCTTGCCGCAGTCTTTTGAGATAAATTGAGTTTTCAAATTTATTTTTCTTATTGTATATTTCTCCTCTAATTTTTGGAAGTTATGTGGACTATGACTTTTTCTAGTGGCTACCTTAGTACATACAGCAGGAATACTTTACTTGGGGCCTCTAAATTCTTATGCCATGTTTCTCTGCAGCAAATCAAATACCTTAGAATTCCTTATCTTGAACACTCTTATAACAACTTATGTATTATTATGGCTCAGTATTTTAATTGTAGCCTATTTACCCTCTACCCCACACAAACATACAATTAGTGATTTTTACTGCTAATGTAGACAATGAATGTTTGTTTAAATTTACCCAAATATTTATTAATATGTTATCTTACCATTCTTTTTTACATCTCAAATCTCACATCTGAGATAATTTTCCTTCGGCCTGAAGGATATAGATGAAAATTCTTTCAATGAGGGTCTTTTGGTACTATACTTCCTCATTTATTACTTGTTTGAATATGACTTGAAATCTACAATACTGGAAATAGAACTGTGTTAACCATTGTTTGTTCTCAGTAAAGCAAGGGATCCATTTTTATCTGGATTCTATTGTTCAAAAACCAGCAATTATTTTAATAATCATTCTTTTGAAGATTGTCTCTATTTTTCTCTCTCACTGATATTAAGATCTTCCCATTCATTTTGGTACTTTTTATTTTAGCTGTATCTCTTTTTATTTTTCTGCTTAGGATTCATTGAGCTTCCTGGATCTGAGGATTGAGTCTTTAACCATAGTCTTGGAAATGTCTTCAGCATTATCTTTTTGAATAGCACTTGCTCCCCTTTCTCTTTATTGGCTATAATTATACATGCATTAGATTTTCTTCCACTCCATGTCTCATATTCTCTTTATCATATTTTCCTTCTCTTTAACCCTCTGCATTATATTCTGGATAATATCTCAGGTGTTTATTGTGGTTCACTAATTTTCACTTAAACTAATGCATTTAGTTGATCCGTCCAATAAGTTTTTAATTTCTTTACTATATTTTCCATTTCTGTAAGTTCTGTTTTTTTTCAAATATTCTTGATACCTGGTCATATTATCAAACATATTTTATTTAGGATTTTAATTGCTTTAAATGTGTTAAATAAGTATATGATAATTCCAGAATCCATTGTCTATTTTAATTTGTGTATTATTTATTTACCTGTATATCCAACTATCTAATCTACTTTCGCTCTCCCTCCCTCCCGCTCTCCTTCCCTCTTCTGTCTATCTATATATTACATTCTGCTTGTTCTCGTTTTGGCACAGGTTGTGAATTTTGACAGTGACCTATTCCTTTCTCTTGGAATTTTTACCAGTGGGGATTCTTTGAGGTCTGCTTTGAAGTTGAGCTCTTCCAGAGTGATTTTATATTTGTTTCTGCGAGTCATATGGCAGTGCACCAACCCAGGACACCTTGACATTCTCTACATGAGGATCTTGGGTCTAAACAGATAGTGTGAATTCCAACTGCAGACCTGGTTGAAAACTAATCTGTGGCTACAGATCCTCAGGAGAAGTTTTAATTTTTCTTCACCCACATCCAGCAGCTAGACAGTCATGTATCTTTCCAAATGGAAGGGTTTATTTCTCCTGTACTTAATCTTCTTATCAGTTTCCCTGCATCGTGAGAACCTCAGGTTTTACCACTCTTGTCCTTTTGTGCAGTAATCACAATGGAAGCCCAAAGTCTTTTGGCTTCAGGTAAAAATTGTCCAGGTAAAAATCATCTTTGGTATTTGCTCATCCCCCAGAGCTCTTGCTTCCTCTTTTGTATTTTTTGCATGAGCTCAGTGATGTGTTCAAAATAACATTTATTACACACACATACACACACACTCTTATATATAATTTTAATTCCTCAGTAAGGAGCATCAGGCAGGGTATATAATCCACCGTACAGATGGAACTAGATATCCTGGGTGTTAATTTAGGGACTACAAATGCATACAAGATTGATTTTACCCCTAATTTTACTGTAGGGTTTTGAAGGTTATGTTTTACATAGCTGAGTTGCTGTTATAAGGTGCATTTTATTCTTGTAACCATATGAAGACAAATTTAGTGAATGAAGTAAAATTTAGTGAATTGTTGATATTCAGAGGGTCATAACATTAAAAGTGAATGTATGAAGTGTTGATATATTATTTATATTAAACAATATAATATATAAATATAATATATAAATATATATAATTTTTATATATATTATTTATATATAAAATCTTTATTAGAGTAATGTGGTCATGTAATATATTTTGTTGTTGTTGAAGCCAGTATTTCATATGTATATGTGAAGATATGCTTGGCCAGTAAGACTTTACAGAATTTTTAAAACTTCTGTTAAAAATCTGGGCTTCCCTGGTGGCGCAGTGGTTGAGAGTCCGCCTGCTGATGCAGGGGACATGGGTTCGTGCCCCGGTCCGGGAAGATCCCACATGCCGTGGAGCGGCTGGGCCCGTGAGCCATGGCCGCTGAGCCTGCGTGTCCAGAGCCTGTGCTCTGCAACAGGAGGGGCTACTCTTTGTTGCGGGAGAGGCCACAACAGTGAGAGGCCCGCATACCGCAAAGAAACACACACAAAAAATCCGAAAAAAAAACAAAATCAAAGAATTGTGAGGATTACACAGTTTCATTTGTTTTCTTTTATGAATGATATGTTTATGGTGTCCATAAAAAGACATTATTTCTATGCTTAGGTTCAGTAGTAAAAGTAGCTAACTTTTGTTGAGCAGTTCTATGTGCTAGGGACTGTTCTAAGTTTTTAAAATTTATTTACTCAGTCCTCATCATGACCCTTTGAAGAAGGTACTTTTTAATACCTGTTTTATATATGAGAAACCCGAGGTCAGAGAGTCTGAGTAGCTCACCCATATTTACACAGTTACTTGCAGCCACGTCAGATTTAGCACCCAGACAGTATGGCTTCAGAATCCAATTTTCTTAAATGACAATACATTTACTAATTTACAATGCATTTACATTACAAATATTCATTCTCTAAGTGACTTGGAAGATTGAGGATATTATTTATGTAACAATTCATTCCTTGTTTTGAAAATTATTTCTTGAATGCTAACTATGTCCCAAGAATTGCTCAAAGCACTTGGGATGTTCCTGCTTTGATGAAGCTCACAGTTAAGTAAATGGATAGCCATGCAATCAAATAACTACATACCTCGAAATACATGTACATATTAATGGTGCTTAGAGGAAGGATCAACTCAATCTGCCTGTGAGAATCAAGGAAATTTTAAGAATGGTCTTGAGGGACTTCCCTGGTGGTCCAGTGGTTAAGAATCTGCCCTCCAATGCAGGGAACACAGGTTTGATCCCTGGTAGGGGAACTAAGATCCCATATGCCGCAGGGCAACTAAGCCTGCCCGTCACAACTACTGAGCCCGCATGCCACAGCTAGAGAGCCCGCGTGTCACAACTACAGAGCCCACGTGCTCTGGAGCCCATGTGCCACAACTAGAGAGAAGCCCAAGTGCTGCAATGAAGAACGGGCACACTGCAACAAAAGATCCTGCGTGCTGCAACTAAGACCCAATGCAGCCAAAAATAAATAAATAAATAAATTTTAAGAAAAGAATGGTCTTGATATTTTAATAGGCATTTACCAAGTTAATAAGTTGGAGATGGTGGTGATAATAGTTTATAAAAGCATAGCATTTTGTGCAGAGCAATATAATATAGAACTCTAAGCTCACTATTACTAGAGACTATACAATGTGTTAGTGTGGACGATGAGGATGTAGTGAAAAAGGAATAAACTTAAGCAGAGGTCATTGAAGTTATTTTATTTTTATGAATCATCTGAATAATTGAAACTGAATGATTTTCTGATTTTCTAAAAAAGTAACATAGGTAATAGCACAAAGCCAAACAGAAATAAATACTTAGCAGAAGTGAGCTCTAGTAGACTCTGGATAGAGGTGCAGTATTTTGGTTTATATTTGAGTTTGTTGTGATCAAGTGACTTCAGGGGTCAGGCAGATAATAGGCAGTGGGTTATAGTAAGATATGAGGGCACCGTGGTCAATTAAAAAGTTTTTGCCCAACCTAAAGATATTTAAATTTAGTGTTTCAATAGCACTGTATCTGCTTGTTGAATAAAATGGGAATTCTAACTGAATTTTCTCAGTAATCCTCATTTGCACCTCTTAGTTATGATGCCCATGATTTGACTAAGAAGGTGTTGAGATTTTTCTGTCCAAACATAATAAACATATGTATGTATTTTGATTTATTATCTTCCTTTTAAAACATTATTAGGTAATTAAACTTGATTTTTTATTTCTTAGCAGATAATTAAATGTCTTCCAATGAGTATTTTAAATTCTGGGACACAGGTCAAAACATAAATTAAAACAAATATTCGCTATTTCACTCACAAATGTGGAACACTAATGAAGATTAAAGATGACTAATATGAGATTTGAGCTAGAATATCTGTGGAAAGACATGCCACAACTAGTGATTGCTTTTTTTCGTTTGTATGGCTTAGAAGACTAGTAAAGTAGAACTTCCAGAGATGTAGGTTCCATCCATTTTTAAATGGTGTACATTTTCTTGGTTTTTACCATATTACAGAATAATTTTTGGAGGAGAGGAAAATATGTGATCTTCAGAAGACTAAAAGGTAATGAGAAGTAGACAGTATACAGTCTTGATCTGTGAATGAAAATGTGTAGATGCAGGATTTGCTTATTTTCTACACAATATTATTAATACAAGGAGTAGAGTAAGTGGGAAAACCATAAAATAAAATGCATATTTCACACACACACGGTTCCTCCAACTTTTCCACACCATTACCTTTTTTAATGACTAGATAAAGATTTCCTTAAATTACATCCTTGATTCATTAAGTTCCTGGAAATTGGTCATTCATCACTTGCAGCTCACATTTTAATATTCTGGTAGACAGTGATAAGATGATATCAATTTTCAATTTCCACCAAGGATCTTTTTTTTTTTTTTTTAGTAACTCAGTTATCAAAAAGCTTTTCACACTCATTGACATCGTGAAATGCCATGAGACATAAGAAGTTTTGTAAGAAATAACGCAGCTTTAAAAATGTTTGCATTGGCAGACAGGAAATCTCAAACAGTTGAGTTGAAATTGAGGCAAAAAAAAAAATGAATTGGCAATGCTGATTCATTCTTTCTTCCCTAGATAGATATTAAAGAGAATTAAGCCAAAAAAGGATTTCACTGTTCTTTGAAGAATTGGACCAAAGTTTGATGAGAAACTATAAAACTACAGCAGTGTTTGCCAGTGAACTTGCATTATTTTTTTGGTAAAAAAAATTAAATAATGCAATTTTATTTTACCTATAAAATGCAACATAAAACACATAAGAAATCTTTTTTCTTTTAATATGCTAAGTGGAAATATTAAAATCATAGTCACCAAGTTAATTTTTTGATTCAAATGACTATTTTTAACATTAGGAAGATATATCCAGAAGGAAAAAACAAAACACTTACTCTATGTTATCCATACAACTAGGGCAAGGCAGACCTCCTGACCTAAGCATACATAGTTTAAAAGCAAGTCAAGGAGGAAAAGCATTTCCTGAGAGCTCATTTTAAGTGAATAATTGGTACAGATTGGATGTCAGCCATAGAAGGGCTCTAAAGTTTTGTCAGTTTGGATGGAGGTTATCTCATTTACTGTTTTACTAGCCATGCAAAGGATTGAATTGGGACTTTGTTAAATTTACATGTGACAATGAGTCATAGATTTGTTTCTTTTTAAGGATGTTTGGGGATAACAGCCATGTCTTTCGATAACTTGTATTCCAGAATATTTAGTTCCCTGTGGATAGTAGCACATAGTAATTAAAAAACAGATGATAATTTAAAAAATAATAGTTATACTCACAGACAATACATTTGATGACTCTTATCTTTGTACAATAAAACTAATATTCTCCTTTTTTTGTTTCAGTGACAAGTAAAACTATTATAATTATTAATACAATGTCAGTCTTATAAAAATGGGTATTCACCATGAAGTGCAATGTTTTCTTAGGCAATCTTTACTCCCACACGATAATTCTTTACCTTCTGTGTCATTTTTATTATCAGATGAAAAGTATGTCTATATTCATATTAGAAAAAATATTGCTGACACTTAAATTAGTTTTATATAATTAAGACTCCCATCAAAATATATCATGCATAATAGGAGTTTTCAAGCTGACTTATGGAAACTTTGGGGAAGGTTTTTGCTGCTATTTTTGCAAAAAGAAGCAAAAATCAAGGTGAAATCTACAAGAACTCACTAGACACTTTTGTTAAAGGCAGTGATGGAAAGAGAAAGGAATATAAAATAAACGTGAGAACCCAAGAACAGATGGCACTGGGGAATTCTAAGCCAGAAAATCAGAGATTTCTCCTAGAACCTTCTTGGGCGTGTGAAGGTCAAGGAGAGCAGCGGATCAAGGATGGGGCCTGCTATTTCAGGGAAAGGTATGCAGAAGTGAATCTGAAGATAAATCTCTGACAAGTCAATCTACCTAAGGAGCAGGCTGCTAGGACCTCATCCAGATCAGTTACCAAACGTAGCCTCTACCATCCTAGTCATTTGGGACAGCTGAGTGACAGAGTTACATGTGATAGAAATCCTGGAAGGCAGGCTGTCCTCTGAGAGGGTTGTAGGACCAGGTACTAGGTGCCTAGTCACAGAGGTAGATTTTCAGAGGCAGACAAATTCTGTATCTGGGTGAGCACTAGAACATGAGGTATGGGACATAAGTATGGGAGAATGCGTAGGTAAGGAGTTACTTTCATGATAAATCGCAGAGGTTTTGGAGGTCACCTAGATCAACAACCGTTTTACATATGAGGAAACTAAGGCCTGTAGAGTCCTTAATCATAAAACAGGATTAAGGAAACTCCTGGAATGAGATCTTGGATTGCCTGATTTCCCAGATGAGTGTTCTTTGAACAGCACGACTGCTTCTATAGGCCTGCAGGTCTGACTCTTCGCAAAGCCACTGAACTCCTTCAGCAGGGCTTTGTACATCCTCTTTACTAGAGACAGAGTTGATCTGAGAGTTGAGAGTGGGACTAAAGTTATTAATTAGGGTTAAAGGACTGTAGCTTTTAAAGTAAAATGAGTGCAAGAGTTTAATTACTTTATCACTTTGACACTCCTCCCAAGAGGTGGGTGGCCATGTTTCCATCCTTTGAATATGGGCAGCCTGACTTGTGACTACAGCAAAGTGTCACTATGTGACTTCCCAGGCTAACTCTTTAAAGGTAATACCACCTCTGTGTAGTTCCTCTGGGACCCAGCTACCATGCCACGAGAGAACCCAAGCAGTCCAGGAAGGGGCTTAATATCCCTGGCTGAGGTCCCAGCTGACAGTCTGCACCTATCTTCAGGCTAAAGAACCATCTTGAAAATAGACCGTCTAGCCCCTGTTCAAACCTCCAACAGCTGATGCCACATGGAACAGAAGTGGCCTGTTCATCTCAAAACTGCAGATCCATGAGCAAAATAAATGACTGCTGTTTTAAGCCACTAAGTTTTGGGGGTGGTTTGTCATGCTGGATGCCATGTGCTCGCTTACTTGACTGAAGTTGTCAGTGAGACCCTATATTCAAGAGAGCTTTAAAAACTGTTCAGCATACAGCTTTCATTGTTCCTATCATTTTCTTTTCAAAACTTAAAGTTGGACTTGTGAAGGACAAGTCTACCCAGATAGCGTAACAAGAAATTTACATTTGCGGATTTGTGCTTTCTGGAACCACAGTTGTTTTAACTATTTTTTTGTTGTTGTTTTATCCTGAAGCCAGACTGCCCTGGGTTCAAATATTTAATCTGCCATTTATGGTGGATCTTGGATAAGTTATTTAACTTTTCCTTGTCTCAATCTGCTCACCTACGAAATAGAGCCAATAACTCTCTTACAAGACTTTTTTGTGGCAGTTGTACAGGAAATTTATTTAAGGATTAGAAATTCAGTTTCTAGAGTCTGACCTGGACTTAATTCAAACATTGACACCTAAAAGGTATGCAGCATTAGGCAAGTCACTCAGCCTATCTAAAACTGAACTTACTCATTTGTAAAATGAGAACAGGATAAGTACCTACTACAGCATTGTAATTTTGTGAGGATAAAAGAAATAATTCATGTAAATTGTATAGCACAGTATGGTACATAGTAAATGCTCAAAACATGTTAGCTATTATTTATTGTTATTGGAATTAAATCAGATGATCCTTCAAAGCATACAACTATTTTCTCCTCAGATACATAGTAACACCTGCTAAAGAGTAATGTCCTTCTTCCAACTCCTTCTCAGGACTTCAGAGCTCACTGAATCCACAACGTAAATTTACATTAGTCACAACCTTACTCAAACATGGAAAAATTGCTTTAAAAGTGAGAAGATAGATTCAAATTCTGAATGACTTTGATAATTGAGTAAATTTTTTAAAAATGGAATGCTCAAATGGGAAATCACTGATTCAGTCTGAATAAAAGTGAAGAAGAGCTAGTAGCCATAGTGGCTGAGAAGCTCCATATTAGTCGATAATATAGTACATACTGTTAGTAAAAATGCCCATACCCGAGAAGGTTTAAAGTTAATGTGCCCAGCAGCTACTATAATTACTGCTTGCTAACATATTTTATACTAGTTACTATTTAAGCTCATTCTAAGAAACTGTATCAGTTTATTTAATCCTCAAGACAATCTAAGGTTGGAGACGTTAACTGCATTATAGTTGTCTCTGGCTAATCATAACCTAAAATGAAGGAGCCTCACTCCCTTGAGATGAATGTTGAAATTTTTGAGAGGATTTAGAAGAGTACAGTGAAAGTGATTCAAGGGTTTGAAAATAAAACATCTTGAGGAACAGTTTAGAAAACTGAAATTTAGTTTACAGAAGGGAAAAAAAAAAGAGATGTCATTAGAACAGCACTCTGGTGAATGGAGGGTTATGTGGTTGTGTGAAGGCGGTAACCAGTTTTCACGAGGATTGCCCAGACACAGGGGCAAAGCTAATAAGGGCAAGTTTTAGCATGAGTAACATAGGTTGGATGCAAGAAATGTCTTTCCCTCACTGAGAGACTACTGAGTGGAGCTAATGGAAGAGATGGAACTTTTTCTTCACTTTTTTTTAAAGCATAGTTTTCTCTTTAGAATGGCATTAAATGGTGTTCTAGAGGAGATAAACAATCTCTCTTTTTTTTTTTTTCTCGTCTTTCTGGGTCTGTGACATTAATCATTCCATGATTTTTAAAGATTTATTTATTTATTCTTTATTTTTGGCTGCATCGGGTCTTAGTTGAGGCATGCGGGATCTTCGCTGAGGCATGCAGGATCTCTCCTTGTGGCGCACGGGCTTCTCTCCAGGTGTGGCATGTGGGTTTTCTCTTCTCCAGTTGTGGCACGCAGGCTCCAGGGCGTGTGGGCTCTGTAGTTTGCAGCATGCAGGCTCCCTAGTTGAGGCACGCAAGCTCAGTAGTTGCAGCATGCTGGCTTAGTTGCCCCGTGACATGTAAAATCTTAGTTCCCTGTCCAGGGATCGAACCTGCGTCCCCTGCATTGTAAGGCCGATTCTTTACCACTGGACCATCAGGGAAGTCCCAATCATTCAATTTTTTTAAGCAATGATAGACTATATATCTCTACTTCTAACTTTTATTTCACTGAGTTTGTGATTATTCGTTTGTCTAAGGTTTTTATTTTTCTTTTTTGCCTATTAAGTAGCAGATATCTTTTTCTGTCTGCCTGCCTTTTGGTCCTTTATTCTTGAGCAGATATGTATTTCAAATGTGTTTCCACCGACATGTACTTCAAAGGGTATTTTTAAAACTGATGAAATTTGAATCTATCAGATTTACTGCATTGTAGGAAACAAGGTCAATGGTCAAGGGTGGATGGCATTGATAGACTTAGTCCAAGTTTACTTTTATAATTTTTTTTTACTATTTTTATTATACTTTTACTACTTTACTGTTTTGAATGTTATAATTCTTATACTCATATGATTCTTTATAGTTACTAAATAACTGTAATACATTTTTGTTAGATTGTGATAATAACTATCCCTAATGAATCACACCCCTGGCATCTACATGTTTGTACAATCCCCTCCCATAGTGACTCTAGGGCTGGTCATGTGACTTTAGCCAACTGGATATTCATCTGTGTGATGCAAGCAGAGGCTTGAGAGTTGCTTGCACATTGTGACTTGCTCTTTTGGAACATGCTGGAGAAGTTACATGGAGAAGAGCAAAAGTGCCCAGAACAAAAGTCCCAGTGAAACACCAGACATGTGAGTGAGACCGCTGTGGACCATCCATGCCTGACAGATCCCCCTCATGAGTGAACATAGGGGAGACGATTAGAAGACTCCATTCCAAAGCAGAATACTAAGTCAATAGATGGTTTTTGTTTAGACGCCTAAATTTCAGGGTGATTTGTTACACAGCAATAGGCAACTGATACACATATTGCTATTTGAAGCATGTGGGGATATCAACTCTGTGAAGCAGTTAGAGAAGATTTCATTGTCTCAATTTTATACGTGAGGAATCTATAAGGTTGCTATTAGGTTTTCTTCTATGATACTTTATTAATTCCTTCAGCAGATTTAGAAGAAAAACAAAGTCTAATAATTATGTTATAATAAGGTTCTTTAGAAATTTTTTAAAATTCTAGGACAAAGTATGAATCATATTTCCAAGGTCAAAATTATTTTATTTTATATTTGAAAAAATAGCTATATTTCTGCTAAGACATTTCTTCCTCAGTGCTGGAGAAGAGTTGTATTAGCCACCATCAGAACATACACTTAGAGGAAAAGAGAGAAAACCTGAGTGAGGGTAGTCCTTATGGATGTGGAATAGCAGTTAGAGTGGAACTAAATTTACACAGAAAGTTTTGTTCACATAAGAAAGTTTCACCCTCAGTCATGATCTCTTTTTTTGAGAGAATTTTGTGCTCTTCCTGGCTGCCAAAGTGTATTTCACTTGCTGCTGTTTTTAAAGTAGAACATTGCTTACAATTTTATCAGCTTATTTCTAACCATAATTCACAGCTTCCTTTGAGGAAGAGGTAAAATTTTGGTTCATGTTTTATTCTTTTTCATTTCCTTTTCAAGGCATGGCCTTATTATTATATCTGGGCCAACTTGGATGCTTGAAGTGACTGATTTTTGTGCAGCAGAAGGAAGTGAAGTGAATTGGTTATTTTAACTCTAAAGAGAGCAAAGGCAGTCAAGCTGCTCTTAAAGATGTAGACAGTAAATAATATGATTTGTTAGGTCCCGAGGTCTCTAGGACATCATGCTAGAATGCCTTCATTGCCTTGGCTTTTTCTCAGGTGAGGAGCACAGGCAGGAATCTCCTTGAACCTTTTCTAAATAGGATCCCATTTTTTTAAAAAGTGAAACATTTTTGACAACCTCCTCTGCTTTCAATCGTTCTTTCTGATTTCTTGTTCAAAGTCAACTTAGTAAAAGCAATGAAAATGTCTTGTTTTCAACTTTAGTGTGCATAAGGATGACCTGGGAAGTCTATTAAAACATAGACTCTTACTTCACTGAAAATCTTCTGACTCAGTGGATTTCCTGGGGGATCCAGGAATCTGTTTTTGTTTTGTTTTGTTTTTAGAAAAGCATCCAGGTGATTCTGAAATGGCCTAAACCTTGGTTTCATAAACTCAGATATAATTATATTTTTGTTATCTTCTAATTGGTATTGGTAAGTCACACATGTGTATAAACAATATTTTAAGACCTATGATAAAGATAGTGAGAACAATTAAGTGATAAAGTTTTTTATAGTGGATACAAGACAAGCAAATGACTAAACAGTGGATATTTTTTCCCTTGGCAAAGACAAAATGCAACAGCAAAAATTCAGGTGGTTGCTGTTCTCTCATGTCAAGAAATAGTCCAGATATGCAGTCCTCCTAAAATAAGCATTGCTTTTAAAAATGGAATTAGCAGGATTGTGTTTATGTCCATATCAGTGAGTCATTCCACATGAGGGCACAGCATGGGTCACTACTGATTAATGACAACCCATTCTAAGCAGCCACTACATTCCCATAGTGGGCTTTCAGCAATGCTCATAATCTACATGAATTAGATTTTTCTCTTTAGAAAATGAACTCAATGCTGTATTTTCATTTTCATAGCTATTAAAATAAATGTAAACTGCTGACAGGCACATTTTTGTGTACCAAGGTTAAATCAGAGGTGTTGGCACTCTGTTCCTTCCCATGCTGAAGAGGTGAAGATATTTGATGGATGGAGATGTGCTAGTGGAAATGTGAACTGAGGAAGGAAATTTAAGCTAACTTTATGTCTCAGTTATATCCTTTTTTAAAAGATCATATTGACTGTAAAGTTTTCTTCATTCAGAAATAAGAGTGATCTGTGCAGAAATGTTTCAGCATAAAGATATATGTAAAAACAGTGCACTGGGACAAAATATTAATCATAATCCTGCTATTTTTAATGGATTTGACCATGTCATCATTTCTTTTATCCGTACGATTTTTTCAGAAATATGATTAGTCCAGTTTTTTCCTTGGTCTTATAAAGAATTTAGTTATGACAGATAAACAACAATAACAAAAAATATACAGACTATTCACAACTGAACACAAGATCCTGGGACTTTGGGGGGAAGCCAGGAACACACTGATGCAGTTGTAAAAAGCCATTATTGTAGTGATGGTGGATAAAGCCAGTAGGTTATATGATTCTCCAGGTGGTGCATGCAGTCTGTGAAACGAGTTGAGGACGGGATCCTTGAGAAATTAGTATTTATAAAAGACAAAAAGGAAAAAAAGCCTACTGTTGGAGACTTAAAAGGAATGATCAGTGAGACAGGAAAGATCTAGGTGAGACAGTATCCTGAGGGCCAAAGAGAGAAGAAAAACCCTAAACGAGTCCATTAGATTTAAATATTAGGTGATCACTGGTGACTCTGGCAAAGGCATTTTTGGAAGAAACTTACTGTAGTGAGTTGAAAGAAAAAAAAGGAAGGCAGCTAGAGTAAGCTATTATTTTGATAGCAGTGAAGAGAATGGTTATATATATAAAAGAGAGAAAGCATAATAGATGGAACTGAGTCCTAGATGATATGGGGAGATCTGAGTGCTTAAATTACAGATTAATCTTAACTGGAGGTGCACCTTTCCTCTTAAATTGACAGATTAATCTTAACTGGAAATTAAAGGAGCTGAAGCTAAGTTTAATGTATATAATGAAAAATGCTTAGTTTTTTCTCGATAGATTACACACTTGTCAAAGAAGAAACATGTTAAATTAGAATATCAACATGCTCAGGGTACAGGTAGGGTGCAGTTATCCCTTGTACATAATTAATGACCGAAAATGGGGAATTACAATGAGCCAATTATTTTAAAGAGCTAAGCTAAGTCATTGGTCTGAGGAAATGAGTGGACAGAGATCATGTCCATTGTGATAGCCACAATTCTGTGATGTGTGGAGAAGGGAAGCCATTTGCCACAGTACAAATGTAGAATGTCCTTACATTTCTTCCTTTGATTTTCAATAATAAGCTCTATCAAAAGTTCTGCAATTATAAAACTACTGCTGTAACATCTACAGTATTTCTTAGTTTATAAATTCTCTCTTGGACTAAAAATACTTATTTTCAGAAAGATGTCTGAAGTTTGGATATAAGCATTTGTTTGTTTAGCTAGCTATTTCTTTATCTCTCTTATTTTCTCTAGAGAGAATTTTAGGACTTTAATATGAGGAAAGTTGGACATTGAGTCTCCATGCGGTAAATGTTTGAATGTCTGATTGAAATAACACAGACCTGCCCTGTAGCAAAGAGGACACATTAATTTAACTACTGCCATTATCACATTCGAGCAGAACTGTGAGGACATAATGGTCAGGGATTCAGTGACATTTTTGCCAGAAACAAACACCTGGAATGTTGCCTAATGAACCCAGCTACTCTCCATCTGTTTTGTCCTGGACTTATTCCCATTTGCTATGTAACTAATCCTTATGTGGATAGGGATTCTAAGGAAAACAAGTATTTGTGACCCTAGGTCATAAGAATCAGTATAATTTTTACTTAGTGACTTGGGCTGTGTAACATTTGAGAGAGCAAATAGGAAAATATTTTGTATTTATTTAGAGAAAAATGGTCTGATATTAGTTATGAATAAGTTTATTAGAAGCCATTCTTTTTTGCAAGTGTAATTATAATTATATGAAACCCAATTAATCAGACTAACTGGGGAGAACTCCAGTTTGAATCAGAATTTTAGAACATTTAAAGCAAATGTGATTTTGTTACTTGCAAATGAACATTGCATTTAGTATTAGACTGAAAGTGTTTTCTAAGGGTAAGCTTTAAGAAACTTCCTGTATTATAAAATGATTATAATTGTATCAATAAATTATCTGTGAATAGTTGTTTCTAGAAAGACTGATACTACTTTAAAAGAATTTATAATCTTAGAGCCTTGCAAAATCCATTCTGAGTCTAACCCAAAACATTGGATTGGTCTATGAAAGGAGAATAATAATGTCCTTTATGTCTATGGATGGGTTGGGACTGGCAATGTTATAAATATGTGCAGTACATATTTATGTACATTGCAACAGCTTCCAACAATGAACTTAGACATTGAATCATTTTTAAGTCATCACAAAGATATCCATGCTTATTTTTCTGCCATTCTAACATCATGTTTAAAAAATAATAATTTATGCCCAATAGAACTGCATTTTTCTTGTTTCAGAGAATACAGATATCAGACCTTCTGTGTTATAAAAAATTCACGTGTGTCTATTAATCATATGCTTTCATGGTATGAGTAGAAACATAATATAATTATATATTTGGAGTATCACAATACTTTATTCAACAAGTAATCACTTGATGTTTATTACAGACAGTTCATTATGCTTTAATTTTAATTATACCATTTTAAGTGGATAATGGCTGACTTGCCAGGTGACTCTGACAACTGTCCAGGCACATTTTAATCACCATTGAAGATAATAATAGACAGCTTTCATTTGTATGACAAATTTTGTTTGAGGAAATTAGGATAAATATTAACAAACACCCATTATTATATGCTCTTGTAGTACTCTTGTATCCCTTCACCTCTGCCACCATTTTCCTTTTCTTTCTGTTTTTTGTTTATTACTATTATTATTATTTTAGTTGTTCATCCCAACTATTCTGCTTAAGGCAAGAGCCATGTCTGCTTGGTTTATCACTACGTCGCGGCTGTCTAGCCCAGTTTCTTGCACAGGTTATAGGTTCGGTAATATTTGTTGGATGAATGTATTCCCATTTTATCAAAGAATGAATTACAGAGAAATCAAAATATGTGCTCAAATTTATAGAGACAGAGCCAGAATCTATTTCTTATATTTCTGGGTCTTATTTCCCCCCACCCACCCCACTGGGCCATATCCATGCTGTTTGCCTAAAATGGTAACCAATAAAATTGGAGCTCCAATAGATGTGGAGCTCAGTGACTGATCTTCAATTGTTGCAGAAGTCTCACAGAAAAAAGTGATATTATTAGTCATCTCAACTGAGAGAAAATTGAGGAAAATGATTCAATTCTAGCATTGGAAATATGAAAGGGTACATAAGGAAGGTTTTCCTGGTAGTGTCTTAGTGTAAACTTTGGAATTGGTTTGAGTGGATTCTTGAAAACTTTCCTTTTATAGACATCATTAATTGCAATGAATGTTCATCTATCCTAAATGATGGGGAAGTAATGCCATTGAGCTCTGAGCTTAACTACAAAACCCCCTACATAAACAATACTCAAGCAATATCAATACTTGGTTTATAAATCATTCTGTAACACACGTCTTAATTTGTATGATGCTAGTAGCCAGATCTTGAAGACATTTTTAAGCATGAAAGACAAATACTGGACAAAATCATTTCCTCTTCTATAAACTTGTACAAGTTGTTTTATTTGAAGTTATTGAGTCTTGTACGTTCTTTAAAGCTGAAAATATTAATTTAATACTTTTTATTTCTAAAGGTAGATCCAAATAGATATTTCTTCAGTGATTGATGAAATCAGGAATTCATTTATAACTTTTAACAAATGTTCATACTTCTCCAGCCAGTAGGAGTTCTAGGGGGAATAAAAGCCAGTCAAATAGAAAACTACAAAAAAAAAAAAAAATCACTGTTGGATGTCTGTAGTACAGTATTGCTGAAATTCTCATCATTTGTTTAAAAGATCATGATCTGTAAATGTATGTCTCCATGGCTCTTACACATATTGAAAATCTCTAAAGGAGCCTTGCAGCCAGAAATGAACAGCTGATTAATCAGGGAAAGGTTTTGGCACTCCTTTTATCATTTTCCTTTGATAAGGGAGAAAAATTTAGATCAGGGCAACTTTTATGAATTATAGTCCTCATTCGATACAGGAGCTAACTTGCAGTGCCTGTTGCATTTAGAAAAGAAGATATTACAGTTTGGGGAATTATCCAACCCCTGGCACATACGCCTTATTTCCTTATTTTGCTTTTGCCCAGAATATCTTTCAAAACTCTTTTCCTGTTGGAAAAGAAGATTTTATTTTATAATTTTGTCTTAACATTGCTTTAAGAATCTGCTTGAGTAAGAGTCATCTTTTAATTTAGTTTGTTCAAAAATTCCAACACTCTCTTTAGGTATACTGACACTTCTGCCAAAACCTCACAAATAGACTCAAGGGAGATGAAAGCTGATCCACACTGGTTTCAAAGCAGAATTTTGATGCATCCAGAATTGAATTGTGCTGCAATTAAAACAGATGATCAACAATTGGGCAGTTATTATGGTAAGGAAATTACTAATGAATGAGGCTTTAGATAAGGCTTACCAAATTCATTGCTTACTAAATTCCAACCTTTTCCCATTATATAATATAGGATAACCAAATAATAAACAGTACCCACAGATGTCAAAGAGAAACATTTTGGGGTTTTAATACGTGTAGCTTTGTATCACATAGAGTGCCTAACAGTGTATATCCTGATTTTAACTATTTAGCTTCCTCCCCTATAAAAAATATTCTTCCTTCTTTTGCATTCCTTAATGCTTTCTCTAGAATCATTATCACCAATTTTCTTAAGCTACAAAACCTCGCATGATCATGAACTCCTTCCTTTGTGTCATTCTCCAGAGTCAGTGGTATACCCATCAGAATAAGTATTTCTAGAGTGATTTTTAAATGCAATATTTCAAGTTTTCACCCTGTTTTAGGCCCCAATCATAACTTTTGCCCTGTAATCCATCTATTACACTGTTACTTGGTGATTTTCTCATCACATAACTAACTGATTATGTTCCTTTTTAGGAAAAACAACACAAAACAATAAAAATAGTAGAGGTAAATTTCTTAGTATGGAATTAATGCTTTGTGACTTTCTAAACACATTTTCCAAACTCTGGATTTTCTCCTAATTTAACTATATCTGGGCCACAGGGTAGTGATCCCTGAGAGAAGGAAAGTGAGTTCTACCATGGCCCCAGATGATTCCCTGGAGATAGTTTCCAGGCCACAGGCAAAGAGAAAGAATTCAAAAAGAACCCAATAATCTCTTTCAGTAGAGGATACAGAGTCTAATGCGTGGGGATGTCAGGGCTGCTGTAATTTGCAGAGCAAAATATGAAAGAGGGTGTAACTGCACAGATTGTCTCAGACATATGCAAAGGAGTTTCTTTCAATTTTTGGTTGAGTACTCATTTGCATATGCAGGGAAAGAACTACTGGAAGGTGGAAGGTGGAAAAATCCCAAAGGCCACATGGGACTGGGCATAGCTCATGTTCCAACAATGAAGAATGGAAAGACCTAATACACAGGGAATTCAGTAGAATCACCAAGAGTCACAAAGAAGTAGGATAATACAGCCCAATAATCAGGGGGGAAAAAATCAGTGAAACATAACAAAATAAATACAGTGAAAATTAAGTCATAAGAAAGTAAAAAGGATAACCCACATATTTAAATAAAATATTTTCAAACTATATATCTGATAAGGGACTGGTATCCATGATACATAGAGAACTCTTACAACTCAGTAACAAAAAGGATAAGTAAATTTATTGATGGGTACAGGATCTGAATAGAAATTTCTCCAAAGAAGATTTACAAATGGCCAATAAGCACACCAAAAGATGTTCAATGTCATCAGTCATTAGGGAAATACAAATCAAAACCACAATGAGATATAACCACTCTACATCTATTAGGATGTCTGTAATAGAAAAAATGGACAATAAGTAGTATTGATGAGGATACTGGAGGAATTGGAACCTTCATACATTGTTGGTGAAAATGTAAAGTGTAGCCACTTTGAGAAAAGAGTTTGGTACTTCCTCAACTGGTTAAACACAGAGTTACTATATAACTTAGCAGTTTCACTCCTGGCTATATACCCAAGAGAACTGAAAACATTTGTCTACACAAAAATGGAGACATGAGTGTTTATAGCAGCATTATTCATAATAAAAAGTGGAAACAACCCAGATGCCCATCAACTGATGGAAGGCTAAATAAAATGTGGTATGATTTGGTCATAGAAATGAATGAAGTACTGATATGTGCTACAACATGGATGAACAGTGAACACTTTATGCTAAGTGAAAGAAGCCATATACAAAACACCAGGAGACCTTCAAGATGGTGGAGGAGTAAGACATGGAGATCACCTTCCTCCCTACAAATCATCAGAAATACATCTACATGTGGAACAACTCCTACAGAACACCTACTGAACGCTGGAAGAAGACCTCAGACTTCCCAGAAGACAAGAAACTCCCCTCGTACCTGGGTAGGGCAAAAGAAAAAACAAAGACAAAAGAATAGGGATGGAACCTGCACCTCTGAGAGAGAGCTGTGAAGGAGGAAAAGTTTCCACACACTAGGAAGCCCCTTCACTGGCGAAGACAGGGGGTGGGCAGGAGGGAAGCTTTGGAGCCACGGAGGAGAGCTCAGCAACAGGGGTGCAGAGGGCAAAGCGGAGAGATTCCCGCACAGAGGATCGGTGCTGACCAGCACTCACCAGCCCGAGAGGCTTTTCTGCTCACCCGCTGGGGCGGGAGGGGCTGGGAGCTGAGGCTCGGGCTTCGGCTTCAGAGATCAGACCCCAGGGAGAGGACTGGAATTGGCTGGAGGGGGCTAGTGCACCACAGCTAGCCGGGAGGGAGTCCGGGAAAATGTCTGGACCTGCCTAAGAGGCAAGAGACCATTGTTTCAGGGTGCTCGAGGAGACTGGATTCAGAGCACCGCCCAAACGAGCAACAGAGACGGGTGCAAGCCTCAGCTATCATCACGGACCCCAGAGACGGGCATGAGACAGTAAGGCTGCTGCTGCCGCCACCAACAAGCCTGTGTGCAAGCACAGGTCACTCTCCACACCTCCCCTCCCAGGAAGCTGTGCATCAAGCCACTGCCAGGGTCCTGTGAATCAGGGACAATTTCCCTGAGAGAACACACGGCACGCCTCAGGCTGTTGCAACGTCATGCCAGACTCTGCCGCCACAGGTTCGCCCCGCATTCTGTACCACTTCCTCCCCCGGCCTGAATGAACTGGAGCCCCCTAATCAGCTGATCCTTTAACCCCTTCTTGTCTGAACAAAGAACAGACGCCCTCAGGCGACCTACACGCAGAGGCAGGGCCAAATCCAAAACTGAACCTCAGGAGCTGTGCGAACAAAGAAGAGAAAGGGGAATTTCTCCCAGCAGCCTCAGGAGCAGCAGATTAAATCTCCACAATCAACTTGATGTACCCTGCATTTGTGGAATACCCGAATAGACAACGAATCATCCCAAACTTGAGGTGGTGGACTTTGGAAGCAACTGTAGACTTGGGTTTGCTTTCGACATCCAATTTGTTTCTGGTTTTATGTTTATCTTAGTTTAGTATTTAGAGTTTACTATCATTGGTAGATTTGTTCATTGATTTGTTTTCTCTCTCCCTTTTTTTTAATGTATAGATATATATATATATTTCCTTTTTCTCCTTTTGTGAGTGTGTATGTGTATGCTTCTTTGTGTGATTTTGTCTGCATAGCTTTGCTTTTACCATTTGTCCTAGGGTTCTGTCTGTCCTTTTTTTTTTGGATAGTTTTTAGCTCTTGTTATCATTGGTGGATTTGGTTTTTGGTTTGATTGCTCTCTTCTTCCTTTTTTTATTACTTTCAATTTTTTTCATTTTTAATAATTTTTTTTATTTTTTATTTTCATTATCTTATTTTGCTTTATTTATTTTATTTACTTTTTTCTTTCTTTCTTTCTTTCTCCGTTTTCTTCTGAGCTGTGTGGCTGACAGGATCTTGGTGCACTGGCTGGATGTCAGGACTGAGGCTCTGAGGTGGGAGAGCCGAGTTCAGGACATTGGTCCACCAGAGACCTCCTGACTCCAAGTAATATCAAACAGTGAAAGCTCTACCAGACATCTCCATCTCAACAATAAGACCCAGCTCTACTCAACGACCAGCAAGCTACAGTGCTGGACGCCCTATGCCAAACAACTAGCAAGACAGGAGGGCAACCCCACCCATTAGAAGAGAGGTTGCCTAAAATCATAATAAGGTCACAGACAACCCAAAACACATCACCAGACATGGTCCTACCCACCAGAAAGACAAGATCCAGCCTCATCCACCAGAACACAGGCACCAGTCCCCTCCACCAGGAAGCCTACACAACCCACTGAACCAACCTTACCCACTGTGGGCAGACACCTAAAACAACGGGAACTACGAACCTGCAGCCTGCAAAAATGAGACCCAAACACAGTAAGTTAAACAAAATTAGAAGACAGAGAAATAAACAGCAGATGAAGGAACAAGGTAAAAACCCACCAGACCAAACAAATGAAGAGAAAATAGGCAGTCTACCTGAAGAAGAATTCAGAGTAATGATAGTAAAGATGATCCAAAATCTTAGAAATAGAATGGAGAAAATACAAGAAACCTTTAACAAGGACCTAAAAGAACTAAAGAGCAAACAAACAATGATAAACAACACAATAAATGAAATTAAAAATTCTCTAGAAGGAATCAATAGCAGAATAACTGAGGTAGAAGAACGGATAAGTGACCTGGAAGATAAATAGTGGAAATAACTACTGCAGAGGAGAATAAAGAAAAAAGAATGAAAAGGATTGAGGAAAATCTCAGAGATTTCTGGGACAACATTAAACGCACCAACATTCGCATTATAGGGGTCCCAGAAGAAGAAGAGAAAATAAAAGGACCAAGAAAACATTTGAAGAAATTACAGTTGAAAACTTCTCTAATATGAGAAAGGAAATAGTCAATCAAGTCTAGGAAGTGCAGAGAGCCCATACAGGATAAACCCAAGGAGAAACATGCAAAGACACATACTAATCAAACTATCAAAAATTAAATACAAAGAAAAAATATTAAAGGCAGCAAGGTAAAAGCAACAAATAACATACAAAGGAATCCCATAAGATTAACAGTTGATCTTTCAGCAGAGACTCTGCAAGCCAGAAGGGAGTGGCAGGACATATTTAAAGTGCTGAAAGGGAAAAAGCCACAACCAAGATTATTCTACCCACCAAGGATCTCATTCAGATTCGATGGAGAAATTAAAACCTTTACAGACAAGCAAAACTTAAGAGAATTCAGCACCACCAAACCAGCTTTACAACAAATGCTAAAGGAACTTTACTAGGCAGGAAAAACAAGTGAAGGAAAAGACCTACAATAACAAACCCAAAACAATTAAGAAAATGGTCATAGGAGCATACATATTGATAAATACCTTAAATGTAAATGGATTAAATGCTCCCACCAAAAGACACAGACTGGCTGAATGGATACAAAAACAAGACCCATATATATGCTGTCTACAAGAGACCCACTTCAGACCTAGAGACACATACACACTGAAAGTGAGGGGCTGGAAAAAGGTATTCCATGCAAATGGAAATCAAAAGAAAGCTGGAGTAGCAATTCTCATATCAAAGAAAATAGACTTTAAAATAAAGACTATTACAGGAGACAAAGAAGGACACTACATAATGATCAAGGGATCAATCCAAGAAGAAGATATAACAACTGTAAATATTTATGCACTCAACATAGGAGCACTTCAGTACCTAAGACAAATGCTAACAGCCACGAAAGGGGAAATCGACAGTAACACAATCATAGTAGGGGACTTTAACACCCCACTTTCACCAATGGACAGATCATCCAAAATGAAAATAAATAAGGAAACAAAAGCTGTAAATGACACATTAAAAACGATGGACTTATTTGATATTTAAAGAACATTCCATCCAAAACAACAGAATACACTTCCTTTTCAAATGCTCATGGAACATTCTCTAGGATAGATCCTATCTTGGGTCACAAATCAAGCCTTGGTAAATTTAATAAAATTGAAATCGTATCAAGTACCTTTTCTGATCACTACGCTATGAGACTAGATATCAATTACAGGAAAAAAACTGCAAAGAACACAAACACATGGAGGCTAAACATTACACTACTAAATAACCAAGAGATCACTGAAGAAATCAAAGAGGAAATTTAAAAATACCTAGAGGGCTTCCCGGGTGGCGCAGTGGTTGAGAGTCCACCTGTTGATGCAGGGGACACGGGTTCGTGCCCTGGTCCGGGAGGATCCCACATGCCACAGAGCGGCTGGGCCTGTGAGTCATGGCTGCTGAGCCTGCGTGTCTAGAGCCTGTGCTCTGCAATGGGAGAGGCTACAGCAGTGAGAGGACCGTGTACTGCAAAAAAAAAAAAAAACAAAAACACCTAGAAACAAATGACAATGAAAACATGATGACCCAAAACCTATAGAATGCAGCAAAAGCAGTGCTAAGAGAGAAGTTTATAGCAATACAATCCTACCTCAAGAAACAACACACATCTCAAATAAACAACATAACCTTACACCTAAAGCATTTAGAGAAAGAAGAACTTAAAAAATCCCAAAGTTAGCAGAAGGAAAGAAATCATAAAAATCAGACCAGAAATAAATGGAAAAGAAATGCAGAAAACAATAGCAAATATCAATAAAACTAAAAGCTAGTTCTTTGAGAAGATAGACAAAATTGGTAAACCATTAACCTGAGTTATCAAGAAAAAAAGGGAGAAGATTCAAATCAATAGAATTAGAAATGAAAAAGGAGAAGTAATAACTGACACTGCAGAAATACTAGGGATCATGAGAGATTACTAAAAGCAACTATACGCCAATAAAATGGACAACCTGGAAGAAATGGACAAATTTTTAGAAAAGCATGACCTTCGGAGACTGAACCAGGAAGAAATAGAAAATATAAACAGTCCAATCACAAGCACTGAGATCGAAACTGTGGTTAAAAATTTTCCAACAAACAAAAGCCCAGGACCAGATGGCTTCACAGGTGAATTCTACCAAACATTTAGAGAACCACAGCCAACATCATTCTCAATGGTGAAAAACTGAAACCGTTTCACCTACGATCAGGAACAAGACAAGGTTGCCCACACTCACCACTATTATTCAACATAGTTTTGGAAGTTTTCGCCACAGCAGTCAGAGAAGAAAAAGAAAAAAAGTAATCCAAATTGGAAAAGAAGAAGTAAAACTGTCACTGTTTGTAGATGACCTGATACTATACATAGAGAATCCTAAAGATGCTACCAGAAAACTACTAGAACTAATCAATTAATTTGGTAAAAGAGCAGGATACAAAATTAATGCACAGAAATCTCTTGCATTCCTATACACTAATGGTGAAAAATCTGAAAGAGAAATTAAAGAAACACTCCCATGTACCACTGCAACATAAAGAATAAAATACCTAGGAATAAACCTACCCAAAGAGGGAAAAACCCTGTATGCAGAAAACTATAAGACACTGATGAAAAAATTAAAGATGATACAAACAGATGGAGAGATATATACCATGTTCTTGGATTGGAAGAATCAACATTGTGAAAATGATTATACTACCGAAAACAATCTACAGATTCAATGCAATCCCTGTCAAACTACCAATGGCATTTTTCACAGAACTAGAAAAAAAAATTTAACAATTTCTATGGAAACGCAAAAGACCCGAATAGCCAAAGTAATTTTGAGAAAGAAGAACGAATCAGGCTCCCTGACATCAGACTATACTACAAAGCTACAGTAATCAAGACAGTATGGTACTGGCACAAAAACAGAAATATAGACAAATGGAACAGGATAGAAAGCCCAGAGATAAACCCATGCACATATGGTCACCTTGTTTTTGATAAAGGAGGCAAGAATATACATTGGAGAAAAGAGCCTCTTCAATAAGTGGTGCTGGGAAAACTGGACAGCTACATGTAAAAGAATGAAATTAGAACACTCCCTAACACCATACACAAAAATAAACTCAAAATGGATTAAAGACCTAAATGTAAGGCCAGACACTATAAAACTTTTAGAGGAAAACATAGGCTGAACACTGTATGATGAAAATCACAGCAAGATCATTTTTGACCCACCTCCTAGAGAAATGGAAATAAAAACAAAAATATACCAATGGACCTGATGAAACTTAAAAGCTTTTACACGTCAAAGGAAACTATAAACAAGAAGAAAAGACAACCCTCAGAATGGGAGAAAATATTTACAAATGAAGTAAATGACAAAGGATTAATCTACAAAATTTACAAGCAGCTCTTGCAGCTCAATATCAAAAAAACAAACAACCCAATCCAAAAATGGACAGAAGACCTAAATAGACATATCTCCAAAGAAGATATGCAGATCGCCAACAAACACATGAAAGGATGCTCAACCTCAATAATCATTAGGGAAATAAAATCAAAACTACAATGAGGTATCTCCTCACACCAGTCAGAATGGCCATCATCAAAAAAATCTACAAATAGTAAATGCTGGAGCGGATGTGGAGAAAAGGGAACACTCTTGCACTGTTGGTGGGAATGTAAATTGATACAGCCACCTGACAACAGTATGGAGGTTCCTTAAAGAACTAAAAATAAACTACTATATGACCTAGCAATCCTAGTACTGGGCATATTCCCTGAGAAAACCATAGTTCAAAAAGAGTCATGTACAACAATGTTCATTGCAGCTCTATTTACAGTAGCCAGGACATGGAAGCATCCATGGACATGTAAGTGTCCATCGACATATGAATGGATAAAGAAGATGTGGCACATATATACAATGGAATAGTACTCAGCCATAAAAGGAAACAAAATTGAGTTATTTGTAATGAGGTGGGTCGACCTAGCGTCTGTCATACAGAGTGAAGTAAGTCAGAAAGAGAAAAACACAGTATGCTTACACATATATATGGAATGCAAAAAAAAGAAAATGGTTCTGAAGAACCTAGGGGCAGGACAGGATTGACACAGACATAGAGAATGGAGTTGAGGACACAGAGAGGGAGAAGGGTAAGTTGGGACGAAGTGGGAGAGTGGCATGGACATATATACACACTACCAAATGTAAAATAGATAGCTAGTGAGAAGCAGCTGCATAGCACAGGGATATCAGCTCGGGACTTTGTGACCACCTAGAGGGGTGGGATAGGGAGGTTGGGAGGGAGACTCAAGAGGGAGCATATGGGGATATATATATATATGTATATGTTATGCTGATTTACTTTGTTATAAAGCAGAAACTAACACACCATTGTTAAGCAAT
The DNA here is from genome assembly GCF_963455315.2 of Globicephala melas. Classification (NCBI taxonomy): domain Eukaryota; kingdom Metazoa; phylum Chordata; class Mammalia; order Artiodactyla; family Delphinidae; genus Globicephala; species Globicephala melas. Next base: position 42,678,822 of record NC_083323.1, read on the forward strand.
TATACTCCAATAAAGATGTTAAATAAAAAGCAAACACCATAAATATATTGTATGATCCATTTATATAAAATATCCCAAATAGGTAAAGCCATAGAGACAGAAATTAGATTAGTAGTTGTCATCTGACTGAGCGGAAGATGAAATGGGAAATGTTTGCTAATGAGTACGGAATTTCTTTGTGGAGTGATAAAAATGTCCTAAAATTAGATAATGGTTATGGTTGCACACTGTGTAAATATACTAAATACTATTGAACTGTACACTTCAAATGGTGAATTGTATTAGATGTGAATTATTTACATAAAATTATCATTAAAATAAATTTATAGTATGAATAGCCCAAAATTTATTAAAGAAATTAAATTTATACCTAAAAATAATCTTTCTATCAAAACATACCAGACCCAGATACCCTCACTGATAGAGACTATAAATCATTTTAGGAAGAAATAATATCAGTTCTTCAGGAACGTTTCTGGAAAATAGAAGAGGAGGCAATGTTCCCTACTTCATTTTATGAGGCCAGTTTAATGCAGATTCAAAATAAAAGAAATTACAAACTAAGAAAACTACAGATCAATATCTCTGGTGAACAATCATTATCAAATATCGGAAAATTGGATTTAACAGTATATTAAAAATATATATCCTGACCAACTGATATTTACCCCAAGAATGCGAAGTAGTTTTAACATTTGAAAATGAAACAATGTAATTCACCTTATTAACAAACTGACAAAAGAAAATGATATAATTTTCACAATAGATGAAAAAAAAAAGCAATGACAATTCATGATAAAGATTTTCCACAAATTAGGGATAATAGAAAATATACTCAATCAGTTAAAGTGCATATAAGAAAATTTTACAGCTAATATCACTCTTTCTGGTAAAAACATGAATGCTTTCCACTCAGATGGGGAACAGATCCCTTTTACCATTTCAGTTCAATATTTTACCACTTTGGGAGAGGGCTGAGTATTGAACCACTTGACTTAGCCTCTGGGAGAGAGCAGTAGAGAGCTCTACTGCCATGTTTTGCTTCCTTCTTAATATTTTTGCTCATCCCTCTCTTATGTACTATTTAAAAGAATGAGTCATTTTGGGCAATTAGAAACATGTAGGATATCTTTGTTTGCCTCTCAGGTCCTCTTCCCCACCTCCCTCTCCTAGAGATGTCTTCAGTGGGCTCCTTCCTTGCTCTTTGTATCCCAGTAGGTTTCAGCCAGTTGGAAGTATTGACAAGAGACCAGAGGAAGGCCAGAAGGCTCCGTATTTCCCTCCTTGCTGGACCTTAATTTGGTAATAGCTGTATCCCTTGACCAAAGGTTTCTCCCCTGTAGCTGCAGCTCTCCCTGACACTGTCCCTTCATTGGTCTTCAGGCCTAGGGATAGTAACCACTTTCTGCTGTTGCCAACTTCAGGTGATTCAGCATCCTTCACGAATTTCCTGAACCTTTCCTACAACTGTATAAATAGCCCCCCATTCCTGCATTAAATGATCCTCAATTATCCAATTTTGAATGGTCCATCTAACTGATACTGAGAGAAATTAAGCTATCACCTAGTTCAAATGCAGAGGTACTAATTATAATTCAAATACATCTGGCTCTGATGTTAGCTTTGCTACTATTCATGCGAAAATGTGACTAAAGAGAGGACGATATCACCGGTATGTTTATCCCATGGCTTTCCCCAACTCACTGGCTGAAGGTGTTTCTGGGGTCAGTACTCTCTTAGGGTTCTGCTTTGCCCCTTGCCCTCCCTACTTATTTACTATTTGTAGAATTAATGTTCCTGAGCTAGGAATAGAGCTGATTCACTTGGCTTCTATGTGCTATCTTTCTACATACAGAATGATTACTGAGTTGGTCCTAATGGTCCCTGTACAAGTGAAATGTGGTTTTAACTAGGAGTACATTTGAAAAATTGAACAGCATCTGCATTCAGTTTTTAGCAGCTAGGTTATTTTTCCTCATTATGATCAAGTTGAACTTCATAGGATCAATGGGTTTCCTTAACACTACTTTAATTATGATGAAATATATTGTCCTTGGGGTTAAAATTTGTCTTTACGTTTTAGCTGATTGTGGGAATGTATATTTTAAAGACAATCTAATGAATAATCAATCATAATCACTGTAATATAAACACTAGAAATATCCTTTCCCCCATTCATCTGGGAGAGCAGCTAATTCATTAGTTGATGAATTAGAAAAATGTCAATTTAAATTAGTTTTCTCCACATGTATCTTGAAAGGAGTACACATCATCTTTTTTTCTATGTTATACTAGAACTAGGTCTACTGAGTATTATTCTGAGGATTATTGATAGGAACCAGGTGACTATCAAATCCAGTGCTTATACTTTTTCATCTTGACTTGCTTTTGCAGTCTGGTGTTGTACTCATTTATTTATCAATTCTTATAGTATCCAGAACATGCATTACATAGACTGAATTTTGTAATTATCACTTGATTATTAAAGCTATAAACTTTATCCTAACTTTCCAGGTTTAGTATCTATTTCACTCATATATAAGGCCTAGACTATATTTTTCTGGTATAAATTTCAAAATTATATCAGAGTTAGTAAAATCTGAAAGGAAAACTTTGCCATTTTATATAAGAATACTCATATGAAAAGCCAACTGCTAAATGGTAGAAATTTTGTATACAGTCTGCACATGAGTGGTAGGGGTCATGCTAAGATATTTATAATTTCAGAAGCCTTAACCAAACCATCTATAATAAATGAAAATAAAAGTCTTTGGTTACAGGTAGCTAACTATTAAAAGAAGAATTATTAAGCTTTTTGGTGTCTGGATAAAAGTGAGGTGTATAATACATTTGATAAAGACTACAGTCAATCTTGTAGTAACTTTATTAATTTTTCTTTAATAATTCAGAATTTACAGTGATTCAGGATTCAAAACAACCTCACATGCTACTTCATCAACTAGAGATTCAATGTGAGAGGGAGTCAGTAGGGAATTAATGAGAGCAATGCCGAGCAGCAGTGATAATGCAGTGACAGGAAGCATGGATTAGCAGGGGAGCTGTCATTAAATTTATGTTACATTTCTTCAGCAGTGTTGCAGAATCATTTAATTTGATTTAATAAGCCTATTTTAGAACATTCAATGTGTCACTTCACTTTGTGAAGAATTATTAATTGTATAATAAAAATATACCATATAACACTTTTATTTTGCATTGAGAATTTGCTTCCCTTTTATAATTTGATTCTCTTAACATCTCAGAGACAGATAGGGCAGAGAGAAAAAGCAAGGGTGAAAACGAAGGTTTCTTCTCAAAACTTGTAATTTTGCTAATAATAACAACTATCTGTTTCACCTTAACATAGGATGTTTTCTTGGTCAAACGCCACTGGCAGAATTTTGTTTTGTTCCAATGCTTTTGTAATAAAAATTGCCAAGCATAAAAAAATTGAAGCAATTTCACAGTGAGCATCCATGTATCCACCACCTCCCTTCTGCCATTAACAATATATTATACTTGGTTTGTCACATATCTATCCATTTATCCAACCCAATGTCTATCCATCAATCTGCTTATTTTTGATACATTTCAAGGTAAATTACAGACACTTACACATCCGGCTAAATATTTCAGTTGCATTTGATTTTAAATAGAAATAGCTAATATTTGTTGAGCATATATTTTAGACCAAGCACTAGGCTAACAATGTTACTTGCAGTATCTCAACGGTACTCCCAACAAAGCTATGAGGAAGGTATTGCTTTTATTAAATTAACTTTCCAGGTGAAAATACAGAGCCTTAGCATGGAGACATAATTTTCCTAATGTTATGCTTAGTTGTAGAGGCTGATTGACTTGCAAGGTTGATTAGAAAACTTATACAAGTTGATTAGTAAATTTTCTGAGATTATATCTTTGTGGTAGGGCTGGAATTTGAACATAGAGAGTCTTGACTCCAGAGCCAGGGCTTCTGTATTAGTTTTTTATTGCTGCTGTAACAACTGACCACAATCCTAGCAATCTTAAAACAACATCTATTTATTATCTCACAGATTCATGTGTCAGAAATCTGTGTAGAGCATACCTCATCTGGGTCCATTGTTCAGGATCTCTCAAGGCTGAAAGCAAAATGTCACCTGGGCTGGTTACTTATCTGGAGGCTCTGCAGAAGATTCTGTCTCATTCACGTGTTGGCCAAATTAAGTTCCATGCAGTTGTAGAACAGAGGTTTTCCTTTCTTTACTGGCTGTCAGTCAGGGGACCATTTTTGCTCCTAGAGGCTGGCTGACTTCCTTAAACTTTCTAGATAGCCCCACTCCAGCAATGATGAGTTGAGTTTCTTTCATGCTTTGAATATCTCTAACTTTTCTTCTACTTCATCTCTCTACCTCCAGCCAGAGAAAGCTCTCTGCTTTTAATGACTCATCTGATTAGTTTGGATCCACTCAGATAATCCAGAATAATCTCTGTATTTTAGTGTCTATAATCTTAATTACGTTTGCAAAATCCTTGTTGTTATGTAAGGTAACATATTCACAACTCTGAAGACACTGAGGAGTTCATTCTGCCTGCTACAATCACAGTTACATGCCATTGCTTTCAGAAGTCCTCTATTTTGAAAAAGAGATCCTGATTATCCAAAAATTTTACTAAGAGTGAACTATAAAGAATGTAATTAATATTTGAGGATAAGATCTGTGAGAAATTATCATAATGTTTACATTAACCTTTTGATTTCTGCATATATGTTGAAAACCAAATATACCAAGATATCAATAAAAATTTTGGTCATCTTCCTTGTGAAATATTCCCTTCCATAGGCTGTGAGTCATTTTGTATTTATTTGAGGCATTCTAGCTGACTTGTTGCATTGCACATCTGAAAATTTATAATCATCTAGTCTTGTTTATTTTGGTGGAAACATACAAAGTACCCCAACTGCTCTGAAGCTTTAGGTCTTTTCTCAACATACGTTTATTCTAGCTATATCCTGAAGGGTATTCTACACATAATTGCATTGGTGCATCCAAGCAGCAATAATTTAGAAGGCACAACAGATGGAAATGATTTTATCTGTGAATGGAAGATATTGGTCGTTCATTCAGAATTGCCAATGAACTAAAGTGGATTCTAGGGCAAACTAAATCTGAGCTTCCCTATGTGGCTTTCCTACCTCACTTTACCTGTCCAGCATATGCATTGTTTTTTATTAGTAGGAGATCTTTCACAAGATATGAAAATCCCTATATGATTTTAAAAGTGAAAGTATCCAAGTCAAATAAAAAATTCTTGCCCTCACAAATATGGATAGCATATGCTTTCAATATCCACATCGATGCAGATGAATTAGTTCTTCCCACATCCTTACAATAATTTCTTGTTGATGGTTTTATCGCTTTCTATGTTATAATAATCTCTGTAAGCTCATTTAAGTCATGACTTACATGGCTTCATATTTATAGCCCTAACATTTCCTAATACTGATTCTAATACAAAATATGTGCTCAATTTTGATTACTTAATCACATCATTCATTTTTGCATAGAGCTATTGTGGGCCTATGTTATGTTAGTCACTGTTAAGTCCTGGGATGAGAGAGATACACTGGAAAAAGATACTTTAAAAATTTGTGGAGTAGCAGAAAAGAACAACATATAAATAAATTATTATAATACAATAATGAGTGCTATGATCAAGAGTATTAAATAAACATGGAGGAGAAAGACCTAACTGAGGTTAAAGACTTGAAAGATATAAATATTTGTGTGGTGTTTGCACTTTAATACAGGTATACGAACTAAGACTGAAAATGTGTTATAAGCACCTCAGAACTGTTTAGGACCATTCCCATACTTTTGAAAATTAAGCCTACTGGCATATCATGGATACTACACAGAACTTAGTGTTATATAGACAATGATTTTAGGACTATGCATGAGATTTATTTCTGCATATGTCTTTAGGTAAGTTATTTACCCAGTCAAGCAAATATGTAATCAAATTCCTATTCTGCCATAATTTTTTCAGCCTTCTAAAATATATTAAAGTACAGTAAGCTCTTAGGCATCATAGCATTCTACAGATATCTTATTAGTCTAATGATTATCAGGACCATTCAGAATGTTCTGTTTCTAGCAAACACTTCCTATCCCCACTTTTTCTGCATGATTTCCATATAGTGGTACAGATTACAGAAAATCATTTTATTTCTTCTCTCAGTGCCTTTTCTGTTTTCTCTATTCACTTTCCTTTATTTCAAGGTGTATATATTAAACACTTCTTGTGCATCAAGCAGTGTGGTATACATTGAAAAGGGAGCCAAAACAGCGAGAACACAGTCTTGCCCTTAAGGAAATTAGAATGTGGGCAAGAGTCAAAATATAAACATCAATGAAAGCACAATGCTCTCTATTATTTAACATTCGGCACTTAGTAAACTGAGTGGTAGGGAAAAGTGAGCTCAATGTAAGCCACTTTATCCATGAAAACTATCAGTGGATATATGCACTGACTTGTTACCGAGGCTAACTGGCAACCATGGCAGAGTTATAGTGGGACTCTTTCATAGAATGTTAGTGCCCTGACTCCCTGGCTGAAACATATGTTCCAAGAGGAGTTGTTCATCCCATGGTGTTGATGTGCTTGTTTGTGCTGATCTGCCACTATTTTCCCATTTCCCTTTGAGATCCATAGCCTGCATTTATACGATAGTAGTTTTGCGAGAGTTATGGGTGAAGTATATAACCATGAGAGAGAGCAAGTATAACTAGCTTCTGAGAATTTCAAGTTGACATCTTGGCAACCTCAGTGTGATTCATGCTTTAAATGGTTTTCTCCCTACTTATATCAATGGGCAGATTATTCAGACAGAAAATCAGTAAGGAAACACTGGTCTTACATAACAAATTAGACCAGGTAGAGTTAATAGATATATACAGAAAATTTCATCCAAAAAGAGCAGAATACACATTTTTTTCAAGTGCATGTAGAAAATTCTCCAGAATAGATTACATGCTAAGCAACAAATAAGCCTCAATAAATTTAAGAAGATTGAAATCATGTCAACCATCTTTTCTGACCACAATGCTATGAGACTAGAAATCAACTACAAGAAAAAAACGGCAAACACTGCAAACATGTGGAGTCTAAACAACATGCTACCAAACAACCTATAGGTCACTGAAAAAATCAAAGAAGAAATTGAAAAATACCTGGAATCAAATGAAAATGGAAACAGGACAATCCAAAATGTAAAGGATGCAGCAGAAATGGTTTTAAGAGGGAAGTTTATAGTGATACAAGCCTGCCTCAGGAATCAAGAAAAGCTGTGACAAAGCGAGAGAGAAGCATGGACATATATACACTACCAAATGTAAGGTAGATAGCTAGTGGGAAGCAGCCGCATAGCACAGGGAGATCAGCTCCGTGCTTTGTGACTGCCTGGAGGGGTGGGATAGGGAGGGTGGGAGGGAGAGAGATGCAAGAGGGAAGAGATATGGGAACATATGTATATGTATAACTGATTCACTTTGTTATAAAGCAGAAACTAACACACCATTGTAAAGCAATTATACTCCAATAAAGATGTAAAAAAAAAAACAATCTAAATTTACACCTAAAGGAACTAGCAAAAAGAAGAACAAACAAAACCCAAAGTTAGTAGAAGGAAAGAAATAATAAAGATCAAAGCAAAAATAATGAAATAGAGACAAAAAAAAAAAGAATAGGTCAATGAAACTAAGAGCTAGTTCTTTGAAAAGATAAACAAAATTGATAAACCTTTAGCCAGTCTCAGCAGGAAAAAAAAGAGATGACCTAGATAAATAAAATTAGAAACAAAAGAGAATATACAACTGACACTGCAGAAATACCAAGGATCGTAAGAGATTACTGTGTACAGCTATATGCCAATAAAATGGATAACCTAGAAAAAATGGATAAATTCCTAGAAATGTACAATCTCCCAAGACTAAATCAGGAAGAAATATAAAATATGAACAGACAGATTACCAGTAGTGAAATTGAAACATTAATGAAAGAGAAAGAAAACGCCCAACAAACAAGTTCAGAACCAGACTGTTTCACAGGTGAATTAAAAAAAATATATTTAAAGAAGAGTTAACACATACCTTCTTAAACTATTCCAAAAAATTGAAGAGGAAGGAATGCTTCTGAACTCATTCTATGAAGCCAGCATCATCCTCATACTAAAACCAGACAAACTACAACAATAAAATTACAGACCAATATCACTAATCAGCAGAGATGCAAAAATCCTTAACAAAATATTAGCAAACTGAATTCAACAACACATTAAAAGGATCATGCACCATGATTAACTGGGATTTATACCACAGATGCAAGGATGAGTTAATATTTGCAAATCAATCAATGTAATAGGCTACATTAATAAATTAAAAAATAAAAATCATATGATTACCTCAAGAAACGCCGAAAAAACTTTTGACACAATTCTACATCCTCTTATAATAAAAGCTCTCAGCAAAGTGGGTATAGAGAGAACATACCTCAATATAATAAAGGCTCTATATGACAAACCCATAGCCAACATCATACTTAACAATGTAAAGCTAAAAACATTTTGTCTAAGATCAGGAACAAGGCAAGGATGCCCACTCATGCCACTTTTATTCAACATAGTATTGGAAATCCTAGGCACAGCAATCAGATTAAAAAATAAAAGGAATCCACACTGGAAAGAAAGAAGTAAAACTGTTTTCAGATGACATGATACCACATATAGAAAATCCTAAAGATACTACCAAAAAATTATTAGAGCTAATAAATGAATTCAGTAAAGTTTCAGGATACAAAATTAATATACAGAAATCTTTTGTCTTTCCATACACTAATAACAAACTATCAAAAATAGAAATTAAGGGCTTCCCTGGTGGCGCTGTGGTTGAGAGTCCGCCTGCCGATGCAGGGGACACGGATTCGTGCCCCGGTCTGGGAAAAATCCCACATGCCGCGGAGCGGCTGGGCCCGTAAGCCATGGCCGCTGAGCCTGTGCATCCAGAGCCTGTGCTCCACAACGGGAGAGGCCACAACAGTGAGAGGCCCTCGTACGGCAAAAAAAAAGAAAAAAAAGAAAAAAAAAAGAAAACAATTCAGTTTACAATTGCATCAAAAATAATAAAATACCTAGGAATAAATCTAACCAAAAAGGTCAAATCTGAAAACTATAAGACATTGATAAGAAAATTGAAGACAATACAAATGGAGAGATGTCATGCTCATAGATTGGAAGAATTAATATTGTTAAAATGACCATACTATGCAAAGCAATCTACAGATTCAATGCAGTCTTATACCAAAGGCATTTTTTCACAGAACTGTAACAAATAATTCTAAAATTTTTATGAAAACACAAAAGACCCTAAATAGCAAAAGTAATCTTGAGAAAGAAGAACAAGCTGGAGGGGTCATGCTCCCTTATCTCAAACTAAACTACAAAGCTACACTTATCAAAACAATATGATACTGACACATAAACAGACACATAGGTCAATGGAACAGAATAGAGAGCCCAGAAATACTCACATTTATATGGTCAATTAATCTGTGACAAAGGAGACAAAAATATACAACGGAGGGAAAAACAGCCTCTTCTACAAATGGTATTGGGAAAAATAGATAGGTACATACAAAAGAATCAAACTGGACTATCTTCACACCATATACAAAAATAAAGTCAAAATAGGTTAAAGACTTAAATGTAAAACCTGATACTCTAAAACTTCTGGAAATAAAGATAATAAACTCTTTGAAATAGGTCCTAGCAATATTTGTTTAGATCTGCCTCCTCAGGCAAGAGAAACAAAAGCAAAAATAAACAAATGGGACTACACCAAACTAAAAAGCTTTTGTACTGTGATGGAAACTATCAACAAAAGGAAAAGGCAGCCTACTGAATAGAAGATATTAGCAAACAATATATCCAATAAGGGGTTAATATCCAAAACACACAAAGAACTCTTACAACTCAACATCAAAAAAATTCAATTAAAAAATGGGCAAAGGGCCTGACTAGACATTTTTCCAAAGAAGACATACAGATGGCCAACAGACACATGGAAAAATGCTCAACATCATAAATCATTGGGTAATACAAATCAAAACCACGATGAAATACACCTCACACCTGTTGGAATGGTTATCTTCAAAAAGAAAAGAAGTAATAAGTGTTGGAGGGGATGTGGAGAAAAAGGAACCTTTGTGCACTGTTGGTGGGATTGTAAATTGGTGCAACCACTATGGAAAGCAGTCTGGAGGTTCCTCAAAACATTAAATGTAGAACTGCAATCCATAAATTTAACTTATGGGTATTTATCTGAAGAAAACAAAAACACTAATTCAAAAATATAAATGCACCCCAATGTTCATTGCAGCATTATTTATAATAGCCAAGATATGGAAGCAACATAAGTGCCCACTGATCAATGAATGGATTAAGTGTAGCATATATATGTGTATGTGGTGTATATGTGAATATTTATATTTATACATAATGGAATATTACTCAGCCATAAAAAAGAATTAAATATTGCTATTTGCAACAATATGGATGATCTAGATGGTATTAGGCTAAGTGAAATAAGTCAGACAGAGAAAGACAAATACCGTATGATCTCACTTATATGTGGAACCTGAAAAACAAAACAAAGAAACAAAACCAAAACCAAAACAGACATATAGATACAGAGAACAAACAAGTGGTCGCCAGAGGGGAAGAGGGTGAGAGGGAGAAATAGGTGAGAGGAGTAAGAGGTACAATCCTCCAGTTATAAAATAAATAAGCCACAGGGATATAATATACAATATAGGAATATTGTCAGTAATGTTGTAATTACTTTGCATGGAGACAGATGTTTATTAGACTTACCATGGTGATTATTTTGTAATGTATGTAAATGTCGAATCACTGTGTGGTATACCTGAAACTAGCATTATATTGTACGTCAACCATATTTTAATAAAAAAATAAAATATCTCCTATGACTCTTCAGGTTTTCTTTAAAAAAAAAAAAAAGAGCTATTTCTGCTACCTGGATAATAATTTCGCTTGTAGAAGTCATTGAAGAGGATTTTCAAGTTGGTGACAATCTGACCTTAGTTTCATGAATCTATAAATGGAAATGCCGAGAGGCATGAAGCCACACATTTGATTAGCAGGTGAGAGGCTAATTGCATCTTCTCCAGAGAAAACATGGAAATAAATAAAGCATGAATCAATAGACAATGGGACTCACCACTGGGGATTATCTGATTGTATGCATTTCTCTTTGCCTCCTATATGAAATCAATTAGTTTAAAGCTTAACATTCTTTTTGAATAACATCACCAGGGTCTGAAAACCCTCTTGAGGCTTGAATATCTATTATTTTTCTCTGTAGGATTTGAAAGACAAAACCCTAGATAGGTTTTCTTTTCCTATTAACAAAGAAGACTGGTATTGAGTATGCATAAATGTTAAAGTCTAAAATTCCTGAAGTGCAAATATGAGCTACTCTTTTTGGTAACAACATTTTCTTTGAGTCTGTAAATGGGGAGAGTAGGTGCTTACACTTAAAAGTACAAGGGACTTTCGTTCTCTAAGCATTAATTGATTTAAACAACACCTATTTAATGGTAGAGTTTGTTGACTTGCTGTTTTAACTGATTTTGTAAACTAGGTGTTGGGATCATGAAACTATGAGGAACTTTGAAAGGTCCACTATCCTGGCATGTCTGAAAGTATGCTGAATATGAAGCTGGCTTGTAAGAATTTATTTACACCCTTCAGTCCTCACATTGTTTTGATCACTGATAGTGTTCTGCAGAAATAGGCTTAGATAATTACATGCATTTGTCTTTTTCTATGTTGAATATATTTCTACTTATGAATGAGTATAATAGAACAGATTTCCAACATGGGCCACAGAGGACTGAACATCTTTTATTGACTAATTTTATGGTTATTATGCTGAAGATTTTCCTTTATCATTCCAATGCCCATTTAAAAATCTAAATTGTAAATATTTGGGGGCTAAAGATATTATAATAAGAAAAGTAGACTAATTATGAGAAAATAATAGAAAATAGACCATAGAGTGTACTCTGTAATACGAATTTTCTGTGAAATTGTATTTGAAGCTGGGACATCCTATTATATTACTAGACATTTTCATTGCTACACCACTTTAATATTGAGAAATTTTTCATCATTATGTCCTTTATTAATGAAATAATAATGGTTTTGGCTTGACATGTTTCTGTCTTAGTTTAGAGAAAAGTCATATCCATATATTTTTAGATGATTATAGTCTTCGTTCCTCTCCAGGTAAATGCCATGAAAAAATTTTAATATTTTACTTAAAGATAAGAAAGGAATTCCATTAGCAATTCCATAATTGATAATTTATTTGAAAAGGTACATTGAGTTGTGAGATAGAAATATTCCCTTGAGTTTTTTTTTTTAATGGACTCAACTTTCTTCTCATTATATTTGTCTTCCAAACATGCTCACATCTGCATTTTTTTTCAAATGTTAAATTCTGTCTTTTTCACTTGCCTCCTTTTTTTAGACAAATATGGTTTGCTCTCCCTTTTTTTTACTTCTCCATCATTTCTAGTCTTTATTATTTTCATTCCTAAGGGCAATGTGTATATTTGCCTCATCATCCTCTTTTTTTTTTTTTTTTTTTTTTTTTTTTTTGCTGTACACGGGCCTCTCACAGTTGTGGCCTCTCCCGTTGCAGAGCACAGGCTCCGGACGCGTAGGCTCAGCGGCCATGGCTCAAGGGCCCAGCCGCTCCGTGGCATGTGGGATTTTCCCGGACCGGGGCACGAACCCGTGTCCCCTGCACCAACAGGCAGACTCAACCACTGTGCCACCAGGGAAGCCCTCATCATCCTCTTTAAAGCTTTCCAGTTTGGGAATGAGAATCTATGTGTTTTGATTACTCAGTAAAGGACTAGTTTTTTTCCCTATGCTTTTTCTTTATATTTTCCAACTGACATGTTCAATTATTATTTCCAAACCATCACAAAACAAATAAAACAGACCACTGAGACTACCAGTTTTCTCCATGGTTCTATAAAACCATAGGCAATTTTCCTTAAATATCAAGCTCCTTTTTCTCTTCCTGTCAGCAGTTGGAGAACTGACCTTTTTCTCTGAAAGCAAGTGAGAGATCCTATAATTTTCTATATTGTTTGAATTTAATCCAGCTACATTTTCAACTAGCGCTGTTATGTAGCTACTAATTCTCACTTTGTTAAAGTGTGGCTTTCACTAGAACAGTAAGATTGTTACTACCTGTTTTCTGTAATTTCCATGGTGAGTTCTCATTTATAAATCTTTGAGACAAGTGCCAAACCCAAAACATTAACTGAGACAAACTAGAAAGCAAAAGTCTTTAACAATATACAGTACATACAATATACAGTATAATATACAATGGTATACTGTAGAGTAGGGAATGCTTAATACAGCAGTGTTTTAGTAGGCATGATGGAAAGTTTGTTGAAATGTTTGGTTATTATACATGAGTTTTTCTTTTAATATATCTGGGTAATTTTGAAGAATTGACTCTCGACCATGTGATTTAAGAACACTGGGAAATCCTTCCTGCCCCCAAATGCTTCTCCAAAGGCATATTTATAATCTTCCTACTGCTAGAGTAATCTTTTTTGTAACAAAATCCTTATCCTGAACTTTCTTGCTTATAATCCTTTGATGTCCCCATAGGATTCAAGATAAAGTTCAGAAACTTCAGCTTTAGCCCATGACCATGACCCTTCATTTTAAACCTCTACATTGAGCCTTGCGCATCATCTAGAGCCATTTTGAATGGCTTGTGATTCCTTCCTTGTCTCAGGCTGTTTCACACCTGTGCCTTCTTCACGCAGTCCTAAGTGTCTGGAGCATCCTACCTCTCATATCACCAACTTCCTAATCCTACAAAACTCAGCTCATTTGTCACATTACACATTGAAACCTTTGTAGAATGTTTTCTCCAAACTCCTTTTGTTTCCATGGCATCCTGTGTAAACCTCATGTATTATATATCACTCCACTGTAATCAGTGGTGTTTAATTTTCTATATCCCCTGACATAAAATACTTAGAGATGTAAAAATAGCCTATTCAAGTTGTACCCTTAACAGCTTATACAGTGACTGGCACATTGTACAGTGTTCAGTAAGGGTTTGTTGAATGAGTGTGTGAATGAATAAATTAATGCTGATATTTCAACATTGGAAATTCATTTTCCTGTTTTAAGGACTTAATTTACCAAGCTATTTTCTTTTAAAATGCAAATTATTATAAGTGAGATGACACACTAACTCAGTTTGACCTCCTTCAATGCAACAAATATTCTTTAAAACTAGTTCATGTAACACTGGGCTAGGCTATAAAGATTAATTTCCTTACTATTTTGTGTAGTAATAAGGTCTTGAGTTTGAGAGAAGCGGGACTTGGGTTTCAGTTTCGGCTTCACAGCTTGCTAGATATCCATCTCTTGGCCTTATTTCCCTTATCATTTAAAAGGAAGAGAATGATTGCCATGTTTCGGTATTATTATAAGGAGCAAAATGAAATGTCTCTCTCCATGTCTATATCTATCTATCTATCTATCTATCTATCTATCTATCTATCTCGTTTCCTAAGGGTAATATTCAAGTAGAAATTTTATTTGAACACTTTATTTTCCAATGCATGTTTCTAGGAAAGGGAGAATTCTGATGAGGAATGAGAAAAATAAGTGAATTTAGTTTGAGGGTGCTAGCCGGTAGCCTGAGTATGTATAAGTTTGATAACACTGCATACAAAAGGGTTAAAGGAGTACAGAAGGGGTGTTTGGTGCACCAAATGGCAATGACATAAAATTTCTCTCTGTAAAAATTCTTCCCATGACTGACCCTACACATTCTAATAGTCTTGGCTAAATACCTTACAAAAGGTGATATTGAAACTGAAGCTATGGTTCATATTCAGAATGATTATTTTCTGATTGCACCATTTCATAAGGATATGCAAATAGTGCAGCTAAGAAGCATCTGCTCCTCTTTTCTTCACTTAGTTTGGTTCTTCTGCTGAGAAACACAGTTGATTACTCTTGATTGTAACTATATTGGTAAGTTTCTGTTAAGAAGAATAACAGTATAATCATGGAACCCTAAACTGTTGGTTGATTGGCTAAAATAGGTTGGTCTGATTTTGGCTCAAGTTCAAGACTTCAAAATTATTTTCCAAAACATTCAATTTAGATGTGTACTTTTGCATGCTTTGTTAATCTGTTTATCACCCACACTGTGAAAAACTTGCTGCAGGAGAATGGTAGCCTCATGAGTTTGACAAATGGCATAGTTATTCCCGCCATGGTGGACTATACACCAATCATATGTTCTTTGATGTTCTTTGCCAGCTTGGTCATCATATTTGCCCATAACATTTGATGCATTTTGATTAATGTCTCCTCAATAGGAATAGTAATAAAGATATCAAGGATGGTAAATTTCAGTGGGAAGATTATGAACTTCTTCACAGAATGTCGCAAAATATTTTTTATTTTTAAAGTTTTATGAACCTGGTAGGAGATAGAGATTTAACCACAATATATGAAAATTCTACATCTTTAATCCTTCTTTGATATGTAGAAAACATCTTTATCTTCAAAGACTCAACTGTGTCATGGCCCATTTCTGTAGAATCATAGTTCTGCAAAGGATCCCCAGAGCTCATTTTTTTGTCTCTATGTATGATTAAATATTTAAACTATCTCCGATAATTAATTCTTTTTTTTTTTTTTTTTTTTTTTGGGTACGCGGGCCTCTCACTGCTGTGGCCTCTCCCGCTGCGGAGCACAGGCTCCGGGTGCGCAGGCTCAGCGGCCATGGCTCATGGGCCCAGCCGCTCCGCGGCATGTGGGATCTTCCCAGAGCGGAGCACGAACCCGCGTCCCCTGCATCTGCAGGCGGACTCTCAACCACTGCACCACCAGGGAAGCCCAGATAATTAATTCTTAATCACTTATGAAAGCATCTTAAAAGCCTCCTCTACCATCAATTCATATTTATATCTCATAAAAACCTTCTCATTGAAATCTAAACTCTTGTTCTGGCCTCAGTGAAGCTATAAAACTTCTATATAGTAAATCCTCATAGAGCTAAAGATTATGATCAAGTAAACTTGCAGATTTTAACTTAAAAAATTATAGTGTAAAGGCATTTTGGGGTGTTTAACTCCCTTGGATATGTTTTGTGAAGTATGAATAGTCATACCTTGGGGTTTTTTTGAAGCATAAAAATTGATCAGTAGAGGACAGATTGTTTTCTCTTCTGGAGTTATACACAAGGTGAAAATTGATTCAGGGGAATGAGGATGATTTAAGTTCATACAGAACCAAATCCTGTATACAGAAGGTAATCAAATTTCATGTAGCAAGAATTGAAAGGTTTGGACTCTTAGTGGAATTTTGTACTTGCTTCCTTTAGCTACCTTAGGTGAAATTTTATTCCCTTCACTAGATGAATGGGGAACATATAAGACTTTAGAGAGTGTAGTGTTTACTGAAGGATAGCTCCACCGTGTTGCAAAAGTGGTATTCAGTTTTGGGTTTTGACAAGTAGCCTTTGCAAACTTCTCTGGTCAGCTTCCTCTAGATCCAGTGTTCCAAATGCTGCTGATTCTGAAGTTTCTCCTGATTTCTATGTGATTCTGAGAGGTGCTCATTGATTCCTGGGGTTTCTAAGACCATCAGATCCCTAAGGGTTTCACCATGGTAAGAAAGAATTGAAGGAGAAAGAAGTGTGGAGGGGTGCATACCCCAGAGGAAGAACTGTACTCAGATTGTATTGGACTGACATGCAGGTCAGGGAATCTGGTACCTTTTAACCCTTGACTTAATTGGTCTGGAATCAAGACCTTAAACTGTGTCCTCAGATAAAATCGTGTTGTTCCCAAATGAAAGGAAGGAGGGGATGTTGCTGTATTGGTTTCCTTTGCATTCATTCCTAATGAATGATTAGGGAAGAGAACCTCAGGTAGAAGTAAGGATTACAAACTCGCTGACTATTCAGCCCCAAAAGAGGCACTTGGGAATTCTCCCTTTTGGGATTCATAGAGAAGCTTAGAATGGTGGGTGGATACCAATCTGTTTGTTTTGCTCTTCTCATGAAGTGTATTTTTAAAACATTTAATTAGAAGAAAAGTATTTCATTGTATCTATTTTAGTACTATTAAGAATAGAATTGGTTTCAAATGATGCTCTAAGATTTATATGTCATTGATTCTGTGCAAATTAAAATAAACTTAATGTTTAGGCTTAATACGCAGTAAAAACTGCCTTAAAAAAAGAATATTTTGTCATGTGTGTTTCTCTTATACCCAAATTTGAAGCTGAAATCTTATGCAACTGCTTTCATTTTTGTCCTAAAGTGGTACCTTAAGTTTATATAATGATGTTAGAGAAACATTCATCCTTTAAAAATGAGCAAGACCTATATACCAATCTTCAATTTTTCCTACAAAATTTGTACTTGCTTTTGAAGAAATATATTTAATTTAATATAATTATCTGATCTAGTTAGGTAGGGATTTTATTTCATCGAGGATTTGCTAAACACTCAATTTAAAAAATATAATACTTGTTAAAATATCTTTATAAGTTATCAAGGCAGATTGGCCTAAGACCTGAATTAAAATATCCTCTGATTAATATAAATCTGAGTTTCAAAGATTAAATTTCTTTCAGTAAAACTATGACCTACAGCACTATCTGATATTTTTCCAGCTTTCTGGTTTTAACTAGTATCTGATATTTCATTATACAATATTAGCAAATGTTAGAAGATAATGAATATTCCATAGATGAACAAAAGAATGTTTGTACTTCCTGGTTTACTTTGATGCCTTTTAATTGTATTAGTGCTTATTTGGCCTAACAGATCAAATAAGAACATTCAGTCCTTGAATTTTTCTGTTTTACTTACCAAAAAATATACCTAATAGATTTTCCTGTTTCGGCAGTGATTTACTTTGATACTGAAGCCATGTGGAAGAGGTGAATCCTATTTTCCTTATCTTAAATATAGGATTAGTGATCAGTTCATAAGGATTAAATGAATGTCGTACATCACACAGCCACAGATGGGAAGAACTGGGACTTGAACTTTGGTCTTTGGATTCTGAATCTGTCATCTACTTATTACAGGCTGTTCTTATGTTTTGCTTTAAGGATGTGTGAGCTAAGTTTTCTAGAAGGTTGAGATTTAAGCAATGGAATACAAAGTTTAAAGACCCTTAGGATATGTACTGTAGAACTGAGATTTTATTGAAAATGTGTCATGATGTATGCTCAGTTAGCTGAGCTCTTTCAAAGTCACTTAACACAGCTTCAAGAAACAATTTCACTCATGTGAATATAGACTATAAAGATAGCTAACATTTCCTGAGTGTGTGCCAGACATTGAGTCAAGAAATAAGTCTACATCATTCAATACAATACTTGAAAAAGTCCTAATAGAAACATACAGTTACTGACCTGAGTTTATAGGTGACAAAATGTCTAATGAGCAGCAGAGCCAGGATAAAAACCCAAGTATGTTGAAGGTCAGAACCTTCAGCTTTGAAGTACTGTTTCCTGTTCTTCTGACTTTTTAAAAACAAAACTTTCTGTTGATAAGTCAACATACAAAAAAGGGCACTCATCAAGGAAATTTAACGGAAAATAGTACATATATTACAACAAACTTAACTCTTTAAATTCATACCCTATTTTTCAACATTGGTAGGTGTAATGGGAAATGTGGCAGCTTTGGATTCCCACCTATGTGGGTACTAAAATGAGTGCTGTTTTTCTCCACCACATAAATGGCTCTGGGACTCAGTTTCTGCATCTGTAAAACAAGATTTCATATCCTATAGGCTTGCTATAAGACTTGGATGATGATTTTTGTAGGGTGGTCATGACTGTATAAAATAGCTCCTATTTCTCATCTCCCTTCACACTAACAAATGAACTCTACTGTCCATGAGTCTAGGGAGGGCAGAGACAGCTCCATTTTTCTGGCAAGAAGACTAATGTCCTTGCCTTGATGGTGGTGGAACAAGGCTATTATTTCCCTAGATGCTCCTTCTCTTTCAGTGTACCATCCTTCTAAGTACTTTGGTCGGGGCCAAAGTACTTAGTGTGACTCGAGCAGTGTCCGCAGCAGCCTCCATGTGATGCTTCTGGTCACTCACTTTAGAGGCTGAGTCAGTGCTCAAGGAGCTAATAGCCCAGAGCTCTGTGTTCTGACCTTTTCCACATCATGAACTTGTGGAGTCCTTTGGATGAGATCACTGAAGCACAAAAGGACTTCACTTTTCTCCTTTATACAGTGGAGGTAGCCAAGGATCCCAGTGAATATCAGAAATGGAATGCAGAATTTTACTCTGACATTACAACTGAGCTGACAAATGAGCTGCACTTATTTTAATCCATCAAATACGGTCGTGGGAAATGAATGCTTCTGTTCCATTGGAAATTCCAGAAGAAATAAGACCAAGCTCTCCAGGCACAGCTGCAGAGTATCTGAATCACATGCTGAATATTAACCAAACTAATACAACATTCTGATTTCAACAGCTCATAAAAAAAGTGCAATTAAACAAAGAAGAGTGCTTATGGTCCCGTGACAAAGACAATCACTTCTTCAGGGGCTTTCCCTGACTCCCTCCCACCTCCGATATTTTTTACTAGCACATATCACAACTTTCATTCTCTGGTTATATGTGTGATTACTGGCTTAGCATCCTCTCTTTCCTGAGGGCAGGAATCATGTCTATTTTTCACTGCTATGTTCTTAGCATCTCACCTTATGCCTGGCCCTGTGCTCAGTAGCTAATTGTAAAATGAGAAAAAGGACTTGTAAGCAAATTGTCCTAAATCAGCTGACTCAGTAGAGAGAATACTTGGCTTGTCTATGAATCCCAAAAGGGAGAATTTTGAAAACAAAGCAGGTATAATAAGTAGGAAATCCATTGAAATCAGCTCTGTATTTAAGAACCAAATGGGGAAGTCAACAGCATTGGTTATAGAAGTGTGTAGTATTAGGAACTAGGGGTGAGATGAATTAAGAACTGGAAACATCATAAAGGCTAGGAATAGAAAAATAGAAGGTATCCATGGCCAGTCTTGGCACTGTGGGTCATGTGACCCAGAGAGAGGTGTACACAGAGGACTAGAGTAGAAAGAAGCCTGCACTGTACAGTAGGCTGCTGTTGGTGAAGTTCCATATTAACTCAGAGAAGGGGATAAAATACAGCATCACCTACTGTTGAAAAATACATAAAGTAATTCTTTTGTGGTTTTATAATCAGAGCTAGTGTTTAAGGAAAAAAATGTTACAATGATTAAAAGGAAATGAAAAGATGTATGCAGCTAAGAAATGAGAGCATAATCTCAAAGTCTTCTGAAAAGACATACATGGAGCCCCTCTCAGGTAATTCCCACAATTCCTCTTAAAGAGACACTTTCTGAGGACCACCAAGTGACTGCCTTTCCTGGCAGGGTAATTAATAACCAAATGCCAAGGAAGATTTTGTAAAAGACTCTCCTTGTTGCCAGAGTCTTTCATCAAATTTAGCACTTTTGCATTTGGGGATCGGGACATTCCTTTGACAGCTTTGGCCTCATTTGTGGCTTCAGTCCATGCAGCTTCAGAAGCTTAAAAGGGTGCCATTCCCTAAGACATAAGATATAGCATATGAATTTGTTCCAGCTGTGAAAAGAACTGGCTGGGCTCAAGGCATGGCATTATAAAGAAGCGCCGCTGCATGGAATCCCAGCTGTAAATCCTGCTTGATTTAGAATATGGGGTCAAAGGAGGCCAGCACGGGGGAGGCTAAGGCTCCTGGTGGGAGGCCAGGTTAGGGTACTGTGTCTGCCAAGCCTGACTGCCAGAATGCCCAGGAACCTATGGTCTGTGCTCCAACATAAATCAATCCTGAATATTGACGAGACACTGCTGCCATATTGTGGAGTCTCTGCAACTGTTAAAATGATAGAATATTTGGGGTTAATGGGAAGTGAGTTATTCTGAACATCTCGTAAATGCAGATGGCTGGAACTATTCAACTGAAGCTCATAAGAGACTAAATTGGAAACATTTAGACACAGAGAGATTGCCAATTATGTAGACGAGTCGGCTTATAGATCCCTGGAGCTACATCTGACCTCAGAGCCTGTGTTCTTACCCCCCAGCACTAAGCAGCTTTCTGGGGAAAGACAACGTTTTCTAAATGCAAGCTTGAGTAGAGTGATGGAACTAGCATGACCTTGAACGACAGAAGAACTGGCTTCAAGTTCTGACCTAGTTGACCAGTTACTAGCTGAGTATTCTTGGTTAAGTCACTAACTTCTCGGAACTTGTTTATTCATCTCTGTATTAGAGATAATAATAATTATTATTATCCTACATCACAGTGATTGTTTGAGGATCATATGAGGCACTGTATGGAAAAGCACTTTACAAATAGTGAAGTGACATATAATATTAGTTATTTTTAACCAAACTCTTTTCACTATCTCTATTAGAGATCGAGAATATCTATCTCCCTAGTTGTGACTTGGTTTGGTCAAAGCCACTTTTTAAAGGAAACCTAAATTTTGAAGTTATTTGTGAAATGGCTCATTTGGCAGTCTCTGCAACGAGTTTTTGTTGTATTCCTGAAAACAAATGTGAGCAGCTTCAAGATCCACCTTGCAGTTACTAAGTTGTGCATTTAATATTAATCTATTCAAAAGGGCCATCGAGTGAAATGAAAAGGCCTGAAAGGATACAGTGGGAGGGGATATCCAGCAAACACATTCCACATAACATTTCAGTGTAATTGGCGCATTGCTTTGTTCTTTGTAATTTCAGTGTCTCCCTGTGATTTAGCTGGGCTCTTGTAAGGCCTGGTAACTTAGAGTGAACTTGTTAAAAAGTAAGGTGCAGGTCACATTTGGCTTGTAAGGAAATTCCTGTGCCTGTAAGGCATAGAATTTGGGCTATCATATTCATTCAGTACATTCTGTCTAGTTAGAAGTTCTTTCTCTCACTGTGGTAGAAAGGGATGTAATGCAAAACATAATCTCTTTCCTGGATTACTGTACTGGGCCCTTAACTGAACTTTTAGCCCTTTTCTTACCTTATTTTCTATATATTAGCTTGCGTACATTTTCTAAAGTTTAAATTGTATCCCACTGCTTCCCTGCTTAAAACCATCTAATGGATTTCCAATGTAACCAGAATAAAGTCTGCCCTCCTGACCATGATTTATAATGCCCAGCCTTTCCTTCTGCCTTCTTCCTAAGATCTCCTGCTTACTCACAATATTCCAGCCACTCTGGGTTTCTTATTACTCCTTGCCAGCTTGTTTCAGGTCTTGATCCTTGATCTCCTTCTGCTTGGGTTGCTTTCTCCAGGGCAGCCTTCTCAGCATTGAGGTTGAAATGCAAAGGTCACCTCTTCCAACAGGGCAGGTTGTAAACCTGCCAACCAACCCACTCTAGACCCTACCACCCCACCTTATTCTTTTTTCTTATCAGTCGTATCTGAAGTTCTTTTATTTGCTTACATGCTCATCATCTGTTTCTCCCCAGTGGAATGTTAGCTACTATACGGTAACAGTTATGTGTTATCCTTGGCTGTGCCCTTGGAATCTGGCACACCATAGTATTCAGAAACGGTGCTTTGTAAATGACCAATGATCATTTAACTGAAAGTTCCTAATTCACTTATCCTTTCTGAGATTTGGCTTCTTGATTTATCTACAGAAAATAATAATTATCTGCTCTAATTCCCAGGGATTTTGTAACACTCTCTGAAGATGTTAGCATTCACCTTTTAACGCCTTGTGTTAGGACTGAGGTACAAGGATGAAGGATAGGGCCTGTTTTGAAGAGAGCACCATGCAGTGAGGTAGGCAAGGACATAGACAAATAACTTTGACACATGTTGATCACTATGCAGGATCACTGCTTTGTACAACTCCAGGGGTGCCATTCAGTTTGTGGTATGTAATACCCAGCTTCATTGCCCTAAATTATGTAATGCATTGTTTTAAACACTTTTAAGCATTAACTCATATGATATTCATAAAAAACTGCTGAGGATGATAGTTAAATGTCCATATTAACAGTTCACTATAATATAAGAGAATGTATATATGCTATTCTTACATGTGTTATTACTATTATTTAGGTATTGCATGAATTTAAAATTTGATTATTTACCTCTCTGCTTTATCTTTGCAAACCTAGAAGCTCTAATTTTTAGTTTGTTCTCAATTATTGCTGATTTCCTTGTTTTTTAAAAAAATTCCCTGAACCCTCTTCAGTATTACCTTGGTTAAAGAATAATGATTAAAACTGTAGTCTGCAGTGCTTGGTTATGTAGAAAAATAGCATTTGACCATAAAAGTAATTTGGACATTCTGAGACTATCCATGGTTCTAACAATTGCCACAAAAGAAAAAAGTCAGCATTACAGTTCTTTTGGAGGGCGGGGGAGGGTGAACAGTTGTTATGGGTAGATTATATATATTGTCTGCTGTCTTTTTGGAGGCTGCAGTCAAGATAATAAAAGCAATACAGGGCCAGCCTGTTGACAGGGCAGCCTGTATCTTGTGCAGATTTTCTCCTTTGTATATTTTGAAAGGAGCAGGCAAAATGAATTCAAAACAAAACCTTCTCAGAGCATTAGAAAGAACGAAAAACATTAAGCTTTTACACCCAGAAACTTCTCAGTGTATGGAGGTAAATGTGTAATTAAATCTGGAAGTCATTCCTTTCTTTTTGTTTTCCCTCTCTTCTTCTTTATTTAAAAACTGCCATGCAAAACAAACAAACAAACAAACAAACCTCAATTACCAGTGATAATGAGAGTCAGGGAGTAACTGTGCCCAAAACAGAAGAAAAATTGTTTTGCTATGTGAATGGAATTTTAGGGAGAGCAATTGTAAAGGAAAGTTTTCTTATGCTAAGCTGGGAATTATAGCTGAAGCAAGTGAGATGCCACCCTTTACTGCTAGATAATTAAGGCAAATCCGGTTTTTTTGGAGGTAGATGGGCTGCAGGGAAAAAGTTGTATCAACCGTGAGTTGGAGACATGTCTATGGGGGTCAGTCTGCGGAGTCTACTAAGGAAAGTGGGTGCAGCATATGGGCTGACGTTGCCAAGACAGAGGATGTTAGGAAAGGGGCCATCTTGCAGCTCAACATTTCCTACATTTATTACTGTTTTGTTCCACTTTTAAATATTGTTTTGTTATCTAGTGACCTGAATTTCAGGATAAAATATGGTGCTTTGTCTCTTATTCCTACTGTTCTTATTTGGCTATTTTTAAATGTTGGTTTGCTCTTACAGTATTTTCCTCTGCTGGAATATGTATAGTCAGCCAGTTCCCTCAGAATGTTCATTTCACTTGAATCTGAATAAGAAGATGATACTATGTGAATTGGAAGAATTCCTAACAGTGATTCTTAGTAGCTGCCTTTATAGTCTTCTTTTTGAAATCTAATAATATTTCCCTTTGCTTTATTTTTGTTATTATTTTATAATGAGCAAGTCCAAAAATATAACCAGGTGGAAATATTCATCTGATACTCTCTTTGAGGAAGGGAGTGTGAGTCCCACTTGAGCCCATCTATCCCTCCTTCTGTATGTCTACAGAATCTGGATTTACATGCTTAAGAGGAATGTCTGAAGGGAAATGGAGGGATAGATGGGCATACAGATGGCCAAGAGGCACATGAAAAGATGCTCAACATCACTAATTATTAGAGAAATGCAAATCAAAACTACAATGAGGCGTCACCTCATACAGGTCAGAATGGCCATCATCAAAAAATCTACAAACAATAAATGCTGGAGAGGGTGTAGAGAAAAGGGAACCCTCCTACACTGTTGGTGGGAATGTAAATTGGTACAGCCACTATGGAGAACAGTATGGAGGTTCCTTAAAAAGCTAAAAATAGAACTACCATACAACCCAGCAATCCCACTACTGGGCATATAGCCAGAGAAAACCATAATTCAAAAAGAAACATGCACCCCAGTGTTCATTGAAGCACTATTTACAATAGCCAGGACATAGAAGCAACATAAATGTCCATCGACAGATGAATGGATAAAGAAGCTGTGCTATATATACGAGGGAATATTGCTTAGCCATAAAAAAGAAAGAAACAATGCCATATACAGCAATGTGGATGGACCCAGAGATTGTCATACTGAGTGAAGTAAGTCAGACAGAGAAAGATAAATATCATATGATATCACTTATATGTGGAATCTAGAAAAAATGGTACAAATGAACCTATTTACAAAACAGAAATAGAAAACAAACTTATGGTTACCAAGAGGGAAAGAGAGTGTGGGAGGGATAAATTGGGAGATTGGCATTGACATATACACACTACTATATAGAGAATAATAACTAATAAGAACCTACTGTATAGCACAGGGAACTCTACTCAATACTCTGCAATGACCTATGTGGGAATAGAATCTAAAAAAAAATGGTTCTATGTATATGTATAACTGATTCATTTTGCAGTACAGCAGAATCTAACACAACATTGTAAATCAACTATACTCCAATAAAAATTAATTTAAAAAAAAAAGGGAAAAAAAATCTAGATTCTGCAGCCAGGTTCAGAATTCACAGCTCAATGACCTCAAAACGGTGGGGTTGAACTCTATTGTGCTCCCTTTTTAAAGTTATAATCCCCTGATCTTTGGGTTCTGCAAAATGCATCCAACTTTCTTATTTTGCAAACTGGAATTAGATGAGTTTATGCTGAAAACCTATCACTTTGCATAATCCAAAGCACAAGATTCTTTGACAGGCAAGTCACTTAGTATATTTGTTCAGCACTGTACCAGGCACTGCAGGGAGCTCAAGAGAAAATAAATCATAGCTGCTGTTCTCAAGGAATAGGTAATTTTCTTGGGTAGTTTAAATAGGTGCATTCAGAGCAAGGAGTCCAGGGATGAGTTTCAGGTATGCACAATTGTAATTGTAATGTAATTGTATTCATTATTTTTCTGGGGAGAGTGTCTAGAGCTTGCTTTAGATTCTTAAATAATTTTGTTTAGAAAAAGGATTAAGAATCACACAAGTAAAGAAAGAAACAGGTTCCAATCTGTGCAATTTTGATTCCAAGTGTACCTTAACTAATTTGGAAAGGCATTGTATCATGCTGAGCCCTGAAGAATTTAATACGTAGAGGAGAAACCTAACAGAATTCCAGGCAAAAGCACTGAAAATCATCTAACTCCTTAACTTGGAAAAAAGACATGGGACAAACTGTTTTGATGGAGGAGTATAAATAAATAAATAAATAAAATTAAATATATGAAATTGTATAAAACTGGGTATGGATTTTGGCTTTGCCGTTTAATAGCTGTGTGGTCAGAATCTCTCAGAAGGTCAGTTCCCTCATCTGTAAAACTGAATAGTAATACCTACCTTATAGAAGTATCATGAATATTTAGTGAGATAATACGTAAAAGGCTATGGGCAGGGATCCTGGTTCATATTAAAAGTTCTATAAGTATCACTTCTTTTCTCTTTTAGATTCTAAGTTCAATGACATTTGGTGCAGATCACAGAACGTGGGATAGCTGGCCATGAAAGACAGAAGTTGAGTATTGACTGGAGTTTTTTGAGACAGGGTCATGGAAGCATGCAAGAAACTGATTGGATTCTAAAAAGCAGCAAAAAGGGTGGAGGGCATTTTAGAGAGGGAACAATACAATGTACAGATAAAGGAAACAGAAGATGTAAGTAACTCTAGATACAGAGAGGATTCCAGGTCCTTTGAACATACCTGGAGGAAGGCTCAGTTCCACACATCACTTACACTTTGATCGACTGTTACCTCTATGGGTTGTAATCCCCAATCTGAAATATTATCCTCTAATATTTTCTTGTCCTGATATAATTTTCTTGATCGTGCTTATACCAATAACAGCAGTACATTATAAAACACAGGCTCAAGAGGGCAAGACTTAGTCTATTTTGCTCACTACTATGTATTTGCTGTTAAAACAGTATCTGGTATTTATTAAATACTCTCTCTATATTCATTAACTAAATTAATAACACCTGCAAGATACTTAGGAAAAAGAACCCACCATATTTGCTGACAAGTTGGCCATAGGGTACAAAAAAGGGGAAAGATCGAAGCTGGCAACTATCTACAATTTTATCTTAACCTTTTGGATTTATTTGTTTAGTGATATCTGTTCATAGCTGGTTTTGACTCTCTGAACTCTCATTTTGGTTGATTGCTTTACATATTATTCCATCAGATTTCATAAGTCTTTCATTCTGCTTCAAATTAAAAATTTAGCTGAATGAAGTTCAAATGTGAGTTAGAGTAATTAAACTGTCTGATTTTTCTTTTGATTTATGTATGAAATTAAACTTTCATAACACAAATATGTGTGTGGCGGGGAGTTACATTGGGTAAGGAAAACTAGATTTAAAATAACTAAGCCAGGGCTTCCCTGGTGGCGCAGCGGTTGAGAATCTGCCTGCTAATGCAGGGGACACGGTTTCGAGCCCTGGTCTGGGAGGATCCCACATGCCGCGGAGCAGCTAGGCCCGTGAGCCACAACTACTGAGCCTGCGTGTCTGGAGCCTGTGCTCCACAACAAGAGAGGCCGCGATAGTGAGAGGCCCGTGCACCGCAATGAAGAGTGGCCCCCGCTTGCTGCAACTGGAGAAAGCCCTCGCACAGAAACGAAGACCCAACACAGCAAAAATAAATTAATAAACTCCTACCCCCAACATCTTCTTTAAAAAAAAAAAAAAAAATTTGTACAATACAATATTTTGAGAAAGATAGAGAGACCACATTCACATAACTTTTATACCTGTAGATTGTTATAATTGTTCTATTTTATTATTTATTATTGTTGCTCATCTCTTATCATGATTAATTTATAAATTAAACTTTTTCATAAGAAAAAGCATAGTGAATATAGGGTTTGATACTGTCTTCAGTTCAGGCATCTACTGGGAATCTTGGAATGTATCCCCCACAGATAAGGGGGACTACTGTGCAGGGGAAATAGTGGGTTTAATATTCGGTTGATCACAGACTGCATATCCAAATGACTAATACATTTGGGATCAAGTTTGGGAATTCAACCTTCAAGAGATAATGCTGAGATCTTTTCTTACGAAAATTAAGTACATTCACCTTACTGGTCCAAATCCCTTGGTATGGAAATTTTGATTAGTGTCAGTACACTGATTTTAAAGCAATTAAATTCATCAAGTAGCAGGCACTGTCATATGTATATACTCACTTTGAACATTCCAGATGTTCAAATATTGGTATATATATAATTATAAGCATCCTTTTCTACCATATAACGTGCTTCTTAATTTTGGTGTCTTCTGAACTACGGATGGTTACTTATTGCTTATCTTTTGAGATAAATAGTAAAATGAATACAGGTTTCCTACTTATACTAACTTGATTCTGCTTTGTGTAGACTTGAGAATTTTCTATAGCATTTCAATTTCCTATTATTTGAATATCAAGGCAATGCTGATTGTTAAGGAAAGAACTAATACTTGTATACTCTAGGCATTTTTTAGCAGTATCTCCCACGTTTTCAAATTTTTAGTTTTGCCATGGTGACTTTTTATCAGTATTCATCTTTTGTATTGTTACAATTAATTCAAAAGTTATGTACTTAAGGTTTCTATTAGACTGTTGGTCTCCTTATGCTTAATTTTACGGCTACTATGTAGTTTGGTGGCTTGTTATGTTTTGTGGTACTTGTGCTATGCCCACTTCTGGGCAATATTGTCTATTAACAAAGTTCAGGCTTGCATTGATTGTACATTCCAGTTGTACAAGTAAGTGGAGAAAATACGTAGGAACTTGCAGTTGAGGAGGAAAAGAAGATGATATTGGCTCAAAGAGAAGTAAAAAACGGAGAAAACGGGGGAAAAAGTAGAACATAGTAGAATTTTTAAATGAGATAGAATTAACACGGAATGGCCAGACTTGAGGTAGTAATAAAACACATGGGGACAGGCCAATTGTAGGAAGGGTTAACAAGAAAAGCATAGAAAATTGGAAAATGTAAAAAATCTTTTGGTTCTTAGAAGTTCTATTAAACTAAATGTAATCTTCAGTAGTCATTGCTATCAAGGAGGCATTAATTCAGAAAACTTCAGTTGAAATGTTGTTCTTTTCTTAATATATGATAGTTGGAGAATAATTTGTGAATTATGAATAATTTTCATAAGCAAAGAATAGAATTGGATACTCTTTTTTAAGATATTAGCAATCTTTTGTGGTAGTTCATTTTTTTTCATGTCACATAAAGTTATAAATAAACTTAATCAAAAAGAAATTATAACACTGTATAGCACAGAGAAGTCTGCTCAATATTCTGTAATAACCTAAATGGTAAAAGAATTTGAAAAAGAATAGGTATATATATATGTATAACTGAATCACTTTGCTGTATGCCTGAAACTAATACAACATTGTTAATCAACTATACTCCAATACGAAATAAAATTTTAAAAAAAATTTATAAAAGAAATTATAACAGACATTTTGTATTTTAATAGAAAAGGTTTCTAAAAATTAAAGATACAAAATCTAGTGTGAATTGGATGGAGAATTCAATATTTTCATAATTTCATCTTGTCTATAGATTGTTTATTTTTTAAACGATGAGAGTATTTTAAAAGTGTCTAATTTTTCACACAACACTGATGGGGTAGTTTGTCGAGGAACTTTAAAAATGAAATCGCTGTGTTTCCTGTTTATGTGTTTGCTCTAATACCCTAGGGAACATTAGATTTTGGCTGTAAGAAGAGGGTGATTAACAAGTCGCCCATGGACTGACTTTAGCTGTAGATCTGTTTTATTGGGCCAACCAGTTTTAGTTCACATAGCATAGTTCCTCACTGTATTTAAAATTTTTTTAGTTAGTTTCCAAGTAATTTCATGTAAAAGCAAAACAAAATAGAACAAAATTGAGTTAATAGGCATCTTCTGAAAAGTTGGAAGATATGCTGCACTGGCCCACACTCCCACATGGCAGTGTTTCCCTGAAGCACTGTGATCAGCCTGTGTGTTCCAATTCACAGCAGTGCACATCTTTCCCTACTATACCCCGACCTGTCTTGATGTACTTAATTATGTCAGTTACCTGAATTCTTTAGGCATTTGCATTTGTGACCTGTTCTAGTGAACTAATGTAACAATGATGAATTATGACCATCTCTCTAAAAACTCCAGGCTCTTTATTATTATGAGTGTTATGGTAGTTAACTGTAAAATGTGATTAAAGGACAATGATGATAAAGGCAGCTAGAATGAAATACTAAAAGACAGTTTGGAAAGTAGAAGTTCCTTTTTTATTTTGTATTTCTTTTATTTTAGTGTAGTCATCCCTCAGTATCTGTGGGGGATTGGTTCCAGGACCCCCAAAATCTGCAGATGCCCAAGTTCCTTATATAAAATTGTGTAGTATTTGCATACAACCAATGCACATCTTCCTGTATACTTTAAATCATCTCTAGATTACTTATAATACCTTATAATACTATGTAAATAGTTGCAAATACAAGTAAATGCTAAGTAAATAGTTGCTGGCTTGTAGCAAATTCAAGTTTTGCTTTTTGGAACTTTCTGGAATTTTATATTTTTGGATACTTTTAATCTGTAGTTGGTTGAATCTGCAGATACAGAACCCGCAGATATGGAGGGCCAACTGTATTTACTTGTATTTAATTACATCTTCTTACTTTACTGGTTTATTCATTCATTTACTTTTTTACCTTCCAGTTTCTTAAGATGAGCACTAAGTTATTTTTTTCAGTTCCTACTTATTAATAGTGATGATACTCAAGTCTGTCAGATTTCCTCTGAGTAGATCTTTAGCTCTTTCTAAAATAAATCTTTATAAAAATACATTTTTTCTTTTTTCTTTTTTTTTTTTTTTGCGGTACGCGGGCCTCT
Source organism: Globicephala melas (assembly GCF_963455315.2). Taxonomy (NCBI): domain Eukaryota; kingdom Metazoa; phylum Chordata; class Mammalia; order Artiodactyla; family Delphinidae; genus Globicephala; species Globicephala melas. Next base: position 42,709,866 of record NC_083323.1, read on the forward strand.
CACTGTTGTGGCCTCTCCCGTTGCGGAGCACAGGCTCCGGACGCGCAGGCTCAGCGGCCATGGCTCACGGGCTCAGCCGCTCCGCGGCATGTGGGATCTTCCCGGACCGGGGCACGAACCCACGTCCTCTGCATCGGCAGGTGGACTCTCAACCACTGCGCCACCAGGGAAGCCCTAATCATTAGTTTTTATATTCATATTTTGTGATTATTATTTAAAAAATGAAACAAGTATAATGTGCCTCTGTCCACAAAATGCATATTTAAATGCACATATTTTAAAAATGCATATATTTCCCATCTTTCCCTAAATCACTTCAAGTCTCTAGATTTTGAGGAGATAGCTTAATATTCTTAATTCCAGACTTAATAAGTTTTCTCTTTTAATGTGTCACTAGCTTTTAAGACTCATTACTTAGTGACAATGCCAAATCTTGACAACTTTCAGTGAAAACTCATACACTACTGATGACAATGAAATTGGCATTACCTTGTAGAACATATATTTATTAATATACAAAAAATTGATATATTTATCTTGGTATGTTTTCTAGAGAAACTATTGCACCAGGAAATATAAATAGAATTGCTTATATCAACGCTGTTTGTAACTACTAACGACCAGGTTTCTCCAACAAAAAAAGTAGACAAACTGTGCAGTGGGTTCATGCAGTGGATTATATCCTGCAGTGAAAGCAGATCATCTACATAAAAATATTCATGGACTTAATGAGCATATTACTGCATAAAAAGTAAGGTTGCATAGTTGCATAGTCTGACACCAGTTTTTATAAATCTTAAAAACAAGAAAAGCAAAGAATGTATCATATAGAAATATACATATATATTTTTTTAAACATAAACTCAAAAAAGCAAGAAAATGATAGTGGTCTCTGCTGATACAGTAAGGCGGAGGTATTGTAGCCTACAATCAAGGTATTAGAGTAGTTAGGTGTTTGGTTCGTGAATATTCTTTATAGCTTTTATATATGTAACATACTTTATAACTAAAAACATTACATTAAAATATTTCCAAAAAAGAATGCATATTTACAACATAACATATCAATCATCAGCCTTATCATGGCTATCATCTCTGTTGACTTATCTGTGTGCTTTACGAGGTTCCTGTCTTCCCATTCTTCCCTTCACCTTTTCTGATCCCAAGGTCTCCAGTCTTGCTCAGTTGATATTTGGTACCTTCTCATATTTTCTGCAAATGGGAATACGTGAGTGACATAAGCTCAGATTCCCTGTGTATCCAGAGATATACTTCTTTTCTTTTCCCAGGTGACAGGTGTCTCATCTGGGTATGGGTTATTGATTACAGTCCTTTCTCAGGGGCCTGTGAATATGAACTTCTTTTACCTTCTGGGATTTCAGATGAGTTTGAATGCTACTCTGATTCTTTTTATTGTGAAAGTTACTTTGTATGGAAGCTTAAAAGAATTTACCTCATTTTAGGAATTTGGGATAATTTACCAGAGTACTTATAAAAATATGTTTTTTTCATTAGTCTTTTCTGAGACGTGGTGAATCTTTTCAATCTGCAGTTCAAATGTTTCTTCAGTTGATAAAACGTTTTGTCTATTGTTGGCTTGATTATTCTCCCTCCTCCAACTGTTCCTTTTCCTTCATCTGAAATTCTTTTTCTTTTTTTTTAAGAAGCAATTCTCCCAGGTGTGGGATAAGGAGGGTGGGAGGGAGGGAGATGCAAGAGGGAAGGGATATGGGGATATATGTATATGTATAGCTGATTCACTTTGTTATAAAGCAGAAGCTAACACACCATTGTAAAGCAATTATGCTCCATTAAAGATGTTTAAAAAAAAATAAGCAATTTTCCATACTTTTGTTTTTTTTGCTGTGTTGGCTCTTCGTTACTGTGTGTGGGCTTTCTCTAGTTGTGGCGAGCAGGGGCTGCTCTTCCTTGCGGTGTGCGGGCTTCTCATTGCAGTGGCTTCTCTTGCTGCGGAGCATGGCGTCTAGGCGCTCAAGCTCAGTAGTTGTGGTTCGTGGGCTCTAGAGTGCAGGCTCAGTAGTTGTGACGCACGGGTTTAGTTTTTCTGCGGCATGGGAGATCTTCCCGAACTAGGGCTCAAACCTGTGTCCCCTGCATTGGCAGGCAGATTCCTAACCACTGCACCACCAGGGAAGCCCTTAAATTCTTATTACTTGCATATCAAACCTCCTGTATTTTTCCTTCAGACTCTTAACTGTTCTCCCATGACTTTTTATATTCTAGTATCATTTTTTGTATGTTTTGAGATATTCCTGTTCATTGATCTTTCCCTAAACGTCGTCATCTTCTCTCTCATTTCCTTTACTGAATGTTTTTAAAATTCCGGATTATTTTTTAAGATCTAAAAGATATCTTTATATAGTCTTATTGTTTTCTACTAGTTTCAAGTCATCATCAGACTCTTCTTAGTGAATTTTTTCAAAGCCTTCAGTTTGGGATCATCTACCTGAAAGTCCTCCCAGAGGTTTCTGGGTTCCATTGCTTGTTGGTAGCCATCAGATCAGATTATTAGGGTCCTGTAAGTGCTGGCCAACCAGGAAAGGGAGCCCAAATGATTTTTGTTCCTTTAGGCCTGTGGTGAATAGACAGGGGACTTGAAATCTGATGAGGCACCATGAAGGAACTTCTTGGGTGCTCCTAGACCTGCTGGGGTGCAATGTAAGCTTTAATACTCCACGAACTTCAAAGACCGTTAGCAATGTAGCTCCAATTATGGCTTCTCTGTAGGTTCTCAGACCCCACATAAGCATGACTTCCCTAAAATAACTCACAGATTTTCAAGGATGAGGTTATTTCTGGGTGTATGAAGGTCCAAAGAATCATCCCAGACCAGTGGTTTCTGGACTCCCATCAAAACACAGAGGAGAGTAAACAGTTTGTCTTCAGTGACTGCTGTCTTGAACCATAGAGCAAGAGAGAGTATGGTGGGAGCATTAAGGTAAAGTTTAGGAGACACTGCCTCTCCAGAATCTCCCAGATCTTTCTATAAGATTGATCAGTTTTACATGAAAGATAATACCTTTTATGGGGTTTACTATGTGTCGAGCATTATCTACTTTTAATCACCACATCAATCGCACTAGATATGTAATAGTTGCCCCACTTTAAGTGAGGAAACTGAGGCTTAGATAAATAAGTAACCCTCTCACAGTTGCATGAGTAAGTGGCTTAGATTTTGTCTGCAGTTTGTCTGGACTTTAAACTTTGTACTCTTTCCAATAGGTGACTGTCTTACTTTCTGAGTTACCCTGAACTTAATTGCAGAAAAATTGTGAAAGTTGCTATAATATTCCCTTCTTTCCTTCTAGCACATATGTGAAAGTATTGCTAGATACTAGGGATGGTATTTACTGTAAAGTTAAATGGCTGTATCTGATAGCTTGATTTCAGTTGAACTTCTGAGAAAAAATGCTTAAATTTACATGCCCAACAAAACTATCTCAGCCTTGAAACTACCACATTGGATTCATGAAAACACTATTTCTTATTTGGTTTAGAATGGAATTAAGCAGAATCCATTTACAAGAAGCTGTGAGGGTTTGGGGGAGCAAATTGTAATTGCTGGCTTTATGAAATTTAGCAGCTGTTTTGGAATGGATAAGGGCAGTTAAAGGCTTGGTCATGGTAAACAGTAGTCCCAATTCTAAATGTATTTTTAAAATAATTGCTTCTAAGGTGAAATGGATAAGCAGCAATATTAGAGAAATTGTTCTAGAAGCTGTCGAGGGGTAAAAGGGAAAAGATGGCAACATCTCCTTTTCTTGCCCCTAAATAGTCTTCAGTTCAATAGTCATAGAAAAGATAGGATAAACAAAAATATTCAAATATTAGTAATTATTTTATATATCTATAATCAGAACCAAATTTTAGTCACTGTTCTTTCCTCCTCTAATTTTTAATTAAATTTGTTCTCAAATTCACTGTCATATGATAATATAAGGAACTAAGTAGTTGGGGTGGTGGGATGCCTAAAGAATGGACATGGATGTTTCTGAACGTATTAAAAATTATGAAATAGAAGGGAGAAATATATCATCACAGTGAGGTTGGGAAAGGCTATACGAGGTCATAATCATGGCAGCAGACATTTCATTTTGTTTTGTTCCAGACCACTTCCTGAATGCTGTTTATTTATATTATCACAAGTTACCCTATAATAACTCATTAAATTAAAAAATATATATATTTTCTTATTTGATGGATGTGGAAACTAAAGATTGGAGAGGTTAATCAGCTTGCCCAAGGTCACATTGGTCTATTGCATATCAGCTTTTTAAACCACTAGTCATTCTGAGTCAAGATTCAGGCTGTTAATTAATTTTTCTTGGATATATTCAGTTAGCTTTGGAGAGGTCATTTTCTAAAGAGGTAAGTGGAAAATAACCCAAAATGCTGTTCCAAATATCTGCTCAATGTTTATTGATTGATTTATTCAGCAAACATTCTTTTTCACTATTGACTGAAGTAATGTGTCAGCTCTCAGAGGTCGTAGGCCTAAGGACAGTTCTGGTGACTTTATTTTCTACTCTGCAATTGTCTTCTTTCTCTTCCCTGTTTTGTTTTTTAATTTTCTTTTTCATCTTTTGTGATATGAATACAGAATTTAAAAGTAAATTAGGTTTATATGCAGGATTCTGCTTGGTACTTTCAGAAAATAAGAGTATCTGGAGAGCTCTGTGTTTTAATATGCATCAGGTAAAAGTAATTCTTTTGCAGTTTTTCCTGATAGTTTAGAAAAGGTAAAAATCAATGATCTGGGCCTTATTTTTTCTTTGTTTGCTCTTACAACTTATTCTAAAATTTATATTCTTTATGGTTGTCATCATCACATTCCTTTTACTCTTCTGATTTTTAAACTTAAAAATTATAGCTGTGTTATATGAAAGATATTTGCAAGAAACATATTCAAATAAAAAGACACACTTCATGTTTTCCTTCCGCTCTTCAGCTGAAAACATAAATCTAGCAAAGACCTGAGAAGATTGAGTGGCCATGTCATTAATCGGAGATTAGTCTTAGAGAAATTTTTCTTTTTCTGACAGAAGTTAATAAAATCGACTAAACATTTCAGATAATACATAGAAGATGGAAAATATTATTTGATTTCTATATGTTTTTGATTTTATAATGAACTTTATAAGAAAAGCTTTTCATAACGAGTGATTTTTCCTACTCTTTCAACTCTATTCACATCCCTGTGTTATATTATTTTTTGGTTTATCTTCTTATTATGAAAGAAAAAAAGACAACTTTAAAGTTGCTGACAGAAAATTGACTTGATTCAAAAAACTACTATTTTTTAGTATATATTGTTGTTTGATTACTCTTGGCTTTCTTTAAATATTAACATGTGTGGAATTAAAAATATATTTTTGAAATCGAATATATAAATTGTTTTGTTGATGACATCAGCTTACACCATAGTAATGTAAGGATAATATCTAAACTAAAAGATGTATTAAATCACATAATTACTGGACCCAGCTCTGTGCCTGCTACATAGCTGATGCTCAGTCAATATTAGTGGTGATTGTATTTGTAGTATATTTTATTCACTTCATATTTTGTTGAGAAAATAGTACCAATCTGAAAGAAACCTACATGTGCTTCTAGCCACCTGTCTGCATCCATTAGCCATATCCACATCCTTTGCTTTCCCTCCTGTTTCCATGAATGAACTTTCCCATTTCCCATCTGATAACGATCTCTCCTCTTGTTCAGTAAATCCAGTTCATCTCCTCTCCTCAGTGACACCTCTCCAGCAATTCTCCCTTCTCTCTCGTTTATCATTGCTTTTTCTCTTACCCTGGAATAATTTTCATCAGCATAGAAACATACTATAATTTCTTCCTGCCACCACCTTACTTCTCTGCTCTTTTACAGAAAATTTTCTCAAAAGAGTTGCCCATTTTTTCTCTCTACATTCTCCATTTTACTAGTCTTGCTTGAATCTACCACTCTCAGGCTTTCAGCCCTCAATTTCACAGAGACTGCTCTTTTCAAGGTAACCGAAGTCCTCTAATTGCTAAAACTAAGGTGAAAACTAAGATGAAATCATTAATCCTTGGCAACACTAACACTTATCAACAGCATTTCACACAACTGATCATTCCATCTTGCTTGAAACATTGGTTTACAGGTCATCTGATTTCCCCTTGACCTTCTCTTTGCTCCTTCTCAGTCTCTTCTGCTGTTTTCTCCTCTGCCCAATGTCCTAATGATTGAGTCTCTAGGAGATAGGTCCTCAAAATTTTACTCTCTCTAGTTCCCCCTTTGGTGATCTCTTCCAGTCTAAGAAATTTAAATTCCATCTATATGTTCATGCATATAGTCCTCTTCTCCAAACTCTGCAGTCTTGTATTCAACTGCTGTAATTGACATCCTCTTCCTGTTGCCATATAGTCATCATTGCAGACTTAACATGACCCCAGATGAAATTCCGGTAAGCTCTAAACCAGCTTCTCTAAAAGCCTTCCCCATCTCAAGATATGGCAACTTTATCCTGTGACTCCAAAACACAGGAGTCAAATTTAACCTCTTTCTCTTCTTTTACTTCCTATATCCTATTCCTCAGGAAATTCTATTTGCTCTGCCTTCAAAATATATCTGGAATTTGATACTTCTCTCTATCTCCACCACCACTAGCCAAATCCAAACCACTATCATCTTACCTGTTTTTGTACAATAACCTTCTAACGGATCTTCCTGCCTTGACATTTCCCCTCTTAGTCCATTCTTGACCAAAACACCTTTCAGCTCAAAATCCAAAAATGGCATCTCATTACTCTTAAAGTAAAAACCAAAGTCCTTCCAAGGTTCTTTGGACCTAGGTTTCCATTTATCTCTGACTTCACTTCTGTTAGTCTATTCCTTTGTTCATACTGCTCCTGCCACACTGGTATTCTTGATGTTACTCATAGAGGTTAAGCATTTTTTGGCCTTGGGACCCTTGCAGTTGCTGTTCCCTTGGCTAGAATGCTCTTCCCCCAGGCATCTACATGTTACACACATTCACCTCCTGCAGCTCTCTCTTTAAATGTCATCTCTGTAGTGACATTTAAAATATCAATAGGAAATCTTCACTTCCTATACACCTAGACTTTCTTATTTCACTTATTTACATTTTTTTCTCTAAAGCACTGACATGCCATATATTTTACTTATTGATGACGGCTATTTTCTGACTTTCCCACTGGAATACAGCCTCCCTGAGGTCAGGGACCTTGATATGTTTTGATTCTAGCTTCATCTCAGGCACATAGATCAAGACCTGACATAAGGTAGGCACTCAAAAAATGTTTGTTGAATTAATGGATTATAATAATTGCCATTAATATATAGAACATGCTTCTATTACTTAAAGGGCCATTCAAGCTAGTAGTAAGATTCTTGAGACTAGAGTCATACTGTCTAGGTTTGAATCCTGGCTCTATCATTTACTTTGTATGACCTTAGACAAGTTACTTAATTATCCCATTAGTTTCCTTACCTGTATATATACTGCACAAGGAGTATTATTATTATTAAATTGATATGTGAATTAGACATGTTTCAAAACGATGCTCAGATTGGTGTAAAAGAATGAAATTAGAACACTTCCTAACACCATACACAAAAATAAACTCAAAATGGATTAAAGACCTAAATGTAAGGCTAGACACTGTAACACTCTTAGAGGAAAACATAGGCAGAACACTCTATGACATAAATCACAGCAAGATCCTTTTTAACCCACCTCCTAGAGAAATGGAAATAAAAACAAAAATAAACAAATGGGACCTAATGAAACTTAAAAGCTTTTGCACAGCAAGGGAAAACATAAAGAAGATGAAAAGAGAACCCTCAGAATGGAAGAAAATATTTGCAAACGAAGCAACTGACAAAGGATTAATCTCCAAAATATTCAAGCAGCTCGTGCAGCTCAATATCAAAAAAACAAAAAACCCAATCCAAAAATGGGCAGAAGACCTAAATAGACACTTCTCCAAAGAAGATATACAGATTGCCAACAAACATATGAAAGAATGCTCAACATCACTAATCATTAGAGAAATGCAAATCAAAGCTACAATGAGGTATCACCTCACACCAGTCAGAATGGCCATCATCAAAAAATCTACAAACAATAAATGCGGGAGAGGGTGTGGAGGAAAGGGAACCCTCTTGCACTGTTGGTGGGAATGTAAATTGATACAACCTCTATGGAGAACAGTATGGAGATTCCTTAAAAAACTAAAAATAGAACTACCATATGACCCAGCAATCCCACTACTGGGCATATACCCTGAGAAAACCATAACTCAAAAAGAGTCATGTACCACAATGTTCATTGCAGCTCTATTTACAATAGCCAGGACATGGAAGCAACCTAAGTGTCTATTGACAGATGAATGGAAAAAGAAGATGTGGCACATATATACAATGGAATATTACTCAGCCATGAAAAGAAATGAAATTGAGTTATTTGTAGTGAGGTGGATGGACCTAGAGACTGTCATACAGAGTGAAGTAAGTCAGAAAGAGAAAAACAAATACCGTATGCTAACACATATATATGGAATCTAAAAAAAAAAAAAATGGTTCTGAGGAACCTAGGGGCAGGACAGGAATAAAGACACAGATGTAGAGAATGGACTTGAGGACACAGGGAGGAGGAAGTAAGCTGGGACGAAGTGAAAGAATAGCATGGACTTATACACACTACCAAATGTAAACTAGATAGCTAATGGGAAGCAGCTGTATAGCAAGGGGAGATCAGCTTGGTGCTTTGTAACCACCTAGAGGGGTGGGATAGGGAGGGTGGGAGGGAGGCGCAAGAGGGAGGGGATATGGGGATATGTGTATACATATAACTGATTCACTTTTTTATACAGCAGAAACTAACACAACATTGTAAAGCAATTATACTCCAATAAAGATGTTAAAAAAAAACAACTATGCTCAGAAGTAAAATATATTGATATAATGGTGGTCATAGAACTAGTTTGATTATACTTAATTATTAGTATTGTTTCTTTCACTTCCTGTTTTGTGGGGAACACATTGTACTGATCCCTGTATATGAATGTCACGTTGTACAATTAGTGTGGGTTTTGGAATCTGATTTGTAGTTCCAGTTCTCCCACTAGCTGTGTGGATTTAGGTTACTAATGTTAAATTTTATCCACCTCATTTTTAAATGGGGGTATTTTTGTACCATAGAGATCTAGTATAATAAGCAAATGAGGTAACAGATATATTGGATTGGCCAAAAAGTTCGTTTGGGTTTTTCAAGTAACATCTTTTGTAACCCAGTAGAATGTCCTACAGAATGGTTGATACTAAGTAAATCAATTACTCAGCAACTGTGGCACTGAAGAAGAAGGACCAATCCCAGAACATATAACTGCTGTCCTTGCTTTGATATCTTATAGAAAGTTACTGGTGGAATTTTATGAGTGGCTATATTTTCAGGTTTCAAGAAAATGGATAAGGACAAATCGTAGGCTTTCCTTAATAATTCTACATAACAATAAGGAAAGAAAAAACCCTACACTTTTGGGAACCATAATAGTGGATATAGAACCCATACATCTCGTCTGACTCATGGTTGGAAATTTCCAATTACATTCTTTGGCTTGTTTTCCATGGAGTTAGATTTAACCCTTTTAATCATTTTCATTTAGAGAGCTTATGATTTGCCCTTGGAGATTATTTTGCAAGCAATTCAGCACCCTCTTAGGAAAAGCTGGAATGTGTCTTGACATTCTCAATTTCACCTCTTGGCGTCCAGGCTTTGTCTGTCAGGCTTGCACTCAGTGGAGGCATCTCACGTCCCAGTGCTCTTCCTCCAGCTATGAAGACCTGCGCTGAGGAAAGTGTTAGTTACAAATTTTTATATCATATCGGAAAAGTTCAGATCAAAACATTGCATTCCATAGATTCCTATTTGAAACACATTATCTTATAAAATTGAAGGCTTTGTTCTCTATTAAAAGATCCATTATCAGTAAACCTGTATGGGAGGGGATATGTTCCATGGGCAGTGGCACTTTCTGAAAACTGAAAGTTCACCATGTTATAAACCTAATTTTTTCTGTACTTCCCCTAATTAGCTCCATTAAGAGACAACTCTTTGATCTTAAAAATAAAACACAACATAGACATATTGCTTACTCTTAGAACTCTGGTCTGACTTGGAGGGCCCTCTGGGCTATTGCTTAAGAATTGAGGAGTGGGGGGATTAGCAAATCCCATAAGAAGATGCTCTTCCATTCTCAGCAGCCAGGAAGGGCCACAGGAAAGGAAGTGTGGTATGAGAGGCACTACAGAGTTAATTGAGATAGGAGCCCTGAGAATTTGTGCTATCTAAAGCCCTACTGCTCTTTTAATATGCGTTATATGTCCCAACATTTATTGTCTTACAAGTTTCTTCCTTCCAGCTTTTCTTGTTTGTTTGGAGGTATCTTTTTATCTTTCTTTTTTTTCTTGTTTTAGTTCCCCATAGGTTTTGCCAAGGAAGTTCAAATCACACATGGTTCTCTAAAGTGGTACTGAAAAGCTCTGAGTAAACTGAAATATTCCATGAATCCTATGTCTATGCATATCTTTCTATAATGACTTTTTAAAAACTAGCCCTTTATTGTTAAACCACATTAGCATAGATCTATTTTTTGAAAAGATGTTTATTGAAGTATAATTTTCATTTTAAAAGAGCACCCTTTCCAGGTCAGAGTTTGATGATATCTGGTGAATGTATACAGTTGGAAGCAGCACCTCAATCAAAATATAGAAGATTTCCATCACTCCAAAGTGTGATGCCCTTTTACGTTCAATCTTTCTTCCTTCATCGCTCCCAGCCATCTCAGCCCCTGGAAATCACTGCTCTCCCTATTCCACATGTCAAATAGATAGAATCACACAGTGTGTACTCTTTTGTGTCTGGCTTCTTTCAGTCAGCACAATGCTTTTGATATTCATTAGTGTTGTTGCTTTTTATTGCTGTATAGGTTTCCACTGTATGGATCTGTCACAATGTGTTTATCCATTTATCTGTTGTTGGAAGTTTGGGTTGTTTCCAGTTTTTGGCAATTGTGAGTGAAGAATTTGTGTACAGGACCTTGTTTGACACAAGTTTCCATTTCTCTTGGGTAATTACCCTAAGAATTATTGGGTTGTATAGTAGATATGCTTGTGACCTTATAAGAAACTGTCAAACTGGTTTCCAAAGAAGTTGTAACATTTTGCACTCTCACTAGGAAATTTTTGAGCGTTTCAATTTTACTGCATCCTTGTCAGAAATTTGTATTGTCTTTTTTTGTTTCGTTTTAATTTTAGCCATTCTAGTAGTTGGCTCATTGTGGTTTAATTTGCATTTCCCTGATGACTAATAATATTGAGCATTTTTCATGTGCCTATTCTCTTGTTTGGTGAAGTGTCTGTTCAAATCTTTTGTTCCTTTTTAGATTGGACTGTTGGTTTTCAAATTATTGAGTTATAAGTGTTCTTTACATATTGTAGATACAAGTTCTTTAACTGATAATGTATCTTGTAAATATTTTCTTATAGTTTGTTGCCTCTCGTGCCATGTTTTTAGCATGAAAACAGGAAACAGAAGATTTTTACTTCTGATAAAGTCCTATTTATGTATTTATCTTCATAAGTCCTGAATTTTGTGTCCTATCTAAGCATGAGTCTAACAGAATTTCAAAAAGATTTTTTTTTTTTTTTTTTTGCAGTACTCAGGCCTCTCACTGTTGTGGCCTCTCCTGTTGTGGAGCACAGGCTCCGGATGCACAGGCTCAGCAGCCATGCCTCATGGGCCTAGCCGCTCCACGGCAGATGGGATCTTCCTGGACCGGGGCATGAACCCGTGTCCCCTACATCAGCAGGTGGACTCTCAACCACTGCTCCACCAGGGAAGCCCTCAAAAAGATTTTTTTAACATATTTTCTTCTAGAAGTTGTGTAGTTTTGCTCTTACATTTAAGTCTATTATCCGAATTGAGTTGATATTTATATATGATTTTGGAGATCTGCTTTATTTAAACACTTTTACTGCTTCATAATTCCTACTATTTTTCATGTTGTATTTCTCTTGATACCTGATTACTTAAACTCCTAATTTCACCTTTATCATTAACTGCTTCTACAGAGCTTGTAGTTCATGATCTAAGAAGAATAAGGAATATTAATTTAATACTTAGATTTGTCAAGTTTTTTCCTAAGACAAAAATGTATTAAAAATAAGTGCAGTCAAGTTTTTGTGCTATAAGTTGGGATTTTTTATAATCACTGTGAATATACTACATTAAGACTTTCTAAATGTATAGTCTCTCTAATCAGTAAAGAAGGGGGACCCCTGAAATGGTAGCAGCAATATGATTCATAAAAAAGGAAAATACAGTACTTCATGATACCCAAAAATACGTGTGCTGTACATACATTTTATATTAATATTATTTCCACGTAAAATAGTTCTATATTCAGTATGCAAAGTTATATATTCTTTTGTAATATCTTTAGGGAGCTTTATTGATTCATGGAGTTTTACATTTTCTTACTGCCTTTTACAGGTGGTTTGGATTGCTAGAATATGTTTTGCTGTGTGGACATGCACAGTAAGTACATAATACCATAATAACAACAAATAAACCAAAGGAGGGGCAAACTTCTGATATAGACCTATTTGAGGAACAGGCTGATCAGGATTTGTCTAAAATTCATTGAATTTTTTTTCTAGTTTGGCTGGTAGATATAAAAAAGACCATAGAAATAATCTAATTATTTAAAGCATGTGTAGAAAAGGAAACATTTTTATTAAATTAAATCTTATGATAATCCCCAAGAATGAGAAAAATAAGCGCAGAGTGATTCTAATGAAAAGGGGAGTGAAAATCCTACCCATGCGAACTTTTCTTTCTCCTTTTTTTGTAACCTTAACCTTCCCCTACAATACCTTCATAGAACCCAGAGGTTCTGGAATACAATTTGAAAAAACATTCATCTAGTCTATTCTCAAATGTTATGTGTAAATGGAGGTCCAGATAGTTTCCAAAGATCACAGCATCATTTGGGGTCAGAGAAAGCTCTTCTGATCCTGGTCTATTGCTTCACTTTTCCACAGCAAGTGTTTTGTTTTATTCATTCTGACAAATATTATAGGTCTTAAGAAACATGACATTCTTTCTTGTGATATATTTTGTTTGTTTGTTAATTTGAAGTTATTCAATAGAGACTTGAGATTGAAGTGGGAATAATAGAAATCTGGTATTTGAGCACAAGCTGAGTTGTTTATCTTGAGATGATTGGTCATTCAACAACTATCTAAGGAAGCCATAATAACTCAATCAGGGTTGAGTTCTTATAAATGCCATATTTTTGTATAAGAATCTTTAAATAATGTCTTCTTTATAATCTTCGTGTTCATCGAGTCAGAAGCTTTTCTGTATGACCCTCAAACAAAGAAAATATATGTCTACAATTTTTATTTGCAAAGGATATAGCAGGAGTACAGAATCACACTAATAAAGCTATGATCGAGAATGACTGATAAACAGCTGGGCAAGCAGCTGGGCCTTTCATGGACAAAACAAAGCAAAATGTACAAAAATTGAACTTTATTTGACTTTGAACTAAATTCAACTCCAAAATCCCTGGATGCCTTGTACAGTTGTGCGTTTGTGTGTGAAATATTCAATTTGTTTCTCTCATTTGAATCTTAGAAATAGAAAGTAAATTTATCTCAGCACAAAAGGCACCTTGCATATGTGCCAGCCCTCTAGACACTACTCGTAATTTTTCGAATTAATACATTCCAGTTTTCTTATCACATTTTGCATAAATAATAATAATGCTTTGCATTTCTTAGCAATATTTCTGCTTCAGATTTGTATCATAAGGTAAGGTTATTAATTCATAAGTTGTCATTAAAGAATGTAGAAGATGTTGACACCTTTTGCTCGTTTTCTTCCCGTAGCGAGGAAGAGTTCTTGAGAGAGGTCAAACAATGAATCAGCAGGACACTGAGAACAGAATCTGCCCAAGTTCTCTGAGGGCAAAGCCCCACTCTGGATCAACAGCTCTCTTAGCCTTTCTCAGACCACGCTTGGCTTATGGTTTTGTATAGCTTCAGAATTCTTCCAGTATGATTTCTGAGAAATAATTCCTTGTACCAGACCAACACAATTTAAGAATTCCACAGAGAAAGCAGATTTAAGATAGTTTTAGAATGTTCGAAAAGCTTCTCTGTAGTTCTCCATGGAAATAAAACCTGAATCAACCAACCGAAGTAATGTGAAATAAATACTTTACAAATAGCAACAGATTGCACAGTAATATAAGCGCCCAGTAAAACAAGTAAGTACTTAAAGGGCTTCTCATACTTCTTATTAGGAAGAACAGAAGCAAACTTCTCTTCTATTAAATGCTGGTGATTTTTTTTTTTTTTTTTTTTTTTTTGCGGTACGTGGGTCTCTCACTGTTGTGGCCTCTCCCGTTGCGGAGCACAGGCTCCGGACGCGCAGGCTCAGCGCCCATGGCTCACGGGCCCAGCCGCTCCGCGGCATGTGGGATCTTCCCGGACCGGGGCACGAACCCGCGTCCCCTGCATCGGCAGGCGGACTCTCAACCACTGCGCCACCAGGGAAGCCCATGGTGATGTGTTTTAATATGAAATATTCAATAAGATAATCATGTCCTTAAGTTGCCCTTATCTGGATGAGAACTGCCTCTACTTAATGAAGTTCAGATTGGAGCCTTATTGCTATAAATTCACCACTTCTTTAAGACTTGAAAATGAGCAAGACTTCTGAATTGCACATATTCATAATAATGTAAATAATAAGCTTTCCTACTACAGAACTTGAATAGGCAGAAGGTAGTAATTTAAGACAGTGGTTCAAACTGAACCATTTCATAACTTGATGCTGCTTTTATTTCCAAAAGAACAAATAAAAGGACATTACTAGTTTTTTGAGTATTTCATATTGAGAAAAAGCAAAGGGAGGGAAATAGGTACAAATATCACCTCTATTTTGTAAATGATGAAACTTAGTTTTTGAGAGGTTGAAACTTTTTTTCCCAAGGTCAAACAGGTGGTAAACAGCAAAGCTTCAATTGAAATGCTGGTTGAGCTCTCTTCAAAGTCCTTGTTGTTAAAAATCATGCTATATATAGGCTTCTAATGCTTTTTTTATAAGGTAGAATTACTTCACTACTGTACTTTTATTTTCTCTTCTCATTTTTATGGGCCTTAAAAATAGCCTTTATTTATCTTTGAGCAGTTTAGGTTTTCAGAAAAATTGAGCAGAAAGTACAGAGAGTTCCCATATGCTTCTCCCCTCCTCTCTTCCCATTTCCACATCTTGCATTAAAGTGGTACATTTGTTACAATTGATGGGCCAATATTGATACATTATTATTATTTAAAGTCCTCAGTTCACGCTTGCTCTTTGTGTTGTACATTCTACAGTTTTGACAAATATATGATGACATATATCCACCATTATAATATCACACAAGAGTATATTCACTGTGCTAAAAATCCCCTATGCTCCATCTATTCATCCTTCCCTCCCTCCCCCTAACTCCTGGGACTATTGATCTTTTTACTCTCTATATAGTTTGGCCTTTTAGCAATTTGCATTTAAGTTTCTTCCATGTCTTTTTCTGGTTTGATAGCTCATTTTAAAAATCATTGAATAATATTCCATCGTACGCATGTACCACAGTTTATCCATTCACTTATTGAAGGATATCTTGGTAATTTCCAAGTTTTAGAAATAAAATAAAAGCTGATATAGGCATTCGTGTACAGGCTTTTGCATGAACGTATCTCATTCTTTCTTTATTTAGTTACTTTTTTTTTTTTTTAACTTTAGCCGTCCTAATGGATGTGAAGTACTATCTCGTGTTTTTGTTTTCTTGGGTTTTTTAATTAATTGATTAATTTTTTGGTTGCGTTGGGTCTTTGTTGGTGGGCTTTCTCCAGTTGCGGCAAGTGAGGGCTACTCTCTTGTGGTGCACGGGCTTATTGTGACGGCTCCTTTTGTTGCAGAGCATGGGCTCTAGGCGCGTGGGTGTCAGTAATTGTGGCACGTGGGCTCAGTAGTTGTGATGCAGGGGCTTAGTTGTTCCGCATCATGTGGGATATTCCTGGACCAGGGCTTGAACCCATGTCCCCTGCATTGGCAGGCAGATTCTTAACCACTGAGCCACCAGGGAAGTCCCTAGCTACTTATTTTTATTGAAGTACAGTGGATGTAAAATATTATATAAGTTCAGGTGTTTAATATAATGATTCACAATTTTTGAAGTTATACTCTATTTAGTTATTATAAAATATTGGCCATACTCCCTGTGTTGTACAATATGTCCTTGTAACTTATATTATACACAATGGTTTATACCTCTTAATCCCTTACCCCTACATTTCTCCTGTCCCGTTCCTCTCCCCACTGGTAACCACTAGTTTGTTCTCTATATCTGTGACTCTGTTTCTTTTTTGTTATATTCATTAGTTTGTTGCATTTTTTGGATTTTACATATCAGTGATATCATACAATATTTGTCTTTCTGTCTGACTTATTTCACTAAGGATAATACCCTCCAAATCCATCCATGTTGTTGCAAATGGCAAAATTTCATTCTTTTTATGGCTGAGTAGTATTCCATTGTAGGTATATGTATATATATATATATTATATATCATACATATTATATAGAATATATATATAATACATACATACATCACATCTTCTTTATCCATTCATCTGTTTATGGACACTTAGGTTCCATCCATATCTTGGCAATTGTAAATAATGCTGCTATGAACATTGGGGCATATGTATCTTCAAATTAGTGTTTTTGGTTTTTTGAGATATATACCCAGGAGTGGAATTGCTTGGTCAAAAGGTAGTTCTATTTTTAGTTTTATATTTATATAAATTAAATTATTCTCTATAATATTAAAGTGGAAATTCCTTAAAGGCCTGAAACTAATGAGGATATTATTTATGCACTAAACATTATGAGTTACATTTGATTTTAAATTCATCTCTCAATCTATGAATTGCAGAATTTTTTCAAATTCCTAAATCTGGATAAACCCATTTCCTATGTGCTTAAGGATAGTAGGTTAATGATAGTAGGGATGAATATGTGCTTCTGCTACTTTTTCTTATTCTTTTGTTGTTTACTACTCATCCTTTTTCTCCTGTAATTACATAATCACTTGCCTTTTGTCATTCAGTCTTTCTTCTGAAGAAATATACCATTTCTTTCTTTGATAAAGGTCCTTTGAGTAACAAATTGACCATATGCTTTTTTCCCATACTCAACAAAAATATTTTATTTAATCACTTAGAACTGTAAGTGGACTTAGACAATTTTTAGCAGAAGAATATCTTAAATGTTATGAGAAAACACAATGAATAAGGAAGATAAATACAGAGTTGCTCTGGTAGAAAGTGGGGAATTCACTGGGATTCTTTCCTATTTTCTCCACTTCCCCAAGTGGAGAAAATCTGTTCTTAAAATATTTTCTAAAGTCTGTTCCTAAAATATTTTCATGAAATATTAAATAATGTAAATAATAAGCTTTCCTACTATAGAACTTGAGTAGGCAGAAGGTAGTAATTTAAACCAGTGGTTCAGACTGGTTTGAACTTCCCCAAGTCTGTTCCTAAAATATTTTCACGAAATCAACAATATTAGAAAACATTAATCTAATTCATTCTTCTCAGTTTGAATCTCCTATAAGCATGGGAAATGAAAGTTTATCTTTATTTCTAAAGGAAAATAAAATTGAGCTGAGCTGTTTGTGTTTGATTTGGTTGGAAGTGGTGTAACAGGATTGCAAATTGTGGGATTTGTCCATTATGGTATATGGAGAAAATTATGGACTTCAGCCAAGCTGTAGATGGCCTGTTGTAGGGAGAGGGTGAAATCTGAATTCTATAGAGTCATCCATAACTTTACTATTTTACCAAAAGCCATTCTAAATTACTTTCTCAAGTAAATTATTTGAGCACCCCAATATTACTTGAAATAGATTCCTGTACCCATCCACATTACTATCTAATGGAATAAGAATAAAATATCATAATTATGGTGAGGAAGTAAAAATTAGGAAATTTTTTAAAAATTAAGGTTACTTGGTAGATTAAGCAAACAAATATTTAAGAACATGATTAGCTTCACTCATTCATTCCTTCAACAAATATTTATTAAGTGATTGCGGTTGAGGTCTTTGAGGGACTCTTATAAACAACATTAAAAATTTTTTTGTCCCAAAAAATAAGACAAAGAATGAATAGACAGAGATCCCAACATATTACCTCTAGTAGTATTAAAGGCGGAAATGGGGAATGTAGCTCATGTGCAAGGGCAAAATGGGTTTCCTAATACTGCCTTCCAGAATTAGGCAGATTTACTGTCCTGTCATGGGATTGACTAGACCAGGCATTAAGTAGGAGTCATGTTCCCTGTGGGTTAGGTGACTTTAGATAAAATAAAGAAACATTCATTCAGTGTAACAGGAGGAGACCCAAGTTTATATGTGTATAGATGTAGCTAGGTTGCTGAATATGGTTGCACGAGGAGGTGGAATTTCTCTTTTGATTGCTTTCATTTTCTTTTTAGTAAAATAATATACCCAAACCATCAAACTGAGAGCAAGAAAGGAGAAGACACTGGAATAATAAAAGGAAGCAATAATAATTATTTGCAAAAGTAGAGGAATATAAGAGAGATTTGACTAGAGACCGCACAGGCAACACAAAATGTTAGAGTCCTGTTAAATTATTAAAAAATTCAAGACAGTGACAGCTATGCATAAAACCAAGCATGGTCCCTAAGTGTGGGCCTTGTGCAAATATACCCATGCATTTTAAGGTGGCTAAAAGATTACAGTAGAATTTCCTGCCAGCACTGAGGAACAACTTAATGATTAAAATCATAAATTGGACATGAGAGCGGAAATTATGGTTGTGTAATTTTCTTTGTTAATTATCAGCTATAAATCATTCTCCATCCTTATATTTCTCCTTTACACTTCTTCTGTTATCTATAAATCAGAGATGAATAAACACAGATCTTCCTTCAGTATGTAAATGTGCTGACAATGTATAGTCCACTCTGTGAAGCATGATGCCTTTAAGACTTTGTTCTATCAAGGGGACATTAGGTGTTATTAATTTCTGGTTTTACCCATTGTTACTTTTAAAAGAGCTAGATGTTCCTAGACTGCATTGGTCTGTTTCCAAGCACAGCAGGTCACTTATCCTCTATCTCATTGTAACTTCATTTTCTGTAATGTCTTTGCAGTGGGGATTTGCATTTGAGATAGAGAGAGGCAGTAAGTCTTTATCACTGACCATTTCTGTTGACAGAGTTTTTATTTGATTATTGTTCCCACATCAGGGCTGTCATGAGGACAGATGTAGCTAATTAATCTTTATCAGTTCTGATTCAATTAAACTTCCTGGAAACTTCTCAATGTCTGCTTGAATTGCCTTTATGGAAACCTTGCTGTTAGAAAGGTGAAAGTTCTTGCTAAACAGGAACAAGGATTTTATGAGTCAGACATTTCCCTGGATAAGAGAAGGGTTATATATATAATTGATTTAAATGAGAAGGCAAAATATTACTGAACATAAATATGAAGGGGTGGAGGAGACTTTTGCTATTCAGGTTCAACTTTTAAGCTAAGACAATATGAGAATAGGTGTATTTCTTTATAAGCAGACAAGAGGATACTAATTCTGCTATATCACCTTTAACAAATAGGCTATTACTTCACTCAACTTGAGAATGACAATTCATTCAACTATGTATTATCTTGGTAGCAATGTGTTTTGGCGGTCCATTCATAAAATATTAGTTGACGGAATATTTGATGTTAGTATAGATGGAATAGATAACTTTTTATTTTTAATATGTAATTTCTGTATGTTTAAATTTTATTTAATTGAAAAATCAAAAGACAACTTTAAAAGAAAAATCATATTTAACTTTACTTTTAACAAGCAGAAAGTTGTACCCACCCCACCCAAACTGTGAACTAGTCACTAAATGTAAGCAGGACTGGTATTCTGAAACTTAACCCAATTGGGGGGCAAGAGTTTGCTTTTTCGTGAACTGGAAAATAACTAAAAATTTAAAAGGAGGACCTAATAAAACACTACACTGAGATTATGCATTATTATACATTCAAAATGTACTAAACTGCACTCTTAAAGTGGAACCTTCTAGTAAAGCAGGCTCACATTATCGGTTTCTTGCTGGTCAGTACATATATGTTTACTAACTGGAAATAATAGGGATTATAAATTAATCTTTTTCAGAAAAGCTTGAATCTTTTATGGGTAACCATGGGTCTTAGTTGCCACTGGTCATTTAAATTAAAGCAAAATTAGTGCAATAAGCTCTAGTCAGAGTCAAGTTGTGCTGGGTTCTCCATACCTAGGAGGCTGCGCTGTAAATTAAGTATCTTTGACAACTTCATTAGCCCTTTTAATTTAAGAATAATTTACTTTTATTATGTTATTGTCTATACTTCTAGATGAAATTAGTGCTTCTATCCCTGAGTAAACTAAAAAAGAGCTTCAAGTTTTTTAATCTTCCACAAATCCATGGGTGACCAATCAGTGGTGAAAAGGTCTAAAGAATAGATGTTGCATCTGGAGAAATCAGGCTTGTTGGGCCATTAGCTTCTTACAGAGATTGATTTTTCACAAACACATGAGAGAAGGAACATATTTTAATATAATATTTAATATTTTAATATAATTTTTTCTTTTTATGGACATAAACTGATCCTGTAACATATGCAGAGTTGACACTACTGAGACAATTGTTATGGTGAAAAAAGAGAACAAATTTTAAAAGAAGACTTTCCTGAATTTCATTTAATTTATGAATTACTGCCATTCCATCCGAATATACACATTTCTTTTTATGTATGGTTGCCAAAGTATTTTGGATCTATGAATTCATAAAACGATATAAAGGAACAATTTCAATTGCTGTATTGGTTTCTTTCCACTCCCTATCCTAATTTTTTTAGAGGTTTCAAGTATAGGGGAAGGAACAGATAGCTATTCAACCAATTAAAAAAACTGAAGGTCAAATTACAACCACATACAGGATTCATGACCTTTTAAAGTTAGCGTCATTCTTGTGATAAAGATATGTGATGAACTGATTGAACAATATATGCAAGAATGACTTCTGGCATATGATAAACTTATCCACATATTAGGTTTAATTGTGAGCATAGCTATTAATTTGTGCCTTTTATTCAAAGAATGTTTTCTTCAGGACTAAATGTGATATTTGATATGTGTTTCCTTTAGAGACTGTGACAGAAATATGAAGAGGTAAGGGAAGGGAAGATTGACAGTTATTCTTTTATTTTCCTTAACCATACTATTTTAATTTTTTTATCATTATTGTTTAGAGTTTTGTGCAACTGATTATCATAATCATCACTTTCCCAAGGGAGAGTCTCATTTTTCAGGAATAGATATCTTTGTTCAATTTGCCTTGAAGATATTTATACAAGTTGTCATCAATGAATTTTAATGCAAACTTGAGTAAAATATATTTGAATATGTTTGCAAGGCAATGAAAAGTAAGCTTTCCCTCCAGAGAAGTGCTACGCTTACACTGATTAAGATATTTTACAAATAAATTTACGTTGGATATATAAGCAACCGTCTGTTTTCCTATTTAAACTATCAAAACTTTGTCAAGAAAATTTGAAAACCAGATCTGTTATGCTACAGGGTAATTATGCATGCTGACTATATCCTAAAGTAAGGACTTCCAATTGTTCAGTGTGATTTAGAGGAGAGGATGGAGATGGGCCACGTGGCCTTTCGTCTGCCTTTGGCTTTGTCATTTAATTTCTTTCACTCTAAAAAATATAGTGCGGTGTTTTTAAATTTTGAATACCTAGGAGTTATCTGAGGAGATTGTTAAAATGCAGATCAGGCACTGCCTCCAGAATTCAAATTCTCCAAGGCATTTGTATTTCAAACAAGCATTTCAGGTGGATCTGATACAGTTGATCCAAGGAGCACATTTTGAGGCACATGATATAACGAAATAATGTTGGTATTTGAGGGAAATCATACAAAAGTGCAACATGTACATTATTTCCCTCAATTAGCTAGTAACCACAATTGAGTTGTTGAACATTTGCCATAAATGACAAAATAATTGAGATCTTATAAGTTCTGTCTTATAACCAAAGTGGATAGTATTTGCATATATCTTTTTTTTTTTTTTTTTTTTGCGGTACGCAGGCCTCTCACTGTTGTGGCCTCTCCCGCTGCGGAGCACAGGCTCCGGACGCGCAGGCTCAGCGGCCATGGCTCACGGGCTCAGCCGCTCCGCGGCATGCGGGATCCTCCCGGACCGGGGCACGAACCCGTGTGCCCTGCATCGGCAGGCGGACTCCCAACCACTGCGCCACCAGGGAAGCCCAGCATATATCTTTAAAAAAAAATTTTTTTAAACATCTTTATTGGAATATAATTGCTTTACAATGATGTGTTAGTTTCTGCTGTGTAACAAAGTGAATCAGCTATACATATACATATACATATATCCCCATATCCCCTCCCTCTTGCACCTCCCTCCCACCCTCCCCATCCTAGGTGGTCACAAAGCACTGATCTTACCTCCCTGTGCTATGCAGCTGCTTCCCACTAGCTATCTGTTTTACATCTGGTAGTGTATATATGTTCATGCCACTCTCTCACTTCGTCCCAGCTTACCCTTCCCTCTCCCTGTGTCAAGTCCATTCTCTACGTCTGCGTCTTTATTTCTGTCCTGCTCCTAGGTTCTTCAGAACCTTTTTTTTTTTTTTTAGATTCCATATATATGTGTTAGCATACGGTATCTGTTTTTCTCTTTCTGACTTACATCACTCTGTATGACAGACTCTAGGTCCATCCACCTCACTACAAATAACTCAATTTTGTTTCTTTTTATGGCTGAGTAATAAAGGACACAACTTTATATTTACCTACAGTCCTTATGGCATTCTGTTCTGTTATGGTTCTCAAAAATAACCATAAATATTTTTACCACCAGTGAGAGAGGATTCTCCACATATTCTAAAAACTTCTAAACTTTGTTTCAAAAACAAAATGAAACAAACACAAACACATAGTTTGCATTATAGAAACTGAAGACCTTTTAATTAGAGTAACTTAATACTTGACTTTACACCTATTTTTTATGAGGATAAAAGTTCTATTTTAAGGACCTCTTATTTTATAAATTGCTTTTTAAGCATTTTTAAATGTTTTTTCAAAATAAGACTGTTGTGTGAGGAAAGCTGAGATTCAAGAGGATTCACTTGCTAGGACAGCCTCACAAAGATGTTACGATCTTTCAGCAAATTTGATGCTTTTGTTAATAACAAGTTGCCTTTATTAAATCAAAAGGCAGCTATTTTATTAATGACTGTTCCTAAATTGTTGCTGCATGAAGAGCTAAAAAAAATAAACTCAAAGAATTAAAAAGCTCAAATGAAAGTGAAGAATGAAAATTGGTGAAGGTTGTCAAAAGGTACAAACTTCCAGTTATAAGAAAAATAAGTACTAAGGATGTAATGTACAACACACGATTAATGTAATTAACACTGCTGTATATTTTATGTGAAAGTTGTTAAGAGAGTAAATCCCAAGAGTTTTCATCACAAGGAAACAATATTATTTTCTATTTTTTTAATGTTGTGTCTATATGAGATGATGGTGTTCACTATACTCATTGTGGTATCATTTCATGATGTATATAAGTCAAACCATTATGCTGTACACCTGAAACTTCTATAGTGCTGTATGTCAATTTTATCTCAATAAAACTGGAAGAAACAGAAAAGAATGAAGATTTAGATAAGCCTTATAGTAACAATATTCCAGTCATTTTTATTTAGTAGTAATGTGGTAACATTACCAACTGGATAGACTCGGTATTGTAATGTGTCTGAGTGCATGCAGGCTTCAGATGCAATCTTTGCATCAAGAGGTAGATGAAGTACAATGAAAATTTTTGCACTAAATTCAGAAGTCTTATAAAAACAATTTAAAGTCATTTATAGCATTAGGCTTCAACAGCCTTTGAGTAACTTTTAGTAGTAATGAGAAGGTCATTGGTATCCTGAGGCTACACCCTAGTGATACGATTGGTCATGGCAAGTGCATGGTGCCTTGTCTGACCTATTTTTCTTCACCAGTGAAGTGAAACATAGGGATCTTTAGCAATTTGTCTATGCAGACTTCTTCGAAAATGCAACCAGAAATGTGGAGGTTAGAGCCAAATGAATGATGATGTTGAAGAAGATGATGATGATATAAACAGCAGCAATTTATTACGTGGCTTAATTTTAAGCTCTAAATTATCCCTAATTTTAAGCTCTAAAGTATCCCTGAAAGTAAATATTGTTTTTTTTAAAAAAATATTTATTTATTTATTTATTGACTGCGTCGGGTCTTAGTTGTGGCACCCGGGATCTTTTGTTGCGGTGTGTGGGCTTCTCTCTAGCTTTGGTGCACCGGCTCCAGAGCACGTGGGCTCCGTAGTTGTGGTTTGCGGGCTTAGTTACCCCGCGGTATGTGGGATCTTAGCTCCCCGACCAGGGATGGAACTGGCGTCCCCTACATTGCAAGACCAATTCTTAACCACTGGACCAGGGAAGTCCTGTAAATATTCTTTCCCTCACTTTATGACAGAAGAACTGAGGGTCACAAAGATTAAAGACCTTGAACTTATTTTCAGGTATTTGGAAAAGGTTTCAAAATATGCCAGCAGGGGTCACCAAGCCATTGTCAGGGGCAGCAGTAGCATGTGTAAGGGTTTATGAAGTTCCTTAAAGCTATTCTCAGGAGTTTGCCTTTCATTTTGTAGTTGGATTTGTCATATTATCTGTGTTCTAGTAAGACTGCTGTGGCTTTTGTTTGGAAGATAGATTAAAGTGAGAAAAAGGTTGATAAGAGTGCATGAGGGTAGAGAGGAGGAAAAGACAAAAAAGAATTACGTGATTGAAGAAATAGCGCTGTGACCATTTTAGAGGTATGAGGAGAGGAAGAGTAAGAAATCAGAGACATGATTTTGAAGATTATGTTGACATGGCTTTGGAGATGGTGGTACCATAAACATAAATAGAGGAAGAAGGGAAACAGAAACCTTGGAGAACTGTGTATGGCAGATAAGTAGAGTTTCCAAAAGCAATGAGTTTGAGGATATTTAGAAACTTCTGGCAGATATGTCAGGCTATTGAAATGAGGATTTGGAGCTCCTTATAAGGTAGTATTCAAAACCTCCCTGGTTTATTAATAATAATGACACTATATTATTTTAAAAAATCCATTCTCACTTATTAGAAAGTCACAAACTGGACTTTTATGCATGGAAAAGTGAAAGCTAAAAATAGTTTGATTCTAAAACCTATTTAGTGGCTCTCCAATAGCTGTTTCATATCTGCACTTCCCTGTATGGCAGCCACTAAGCACATGTATTTACTGACTACTTGAAACATGGCTGGTGAGAGTGAATTTTATGTAATATATTAAATATCTTATTTATAAATTTAGATATTTATAATTTATATTCATAATGTATAAATCTAGATATTTTATCCATATTTTAAGCACATATTTAAATCTAAAACAGAGTGCATTATTAACAATTTGTAGACCACAATTCCATTTGCAATATTCCACCAAATTCATCACTGATAAGGAAAACGGAAAAAAGTGCCCAGTTAAATGTAAAATTGTTAAATGTTGCATGTTCTTTTAGCTGCACATCTCCCATTGACATTAATGAAACCTGTAGGTAAAACAGTGTTCAATGTTTTAAAATTCATAAATTGTACTTTAAATCTACCTAGGTTGCATTTTTATTTCCCTAGTTTCACTATAATTAAGATAATCTTTCAAAGCAGAGCCCAATTCAATTACTGATGCAACTGGAGTCTATTTTATAGTTATATTACATAGAGTTCTAATAGAAGATATCAATTTAGGAGTATGACATAGTGAATTGAGAATACAATGGCAGTTTCTTATTTAACATAAAAGTTTATGCATTGATGGACTGCAGATTAAATATATTCCTTTAGTGTGTTACAGCAGAATTATATAGGCACTTAATTTTCAGTAGAATATTAACAGAGAAAATAAATCACCAGGATGTACACAATCTCTGTTCACTTTTTCCTTTTGCAATTAAAAATATCTATATCTATGTCTATATCAATGGAATGCTGACATAGAGCATAAAGATGTATCCTTAACTTATAATCAGTTAAGTAGTCAGTCTTCCAGAATTAGCAAATTAAGCTCTTTGGGCTTCCATTCGAAAGATATCACATTTTTTTGCTTGCTCTAGCCTTTACATACTGTATCTTCGTTATGGGGTGGCGGAAGCTATTATCTAGCTACTGAGAGCAAAGTGTTCTGTTTCAGACACATTTAGGTTTGTGATTCAGCACTGTTGTTTACTAGTGGACTTAGACAAATTATTTCCTTGCAAGGTTATTTTGAGGTATAATGGAAACGTATTTATGAATCCAGTGACACATTTCACATTTTCTTTTTTTCATTCTGTACAGTTTTTACTTTGAATTTCTGTGAATGAGAGCAAGCACTTAAACTTGGGAAGTAATGAGTGTGGGAGCTTCTACATTTTCAAAAACTCTCTAGTCCCCCTTCCTGATCTTCCTTTTCCTCTCTCATGTCCAATGCTGTAGAATTTTTCATTAGTTTATGTAGATTTTTAATTAAATTATATTTAATTCCATTGCATCTTTATCAGTCTTTATAAAACTTAATTGAATTATGAATTTACAATAATAAGGAAAATCTGCAAAAACAGCACTGCAGACTAATGCAGAGAGTACTTGGAGAGCATACAAATTTTCTGGCGTGTATGGAGGGCATGGGTGTACTTGTAGAGTAGGCATGTAATTTATCATCCATGCCTAGAAGCTTTTGAGAGTAAAAGAAAATATAAATTATGACAGTCCTGGACAAACTGAGGCCTATGATTACCGTAGTTAGAGGGTGTGTCACTAGCCATGCTGTTTGGATCCTTTGGACATCAGCTCATATGTTTTACACAAAGAACAGAATTTTTGGTTAATCTAGGCTATTAATTAATTAGAGGTTAAGAGAGCTTCCACTTTAACTTTATGCTTGTGCAATATATTAAGAGTTCACATTTACTGAGCTCATATTATAGACCTGACACCAGGTGAAATGCTCTCATGCATTACCTCATTAAATTCTCAAAGCTTATGGGATAAATTATTTTTACTTACATTTCACAGATGTGGAAATTGAAACTTAGAACTTCATCTTTGTACAATTTGCTAAATTCCATTGATTTCACTATATGCCAGACAGTGTGCTAAACACTTATGTTCATTGCCTCATTTAATCCTCATAATTATCCTATTGGATCAATAGTGTTTTAACCTCCAGTTCACAGGTGAGAGATAAAAATGCTGCCCAATGTTATACAGCTGATAAGTGTCATAGACTGGATATAAACCCAGATCCACCAAATAAAAAGCCTGTCACTCAATTATTAGGCTAATTTCTGTTACCATGAAACTTTTGGTTCTGTCACTTGGGGCAATCAAGAGCTTAAGGAAAAAGGAAGAGGATGGTACTGGTGGCCAAAGGGTTTCATTTGAAACACTTTAGTCAGATTATTGGGGGAAGACGCAGCTTTCCACAGGCCTATCTTCACGTTCTCATGCCTGGTCCACTCCCAGCCTGTGCCCAGGCTTTGCATTATTATACTCCATGGTAACATGTGCCCATGGATGGGGATCTGCAAAGTAACTAGCAGTGCTGGCCTGGGTTTCCCCAAGATTTAATTTGAAAGAGTTTAATGTGGACAAGTGGAACTAAGGTCATGGGCATCAAAAAGAAAAACCAAATGGTAATTTCCTTGAGTGATAAACGTCACGAACCTCAAAATAATGAAAGTACTACAAAATATTAATTAATCAAAAAATGTATAATGTCTTTACACAATTATTAGAGCTTTAAAAATTATTGAAATGACCAATTGTAGGAACAATTGCTTATAAAATGATGCTGAGACCACCAGCTAATATTACTTTACATATCTAAAATAATAGCCAAAGGGTTTATAAATCTAAACCTCTAGAATATTATTTTTACTAACAGGAAGACAGGGAGTGCACTAATGCTAAGGTGAATGTTACAGATGAAAAGTCTCATCATGATTTTGCTTTCAGTTAGCTCTTAGGCCTTAGAAGAATCCTGCTACACCTCCAAACGCCAATGCTACCTTTAATATGGGGATGCAAACATTAACTATTTTAACTCAAGGTTACTGTGAAGATAAGTGGTTCAACACTTTGAACATTCTTTCATATGGTGCTTCTCACATAGAATAATAATGATTTGTTATGTGTTTTCCTTCTCAAACTGCAAAGCTTCGTAAGCGCAAAGACTAACACAGCATCATTTATCCTTGCATCCCCAATACATAGCAAAGAACTTGGTACAGAGGAAGTATTTTGACGGTTTCCTTTTTGTTGAGCCACGTGTGGCATATTTGGCACAAAATCATGTCTTCTAATGACCAGGTTTCTCACCCATTGCCCCCTCCACTCTTTCTCCCACCCCACCCAACACGCACGCCAGCAAAAGCCCTTCCCAGTAGTTTTAGAGCAAAATGATGGCTTCTTGAATTTTGGGGTAGAGAAATTTTACAGTCACGATTGATACTTCTTGCACCCTAAATCGTTCCTAGAATATGAATGGAGCATACTGAAGGTGGAAAATATATTTATCTAAAAAAGCTGAATTATATTAAAATTATAAATTTTAGAACCAGCATGGGCATGAGTTAGGCTGATACCTTCAGCAGAAAAGGAATTTCACCAAGAAATGTTTAGAGAGTGGGAAATCAGGTCTTTTGAATCTTAATGTAATATTCTTCCATCACAACCATTGCATTAATGGCACAACTTTAAGTTCATCTTTAATTTTCTAATTTTCTTGTTATTTGTATTTTGAGATATGAGAATTTAGGAAGTTACTAGATAAGTGATCATAATCAGTTAAAAGGAATCTATCTTTAGGAGTACTAGTGTGAGAGACTGGTAATAAAGACCTTTTACTGGACCAATAAACTTCCTAGAGACACTTATTATTTGAAAAATGACTCTTAAAGACACTAAGATATATGTGACCTAAGAGAGTTAATGGAATTTTCAAATATCTCTGTAGATGGTAAGAGTGTAGGCTCTGACTTCTGATGACGAATGTTTGAATCCTAGCTCCGCCACTCCCTAATTGTAAGAGCATAGGGGTGGTAATTATTTTAATCATCTAAAAATACTAGAACTAGGACGAGGTCTTATTTTTATTAATTCTTATGGTATTTGGGGGGGGGCTTAAAATCCTACTGTTTCTCATATTTAACTGGTGTATTTATGTGTGTGTGTATTTTATTTATTAGATAGCCAGATAGATAGATATAGATATAAAATCAATTAGATTATGAACTCCTGGAGAGCAAGGTTTCCTTTTTGTATTGTATTTGGTAAAGAAGATGCTCCTTAGATACTTTTGGGTGAATTACTTTCATGTCCACATTTTCCAACTTTCTTTGTGAACACACTTGAAGTGGTTTAATTCTAGGATACTTCAAGAGAAGTATGAAACACTCAAATCAAAAATTAAACAGAGGATTCTAATTAAAAGGGTGTATCCAATTTAGGAATATCGGTGCTTACATATTCCACTTGGTTTGAGAATACAGTATAGAGGGAATAAAAATGAATTAAATTCATTGAATTTAACTAAATGTCATTTTATTTTATATGTCTTGATGTTTCTGAATTTTTACTAATTGCAGTACAGAACATTTCTAGTCTATAAAAAAAGAGTAAGAAAAACATTAGTAAATCATGTATTTATTATAGTAAAATATCTTCTTAAAGGGTTAAAAATGATAAATTTAAGTATTTTGTACTGATTAACAGACACGACAATTAACTCACATTGTAAGTTTCCTGGTTTATTTTTAAATAGTAATAATCACACTGATTGTAATACTTATATAAACTTTCTTAGATTTTATGTGTACTGCCAGAGTCAGTATTTACATATATCTGTTAAGGTAGAAGGGCAGTTATTTTTAGCCCAATTTTATAAATGAAGTAAATGAGGTGTAGAAATTTTTAGGAAATATTTCAAGGCTTTGTGCCTAGTGAATAACGAAGTAGGATTGTAGCTCTTATTTTCATGACTTCTAATTTATTATTCTCTTTTGGCTTTAACATGTACCCTTATTAATTTTATCAAGTTAACTACTAACTAACTACATTCTCCAAACATTGACCAGTTTAATGCACCCAGGGTGGTTGTCTCTAAGGATTTTTTTTGCAAACCTGAAAAATTTTAAATATGATGCTAATTAATTACCGATAAAATTAACAAACAGAAATAAGTTGTGATTGGAGAAGTCTAAAAGGGTATTGATTTTTTTCTGCTCTCTATGAATTAAAACAGCTAACAGAAAACAACAATGATACTCTTCTTGGTAAGATGATGCTGACCTTTATTCATAATTTTTTTGTCTTTACAAATGACTTTTTTAAAGAAAATATTACATATTAATTTTTTAATTCTAAATTTTCTAAATTTTTAAGCAAAATAAGACAGATAAACAGAAGAAAAAAAATCTAATCCTCACTACCTATAGATAACCACTTCTAAACTTTTGCTGTATATAGATATAGGTATGCATATAAATATATATGCATACCTATGTCTATGTATTTCTGAATCTGTAATTTTATCACTATAAATATATTTTATTACTCTGTGTAGATATCTCTATCTTTATTTTACTTCCATGTCCATCTTGGTAGGTATATCTGTCTCTGTCTCTCTCATTTTCTCTCTGGTTCTATCTCTATTGTACAGATGTCTTTCCATCTCTCTATATAGATATCTCTATCTCTGGATGCAAAAATGAAATGTATGCTGTCTTTATATAAACAAAATAGAATCATCCTCAATACTAATTTGTACACTGAGTTTTTTTTCAGTTAATTTGTGAACATTTTTTTCATATCATTAAGTATTTTTCCAGAATACTGTTTTAATTGGTTACAAAGAAGTTCAATATATGAATGCCCCAGGATTTACCTAAATTATTCTTTATTTATTACCTTTACTGAGGTAATGTCCATATTTTTACTATGAAAAGCAGCACCGCAATGAATATTCTCATAGCAAAAAATTTTGACACATTGAAGCTTAATTCCTTTAGTTGATTTTCTAAAAGAATTTCTGGATCAAATAGAAATTAAATTTTTAAGATTTGGGGCTTATATTATAGATTACATTAAAATCTTCTGAAATGTTGTACCAGTTTATACTCCAACCGGAGGAATAAACATCCCTGAATTTTATAAACATTGGCTCAAAAATGTATTTGATTGGCAGCAAATGTTTGAATTGCGTTGTTTTAGTATAAGTGAAGCTAAACATTAAAAAACACACATGGAATTTGTATTTCTTCTCTGTGAATTCACTGATTGTGTTCTTTGACTTATATTTCACCTTAAAAAATTGTATAATTAATTTAAAAAGTAGAGTTTTTCACATATTAAGTATGCTAATCGATGTCACATATGTTGCAAATGTCATTTTCTTCTTAGGTTGTTAATTGTCTTTTCATTTTACATGTGATATTAACAATCTGAATTGTCTTTCTACACAGTGGTAGTGACAACTAAATTTTAATTATGTACCTACACATAGGGCAGTATCTACCTGCACACAGGTGATAACCACTCCCTCATAAGGAAGTGTCTACTCTTATATAGAGCAATCTCTCTAATTTTAGAAGTTTAAATTCTCATTAAATGGTAGAAATATTAACTATATCTTGGTCAATGACCATTAAAAATAAATACTCACAACATGTTGAAATGCAAAGAGCAGAAGACCTGGTTGGAAATCCTAGCTCTGGTAGTTAAAAGCTGTTTGATTTGAGCACATTATTGAACATGCTTGAGACTGTTTCATCACCTCTGAAATAATTAAAACTATACCCATTTACATTAAGGATTGTTGTAAGTCTCAAATGAGATTACTACGTAAAAACAACTGGCAAAGTATCTGGTATATAATATAGTGCTTAATAAATAATGTCTGTCCTTTCTTCATCTGTGTGATAAGAGTGCTATTCATTGTATTTTTCTAGAGGCTGTTATCTATGAAAGTTTTTTCTTTTACACAAAAAACTGGTGTTGGTGGTAGTGGCAGGGTCAGGTGTAGAAATCTCACTTCCATTGTCATTCTGTAATTTTAAGTAAAATTATTATTATTTCATGAATTTATAGATGATTACAATGCCTTCTGATGTATCATTTGTTTCCAGGATTTAAAACTTCCCTAAGATAATTTCTTACTCCTCAAAATTGTAATACCTTGTGTTTATATAGCACTTTTCAAAGCAAACAGTGCTTTTAATTAATCTTCACACCACTGAGGTAATAGTAAGAAATAAGTATTATTGTGCCTCTTTCACACATTCTGAAAATACTTAGCAAAAAGGCAACTTCTTCAAGCTTGAGCAGAAATTAAGTGGTTCTCAAGAGATTCTATGGAAATGCATACGTCCAGGAAACTGGAATCAACTTAGTTTGTAACGTAATCATTTTGAAGATGCGTGTGAGTAGAAACCAGTAAAAAGGTCCGGTCCATATGGTATTGGCTTTGGGTCCAGCACAGGCTTCTAGGTACTGAACAATTATATCAAAGGATGTCTACTAACATGGGTTATATTTGTTTTCTAAACTTAGCAGATGTGCGTCATGATTTTCAATTTGTGTGTTTCCACTGAAGCATTTATGCTTTTCTTTTCTTAGGTATAAATAGTTCTCATAGTCTTTTTATATTTTTCAAACAATTATATAGGCATGACTCTGTTACCTGCAATGGAAATTTTTATTGCTAGCATTTTCCAAGATAGCTGAGGACATTTATTTCAAGAAGTGAATCAGGCTGTTTGTAGATAAAATATTTAGCAAACTATCCCCAGCAACCAAATTATTACAAGAAAGCTGTAAATCTATAGAAAAAAAGTATTTTGAGGTTGGTCAAGTCAGTCTCAGGTCGTATTATTATACTTTACTATCTTTATAAATCTTGTCTTCTGCCAAAGGGGCTTCTAAGGTCAAAATAAGTGTGTTGACGTACCCGAGTCGTGATGTGAAAAAAAAAAAATTCTCTGGGATGGGACTTGGTTTAGTTTGAATGCTGTTCCAGGAAGTTTAGAGATTATTGGGGAAAACTTGTTAAAGTTACACTTCTGATAGAATGGATACTGAAGACAGTGTGTAGAGTTACAGGGAGGCTATAGAATATAATTACAGACAAGAGAAAGGCATTCTGAAAACCACTGATTTTACCCCGTGCTAGCATATCTTCTTTCAGGGAGGAATTTGCCATGAGAAGATTGAGAAGCCATAATGGACCCATCAATTTTTGTCAGTTAATGTGACTCAGCCCTGCACTATGTGCTGAGGGTTATGCCATCATGGGGGTGTTCAAATACAAACTCAAACAGCTATCTAGGAATGAAATTCTAGTATAGGCACATATCTCTCTGCCTGTGTGTGTGGGAGCGGGGGCCTGGCACACGGCCGGAGGACAGAGGGTTAGAGAGAGGCTCTGCGTGTGAAAGGGGCCAGGGGAAGCTTCAGTGTAGAGCTGTTGCTTGAGTTTGTTGACCTTGAAAAAACAAAAGAGCCAGTTATTTTACCAGCAAAATGAGTTTATTTGGGAAGATCAGAGGAATTGCCATTTGGGCCATGCAAACTATGGTGAACCATAAACAAGTCCGAGGAGACAAATGGGAGGTCAGCCTTCAACAGGTATTAGGAGGAAACTGGGGAGGCTGGGATGGCTCTTCATCAGCTGCAGGTGGTGGGAAGCTTGTTGTTGATGGGTCAGAAGGGAATCTTTCTTCCTGCTGGGGTCGGCAAGCTGTGGTGAGTGATGTGTGTGTGAGAGTTCCCCCTCAGAGCTTCCTGACTTTAATTTAAATTTTTTTCTTCTAGTTTTATGGAGATATAATTGACATACAGCACTGTACAAGTTTAAGGTATACAGCACAATGATTTGACCTACATACACATGAAATGATTACCACAATAAGTACAGTGAACATCCATCATCTTATACAGATACAACATTAAAGAAATAGAAAAAAGATATTTTGATGAGAACTCTTAGGATTTACTGTCTTAACAACTTTCATATATAACATGCAGCTGTATTAATAATATTTATCATGTTCTACGGTATATCCCTAGTACTTATTTATCTTATAACTGGAATTTTATAACTTTTGACTACCTTCATCCAATGCCTCCTTCCCTCCACACCCCCTGACTATGGTAACCATGTATCTGACCTCTTTTTCTATGAATTTGTTTGTTTTTGAAGTGTTAGTTGATCTACAACATTATGTTAGTTTCTGGTACATAATATACTGATTCCATATTTCTATACATTTCAAAATGATCACTGTGTTAAGTCTAGTTGTCATCTGTCACCGTACAAAGATATATAATTATTGACTATATTTCCCATACTATACATTTCACATATGTGACTCATTTATTTTGTAGCTCAAAGTTTGTACCTGTTAATCTCCCTCACCTATTTCTCTCCTCTCTCCACCCTCTCCCCTCTGGTAACTACCTGTTTGTTCTCTATATCTATGTCTCTATTTCTGTTTAGTTATGTTTGTTCATTTGTTTTTAAATGAGGTTTCCTTTATTTATTTTCACAATATATTTCTTCAAGGATAATCGTTATCTTAAAAATTGATCTGTTATGTGTAATTTAGTACGATTCTAGCCCAGTATAACATTTCCATTTATAGAGATGTTATATGTGTTCAAAAATGCCTTTTGTTTTTGTTGTAAATCTGAAGCTCGAAAGTTGGAATGAACTCTGTGTTTCCTTTATGCATGGCTATTTGGTTTATATCAAGAGACAACTTGAGTAGTTTCTTAATGTTTTGCTTTTTCTTCTATATTACCACTCTAATTGGAGCTTATGCATGATGGTGAATACACACATTCCCTTGCTCACATATTCAAGACAAGACAGTTTCTAATCCTCAATCTTGGTGCACAATGCCACAGATAAAGGATTATTTGCACAGTGCATCTTTTTCTGTCTTAGCATGTTATTTAATTACTTTTTCTACATTTTTGATTTTTAAAAATTATTTTCAGTGAAATTCTTAAGTTGTTTTGGACGAATAATTCATTGCCAACAGAATTGATCCTGAGATTGAGCAAGAAAATAGAAAGAACAGAGCAATATACTTTTAAATTAAAAAAGGAAAAATTTCATGTAAAATTAAACTGATTGGAAGAAAGTCTCTACTGAAGAACAATTACAGTCATTGACCCAGCCTCCTTCTCTTACAGTCACTGCCAAATCTAGCATCTCATTTATTCCTTTTTATTCTCATTGCTGATGAAAAGAAAGTCTTCAGAGACAAGAACAGGAAAACACATTGTCCCCGGTAAAAGAGTTGCATCAACGAAAGAAATGCTTTGTATCAAAGAGGAATGCTATACTTTTCCCCTCTCTCTATCTCTAAAATGTTAAAAAATATGTCAGAGAATTATCTTAACTTTTGATTATTTGGTTATCTTATATTGAGAAACTCTAAGAGCTGTAAAATTCAGCTAGCCATTTAGATGCTTAGATTTATTCCAGATTTTTATGTTCAGTAACTGTTTGTTTTATTTCTGTTAGAATTCTGGCCTTTTGTAGAGACTGCTTATTTTTATGATGCATGATAAGATTTACCTTGCAGTTAGTTATGGTGATCAGTATATAAGCGTCTATACACTCATACAAACATACCCATTTTAAACACATAGATATACTACCAAAGGGGTTCAGTATACATTTATTCATTCACTCATTCATTTAGTCAACAAAATATCCTTCATATGTGTTACATGCCAATTACAATAAATATAACGATTCTTAAGATCTTGAGACCTTAGATTGTTTTTCACAGTTGAACTTTTTTCCTTTTGAAATTGAAATTTTACATATAATCTTTCTATTCAGGGATGAAGACAATTGCATTCCCTAAGGTAGGGCACTGGAGAATTTCTGGGGAATCATGGAGAAATTGTAGCTCTAAGGCATTTGGAAATGTGTCCATAGGAAAGATCAAAGCTTTGATCTTTCTTCATGTTTAACAGTGGAAGAGGCACAGACCATAAATATGGTTTAACATATTCCTATATACTCTTACCCACAACACCACAAACATTTTCTCTAAGTTACAAACACCATTTGGTGTTATGTATTTTAGGATCTATGTAAAACATATAATTCTAGTTTTCTGTGCTCTCCTAGTCTAATTTCAGCTTCTCATGGTAAAATATGAAGCTTTTGTGTTTAGTACATGTTTATCTCAGTGAAGTAAGAAAATACACTTTAATAAAATTCTCTGTGCTCTTACATTAAACCTGGGTATAGATAGAATCTACAGAAATTTATGCTACCATTACTTAGGTATTCTCTAGTCATACCCAAGTTAATTAACTTGTGGTATTCAAAGACCATCTTAAGTGAAGACCGCTGAAACTCTAATATAGCAGGGATGTTAGAAGTATCCTCACTATACCTTCACGTCATTCCTTTTGCTTACCAGATTTACTCTCCTGGTTAATATAGAAGCTGACTGACTAGATTGGAATCCCAGGCCTACCTATGTGAATTTGCACAAGTGAATGTCTATGTGCTTCACTCATTTATAGAATGAAGGATTTCCTCGAGGATTACAGGGGTTGACACATGTACAGAACTTAGAACCGTGCTTGTTATGTAGTAAGAGCTTTCCATATGTGTTGACTATTATGATGATGAAGGCTGATTGCACTGAAGGAAATTGCTATCACCATTCAACAAGTCATTCTGTATTCTCTATGCCAGTATCACATTTTCTTGGAAGTCATTACAATGATAGAATATAGGTTTATTTGGAAATGTTGAACTGAATGTTCAAAAGCATAAGTTTGAGCGAAGCCAGAAGTTAAACTCCTTTGTATTTATATGTCCTGAAAACAAGTTATAATAAAGTGCCCTCCAACCAGGGTTGGTCTCCCACTACCCACTACTCTGGTTTTCTGAGCCTGTGAAATCTTTATTCAGACTATTTTTTCCTAGCACTTATTCACAGTTTATGGTTTCTTATTCTTGACCATTCTGCCTAATGAATATTATATACAAGCTACCTAAGATGGGCTGAATGTATTTTGTGTTATTAACCATAGTCACCCAAAAATGGAAGTAACAACACAAAGTATGAATACAAGTGACAAGAATAATACAGCCAGAGAGCTTGAGTTCTGAAGTAGAAAGGGGAATGTAATAATAAGGATAATCAGGGGTCTTCTCTTATAACTCAGAGTAACTGAACATGTACTATCTTTTTGCAACACCAGCCTCCTCCTGGGATACCTGGATACTATGTATTTCTGCTCTTAAATGTTCTACTCTCCATCCTGCTTTCCTTTCAGAAGTACCAGAGGAAGTGGGATTTCAACTCATTTGCCCCTTTACTTGTAAATTTGTGTAATACATTTTGGAGGTCTTACTGTGTCATTACTTAGATAGTCTAACAAAGGACATTGCCTAAATAAACCTAGACTTCCCTTCTAAAATTCTAATGGTTACCATATGAATAAATATATTATAAGACAGCTGACAGATCCGTGGTTACAAATTAAGGTGTCTCTTGGAATGCTTTACAAGAGAGGAAATTTTTCTCCTTCAAGGTTAAAATGGACTAAACAATAAAAGAACAAATGAGTACTGCCAAGAAGTTGATTTGCATCAGAAACCTTACCTTGTTTTCTCATTTAAAGTTACTAGGAGCCATGGAATATCCCATTAGGAAACAAACAAATTTCGTCAGACAGCATGTGATGAGATATTACCAAAATGACCATGTGTGGAAAGTAACTATTGTGTGAGTCATTTAGATCTGTAAAAATAAGAATTTATTAAGTCTTAGAAAATTGACTTTGATGGGGTTTATCATAGAGATATGGTTGCCTTTTCACTTAAATAATGAGGACAAAAGTGATTTTTTTCTCAGCAAATACTAATGAAACTAGCACTGGCATTAGCAAGGTGTACTATTGATGTAATAAATCTATTATTAAAAGTTGGTGAAACTAAAATTTTTATGAATTGACATGGTTTTTTCATTGATTAGATTAAATTTGGAGCTATTTCAAACCACAAAAAATCTTACTCTTAAGCTTTATTGGAACTCAATAATGCTTGTGATATATTTGGCTAGGTAGAGAGAAATAGATATATATAGCTGGAAAATAAGATATTAAAATAAACTTGTAAAAGGATGTGGAAAAAGACTCTATACTGTACCTCTTCCTAGGTATACTTCTTAAGTTATTAATGTAAGTAATGGTATATAGTTTATTTTATTTAGAGCATGAATGCAGCCATAATTCCATCAATTTTTTAAAATTATGAAGTCAGGAGTTTCAACATTTAGGTCAAAACTTTAACATTTTTGGAAACCAATAATACAATCATAGCTGTCATCTGCCTTCTACTCAACCCCAACAGATTCCAGACTGGCTATGTGTTTTTCTTCTAAAGAGGCTTCCATTAATTCCCTTTCAGTCTTCAGATTAGAAGGTATACATGCTGAGGAACTTTTGCATTTTGTTCTCCTGAGACTTGTATTTAATGTTTGGAAACATTCACCTTTCCTACAGAGAGATTAAGGAGATTATTCAGATCCTGAAGGGGTGTTTTCTTCTGAAGGGATAATGTGAGGAGGAATCATAGCATCTCTTGACCAGAGCAGAGTTTAACCACCAACATTGGCCTGGTTGGGTGGGGTTTAGGATAAATAGATAAAACAAGAGAACAAAACAAAACAAAACAAAGACTTTTGGTTACTTCACATTTTAATCAGAGTATAGAAGATCTATCACTGTCTTGCACAGACCTTCAGTATTATTTTGGGCTTAGAGTTCAAAGTCTGTAGATTCAATTTAGGTTCCTAAATTATTTCTTTTTTGTCTGATCTTTCTAGACTCACATTCTTCTGCTCCTCCACATAAAACTGTCGCTCAATAATACTACATATGTTGCTTTCTAACATTTCTATTCCTTCTCTTTCTTGATCCAGGAACAACTTTCCCTCCTTCAGTGATCTGGACTTTGGTTCAAGTGAACCTTCCCTGTCCTCCTGAGTTAGGCCTCCTTCTGTGCTTCTATAGGCACACGGTGTTTCTCAAACACACTTATACCTTTACAATAAGTATTATCTTACCCATCTCACTTGTTTAGCATTTCAGTCTCTTTGAGGTAGAGAATATATCATATACATCTTTGTGGTATCAGTATCTCATATCTAATGTTTGCAAAAATGTAGGTCTATAATTAATGTTTATGAAATGAATAAGAGCTGAGCGAGGCTCAGTTCTTAGATCAGGCGGATACATTTGAACTTGAAAGTGGTCTCCAAGATCATATCCAAATCCTGAATTACACACAGGACCCAAGAGGTCAAGACTTCAGTGACAGACTGAGACCAAAACTCTAAATGAGGCTGAAACTAAAAGTGTTAATGCAGTTATTGCCTTGAGACAACTTGATTTGATGTTAAGTTTCCAGAAGGGCAAGGAAAGCAGAATTGGTGAAGTAGTAGCAACTTCATAAAGATTTTGGTATCAGAGAAAGCATTCTAGAGAGAGAAACCAGGCTATGTATGACTCTCCCCTCTTCCCCTCCTCCCTGTCGTTGGCCTCAAATCTGTCTGTGGGACCGCTCTACACTTTCTACCCTGGAAGCTGGCCACTGATGAGTTTTGCAGAATTTCAACAGTGACTTTACGCAAATGGCAAAAGGAACATCCGTGAGCCAGCTTTGGTTAGCCTCCCTTTCCCAGCTTGCTGATTCCCTACTTAATTTCTCTTATAACTAATAAAGTAACAGATTTTCTTTTTTATTTAAATAGATTCTTATGACAATCCTAAAACCAAACCACTATCTTCAACTCTAAATCTATTTTTCTGTTGGCTGTTATTTTTTATGAGCCACCTTTCCTCTCAAAATGCTTACAATTTCAATAGGCAGACAAAAAATAGAAGTGCTACTATATGTGAAATTGACATAGGGAAAAGTCACTTGTCCAGAATGTTTAGGAAGACCTACAATACAAAATGGCAACTTTAATTAGGTTAAGTACCTCTAGTTTTATTTGGATTTATTGAGTTAAAGATCATCAGTTGAGAGGCATAGCAACATCTTAAGGATAATTACTACCTAGATCTAGGTAGCCTGTAAATTTATATGCTCTCTGGAATTTTAAATCATTTCCATGGTTTATTTAATAGAGGCATTCGAAAGTCATCTATTTCCGTATTTATGGAATTTTATATTCTTCCTTCTCTAAAGAGATATCGTAGTTGCATATAGTTTATGTGAATAATTCACAGTCTCCTAAATTTAGGTGCAGCATTTCTAATTGTGCATTAAGCAAAGAAACAAACAAAATACTCAAAATAAATCATTTGTACCTACTTGAAACTAATGTAATATTACATGTATAGAGGGAAAAAAAAAAAAAAAGAAATGAGCCTGGACTCAAGCAGATTAGATCAGACTTGTTTTTCTTCAACATAAACAGTCATTTTTGTAATGAGGGATGTATTTCTAGTCCTTTGAATGGGCACCATTCTGCCCACATCAGTAGAAACTGTCTTATCGAAAGATCCTAAATCCCCTAATAGTCTACAAGTTATATTTATTTGACAGTTTTGACAGATTTGTGTTTTAAAATCATGTCAGACCAAAGCCATTTCAAGATCTTTGGTTCAAAACCCTTTACTGAAATAGCATTAAAGGTCTGATTGAAACTGACAAGCAAAAGAAAATTGCAAGTTAAGGTTGTCATTCCCAGGCATTCAGCAAATTCCAGAGAAATTTTTGTGTACTATAAAAGAGTTCCTGAAATGCTAATCATAAAATGACCTTTTGCATATAGGACTTACTTGATTTTTCTATTGGTTTTCCCTTTTAAATATCCTGATGTTTCATATCTTTGGGTTTCCCAGATGTTATCCATTTTTAAAACTTCAGCTATGTGGGGAGATTAAGCATCTTAACACATGCACTTAATAGGACTTCCTGAAGGACCTCAAGAAGGATCTTCTTGAAGGATATATTTCTGAAGTATTTTTTTGTAATTATAGAAGAATAAATTTCTTTCCTTTTTACCATTATTTGGTTTTATTTCCATAAATATCAAT
This sequence comes from Globicephala melas, assembly GCF_963455315.2. Lineage (NCBI taxonomy): Eukaryota > Metazoa > Chordata > Mammalia > Artiodactyla > Delphinidae > Globicephala > Globicephala melas. The sequence continues at coordinate 42,751,284 of NC_083323.1, forward strand.
TTGAATCATCTATGTTGAATCTATTTACCAGTGATTAGCATAATTTTAAACCTTAATTGAATCAAATTAGATATCACATTGTCTTGCCACAGTGCCCACAAATGTCAAGGTCACTTTAATTCTTCTCCCTTTTGATGACATGATGTCTAGTAACAGCTATGAACAGTTAGGTAACAGGGGCATCAACAGAAAGACAAAGAGAGCAATATGCAACTTCACAACCAGCTCCATGACATATTAATTCTATATCAGCTATGTTACATATATCAAGTTGACATTATTTTAAGGAATACCCCTACTGAGCTTTCATTTGAAAGAGATTTATATAAACAAAATCTCTGTATCTGGCATTCTGTTAACCAGCACCTTAGCTAACTCTCACTTGGATAGAGGGTTAATTGTTTTCATGATGACAGCCCTGAGGAATTATCAATAGAGTATTCTTAAGTGTCTGCTGAAGGACAAAAGAGGTTTATCTGGTGGAGTATACTTTTAGTAGGAAGCATAGTTCATTGTTTTCTAATTCTTTGAGGCACATATGTGCATGAGGTACATAGGATAACTTCCAATAAGAATAAGTTATGAACCTAACCATTTAAGATAACAAAGATTGTGTTGGGTTTCCTTTTGAAGTGTTTATATTAAAAACATAAATTTTTAAAAAGTGTACCAATATTTTTAGCATACTTCTTTATTCATAAACCTGGTGTGTCTAAGAAGAAGAGGGGAATGAAACATAATATTTATTAAGTACCTCCTTAGTAAATGTTAAGGACTCTGATTTAGGTTTTGCAGGTTGTGCTGCATGTAATGGCTCCTGTCATGGGGTATAAGTGGGGATCTGAAATCCCCTCTCTCAGTTCCTTAAATCATGAGACTTTGGTGAAGCACGGAAGCATTTTTAGAAATTAGTCTGCCCAGAGCCAATGTTTATTTAAATTGCTTTCAAGACATCTTATGCTGGCAGAGACCCTGGCATTATGCAGTGCCTTTTACATAGATCAGATAATTTTGAAGCTCAAATAGTAACTATATAAAGAGTTTATTATCTCTCTTCTTCAAGTGGGCCACTAATGGCCAGAGTTACACAGATAGTAAATGGTGAAGATATGATTCTACTCCAGTCCTATAAAATTTATTTTCTATTATACCATGAAAGTGTGGTTAGGTACAGGAAAACCATGAGAAAGATGAAAATAAAGAACTTAGCAAAATAAATATAAGAATTAATGTGAAGAATACATCTGTTGCTAATAAAATAGACTATTAATTTTAAAGCTTGTATTTTTAAAATGTAATTTTCTCCCTATATTTTTATGTCCTATGAGTACATTTTAGCACCTTAGTCTGAAGAATAAGCTTTTCAGAATACTTGTACTCTCCATTTATTTCCCACAAATGCTGTTTTAATCAGTATTTATAATTTATAAAGTCATTTTCTTTTAAACTAAATTAAAAGACATCTTATAAAGGGTACATATAAATTAAAAGACATCTTATAAAGGGTACATGTAAATTAAATGTATTATAAATGCATTTACACATTTGTGTATTATCATTTTATAATTCTGTATCTAAGAATATGTAAAGGATTTTTTAAGTCCTATTTGTGAATATCACCTTGAGGATTGAGATAAAATGGCAATGTAGGTATCAGACTGTGTGGGAATTTTTCTCTGAAAATATTTAATTCTCCTTGAAAGAATTTGGCTTTGCAATTTTTAATATTATGCAAGTTAAAGAGTGACTATTCTTTGTCTAAAAATGTATCATAAAATATTTCTTATACTAGCAAGAAGAATAATCTTATTTATTAATATTCTTTTATTGATTAAGTGCATTTTCTTAAGTTAGCTCATAGAGCTTAGCTAATGATTGTTAACAGCCACAGTTCTATACATGAATAAAGGAGCCAGAGAGAGAAGTCTCCCACTTGTGAAATTTGTTACAGAGGAGTCACTTAGATCCTGTTTATTGTTTTCTTGATGTATAGTGGGGGCTACTGAAGTTGACTTTACAGCCTCAAAAATTGATCCTCTGAGGCCCACCTGTACTCCTCTGGGTCTCCCTGAAATAGGAAAGATGCAGACAGTTTAGCTGAGGCATAGAGAAGATAACTCATTATGGTCTTGAAGCTTCATTTACCCCCTAGGTCTGCAAGAAGCTTCTACCCAGAGGCTGAAGGTGGAAAGGAATGCTTTCCTTTTCTTGTTATACCCAATAAAGGGACTTCCTTTCCCCTTTTTTCAGTATTTGGTAATAAAGAATGGTTAATTAAGCCCAGTTATGATCAGATTGGCAGAACAGAAATAAGATCTTTGTAAACCACTGAAATTTGTCCACAGTAGTCATTGTGCAACAGCCATATTGTATAGTGAAATTTTGGCCCACTGGAATCATTCAACAGAAACAGTACACTAAGCCTGAGGTGAAAATCATTTTGATTTTTAGATTATATAAAAGTGAAGCTATGTTTTAGTTCTTTTGACATGTTTCAATGGTCCTTTATTTTAATTCTTGAAGATATTTTCACAGAGAAGTGTGCTTACTCCTGTATATTCAAGCTCTTCCTTTCCACTGATTTCTTTCTTTCTGCCTATTTTGAGTATTCATACTCAAAATATCTTCTAAAAGAAGAGCAAAAACCAAGCAAAGACAAACAGACCTTCCTTTAACTCTTCCTCCCCTTCAGCGTTTTGCTTTCCTGTTATGGTGAGTTTTGTGAAGAAGAGTTAGCCCTTCTTTCTTCTATGCCAGTCTTTCCTAAACCTAGTTTGCTTCTGGGCCCAATACTCCCTTGAAAAGATTCCCATTCTGGTCACTGATTACCTCCCATTGCGGAAGTCCAAAGACCCATCTTAAGTTTTCTTTTATTTCTCCCTGATATTTGTAACTGTTAATAACACTCTACTCCTCAAATTTTATTCCTCCTTTGGGTTTTTGAAAATTAAACTTATCAGTACAAATATAATCATTCTGTCAGTAGACAATTCCCATAGGAGTAAAGCACACTTAATTTGTCTGGATAGCTTCACCTCTTATAATTTCTAACTTCTGCTTTCTACAAATTGACCTCATTAAATAATTCCTAACAAAATATATCTGTACATTTTGTTTGTTTCACCTCAGACATATATCTTGAACCTATTTCCTTACTCCATCCTGATGGCTGCTGCTATGGCTTTAACCCATGCCCTTGTCTTCTCTTGCTTAGTTGATTAGAATATACTCTATTTAGTTTTTATTCTCCAAATTCCTTCCTTCTTATTAATTAAAATTTATTAAAAAATAAAGATTGATTATGTCACTACCGTGCTTAAAACTTTCCTTGGATACCTGTGGTGAACAGAAAAACACACAATGTTTATTATGGCATCTAAGACCATTCCCTGTTTAGATCCAACTCATCACCCATCATTTACTTCACAAGTAACATGCCCCCACTTTCCATACCATGGTTTACCCCTCCAAGTATGCATAATTGACTAAACTCTACCTCAGGCTTAGTAGAGTCTTTTTTTTTTTTTTGCGGTACGCGGGCCTCTCATTGTCGTGGCCTGTCCCGTCGCGGAGCACAGGCTCCGGACGCGCAGGCTCAGCGGCCATGGCTCACGGGCCCAGCCGCTCCGCGGCATGTGGGATCTTCCCAGGCCGGGGCACGAACCCGTGTTCCCTGCATCGGCAGGCGGACTCTCAACCACTGCGCCACCAGGGAAGCCCTTAGTAGAGCCTTTTAAAACTCTGTACCTCTTCCACATTTTTTCCTTCCCTGGGAAGTCATTTTCCAGCTTCTTTGCTTAAGAGGTAAACACTGTGATCATCCCATTAGACCCAGTTTACTTTAGTTTAACAGAAGTTTTGTAGGGGCTCTCTATGTGCATAAGACTGAGAATATAAAGAAAAAATGATTTCCTCTGCTCCGAAAGAGTTCACAGTCTGTAAGGAGAATGTGAGAGATATTGACTGATAGAATATCATGGAAACCCAGGAAGGGAGTAGCTAATCAATGACACAGGGAGTTACAGTGATAGTAGCTACTACTTTTGAATATATTCTCCATAGTGATGCTTTTTCAGATATTTATATATTTAGAGCAGGTAGCTAAAGATTAGAATCTATTTTCAGTGCTGCCATAGGATTTGGGGTATGATTCTTCTTCTAACACAACTAGCCATGCAGAAGAGAGTCAGGGAAAGCTTTTTAAAGAAGTAGGTGGAGTCTAATATTTTCTCCACAGTGAAGCCTTTCCATATTCCCCCAGGAAGAATTCACCTTTTCTGTCTCTCCATTCCCATAGAACTCCATTTATATCTGTCATGTTATATCACGTTATATCTGATCTATCATGGGTCTTACCTATTGTAGGTGTTCAACAAGTATTGGTTAAATGCACATATAATGAATTTCTCAAATAGGACATAATATACTACATTGTTTTATAATTTATCTGTTTACTTGTGTGTAAAATTTAAAAAATAACTATGTAAATACCTTGGTGAGTTAGAGACTTTGCCATAAACTATCTAGGTGACTCTGGACATGAGACCTAACTTCTTAGGCTTTTTTCATCCATAAATTGAAGAGGTTAGACAAAAAGCTTTTAAAGTTTTTTTAAAGTCTAAAATTTCCTTTTCTATCAATTTGTAACAGATAAAAATTAATTGGAATATATTTCCTTGGTATGTTTAAGGTAACAATATCACTTTTAAACCACATCTTGTTAAATTTGGAAATCTTTATTTTCAATTAACTAGTAAGAACAAGAATACATAGGTCAATTCCAGGTCCCAAATACGTTAGATTTATTGAAATTAATATTTTAAGCTTATTTATTAGATGGTGAATGATTACTTAAGGAGAAAGAACACATGGCTTAAAATCAGGTCCATGTAATATAACTACATCATTCAAGTAGTAACAGAGTGCTGTTTATTTCAGTAACATTAATTGAAGTTAAGTGAGTTATTTGATTTGGATATTATCCAAATCTTTCATTTTTATATGCAGATGAATTATTTCAACTGAGTAGCATTATAGTTCTTCCAATGGTGTGAGGAACACATTATAGTTTAAGCTTTGTCTTGTAGGAAAATATTAATCTTTACTATATTAGACATCATATAAAAACAAAATTTATAACATAACCTAAGGCAAACTAGACATTTTATTGTGACACATTAGACATTGGCTAACTATAAAAAATAGTGCCAAATAAATGGTAAAGAAATCAAAAAATGATAAAGATGGCTGAAAAGAAAATATTACTATAAAGTTAGGTCTTCTTGAATTATTCTTATATTTCTGTAAAAGAAGAATAATGTCTTATTTTTAATAGATATTTGATATTGTGTTTTAAGATAAGATTTTGATAATATATTTCACATTTTTAAAAAATTGGTGCAAATGGGATCAATAGCAAATTGAAAACATGAATATGATTTTACTTAAGAAAGTCACGAGAAGCCTGATCAAATGCTGTTTTTGAGCAGTTATAAAAATAAAATTTAGAGAAAATGAATAACTGGCAATATCATACATATTTATAATATTATAAAATTTATAAAAACTATAAATAATTAAATTTAAGTAAAATCACATGGTTATCAATTTCTAAAAAGTTAGAATTAGGTCAAACTGGGGCTTCACTGAGGCATACCAACACACTGAATGACTACATTTGCACTGCTGTTGGGGTCCTTTGAAGAAACTGAGCCAAAAAATATTGATTGTTACTGTTTGCATCCCTACTAGGGATTCTTTGAATCCCAGTCTTGCATTACCACTGAAATCCATTTTTCAAGTACTGATAATTATATTTAATTTTGTATTTTATAATGTAAATGCTAGCTAATAAGAAAATCAAATTAGTGAATAAAGATTATTAGATGTTCAGATGGTGAAGAAATTCACTGATACTAGATTCTCTTTTCCACCTATCTAGTTGCCTACGTTATTTGGGGAAATATACACACAACTTCATAAGTTTTATATAACTTTTGTATGATATTTGTTGGTCCTATTCTACACACACGTATGTATAATGGAGTGTATACACTCACAATCTAAATAATGCATACCAAAAAGTTTTGCCTGGTGTAAAAGTTGTAAATGGCATACTTCAATGGAGGATTAAGTCTGCAAAATTCAAGCATGCAACTTCAAAATTTAAAACAAGAGAACATTTTCTGATCAGTTAATTTCAAAGTTAAAAGGCTATACACCCTGTCATAAGAAATAAACTTGGAAATGACATTTTTGAGCATAATTTCTATTGTCATTTCTGAGTCCACTTTTGAAAACATCTATCTTATTGAAAAACAATTGCCACTGCTGACAACAGTGAGCAAAAATTCAATGGAAAGAAATTGTAATCTAATAAACACAGTAACAAAAAATTAGGCATCATTTCTATATCTTCTCTATAATGCGTATAATTTAGAGAAATATTTATTGTCTTCCCAATACAATTATGTGAAACACTTAATATATACTTCTTGATCAGAAGAATTTAGTGTACTCAAGCTTTTTTCCAGGAAACGAAAAGTTATAATTGTTTCAAGAAAAATTGGGACACCTTATTAAAATAGTCACAGCCATAACATGGAGCTGCATCATGAAAGATAAAGGTATTATGGGGAGGTGATATTGCTTATCCAATGTGGTTTTTTTTGGCTTTACAATCTTTTAGAATCCAAAAAGAGACATTGCATGTAGCACCTTAGAGCAGTAACGTAATGGAATAAAGGAACAAAGGAGCTAATGAAATTATTCCAAAATGGAATTTAAGAGAGATTAAGTGACATACATATCAATTTTTGCTTTTCAGTATTTATCTATCTTGGAATCAGTCTAGTTTTAATAATTTAATAAAAGTGTCAAACATGATGGGAAGATTTTTTATTATATCCCCATGTTAGGAACTTATAATTAAGAAATCACTTTTATAACACCAAGAAAGTGAAAATTATGTAATTTTAGTTGTAGTGTTTCAAAGTTCATCCAAATTATTATGAATCATTTGTTGGGAAAAATAATAATTGACTGTGAAAATTAATACATTGGCAAGCTAAGGAAGTGTAGACATACTTGATTAGTCTTGCCTCTGCATCTAATTTTTCTCATCCAGCTTCTCACATGCCTGGACATGTTTTATCATAAATTGTGAAAGGATTTGTCCTGTCTCTGGTCCATATGCATGTTCTGCCAAAATGTATAAAAAGAAACTTAAGGATCTCAAACATTTTCTCGAATTTACTACCAATGACTCAATGATTGTTTATTGAATGAAGTATTTGAGGTGATTTAGTTCATGACATGACAAGTTACGGCTTATTCAGCTCTGCTCCCCCTTCCATCCTCAACCTGTTGCTAACACACTCCTATCAAGTTCCTCCTTCTTTCATTCTGGGTTTTGAAAATCATTTTTGTGTGCAGAATAATTGCCCTTCCAGCATCAGAGAGGGCAGGTGGGTGCTCTGAGAAGGCTAATAATTTGGCACTAATTCAAGCCTAATTTCTAATATATAAATTGAACATTGAATAACTTCTAATTTCCAACTTCTCATAATACTCACTTAATATGGAGTTTTCTCCATCTCATTGCACTGCCTGCAATTTTTTCTTGCTTCGAGAACAACACCCCACTATTCCTCAGTTACCCCCCACTCCTGAATCTGACTCTGCGTCCTTGCTTTCAGATCTCCTTCCCCATTGTACGTTTCCACCTTCTTAGCATCTATTCTAACTCCTTCCTGTGCCTACAGCAACCTGGACCATGATGTTCTTCTCTTCTTTCACCTGGTCCCAAGAAACCCACAGTCCATTTTGAGTATAAATTAACTAATTCAGTATTATGGACTGAATTGTGTCTCTTGCTCACCCTGCAAATTCATATGTTGAAGTCCTAACTGTCAATGTGACTGTATTTGGAGACACAGCCTTTAAGGGAGTAATTAAGGTTAAATGAGGCCATAAGGGTGGGGCCCTAGTCCAATAAGGCTGATACCTTATTATAAGAAGAGGAAGAAATACCAGGAATGAGCACACATAAAAGAAAGACCACATAAGGACACAGGGAGAAGGTAGCTATCTACAAGCCAGGAAGAGTGGTCTTACCAGAAACAACCTGCCTTAATCTTGGACTTCTAGCCTCCAGAACTGCAAGGAAATAAGTTTCTGTTATTTTATTTAAGTCAGTGGTTCCCAACCTTTTTGGCACCAGGGACCGGTTTCGTGGAAGACAATTTTTCCAGGGACTGGGTCGGGGGATGGGGGGTTGGGACGCTTCAGGCGGTAATGAGAACGATGTAGGGGATGGTTCAGGTAGTAATGTGAGCAATGGGGAGCGGCAGAAGAAGCTTTGCTTGCTGGCCTGCTGCTCACCTCCTGCTGTGTGGCCCGGTTCTTAACAGGCTGCGGTCTGCAGCCCGGGGGTTGGGGGCCCCTAGTTTAAGTTACCTAGCCTGTGGTATTCTGTTATGGCAGCTAGACCAGACTAATAAACCCAGATTATAGTTCATTTTCCTATCATTCTTCTACCTCCTTGCCTAAGTGAAACCTAACTTTTCCTGAGATTGCTTTTAATTAGCAGTGCCTGCTTTTACCATGCCTTGAAAAGTACTTTTCACTTTCCTCCCTGCTGCCAAGTTCATACCATGTTTTGAAGCTTTCCTTATTTGAAGTAAAGTTGGCCCCTGTAGTTTATGCATTTAGGCCATCCCTTTTCACTGAAATTACCCACAGAATTTTTGAACCTCTTCCAATCCCTCTTGTCAACATTAGACTTTTTCACCTAGATTTCTTTTAGTAAATGCTATTCTCTGAATCAATATCTGCAGAAACTCACAGTTCTTGAATTAATCATTTTCAGAACCCTTTAATTCCACTCTCCATATGTTATTCGATGGCCTTGGAGCTGTTTTATGTAGAGGCCCTGCACTCTGGGCAAAGGAAGGCTGTGGTACTTTTAAAATATTCCTCTAATTCTTGATATTTCTCCCTTCAAAAGGCAGTGTTTGATTTCTCCCTTTTGAATGTGGGCTGGATTTAGTGATTTGTTTCTGACAAATAGAATGTGGAGAAAGTGATGGTACATAAAGTAACTTCTGAGACTAGGTCATAAAAGACATCACCTTTCCTTCCTTGTTCTTTCTGTCTCTTGGATTCCTCACTCTGGTGTGGGCAGCTGACACGTTGTGATGTTATGAAGGCACTCAAGGAGCCCTATGGAAAGGCCCACATGGTAAGAAACTGGGGCCTTCTCTCAATAGACAGTAGGAACTTAGGTCTCCTACCAACAGACTGTGAGTGTGCTACCTTAGAAATAGATCTGCCAGCCCCAGTTAAACCTTAGGTGGCCACAGCTGCTGGCTGAAATCTTGACTACAACCTCATGAGAGGCTCTGAGCCAGAACCCACCCAGACCCACCCTGACTGTTGAAATTGGGATAATAAATATCTGTTGTTTTAAGTTGCTGAGTTTCGGGGTAATATTCACATAGCAGTAGATAATTATGACTTTCATGTCTGGAAGCATGGGAGCAAGGAGATTAATTAGAAGGCTGTAGTGATTTCTCAAAGAGATGATTGTCACTTGGATTCCAGTGTGTTAGTGAATTAGACTCTGAAGTGAGGAGGAAAGGGAGGCGCCAAGATGACCTCTCAGTTTTGACTTGTGTTCCATCTACTGAGATAAAGAAGATGAAGGGAAGAACAGATTTGAGGGGAAAGAAATTTTAAAATTTGGTGAACCTACTTGACACCATGTCCAGTGACAATGACAAGAAAGCAACTGAGCAAGAATGCAGTCTAGAGCTCAGCGAGGTCAGGGCTGGGAATATAAATTTGGAACCAGAAGCAAATGGATGTAGATTTTAATCACTGGACCATATCAGGTCGCCTAAATATAGAAAGGGATCTGGAGCCAAGTTGTATGTTGTTCTATCATTTGGAGATCAAGTGGAAGAGAGGAAGTAGCAAAGAAAACTGAGAGTATTGTCCAGAGAAGTAGGGTGAAAATCAGAAGAATGTGGAAAATCATTTAGTGAGAGTGTCTCAAAGGGAGAGGACCTTTAGTGTTTACTGATTCTGAGAGTGAGAACATAAAAATATCCATTGGAATTGGCCACTGACTTGCAACTGATGACCTCTACAAGAGCCGGCTGCTGTAATTGGAGAAATATGAATGGAAGACAGACTGAAGTGAGTGGATGGCTGACTTTTAAACATTTTGTCTCTTTCTTATTGAATGAACAATTTCTACCTTTATTTGAGGCATTTGTTTCTTTTTATCTTTCCCCCCAAATAGATTAATGCTCTTTGTACATAAGAACTTGTGGTTTCTCCAGAATCTCAGGGCAGAGAGCCTTCAACTTAATAGTTGAACAAGAAATATTTATTGAATTGAATTAGACTCTTGCACAACCAACAAAATTATAGAACAGACAAGAAAGAAAACTGTAGGTCATTAAAAACATCCCATGAAGGATTACTATAACCATTTGAGACGGACTTTTAGGTACGGGGGGTCCTTCTCCAGTCCTAGTTCTTTCAAAAGCTTATCCTGTCTTAAAGAAATTTTCACATTTGCAAAATCAAAATCAACAAAGCCTGTTGGATATGCAAAAACTGTTAAATGGCATTAGATGGCTGATTTGCTTAGTATTCCTAAAATGTGTCCCTGATGCAAACAAAACAAAACAAAAATGACAAAGCAGAACAAAATAAAACAAAACCTAGATAAAATTTGGGCTGTTGCCAAATGGTTGAAGTTCTAAAAAGAAGAAATAAGGTAATAAAAAATGGGATGTTAACAAAAACCTAAAGCACAGTCACAGTTCTCTTTTCCTGATTGACTAAAACTTTTAGCACATATTTTAAAAGAAATGTTTTACCTTTAAGAATGAAAGCAATTCAAGTTGTGAGTGTCATTTTAGGGCTTACAGCATTTTTAAGATTCTACAGTGTGGAAAAGAGATACTTTGGGTTTCTTTCTAAGTCAGCATTGTGCAAGCTCAAGAGAATATTAACTGTAGGATTTTCTAGCTCTATTAAATATTCAGAAGCTTCCCTTCTGTTGTCTCTGTATCAAGGGCAAATCCTGTAAACCTTGCTTTGGAAGCTCTGAAATGAGCTAAATAATCTGTGAAAACCACCATTTCTTTCTCTAGCTAGAAGATATATTTTTTAAAAGTATGTAAAGGAGGGCTTCCCTGGTGGCGCAGTGGTTGAGAGTCCGCCTGCCGATGCAGGGAACGCGGGTTCATAACCCGGTCCGGGAAGATCCCACATGCTGCGGAGCAGCTGGGCCTGTGAGCCATGGCCACTGAGCCTGCGCGTCCGGAGCTTGTGCTCCACAACGGGAGAGGCCACAACAGTGAGAGGCCCGCGTACCGCAAAAAAAAAAGTATGTAAAGGAGGAGAACCCAGCTCATACATGTCCATTCATGCAAGTTTCAGACATTTTTAGATACTTTAGGAACAAAATGTATAGTTGACTTTGTCCAAGTAATGAACGCACAATTGCTTTCTATCCTGACACCTGTTTTCTTAGTTATTTTTGCTTATGTAGAATCAGCATTTGGTTATTATATCAGTTATTTTATAAGGACCTTGAAAAAGTACTATATATAAAGATCCATAAGATAAATCAGGAATAAAGCTTAGGAATTTCATTTTCCTGGCTTTGCTGCTTTTGCACTATTCTTGAAAAAAGTTTAGCATGTGTGCGTGCATGAGTGTCTGCATGCATATATGTGTATAAAATGCTATTTATTGGAATACTGTAATATTTATTTTCTAAATATTTGTGTTCAGTAGGGTTTAAGATTCTTGTGTTGAAAAAAAGGTGAATTCAGAGAAGCAATATATGTTACAAAACAGAGAGCTTTGACCTTAATCTCTACACCTCGGTTCACTTTTCTTTAAAATGGGTTAGTGGAATCCACTGTGCAATATGTTTGCAGGATTAGAAGAGATGCAAATTATTTTTTTAGGACAGATGCCCTCACTGAATTTTACCTGTTAATATTATTATTGCTTTGGTTTTAGATTGTTATTTTTATTATTTTTTGGTTGCTATTTTTAAATGACAAAGGCAGTGTTGCTTTTGGCATCTTAAAACTATCCCTAGTTTTTTAAAGTATCACTTATTAATCATATAAACTGTCATTGGTGGCATAGCCTGGAATTTCTTAGTTTCCTGATGTCTCTGAGGACAACGGACACCGAATTAGATTTGGGAGGTAGAATTAGTTAAAAACAGTATAAAACAATTGTGTAGTTACCATATTTTGCTGATTGGTTATGGATAGAAAATGTCTATGATTTAGACAGTTTTATAGTACTTGGGAATGTTTGGTATTAGCTTTCATTACTAAGCTCTTATCTTCACAATTTCAGAATTATGGTCTGGTGCTGTATTAGCTGAATAACTTTTTATATTTTCTAGAATTGGCCCATTTTGTTTATTCTTATAGCACGTAAAGCCAAAAAATTAAAAATTGGTAATGATCTCTATGAATAAAACTGGCTTACCCTTGTGAATGCAGTAATGTGTGTGTGTGTGTGTGTGTGTGTGTGTGTGTGTTTGCGACTCGTACTTTTCAGCACCCACTAGTTTGTTAATCCCTTGCAATCTGGATTCTCTCCTATTTCTTCACTAAAAGTGTTTAATCAAGGGAAACTAAGGATGGCCTAATTATCTCATTCAAAAGTCCTTTCTCCATTTTTATCTTCTTTGAACTCTGCAGAAATTGGCATTGTTAATCCCTCTTCCTTGAAGCATTATCTTTCTTTTCTTATCTCTGACATTGTCCTGCTCTTGTCACTCAAACTGACAATCTGTTCCCTTATTAGTTCCCTTATTAGTCCCTTATTAGTCTTAGTTTATACTTTTCTTCCTAATCTATTATGTTTGTTGTTTTCATAAGCCTTCTTAAACATCCATTTGGGGGAAGTGGTTGGGTGTAAATAAGTGAACCAAAGTTGTGTTAAACTTTGTTTGGCGTGGCCATAGTCTGCTATTGTCAATATTTATTAAGCACTACTCAGTACCATTAACATAAAATAGGAATAAAAATTCCTGCTGTCACAAGCTTGTGTTCAACCAAAGGAGAAAAAATAAAATATTACAGAAATGAGGGAAGTGCTATAGTAGAGATAGGAATAGGAACCTAACAAGAAAGTGCTTAATTTTGCCTTAGATTTCAGGGATTTCTTTCAAAGACTAAGTGATCTCTGAGTTGAGTCTGGAATGTTAAGTAGTTCTTTGCCAGTCACACAAAGCAAAGAGGTGTATTTCAGACAGAAGAACTGCATGTACAAAGGCATCGTACATCATAGAAGATGGTGAGGTTCACAGCAGAAAGGTGTGTAAGGTCCACATAAAGAAATTTCTTGAATGACATACTAAGAACGTTGTGTGTTATCCTGTAATTGGGAGCCATTAAATTATTTTCAGCAGATGAGTGACATAATCACATTTGTTCCCTTAAAGGAGCGCTTATTCCTAGTAATCCAAGACAAGCTAATTAAAGGAAAATTAAAAGATAAGCCACTGACATTGGGAATGGAGAGAAGGGAGAAGAATACTAACTAGAGGTATTTCAAGTCTGAGAATCTACACAATTCAGTGATTCAACAGCCAAAGGTGTTGGGAAAATAAATAAGGAATCTAGGTACCAAGCTGGTTAATGGGTAAATGATGGTCAAAGTAACAGAAAATAGGGCTTCCCTGGTGGTGCAGTGGTTGAGAGTCCGCCTGCCGATTCAGGGGACGCGGGTTCGTGCCCTGGTCCGGGAAGATCCCACGTGCCGCAGAGCGGCTGGGCCCGTGAGCCATGGCCGCTGAGCCTGTGCGTCCGGAGCCTGTGCTCCGCAACGGGAGATGCCGCAACAGTGAGAGGGCCGCGTACCACACACACACAAAAATAATAATAACAGAAAATATAAGGGAACAGGAAGATCAGATTTGAGCAGTATATTAGGCAGGTAAAGTTTGAAGTTCCTTTAAAATCTTCAATAATAAAATGTATAATAGTGTGATGGTTAATTTCATGTGTCAGTTTAACTGGGCTAGGGATGCCCTGATAACTGGTAAAACATTATTTCTGGATGTGTCTATGAGGGTTTCTGGAAGAGATTAGCATTTGAGTCCGTCCACTTGAGTAAAGATCCCCTCACCAGTGAGGGTGGGCATCATCCACTCTGCTGAGGGCCAAAAAAACAGAAGGGTGAATTAGTTCTCTCTGCTTGAGCAGAGGCGTTTATCTTCTCCTGCCCCCGAACATTGGCACTCCTGGTTCTTGGACCATCAGACTCAGACTGGGACTTACATCATTGGCTGCCCTGGTTCTGAGGCCATCAAGCTTGGACTGGGACTACACCACTGGCTTTTCTAAGCCTTCAGGGGGCAGACAGTAGATCATGGGACTTCTCAACCTCTGTAATCTTGTGAGCCAATCCCTCATAATAAATCCCTTTTTATATACTATAAATATCCTATTGATTCTGTTTCTCTGGAGAACCTGGACTAATAGAGCCATTGTTTTGATTACCTCCATATTATTTGTTAATTTACTGAGACTGAAGAACTGTATGGATTTGGAGAATTATGATTATAAATCACAAAGTAAAGGTATAACCTGAAGATTGACATCTCATGCATTGATGGCAGTTGGAATTGTGGAAGTAGATGAGATTACCAGATTTCCAGAGATTTCAATATTTAAACTGTGGACGCAGATATTTCTGATTATTCCAGATTTCTGTAAATACCCAGAATTCCTTTGGTTAGAGTTCAGTTCATTCATGACAGCTTTAAAAGTGTTAATATGACAAATGCATGGTTTTTTATCTAGTAAAGCAGCTAATTGTATTGAAAATCACATTGGAGACCTTGTGATCTTGTATAGAGTCACTGTTGGGTCCTATTAGCTATATATAGAAGGGTCAGGAGATACCTATTTTCCTGGATTAGGATGTAACTCAGTGATGTGAGCAAATGTATTTTTAATAAAAAATAAATTTTTAAAAAGAATAGCATCTCTGAAAGAGAAAAAATAAAGTGAGAAGAGTGGCATTGTTTTACATTTTTGCACATCTCTTTCATGTCTGACTTAATAGAAGATGTCTGGATTCTCATATCTCCTTGTGCATTCAGTCTGTTGTAATACTACATGTCATGTAGCTTCTGGAAAACTTCCCTGTAAACTGGTGTGACAATGAGAAAGGCAAAAATCATTTTAATATCATTACAAAGCTAATTTTGATTTTGTAGACCCAAACAAGGTTCTGAGGACCGCTAGAAGTCCCCAGGCCACACTTTGATAGCTGTTGATATAGTTAAATCGCTAAGGCAAGCAGCATTAAGGTTGACCCTACTGGGTTTCCAATTACACAGCCAATCAATCCCCTCCTGATTTTAAATATGGTTTTCTGCGTCTCGTAACGAAATTACAAGTTACACATAGGCTTTTGTTTTGTGGAATATAGAAAATTTGCCTCTGCCCTCTGGGAAGAATTTGAACTATTTGCAAGATGCCCAAGATCTTCAGGTAGAGGAGGAACTGAAACTCTAGTGTCCTCTATCCACATAGGGATACCTGTGGAGGTAGACTAGAGTGGACTGGAAGGTCCTGACACAGGCTTTGTAGCAAGGAAGAGCAGATGTCCACTAAAAAAAAAATCATCTTGGGCTTCCCTGGTGGCGCAGTGGTTGAGAGTCCACCTGCCGATGCAGGGGACACGGGTTCGTGCCCTGGTCCGGGAAGATCCCACATGCTGCGGAGCGGCTGGGCCCGTGAGCCATGGCCGCTGAGCCTGCGTGTCCGGAGCCTGTGCTCCGCAACGGGAGAGGTCACAACAGTGAGAGGCCCGCGTACCGCAAAAAAAAAAAAAAAAAAAAATCATCTTGAGGAGGAGGGAATACTAAAGCCCTAACAAATATGTTAATCTGTTTGTGGAACGGCCAGATCCATTGGAGCTATGCCTGGGCTTGGAAGACTCTCAGGACCCAGTTACCTTGGCACAGGTCCCGTTTATAGAAAGAATTACTGAGCAAGCAGATATGGCAAAAAGAGAACAATGTATTTGAGACCGAAGCTTGGGACACTCTGTGATGTACAGCAGAGGTGACACTGCAGGGTAGACAGCCATTCATGTCACTGGGTAGAGTGTGTTTTAACCACAGCACCATAGTGTTGAAAGAAACAGATTTATGAGTCAGTGAATCTTTGACAGGTGTTTGAAAGCTAGTCACCTCCCTTCACCTTCAACTAATCCTCCCTTAATCTCTCTCACTTTCAACTGAGTAAAATCAAGGATCCTTAAATAATTCATTTTGGAAAGTAATTGTTAGTCTAAGGAAAGATATACTGGGGTACATAGGGCTTAAAATGTGCCCCCTATGTAAAATCCTAGATCATGGTGGTATACATCATATCATTTCAAGACAAACTGAATCATTTAAAAAATAAATTTAAGACAAATTAATATATGCTAAAGATGGAAAATTTGGTTTGGGGAGAGTTTTCAATAATTGGAATTTAGGGTATACAATTCATGTTTATGGTGTGAAATGACTATATATAATCTGTTATTCTTATGACTCAAAAGGTATAGAATTTTTCTTCAGTCTAATTAAACAGTTATAAAAATTATTTTCATGAAGTATGTTAATTGTACACTTTACATTTCATTGTGAGACTTAGAGAAGTAAATGATATTGTATATTCATATTTGATGACTTTTAATTCTAGTTCCCTAACTTTGAATATAACAATCCAATATGATAAAACTAATATTATGTACAGGCCTCTCTTGCCTGTATCCTGGAAAATTATACTTGGGTGTGAGTGGATAGGCCTTGACTGTAAACAAACAACTAAAATTTCAATGAAATCAGTCTGTGACATAGAAAAAAAAAATGTAGGAGAATGGTATATATATTGGATAAAGGTACCAAAAACATGATTGAAGATATTTATTAGGGGCCACATAAGTCTCAGTAGCCAAAAGAAATATTGGGGTATATTTTCTTGATTTACAGAATCTAAATCTTATATTGTTCTATGTCTTTTGGGTTTTTTGTCTGTTTCTATGCCTATCTATATAATATATTTGTGTCTATATTTAATCTATACCTACTGTGTATAATACACATATATCCATACATATAACACATTTTATATGTAGATATAGACATAAAACATATAACTTGTTATAAACACACACATGATTATGTACAGTTACCTGTAGCTTAATCTTCTTCACTGATTTCTGAGTTTAGTAACCATGTATGTGATCAGCTTTCTTCAATCTAATTCAGTACAATAAATGCAGTTAAGTTTGTGGAACTGCTTTTAAATGGTGAAACTTGGATGAAGAGAAATTGATTTTACCAGCTTCAAAAGAAGTCAAAGTAATTGTCAACTCTGCATGGAACCAGCAGACACTGGTCTCTAGTTTTCCCTGTTTGGTTGGCCTTTGAGGATAGACTTACTAATGAAAGAGACTTTTTCTCTCTCTAGAGACCACATTTCTGTAACCACCACCACACTTGTTAATTACGGCAAAAGTAGTACAAGGGACTTGAATAGTACATAATTAAGAGCATCTGCTGAGTTTCAGGTGCTGTAGAAAAGAAGAAAATTTGCAAATGTATAATTTCTATGGACAAATAAAATCAGCTTAATGGTCATTGAGAATGAAGATCCAGGTATCCTCTCTTGGTCATTACTTTCTTTGAATTTTGTTTTAAAATTAAACTTAAAATACATGATAAAAATTTTGTGAAACATGTAAACTTTGCAGGCATTTATAAAATCAGTTATGATTCTCCATTAGCAACACACTCACCTGAGGCCACTCTTATACCCAGACATCACCACTGCTGAGAATATAGTGTTTCTATTTATTTGCATACACTAGTTGTACATAAAGAAAGAAATGGGATTGGACTCTGTGTATTGTTGTGCCACAGCCATTTAGAATAGAATCAGATACTTAGTATTTACTATGAGCCACTTGTTGTTTAATATGTTTCATTAGTGATCATTCTGTGTCAGTATGTATTGAACTACATCATTCTTTGTGATGCGATTTTATGACAATACAATGACTAGGAATATTTACATTTTTCTGGGTCTCTTCGGGTACAAGTAATGCTTAAATTAATGCCCTACATATATCCTTGTACTTTTATATACATATTTTACCCGAGTAAATTTCTAAAAGTGGAGGTTTTGGATCAGGAGGCACTATGCGCTCTGATACTTCATCATTGGAAGTCCTTGCTCTTCTCGTGTATTGATTTCATTTAAGCTCTCGAAATACAAACTAAAAACAGGTGTACCTCATGTGGGATTGTGAAAACAAATTCCTTAGCATATGTTTAAGTAACTTGTCTTAAAAATCTTCTCATAGTTTATTTCCAAGTATTAAATTATCTCATTGACTTTCATTAAAAAATAGAGGTGAATTTAATTTTTCTTCAGATTTTTTCTCCCTTTAAGTTTTGCAATGAAGGTCCATATTTCTGACTGTGAATTGATAAGAAGCGACTTTTAAAGAGAGATTCCATGTTGTGGCCAACAGAATTTTTATGTAACAAATAAATATTTTTAAAAGTGCTGCTTTACTAATTTCATAAGAACTGAGCACCTACTTCTTGTCATGGGTTAGGCCTTGTCCTTGGCTCTAAGGATAGATGTTAAATTCTTCTCTTTGAAGAACTTGTGGGCATGTAGAATCAGTAACAAAAGTGTGTGAAAATTGCTACAATATCATCAGTGATCCTGGGCTAGGGAAGCATGGAGAAGGGTCACTTAATGAGTCTTGTTCTCATTATGTTTGTAAGTTCTGGAGCTTTTGAATTAGTTATTGAGTTCAATTTTATTTATTTATTTATTTAGCTAGCTAGCTATTTATTATTGAAGTATAGTTGCTGTACAATATTATATAAGTTACAGGTGTACAATATAGTGATTCACACTTTTTTAAGTTTATACCCATTTACAATTATTATAAAATATTGCCTATATTCCCTGTATTATACAGTATATCTTTGTTGCTTATTTTATACCTAATAGTTTGTAGTTCTTGATCCCTACCCCTATATATTGCCCCTCCCCCCTTCCTCTCCCCACTGGTGACCACTAGTCTGTTCTTTATATCTGTGAGTCTGCTTCTGTTTTTTTATATTCACTAGTTGAATTTTTTAGATTTGACATATAAGTGGTATCATATAGTATTTGTCTTTCTCTGTTTTACTTATTTCACTTAGCATAATGCCCTATAAGACCACCCATGTTTTTGCAAATGGCAAAATTTTATTCTTTTTTATGGCTGAGTAGTATTCTATTGTGTGTGTGTGTGTGTGTGTGTGTGTGTGTGTATCTCTACACCACATCTTCTTTATCCATTCGTCTGTTGATGGACACTTAGGTTGCTTCCATATCTTGGCAATGGTAAATAACACTGCTATGAACATTGGGGTGCATGTATCTTTTTGAATTAATGTTTTGGGTTTTCTTTTTTTTGGATATATATCCAGGAATGGAATTGCTGAGTCATATGATAGTTCTATTTTTAGTTTTTTGAGAAACCTCCACTGTTTTCCACTGCAGCTGCACCCATTTACATTCCCACCAACAATATACAAGGGTTCCCTTTTCTCCACATCCTTCCCAACACTTGTTATTTGTGTTTTGATGGTAGCCATTCTGACAGGTGTGAGGTGATATTTCATGTGGTTTTGATTTGCACTTCCCTGATGATTAGTGATGTTGATCATCTTTTCATGTGCCTGTTACCCATCTGCATTTTCTCTTTGGAAAAATGTCTATTCAGTTTTTCTGCCCATTTTTAAATTGAGTTGTTTGTTTTTTCTATGTTGAGTTGTAGGAGTTGTTTATATATGTAAGATATTAATCCTTTATTGTTCATATCTTTTGTAAGTACCTTCTCCCATTCATTAGGTCATCTTTTCGTTTTGTCAATGGTTTCCTTTGCTGTGCAAAAGCTTTTAAGTTTAATTAGGTCCTATTTGTTTATTTATGCCTTTATTTCCTTTACATTAGCATGGATCCAAAAAAATATTGCAGTGATTTATGTCAAAGAGTGTTCTTCAATTATATCTCAATAAAACTAGAAGAAAAAAAGAATAGTTCTAATAAAAAAATAAAATGTTCTGCCTATGTTTTCCTCTAGGAGTTTCATAGTATCTGGCCTTACATTTAGGTTTTTAATCCATTCTGAGTTTATTTTTGTGTATGGTGTTAGAGAATGTTAGTTGTTGAGTTCAGTTACATATATTTTAATGCTAACCTGAAAGAGAAAATGATGAAACATAAAAATATACCACACTTTCCCCCTGTTTCTCTCAGCCTATTATATATACCTGGAGATTCTACTTGAATGTTTGCTTCGAGGTTGATTGACCTAATACCTTCTATGTAGAATCTGGACTCTGAGGACTTCTACTCCATAATTGCTAATTGGAAAAAAAAGGGAGAGAGAGAGAGAGGTTGGGGCACTCTATGTTGCTAAGCATGGGCACTGAGCTTATGGAGAAAAAGTAACTACTCACTGGACGCACAAGCCAATATTTTAGTAGGATATTCCCCGTCTGAAACTGCCTTGGGTGAAATATCAGTTCTGTGAATTCAGTCAACATGCTACATTTTGTCTGGAAAGCTTTCTAACATTTTAATTAGTATTTAACATGCCTCTTTTTATTTTCATTTAATGCTTGTAGGAGTCTGTGGTCTTATCACAGGGGAAAAGGAAGAGAAAGATGGCAGTATAAGTTTCTTCCCCAACTCCCTGGTAAGATACAAACTTCATTAACAGAATGAATGGAAGCTAACATTGGCAACATTTGGACCTGTGAGCCAATTCAGTTTGCTTCAGCTGTAAATTTGGCTTTTTTGCTTCAATATGCGGACTTTCATTTTTCATTTCTGTTATTTCCTTTTTTCACATCATTTTTATCCTCATTAGAATATAGTCTACCTTATTTTGTTAATTTATTCATTCTTTTATTAATTTTTCCATCCTTCTATTCTTCCATCCAGCCATACTAAATACTAACTACTGTGACAGAAGCAGGAGGTACAGAAATGAATATGACATCATTCCAGTCCTTAAACAGTTCCCAGTTCAGTGAAGAGGAAAAACAAATAAAACCTTCTTTTTCCCCATTTATTTCCTTTTTAATTTTTAAAAAATATTATTCAATCTAACCTCATATTTACCCATCTCGGCTTAACTCAGTGAGTCAGGAACAAAAGAAGACATTTTCTATATCCAAGACTCTTAGATTTAAGTTCAGGTAAAGTACACAAGTTCCTTGCTAAAGGAATCCAAATGTGGCCTCTGGATAATTCTAGATCTTCAAGGTTTCTGGAGTCACCCTTTCATTTGATACTCAAACTAAGTTCCTAATAAACTGAGACGCTATTCTTCATTCCATGGGAAGCTCTGTCTCCCAATATCTCCAAGGACTTTATTGGGAGCTGCATTTCTCCTTATTACGTTTTACTTTTATTTGTTACTCTCTTATGGTTTTGAATCTCAGTACGTATTTTGCCTCTCGTGGTTGACTGATGTCCTCTTTTTGTTCTCCCATGGTCCAATGCCTTCATTACTCAAAGCACCTTCAACACCAAGCTGTTTTGTACAACCACCTTTTGTTGAAGGCCTAACAGAGCAAGCATCATCTTAGAATTTAATATTCTCCATTGGTCTCCCAAAGTTCTGCTGCTGTACCTGTGGGGGGATTTCTCAACTGTTTGTGCTCATATTATGGACCTCTCCTCCTTCACTTTAGAGACATTTTCCACTTCCTTCTCTTCAGAATTCAACTTCCTTCCAAGGTCCTCACTTGCAGGCTGATAGAGGCCAACTTCCAATTTCCTACCATGTTATTATGAAGCATACTTTGGTTCTCAGTTACAACTCTTGTTCTAGACCATACCTAGTGTCCTTAGCCTTTATAAATAAAAAATGACCTATCAAGCTGATTTTTAAGCAAAATAATGAGGTACTTCTAAGATGAATGTTGTATATTTCCAGGAATATCAAAGTTTGTTTCCATTCTTTATACTCTTTTTAGTTTCCGATTATAGTACTATCACACTCCAGCAGATTTACAAAGTCTTTAAAAGCTAAAGATATACTGAGTTATAAAGATTACAATGAAGAATAATACAAATACAAAAATCATCATGTAGTTCTTTAAATTATGCTAAAAAAATATTTATAAATGCAAGTTCCAATGACATAAACACAGACAATTTTTGGTTTCTAAAGTTTTGTGTCTTAGAATTGTGTATATTTAGAAACTATTCCGTTGCTTTGTTTATTCACAGGTATTTGTGTAGTTCTTTAAAGCAGATAATCTCAAGCCAAAGTTTTTTTTTTTTTTTTAGTCTTTTTGTGTATCTCTTATGTATTTGGCGAGATCTGTATATCTCGTCCGTTGAAGATCAACCAGGGGCAAAAAAAGAGGTGGTTTCAATCTCTTCTTGAAACTTAGATCTTTTCAGTGTCATGGTTGAGATGCAGGATATTAGGGAAGAGCTTTGGGTTTGGGATATACCCTATTATTTCTAAATAATGGCCTCCCTCCACTTGACTGATGACCTCCTCCTGCTGAATAATTCATTTGTTTAGACATTCAAGGAATAGTCTCTTGGTATTCATTAAGCATGCTCAATCTAAGAGCGTTATCAGAGAGCACCAGAAATCTGCCAGCTTCTTTGAAAGCCTCTGGTGGTGACAAATGGCAACAGTGCCATTTACTAAAACAACTGGGTTTCAAGTTTTCAGATCTTTAATATTAAGAAGTATGTGATCCCAAGATAAATAAAGGTTTCAACATATTTGTATTCTACATTTGAGAGTTTGGTAGTTATGGGAACAGAATCGGGGGCAAAACTTACCAAGTTAGTGTCTCAGGTCTATCACTTTGTAATCTTATGACTTTGGAGAAGTGACAAACTCTATGACTGTAAAAGGTGTTGGTGTAGTGTTGTTATGAGTGTTGACGTGAGTTAATTACGTAAATTGCTTTGAAGACTGTCTGGCGCTAGTAAGAACTATATAAGTGAGAGCTTTTATTATTATTCTGTATTAGTAGGTGTGTATTCATATATTATTGACCAAAGAAATGTTGAATTTAAAAAAAATCCTGCAACTTTATAACATATTACTTTAACATTTGGAGTTCTTTTTCAGGACAGGAAGAAGACTGCCTTTTAATTTGTTCCTTAACTCTTTCTCTCTCTTCAGTCTCGATGCCTCCTCTTCCTAGATTTGCTTTTTTGGACAAGACTCTGCCTTAAGTTGATATAATATAAATGGTAACATAGCTCAAATTTTTTTTTTTTCATGTTCATACCTCATGACAATCTGAGCATTATAGAAGAAACCTACAGTTAAATATGGGTGGCTACCAAATTTCTATCAGTGTGGACTGTACCTTTTATTTATGGTTGTAAATCTTGATCTAATATGTGAAGATCTCTAGGATGGTAAAAAATATCTGGAGCCATTGTCTACATTTATTTTTTTTTCAGCCTGTTGCCCTTTAACATTCTTTTGCAAGGATTTTTATGCTCTTTTCACAGGTATAGTGTCTTACACAAAAGAGTCAAATTATTTTCCAACATAAATCAAAACTTTTTGCCTATATAAGCTGAAAACAGAACTTGAAACATATCATCAGTGCAACTCTAATGAATGTTCCCTACACGTCTTCTTACACTTGAGAAACATGCCAAGTGAAATCTTCAAATATATGTTTATACTTTTTCTACTACAGGAATTGATACATTTAGATTTGGATTGAAATATATTATGTTTAGATCACTCTGTGTTTCTTCTTTTATTTCTTTTTTTTTTTTTTCTCTACAGTTTATTGCTTTTGCTTCTTTATTCTTCATCCTGGTTTCAATCACAACTTTTTGCCTGGAGACACACGAAGCTTTCAATATTGTTAAAAACAAGACAGAACCAGTCATCAATGGCACAAGTGTCGTTCTACAGTATGAAATTGAAACAGATCCTGCCTTGACGTATGTAGAAGGAGTGTGCGTGGTATGGTTTACTTTTGAATTTTTAGTCCGTATTGTTTTTTCCCCCAATAAACTTGAATTCATCAAAAACCTCTTGAATATCATTGACTTTGTGGCCATCCTACCCTTCTACTTAGAGGTGGGACTCAGTGGGCTGTCATCCAAAGCTGCTAAAGATGTACTTGGCTTCCTCAGGGTGGTCAGGTTTGTCAGGATCCTGAGAATCTTCAAGCTCACCCGCCATTTTGTAGGTCTGAGGGTGCTTGGACACACGCTTCGAGCAAGTACTAATGAATTTTTGCTGCTGATCATCTTCCTGGCTCTAGGAGTTTTGATATTTGCTACTATGATCTACTATGCGGAGAGAGTAGGAGCTCAACCCAATGACCCTTCAGCTAGTGAGCACACGCAGTTCAAAAACATTCCTATTGGGTTCTGGTGGGCTGTAGTGACCATGACTACCTTGGGCTATGGAGATATGTACCCCCAAACGTGGTCAGGGATGCTTGTGGGAGCCCTGTGTGCTCTGGCTGGAGTACTGACAATAGCCATGCCGGTGCCTGTCATTGTCAACAATTTTGGAATGTACTACTCCTTGGCAATGGCGAAGCAGAAACTTCCAAGAAAAAGAAAGAAGCACATCCCTCCTGCCCCTCAGGCAACCTCGCCTACATTTTGCAAGACAGAATTAAATATGGCCTGTAATAGCACACAGGGTGACACGTGTCTGGGCAAAGACAATCGGCTTCCGGAACATAACAGATCAGGTAAGACACGATTTCAAATGCATGCCATTAAATACTTTATAGACCAGTATGTCCCTGAAATAGAAGGCAAGCATTCTCATTTTCCGCAAATTTTCATGAGTTTTCCATTCTACCCCTTCACAAAAAATTTGTTTGTGTCAGGCTTGTAGATAGCTAAATTATAGCTTTTCTAAATGAATCCTAAGTAGAAGTCTGCATAGCTGGCTATAGAGCTCTCCTGCTTTAGTGGGAATGCCCTTTGCTGATGGTACCAATATTTTCTTTTGCCTGTTTGTTGCTTTTGTGCCAATGTTTCTTTGTTTCCCTGCACGATGTGATGGTACGATACTGGACATTTTCCATCCTTCATTCTCAAAATGTTGATCTCCATATCATTTGGCTTGGCGTGTTTGTCTCAGTTTTATCTCTGCCACATGGGGCCATGCATTTTAACCTAATTCACAAGAAGAAGATATGTAAGAAGAATGGACGTTTACATTTCAAAGGCCTAAACACCAAAGAGGTGATATGTAAGATGTCCCTTTTCAAAGTAAATAACTTCCTCAGTAATATTACGGAGGGTTCATTAAGTTTTCATTATTCTTAAATTAGGATATTTCAATATAATCCCTTTGGATTGGGTAAGGTGCTATGTAATATAATCAGCCCAACATTATTCAGGGGCTAGATGATCTGCTTTGGCCAATCAATGGCAAGGTTGAATTTCTCTGTGGATTTCCTTTTTTATGCACTCTGCATTGGGCTTTGTTCCCTCCCAGAACTCAGTTTTGGATGATTTACTGCTTGAATTAGTTGAATTGCTACTCCTCTCTATTGTCATAAATAATCTAGGGTTGATTGTAGGCTGACATTCAGTTTGCCAAAGTGATAGTCAATAGTGTCATCTCTAGTCTATTATGTCTACTACAGATGAAATATTTTGTAGTTTACACAATTTAGATTTTGTCCACTATGAAAAGTTAAGGTATATGCATTCCCTATAACTTAGATAGGTTTGATCTTTTTCTTGTAGAAAAATGACTTACTAGAATCCCATGTGAATAATTTTGTGTTATTTAGAAATAACAACAATTAAACAAAGCAAGCAAGGAAACAAACAAACAGAAAAGGCAAGTGACATTTTCACAGGTTCCCTCCTTAGCTTCCAAAAGTTATTATGGGGTACATGGAAAAAAAAAAAAACTGGCTGGAACTGAACTGCTTTTTCAAAGATTTTATTCGCAGTCCTTATGTTTATTTAGTAGATTGTTTTGCAAATTCTGTCAATATGTATCTGAGAATTGTTACGCCAGGAATGTCTTTATGAAAGATGAAATTTAGTTGGTGTTACTGCTCTCATTAGACTGCTCTCACGTACTTGCGCAGAGCCCGTATGAAGGGCATGGAAATGAGGACACACTCTCAGCCTGGGCAAACATTGTTATAAGTTAGTATCTAGGCTGATAGGATGTGAAAGTCTTTGGCAAAAACATATAGAAGTAAACAGTTGTTTCAAGGGCATTTGAGAAGTTGATCTTTTTCCACTGGTATGCTCAAAAATATTATGTCACCTCAAAATAGAGAACCTGGACATGAAGTTTGTGAACTTCAGGATTATTTTCATTACAATTTATTGGGGAAAATTACTTTCAGAAAATAATAAAAGCATGCGTCTTAAAGCACTGCAAAGACAAATATTTACTTAGGAGTTTTTCCTTCAGTAGGCTCCACTTTCAAAGATGTCTATTTGCATTAACTAGATAACATGTCAAAAATGGAAAGATATTAACTTGTGTGCTACTTCATTATCACACTTATTTTGAATTCACATTAATTTTGTAAAAGTTATTGTCCTATTAGATAAAATCCAAAATGAAGTTAAAATTTCCCAAACAACATTTCTCTCCTTTTCAGTACATTTCCATTTTGCTCCACATAAATTTTTGTAATGAGTGATGAAAATTCTTTTTCTTATCATGATGTGATTATTGTGTTTTGTATATCGAGTGACTGTACTATGGACATTCGGCGTAAACTCTTTGTACTGTCTCATTTCCTCATCCATCACTGTCTGTCAATGGGCATGGTGCTGTGACCAGTGTTATCAGGTGACGACAGTACAGGAAGTGAGCCGCCATTATCACCCCCAGAAAGGCTCCCCATCAGACGCTCTAGTACCAGAGACAAACACAGAAGAGGGGAAACATGTTTCCTACTGACGACAGGTGATTACACGTGTGCTTCTGATGGAGGGATCAGGAAAGGTAGGCATGCATTTAATCAGATCCTAACAGGTGACTTAGCAATTAAATGCTGCAAATATATGGAGTGCTGTAAAATGCTCTTTCATCATTTTCTAGGAGCAACTGTGCAATCATGGTGCTCTTTTCCTCATCATATCTTCTCTCTTTATAAACATTTAAAAATACATATCATAACAGCCGACTTGATTGTCATATCTAAAAGGCATTTCACCCTTCTTTTTTTTTTTACATTTTGTTTTTTCATTTGTCTATGGGCAGAATTGTAATGAAGTATTTAAAAATTAAGTCACTCGTCTAATTACTTTAATACAATGGATTCAGCAGTCTTTAAAAGTTATCTTTTTTCCTACAATGAATTAAACTCACTAGTTGACACTATGCATATATTTGATAAGTAATTAATAATTTAAAACAATAATAAAGCTTTTTTCAAAGTAAAACATTAAACGTACTCTAGTTGTCTCTTATCCAGTATTTGGGCCACTTTTCCTAGTGGTTTACCTGAATGTCAGAAGGTTGCTAAGGTACAAGATCCTCAGCCATATAGAACAATATACCCAATCACTGGAAAGGCTACTTGTGTACTTACAAAATGTATTGATGGAATTTTTCTTCAGGGCAGTAATAATTCTAAGTTTATTATTTTTTTAATTGACACTGAACAGTACGTGGCACATAGAAGATACTTAATAAATATTTGTTGAATGAATACATTGTATCGGACAGACATCTTTGTTAAGGAATATAACAAGATACTGAAGCTCCACTCCAGCACAGTTTCATTTCCCTAGATTGTGCCAGGCATCTATGACTATTCCTTAGGTGCTAGTTTTTGTCTTTGTTTTTGTTTTAGTAAATTTTACGAACCAACAATTGGACCCTTTTCTTCTCCTTAAGAAATAGTTTTTGACACTTATAACCCACCATTGTCAAAGTGCTGGTATGCTCTTAGATTACCTCCTACTTTGAGAATTCCAGTGGCTTTAGTGTCATGGTTATTTTTCTCTGTTTATTGACAGAATAGAGAAAGAACTATTAATTTCTTATGAAGAAATAATAATTTCTTATGCAGTTGACTGAATTTGAACGAAAAGCCACTCCAAAACTTTCACGTTAGTGCAAGTGCATTTTTAAAATATTGTGCTTATTTGCTATTCATTGCAGTTTCTTCCTATTGAATACTTTACCATTTTAAGCCTAAAATATTTATTTTGTGATGACTGCTTTCTTTGAAATAGCTCATTACCCATGTTGTGCTTCTCTTTCATTTCTTCTGAGCACTTTACATTGTTCTTTCTGTCTCCATACCTGTGAGTCATGAAAGAGAAGACAAAGGACTCTTCTTTTGTTTCTTTAATATGTAATATTTTAAATCCTTCTTCATTCTAAGAACTTTCAATCTCTACCTCTATCCCTTGCACCAAAATGTATTTCAATCATCTTAATAGATTTATTTGATTTTTTGCTATTTTACATTTAAATATCATGTTACAACAATTTTTAAATATTTTATAAAGATAGTTAATATTCTGTCATAGTATTTGAGCAAAATATATGTACATATATTAAATAATAATATCTAACTAATAATATAGAACATAGTATTTTAAGTGCATTGTAATCTTAAATCACTATACGTGTATATACATATATACTTATATATGTATATATGTATTTTTATGTAATATGTGGTTAGATTTATGTGCATTTTGAGCATCATTCAATAAAGTATCACATGCAATATTTATACTAGGGTTACATGTTTAAGGATCTAGATAGAATTTTTTTTTCTAGGTTAGAAAATATTTTGAATTTTAAACTGTCAAAGGGGATCACATTTGAAAAAAGACTGCAAGTTATAAAGCACTATATAAATATAGTTTTTCCATAAAATAGCAAATTTTCATGAGCAAAGCAATTCATAAGATATTCAGTTTATATGAGAAAACTATACATTCAATCTTATTTCACAAATACAAATTCTATCAGTGAGAACATCTTTGAAAACTCATCTATGAGCTTTTTATTCTTTGTCATTTCTCACCATAATCAACTTCGTTTTCATTCTTGCCCAATTCTTTTGCAGATTTGTGTTCTTTTCCTAGGTCTGATAACATTTCTGGCTAATTTCACTTAATCTTCTCAGTGTCTTATTTTGTCATGTCTATTAGAAATCCATTCATTTCTTCTCCTTTTTCCTTTATGTAGATTAGAGATGTCTCCTATTACTCCTACTCAGATATTTATTTCCTATATGATTTCTTCCTGGCCTTTCAAATTGGTTTCTACCTTAACCTGATTTTAGAGTTATGAAAATTCTCCCCTATGTACATGAGATAAATGACTGGATTCCCATTGTATTATTTTTCTATCAACAAATGTAAATGTAGTTGGGCATACATTAAGAAAACATGTGGATTCCCTAAAAGAGTAAACTCCCAAAACTTAGAACCTGTGTTTTTATTTATATAGTAGTTTTATGAAATCATTTTACATGAACACAAACATACCCATTGATAGTACATGAATAGGAAGTTTCAATACTGTCCCAAACTAATATGTGCTCTTAAAAGCTGTATAAAGTGTATACCATGTATTGGGTTCAACATTGTTTATTCTCATGAATTATATTTTTAGTCATTCCATTCAGTAGAAGTTTGATAAGGCAAAATTTTATCAAATTTTC
Organism: Globicephala melas; assembly: GCF_963455315.2. Lineage (NCBI taxonomy): Eukaryota > Metazoa > Chordata > Mammalia > Artiodactyla > Delphinidae > Globicephala > Globicephala melas. The sequence continues at coordinate 42,781,057 of NC_083323.1, forward strand.
TGTTCATAAATGAACCTCCAGAATAAAGGAACAATATATTTATATGAATAACTTATAATTTTACTAATTAAATACTTGTTACTAAATTATAAGGGAAGCCTTCTCAAATGGACATTGAAATCATAGTTATTAAAAATAAAAGACCTATAAATAGAATAAATAATATTTATGTTAATAACTATAATTCAGAAAAGTAAACATTGAGAATGGCAACCAAGATTTACATGTAACTAGCATGATTAATGTAAATTGTCAAACAGATTTTTTACCTTTTTGGAAGTCTTATAGAGAACATGGTGACAGTGAGGACAAAAGGTACATTTTTATAAGGATGAATTTTAGTTGTTAACAACCTCTTTGTTTCATACATATTCACTAGTTTGCTTTTAATCAAAACCAATCAATGTTTATAGTCTAGTTTACATTTTTCGGTTACACTAAAAATCCAAGTCAACTTGTATAAATTATTCTTTCTACAATTTCCAGTTATATTTCCAATCGCATTACAGAAGAGTAGTGATAACTAGCCCTCCAGGCACGTGAAGATCCCTATGTAAGAAAAAATGACTTGCAATTCCTTTTTAATTATTTAAGACATTCTCCCATTAACTACTCCATTAGCTACCAAAGGAGAACGAAATATATACCACCTCCCATGCTTTATAGCTCAAAATACTAACAAAATATATAGGCAGATAATTAGCAGAAATTATGTCCTAGAGAACTTCATTGTAGTTAATGGAGGACATAAATTTCCATCTACAAAATACCAAAGAAGACATCTAATCTGCTGAAAGTTTGTGGGTGTATATGTAGGGAGAGGTTCCTATTACTCCAATCTTACCCCACAGTAGAGCTATTTAGTTTTCCTATCTACAACACTTTTTTCAGTGGAGCTGTCAGAACATTTATTTGCTAAGCTGTATAGTATAACTACTTTTTCAGTTAATAGTTGCCTGGCTTTTAAGACAATTTTACTTCTAACTTTATACTAGGTACTCCCTTCCTCATTTACCTGCCTCTAATCTTTCCTAATAAAAAATACTGCAATATATGAATCCTTCCAAAGGTGACCTTGATGGGGTGTTGCTTGAGTAGCTAAGGCAAATCAATAGGTTAGAGCTTGTGGGAAGTATCTTTCATTCTGTAAATTCATGATGATCATGAACAAAAGATTAGAATGCACGATAATAGAAAGAAAAGGTGGATTAAGATCAAATTGTTCTCAATTCCTGGCAGGGGAGAGTCAGCTGAAAATATATAATCAAAATCAGACTTTAATTTACTAAAATTATGACTCAATTTATATTCATTTCTTTTCTTTTTTTTTTTTTTACTTTTTTTTTTAAATACAAGGGATTAGAAATGGGCATTCATTCTACATCATCTAGATAATGGCATTAAAAACCATTATTTAGGAATCATCCTTTTAACCCCATAAGGCTGGAAGATTAAATATGCTGGAAAAGAGTTGTCCACTTAAAGTTAAGCATGCTTTATTAGCTTAGTAATAATAAAAAGTGAAAAGAGAAAAAATAGCTCATTTTTTTTTAAGGAACATATTCTGAAATTTAAAAATATTTGCCAAATTTATATCTTACTTAAGTTGCTTTGCCTGATTCTTAAAAGCTTTCTGATATTGTGTATGCCAAAATTACATCAATACAGACTGTAATCTGCGAACGAATAGATTTTGAAGTATTGCAACAGTAATTTGTGATAGCTGGTTTAATCTTTTGGAAGTGACAACTACAGTGAGCTTCATTTTTTTTTTTTTAGAGTTGTAAATTGTCTCAATATTGAATTCTTTGTAAACAAATTCTTTGAGCTCAAAAATAGCACTTTTGATTACCCTGCATGATATTGTTTGTCTTTGTCTATTTTCTGGTTGAATTCAACTGATGTCTGTGCATTTTTTCATAAAAGGATATGAAAAATCCCGAAGCTTAAACAACATAGCGGGCTTGGCAGGCAATGCTCTGAGGCTCTCTCCAGTAACATCACCCTACAACTCTCCTTGTCCTCTGAGGCGCTCTCGATCTCCCATCCCATCTATCTTGTAAACCAAACTGCATCAGTCGGCTTAATTGTCTTAATTCAAGTACTGTTTATCCCATAATGGAAATAATTAAACATAGACTTACTCCAAGCTCCATTAATACAGTACCAATCCTGCATGATACTACTATCTGAAATCAGAAATGCCATTTGGGTAGCCAACAAATCTTATCCTGGCTTTAAATGAATCTTATCCTGGTAGTGCTACTACTTCTCCATATTAATTGCCCTGATCTCCTTTTGCAATAAAATGACAGATAGCGTCAGATATTGGCCAGTACCCTAATACATAAACATATCTTCAGGGAGATATATTTAAACCAGTGTGCTTCCAAATGCCAACCACTTCATGGGAACTTCATTTCTTGTGACTCTCTAAACCATTCTGAAGATGTCTGGGATTCTATTTTGATTGCTCACAACATGACTTTGGTCAGCTCATTTGCATGGACCATCTTGTCTCTATCACCTGAAAGCAATGTCACAAAGTTCGGGGACCATGGATGGCTCGGGATATGTGTACTTGCATTGAACCATCCTGCTGATGTGAAAGTACTGGTCGACTGTTCTGCATGTTGAATTGTGGGGCATGGAGGGCGAGTTTCTCCCTGACATATTTTTTTTCTTATTCTTTGAAAAAAATATTTGTTTTAAAAGATTTAATTTCTTGATTGATTTACTTTTGTTCCAAAATGCTGTATTGGAGTTCTGAATATCTCTGGTTGTTTGCACACAGATAACTGCAAAGAGGTTGTCATTACTGGTTACACGCAAGCTGAGGCCAGATCTCTTACTTAATGGCTTGGGGAAGGCACAAAACATGAGAGAAAGGTAACTGCCAGCCAGGCTTGCATTGTTTAGATAGGAATTGCTGCTTGGTACTAGAGTCATATATTTTTTTTTAATCCCAGAATTTGTCATCATTTTCAGAGGCAGAGTGCCAAATATCATTCAAAGCTCTTGTCATTTTTACCCCCTTCCTTTATTTTAATTATTATTTTTTTTGCAAACAACAAGGAGCATTGTTGTTCACGGGAAGCTTTCTTGACCAGCCTTAAATTTCTGACTCACGGGATTAATCAGATTTTCAGGCAGTATTTAATCAGGTGCTTTGTCCTGTATGTTGTTCTGTCCGTTTGTCTTAGCTCCCTGTCTTAAGTGTATATGCCATCTGTCTCCATGAAGCACAGAAATGCCTTGATAAGGTGTTCATGATTTTAGTACTGGGTCTTCTCCCCTGCCCCTTGCCTTCTTCGGTTACTTGGAACAAGCCTCTCTGCTTGTTCACTCCAATGAAACCCCCAGGGTGTCTTATTCAGTCCAAGTGGAAGAAATTCTGTTTACACATCCCTACAAATGCAATAGCAGTAGTGTGTCTGGTGTACTGGGCATGAGAGGGAGGAAAAATGTCATACTATAAATTGAGAGATAAACAATATTTCTGAGGCATTTAGGATCCTAGAGACTGCTAATTCCTAATGCTCATGTTTATTTTCAGTTAGGAAGATAATTGCCACTTTTATGATTGGCCACATAACAAGTACTACTTTATATTCCTAAGTCCTAGAGCATGACCTGCATGTCAAAGACCTTGTACAGCAATGTATTTACTCAGACATAAACATCTGATATTTAGAAATTCAGTGATGCTTTTGATAACACCACACATAGAAAGTTATAATTACACACAGCTTTATGGTAAAGAAATTAATATACTGTCTGGTGCTGCTGTTATTGACTGCAGTGTTGTACAGAATTTATCATGGATTTTTGACTGCTGAAAAAGGGACTGTGGAATTTAGCCATACCAAGGACTGTACTGGAAACAGATTTCTGCTGCTGAATGTGCCCTGATGTGACCAGGTTGCACTTGGAAGAGATCCTCCCGTCTTCATGAGGCATTAAAAGTTCGTAAAAGAACAGTGGATGGAACTCATTTGGTGCTCCCCATATGAGTGGTCTGCTTGTGGACTGGCCAGCGTCCATGAAACAACTGTAAATACCAGCGTGTGTGCATGGATCAACAGCTTTGGCCATCTCACGTCAAAGGAAGCCAAATTCATGATCAACATCTCTGGAGCTTCAAGTAAGGCCCATACCTCTGTGAATTACCACCTCATGGAGTTGCAGTAGATTGTGCTGTGAATCATAAAAGCAGTGATATTGGTGTAGTATAGGTCTGTCTTAATTTCCCTTATTTCTCCTTTGTTGGTTGGATCCACAAACACTAACTGTATCATTTTTTTAATAAACCACTTATATGATCAGCTTGTCAGATTACGTTGTGAAATTTTCAGTGCCTATTTATCAAAACTGACCTATTTTGAATCCCACATTTGTTTAAATTCTGAAAAATTGTTTGACTTAAAAAACTCACTAATATTACTTATAGTTTAAGTGTTTTGTCATTGTTACCTCAATTATTAATATGACAAAAAATAAAATTCTGGCAATGAGAGTATTTTTTTATTAAATGATCAAGGAACAATGTCAGTATATAGTAGAATATTAATTGAATTATATCCTAAAATGTATATTTTGCATAAAAGAGATATTCTTCAATCAATTACTTTTTTGTGTTTTGTGGCAAATTAAGCTTGTACTTGTCTTTAAATCTGTTGTAGTTGAAACTGTATAAGAATTCTTCGTCTTGCTTAATCAGTATTTCCAGAATCTATTAGTTCCCCTGGGATTCTGAATATAACATATAACCTAATTATGAACCTCTGTATCGTGGACCTTTTGTGAACATCTCAAGGTGCATGCACATCCTTGTTGATAATTGATGGAAATGTAAATAACTGAAATGAAGAATAAAAGGCAAATAAGCTGGGGATAAACTTGAATCCTATCTGATTAAATTCTTCATATTCTTTTCTTGGCTCTTCTCTTTGTTTTGGAGTTTTCAACAGGCTTTACTATTTTTATGCATCATTATACCAAACCTAATACTCATACATTATAAAAAATTTGAGATGAAAGGATTTATAAACATACATAGCTCACATTTTCATTTAAGTCTTAGGCATGTGTCTTCCTTTTCTAAGTGCTTTTTTCTCTTATGATTCAGAGTGGTAAAATTATGAATTATTATGGTATTTGATTTTTATACAGCATTTTATGACTAATACTGAATTTTCACTTACACTTTCCAACTTAATCATCACAGAGATTCTGGAGGTAAATATTTTTTGTTTTCATTTTATTGGTGGTGAAGTGAAGGATCACAGAGGCAAAACTGTGTCACAGATAATTTCCCCTGTCATAGTTTATTATGGTTTAAATATTTACTGAGCCTCTTGTTGTAAATACTTACCTTCCAAAGATGGCTTCTGTCTCACTTTTGGGTAATGGACCACTGTTTCAGCAGGGCACCACACATAGCTGACATTCCATTTGTATTGGGGGGTTATGTGTAAATTTATCCTGTAAATTCTATGATGCCAACAGGATTAGAGGAAAGGTAAAATGGAAAAGAGAAATAAGGTTGGGTAATCCAACACTTTCCCATAATGCATCAACAGAATCTTTTCTAGGTCTAAAAGTGCTCAGTGTTGATTATTAAGAGACTATTAAGAAACTGAGATTCAGAAAAGGAAATCTGTCTAAATATAATTACTGATAAAAAGTTTTTAATGATTGTGTCAGGATGTAGGATTTACTGTAAAAAGGGAAAATATGTAGGATGGGGAAAGAATACATTTTAATAGATAATTGACATCAAATTTTGATTAAAAAAATCAAGGTTAAATAGCCATGAATGAAAAGTGAAGATATTCATTTTATCTTTGAAATAAATCACAAGACAGATGAATTGAATAGCAACAGCGAACTTAACTTGGAAAGAGACAATGAATATATTAAAAGGCTATAGTACCAAGCAGGGACTTTGGAGGATTTATAACATGCTTGAAGACATTTAGAGCTAAATGAATCTGTTAAAAAATTGAAATCCTTAGCAGTTTATGATGATTAAAATATGTGGTTTAAAATTTTCCTTACTGAAAAAAATTGTCATCCTTCCTTCCAATTTCCCCTGCCAAAATTTAATGAATTGTTTAAATACTTGGACACTATTAAACTATAGATTTATACAAATTTTCTCTAACATGGTTGCTGTGTCATTAATATTCATCTTAAATTTTGTTACTTCCTGTTCTCCCCTAAAATAGTTGTTTTCATTATTGTCTAAAAATTAAATAATTTAATTGAATTAGTATTACATGATTTCTTTTTTTACTTATCAAACCGTCACGTCAAAGTGACAGATCACTGAATATGCATTTTGAACATTAAAATGTTCAAAGACTATGGATTTTCCATTGAGGATCCCAGGTACCTAGTACTCAATTTTTAATAAATGAACTATATTTTAGAGCAGTTTTAGATTCACAGCAAAATTAAGCAAAAAAGTACAGAGTTCCCATTTATCCCGTGCCCCCCACCACGCACAACATCCCCGACTATCTGCATCCTACACCAGTGATATTTGTTACAAGTGATGAACCTGCATTGATGCATCATTATCCAAAGTCCATAGTTTACATTAGAGTTCATTCTTTTTTTTTTTTTTCGGTACGCGGGCCTCTCACTGTTGTGGCCTCTCCCGTTGCGGAGCACAGGCTCCGGACGCGCAGGCTCAGCACCCATGGCTCACGGGCCCAGCCGCTCTGCGGCATGTGGGATCTACCCGGACCGGGACACGAACCCGTATCCCCTGCGTTGGCAGGCGGACTCTCAACCACTGCGCCACCAGGGAAGCCCAAGAGTTCATTCTTGGTGTTGTACATTCTATGGAACTTGATAAATGTCTAATAACAGGAATCAATTATTGAAGAATAATTTCACTGCCCTAGAAATCCTCTGTGCTCTAATTATTTACCCCTCCCCTCATCTTGGCAACCACTAATCTTTTTATTGTCTTCCTGGTTTTGTCTTTTCTAGATGTCATACAGTTATAATCATATAGGATGTAGTCTTAGATTGGCTTCTTTCTCTCAGTGGTACGCACTTAAGGTTGCTCCATGTTTTTTCATGGCCTGATAGCTTATTTCTTTTTAGTGCTGAATAATATTCCATTGTCTGGATGTACCATAGTTTATCCAGTCACCTACTGAAGTTGCTGGGTTGCTTCCAAGTTTTGGCAATTATGAATAAAGCTGTTACAAACATTTGTGTTCAGGTTTTGTGTGGGCATATGTTTTCAATTCATCTGGGTAAATACCAAGGTGCACAGCTGCTGGTATTTACACTCATTTTTTTTTTTATTTGGTCCCCTGACACATTTATCAGAACTACTTTTCTCCTAATTCATCTTCTTACTGTCAATCATGTGAACCACACAGGAGTTATTTATAAATCTGTCACTTCACTTCAAGCTGTAAATATGTTGATTGATTATCCACCAACAGATTTTTCTCTGCAAAAGTAATTTTTTTTTACAAAAAATAGTAAAAGCTCTTATAGAAATCAAAAAAGTTTAAAAAATTAACTATAATTCCATAATTTTCCACTCAACAAATCAAATGTTTTTGTTTTATCAAGTTGCCTTTTTTCCCTTTTGTTATTTTTACTTTATAATACTAATGTGTGTGTTCGTGTGTGTGTGTGTGTGTGTGTGTATTTAACCTATCATTCAAGTCATGCTGCAATTTGGCCTACTACCTTTCTAGACTCTGTTCATCCTCTCTCATGTACGGTGTTCTAACTATGTGCATGTTCATGGAAGCATCCCAGGGCAACACAGATGAGTAAGACATCATTCCTAGCATTGAAAACTTCATCTACTATGTTGATCTCTAATTCTGGCTCTGCATCAGAAAAACTGTTGGTGTCCTTTAAAAAAACTAATGCCAGCGCTCAACTCTAAACTTCTGAAATTATATCTGGAGATGAGTCCTAGACATACACTGTTTTTAAAAAAGACTTAGCATATATATTATTAACAAATGTAACAGAACAAACAAAAAATTAGCATGAATTAAGCTATTATAGATTTTAGAAATATCATGCCCCTATTTACTGTATAGCTAGTCTTTTACTAGCAGACCAACCAAGTACTTCATTAGGAAATTCTTTTTTTTTTTTTCATAGTCCTTAAATGTGATTCCAAATTTGAGGAGCCATTTAAAAAAAATTTTGTGCATGTATTATAAATCCATAGAGTTTAAATCTTCATTTCTCAGTATATTTCTTATAATAAAAAATGATATAAGGACATACCATGTAACTCAAGATCAAGTAACTTATTTTTGAGGCAAACTCAATTTTTTTGATTTCTGTTATAAATTTGATAAACACTTAGACTTTTGTCTATGAGCCAGGAAGTGTTGTCGTCACACCAAAATGATTAAAATTTCTTTGGCATTAGTGAAAAATTCACATTTATCTTAGGAGTGGTGAATAGTGACATGAAACAGCTAGCATATGAAAGGATTCTTAATGTAATTTGAAGGTGGTAGCTTCTGAAACCTTTGATTAAACCTTTCTTTAATCAATGGGCTCGGTGTTTTTATTTCCTTTTGAGATCTGTTAGCAATGAACTGAACTCTTATTTAAAACCAATTCTTTCTTAATGGCCAAGAGAAAGTATATTACTTAAAGATATGCCTAATTTTCTGATCAAAAATAAAACAAAACAAAACCTGTAATTTTATTGCAAAGGATTAAGCATGAAGGCAGTACCTAAGGACTGAATGTATATTTCTTTATTTTTTTCTTTTTCTTCCTGAGAGCTCACATTTTACCAGTAATTTGGTCTCTCTGGAAACAAAGGGCACCAGTTTAAACACTCTACAATGATGTTTACTCCTGTTGCAGTAGCTGTTCCTTATCACACTGGGTGCTGGCAGGAAGATTAAAAAAATCATGGGAATTCTGGACAGATGGCTGATAGAGAGCATCAGAATCTAAGATGGTAATGATTAAAACACACACGTATATACCGCTGGATATTCAGAGACAAAGAAAAGCCAAAGATAGAGCAGCAAACGCTGAATATTGCCTGAAGCAAGGTCATTTAGTGTGAAATAAACAAAAGGACAAGTCAAAGGTAAAGGAATAATTATATAATTCTGCTTCATAAGCCATGTTAGAATAAATTCTGCACAAAAGGACCAGACATTCTTTTCACTGGAGACCTTGAAAGGTTTGCATTACATCACAGGGGGCTAGAGAAGAGACCATCAATTTTCACATTCCCTAACGAAGAATGAATTTAGACAATTTTCTCTTAGATGCTCTGTTTTTATTTGCTTCTTTCAGTTTTGACATAGAAATATCCTTTCTTTACTTTTACATTAATGTTAAGGTTAAATGTTTTCAGAACCAACTGATGACTGTCAAAATATAAAATAACACTAGCTTTATATTTGTTTTGATTTGTGTAAAATGTATTTGTACAAGTTTTTAAAAATTTATTATAAGAGCACCACATGACAGAGTACTACTGAGAACTCACTGCCTTTTAATGTGAAACTCCTTAATGACACAAATGAGATTCCTAGGAAAAATATCATTATAAGGTTTATTTTCCAAAATTAAATTTCTTCAGGCTCAGATCTACCTACTTGTTTTTTAGAACTGGTAATGCATAACAACCATAACATTGAGTGTCAAAATATTAAGGGGAAATAAGATTATTTGCCTTTAATATCATCTTTTCTTGGCACCAAGTGTTCTTGTGTTGACATGCGGTGTGTTGGACCTGTGGAAAAAGGACACACAGAATTACTCCTTAGAAAGCATCTTCTGACCTAAGTGGTTCACTTGAGATCCATAGGCAGTAACTTCTACAGCCTCACACCATTGAATAATCCTTCATCCAACTAAACTAGGTTTAACTATGAGACTGTTTCATGACACAAATGTTATCTTTTGAATTGCCAACGGATGGTTATGACCAAGATGCCTTAACATTCCCCTCAAGTCCACAAAACATGTTTCTTCCTGGCCATTGGCCCCTGACAACCCTTTTCTTAGAGCATTTACTTTTGAAAACTTGCTAGTGTAAATTCTTTCTCTGCCCCTTGGAAGTGTAAGTCTTCTCCTAGCTCTTGCCATTTCTACAACCCAGGAATATCTTTCTCAAGGGCCCGGGAGCCATTTCTCTGAAATGTAATAATCATGAAAGATAGCACCTCTAACTCCTAGTCTCTGGGAAGGTAGGAGCCTAACTTTCTTAAGTGCCAATTAGCAAACACAGATGGCCGAATCACATTAACCAAACTCCCCTCTAATGTCCTTTGGTACTTTTCACTAGCTCACCCCGGGGCTTAAAATCTCTACCACTTTTGTTTCAGTGTAGTTGAGTTCCATCTCTTTCCTTTATTGCAGTAGTCTTAAATAAAATCTTCCCTGCCTAACTAGTACCACGCAATTTGTCTTTAACAGTTCCTTGGTAGATATTATAAGTTGTGGTGAATCACAGAAAAAAAAAAAACTTTGAGGACTTACATGGGTTGGGTAGGAGTGGGGAGGAATTCCAACCACTCTGTTAGTCACTTTAATTTTGAAATAAATCTTTAGAAGATTTTAATAATATCATAAATATAATTTGAAAATGAATAAAAATCAGCTCCTTTCCTTTTTTGAAACAGTTAAGTTTCCTTTTTTGAAAGGATTAAATTGAAAGGCAGCTGTAAGTAAACTGATAAGTTGCTGCCATTCATGTCCTTTCATTTTACTGCCAAAAATATGATAAAATGATCTAATTAGATCTGCTCTTTTTCTGGACACTGTCCCTTGGAGTCTCCCAGCAGGCATTCATCACTCTATTTCTACTGCTTGGCACACTACCAGGCTCACTGAAGAATCTCAATACATATTTATTAAATTGAACTGTTATGGGCTTCCCTGGTGGTGCAGTGGTTGAGAGTCCGCCTGCCGATGCAGGGGACACGGGTTCGTGCCCCGGTCCGGGAAGATCCCACATGCTGCGGAGCGGCTGAGCCCGTGAGCCATGGCCTCTGAGCCTGCGCGTCCGGAGCCTGCGCTCTGCAACGGGAGAGGCCACAAGAGTCAGAGGCCCGCGTACTGCAAAAAAACAAACAACAAAAAAAAACTGAACTGTTACTAAGACTCATTTTTCTGAAATTTGTATCTCACTATGTTCTTTCCTAGTTGTACATCTATCAACATCAGAGTAAAATGCAAACCTTTAAGCTTGCCATTCAAGACATTTTATCATTTGGCTTCTTTTTACCTCTCTATAGTCAACAATTTATTCTTTTCTTTGGTTCCTTTGTTCAGTATCTCCAGGGCCTCACAGAGTCTCTAGGATATGGTAGACACAGTGTTCACCATTGTCCCTGGACCTCTTGCAGCCCTGCCTCACCTATTGGTCTGGACCTTCTTGGACACTAATAACTATCTGTATTAAACTTCAATTTGCCACAGATTCTATGGTTACTCTATTTTAAACCTCTTTTATATTTATCTAAACTTTTTCAACAGCAATGCCAGAATTAACTCCCCGGATCAGAAATTCACTTTACAGATCTCCTCTTGTGCCCTCTCCCCTTAATTAGCACAAGTAATTAAGTCCTATTGTGCTTTGTAGATAAACCTACTTAACCTATGGTAAATCAAATGGTATTTAGAGTCAAAGTAAATTTGAGTTGGAATCTTGTTCTCATCCTTTACTAGCTATATGATTTAGGACAAGTAATTTAAACTATAAATTTCATAGAAACTTGTAAACTTCTGAGAATAATATCTACAACATAATTTTGTCATGAATTTTGAATGAGAAAATGCATGTAATATGCTTAGCACAGTATTGTATCCAGAGATTCTGCTCAGTAAATGTAAACTGCAATTATGATTATAATTATTATTACTTTTTTTTTTTACAAAGAATTTTTATAGTGTAGTAACTTGTAATTTTTTCTCTAGTGTTGATGTTTTTGTGTGTGATAGACATGGGACAAAATTTTGACAACAGTTTCTAAACCCATTTCCAATTGCCTTTAAAGATAATGAAATCTTCCTTTCAAGTTCATCCTGGCATCAACATGAACATACTTTCAATGGTTTTTAAAAAATTGTTTACAGACTAAATCTCAGAGATGGAGGTATTTACATTTTATAACAGCAAATAGAAGTCGGCAGAATCTCTTTGGTAATTTAAAGTTTCAATATGATTGGAAAGTCTTAGCATATTTCCTGAATAATATAAAAATATTATGTGTATATATAATTTCTATTTAATTCTGCAAAGTAGGCTTAAGAGATTCCAGGATTACCCCCAGGTCACACTAAGACCACCCAAAATTAGACATGATCTTTGGGTGGTGTTGGTACTTCCCTAGTCTATTAAGAATTCTTTAGAAAATACCAAATCCACAAAAGTGGAATTGTCTGTTTATTTTTCACATTAGGAGGAAGTTTTATTCTGAACTGGTTCAAGTAATGGTTTTAATAACATGGTTATTCTCTTAGTCATTTCTCACAATACTGTGAAAATGGAAAACAATGCCCTCATTTAGCTTGGGAAGGGGGGAAGCAGTGGCCAATGTTGTTAACAACAGCAGTAACACAAGACTTTGGGTTTGTTCTTTTCTGAGATAATATCAGAATGGTCATCATGTCCTACTTAACAAAGAAACGACATACTAGATAAGCGAACTCTTCCAATATTTGTGACTGAATAAACCTACATGAAATACATTTCTTTAGCATTTTTCCAACACATTCATATATATAAACTATAAAAAAACCCCTCAACACTATAAAAATAAAATTTGTTGCTAATGGAGGAATGAAATATTCTAAGGAATGGAATAATTTAATTATGCAACTTCTCTCTTTACATTACCACATTAATAATAAAACATGCACTCACTCTCTTTTACCTAGGATTATGTTATATATATTCATATGAATAAACTCTGGGCTTACAAAGCAGTATCTAGAGTTTCTGTATTAAATATCAATGATAAAAAGGGTATAATTTTTAGGCATGCATTTTTTAAAGGACCGTTTTAGTTTTCAATTTGCAGTTTATTCTCAAGTCTTGATATCTTTATTCTGAAACAAAACAAAAGACATGACAGAACCAGATGCCTTAGCTTGTGTCATTTTCTTTGAGAAAGCAATATTCACTAAAGAATCAGAGCTATCATTTTCTTGACATGGGCAAGGATGGGGGTGGGGTGGGAATGGCAGGTGTAAACCTAAGCCAGAAGCAAAATCCCTCCTATATCCAAAGTGTGCTACATAAAACGTTCAAGTACATTGTTTTTATAAATGGAAGTACCCTCAAAGGCAAAATTTAAAGACCTTTATCTTTTGAGATTCCAACTTTAGAAAACTGTCTCTCTTGATGTGAATTGCTGAGATAATTATAAATCTCTTGCTCTTTAAGATGCATAGCTTGAACTTAAAATAAAATTGAGAAGTAATTTGAATGTAATATTGAACGCATATTGTAATATTATATTTTGAATTTCTGATATCTGACACCAAAAAGAAAAAAGTTAGAAAAATAAATTATTCCCAAATGTTCATTATATTCTTATTAAATAAAATACACTTTATTTACATAAATCTGAATATAATAAACAAACATTGGTAGGTTAATGTCCAAAGATCAGAGAGATGACTATTTTCTGCAAATTCTGTTGAGTATGTGGTGACTTTAGTTCAGGGTATGGTAAAAATATTTACTGATTGCTTACTATTTTACAGGTACTCTCCTAAGTGCTTTGGTGTCAGTGAACAAAACAGATTAAAGACTGTTTCCTTCGTGAAGCTGATGCTCTAGAACACAACTATTTAAAAACATTAATCACTTTAATAAAATTTAAATAAAACCTTAATATTTAAAAAATTTTAAAAACTCTCAAATTGGCTGTTAAAAAAAGCAACACAAATCAACAGCTCCTTGGTCTTCTCCCAAAGCACTGATTTTTGTATTACAATTAATTGACAGAACAACCCAAAATAACTGCTAATGTTCTCACCTGTTCATGAATATATATATATATAAAGAATATAACGTAGAGTCAACATGAAATATTTAAAGATCATATTCTAGGCCTTTTTTTCACTTTAAGTAGATTTATACTGTTGGAGCATAATTGAATAAAAGTTGGATCTTTTTTATGCCATGATTTAACGATGCAATTTTTAGATCCAAATTAGTCTTATTTTTCCTAATGTTCCTTAAATCCTTCTCTGGTTTGGAAGCTACAGAAATGTATGGTAGTAGCCAAAAGGGAAATTTCCCCAAATTTGTAGTTGATTATGTAACCCAGAAGCAAATTTGTTTTATAATCCTATGGGCAATATATCAATACCATATTTGGCATTAGCGGTCTTTCCCTTCAAGAGTATGAGTTCTCAAAAATGAAATTAATATTCTAGCTATTGAAGTTATTTAAATTTCAAAGGATTTAGGACCATTCAATTCTATAAGTGAAAACGTAAGAAGCTACATTTACCCCTAAGGTGGACACAAATAATTTTATTTCCAAATTGCAATAGGAAACTTTGAGTAATAATGAAACATTGCTTACATTGTGTGGCATATATGAAGCTTCATAAAAAAATGAAGGAATCTTGACTACTGAAATAATATGGTATAAAGACAGATAATATGCTTATTTTCTAAAAACTCTTTATCTCAAGTGTTGTGGACTGTTTAATGACTCAGAATGGCAAAATTGTGAGCCTTATATGAGCTCCATTTTTACAAACAGAATATAAAGGATATTGGTTTACGTGGCAGTTCAGATGAGGTCATTGGGCATCAAATATTCCTCTTGAAAAGTTTATTTAGGCACAATGGGTATCTATACATAGGTAAAAAGACCTGACTTTTGGACATTTTTATTTAAACCATCAAACTGCCACAACCCAGTTCCATACAGGCACAGTATTCACCTGTGTTTCTCTCTCTTTCTCTCTCTCTCCCTCCCTCCCTCTCTCTCTCTGTCTTTCTCTCTCTCATGTTTGGCCATAGGGGTAAGGCTATCAGTAAAACAGTACAATGTTTACTTAAAATAATGAAAAACAAGTCATTTTACTTTTCAATATTTTTCAATGTGTAACTATTGTAAGTGGATAGCTGTTTTCCACAAATAGAATAAAGCTAATATTATTTGCTTGAACTTTCCAGAAGAAAGGGTAATAAGAGAAGATTCAGAATATTTTTGCTAGGCTTTGTTGTTTTTCCATTTGATCCGGGTTTGTTTCATCCTGACTTGACAACCTGATGGATTCTTTCAAAGGCTACCAGCCCAGAAGAAAATATCTCTTAAAATATTGTGAAATTGTGTTTCTCAGAAAGACCTTTTCTTTTTTAACCTTTCTAAAAATGTTAAAAAAAGTTAACCTTTTAAAAAGGTTCATCATCAATCTGAGGACTATAGCCCATATTTGGTGGCAAGAATTGCTTGTTTGCTTATTTATTTATTTTGGTGTTGGTTTCATTATCCCTCATGTTTCCTGTAAACTATGGCATGGCATTTCCTTTTCACCAAAAGGACATTCCAAAACTATGCATTTTCTAATTGGATCATCAATATATTAATTCTTCCAAATAGATTTTGAAAGCATACTCTGAGGTACACAATCAGGGTAATGGTTTTCATGATAGTCCATCAAGGTA
Organism: Globicephala melas; assembly: GCF_963455315.2. NCBI lineage: Eukaryota > Metazoa > Chordata > Mammalia > Artiodactyla > Delphinidae > Globicephala > Globicephala melas. The sequence continues at coordinate 42,796,727 of NC_083323.1, forward strand.
ATCTGTTTATTTTATCCTTGTTTTCTAATTAAAACATTCTGCCTGTGAATTTGGGGCTTTTGAGTTGAAAGGTGAAAAAATTGATTACTATGTTTATTTTTACTGCTAATTTTTAAAGAATGCATCTCTCAAACCCCTATCCATGTTCCATAATGCAGTGCTTTTGCCTACAGATGCTAGAGCATAGTAGTAAAACTGTCACTCTTTGCAGATGATATGATATTATATATAGAAAATCCTAAAGATGTCACCAATAACTACTAAAGCTCATCAATGAAATTGGTAAGGTTGCAGGATACAAAATGAATGCACAGAAATCTCTTGCATTCCTATACCCTAATGATGAAAAATCTGAAAGAGAAATTAAGGAAACAATCCCATTTACAATTGCAACAAAAAGAATAAAGTACCTAGGAATAAACCTATGTAAGGAGGTGAAACACTTGCATTCAGAAAACTATAAAATACTACTGAAAGAAATGAAAGATGACATAAACAGATGGAGAAATATACCACGTTCTTGGATTGGAAGAATCAATATTGTGAAAATGACTATGCTACCCAAAACAATCTGCAGATTCAATGCAATCCCTATTGAACTACCAATGGCATTCTTCACAGAATTAGAACAAAATATTTTACAATTCATATGGAAACACAAAAGACCCTAAATATTCAAAGCAATCTTGAGAAATAAAAATGGAGCTGGATGAATCAGGCTCCCTGACTTCAAACTATACTGCAAACTATAATCAAGACAGTATGGTACTGGCACAAAAACAGAAATATAGATAATTGGTACAGGATAGAAAGCCCAGAGGTAAACCCACGCACATATGGTGACCTAACTTATGACAAAAGAGGCAAGAACATACAATGGAGGAAAGACAGCCTTTTCAATAAGTGGTGCTACGAAAACTGGACAGCTACATGTAAAAGAATGAAATTAAAACAGTACCTAATACCATACACAAAAATAAACTCCAAATGGATTAAAGACCTAAATGTAAGACTGGACACTATAAAACTCTTAGAGGAAAATATAGGAAAAACACTCTTTGACATAAACCACAGCAAGATCTTTTTTGACCCACCTTCTAGAGAAATGGAAATAAAAACAAAAATAAACAAATGGGACTTAATGAAACTTAAAAGCCTTTGCACAGCAAAAGAAACCATAAACAAGATGAAAAGACAACCCTCAGAATGGGAGAAAATATTTGCAACGGAAACAACAGACAAAGGATTAATCTCCAAAATATGCAAACAGCACATGGAGCTCAATATCAAAAAAACATACAATCCAATTAAAAAATGGGTGGAAGACCTAAATAGACATTTCGCCAAAGAAGACATGCAGATGGTCAAGAGGCACATGAAAAGATGCTAAACATCACTAATTACTAGAGAAATACAAATCAAAACTACAATGAGATATCACCTCACAACTGTCAGAATGGCCATCATCAAAAAATCTACAAACAATAAATGTTGGAGAGGGTGTGGAGGAAAGGGAACCCTCCTGCACAGTTGGTGAGAATGTAAATTGATACAACCACTATGGAGAACAGTATGGAGGTTGTTTAAAAAACTAGAAATAGAACTACCATATGACCCAACAATCCCACTACTGGGCATATACCCTGAGAAAACCATAATTCAAAAAGAGTCATGTACCACAATGTTCATTGCAGCTCTATTTACAATAGCCAGGACATGGAAGCAACCTAAATGTCCATCGACAGATGAATGGATAAAGAAGATGTGGCACATACGTACAATGCAATATTACTCAGCCCTAAAAAGAAATGAAATTGAGTTATTCTTAGTGAGGTGGATGGACCTAGATTCTGTCATACAGGGTGAAGTAAGTCAGAAAGAGGAAAACAAATACCGTATGGTAACACATATATATGGAATCTAAAAAAAAAAAAATGATACTGATGAACATAGTGCCAGGACAGGAATAATGAAGTAGACATAAAGAATGGACTTGAGGACATGGGGTGGGAGGGCGAAGCTGCGGTGAAGTGAGAGTAGCATCGACATATATACACTACCAAATGTAAAATAATTAACTAGTAGGAAACAGCAGCATAGCACAGGTAGATCAGCTGGGTGCTTTGCAACAACATAGAGAGTGGGATAGGGAGGGTGGGAGGGAGGCGCAAGAGGGAGGGAATTAAAAAAAAACCCAAAAAACAAAAATCTACAGATGTAGACAAGTATGTTTACTATGTACTACATACATCAGTTTCATAAATAAAAACCCAACCAATTGGTTGTTCATTAACTTAGAAATTGCCATCTCTGGGCACACAAACTTAATTTTCTACTTTCTCAGAAAGAAAAAAAATGGTGAGAAAATGAGTAACATTCCAGAAGGATATTCAACTTTTTCTTTTTTTTAGGAGGACAAGCTATTTTTTTCACACTAGAAGCATCTATAAGCATAGAAACATTGATAGGTTGCTCATAACCTTGACATCATTTTAAGAAAAATAGTTCAGTACTTGAGAGCTGAAACATAATTAGGTCAATGATACAAATTTAAAACTTTATCCTTTAGAAATATCATATCATTCAGATTTTCTCATCTTCAGACTAGTCTTTTCCATCTTTTTAACACTCAGGACTAGTCAGGACCAATAATTCAGATTATTATTAGAAATAATTGGAAGTTATATGCCTTTGGGAAATTGTTATTTATTTAGACAAATTAGTTAGATGACCAATGTATCTCCTCCAATTAGTTGTGAACTACCTAGGAGGAAGAGATACATCACGAGCTGTTTTAATTAGCAACAACAATAAGGGATATTACAGTCCTAGGATGAATCCTAGATACAGACTTTGGGGCACACATATAGGTACATTCAAATGGGTTTGACTCTGGATCTGGTAAGCACTAAGAGAAGAGAATCTGGGAATATGGGAAAAACAGCCCTGTAGATGAGAAAGCCTGGTGAGTGATATGAGCAGAGGTTAAGCAAAGTGATCCTTCACTGCAGCTTTACTGGAAGCTCTGTCATCTCTAATGCTGGGTTTTCCAATGTTTCCTTTATGGGAGTGCTTTTATTTCAGGATATTGCCACTGAGTAATGGAAAACCCTAACTACTGTGCAGTAAACTAACTGGTGCGGATTTGATAACAATGCCAGTCACTGATGTGGGTGGAGAATCTGTGCAAGTTGTTAATGAAGGTGAGAATTCAGAAGCTGAAAATTGCTGATAGACACATAAGTAAAAGCTTGTGTAGTAGTTTACCTTTACACTGTAACAAATTTTCACAAATGCAGTGATTTAAAAAACACAAACTTATATTACAGTTCTGGAGATCAGAAGTTTAAAGTGGGACTTTCGGGGCTACAGTCAAGGTGCTGGCAGGGCTGTGTTCCTTCTAAGGTGTCTAGAAGGAAATTTGTTTCTTTGCCTTTTATAGCTTCTAGAGGCCACCTGTATTCCTTGGCTCAAAGCCCCTTCCTGCATCCTCAAATCAAGCAGTGTAGCATCACTAAATATCTCTGACTCTGACACTCTTCTGCCTCCTTTACTTCGAAGGACCTTCGCAATTACATTGGGATAATCTAGAATAATCTCTCTACTTTAAAATCAGCTGATTAGTAAATGTAATTCCATTTATAACTTTAATTCCCTTTGCCAGGTATTATAACATAACATATTCATAGGTTCCTGGAATTATCACATATGTATCTATGGGGGGACATTATTCTGCTACAGCTTGAAAAACAATGGTGGAATGAGATCAATCATTGTATCTTCCCTTTGGGGCAGGAAAGCATTTGCAAAATTAAAGAGTCATTTTGGGAAATATCATAAAGTAAAGACTGCATGGAAACAATGATATAGCCAGGAGACCGATAGAGACAAATTTGAGGGTGCAAATTGGGAGTGAATGAGGATTATGTTTTAAAGTCAGGAACAAAGGTAAAAGTGTGTGCATAGTGTTAGGTAAAAATGATAGAATTTGGTAAATAAAGGTAAAAATGATAGAATTTGGTAAATAAAGTCAGTAGAATAACATTAAAAACAAATTGAAATTTAATTAATAGAACTCTTCAAATTAGAGTTTTGAGTATTAAAATTTTGCTTCCTACTTACTTTGTAGTTACACTATTTTAGATGCTGCCTATGGTTCATTTTACAATGATAGGGTCTTTATTAGAGATTCTTACCTAGATCATACTGTGCATCTAACCAGCATCTTAATCTGGGACCTGAAAATTCAGCACTGAAATTTTCTTAGGGAAAGTCTGGATAACCAGTGCCTTTAAAAAACAAACAAAAAGCAATTATTACATTATTCTTAAGGCTTTCCCTTGGCCTGCCCTCCATAATTCTTGAAAGCAGTTGACAGCAGCTGTAGTTCTTTCAAGTGAGCTTCAGGTAGAGGGAAAAGCCCTAGCTTCCATTTTAAAGCTGGATCTCTGAGAATGATTAAGGTTTCAAGTGAATATCACAACTCATGAAAAAATCGCTGGCTGGAAAATAGGATCTGGAAATAGCAACCACAGTAAAAGTAGGTATGCTCTAGAGAGTATACCATTAAATTATTAGTACATCATTAAATTATTCAACGTCTTAATTACATTTCCTTTCTCTATCCAAGAGCCTACTAGGAAATATCTTGTGACTGTTGTCACTGCTTCTTAATGATCAAAACTGTCAAAATAGATATTTTTCTGTGCTATATTTTCTGGGCTTTTTTGTGTGTGTGATAATGAGAGACAAGGATGTAATATCAGCTAAAATGTGAAATATCCAAAAGCACTAGGTTCTTATGTACAAATATTTGGCACTGAAATCAACAACTGAGACACCCCAAAGTGTTTATTGTGATAATGTTTTTAAAGTTCCTGGAACAGAATATGCTCTAGTTTCTTTGATATTCTTAAGCAAGGAAATAGTATGCAAGTCAAGTCTTTGTGTTTTTATTTGCATAACAAGTCATTCTTTCTCTTCATCATTGCTTTGAGGGCATGGAATGTTCAACATGCTGCTCCCCAGCTCTTTGACCTCACTACCAATGAGTTTCCTTTCCGCTCCACCACCTCATTCATTCTGAGGGGGCATCTTGCTGCCACCTGTAACTGTCATTTTCAGTCAGAATTAAAGCGCATCACACTCTGATCTCAAAACTTCTCCCATTCTAGCTGCTTTGATCTATGACTTCACTGGTCTCTCAAGGCCACTGATCCCCTGTATTTCTTCCCTGACTTCAAATATCTCCAATTTCATTAGAGTCTACTATCCATATTTCAACACACTCTTGATAATACTCTCAATTCCTTGGCCTCTTCGGCTGTTTCGTCACATGCATCAAACAAACCCACAACTGAGAATAAGTTCAACCACTTGCTTTCTCAGTAAATGCACTTCACCAGTCACATACTGTTGAGACTAGTGTTGCAGCAAAAATAGAAATGAGGTTTTTCCTCTCCTGATAACCAGGAAAATAAAGGGAACAGTGAACAGGCTAGAGAAGAAACATAAACTGGCCTGAGTTAATCAGTCCTAGTTTTATTTTAACTGTTACAAATCTGTTGTGTCTGTAGTTAGATTTGTCCTTCACAAAGCTAATCTGTCACCCCTAACCCTGTGTAATTTAAATAATTTACATCCTGTACCTGGTATTTACTCTTTACTCTCCCTATAAACTCTTGTAGCAAATCACCCATGTAGCTGTTTACATTTCAGAGGGGAGGTCGTAGACCGATAACCCAGAGGCTAAGGGACCCAATTACCGGGTTGCCTGACTCCAGCGATGACTATTTTGAAATAATGCAAGAAGAAGAATGCAAGACCTTCACCATTTTGATCCTTATCAGTCACTTTGGACTGCAAACTCCCCATTAAGAATCCCTGTAATTCCCCAGGAAGGTGGGGCACAGTTCTTGAGGCTCTAGCCTACTGTGTCTTCCCTTTGCCTGGCAAAGAAAATAAAAAGCCTCTCTATTTCTTATCTTCCAATTCTCTGTCTCCGTATTTTGATTTGGCATTGGTGCACAGGGAGCCAGATTTGGCAACACTAGCCACATTGTACCACAACACAGCAAAGTGATCACCAAATTAAAACAGGTCTGAATGCAATTCAACCATTCTACTATCGAACATATGCAAATCACTGAGAAATTTATATCATCCTGAAATTTCTGAACTCCAGAAATATATTTCCAACTAGGGTTCCAATATCCTTAATTGGATGCCTCAAAGGCACCTGTAAGTCAACATCTATGAACTCACTACTGTCCCCCTAAGTTGGATCTCTTCCACTGTTTCCAACATAAATTTCCATTGCCCTCTCCTTTCCTCCAATGTAGAAGTCAGCACTGTGAATAGATTTTACGTCCTAAATATTTCTCAAATCAGTCTTCTCTCTGTCTCCACTGCCATTGCCCTAGTCAACACAGTATTGTCTCCTTCCTACTGCAATTGTCCCCAAAACCAGTGTTGCATCATTAAATTTCTTCTTCACACTGAAGCCACATGCTGTATGGTATGTAAACTTAGACATATGATCTCTTGTTTTAAAACTTCAAATGTTCCAACATATTTGGCAGGGCCCATAAACAAGGCCTTCCAGACCTGACCTTACCTTCACAGCTTCATTTTTCTCCATTTTTCCCTTTGCTATCAGAACTCTAGCCTTACTTAACATTTTTTTTGATTATTTGTTTGTTTGTTTGAAGTATAGTTGACTTTAATATATTAATATCAGTATTATAACATAGTGATTTGACATTTTTACAGATTACACACCATTCAAAGTTATTATAGATTATCATACTAAGTGAGTAAGCAAGACAGAGAAAGACAAATATCATATGATATCGCTTATATGTGGAATCTAAAAAAAGATACAAATGAACTTATACAACAGAAATAGACCCACAGACATAGAAAGCAAATTTATGGTTACCAAAGAGAAAAAGTGGGGGGAGGGATAAATTAGGAGTTTGGGATTAACATATGCACACTACTATATATAAAATAGATAACCAACAAGGACCTACAGTATAGCACAGGGAACTATACTCAATATTTTATAATAACCTGTAAGGTAAAAGAATATGAAAAATAACATATATATATAAATATATATATATACACATAACTAAATCACGTTGCTGTATATCTAAAACTAAAACAACATTGTAAATAAACTATACTTCAATAATATAAATATATTAAATACATAAAATAAATAAAGTGCAAGGATATAGCATACAAAAAACCCCAAAGTTATTATAATATTGTTGACTGTATTCCCTGTGCTGTACCTTACATATCTGTGACTTATTTATTTTATAACTGGTTTGTACCTTTTAATCCTCTTCACATATTTTGCTCATCACCGACATGCCCCTCCCCTCTGGCAACCACTAATTTCTTATCTCTATTTGTGAGTTTGTTTCTATTTTTTTTTAACATCTTTGTTGGAGTATAATTGCTTTACAATGGTGTATTAATTTCTGCTTCATAACAAAGTGAATCAGTTATACATATACATATGTCCCCATATCTCTTCCCTCTTGCGTCTCCCTCCCTCCCATCCGCCCTGTCCCACCCCTCTAGGTGGTCACAAAGCACTGAGCTGATCTCCCTGTGCTATGTGGCTGCTTCCCACTAGTTATCTATTTTACGTTTGGTAGTGTATACATGTCCATGCCACTCTCTCACTTTGTCCCAGCTTACCCTTCCCCCTCCCCGTATCCTCAACTCCATGCTTTAGTAGGTATGCATCTTTATTCCCATCTTGCCCCTAGGTTATTCATGACCAATTTTTTTTTAAATTCCATATATATGTGTTAGCATATGGTATTTGTTTTTCTCTTTCTGACTTACTTCACTCTGTATGACAGTCACCAGGTCCATCCACCACACTACAAATAACTCAGTTTCGTTCCTTTTTATGGCTGAGTAATATTCCATTGTATATATGTGCCACATCTTCTTTATCCATTCTCTGTTGATGGACACTTTGGTTGCTTCCATGTCCTGGCTATTGTAAATAGAGCTGCAATGAACATTTCGGTACATGACTCTTTTTGATTTATGGTTTTTCTCAGGGTATATGCCCAGTAGTGGGATTGCTGGGTCGTATGGTAGTTCTATCTTTAGTTTTTTAAGGAATGTCCCTACTGTTCTCCATAGTGGTTGTATCAATTTACATTCCCACCAACAGTGCAAGAGGGTTCCCTTTTCTCCACAACCTTTCCAACATTTATTGTTTGTAGATAGTTTGATGATGGCCATTCTGACCGGTGTGAGATGATATCTCATTGTAGTTTTGATTTGTATTTCTCTAATGATTAATGATGTTGAGCATTCTTTCATGTGTCTGTTGGCAATCTGCATATCTTCTTTGGAGAAATGTCTATATAGGTCTTCTGCCCATTTTTGGTCTGGGTTGTTTGTTTTTTTAATATTGAGCTGCATGAGCTGCTTGTAAATTTTGGAGATTAATCCTGTGTCAGTTGCTTCATTTGCAAATATTTTCTCCCATTCTGAGGGTTGTCTTTTCATCTTGTTTATGGTTTCCTTTGCTGTGCAAAAGATTTTAAGTTTCATTAGGTCCCATTTGTTTATTTTTGTGTTTATTTCCATTTCTCTAGGAGGTGGGTCAAAAAGGATCTTGCTGTGATTTATGTCATAGCGTGTTCTGCCTATGTTTTCCTCTAAGAGTTTGATGGTGTCTGGCCTTATATTTAGTTCTTTAATCCATTTTGAGTTTATTTTTGTGTATGGGGTTAGGGTGTGTTCTAATTTCATTTTTTTACATGTAGCTGTCCAGTTTTCCCAACACCACTTATTGAAGAGGCTATGTTTTCTCCACTGTATATTCTTGCCTCCTTGATCAAAGATAAGGTGACCATATGTGCGTGGGTTTATCTCTGGGCTTTCTATCCTTTTCCTTGATCTATATTTCTGTTTCTGTGCCAGTACTGTGCTGTCTTGATTACTGTAGCTTTGTAGTGTAGTCTAAAGTCAGGGAGCCTGATTCCTCCAGCTCCGTTTTTCTTTCTCAAGGTTGCTTTGGTTATTCGGGTTCTTTTGTGTTTCCATACACACTGCAAATTTTTTTGTTCTAGTTCTGTGAAAAATGCCATGGGTAGTTTGATAGGGATTGCATTGAATCTATAGATTGCTTTGGGTAGTAGAGTCATTTTCAAAATGTTGATTCTTCCAATCCAAGAACATGGTATATCTCTCCAACTATTTGCATCATCTTTAATTTCTTTCATCAGTGCATACAATTTCCTGCATACAGGTCTTTTTTCTCCTTAGGTAGGTTTATTCCTAGATATTTTATTCTTTTTGTTGCAGTGGTAAATGGGAGTGTTTCCTTAATTTCACTTTCAGATTTTTCATCATTAGTGTAAAGGAATACAAGAGATTTCTGTGCATTAATTTTGTATCCTGCTACTTTACCAAATTCATTGATTAGCTCTAGTAGTTTTCTGGTAGCATCTTTAGGATTCTCTATGTATAGTATCATGTCATCTGCAAACAGTGACAGCTTTACTTCTTCTTTTCCAATTTGGATTCCTTTTATTTATTTTTCTTTGATTGCTGTAGCTAAAACTTCCAAAACTATATTGAATAATAGTGGTGAGAGTGGGCACCTTGTCTTGTTCCTGATCTTTTTTTTTTTTAATATATTTATTTGTTTTTGGCTGTGTTGGGTCTTCGTTTCTGTGTGAGGGCTTTCTCTAGTTGTGGCAAGCAGGGGCTACTCTTCACCACGGTGCATGGGCCTCTCACTGTTGCGGCCTCTCCTGTTGTGGAGCACAGGCTCCAGACGCGAAGGCTCAGTAGTTGTGGCTCATGGGCCCAGTTGCCCCGCGGCATGTGGGATCTTCCCTGACCAGGGCTCGAACCTATGTCCCCTGCATTGGGAGGCAGATTCTCAACCACTGCGCCATCAGGGCAACCCGTTCAACATTTCTTATATTTTCTCCATTCTATTTCCAAGATTTTGGATCATCTTTACTGTCATTATTCTCAATTCTTTTTCAGGTAGACTGCCTATTTCCTCTTCATTTGTTAGGTCTGGTGGATTTTTGTCCTGCTCCTTCATCCGCTGTGTGTTTCTTTGTCTTCTCATTTTGCTTAACTTACTGTGTTTGGGATCTCCTTTTCGCAGGCTGCAGGTTCGTAGTTCCCGTTGTTTTTGGTGTCTGTCCCCAGTGGCTAAGGTTGGTTCAGTGGGTTGTGTAGGCTTCCCGGTGGAGGGGACTAGTGCCTGTGTTCTGGTTGATGAGGCTGGATCTTGTCTTTCTGGTGGGCAGGTCCACATCTGGTGTTGTGGTTTGGGGTGTCTGTGGCCTTATTATGATTTTAGTCAGCCTCTGTGCTAATGGGTGGGGCTGTGTTCCTATCTTGCTTGTTGTTTGGCATAGGGTGTGCAGCACTGTAGCTTGCTCGTTGTTGAGTGGAGCTGGGTCTTGGCGTTGAGATGGAGATCTCTGGGAGTTTTTCGCTGCTTAGTATTATGTGGAGCTGCGAGGTCTTTTGTGGACCAGTGTCCTGAACGTGGCTCTCCCACCTCAGTGGCACTGCCCTGATGCCTGGCTGTAGTACAAAGAGCCTGTCCTCCACATGGCTCAGAATAAAAGGGAGGAAAAAAAGAAAAAAAGAAAGAAAGAAGAAGATAAAATAAAATAAAGTAAAATAAAATAGTTATTAAAATAAAAATAATTATAAAGAAAAAAATTTTTAATAAAAAAAATAAAAAACAGGCCGACAGAACCCTAGGACAAATGGTAAAGGCAAAGCTATACAGACAAAATCACACACAGAAGCATACACATACACACTCACAAAAAGAGAAAAAGGGAAAAAAAAATATATCGTTGCTCCCAAGTCCACCTCCTCAATTTGGGATGATTCGTTGTCTATTCAGGTATTCCACAGATGCAGGGTACATCAAGTTTATTGTGGAGATTTAATCCGTTGCTTCTGAGGCTGCTGGGAGAGATTTCCCTTTCTCTTCTTTGTTCACACAGCTCCCGGGTTTCAGCTTTGGATACCGCCCCGCCTCTGCGTGTAGGTTGCCTGAAGGCGTCTGTTCTTCGCTCAGACAGGACGGGGTTAAAGGAGCAGCTGCTTCAGGAGCTCTGGCTCACTCAGGCCGCGAGGAGGGAGGGGTACGGAGGCGGGGCGAGCCTGCGGCTGCAGAGGCCGGCGTGACGTTGCACCAGCCTGAGGCGCTCCGTGCGTTCTCCGGCGGAAGTGGTCCCTGGATCACATGACCCTGGAAGTGGCACGCTGCACAGGCTTCCGGGCGGGGAGTTGTGGATGGAGACCTGTGCTTGCACACGGGCTTCTTGGTGGCGGCAGCAGCAGGCTTAGCGTCTCATGGCCGTCTCTGGGGTCCGCGCTGATAGCCGCGGCTCGCGCCCGTCTCTGGAACTCCTTTAAGCAGCGTTCTTAATTCCCTCTCCTCGCGCACCAGGAAACAAAGAGGTAAGAAAAAGTCTCTTGCCTCTTCGGCAGCTCTAGACGTTTTTCCGGACTCCCTCCCGGCTAGCCGTGGCGCACTACCCCCCTGCAGGCTGTGTTCACGCCGCCAACCCCAGTCCTCTCCCGGCTCCCGGCATCCGACCTCCGAAGCCCGAGCCTCAGCTCCCAGCCCCTGCCCGCCCTGGCGGGTGAGCAGACAAGCCTCTCGGGCTGGTGAGTGCTGGTCGGCACCAATTCTCTGTGCGGGTATCTCCCCGCTTTGCCCTCCGCACCCCTTTTGCTGTGCTTTCCTCCGTGGCTCTGAAGCTTTCCCCCTTCGCCATCCGCAGTCTCCGCCCGCGAAGGGGCTTCCTAGTGTGTGGAAACATTTCCTCCTTCACGGCTCCCTCCCCCTGGTGCAGGTCCCGTCCCTATTCTTTGTGTCTGTTTTTTCTTTTGCCCTACCCAGGTACGTGGGGAGTTTCTTGCCTTTGGGGAGGTCTGAGGTCTTCTGCCAGCGTTCAGTAGGTGTTCTGTAGGAGTTGTTCCACATGTAGATGTATTTCTGATGTATTTGTGGGGAGGAAGGTGATCTCCGCGTCTTACTCCTCCGCCATTTTGAAGCTCCTTTCCCCCTGTTTCTATTATTTTATTCCTTGTTTTGTTTTTTAGATTTCACATATAAGTGAAAAAATGTAGCGTTTGTCTTTCCCTGTTTAACTTATTTCACTAGGTGTAATATCCTCCAGGCCCATTCATGTTCTTGCAAATGGAGAGATTTCATTTTTTTTTATGGTTGAGTAATATCTATTTACCACATCTTCTTAATCCATTAATCTGTCACTGAACACTTAGATTGCTTCCATATCTTGGCTGTTGTCAATAATGCCGCAATGAACACTGGGGTGCATATATCATTTCAAATTAATGTTTTCATTTTTTTGGATAAATACCCGAGTGAAATTGCAGGATCATATGGTAGCTCTTTTTTAGGTTTTTGAGGAACCTCCATACTGCTTCCCATAGTGGCACCAATTTATATTCCCCCCAGCAGTGTTCTAGAGTTCCCTTTTCTCCACACCCTCCCCAACCCTTGTAATTTCCTGCCTTTGATGACCGCCATTCTGACAGATGTGAGGTGATATCTCATTATGGTTTTGAGCTGCATTTCCTTGATGATTAGTGATGTTGAGCATCGTGTCATGTGCCTGTTGGCCATCAGTATATCTTATTTGGAAAAATGTCTATTCAAGTCCACTGCCCATTTTTTATCACAGTGTTTGTTTTTTCGATGTTGAGTTGTACGAGTTCTTTATTGGCTATTAACTTCTTATCAGACATATCATTTGCAAATAAGGTAACTATCAACAAAACACAAAGGCTGCCTATACTGAATGGGAGAAGATATTTACCTTTGAAGAGGTTATACTGTTCCTCTGTTTGAATGCTTCCTGCCGATTTCATCTTCCCCACCACTTAATTTCTTTTTTCTTCATATTTTAATTCGGTTATTACTTGCTTAGGGAAATTTCCCTGGCATATACAAGCAAGTAAATGCCCAATTTAGAAGTTTAATAGTATCACCAGCTTTTTGACATAGCTTTTATCACAGGTTTAATTTTACAGCCTTGTATGCTGCTTAGATTGATTTCTCATTGAATACAAGGTGAGCTCTCTAAAGATACAAAATACAATGGAGTTGCAAGAAACTCCTCTAATACTAGTAGATTAGCCTATTAATGCCATCCTTGGTCTCATCCTGAAATATATGCAAGTAGCAGCCTAAATTTTGAGAGTGTGGCTGGTAAGAAGTAAAGAGGTTCTTTTGGCCATTGCTACATGACCAAAAGTCAAATCTGCCTTGTGGTTTGTCCAACAGAGATTTTAGCTATATTGTTTAACCACTGCAATATACTACTTTAAACAACCCAAACAAACAAAACTCCTTTTCCATTTTCTTTCTTGTTGATTAACCAATCATTCTAATAATTGGATCTTTTCCAATCAACTTTAATGTTATCATGACTAGATTGAAATTTTATTGTGAGATTACATGAATGCCAGCTGCTTATCTGCTTGCCTTGACTGCTACCAAATGCATAGCTCTTAGCTCTTTGTTGATTATTTGCTCCATTTCTACTTGGATAGATTACCTGAATTTTGTATGCTGATTGAAAATTTAGGTTAGAATCACAACCACCACCACTGTATTATTTATTTGTTCACGTACTATCTGCTGCTTTCTCACATGGAATTTCCTGGTTTTGAACTTATTCTCAAAATTACTTTGTTCTGATTATTCACCATTCAAATATCTAACTCTGGCCTCTTTCTCATGTATTCAAAACTGTATTTTGACTCTGCATAATTCCACCGGTCAGTCAGTACACTCAACTCCCATACTGTGTGGTGATGGAAGGAATTTTCTGCTATTGAGGTATAGGGAAGGCATTATGAATTATACATGCTTTAACCTAAAGTTTTTGCAACTAGAACAACCTGTTTTGTAGCCTATTAAACATTCATTGTGTATCTGTTTTAACCATTAAAGAAAAGAATGCATTTAAAAATCAAAATGGAGTAACTTGTTCAGGCATTCAGAATGGAGCTGGGTGGCCATTGTGGACATGGTTTCAGACATGTTCCTGCATCACTGAGAACATGAATTTTCTGAACTATATCAAACTCAAGGACACGGCAAGGCATTCTTAAAACAATATTGCTAGCAGCTGCTAGCTGCAAGCTTATGCTCTCAAGTTCACCCCTTGTAACTATGCAACCATTTCGGACCCCAACCAATCCTTGTTTAATAAGCACCCTTACTTTTTGCCAGCTCCAATCCTAATTCTTGAAAAATAGTCTACGTAATTTTGCAGGTTTTGCCTTTTATAAGCCTCCCTCATTTTGTAGTCCAGAGTTTCTTGAATCTGTGTCTTCCTGGCTTATTGTCCTCAGTTTGGTTCAAATAAAACTCTTTCCTATTCCTATTATAGTTTGTTTATTGATTATTTCCATCAGCAATGGCTTGTCCTGTGGCTATGCAAGAATTAATGGTGCCAAGTATGAGGCTCTAGCAATCATTATTCATGCTTAGCAATTATACCATGACATTTGTGTAGTGTTTAAAAGTTTGCAAATCTCTTCACTTAAAATATTTTATTTGATCCTCTCAATTACTCTTAACGAGTGGTAGGATTATAATTATCATACTACCTGGATAGGAAAATTAAATTCAGAAAAAGTAGTCAACCAAAGTTTTATCATTATTAACTAACAAAACTGGAAGCCATTTTTTAAAAAATAAATTTATTTATTTATTTTTGGCTGCATTCGGTCTTAGTTACTGCGTGCGGGCTTTCTCTAGTTGCTGCGAGTGGGGGCTGCTCTTCATTGTGGTACGCGGTCTTCTCATTGAGGTGGCTTCTCTTGTTGCAGAGCACAGGCTGTAGGCGTGCAGGCTTCAGTAGTTGTGGCACGTGGGCTCAGTAGTTGTGGCTCATGGGCTTAGTTGCTACGCGGCATGTGGGCTTTTTCCAGACCAGGGCTTGAACCTGTGTCCCCTGCATTGGCAGGCAGATTCTTAACCACTGTGCCAACAGGGAAGTCCCTGGAAGCCAAATTTTGATGTTCTCATTTGAAGTTCAATGCTTCTTCAGTAATAATTTCACTTTCTGCTAATTCTTTTCAATTTATATATAAAAATATCATTCCATTTTGGGGACATTTATAAAAGATCCCAAATCTACATTTTTTCTACTTGGAAATCATTTTGAGAATATCTGACCAGCATGCAGTGAGCCATTAAAGAAAATGAAAGAAAAATGAATGTGTACCAAAAGAGGCCAGTCTTTCGCGGCATAAAGCCACAAAGGATAACTGACTTGCCTGAGCATCGTTAAATGTAGTCTTAAAATCTTGCACATCAAAGTAATGTAGTCTCCTAGGAATTACATGGAGACTCAGGTTGCAGCGGACTATATAGCTATGTATCAGGTGAAACTATTAAGATAATAGTCTCTAGGTTTCCATACAGTTTCTCACAACAAGCTTTATTTCCAGAGGCATTAAAGTGTGATTTTATAAGGTAAAGACACTTAGCCTCAGAAAAATAAGTTTATACATAAAATCAAGAGGTTCTCAAGTGCAACAGAAGATAAGGCTAGCCCTCCAGGAAAACTAATGTATAATATAGCACCACAGATAATATTATTATAATTGCTATTGCAGGTAACTATGGAATGAGAGTTTGGAGCTTTTTATTTTTTTGGTGGTTGTTTGTGCTTAAGGATGAATAAAGTAGACATACAAGTTACTCTTAGTTGATTCTGTTGCTTCTGAGAATTAAGAGTAATTTTTACTATATATAATTTTATATTTCATATAACTGTGCCATGTACATTATTAGACCTATGTATTTGAGGTAACATTTTGAGTTGTGTCATCCTTCACTGCTTATTTGTTAATATACTTCACCAAGATTTCACTAGGAGAAGGTCTGGAAACAAGAGAATGTAACACCCAGTGCCTGTTCTCAAAAAATAAACAAAGCAGTTTTAGAAAGATATGAAGTAGCTAAAGAAATGTTTCCAAATGTGGTTCCATTCCCAAATGACTGGTATAGGCATTAAGAATGCTACAAGAATTCAGAAAAGGGAGCAAATACTAAAGAGTAAACTAGTCTAGTAGTGAAGATTTCACTTTGTTGAGTTTGAGGGAAATACAGGCCTCAGAAGAATGTAACAGAAGCATACCCTGTATGGCAGGGCTATGTTTCAGCAAAACTATAATGAAATACAGAAAATCTAAGAGATATTTAGAGATATGCATGATCCAGAAGAAAAATGGAAAAAAAGGCTTTTGGGGCACATTTATAAGAAAGAATGATCTGAATGTTATTCCAACAGCTTGCATGGGAACATGCATTCTTGAAAGTAGCCTGAGAGTCAAACAACAAAATTAATAAGGCGTCTATACTACGGTGCTCATTTGGCTAAGGCAAGGAGTATCATGCCTGTATCACACCTCTATCACATGAACTTTGGGAGGCAAATACATATATTATGTTTGAATAAAGTGGGTTAATGTAAGAAGAAAGGAAGTGGTTGAGCATGTGGCTAACTGGAGAGTATATTAAAATGTCTTCTAAATCAAACTTTAAACTGTGCTAACCAACAAAATATATCTGTGGCCCACAAGGAGCCGAGCCTACAACCCTTTCTGCACTATACCTGTCTTGAAGGTACAGGAGGTACTTTATGTATCTCAGTATCCTCCACCTTGGTATAATATTTGAAATATATCAGTGTGGCTTGAGTGAGTAAATGAATGAATGAACTCGCTTAAAAATCAGCCCCTCTTCTGAGCATGCCAGTGAAGCAATTCACTGCTTATGAGAGACTCTTGGTTTCTACTCATATACACAAGTCATCCCTAGGTAATATAATAGCTAGTTTTTTTACCTTGTTTAATTTACTTTTAATAACCCATGATATAGTCAGAATTGGGATTGTTCTTTCCACTTTATAGAAGGAAGAAAATGAAACTCAGAGGAGTTTTGTGAGATGGCCAAGGTTATTTAGCTAAGATGAAAATCTTAAGTAGCAAAGATGAAATTCAAAATTTTGTGTATTTATATGTGTTTGCCAATTTCTTCTGGCAATAAACCAATTACGAATTTTACTGAGACCTAACCTACATGCTTAGTGCCTTATCATATAAAAACATAATGTATATACAGCACCAGAATTTTCAGGAATTACTAGATGTTTTACTGGAATATTTTCCACTAGCTTCTGAGACAGCGGTCTATGAAGAAAATAGAATGGCTTTTGGTTTGAGGCTGCATTGCAGTGTTGTATGTCACAGGATTTTTGAGATCTGTGAACATTTTTCTTCAACAAGGTCTATTTTACAGATGGCACAGTTAATAGAGTAACCTGCTTGCTTAGAGTGACTTGCTTAAGGCCTCTGATTCTCATCCAGTCAGTACCCCATTGCCTACCGCCTTAGAGACACACTGATCTAAGAGGGTAGTCCGGAAGTCTCAAGAATGCTGAAATCTGCTAAGATTGGAGGTGAGATCATTTTAGGGTAAAGCAACCTCCTTTGTGTCCCATTTATTTCAAGGAGCATTTTAGAGACTTATGCACTATCCATTTGCAGAAATGCATCGCCCTTCTCCTTCAAATTTACGATCTATGTCCTCAAAGAATTCACATCAATATGATGACCAAGTGACTCATCTCCCTATGTCTTATTCACTTATAACTGTCACTTTGAGAAACACTTACCTCATTCCACCTTCCTAATATATCCTGGATCCCCTGTGGTACAAATACTGCTAAAAATTCTTTAAAATACCTTTAAATAGAACAGTAGAAATGGAAAAGCCAGTCTGTTAGACTTTCCAAATACCAGGTTGCTTTAATCTACCTAAAAAAATAACAATTTATAACAAGTGAGCAAAGTGAACACAGCTCTAGAAGCTAGAGGAATTTTTAAAAAAATCACTTGTGTGTTTTCTATTATGATTTTTGTGAAAAAGTTCTCTTAAAAGTTACCTCATTTTCAAAATTCATCAACTACAGCTGAAGTTTTAAGGTAGTCTTGGTTTAATTGTCTCAGAAGTTGGGGAGGGAGGAAGAGTCAGAGCAGAGCCAAACTCAATGGAGAATGGCAAAAACATTGGCTTTGCTGTATGTATTTGATCAATGGACAGCAAAGAAATGATAAAAATGACAACAGCATTCATATGAAAATATTAATGGAAATATTTCAATGAAGATAGATTGCACATTTTATTATAAGTAAAATCATTTAAAAACACTACCTGATTTTTTTTAATTCCTATTTTTCTCTTTTTTTTCTTGTTCTTTTTTAAAAAAATTTTTCACGTGGAGGGAGATGCAAGAGGGAGGAGGTATGGGGATATATGTATATGTATAGCTGATTCACTTTGTTATACAGCAGGAACTAACACACCATTGTAAAGCAATTATATTCCAATAAAGATGTTAAAAAAATAAAATATGTAAAATTTAAAAATTAAAAAAATGAAAACACTATTTGAGAAATTTATAAAGGTCTTGGATAAATGACATTTATTTTGTTAAGTGTGTTTGGAACAATTTGTTTTAATTCAGCATAAGAGAATCCATATAACAATTATTCTAAAAACATTCTTTAATTGATAATTTTTCTTATGGATCATGAATATCATATATAAGTACTGCCAAGAAAATCATTACCTTTTTACATTAAGAGCAGTTTTTTTAAAAAACTGAATAGGAAAGTAAGAACAAACACAGTAAACAACTTTATCACCTAGCAGGTGTTATCTAACTTCTCAGGGCCAAAACATCTACATTTTTCTCCTACATATTCATTTTAGTACTCATAGTGCAATAGGATGTCCAGTATCTATACTGCACCATCATGGTTTTAATCTCCTTTTCTTTGGGACCACTTTTCAGCTTGTAACATCAGAGAGTCTGTTTTTAAAGATCAGTATAAGACAACCAAGATATTGAGAACTGGAGACGAATTAAGCAGCATCACTTGAAATGTGCCATCAGAAACCTTAAACTGTCTTCCTTTCTGTAGACAGGAAAATGTTTTGAAGCCAATCAAGGAGCTGTGGCATTATGTACATTGATTGTAGCTGGGGAAGATGCCAGATTGCACATCTGCCTCTGACAGAAATTGAAAAGGGCAGTTGGTAAATGAAATGATATCAATAAATCTCAATGATAAGATGATGATAGGGGATGTCTGTGAGGAACTCCAGGAAAGGTGGAAATGGACTCATAAGTAGAAATTTAAGGTGTTAAATTATAAAATTAGGTATCTACATTATTTATTGAATCTTAGTGCCTTTAGGAAGACGATAATACCAGTGCTGGAATTTTTAGCAGTGGGGAGAAAACACTGGAGTAATAAGATTAAATAGTAGGATTAAAGGAAAGCTGGCAACCAGTGGAAAGATTGGATTTGTTGTTAGTAACCTTGGGCTAGCGTTCTGATTCAGTCAGTTACTGAGAGCCTTGTGGTCTTGGTGACCCACGCTATTTCTCTTCTCTGCCATTCTAACCCCTCACCATAACTTATCTCCAGTGTTTAAGGCTTGAGAGTCACATTTTGATCAACAGACAGCAAGTACTAATAGCTAGAACAAGCAGGCATTAAATGTCTCAAAATACAAAGAAATTCATATTCTTAAATATTAAAATTAAGAAACTTTTATTGAATGTTTACTGGAAAACAGGTCTCTTTCTATAAGCATATTAAAAAAAAAAAAAAAGCAAAACTCCATTCTCAAGTGGCACAAAGTCCAGGAGGGGAAAGAGACAATCAAAGAGGCAATGGCCAAACATTGAACAGCTATTAGAAAAATGTGCTCCATGTTCAAGTGCACAGAGATGGAAGCCAGTTAAAGAGATAACTCAGCAGAAGATGTTACCTGAGTTGAATCTTAGAGGACAGGTAGGCACTGGTCAGATGGAGAAGATGGAAAGGTTATTCCAGAAAAAGGGAACAATATTTACAAAGAAACAAAGAAAAAATGGTGTTCCATCTTAGATATAGCAAACAGTTCAGTAGGGCTGGAATGGAGCATTTGATATTATGCTTAAAAAATAAGTATAGAGGTCAATCATGATAGATTCAGTATATTTTTATTGTGGATCGTGATTTTTTTTCTATAAAGCAGGTAACATATGTTAACTGAAGAGGCTTTGTGAATTGCAGCTGCTCTTCATTTCACCTCAGTCCAGAGGTGCACTGATAAATGTTTAACAACTGGTCTCCAAGGTTGGCTAAAGAACCTGACCGTTCAAGCTACCAGCAAGGTGCCATTGAACCTGAAATTTGGAAGAGACGTGCATACTCTTTCTCTTGAGCCAGAACTAGCCAGCTCCAGCATACCACTGCCTCAGTCTTACCTTCTTAAACCAGAAAGGAGTCCTGACCTGACAGTCATTTGATTATTTAGGAGTGATGAGGATTGTGGTAGACTGGAGAATATTTTATTATCTAAAGTGGCTACTACAAAGCACAAACTGTAATCACCCAGTGTTGCCACAACTTCCAATTTTTCAAGAAATGTAGACTTACACATTTTGTTTGTGAAGTATTCCAAATCCAAATCGTAACTGTTGATAAACCATAGTTTTAAAATACTATGAAGGCTAATAGTGAATAGACCTAAGAAAACATGTCTGTCAGATACACCCAGTCTGAAGGCCTTGAGTTGGTATAAGCAATGCAAGCTTCTCCAGCTTTTAAGCTAAGTGAGTGACACAGTTCCATTGGGTGAAATTAGCTCCCAGAAGCATCCAGAGTGGCCATCTTTGTTTCATGTGGCTTTTCCCCATACCTGACCTGCTTCCAGACAAGCAGGTTTTTTGGCTCCATGTTTTCCATATGCCTTTCTTTTCACCTCTTCCTTTAAAGAGCTGACTCAGCTTTACGTTTTCGGCACTGAGTGTAGCAGAGAGGGGTGCAAAGGCTTGACTGAATAAAGCAAATAGAGAATATTGCTTGCTCTACGTTCCTCGTAGGCAAGCCCTGTAGTCCACAGCTAGTCATAAACCAGATCATGAAGCTGAATTAAATAATCAAGAATTAACTGTACCTGAGCTAGAAAATAAATTCTGTGCTACAGTGGTTTAGAATCCTTTCTTCAGGTCTGTCTCTGAGACCTTTCCTTATTAGTGATAAGCAGTGATAAGCTAGGCAACGATTCCAAGCCTAGACCCCTACTGCTTCCTACATCCGAGCTAGAGAAACAAATTACATTCCAATTTAAAAGCCAAGATTTTATCTTCTTCACCACGGTAGTTAAGCATGTTAGCTAAAACGAATGTAACTTTTGTTTTATTTAATCTTTCTGTCTTGGGAATAGCATTCATTCATTCAAGTATGCATGCATTGATGCAACAAATATGCGTTTATTAAGTACCTATTCTAAATCAGGCTCTAGAACATAAAGATATTTAAAAATATATCCCTACCTGAAGAACGCTCACAATATAGTGGGGGAAATGCTGAGAAAACACACATATACACACATACATTCACACAGTATAACAAGTGAATGGAAGAGATAAAAGCAGGTGCATTTATATTATGTCTGCTCTCAATTTCTACGCTTATTTTAGGGTCTTTTCTAACTGCTCCGATGATAATAAATAAGATAAAGGTATGCAAATATTCTTTATCTAAAAATAATCCATATTCTCTGCCAACCTCTTCACTATCCTGATCTCTGTGATATTTCAAAGTCTGTGTCCTTTCTTTTAAGAAGCTAAAAATTGGTGTGGGACTTAGAACTCTAAGAAAACCCCTTCTTCCTTTCCCTGCCCTGACTGAGTTAAGGTAGGGCTTTTTTAATGCCAGTGATGTCAGGTTCAAGGGGACATTATTTCCTGAGTCCAAACCTAGGGCACGCACATCAACAACAGAAAATTTTAATTTGTCACTGACTCAGAAAATCCAGGATTATGTGACTGTTCTATGTCTCAAAGCTGAGATTATATGTATCAAATAACTCAAAAGATAGAGCAATATTTCTTTATTCAAAGACTGAATTCTCCCAAAGGATCTGAATCATCCTTGGAATCTTTGGCAACAGGCTCTGTTTCATGTAACTGGAGATGGTGACACCTTGGTTGTTTACTGTTCCCTGGCTAGATCTCAGGAACCTGGACTGTTCCTTCTTGGGTTGCTTTCTTTTTTTCTTTTTTCTTTTTTTTCTGTAGTACGCGGGCCTCTCACTGTTGTGGCCTCTCTCTCCGCGGAGCGCAGACTCAGCGGCCATGGCTCACGGTCCCAGCCGCGCCGCGGCATGTGGGATCGTCCCGGACCGGGTCACGAACCTGTGTCCCCTGCATCGGCAGGCGGACTCCCAACCACTGCGCCACCAGGGAAGCCCCTAAGTTGCTTTCTTTAATCACCTTTCCTTTCCATTAACTTCAAGAAAGCTGTTTTCTTTATACTATTCTCTTATTCATAGAGAGAAGCAGACAAGACTCAACACATAGCTCAGCCCTGACATTTCCAATCCAGGAATAGAAAACCAGAATGCCAACTGGGAGTCTATCCCAGTAATTTTATTTCACATGACCTGGAATATTGATTTTTAAAAAGAGAAATCGCAGGAAGTTTTATATGTATCCTGGATAATACATATAACATAATTTCTTCATTCAACCCTGACACTTACTGTACCACTTGTTGCCCTTCACATCTAATTGAAGCATTAAAAAATACAGAAGAATTTTGAAGTTCCAGAACCAAGCACCATAGATCACCACATTTATCCTGGTCTCTCCCACGTTGTTTTTACACATATGAGCTAGAGCTAGCTAGTTACAAGATATTGAATCAAAAATTTACCTTTGTATTTTTATTTTATTTCAGCCTCTCCTGCGGTCATCACTTTTCTTGATCTGCCCCTTAACTTCAGTGATGAATGTCTTTACTCACTTATCTTGAGTCTGTTATTTCTTTTTTTTTCTTTTTAGGACAGAATTCTTCTAAGACCTTTTTAATATTCTTAAAAAAAATTTAATCCCATAATCATTGACAATATTCATCTTCTTTTAAGTTTTATTTTTATTTGTTTATTTATTTATTTTTGGCTGCGTTGGGTCTTCATTGCTGCCCTCGTGCTTTCTCCAGTTGTGGCCAGCGGAGGCTACTCTTCATTGTGGTGCATGGGCTTCTCATTGCGGTGGCTTCTCTTGTTGCAGAGCATGGCCTCTAGGCGCGTGGTCTTCAGTAGGTGTGGCGTGCAGGCTTCAGTAGCTGTGGCTCGCAGGCTCTAGAGCGTAGGCTCAGTACTTGTGGTGCATGGGCTTAGTTGCTCTGCAGCCTGTGGGATCTTCCTGGACCAGGGCTCAAATCCGTGTTGCATTGGCAGGCGGATTCTTAACCACTGCATCACCAGGGAAGTCCCAGTATTCATCTCTTGCCTATTTATCATATTCAAGGAGCTGGTAGCTTTGACAACTCATTTTTCATGAAATCTTGAGCGTACGTATTAGAGCTGGGGCTAGGGACATTTTTGAACAGGTAAGAGAACTAACCTGGTTTAACATAAGACCTCCGTTGGCTCTAGTGGCAAGGAATTTATGATACCAGACAGAATGTGTCAGTTCTTAAGACCACATGAATGAACGTAAAGAGGTTCCTGCCTTTCCTCTGCCCTCTGCAGCACAAACCTTTTTGATGGGTTGAACAGCTTTGCTTCTGAATTGCTCTGTTGCTTCAGCAATTAAATTTTGTAATAAGAATTCCCAAGATGACTATGCCATAAATGAGAACAAAAATTAAGGTTATAAAGATAGTTAGACCAGAATCTGAATTACTGTTTTCATAGAACCTATAAAACTTTACTGTGCAGTGCTACAGTGAAACATCAAAAGGAACATTTAACCCATACGTTAAGCTTTCCAGTTCCTTCTGGGCTACATGTTGTTCAATGAAATGAAGTACAATGCACAAGTGCTAGATGTGTGAATGTAGTGGTAAACAAAGTCACTGATCTCATGGAGGTTAAACATTAGGTAATATTTGTGACGTGATGCAAACTATATCAATTAGCATTATGATTCATAATTCAACACTGCATCTAAATCTCTTATCTACTTACCTGATTGAGATATGTTTCCACAAATATTTGTCAGCTGAGTCTTTTGTGTGATGCTCAGGAATAGTTTTCTCAGTTATTTTGAAAGGTGTTCTGCTTAATTATTTTAGCTAATATACTTGTTTGTTTTTTTAATTGATTTGCAGCCAACAATATTAATTAACCAGGCTGCCGTGAAATAAGCATTTTTAGTAGAGAAATTGTTCATTTGATTACTACTATTATTCAGTCCCTATAATTTTGCCTTTGCTATTAGCTGCTTGAAGTTATCTTCCACAGATTATTACCTCAATAATTGCTTCCTATTATTGAAGATCATCATTGTTTTAAATTTTAATTATTGTTATTATGAACCACTTTGGAATGTATGTTGAAGAGAGAGCCTTAGTAAACACATTTTTTAAATGGTTCAATATCCTAAAATTTCATATTGGAGAAACTCTGTTAATGTCCTTCAGGGAGAGATTTACATATGTATTTTTATGAGATGTATACATCTTTTAGATATTAACTTCATATGCCTAAGCACTTAACACATTTCTACAGAGCATTGGTGGTGGTCATCACAATGCACGTCTGTGACTTAATGTGACCAAAATGGAGGTTAATAACACCTGCGCATTTTACTTTTTGAAGTATGTTAGTAAATCATGCAACTGTTTTTATTGGCAGTGATATGTATCTATCAACGTAGGTAATCTCCAGCATTTTTATATTGTTCTGTAGCAAGATTCAGAGGTATTTGTAAATAGATTTATTCTACATTTGTATATATATGTATGTTTTTGTAAATATATGTATACACACATAAATAGACATAGATTATATACACAAATAATACTTGTTAATATTTTAACAACTTATGCGATACTTGCTCCAAACCATTTGTTTAAAAGAACAGGTGGAGACCATGGCTTTATGTATCTAAAAATTTACTGTCATTGAGCAAGAAATAATATTCTTTGAGGCTTCATAGCACAAAAGTGTTCCTGACATTTTCGTAGTAACTAAGGCTTTAACTAATGTGTGTATTTTATTAACAAAATAAAAGTCCTCTCATCATCATCATGCTAATTCCAAGGATGTAGATCTAATTATATATATATGCAACATCTGTTGAAGAAAGTTGATCTACTTGAAATAAATATATTTTCTCGTTCAGGCATTCATAAGATGGCTTTTGGAGTTGCCAGCAGCAATTCAGGGCATTGTTTATTCATGGTACTTACTCTAACTCTAAGAAATCTAAATCAATAGAAATTTTATCTCTACAATTGTCAGTTTTAGTAGTAGCTTGGCTTTTTTTTTTTTTTTTCCTAGAAGATGGCTGTCTTGTATTGAGCTGAAAGTTACTTTGATTTATCCTTTTGTACTCCCTTGGGTATTCTATATGAAATGTTCTAAACAAAAATGCTTGGCATTTCTGCTTGAAATATGTGTTAGCATCTTCCTCCACTTCTGCCATTTTCCTCCCTCTCTCCCTCCTCCTTTCTTTTCTTACTTTCTTTTTCCTCTCTCCCTTCCCCCTTCTTTCCTTTCCTCCACCCCCTTCCTTCCTTCTTTTTATCTTTGAAATACTTAGTACATTAACAACTTACCTGAACTGAAACTGTTGTTTGTATTTATTTTTGCCAGTTAATTATATAGAATATTTAGTGAAATAAAACTATGCTTCATAGTCATAGAATCACAGGTTATCCTTCTGGCTTTGCCTTCGTATTTATGTGATATTGGACAAGTTACACAGGTTTTATTTCATCATGTGTAAAACAGGAATATTAATTCCCATTTCTTTGGGTTGTGGTAGAGATAAGTATTTCTCAAATGATTAGTTCCCTGAAGATGCATTGTAGGTACTCAGTAAATGTTAATTCCCTTTTCATCTTGCATGAGATAGATGATACCACAGTAAGAAAGGTACGTTCTCTGCTTGTGCCTGACCAATGAAGATGAGCTGAGCACAAAAGTAATATAAACACAGACCATGTGTATAAGAGTTTCTTACAATGTATCATGAGGTTCAAAAAAGAGGCTATTATTTTTGTCAAGGAGAATTAAGAAAGGCTCCATGGAGGAAGTCACTTTTGAAACAGACCTCAAATAATAGGTTTGGGCTAAGAGGAGACATTTAAAGGTTGTTGAGCTAGTGAAATTTTCATTCTAGGTAGTGAGAATATCAAGAAGTGCTGAGAAAGTATAACCAATAAAAACAATACAGAAGGCATGCACTCTCTGTAACATGTTGGGAAATGGCGAGGGATAACTCTAGAAAATTAGTTTGAGGCCATGTTGTGAAAAGACTTGAGTTTTGGTTTTCAAAATTTGCAAATTAATTCCTGTCTTAATTTTTCTTTTTACTTTTCCTCCACTTAAAATAGCCTGACCAAGTCCATGAAGTCAGATTTTGCTTGGTTGTTTCTGATATTGAAACTTGCATATTTTAAACTAAACACTCTCTTTCCAGTTTCCACTTAATAAACTTTTGTGGTGAATGTGTAAAATAGCAGATGTTTTATTATCTTTTAAATAAATTATAAAACAAGAAATGAAAGTCTTATTTTTAATTTACCATTTTTGGAATTTTAAATTTTTTTGGTGTAGATCTGATCTTCTATCTGGGATTATTTTCCTTCAGCCAGAAGACTTCCTTTTAGCACACCTTGTAGTGCAAGGCTGTTGGCGATTAATTCCCTCATCTTTTGTTTTTTCTGAAAATGTCTCTGTATCAACTTTATTTCTTAAAAGTATTTTTGCTGGATATTAAATTTTAATTTAATGTTGTTTTCATTCAGCATTATAAATCTATTCCATTTTCTTCTGGTTTGCATTATATCTAAAAAGAAGTCGATAGAAATCTAATCCTCTGAATGTAAACTTATTATTTCTTCAAATATTTTCACCATCGAATCTCCTTTCTCTCCTTCTGTGATTCGAACCACAGAATTTTAGACTGCTTGATATTGTTCTACATGCCACTTAGGCTTTTTTTTTACTTTTTCAACCTTTTTTTTCTTTATGTTTACCTTTGGAGAGTCTTTTATTGTTTTCTACAGCGTCTAATCTGATATTAAACCCATCCAGTAAATTTTTTTTCAGGTATTTTTCCATCTCTAAAAGTTCCATTTGGTTTTATAAATATATTTTGTTTCTCATTATATTCATATTTTTCTTTAAGTTCTTAAACATAACTATGATAGTTTTTTAAAACTATATGTTAATTCTACCATCGTTGTCACGTCTGTGTCTATTTCTAATGATTGGTCATTCTCCTGGTTATTGCTCACATTTTCCTGCCTTTTGCCTTGTCTAATAAGGTTCTATTATATGCTGAGTATTGTAAATATTAAATTGTCTGATGTCTGGATTTGGTTGTTCTTCTTTAAAGATTTTGGGCATTTTGTTTTGTTTTACAATAATTTAAGTTAATCTTGGGTCAACTTGCTTTTTTGAAGATTTTAACATTTGTTAGGATGCATTTAGAATAGCTGTAACCCCTAACCATCTTAGCCCTTTTACTAAACCATCTTAGCCCTTTTACTAAAGTATGACCTTCTTGGGCCCTTTTATGACCTTCTTGGGTCTCTAATGAATGCTTGG
The DNA here is from genome assembly GCF_963455315.2 of Globicephala melas. Classification (NCBI taxonomy): domain Eukaryota; kingdom Metazoa; phylum Chordata; class Mammalia; order Artiodactyla; family Delphinidae; genus Globicephala; species Globicephala melas. The sequence continues at coordinate 42,824,439 of NC_083323.1, forward strand.
TTACTCACTAAAGTTCCTCTACTCGGTTTGGAATTTGAGTATCTCTCTGTCCTGTGAGAGCCTTGGGAATGGCTAAGTTTACAGCTCCATGGTATTCTTTGATGAGCCTTATGGAGCTTAAACCTGGTCATGCACAGCTTAGTGTTCATCCAAAGACTCAAGGCAACCTCTGTTCAAATTTCTGAAGCTCTTCTCAGCCTTCCCAAACTAGATTCTCTATCTCCTAAATTCAGTGATACAACTATGCTCTGCTTGGATTCCCTTTGCCTTCACGTGGTCTGGAATGTAGTTGTAGGCAGAAAGACAGGGTGACCATAGCGATCATCTCATTTGTTTCTCTTAGCTCAAGGATTAGAGTTCTGAGTTGCATTTTGTCCAGTGTCTGAAAAAAGTTGTTTCATATATCTTGTCCAGTTCCTAGCTCCTATTATTGGATAATTGACACAGTTTCTTGGAGGAATTGTTTTTTCATTCCTGTGTGGATAACTTCATTTTTATTTTTGCAAGAATATTTGGAAGGTGGGCTCGAGTTCAAAGGCATTGCTGTAGGCTTCAGCACAGCTATAAGGGCACAGTTTTCCCATCATGCTGAGAATTGCAAGATCCTAGTTTTATTTTTCTTATTTAAAAAAATTTCTTCATATCATTTTCTATCTATGTCTTTGTTTATTTTTGTTTGTCTTTGTCTATCTTCACCAAAAAGATAAAGCTTTATGGAAGTATTTCTCTTGGGAAGGTTCTTCATTTTGAAATAAATCAGACCTCTGTTCATACTATTGTTTTGGAAGAAAATGTTTCAGAATCTAGATGTAATATGCTCTCCTCAACACTATTATGAGAAAACTTTTGTACCCGTATACTGGGTTCATAGGGCTGGACAATTAGAATTATTGCCATTATTTCATATTTGTCCATACAATTACACAGTAAATGATTCTACCTTAAGCACCATATTTTAAAAATTGTTTATATTGACTGAAACATGCTTTTTTACTAAGGAATTTTGGAATTGAATAATTACAAAAGCTTCAAGTTTGCCCATAGAAGCTATTCTGCAGCGCTAGGCCAGGAAAAGAGAAATTCATCTTCTTAGTAGTCTGAGGGGAATCATGTACTGGCAAGTATTTCCTAGAAAGAATATGAAAGTTGTGAAAGTCAATAAGAATGTATAATAAGTCCATGATAATTAATTACCCAAAAGTGAAGAAAATTTTGGTAATTTAAAAAATAGATAATCAAAATTCTTTGGGACTTTTTGGATTTATTGTATTTTTTTATACTATTCACAAATTATAAATAAATGGTGCTATAAGAGTTTATATAAATTTTATATAATAGTGAAAGTTTAATCTACTGTTGAAACACACGGGCTCATGTGTCACACTGTCTGAGGTGAAAAAATCTTTCATTGATTTATTACAGATTTCTTTCTAGTTTGAATATTAGATTTATACTGGAACCTTTATTGCCATTATAATGAAGTGTCTCTTAATAATACTGAACAATTATTCTAAATTAGTGAATGAAGAGAGACATTACTTCTAAGTAATGATGGCATTTTCCTTTCTGCCCTCTTAGAAGGTAGAATACAGATAATGCAGAACATTTCCATTTAGAATATAAAGATTACCAAATCAATATTCAAAATGAAGCAAAGAGTGACATTAGCATCGCATTTCTTTGGGGTGAAATTTTGTCAAATAAAAACTGTGCCAGGACTTTAGAATTAGGGCTGGTTAAACTTTAAAGAAAAGCATTACATAATATTACATGGTTTTCTATTAATAGTGACAGTTTTAGGTTTGTTAAAAAGAGAAATAAAGCAGATTAATTAAAAATCTAAGACTGTTATTGGATGCTTTGACAGTGTTTTGGAGGAATTGCTTTTTCCTTTCCTGTGTTAGGTAACTATCATTTTTATTTTTGCAAGAATATTTGGAAGGTGGGCTTGAGTTAGCCTACAGTTAGCATTGCTGTAGGCTTCAGCACAGCTCTAATTTATAAGGCACTTGCCAAGCTTCATGTCTATGGCCTGGATCTGTCATAAAATAAGTGCATGACAAAATCTGACTACTTCTGACACGTCCAGCATACATTTTAAGCAAACAACCTTACTCAGTTTTCTCTGAATAGGGACCAAACCATCCTTAAATAATATAACGGGACATTTGCATTGTAAAGGGCAGGACTGGGCAGGAAGACCTGGCTCCTGATCCAGGTATATTTGAGATTTGTCTTGGAAGATTCTCTATACAAAAGTCCCTTGCTTAAGACCTTTCATAAATACATACTTCATTGCCCTCTATATGCCATACCCAGTGTGAAATTCAGCCTAGAATTCTGCACTACTTAGCAAATATTATTGTAGTATGAAGTTCCTGAAATACTAAAAATAAGAACTTTTGATCTTAGAGCAAAAAAAGATGATTAATATTTTATGAATTTACACATACTTAGTTACTTTACATACACTTTTAGAAAATGCATTCTGCCTCTTTCTACTAGACAGTAAGCCTCTTGAGGAAAAGGATCGATTCTTATTTGTTTTATAATTCTAGCACCCAGCGGTGCCTGGCAAATGCTTCAATGTTTGTTTTTTTTTTTTTCCGGTACGCGGGCCTCTCACTGTTGCGGCCTCTCCCGTTGCGGAGCACAGGCTCCGGACGCGCAGGCTCAGCAGCCATGGCTCACGGGCCCAGGCGCTCCGCGGCATGTGGAATCCTCCCGGACTGGGGCACGAACCCGTGTCCCCTGCATCGGCAGGCGGACTCTCAACCACTGCGCCACCAGGGAAGCCCTCAGTGGTTTTTAATAATAAATAGTACATGAATAAAAACCTGAATCCTTTTGGTATTAAGACCTGTGGCTGTCTTCACCACGAGATGAGAGTCCTGAGATAATTTTATTTTTATGCTTTATGTGAAGGCTTTATAATAACTTCTGTTTGGAACCTAATCAAAGTCAATTATAACCCATTCTTACAAACTCATTCTTTTACACTTATTGAATCTCCTTCTCCACTTCTCATTCATCCCAAGCCCTCTTAAAGTGCCTCAGACACTTGCGTTCCTAGGGAACTGTGTTCCCTTCATTTTTCAGTCTCATTGCAGAACAGACTGCTGCTTCTTGCTATAAATAAAATATGCTGGTTCCCAGAATACATGACCCCTTCAGCCATATCAAGTTGAAGATCCATGCTCCACTAACAGCTATGTACTATAGAAATGCCAGGTAAGGTGGTATTCTCCCAGCTCACATTTTATATTTCCAGTTGATCACTCATCCATCTTCATCATCATGTAATGAACCCTTATGCTAATTAGCTATGGCACATTCTGTTGGTTAACATCTTTGATTATCTTCTATTGTTATCATATCACGTACACCTGCCTCTCATCCTTTCTCCCTTCTGAGGCCTGATATCCTCTCTCACTTCAATGTCACTTTGTATGTCCCATCAAAGTTCTTTGACCTCCTCAGATACAATGAATTCTACCTCGACTTCACTTCAAGTAGCCACACCATGGACACACTGTAAATATATGACCTCCAAAAGCATTGAGATCAATCTTGTATCTTTAACTTTATGAATTTATTTTGTCCACCAGATCTGCTAGTTCATCAAGGTTTCTAATCATTTTACTCCATCTTCTAACAATTTATCAGCCCCTTTCTTATCACTTCCCTACTCAAAATTGTCCAATAGGTTCCTATTATATTTAAAATAAAAATCCAGCTTCTTACGTTAACCTACAAGATCCAGCATGATCTGTTCACTGCCTAACTTTGTGATTTCGTTCCCCTCTGTTCACTACCTTGTTCTTCATACTCTAGACTCATTGGTTGTGTTTCTGACCCTCCAGGATAGAAAATTCACTCCTATCTCAGAACCTTTTGTAATTTTTTTTCACCAAGCTGGATGATACTCCAGTTAGATTTTAACATGACTATAATCATTTGTCTCAACTTAAATGCTGCCTCATCAGACTCCTCTAAATAAAGCAGGTTTCCCCTTCCACACCTCACTGTATCTGCTTGTCCTCTACCATATTACTCTGTAGAATTAATATCTGAAATATATATTAACTCACTGTGTTTTATATCATTCTCTTACCGCCTCAGAACAAAGACCTTTTCTGTCTTATACATTTCTATATACTCAGTGCTTTGAAGACCCTCAGTAAATATTTGTTGATCAGTTGACAGACATATACACCACAAGTTAGACTCCTAGAGGAATAGCAGTCTTGTATTTTCCAGGACCCTCTGATGTATTTGGCACAAGTGGATGATGACAAACATTGGTTGGAAGAATAAATCTTCAGACAAAGGAATGCAAATGGAAAGTAAACATATAAAATTTAAACTCAATTCAATATGGATATAAAAACCATTCAATTACCATTATTGTATGTTAAAATGGCAAAATTAAAACAAAAATATCCTGTACTGATCCAAAGTTGCATAGAAAGGCCTCAAAATATCAGTCTGATGTATTCTACTTCTAGGAATTATCTTTGGCATTCAAGATTTGTGTACAAATATTCATCATAACATTACTTGGTTTAGTAAGTAATTTGGAAATGACCTTTATGTCAACAGCAGGAAATTGGTTGAAATATTTCTAATATGGAATAAGAGTCATTTCAAATGACAGAAGGATATACATCAAGATGTTTTCTCTTGTCCAGAGGTGAGAGAAAGATTATCCTTTATCCTGTTAAATATATTCTATTCAACAGGATCTTATTTTTAGTTCAAATAAAAATTCTACCTCTTTATGCTGTGAAAGCTTTTCCTAAGTTCCTGGGAGCCTGTGGTTCTGTGTTAGGAGACATTGAAAGAGATATTATAGACTCATAACACAGAATCTAGGATAAGGGAGTTTTAAAGAATTTTTTTTTTTGACATCACGAAACATTTAAATTCTAACAGCCAAATCAACCTCAAAAAATATACCTATCATGGAATTTTGATAAAGCAGCAATGTTATACTCAGTATACGCTATTCTAGGATAAAGATGAGTATGTAGCATAAAGATCGGAGAAGATAGCAGAACTAAATTAAGATCTATTGTCCTCACAGAAAATAACCAGCAATTCCACTGATTACCGGTCCACAGCACCCTATGCAGCTGTGTTTTTCTTCCTCCATGTTTTCTAATTGTGAGAGTCTAGTTTCTAAAGAGGTTTCTGCAGACTTAGTCAAGCATTTACTTCTAAAAAGGGAGTCTTAGCTTATGGCAGAGAAACCCTTGAGGCCTTGGTGTGCAAGTATCTGAAGAAAACACCTTTCCTCCCAACTAAACCCTCAGGGATTTGGCAGAATATACTACTCAAACAATGGATCTAAGGATCCATTATTTTGTATAAGAAATATGTTTAACTGCTCACCTTAAGTGAACTAAGGTAAACTAAGGCCTGTGGGCCAAATCCATCTGGTTCACCACTTGCTTTTGTAAATAAGGTTTTATTATAACATTGCTACACCTATGCATCTATGTATTTTCTTCAGTTAGCTATGGCTGAATTCAGTAGTTGCAACAGAGACATATGGCCCACAGAGCCTAAAATATTTACCATCTGGCCCCGTAAAGAAAAAAGTTCATATACCTCTAACCTAGAGCATTCTTTTCATCTATACTTCATATTAACTTAAAAAAAGTATTGCTTAAGATTTTTTCCATGGTGTATTATTGTCGTTAATACCTTGACACCATAATAAATTTTTATTAGAAAATTCCTCTCTTTTGTAAGTAAAAAAGAGAACAGTGAATTAAGTCTTCATAGCTCCTAACTGCAGTTTTTTTATATTTGGATTAATATTCTAATATTCTGTTGAATATGGTAATCCATATTAGACATATTATCAATGAATCCCTTACTGACATGGAATTCTGGAATTATAATTAAAGTCATGTCCTATTTGGAAACTGGATATAGCTATCTTATATGTGTGTCATATAAAACTAGAAACCTATTAGGCTATGTTCAATAAAATAAATACAAATATTTGAAACCCCAGGTTTTTCAGTAAGGATCTGTGTGAAATGTATTCATTAATTCAATTTGTGAGTAGGTCATTTAATTATTGTACTTAATCAAGAAGAGTTTTTATTCATATTTAGACATTTTTAATCACATCATGATTTTTTTCTTAGACTAGTTGTTTCTGAAAGGAGTCTAGAAAAACATTTTCAATGTTATGAAAATAAATCTGGATAAAATGGAGAGGAAAAATTTTAGTCAGTGCTTAATGTAGAACTGAACCATTTCCCTCTAAAAATGTAGATTCAACCCCAAACAATAATTATCTCTTAGTAATCATCTCCCCCACTAACACACACACACACACACACACACACACACACACACACACACACACACACACACACACACACACACACACACACACACACACACACACACACACACCAGTTCAGCAAAGTAAAGACACACAGCAGTTCAGCAAAGTAAATGCTGTAAGTTTCTGAAGAAGTTTGTCATAAGAAACACTGTTTTGTCCACTCTATTCCAGAGCTTAAGGATGGTTCTTATTCTCAGGAAACATCAGGCTGATCCATAATAGAGCTATACTAACTTGAAGAATGCAAGATTAAAGGAAGAACTGGTAGAAATCAATCAATCCAACTTCCACCCAACACTGACATTGCTTCACACACTGATCTAATAAATAATCAAATAGCTTCTGTCACTTTTAGTAACAGAAAACTCAGCTACCTAACAGAAAACATATTTAGTTTTTTATATGTGGCAACTAGTTAACACTGGCTGCTCATATTAAGCTGGTTCTTAATTGAAGAAATCCTATTAAGCCAGTTGTCTTATTAAGTTCTTAGACTTAAATGTCTCAGACATAGTATTAATACTTTGCACATATTGTCACCCTTAAATTTTCACAACAATTTTATAAAATTCTTCTTTTTTTATTGATAAGCAAACCAAGATATTATACATATGAAAAAATTAGTTACCTTCTTTCTTTTTTCTCCCACAGACTCTTTTCCATCCAGAAGATGTATAAAAACATCTCTGACTCTTTTTTTCTTCTCCAAATTCTAGTCATCTTTAAGACTCAGAGTTCAAGCCTCTGGAGTCTTCAAAAGTCATGTTATGCTACATTAATTCTTCCTTTTCTTGAACTCCTAGGGACCTAGGAGTTTAGTTTGTACTAAATAGTTTAGCACCAAATCACAAACTATCCTAGATTTTCTAACTGCTTCATTTATATCAGTCTAGTTTCTCCAAGAACATAACAGACATTTTACTTACCTAAATCTTACTTACTTCATTCTACCATTGTCTTCAAAGCATTTTTCAATTTAAAGGAGCAATTGGCTGAATTTTAAGAGCATATATTCCAAATGGTTTTAGCTACAAATTGGAGCACTGCCTGCAATTCAATCTCTCTTTGTTACAATACAACTTTATTTTTCCTTTTTGTTTTCAATCAAATATTTGGACTTTCTCTTGCTTTTCAGGGATCAGTTCCAGGGACATGCCACATTTTTTTTTTTCTCAGTGCTAAGGAGACATTATAATGGTTGAGTTTTGTTTCATGTTGCCAAGGGACATAATTGTGTGCAATATAAATAAAAGCACTTCCCTTGTACTAGTAAAGGGAGTTGGCATTTAACAGTCAATCTTAGTATTATATTTGTGACATCTCATGGTCACAGGAGGTATTTCATGTTTCTCTCGCAGTTATAATTTGTTGTTGCTTAACATCACTAACATTCAGAGAGAAGAAAATCAAAACCACAATAAGATACCTCTTCACACCTGTCATCAAAAACAAACTCTACAAAAGATAAGTTCATTTGTATCATATTTTAGATTCCACATATAAGTGATATCATATGGTATTTGTCTTTCTCTGTCTGACTTACTTCACTTAGTATGATAATCTCTAGGTCCATCCATGTCACTGCAAATGGCATTATTTCATTCTTTTTTATGGCTGAGTAGTATTCCATTGTATATATGCACCACATCTTCTTTATCCATTCATCTGTTGATGGATACTTCGGTTGCTTCCACATCTTGGCTATTGTAAATAATGCTACTGTGAACCTTGGGGTGCATGTATCTTTTTGAATTAGAGTTCCTCCAGATATATGCCCAGAGGGGAATTGTTGGATCATATGCTCACTCTATTTTTAGTTTTTTAAGGAAAATCCATACTGTCTTCCATAGTGGCTGCACAAAACAGAAACAGACTCACAGACATAGAAAACAAACTTATGGTTACCAAAGGGCAAAGGGGGTGGGGAGGGATAAATTATGAGTTTGAGATAAGCAGATACAAGCTACTATATAAAAATAGACAACAAGGTCCTACTGTATAGCACATGGAGCTATATTCAATATCTGTAATAAACCATAATAAAAAAGAATATGAAAAATTATATATATATATATATAACTGAATCACTTTGTCATATGCCAGAAACCAACACAACATTGTAAATCAGCCATACCTCAAAAAAAATTTAAAAAAATTTTTTAAATGCCCCCAAACAAAAGACAACAAATGTTGGTAAAGACATAGAGGAATTGGAAACCTGGTACACTGTGGGAATGTAAAATGGTGCAGCCACTGTGGAATACAGCATAGAGGTTCCTCAAAAAAATGAAAAATAAGACTACCACATGATCCAGCAATCCCACTCCTGGGTGTTTATCCAAAAGAATTGGTATCAATATCTCAAAGAAATATCTGCACTGTCATATTTATTGCAGCATTATTCACAATAGTTAAGATATAGAAACAAGCTAAATGTCCACTGACCGATGAATGGATAAAGAAACTGTGGTAGATACATACAATGGAATATTCTTCAGCTTTATATTTATTTATTTACAGTAGTTCCATGTTGGTTATCTGTTTTAAATATAGCAGTATGTACATGTCAATTCCAAACTCCCAGTCTATCCCTCCCTGCTACCCCTCCCCATTGGTAACCATAAGTTCATTCTCTAAGTCTGTGAGTCTGTTTCTGTTTAATAAGTAAATTCATTCTGTATTTTTTTTTTAGATTCCACATATACGTGATATCATATGATGTTTGTCTTTCTCTGTGTGACTTACTTCACTTAGTATGATAATCTCCAGGTCCATCCATGTTGCTGCAAATGGCATTATTTCATTCTTTTTAATGGCTGAGTAATATTCCATTGTATATATGTACCACATCTTTATCCATTCATCTGTCAATGGACATTTAGGTTGTTTCCATGCCTTGGTTATTATAAACAGTGTTGCAATGAACATTGGGGTCATGTATCCTTCTGAACCACGTTTTTCTCTGGATATATGCCCAGGAGTGGAATTGCTGGATCATATGGTAGTTCGGTTTTTAGTTCTTTAAAGCAGGGGTCACCAACCCCTAGGCCATAGACCGGTACCAGTCCACAGCCTGTTAAGAACCAGGCTGCACAGCAGGAGGTGAGCAGTGGGCGAGCGAGAGAAGTTTCATTTCCCACTTCCCATCACTCCCCATCACTCACATTACCACCTGAACCATCCCCCCTCCCCCTGGTCTGTGAAAAAATTGTCTTCCAAGAAACCAGTCCCTGGTGCCAATAAGGTTGGGGACCACTGTTTTAAAGAACCTCCATACTGTTCTCCATAGTGGCTGGGTGAATTTACATTCCCACCAACAGTGTAAGAGGATTCCCTTTTCTCCACACCCTCTGCAGCATTTATTGTTTGTAGATTTTTTGATGATGGCCATTCTGACTGGTGTGAGGTGATATCTCATTGTAGTTTTTTGATTTGCATCAAAAAAGATATTGCTGCGCTTTATGTCAAAGAAGGTTCTGCCTATGTTTTCCTCTAAGAGTTTTGTAGTATCTGGTCTTACATTTAGGTCTTTAATCCATTTTGAGTTTCATTTTTGTGTATGGTGTTAGAATGTTCTAGTTTCATTTCTTTTACATGTAGCTATCCAGTTTTCCCAGCACCATTTATTGAAGAAGCTGTCTTTTCTCTGTTGTATAGTCTTGCCTCCTTGGTCATGGATCAATTGACCATAGGCGAGTGGGTTTATTTCTGGGCTTTCTATCTTGTTCCATTGATCTATATTTCTGCTTTTGTAACAGCACCATACTGTTTTGATGACTGTAGCTTTGTAGTATAGTCTGAAATCAGGGAGCCTGATTTCTCCAGCTCAGTTTTTCTTTCTCAAGATTGCTTTGGCTATTTGAGATCTTTTGTGTCTCCATATAAATTTTAAGATTTTTTGATCTAGTTATGTGAAAAATGCCATTGGTAATTTGTTAGGGATTGTGTTGAATCTGTAGATTGCCTTGGGTAGTATAGTCACTTTAGCAATATTGATTCTTCCAATCCAAGTACATGGTATATCTTTCCATCTGTTTGTGTAGTCTTTGATTTCTTTCATCAGTGTCTTATAGTTTTCAGAGTACAGGTCTTTTGTCTCTTTGGGTAGGTTTATTCCTAGGTATTTTATTCTTTTTGATGTGGTGGTAAATGGGATTGTTTCTTTAGTTTCTATTTCTGGTCTTTTGTTGTTAGTGTATAGAAATGCAACAGATTTCTGTGTATTAACTTTGTATCCTGCAACTTTACAAATTCATTGATTAGCTCTAGTAGTTTCCTGGTAGCATCTTTAGGATTTTCTACGTATAGTATCATATCATCTGCAAATAGAGTTTTACTTCTTCTTTTCCAATTTGGATTCCTTTTATTTCTTTTTCTTCTCTGATTGCCATGGCTAGGACTTCCATAACTATGTTGAATAAAAGTGGAGAGAGTTGACATCCTTGTCTTGTTCCTAAACTTAGAGGAAATGCTTTCAGCATTTCACCATAGATTATGATGTTAGCTGTAGGTTTGTCATATATGGCCTTTATTATGTTGAGGTATATTCCCTCTATGCCCACTTTCTAGAGAGTTTTTTTAATCACAAATAGGTGTTGAATTTTGTCAAAAGCTTTTTCTGCATCAATTGAGATAATCATATGGTTTTTATTCTTCAATTTGTTGATGTGGTGTACACACTGATTGATTTGCCAATATTGAAAAATCCTTGCACCCCTGTGATAAATGCCACTTGATCATGGTGTATGATTCTTTTAGTGTATTGTTGGATTCAGATTGCTAGTATTTTTGTTGAGGATTTTTGTGTCTATGTTCATCAGTGATATTGGCCTGTAATTTTCTTTTTTTGGTGATATCATTGTCTGGTTTTGGTATCAGGGTGATGGTGGCCTCATAGAATGAGTTTGGGAGTATTCCTTCCTCTGCAATTTTTTGGAATAGTTTGAGAAGAATAGGTGTTAACTCTTCTCTAAGTGTTTGATAGAATTCACCTGTGAAGCCATCTGGTCCTGGACTTCTGTTTGTTGGGAGTTTTTTTTAAATCACAGTTTCAGTTTCAATGCTTGTGATTGGTCTGTTCATTTTTTCTATTTCTTCCTGGTTCAGTGTTGGGAGAGTGTACCTTTCTAAGAATTTGTCCATTTCTTCCAGGTTATCCATTTTATTGGCATATAGTAGTCTCTGATGATCCTTTGTATTTCTGTGATGTCTGTTGTAACTTCTCCTTTTTCATTTCTAATTTTATTGATTTGAGCCCTCTCCATCTTTTTCTTGATGAGTCTCAATAAAGATTTATCAATTTTGTTTATCTTGTCAAAGAACCAGCAAAGAGGAAATCAAAAAATACCTAGCGACAAATGCAAGTGAAAGTACAATGATCCAAAACCTATGGAATGCAGCAAAGGCATTTCTAAGAGGTAAGTCTTAGAAAGTCAATACAGTCTTACTCAGGAAACAAGAAAAATCACAAATAAGCAACTTAACCTTACACTTAAAGCAACTAAACAAAGAAGAACAAACAAAACCCGAAGTTAGCAGAAGGAAAGAAATCGTAAATATCAGAGCAGAAATAAATGGCATAGAGACCAAGAAAACAATAGAAAAAATCAATGAAAATATTCTTCAGCTTTAAAAAAGAAGGAAATTCTACCATTTGTGACAACACGGATGGACTTGGAAGACGTTACTCTAACGTGAAATAACAGTCATAGAAAGATAATACTTCATGATTTCACTTATGTGAAGTACATAAAATAATCAATCTCATAGAAATAGAGAGTAGACGGGTGGTTGCCAGGGGTTGGATGTAGGGGGCAGTAGGGGCTTGTTGTTCAGTGGGTCTGAAATCACAGTTATACAAGATGAATAAGTTCAAAAGATTTGCTATAAAACTGTGCCTATAATTAACACAATGTGGTGCATTCTAAAACTCAAGAGGGTAGACATCATATTAGGTGTTATTAATCTTTTGGAGGTACCAGATGTATTTATTACCTTGATTTTGGTGATGATATAACAGGTGTATGCATATGTCCAAACTCATGAAAATGGATACATTAAATATATGCGGTTTTTGTATATTTGCTACACCTCAAAAAAGCTGGGGAAAAAAGGTGTAGATTAATTCATTGTTTAGGACTGACATTTGTTTTTGAATTCTCAATTTTAGTAGCTCTGGTGGTATTTGAATAGTTTATCTAAAAGTGAGTGAACAACAGGAATGAGGGGACAGTGAAAGGCACATTTTTCACGTATGAAAACTAACAATGACAGACTCAGCTGAAGTAAGTCTCTTTGGACTCAACAGAAAACTGCTAGGTACAGTTGACCTGGTTTCTAAAAATTCGGATTCAAATAGAAAACACTTTGATTATGTGCAATTCTATTTGTATTTTAGACTCAGGGTCATATTTCTGTAATTGTAACCCAGCCATTTCAAGGCTCTTAGCAATTCCTTCTACATTAATCATCTTGTTTCTGGCATACCAACAATTTTTTAGTTAAATAAGAGGATGATTTTTCATATAAATTATTTTAGGTAATTATTAGGCAGGAACTATGTTTAAATTTCATATAGTGTTCATTAGCCAGTGTATTGTGAATGTTTCATAGAATTAGAGGGAACACATGTCTAGTAATGGAAAGGATTCCCTTATAATATTCCTAACGTTATCATCTGATTTCTGCTTGACAGTGTCCATGTTTAATCTCTTTTTTCTATTAAATAAATAATTTTATTATGTAACTTAAGTTTTAAAATATCAGTTAAAAGGATTACATTATTACTAATTGTCAATAGGAGCATTCATTCTAATTGACAGATACTACAAATAAAAACCCTCAAAATTATTAGTCCATTTTCATTGCTTAGCATTTCATTTGTTAAATAGTAGACTCCTGTATTTCAATATCTCAATGACAGCTAAATTTTCTATATACCCCATATAGAATTGGACTAATTAAAAAAAAAATACCACAGAAAGGTAGCAAGTCACAGCCTATGTAAGAAAATTTAATAATAAAAATTTTCTTTTAATATTCTTTTTACTTTACCTAAAATTTTCTATTTTCTGCTTCATGCTGATGTGATTTTTGTGGTTGTGGAAGCTATGTACACACACTAAAAATATTCTTGAAATATAAAAATTACATTGTTTTAATGGCTCTTTCATGGTTTGGAAATAAATGATACACATTATTCCTAAAGTCTACATCTCGTAATTAAATTTTCAGTAATAAGAAATTGTGAAATGAGTTTTGTGATACAAAATGTATATATTAAATTTATACAATAACTGGAATTTCATCAGAAAGTTACTTTTCTTTTAGGCAAATGTCTTTAGTTACAAATTATGCAAACCATAGGAATCCACACTATTAAATTTGAAAATAAAAAGCAAGGAAGCAATTCAGACTTGTTTATGCATGATCAAATTGTCTGTTTATAAAAATGAATTTATGCTGGAGGAAGAATATTACAGTTTTTCAGTATCAATCCAGTGGATATCGTAGAGCTTTAACTTGTACCTATGAAACTGTGCACCTTATCATCGAGAAATATATCCATTTCTGCAAAGTCATACAGTATCTAGATTAATATTATTCATGTCTTTTTTTTTTTTTTTTTTTTTTTTTTTGCTGTACGCGGGTCTCTCACTGTTGTGGCCCCTCCCGTTGCGGAGCACAGGCTCTGGACGCAGGCTCAGCGGCCATGGCTCACGGGCCTAGCCGCTCCGCGGCATGTGGGATCTTCCTGGACTGGAGCACAAACCCGCGTCCCCTGCATCGGCAGGCAGACTCTCAACCACTGCGCCACCAGGGAAGCCCAATGTTATTCATGTCTTATTGCCATTTACCAAAAGTAAAAAGCCTTAGGAGTTTGACCAATTAATTATTGAGTTCTTACTATGTGTGAAGTACCACAATAATAAGTCCTGTAGAAAACAGAATAAAATAAATATGTAGGCTCTCTATTCTTTAATTGTAGATACTAAAGTGTAAAAAAATACTTGGACTCATTTGTACCTAAAATCACTGTAATGTAAGAAGACTGTAATAAAAAAGAAAAGAACTGTGCATAAGCCAACACAGTGTATTAGACCCAAATAATTATTAGTATTTGAGTATTTTCAGAAGCTCCTTCTCTCATGCCCTTATTCAATGATGGTATATTTGCTGGGTTCTCAATGTCCTCAAATAAACCCATCCATTACTACTCCATACTCCCTAGAAATGGAACATGAAGGATTCTATTTCTGTTATGATACTGGCATTGACAAAATAAAATTTTACTTTCCCTTTTTCTCCATCCTCAAATCACACTTATGATACCCAAACTACACACATTAACCACAACTAACTCTAATTTAGGGAAGGGAAAGTTGACAATTTACAATCTAGTTTATACCAGGAACTGTGTTAGGCAATTTACTTGTTTTATCTCATTTAGTTGTCAAAACATCCCAGTCATATATATTTATTACAGATGACAAAAATGGATCAGGGAAGGAGACGTGAATTGCTTAATAGATTTGTTACAAAGATACTAAGTTAGTAATGGGTAGAACCATCAATTATGTACACTATTTCATTCCCTTGTCATATTAGTACAGTGAGTAGTACATAGTAGGTTCTTAATTTTTAAAAGAAGTTTAAAAATATTCATTAAGTCAGGAATCCATACTAATAGTGAAACAGGCAGAATGGAGGGAAAAGTTGCAGGAAATAAGGTATGGCAGTTTTAACAACGCACTTTGAACAACCTCTCCATTGAGAGGGGTGGTCTATATCACCTCCATTGAATATGAGTGAGTCCTATGACTTCTTTGACCAACAGACTAGAGCAGAAGTCTCAGCAGTTTCTAGATTCAGGCTTTAATAATCTGCTGTGTTTTACTTCTTGTCCCTTGAAATGCTCTCTTTAGGGGAAACTGGACACCACATTAGAAGTCCAATTACCTGGGCTTCCCTGGTGGCGCAGTGGTTAAGAATCCACCTGCCAATGCAGGGGACACGGGTTCAAGCCCTGGTCTGGGAAGATCCCACATGCCACGGAGCAACTAAGTCCATGCGCCACAACTACCGAGCCGGCACTCTGTTGAGCCTGCGAGTCACAACTACTGAACCCGAGTGCCACAACTACTGAAGCCCATGCACCTAGAGCCAGTGCTCCACAACAAGAGAAGCTGCTGCAATGAGAAGCCATGCACTGCAACAAAGAGTAGCCCCTGCTCTCTGCAACTAGAGAAAAGCCCGCGTGCCCCAACGCAGCCGAAAATAAAATAAATTAAAAAAAAAAAAGAAGTCCAATTACCTGAGACCATCTTGGTGAGGAATTCCAAAATGGTCTTGTGGAGAGGATATACAAAAAGAAAGCAATACTGGTTATTTGCCAGTTGTTCTGCCGCCTAAGTCCAGATACCAGTGATGAGTGTGAGGTAGTCATCCTGGACTTCCCAGACCCAGAACATGCCACGTGGGAAAGAACTGAAGTCCAAGACATGTGGCTGTCTCAGCCATATCCTGACATTTGTGCTACCTAGATGAAACCTAGCTATCATGGTACAGAGACAGGCCATACTGACTGTACCCTGCCCAAATTCTTGTTCCCCAGAATTGGGAGCCAGAACATAGAGTTCAAGGGATAGGCTTGGGCAAGACTGACTGTGTCTCCCTACCCTCACAGACATAGGGACATTGTCAGTGTAAAACAGGAAAAATGGAAAAGAAAGACTATCCTATTCCCTTTCTTCTCTCTTTAGAGAAGGGAGGGAAAGTTGAGGGAGTAATATATGCATTTTTTAACTTGTGACAGCCATTATCCAAAAGTGTTTGGCTTGTGTTGGATTATGAGTCTTCCCTTCTTAGATGAGAATTTCTATATGCAGACTTAATAATCACCCCAGCAGAGTCTGTCCACAGTAGCTAAACATTCTCTAGTCTCTTTTCAAACATCTCCTTCTTCAGTGTCATGGTTGTGCCTGTGTGACCCATAGTGGCAACCTCAGTTCCTGGTGCCCTTTGTCTCTAGCGTTTCAGGATAAAGCAATTTGTGGACGCTAAACAAAGCATGAAAATGGAAAATCTGTCCAGGAGTTCGGGAGGCAGCATGGTATAGGTGATTTGGAGCTAGGCAGACTTGAGTTCAAATGCCAATAATGTGACCTCTGGACAATTCTCTGATGTCACTGTTTCCATCTGCAGAGAAAGGATACACTAAATCATGGAGGTACTGTTGGGATTAGGTAAAATGGCCAATGAAAAGCACCCAGCGTATAACACAGTAGTTGCTCAATGTCAATCCATTTCCCTTCTCTTACCCTTTGAGGCTAAATAAACAAGCATCAGGAGTGAGCCTGTCTCTGTCTACTTAAGTGAGAAACTCAATGTTTCATTTGTTATGACAACTTCAAAGCATCTTTGGAAAATATGTGGTCACTGGACCATGATAATTGATATTTTTATGCAGATTGGCCAGATGAACTGCAGAGCCATTTTCCGAGGTGATGCCTAGCAGTTTTGACCAGTGAGCAGGAACTCAGTATAAACATGTGGTTCTTCCATACCCATTTAAATGTCAGTGTGTGCACCAAGATATTACCAAGAGATATGTTTCCTCTCCTTTTACAAATAAGATTGAACACATATAATCTCCCTTAATCTAAGTTATGTGATCTTGTCCCACATCTTTATTGTTTTAAGCTTTCTTTTTTTCTCCCTTTCCTTAAAATGTATTCTCAGTAAGGTAATTTAAATGATTTGGGGATCTTAAATTACATTTCTATAGATTATAATGAAGGCTGATAACTTCTGTTAGAGTTAGACCTATTTGGCTTCAAGGGACTGACACTCACGTTACTTTAAATATTGGAAAGTTATTTCAACGATCAGTCAGGAGGCAGGGAATTTAGGAAACGTGAGGGAGATTGAAGTGAGAGGGTCGTATGGAGACTAAAACTAGACCCAAAGCTGAGACCTTCTTTCTTTTCTTCTGCCTTTGGCTCAGCAGTTACTTTTTCTGACACTGCTTCTCTTTTGCCTCACCCTCAACTTGGTATCTACACAGAGATTTTACCAACATCCATTGTGTATTTTCTTACAATCTCAGATTACTTATGTCTTCTATTCTCTCTCTTGGTCTTTCTCTGGGCAGCTTTTCAAACTGCCAACTGTTTTACTTTTTAAAGAGCAGTGACAAGATTGACGTCTCATTGTTATTGTAGAGGTCACCCTGCCAGGCCAGGGCAGAGGCCACAGTGGAGTCCAGAAAATGGGTGCACTTGGGCCACAGCTGTAGCTTTGACAAATGGATTGGGGTGGTTTCTCTTAAAAGACCCTGTCGTTGTAACAAGCACCACAATTGGCATGTTTAACACAATTTGAGATTTTTAGGGATATTCTTATCTACTTATTAATCAGACTTTTAATTAGCTTCTCATTTGTTATGATTCTTCTAGCCATTATGTACACCAAGAAAACTTTCCTTGCCCATTCATGCCAAGATTAATTTTTCCTAGGTGCTGTCACAGCACATGTCAGGTGGCCTTGTAATTGCCTGGGTGTCCCCTCCTTTGGGATATAAATTAATTTAGAACAGAGAGTATGTTATATTTATTACTAAACTCCTATTGTATGTCTACCATATGGAAAGTAATATATACATATATTATATGAATAATATATATAATTATATAATATATATATATAACCTTGAATGTGTACAGAGGATAAAACGTATTTGATTTGTCCATATCCATGAAGTAACTATTTAGAAAACACATCGATTTGCTATGTAATTTCATATGTTTAAAAACTTCAACTCATTATCTGCCACAAAGGGTAAGAAGCAGTATTAATTAAACACTATCATTAGGGCACACACCCCTTATGAATCTATACTGAATGACTTTAATGTAAATGGCTGTTTTAAATGATTATTTAAAGGTAATTGATTTTCTGCAAACCTCTCCTGTATACTTTTAGATGTTCAGAACATCTTCTCTATTATTTAAAAATGTGGAGCTTTTTATTATTCGCTGGTTCTGTCATTTCTTCTAGCTAAATATTGGACAGAAAAATGTTTCCTCAAGTTGGCATATTTTTCCCAGTTCAAAAATGTTCCAGTGACATTTTAGGCTAATTTTATTTTTACCAGTCAAAAAATTGTCCTTTTCACTAAGAAGGTTTTATTGCCAAGGAAGATTAACAGGTGGTGTCAAGAATAAGAAAACATGTCAGACTTTTGTACTTTTTCTGTCAATGGGTCATTCATTTATTCAGTCATTCACAAGGTTAGTTCATTCTTTTAGAAGCAGTAGAGTCCTAGTTTACATTTTTCATATATTTAAATGATCTAATTACTGAGAGAACAGCCAGATAATATAAAACTCAGCCTGGTGTAATGGCAAATGTGGAAGCAAAACATGACAGTTCTTTCTTTAAAACTGTCTAGGGTTCCTGATATGAATACCCAAGATGCACTGGAGCTACTTATGAAAAATCAGAAGTTTCTCCTGCTGCCAAAGGCAGATATTTGTTGCTTTACTCTACTCGGGTATTGCCATTTGTGGGGAACTCTCTGCTATGGCTGTAATCTTCAACCTGATTAGAATATTCATGAAAGGGAACTCTGCTATTCAAAGTGCAGAAAATAAAGAAATAAGATCTGCCAGAAAACATAAATAACACTTTTATTTCTGTCTAAATTCTTAAGAATAATATATTTCCCTGTAGAAGCTGTTGGAAAACAATATCTTATTTGACATTACACTAAATGTTCTTGTCAGGCTGATAATCATGTCATAGAGCCTGTTTTCCCCAAAGGGAAGGGCCTGAATTCTAATTCTTCCACAGAAGCCTAGCCAGGCTCTGACATCCCTGAGCCTGGATGGCTTGGGGGCAGGAAGAGGTAGCTAAGCCCATAGAAGAAGCCTAGACTTTACCTTCTTTAGGTATGTCATTTTCTTGCTTCCATACTCCTTCCTCTAATATCTTTCCATCATAGTATTAGTAATTATCACATCATCACATACACTTTGAAAATATTTAAAAAGAACCTGTTGGGAGAATGTTCCCAGAAGGAGAGGTTGATTCCTCTGCTTCTTTCTAAGCTTTGTTGTATTTCTTCCATTAAATTCTCAGGAGCTATGACCAGGGACTTTTATGAAAATCCAATAGCCTACAGTCTGTTTCTTATGCATGTTGAGGACATGCTAAGAATGGCTATATTGTCTCCTTATAATCCTAATCTTTGTTCTGAGGTCAGTTCTACTTTGAGTCATATTTCCAGTAAATGAAGAACTCCAGGAAGCTATTCCTTGGAAAATCAAGTCTTCTAAAAATAATAGTAGACATATTAATTAAAAGGTTAATGGAATAATAATATAATGATAACATCTTTTATGTACATACTAAGTGCTGGCAAATGCTGTTCTAAGTGCTTTCTAAGCAATAACTCATTTTTAGATGAAGAAAATAAGGTACAGAACAGTTAAATAACTTGTCTAAATAGGGACGAGAAGTAGCTGAGTCAAGTGAGGCACTTTACTCTCGTGAAAAATGTAATAATGCCTACAAACCCAATAATCTACATTAATAATATTTAAAGCAATGAATTAAAAATCAAAAAATAAATCCATGATAAGCAAAATATCCAAATTTAAAATAAAGACAGGTTGTGTTTGTCTTATGACCCAGTGTGATTGTACAGATTGTATAACCAGAGCAGGTGTTTCCAATCAATTCCCTGAGTGTGCGTGGTTGTCGTGTCCTCTTGCTGGGCACGTTCATGAAGGTTGACAGTGGTGTTCAAATGGATTTGGTAATTCAGAGATATATCTCTATGTATCTATCGTCTATCTATACACATACACACATACACACGTGTATATATATATAAACTCATATATACAGTATATCTATAAGACCTATGTGTGTGTATACATATAAAAGCTGTATTAACTTTCTCTGCTTGGTTCAGAATAGGGAGGAATATTTAGATACATGTACATAGAGACATTTTCATTTTTGTCTGACTCCAGCATGGCTTGGCAGGCCCTGTGCCTAAGACTCTACAGCCAGTATCTGGCAGAGCCAGGATTTAAACCCAGGTGGTCTGGCATCAGAGTGCTCATTTTAATCTACAGACTGTCTCTCTACTGATAAGAAATGTGCAGAGTTGGCATAAAAACACAGATTTTATTCCAGGGTCTCTTAATCTTCAAGTCAAGAAACTGAGGCCTTGGCTGATATTTACAGACTATTGATTATTCAGAATTTTTCGCTGATGTTTGTTACTTGCATATCCTTTGTTGAAACGTGGCCGCTTGCATAGTTTTCCTTCTTTCCTTGGACTAGTGTATCTCTCCAAATTCAATTTCAATTTCGTTAATGAAAAGTTTGTATGAAGAACAAGAAATATATAATTTTTAAATATTAAAAGTGCAATTATCATCTGAACTTTTAAAATATTTAACTCTTGAAATCAATAATATGCAACCTGAAATAATGTAATAATCATACTACTATATTGATAGCAATTTCTCAAAGAAACACACCTCTGTGTAATATATGAAATGTACTGTTGTGTGCTCATTTTAAGGAATGTTTTAAACAAAATAAATATTGGATAATAATTTATATCAGCTGTGTGTGAATATCACATGAAATTATTACCATATTTTCTTTACATTGATGTGATCTTTCATAGTCTCATCTCTAAAATGAAGAGTAATTGGAAAATCTGTTTCTTCTAAAATCGTTATACAATTTGGAATTATTTCTACTCATGGCAGTGCTTCCTTTTCCTCTTCTTTCTTTACTTTAATTAGTGAAGGTTTACTGCATTAATGTTTTCAGTGGTTCATAGATATGTTCCATTGTTAGCATAGTTGAAAAGTAAATACTGCTTCAGCCGAAAGAGTTCATGCAAGTGAGGATTTTTTTTTTTTCTTTTCTAATTTTCACTGTGTTTTTCAGTAAGTCTTTACCAGGAACTTCACATTTGTACAAAATTGAACACATATATATGTGAAATATTTAATTTTCATTTTCTATTGATTGGATTGAACATTTGATAGTCTATATACTCCCCAAATTTTATTCTGAATTGTGGGATTCTGAGACTTTTTCTTTCTTTTGGCACCTTATTTTAAACTGAGAACATTTTTACGTTAATATAAGAGTGATGGGGTGGGGATGGATTTCTCTAACTCTTAGGCAATTCTCTTTACTAATCTGGAAAGTAATTAGTTTGGAGAGCTGAGAGACGGGCATAGTTATTATCAAAACAGTACTGGTATGTGAATTTGGGTTGGGCTTTAACTTAGGGTCATTCTCACCTGCAGAGTACTTCAGGGAAGTTTCATCTCCCTCCACTTAATTCGTTGAGAGCTACACTTGCATTTTTGTGAATAACAACTTTATACACTAACAACAAAAAAAAGCAAGAATATCACAACCTCTCTTTCTGGATGGTAAGAAAATTTCACCTATCTCTTTAACTAGGTTGTTTTTAGGTTCATATAAATAACTTGTGAGAAGAATCAGTGTTTGTAATTAATGAACCTCATTTATGCAAGGGGCATACAGGCCACTTTTTTCAAATTGACATTTGCAAATCACTCTTCCTGATAAATCTGTCCATAGTTCTGGTTGTAGTAGACTGTTGAGTTTGTACAGAATTGATGCTATTACTCTAGAATATTCAGTCTTTCCTTTTCTTCTCATTTTTCCACATTTACTTGCATTGCTTCATTCTCTGGCAAAGTACCAAGCTATTTTCAGACCTTTCAGTCTCCTTTGTTGCATCCCTTCTTATCCTTTCCTTTGGACAGAATGAAAACTTTCCAAAATAAACTTATGAACCAAGGTTTTGCCAGGTGCTGCGTAATCAGCTGACCTATTTCAGATGCAGTCATTTTTTCTCTCCACATTTCCTGCACTCACATGTGGATATTTTCATACAGAGATATCTGTATGCAATGCCCAAGCAGTTATTTTCATTTCCTGATTTATAGAAGGCACATACATATTTATGGATGTCATTTAGTCTCTTCATTTTTCAACTTCTCTAGGGCTATGTTTCCTTTAGGTTAGCTTCTTGTTATTTTTCTGAATGTGGTCCATGATTCTTTCACACCTCTGTGATTTTATTTGTACCAGTTTCTTCTCCTAAACACGAGATTCTTTTGGCATGCCTACTACAATGTTCATTAATCCTTTCCCAATCTATTCATCACTAAATTCAGATGCTTCTGAGATGTTTACCAGGAGACTCGTCCTTTTCCTTCTCTGGACTCTCTGGCACGTTGTTGGCATTTTCTATATTCAGTAGTACATAAATATTCTCTCTCTACATGGCCTCTCTCTTTACAGGATATCACCTAAGGAAAGCTAACCATGTCATCTCTGTATCCCTTAGAGTACGAAACACAGCTTTCATTTCATGATACAACTAGTCCATATCAGAAATAAAAGATGAAGATTTTATAAACTGTTAACCAAATGTCAAAGAAGACTGAACCTTTAGGCATTGTAATTCACAGGGTCAGTGAAGACAATTTCTTCCTAAATCCGAGGCTTGAAACCTGGCTGCCTTTGTGTAGCACACATCTAATGGGAGGTTCTGAAAATTGAAAAGAGACTCTTCCATTTTCTAGTCATGTTTCAAATAGTTCTTTTTGAGAGGCGCATGTATTCTATTTTAGAGAATGTATAGGACATTGTGTTTGCCAAATTTACACAAATTCTGTTTTTTACAGTATCATTGAATAAACACAAAGATTTCTAAGGGCTGAAGAACAGGATAGGTATATTACCTGTTCTTACTCTATATATTAAATTTGGTTTCTATTTTTAAAATATTCACTTTATATCTGGGCCTTCTTTTGCAAACAGAGTACTAACATTGTGAATAAGCCCCCATCTTGAATGCTTAACAGTGAGAAAAATGTCTGACTCGCCTACTTGCATTCCACTGAGTGGTAACATTTCACCAAAATTGCTTAGAAAGATTTTTGCACAAAGTACTCAAAGAGGATTTTTAGATAGTTATAGTAGGTCAAGACTGAGGATTAAACTGCACAGCTTCAAAGAATCTATTAAAACCATGCAAAACTTTATGAATAATATGATTAATTCATAAAACCAATATTACCTGTGGAATGGCCAATGAATATAGCTGAGTAGGCACAACCTAAGAAAAAACTTAAATTTAAAAAATTACAATAAAAAGTGTGAGCATCTGTTGATGAAAAGCTAGGCATGTAGGATATCTTTAAGCTGAGTTCACCCATATGGAAAATACATATATTGAATTTAAACAGTGTATAGTATCCCTGGAGTACAGGAGGCAAATGGAGTATGATGAGTTCGTTTATTCAGCTAAGTGCCAGGTGCTGTTCTAGGCACAGGGAATATCGCTGTGAAATTTTCTCTCTTTTACTTCATGGATCTCTAGTGATTCTTTCATATGTGGTTTATTGATGCTATTGCTAGTCATGCGTTCCAGCATGAAGAGAGATAAATGCATAACACTGCAAAGAAATGAAATATGAGATACATCTGAAAAGAAAAAAGGACTTAATTTTCAAACAGTAATGTGGTATTCAAGAAACTTTCTATAAACAATACAGTGTTCCTGGACAAGTATAATTGGGCTGTGATTAAAAGTGTTCATTTGTACTTTTCTTTATTCCCTTGAGTCATGAAGTCTCTTTATGCTCAGATACCCAAGTAATAGATCATTAATTGTAACCAACCATGTTTGTTCCTTTTCAATGCAATTCTATTTTAAGCATGAAAGAGAATCAAATGGCACATTACCAAAGGGTAAAAATTAGTGCAGATGAAGGATTTTAGGACAGTGTGAAAAGCTACTTTGCATCATCAAGATTTCTGCTAAATATTTAGAGATAGAGATGGGGGTGGAAACATTTCACCATTTTTCTCTAATGAATATAGCGTCACCTCTACATCATGTTAGGGACATGCTTTTAATCAGAAAGAACTCTTTACAAGGTGGAAAGAATATTTACTTAGGTTATTGAGTAGATTTGAGTTTGTATAAACATCAAGAAACATGGCAATCCAGCTCTCAACTTTTGTCAATTGGTGGGAATCTGATAAAATACCGCTGGGAAGTGTCTCTAGTGAACATGGCTTAGAGACCACATAAACAGCATCTTAGGAGTTTCAGCATCTTCAAATATCTCCATTTGACACAGCTCCCCTCTGCATAAGGAATTCAGGTTTAGTCCCAGACCAGCAAGTTTAGAACCTAAATTAGACATAACACAATCAGGGCTATATATATACTCTGTAGAAAGGTGAATAATGGGATAGAGGATGAACTCTTGAGATTCAGTGAAGCACTGAATCAATATCAGTAGACTACCAGGAAAAAGAAAATCTTTAGGATGTTTTCTCCTTAATTACATGGGGAAATCTGACTGTTTTATAGATCTGTGACTTGTAAATGGCAGTAACCTCACATTCTGTTTCTTTTTATTCTCACACTTAGTGAAGTACTCTAATTCCTCTGCATACAAATACATGTTGTTGACCAATTATTAGGGAAAAGCATAAAATCAGAAGACATGCGTTTTTTTGCTATAGATCTAGAATATTAAAAGCTGAAATAGACATGAGGTTGAGAGAGACATTATGGTTATAACCAGTAAAATCAGCCTGAATTAAAAAAAATTTGCCATTCAACAGCCTGGGGACCAGATTCTCAAAATATTTCTCCTAAATATTTATAAAACCAAGGCTTCATTGCATAATATATCTATGTTCACTTGGAGTTAAACACATGCACAGTAGGACAAATGGCAGAGCCATCCCCGTCTCTACCAGTAGTACCAAGTAACGTGGTTGTGGAAGATGTGATAGTTACTTTTTAAGACAAAAATTTCAAAGAAATTTGGGAACGTATTTCAAATTTCCATACATTTTTCTTGCTAATCTGATAGTGAATAAAAATATCTAAATTAATCTGATTCATTTTTGTTTTAAAACCATATAGCTCTGTGAAATAATTATTCATTCATATATTCAAAATAGAAAAAATACATAATGCTTGGAAAAATACTTTTTGAGAATATACTTAGGATTTTTTAAAAAAAGGAATATGGGACTTCCTGGTGGCACAGTTGTTAAGAGTCCGCCTACCAGTTCAGGGGACATGGGTTTGATCCCTGGTCCGGGAAGATCCCACATGCTGGGGAGCAACTAAGCCCGTGCGCCGTAACTAGTGAGCCTGTGCTCCAGAGGCGGCGAGCCACAACTACTGAACCCCGCATGCCCTAGAGCCCGCATGCTGCAACTACTGAGCCCATGCACTGCAATTACTGAAGCCCATGCTCCGTAGTAAGAGAAGCCACCGCAATGAGAAGCCTGCGCACTGCAACTAAGAGTAGCCCCCGCTTGCCACAACTAGAGAAAGCCCATGTGCAGCAACGAAGACCCAACGCAGCCAAAAATTTAAAAAATAAAAAAAATTAAGGAAAGGAATACATGTATACCTTATTGGGAACATATTATTCTCCACTAAGGATTTAACTAAAGACTTTTTATACGAAGTTTTCTGTATTTTAAAATAGCTTTCAAATTTTTTCTTTCAAATATACAAACCAGCCAGCAGTAAACTTAAATCTTAATCTAAGAAAATTGAATCCAGCCAAAAAACCACAAATAGCAATTATTTCAAAACAATGTTAGGTATTTAAAAAGCAGTTGCGCTTTCAAAGTATCTTTGCATATGTAATCTCATTTCATATTCCAGAAACCATATGAGACATTTTAATTTCTGCAAATGAGAAATCTAAGCCCCCTAGAAATCTAAGGCTCACCTTTTTTACATAGTCACTAAGAACTAGAGCCAGAATTTGGATTAAAGTCACCTGATTGGTTATCCAGTGCACTTTGGATGATACTGTATTGCTTTGAATTAGTCATGCAAATATTCAGAAATGAGTAATTTTTATAATTTGGTTAGTCGAGTAATTTTCATTATTTTTATATAAAACTATATATGAATTATAGACTTTTAACAATAGAGAAGCAAAATGAATTTCGTAAAATTCTCCAGTTACATCACACCTCTTAGCAATAAATAACATGTTAACACCTAGGTGAATTTTCTTACAGACTTGGTAACACACTTATACATATATTAAAAAAAACAAAATCAGAATTCACACACCGCTTTATAATCTCCTTATTTTTTCCACTTAGTAATATATCAGGACCTCTTTTCCATATTATCACATATCCCACAGAATCATTTATAGAATCTTTCCTGTATGGTTTTTTTCTCATTGTGTTTAGTAATGTCATATTAAAAAGGGATCTTCTCCATCCTGTGGTGAGAAGTAGTCTATATGAATAACCCTCTCCATTGCCTAAATAAAAATTAGAAGCACAAAAGCCCTTGAATTTTCACTTCTTGCTGAGTTTTCCGGGAGCTTTAAAATGAACATACTGTTTCGTTGTTTCTCACAGGAGGTAGGAAGAGGTGATCAAGATGGAACATTTCAGAAGGCAAAGTCAGTAACGTTTAATGAAGCTCATTCCTCAATCAGATGTGATAAATGGCAGATACATTTGTCTGAATGCTAGCTATTCCACTGATAACTTGTATGGATATTTTCAGGGCAGTGTACATGCACAGAGATTTTGTGAAGAAAAATTTAAATTTCCTAGGTTACCAAGTGAGGGATTCACTAAATATTTGAGTATTTATATAATTAGATGTTGCAATACACCAAATTACAAAAGGAGATCTCAAAAAAGTAAATAATTTGACTTGAAAAGCATTAGAACAGGTAAGATTGATGAGCACTATTTCATATTCATTACACCTTAAAATATTAGTTATTAATATTTATAGATATATTTAACGTGTTTTTCCATAGCAGAAACCATAGTTTCTAAAAATACATATCATCCTACTTCAAGGATGATCAGAGCCCCAGTTTTTGTGGGACTGAGGGTTTTGCAAGAGGTGGGACTATGAGGGTTACATCAGGGAGTGTTTGGAACAAACCAGATAGTTGGTCACCTTACCTGCTTTGGTCTCACAGTCCTGCCTGTCCACAGGGAAATAACTGTAATATTGTTGGAAGTGTAAACATAAAGGTCTGTAGGAAAATTAAAACTCTAAACTAACAGAAACTATCAAGATAATAAGACCCACAGGCAAAGGCTGGCTGCTGATCAGTCTAGGAAATAATTTCCTCGAAAGTTTTGTTACCTAGAGTTTCGTGGGGGATCTTAATTGGCCAAGAGATGATAGTCTACTTGGGTCTTAAAGGCACAGTCCTTTATACTTAGCATATGATATTCGTGGCAAATTGAAAACTGTTCAGGGAATCCATTTAATATACATTTTCTGATTTTTGGCATAAAATGCTTCATAATACCCTTTCATTGGTTGGTTTGTTTAATATCTGAAAAACCTGTAGCAATGTTTGCTTTGTCTCTTCTGACTTTGGTCATTTAAACCTTCTCTCACATTCTTACTGTTCACTCCTACCAGAATTATGTCATTTTAATTAGATATTTCAAAATATGAATTTTGTTTATCCTTACCATTGTTTCTTTTTTATTTTATAAGTAAGTGTCATGTCTATGATTTTCTCCCCTCAACATTCTCCAGGTGTATCTGCTATTTTTGTGAATTCTGGCAGCTAAGTTCTTTAATTTCCAAATTTTTTACTTTTTCTAATATGTATATTTTTAATTAATTCCACAATTTTATTGTATATTATTTTTATTAACATTCCACTTAAATTAATTAATTTAAAAATTTGTTACTTTTTTCTTTGCTTTCAGATTGATTGTATATTTTTTACCATTATACCCCACTTCTCCACATATTAATTTAGAAGTATATACTGTTTTTATTCTTTTTTTTTTTTTTTGTGGTACGCAGGCCTCTCACTGTGTGGCCTCTCCCGTTGCGGAGCACAGGCTCCGGACGCACAGGCTCAGCGGCCATGGCTCACGGGCCCAGCTGCTCTGCGGCATGTGGGATCTTCCCGGACCGGGGCATGAACCCGTGTCCTCTGCATCGGCAGGCGGACTCTCAACCACTGTACCACCAGGGAAGCCCTGTTTTTATTCTTTTAAAGTTTACCCCAGTTCTTAGAACATGCATAACTTCCTATACACTCCTGCTCATTCTGATCACATCATTAATATGTTTACACACTCTCAGTTGTGCCTAATATGAATCTAGAACCATTTGCTTGATTTTAAACTTCTGATCTGGCTGACTTTTTCAGTCTTATCTACCACAAATTTCTTTAAATTCTCCATCATTCTAGATTGAACTCTTCACTGTTACTCCCTCTTTGCTCTGTTTTCCACTCTTGGTTCCACCTGTAATATTCTTCTTTAATATTAAAAAAATGTAGTAATCTTATAATCTTCAGTCCCCAGTTAACATAATGTCAATTTCTGATAGGTTCCCCTGGCCTCTTCAATCAAAAACTTAGTTTCCCTTCCTTTCAACTTCTTGGCACTACATATGTAACTCAGTTTCAATCTTAAATTACCTTTATTTCAGTACATATACTGGGTGTGCCAAAAGGTTCGTTCAGTTTTTTTCCGTAAGATGGCTCTAGTAGCACTTCGTTGTCTTTAACTTCATATGAAACAATTTTGTTAGATTGTATGTGACAGCTGTCATATCAGCGTGCATTTTAAAAAGACATCAAAATTGGTGAATTTTTGTGTAGTCATTTTAATACTGAAGATGGAAGAAAACAACATTTTTGGCATATTATGCTTCATTATTTCAAGAAAGGTAAAAACGCAACTGAAACACACAAAAAGATTTGTGCGCTGTATGGAGAAGGTGCTGTAACTGATTGAACGTGTCATAAGTGGTTTGCGAAGTTTTGTTCTGGAGATTTCTTGCTGGACGATGCTCCATGGTCGGGTAGACCAGTTGAAGTTGATAGCAATCAAATCGAAACAATAATTGCAAACAATCAACGTTATACCACGCAGGAGATAGCTGACATACGCAAAGTATCCAAATCAAGCATTGAAAATCATGTGCACCAGCTTGGTTATGTGAATCGCTTTGACATTTGGGTTCCACATAAGTTAAGCGAGAAGAACCTTCTTGAGCACATTTCGGCATGCGATTCTCTACTGAAATGTAATGAAAACATTCTGTTTTTAAAACAAATTGTGATGGGTGATGAAAAGTGGATACTCTACAACAATGTGGAATGGAAGAGATCATGGGGCAAGTGAAATGAACCACCACCAACCACACCAAAGGCTGGTCTTCATCCAAAAAAGGTGATGTGTATATGGTTGGATTGGAGGGGAGACCTCTATTAGGAGCTCCTTCCAGAAAACCAAATGATTAATTCCAACAAGTACTGCTCCCAATTAGACCAACTGAAAGTGGCACTCAATGAAAAGCGTCCAGAATTAGTCAACAGAAAATGCATAATCTTCCATCAGGATAATGCAAGACCGCATGTTTCTTTGATGACCAGGCAAAACCTTACAGCTTGGCTGGGATGTTCTGATTCATCCGCCGTATTCACCAGACATTTCACCTTTGGATTTCCATTAACTTTGGTCTTTCCAAAATTCTCTTAATGGAAAAAATTTCAATTCCCTGGAAGACTGTAAAAGGCACCTGGAATAGTTCTTTGCTCAAAAAAGATAAAAAGTTTTGGGAAGTTGCCTGAAAAATGGCAGAAGGTAGTGGAACAAAAGGGTGAATATGTTGTTCAATAAAGTTCTTGGCGAAAATGAAACATGTGTCTTTTATTTTTACTTACAAAACCAAAGGCACTTTTTGGCCCACCCAATATTTCAACTCTCCTAGAGAATACACATGAGTTTAAATGACAACGCTTTTATCATCTTTGCATTTCCTATCATGCTTGGCCAATTGCTTTGTCTGTAAATGGGTGCGGTAGAAATGTAGAAGGTTGATTGAACAAATGAATAAATGAATGAATGAACCAGTTGGCGTAGGATAATGCCACATTGTCCTAGGCTGATTGGAAATTGGCATCCATTCAGTGAGACTCTCTAAATTGTTTCCACAACATAGTTGCATGCTTCATAGAGTAGATAGTCAGTGATTGATCCTATTAAATTGGAACAGCACCTGTTTCTCTTTTTAATGTATTTTCGGTGCATATCAAGCATGCTTGATAATGCGGGCTTTAATTGTTCTAAATTGGATTGAGTCTACTGAAATAATAAATGAGGCAATTTTGTCTTCAAAGACAATGGACTTTAATGAGAATATTTCTGTATCTGGCAGTTTGCAGTCATAATTTATTTATATCAGGGCTCATGATTCATCATTACAATTTCTTTCAAATTTTATAAGAAAAATCATCTCTATGAGTACAAGTGTCTTATTCTGGCAGCTGTTCTTCACTAGCTGATATTTTCTGCAAGCTCTAAACTTAACATTAGCAGCTTTCAGCATAATTTTTCTTTGTTTACATTTGGAATATGTTCACCATATAAAAACAGTCTCATCATAAGAATGCAAGGAAGATATAACCGTAGGGCTTGCTAGCGAACTCTAGTCTTCCTTCATCCCAGGTGAGCATGATGGTAGCAGAAATCATCCCTTCCCCATGGTGAGAATCTATAAAAAGAAACTGGATCAAATTATTTTTTCCAAAAGTCTCATTGTACCCAAAGGTTTCTCTAGAAACATTTGCTTTGTAAAGATTTAGCTACTTCCCAAAGGTTCTAAAGCATGATATTTATTTTTTATTGTTTTTTCAAGCAACTGTAATCTCTGGTTGCTGGGGAAGGAATGGGTTGACACTATTACAGCATTATAGTAGTATTTTTAACCAATTTTAATCTCTATTTATTAATTTCATTCTATTTGTGTTCATTTTGTGACAGATCCATCCAGAATCTGTAAAGCAATTCAGAGGCTGGGGAATACCTAGGTAAAGGCTGACTACCTGAAACTTTATAGCTGCTTTCAAAATCACCAGGGGGATAATAAAAGGTCCTGGAATAAAAGCAGGAGGTGGAAGAAGAGGGTGGCTGCTTAATTTGCTGCTTCTTCTTGCAAAAATATTTGGCTAAACTGATGTCCAGTATATGCAGGTCATATTAATTCCTTTATCAGTTTGTTTTGACATTACTGTAATTATTTACACACACACACACACACACACTCATTTGTCTCATTTGTATTGAAATTAATTTCTATAAATGTTAAACAGAAAAGTCAGGAACTGATGCTGAGAAGAGGCATTCCAAACCAAAGATTTAGAGGTTGGAGCTTTAACCTCAGGTTAAAACAGTCAAACACATAAACATGCAAACATGAGACATGAGGCAATGATGCTTTGCACGAACGTATGTCTATCTGACCACAAACAAGAAATAAATATACCTTATTCCTTGAGATAACTCCCTCATAGATAGACAAACTAGAGTAGTGGGAATAAAACGTACTTTGGAGTTGGACAAAATCACCTGTTGCAGATACGTCACTTACTAGTGTTGACAAATCACTTAACCTCTCTGAACTTCAGCTTCTTATTTTGTTAAATGGAGTTAATATAATCTATATCATAAGCCAATGAGAGAGTTAGTGGAAATGACATGTAGAAAGTGCTTGGCATATAGAAGGCATTCAGGTAATATTAGTTCCATCTCCTGGTTATAATTGTTTAGTTTCCCATTAGAAAATATAGAACTCAATTGCATTGAGAAATGCTTGAATATAGGCTGGTTTCAGCCCTCAATATGGACTGTCTTGAACTAAATTTTAAGACCCACTACCACTGTACTATAGTCCATCCATACAAGAAGCAATCTGAGCTGTTTCTTGTCTACATCCTTGGTTTTAATGATTCACTGCCTCATCAAAACCTGGCTCCATTATTAACTTTCAACTTCCTGGCCCTGTGTTTAAAGTACAAATTTAGACTGGGTTCTACATTTCAATCTGACAATGGTGTGTTCACTTTTTCACTGGCTCCTTGTTGAGATACACCTATTTCTACTTTCCTCACTGCCAGCCCTTAAGGATCCCTGGATTTCTCCAGGTTAAGATATATTTTTATAATCAGATATGGCAAATTTCAGTACCCTTGGTGGTAGACAGTGACCTCAGCTTCAATTTGAAGAGTATAATTCTCCCATATCTTTAAATTCATCATTAGGGTAAACATAATTGAAAGTCAAGGAATTGATGGACGTTGTGAGGGAAATGTCCAGGTAGAACTTTTGAAGACATATGAAATAAAGTGAATGTTCCTGAACATTAATGCATTTTGAGGCCAGTCATTGAGAAAGTAGAGCCTGAGTGGGTCCTAGAAGAAAGGCAAGCATCACCGGTTGTGAATAAGAAGATGAAGGAAGATAGAGTAATTGTGAGCAGATGAAACATCATGATCCTTAGCTTCAAAGTGGAAATGACTATTGCATGTGCTAGGGAGAAGACAACTTGTCTTTGGGTGGCTATCCTACAGAGAGTAGTTCACACAGGTCCTTGATTCTTTAAGATAATAGCCCCCTTTTTTTTTTAACGTCTTTATTGGGGTATAATTGCTTTACAATGGTGTGTTAGATTCTGCTATATAGCAAAGTGAATCAGCTATATGTATACATATATCCCCATATCCCCTCCCTCTTGCGTCTCCCTCCCACCCTCCCCATCCTATCCTTCTAGGTGGTCACAAAGCACTGAGTTGATCTCCCTGTGCTCTGCGGCTGCTTCCCACTAGATATCTATTTTATATTTGGTAGTATATATAAGTCCATGCCACACTCTCAGTTCGTCCCAGCTTACCCTTCTCCCTCCGCAGGTCCACAAGTCCATTCTCTATGTCTGCGTCTTTATTCCTGTCCTGCCCCTAGGTTCCTCAGAACAATTTTTTTTCTTTTTTTTTTAGTTTCCATATACATGTGTTACCATATGGTATTTGTTTTTTTCTTTCTGACTTCACTCTGTATGACGGACGCTAAGTCCATCTACCTCACTACAAATAACTCAATTTCGTTTCTTTTTATGGCTGACTAATATTCCATTGGATATATGTGCCACATCTTCTTTATCCATTCATCTATTGTTGGACACTTAGGTTGCTTCAATATCCTGGCTATGGTAAATAGTGCTGCAATGAATATTTTGGTACATGACTCTTTGAATTATGGTTTTTCTCAGGGTATATGCCCAGTAGTGGGATTGCTGGGTCATATGGTAGTTCTATTTTTAGTTTTTTAAGGAACCTCCATACTGTTCTCCATAGTGGCTGTATCAATTTACATTCCACCAACAGTGCAAGAGGGTTCCCTTTTCTCCATACCCTCTCCAGCATTTATTGTTTGTAGATTTTTTGATGATGACCATTCTGACTGGTGTGAGGTGATACCTCATTGTAGTTTTGATTTGCATTTCGCTAATGTTTAGTGATGTTGATCATTCTTTCATGTGTTTGTTGGCAATCTGTATATCTTCTTTGGAGAAATGTCTATTTAGGCCTTCTGCCCATTTTTGGATTGGGTTGTTTGTTTTTTGGATATTGAGCTCCATGAGGTGCTTGTATATTTTGGAGATTAATCCTGTGTCAGCTGCTTCCTTTGCAAATACTTTCTTCCATTCTGAGGGTTGTCTTTTCATCTTGTTTATGGTTTCCTTTGCTGTGCAAAAGCTTTAAATTTTCATTCAGTCCCATTTGTTTATTTTTGTGTTTATTTCTCTTTCTCTAGGAGTTGGGTCAAAAAGGATCTTGCTGTGATTTATGTCATAGAGTGTTCTGCCTATGTTTTCCTCTAAGAGTTTGATAATGTCTGGCCTTACATTTAGTTCTTTAATCCATTTTGAGTTAATTTTTGTGTATGGTGTTAGGGAGTGTTCTAATTTCATTCTTTTACATGTAGCTGTCCAGTTTTCCCAGCACCACTTACTGAAGAGGCTGTCTTTTGTCCATTTTATATTCTTGCCTCCATTATCAAAAATAAGGTGACCATATGTGCGTGGGTTTATCTCTGGGCTTTCTATCCTGTTCCATTGATCTATATTTCTGTTTTTGTGCCAGTACCATATTGTCTTGATTACTGTAGCTTTTTAGTATAGTCTGAAGTCTGGGAACATGATTATCCCAGCTCCGTTTTGCTTTCTCAAGATTGCTTTGGCTATTCGGGGTCTTTTGTGTTTCTATACAAATTGTAACATTTTCTGTTGTAGTTCTGTGAAAAATGCCATGGGTATTTTGATAGGGATTGCATTGAATCTATAGATTGCTTTGGGTAGTATAGTCATTTTCACAATATTGAGTCTTCCAATCCAAGAACATGGTATATCTCTCCATCTGTTTGTATCATATTTAATTTCTTTCATCACTGTCTTATAGTTTCCTGCATACAGGTCTTTTGTCTCCTTAGGTAGGTTTATTACTAGGTACTTTATTCTTTTTGTTGCAGTGATAAATGGGAGTGTTTCCTTAATTTCTCTTTCAGATTTTTCATCGTTAGTGTATAGGAATGCAAGAGATTTCTGTGCATTAATTTTGTATCCTGCTACTTTACCAGATTCATTGATTAGCTCTAGTAGTTTTCTGGTAGCATCTTCAGGATTCTCTATGTATAGTACCATGTCATCTGCAAACAGAGGTAAAGACAGCTTTAATTATTCTTTTCTGATTTGGATTCCTTTTATTTCTTTTTCTTCTCTGATTGCTGTAGCTAAAACTTCCAAAACTATGTTGAATAATAGTGATGAGAATGGACAACCTTGTCTTGTTCCTGATCTTAGTGGAAAAGGTTTCAGCTTTTCACCATTGAGAAAGATATTGGCTGTGGGTTTATCATATATGGCATTTATTATGTTATGGTATGTTCCCTCTATGCATACTTTCTGGAGGATTGTATCATAAATCGGTGTTGAATTTTGACAAAAGCTTTTTCTGCATCTTTTGAGATGATCATATGGTTTTTCACCTTCAGTTTGTTAACGTGATTTATCACATTGATTGATTTGCATATATTGAAGAATCCTTGCCTTCCTGGGATAAACCCCACTTGATCATGGTGCATGATTCTTTTAATGTATTGTTGTATTCTGTTTGCTAGTGTTTTGTTGAGGATTTTTGCATCTATGTTCATCGGTGATATTGGCCTATAGTTTTCATTTTTTGTGACATCTTTTTCTGGTTTTGGTATCAGGGTGCTGGTGGCCTCGTAGAATGAGTTTGCGAGTGTTCCTCTCTCTGCTATATTTTGGAAGAGTTTGAGAAGGATAGGTGTTAGTTCTTCTCTAAATATTTGAAAGAATTCGCATGTGAAGCCATCTGGACCTGGGCTTTTGTTTGTTGGAAGACTTTTAATCACAGTTTCAATTTCAGTGCTTGTGATTGGTCTGCTTATATTTTCTGTTTCTTCGTTATTCAGTCTCAGAAAGTTGTCCTTTTCTATGAAATTGTGTATTTCTTCAAGGTTGTCCATTTTATTGTCATATAGTTGCTTGTAGTAATCTCTCTTGATCTTTTGCATTTCTGCAGTGTCAGTTGTTGCTTCTCCTTTTTTATTTCTAATTCTATTGATTTGAGTCTTCCCCCTTTTTGTTTTGATGAGTCTGGCTAATGGTTTATCAATTTTGTTTATCTTCTCAAAGAACCAGCTTTTAGTTTTATTGATCTTTGCTATTGTTTTCTTCATTTCTTTTTTATTTATTTCTGATCTGATCTTTATGATATCTTTCCTTCTGCTATCGTTGGGGTTTTTTTTTTGTTCTTCTTTGTCTAATTGCTTTAGATGTAAGGTTAGGTTGTTTATTTGAGATATTTCTTATTTCTTGAGGTAGGATGGTATTGGTATAAACTTCCTTCTTAGAACTGCTTTTGCTGAAGCTGATAGGTTTTGGGTTGTCGTGTTTTCATTGTCAATTGTTTCTACATATTTTTTGATTTCCTCTTTGATTTCTTTAGTGATCTCTTGGTTATTATGTAGTGTAGTGTTTAGCCTCCATGTGTTTGAATTTTTTACAGATTTTTTCTTGTAATTGATATCTAGTCTCATAGTGTTGTGGTTTGAAAAGATACTTGATATGATTTCAGTTTTCTTAAATTTACCAAGGCTTGCTTTGTGACCCTAGATATGATCTATCCTGGAGAATGTTCCATGAGCACTTGAGGAGAAAGTGTATTCTGTTATTTTTGGATGGAATGTCCCATAAATATCAATTAACTCCATCTTGTTTAATGTATCATTTAAAACTTGTGTTTCCTTATTTTTTTTATTTTTGATGATCTGTCCATTGTGAAAATGAGGTGTTAAGGTCCCCTACTATGAGTGTGTTACTGTCGATTTCCCCTTTTTTGGCTCTTAGCATTTGCCTTATGTATTGAGGTGCTCCTATGTTGGGTGCATAAATATTTACAATTGTTATATCTTCTTCGTAGATTGATCCCTTGATGATTATGTTCTGTCCTTCTTTGTCTCTTGTAATAGTCTTTATTTCAAAGTCTATTTTGTCTGATACGAGAATTCCTACTCCAGCTTTCTTTTGATTTCCATTTACATGGAATATCTTTTTCCATCCCCTCACATTCAGTCTGTATGTGTTCCTAGGACTGACGTGGGTCTCTTGTAGGCAGCATATATATGGGTCTTGTTTTTGTATCCATTCAGCCAGTCTATGTCTTTCGGTTGAAGCATTTAATCCATTTACATTTAAGGTGATCATCGATATGTGTGTTACTATTACCATTTTCTTAATTGTTTTGGGTTTGTTATTGTAGGTCTTTCCCTTCTCTTGTGTTTCCTGCCTAGAGAAGTTCCTTTAGCATTTTTTTATAAAGCTGGTTTAGTGATGCTGAATTGTTTTAGCTTTTGCTTGTCTGTAAAGGCTTTAATTTCTCCGTCAAATCTGAATGCCATCTTTGCTGATTAGAGCAATTTTTATTGTAGATTCTTCCCTTTCATCACTTTAAATATGTCCTGCCACTCCCTTCTGGCTTGCAGGGTTTCTGCTGAAAGATCAGCTGTTAACCTTATGGGGATTCCCTTGTGTGTCATTTGTTGTTTTCCCTTGCTGCTTTTAATATGTTTTCTTTGTATTTAATTTTTGACAGTTTGATTAATATGTGTCTTGGCATGTTTCTCCTTGGATTTATCCTGTATGGGACTCTCTGTGCTTCCTGGACCTCATTGACTGTTTCCTTTCCCATATTAGGGAATTTTTCAACTATAATCTCTTCAAATATTTTCTCAGACCCTTTCTCTTCTCTTCTCCTTCTGGGACCCCTATAATTCGAATGTTGTTGCGTTTAGTGTTGTCCCAGAGGTCTCTGAGACTGTCCTCAATTCTTTTCATTCTTTTTTCTTTATTCTACTCTGTGGTAGTTAGTTCCACTCTTTTATCTTCCAAGTCACTTATCCGTTCTTCTGCCTCAGTTATTCTGCTATTGATTCCTTCTAGAGAAATTTTAATTTCATTTATTGTGTTGTTCATCATTGTTTGTTTGCTCTTTAGTTCTTCTAGGTCCTTGTTAAACATTTCTTGTATTTTCTCTATTCTACTTACAAGATTTTGTATTATCTTTACTATCAGTACTGCAAAATCCTTTTCAGGTAGACTGCCTATTTCCTCTTCATTTGTTTGGTCTGGTGGGTTTTTGCCTTGCTCCTTCATCTGCTGTGTATTTCTCTGTCTTCTCATTTTGCTTAATTTACCATGTTTGGGGTCTACTTTTTGCAGGCTGTTTTCGATGTCTGCTCCAACTGGCTAAGCTTGGTTCAGTGGGCTGTGTAGGCTTCCAGGTGGAGGGGACTAGTGCCTGTGTTCTAGTGGATGAGGCTGGATCTTGTCTTTCTGGTGGGCAGGTGCACATCCGGTGGTGTGGTTTGGGGTGTCTGTGACCTTTTTATAATTTTAGGCAGCCTCTCTGCTAATGGGTAGGGTTGTGTTCCTGTCTTGCTAGTTGTTTGGGATTGGGTGTCCAGCACTGTTGCTTGCTTGTCGTTGAGTGGAGCTGGGTCTTAGCATTGAGATGCAGATGTCTGCGAGACCTTTTGTCGTTTGATATTACATTTTGCCTGGAGGTCTCTGTTGGACCAATGCCCTGAACTTGGCTCTCCCACCTCAGAGGCACAGGCTTGACACCCGACCAGAGCACCAAGACCCTGTCAGCCACACAGCTCAGAAGAAAAGGGAGAAAAAAATTTAAAAAAATAAATAAAATAAAATATTTAAAATAAAAAAATTATTAAAAATAAAAAAATTGAAAGTAATAAAAAAAACAAAAAAAGAAAGAACAAAAGAAGAGAGCAACCATACCAAAAAACAAATCCACCAATGATAAGAAGCGCTAAAAACTGTAGTAAAACAACAACAACAACAAATACGGACTCTCAGAATGCTAGGACAAATGGTAAAATCAAAGCTATACAGACAAAGTCACACAAAGAAGCCGACACATACACACTCACAAAAATAGAAAAAGGAAAAAACAAAATATATATCTAAACATAAAAAAAAGGAGCAACCATATCAATAAAGAAATCTACTAATGATAATAAACTCTAAATACTAAACCAAGATAAACATAGAACCAAAAGAAATTAGATGCAGAAAGCAAACCCCAAGTCTACAGTTGCTCCCAAAGTCTACCGCCTCAATTTTGGGATGATTCATTGTCTATTCAGGTATTCCACAGATGCAGGGTACATCAAGTTGATTGTGGAGATTTAATCTGCTGCTCTTGAGGCTGATGGGAGAAGTTTCCCTTTCTCTTCTTTGTTTGCACATCTCCTGGGGTTCAACTTTGGATTTGGCCCTGCCTCTGCTTGTAGGTTGCCTGAGGACCTCTGTTCCCACCCAGACAGGAGGGAGCAGCTGATTAAGGGAACAGCTGGTTAGGGGGCTCTGGCTCACTCAGGCTGGGGGGAGGGAGGGGTATGGAATGCGGGGCGAGCCTGCATTGGCACAGGCCGGCATGACGTTGCAACAGCCTGAGGTGCGCCATGTGTTCTCCTGGGGAAGTTGTCCCTGGATCATGGGACCCCGGCAGTGGTGGGCTGCACAGGCTCCCAGGAGGGGAGGTGTGGATAGTGACCTGTGCTGGCACACAGGCTTCTTGGTGGTTGCAGCAGCAGCCTTAGCGTTTCATGCCCGTATCTGGTGTCTGCGCTGATAGCTGTGACTTGTGCCCATCTCTGGAGCTTGTTTAGGTGGTGCTCTGAATCTCCTCTCCTCGCAAACCCCGAAACAATGGTCTCTTGCTTCTTAGGGAGGTGCATACTTTTCCCTGAACTCCCTCCCAGCTAACTGTGGCACACTAGCCCCCTTCAGGCTGTGTTCACACAGCGAACCCCAGTCCTCTTCCTGGGATCTGAACTCCGAAGGCAGAGCCTTAGCTCCCAGCCCCCAGCCATCCAGACAAGCCTCTCAGGCTGGTGAGTGATGATCAGCACTGATCCTCTGTATGGGAATCTCTCCACTTTGCCCTCTGCACCCCTGTTGCTGCTTTCTCCTCCGTGGTTCCGAAGCTTCTCCCCACCATCCCCGTCTCCGCCAGTGAAGGGCCTTCCTAGTGTGTGGAAATTTTTCCTCCTTCACAGCTCCCTCCCAGTAGTGCATGTCCCATCCTTATTCTTTTTTCTCTGTTTTTCCTTTTTTCTTTTGCCCTACCCAGGTAGTGGGGAGTTTCTTGCCTTTTGGAAAGTCTGAGGAAAGTCTTCTGCCAGCGTTCAGCAGGTGTTTTGTAGGATTTGTTCCTCATGTAGATGTATTTCTGATGTATTTGTGAGGAGGAAGGTGATCTCCACATCTTACTCCTCGGCCATCTGGAATGTCTCCTCTAAGATAGCCCCTTTAACATGTACATTTTCCTGGAATGTTTTGCAATGGATTGACACTCCAAATTATTAAATTTTCAGCTTATGCAAAGCAGACACTGTCATACCACTATTACTGGGATGGAAATTAAGATGGTATAAAGACAATTTAAGAGGTAAACGTCATTGATGTCTATGCAAATTAAAGGACGTGTACTTTTTGAAATGACCAATGATGCAGCAGGGAACTGGTCGTATTTAAATAATTTTACATGCGGATATCCAGTTTTCTAACATCATTTGTTGAAGAGACTCTCATTTCCCTATTGTGTATTTTTCATACGCTTGCCAAAGATCAGTTGACAGTGTAACCATGGGTTTATTTCTGGGTTCTCTATTCTGTTCCATTGGTGTAGATGTCTGTTTTTCTGCCAGTACAATACTGTTGTAATTACTGTAGGTTTGTAATATATTTTGAAATCAGAAAATATGTCTCCAGCTTTGTTCTTTCTCAATATTGCTTAAGCTATTTCAGGTCTTTTGTGCTTCCACCTAAAGTTTAGGATTTTTAAAAATTTTTGTAAATAATACCATTAGGATTTTGATAGGGATTATATTGAATCTATAAAAAGCTTTGGGTAGAGTGGACATTTTCACAATATTAAGTCTTCTAACCTATGAACACAGATGTCTTTTGAATTATCTGTGTCTTCTTTAATTTCTTTCATCAGTGTTTTGTAGTTTTCAATGTACAAGTTTTTCACCACCTTGGTTAAGTTTATTTTTCAGTATTTTATTCTTTTTGATACAATTGTAAATGGGATTATTTCTTAACTTTTCTTTTTGGATAGTTCACTCTTCGTGTATAGAAACATAACTAATTTTTGTATATTGATTTTGTATGCTGCAACTTTACCAAATTTATTAGTTCTAATAGTTTTTTGGGGGAGTCTTTAGAGTTTTCTATATATAAGAACATGCCATCTGCAGAGATAAGTTTACTTCTTCCTTTCCAATTTGGATGCCTTTTATTTCTTTTTCTTGCCTAATTGCTCTGACTGAGGCTTCCAGTACTATGTTAAATAGAAATGGCAAGAGTGGGCATCCTTGCTTTGTTCCTGATCTTAGAGGAAAGCTTTCAGCTCTTCCAATTGATTATTATGTTAACTGTGGGGGTTTGGTCTTATATGGTCTTTATCATGTCGAGATAAGTTTTTTCTATTGCTAGCTTTTTAAGGCTCTTTATCATCAAAGAGTTTGTATTTTGTCAGATTCTTTTACTGTATCTATTGAGATGATCATGTGATTTTTATCCTTCATTCTGTTAATATAGTATATCACATTAATTGATTTTCACATGAGTCATCCTTGCATCCCAGGGATATATCTCACAGTCATGATGTAAGATCCTCTCTTCAATAAATGGTGTTGGAAAAACTGGATAGCCACATGAAAAGGAATAAAATTGAAACTTTATCTTATGCCATACACAAAAATCAACTCAAAATTGATTAAATATTTAAATGTAAGACCAGAAACTGTAAAACTCCTTGAAGAAAACGTAGAAGAAAAGCATCCTGACATTCGTTTGGGTGATGATTTCTTGTGTGTAACAGCAAAAGCACAAGCAACAAAAGCAAAAATAGAAAAGTGGGAGTACATTGTACTAAAAAGCTTCTCTACAGCAAAGAAAATAATTAACAGAGTTTAAAGGCAACCTGTAGAATGGGAGGAAATAATTTCAAACCCTATATCTGATTAATGGTTTAATATCCAAAATACATAAGGAACTACTACAATTCAACATTTTAAAAATCACATAATTAGATGAAAATAGGCAAAGGACTGAAATAGATATTTTCCAGAGAAAATACATAAATGACCAACAGGTGTTTGATAAGATGCTCAACATTACTAATCATGAGGGAACTGCAAATTAAAAATAGTGAGATATCCCCTCACACCAATTAGGATGTATAAAAAAAAAAAAACCCCAGGGCTTCCCTGGTGGCGCAGTGGTTGAGAGTCCGCCTGCGGATGCAGGGGACACGGGTTCATGCCCCGGTCCGGGAGGATCCCACATGCCGCAGAGCGGCTGGGGCCGTGAGCCATGGCCGCTGAGCCTGCGCGTCCGGAGCCTGTGCCCCGCAACGGGAGAGGTCATAGCAGTAAGAGGCCCGCGTACTGCAAAAAAAAAAAAAAAAAAAAAAACCCAAAGATAACAAGAATGCAGAGAAATTGGAATCTGTACACTGTTGGTAGGAATGTAAATTGGTGCAGCCACTGTGGAAAGCAGTATGGAGGTTCCTTAAAAAATTAAAAATAGAACAACTACATGATTCATTAATTCCACTTTGGGGTATTTACCCAAATGAATTGTTATCACTGTAAATATCTCTTTGAGATCCTGACAAGTATAATCAGAACATTTCAGGTTTTAATAATTTTTTCTTTATTAACACAATTCTCAGAGGCAGGTAATTCCAGTAGTTTTATGGTATTCATTGTCTTTATTGCCAAGTTTACTGTGTGTAGGGGTGGTGGTGGTGAGGATCATATTAAAATACATAATTTGAATCATGGTCCATATGAAGCATCTATGATGTTCAATGACCAACTACTGCTATTGTCACAACTTTATATGAGACACAGATTAAAAAAACATGAATGAACAAAAATGTTAAGATCATCTTGTCATAATAATCGAACTCAAGCTCTCAACACTTCAGTAAATTATTAATTTTGGTCTTCTCTTTTTCATATCTCCCCCCTCCCACCCATTTCTCAGTAGCATTTCTAACAAGGTGAATGGCAAAATACAGATGAGAAGAAGAAATCCCAGTCATTTTTTCAAATAAGATTTTTGGTTAAAACAGTTAAGATGCAGATCTGTAAATTACATGTCATTTAATGTCTTTATCAGCTCTTCTCTATCATATCTGATAACTGAGAGTCGTCAATAAAAAGAGGACTAGAGTTCAGAGGTATAAAGTAGTTGGAATGATTACATGACTTATCAGAAAGGCAATACCCCATGGAAATACACGGGGCTGGGATGAAAGAAAGATGACATTGGGGATTGAGTATTACTGAGGTGGACATGAAAAATGAAATGAGAATGACTTGGAAATGAAAAAGGAGAAGAAAGTAATCTTTCCTTTCACCCAGAGAAACAAGGATTTCTTTGGAAAATTTAAGCCTTAGACGAGAACAGGCTAAACATGCATTAATTCATTTGTTATATACTTAGTTCCTGCTGTGTGCTAGACTACAGTATGATAAGGGCTGAGGATGCAGTGATGAACAATACAGGCATGGACCTTCATGGAGCCTTGTAGTTTGAGAACAGATAGTGTTCACTCGGTGTCCACACTAGATCTCTGAAACAGATTACCTCATCATTCACTTTGTGGTGAGAGTATTTGCACCATACTTCAGGCCATAATAGTAATAGCAAAAAAGGACACTATTTTCTATAATTAATGACATAGAGAGTTCCTTGGGAAAAACCAAACTTATTTAGGTGTCACATCTGTAATATTTTGAAGGGGCTTTTGAAATTTGCTTACAATCATTCATTTTATAAAAGATTTATTAAAAGGAATTTAAAGGAGGATTTCAGAAAAATCTGTAAAATATTATATTTTATTTATATATAAGCTATCGAATTGGTGACCATGTGTATTTATATTTTGTCGAATGAATTCCTCAACCCTGTTTTAGCACAAAAATAATGATAAACATTGGTAGAGGAGTTAATGTGGATAATTGCCCACTTCAGCTGCTACTGCTGACAGATAAATCCCTAGTAAGGAAATGATTGCAGTCAAGAGCATAATCACCACACCCCAGGGACCTCCAAAGTCTTAATCAAACTTGCTTTTGTTAAGTCATTTTTAACTATTACCTTTACTATTTGAAAGTAGTGATCATGATCTATTGAAGATATATTTTATTTTTAATCTTTGAGGCTTATTACACCATCTGTATGCCAGCTGCCCTTT
The DNA here is from genome assembly GCF_963455315.2 of Globicephala melas. Lineage (NCBI taxonomy): Eukaryota > Metazoa > Chordata > Mammalia > Artiodactyla > Delphinidae > Globicephala > Globicephala melas. Next base: position 42,868,611 of record NC_083323.1, read on the forward strand.
CATTCTTTTTCAAGTATTAGCTCCTTGATTCACACAAAATTCCCTCTGATGGGTGGTATTATTTTCCCCACTTTGCAGAAGAGTAACCAGTGTGGTTAAGTAATCTGTCCAAAATAATGCAGCTAAATCGCAGATCTGGATTTGCACTAGGGCATTCTGGCTCCTTAGTCTGTATCCCCAAATGCTCTCTGCCTCTAATCCAAGTTAAATTGCATTCTTTGTTTGTTTGTATATTTTTTATTGTTATTATGTTTTAAGAAAACCATTAATTTTGGACATTTTAATGACACAATTTTTGATAATTGGAGGGGTCATGCAATTAGTCTGCTTTAGTATTAGGACAGATGAAATCATTAGCTACAATTTTCGAGCTACTCAGTGATAAAGTGTGTTCCTCCATACTGTGTTCCGCCTTCTAATTCTAAGGCTATAGTAAATTTTACTATGCTTATAGGAAGTTTGTCTTTCCTTAAAAATATAAAGCACGGGTTGACGGTTAAAGATTTTGTGATGATAAAAACCACTGTTTCCTGCCAGTTCTTTGTGTCTCTGCTCTTGCTCATAACCCCAGAAGTCCTGTAGCTAAGTCATGGAGTTATGGGGAAATAATTGATACCATGGAATTCTAGAACCATATGCAAGTTGGTGTTAGTAGATATAAAAACTTAAAACTTTCCAGAACAAGCAGATATGCAAAAAGGAAATAGTTACATTTACAAGGAAAACCCTCATCTCTGAGAAAGAGGGAGACTCCTCTCTCCACTGAAATGAGTCAAATACAATCTAGATTTATTTCCTAAATTCTAAGATTAGGTAAATGTGTGATATTTGGCTTCATTCCAAAGCACTAGCATCTACTGATTTATAAATGACCTGGAAATATTTATGCATAAATGAGCATTCGGAGGTGAAGGAGAGAAATCAGCAAAGGGTTATGTCCCAAGAGCCAAAGGAAGAGAACGTTTCAAGCAGGGATAGTCAATAACACACAAACTTCTTCAGGGATAAAGAAAAGACTTAAAGTTGTTTCATACAAGTTTGTTGTGAATTTTTTATTTCTAATACTTTTATTTTTAATATTTTTCTTTCATTAACAAACTTTTTCTGCAACAGTAATAGGTTTTATAATTGGTGCAAATGTAAAAATTCCTACTTATAGGGAAATTGTCTAACATGATTATACTTTAATTTGAATGTTTGCTTGTGAGAATAAGCAGGGGTATTATGACTGCTAGTGGCACTTAGTCTCTACAAAGACTTTGGGGGTAGTGTGGGGAAATAATTTGTGATTATTGCCAATTCCCCTGGGAGGCTGAGTTTGGATTTTGTCAGTTTTGAGCAATAAGTTCTAGAGTAACCATCTAGGAATGCCTCCTAAGGAGCAGGAGAGCTCACCATGAGCCAGGGGAGAGTGAGCAGGAAAGAACTAATAACACCTAATATGGTTTTACTGTAGAGCACTTTGTGCACATGCTGGAAGGAATGTATTGTGCTGCAACATCTTCTAAAGAGCTCAGCATGGACACTATTATGAACACGCACCATAATGTATGTGTCATGCCCTAGTACATTTGTATAGCTGTTTTCTCTGATATGCTGTCTCTTCTCCACCTTTTATGTGTCAAAAATTAACTTAATTGCCTCCACTGGGAAGCTTTTTCTGATCTCATAGACTGGATTGGGAATCTTTATTTTCCCACAGTAGCCTGTGCATGATAAAATCAGACCCATTGGTTTCCAAAATAGATTATGAACTTTTCTAAGACAGGCATTATATTCTTCATTTTATTCTAGTCTACTTCCTGACACGTATTATGCACCTTAGTAACCGTTGTTTAACTGAACTAACTTCCTAAAGTTGTGTTAAGAGAATATCACTGTTGTAGGCATCTTCTGAAATCCTTCCCAGTGACTCCTGCCTTCTCAGACCCATACCCTTGTGTGGACTGGACCAAGTGACTTGCCTCTACAAAATAGCATATGGCAAAATAAGTAGAATGTCACTTCTGATATTAGTTTTAAAAGGACCTTGAATTCTATATTGCTCTTACTTTCTCTCTTGCCTTCTTGTTTGCAAGTTCTGATGAAATAAACTCTGAGCTGCCCTATTGCTCTATGGAAAGGGCCACATGGAGAGGTATTAAGGGTGGTTTCTGGTCACCAGACAGTAAGGAACTGAGACCCGCAGTCTGCTTGCCCATGAGAATATGAATCCTGTCAACAACGTGAAAATAATCTTGGAAAAGTATCCACCCCCACTCACACCTTAAGATGACTGCAGCACAGGCTGACATCTTCATTACAGCCTTGTGAAAAACCCAAAGCCAGAGGACCTATGGAGAATAAATTCTGTCATTTTAAGCCATTAGGTTTTGGAGTATCTGTTATTTAGAAATATATAAATTACACAATCATAAAGCCAAAAGCCTAAGATAGACCCCCGAATTACTTATGTGAGTAGATAGGAGATATCAATCACCTTAACATGTTATAGGCAAGACCTGGAAAGTGAAACTTTCCAAGAGAGGAGACACCACAGGCATCCAGATACAAAAGTCAACTATTGCAAAAGAGGGCCCATGATCCTGTAGAAACAAAATGTATCCTAGCATTTGCATTTTATGTTCTTGAAAATTGGTCAGAGGATGTGCCACAAGTGTAAAAATCAATAATTTCTTACCAGATATGATCAATATTTTGAATATTTTTTCAATAATATGTTAAGTGAGGTACAAGTCTGAGCTTTTCTTCTGAGGTTATATGATAAAAGAGTTGAAATTTAACATACCTCTGTATGATTATCAACTAGGTCCTTTCCACTGAACTATGCCATCCAATCCCACATCAATTACCAGTCCTACAAGAGAGAAAAGAGTAATATATGCTTATAGCCTGAATTTATCTATAAATGATTCAACTAGAATTCCCCAAAGCTAACGAGATTCTATTCATTCTAGAACTGAGCAAGGAAAAACACTGAACAATAAGACTTGATTGTAGAGATGGAAACAAGATTACATGCAGAGGAAATTGCTGTGTGAGTTATGATATAGCAGGAGAGCAACTTTGAGTTTCAGCTGATGGCCGTTTGTATCATACTTCCTTGGTACAGTGTAGAGAAATAAGAGGAACAAAGCTCAAAATAGAACAAATAGACCACTTAAAGATAGGGAACACAAAACGGGGCATGGAAAATGATGGTGACACATTATTGAACACTTTCCATGAAAAACATACCGAAAACACAGCAAATATTCAATGGTCTACATTATATTTGCTGAAGCAGGACATATACTCAAAAGCATAAATGATGATACAAGGTTAATATTATGATAAAAATAACATTGGCATAAAACTTACTATATTTATACACCTATACAAGCTTTTTCCATTTTCACAAGAACCCTCTAAAGTAAGTCTTATTATTTCCATTTTACAGATGAGAAAACTAAAGCTTAGCGAGTCCTCATAAATTAAAAAATAATCTACACAAAACCCAATTAAATGACATAACTGAAAGAAGTATAGTATTTTAAGGCTGGAGTGATAGATACAAATTTATTAGAGGACTTGGGGCATGGCCTGGAAAAGGAAATGCAGGATTTAAAGGAACAAGGATAGGCTCCAGAACTCAGAAAATAAATATCTGTGTCTAATCCACTCCCCCCAAAGTAAAAAATAATAAATAAATAAATAAATAAATAAATAAATAAATGAACAAGGAGGTGTTTGGTTTAGAGAGAAAGCACACCACTGATTTCTCAGCAGCAAGAACGTATATGGATCATTTAAGGAGCAATGGAGAGCCTGTGTCAAATGAGAAAATGTGTGTGGAATAGCAGATGTAGACATTAGTAGCAGATGTCTACAATAGTAGACATTGATTTTGTTCATTTTGAATTAATAGAAGAGATGAAAATTGGGTGATGAAAGGATTACACAAAATATTGCTTTCCTCATCGAATTCATCCCCTTTCACTTACTATTAATTATAATGCTTTGTATTCTATTTTGTACTTATCATTTTTTCAAAATTATTGTCTGGATTTTTTTCATCTCTTTTTTTCCAAAACAAACAATTTTTATTGAAGCATAGTTGATTTACAATGTTGTATTAGTTTCAGATATATAGCAAAGTGATTCAGTTATATATATACATATATAAATATATATATATGTATGTATATATATATTCTTTTTCAGATTCTTTTCCATTATAGGTTATTACAAGATATTGAATATAGTTCCCTGTGCCATACGATAGGTCCTTGTTGTTTATCTATCTTATATACAGTAGTGTGTATCTGTTAATACCAAACTCCTAATTTATCCCTCCCCCCACTTCCCCTTTGGTAACTGTAAGTTTGATTGCTATGTCTGTGAGTTTATTTCTGTTTTGTAAATAAGTTCATTAGTATCACTTTTTAAAATTCCACATATAAGTGATATCATATGATATTTGTCTTCCTCTGACTTACTTCACTTAGTATGATAATCGCTAGGTCCATCCATGTTGCTGCAAATGGCATTATTTCATTCTTTTTTATGGCTGAGTAATATTCTATATTCTATTGTATATATATACCACATCTTCTTTATCCATTCATCTGTCAATGGACACTTAAGTTGTTTCCATGTCTTGGCTATTGTAAATAATGCTGCTATGAACATTGGGGTTCATGTTATCTTTTGGAATTAGAGTTTTTATCTTCTCTGGATGTATGCCCAGTAGTGAGATTGCTGGGTCGTATGGTAGCTTTAATTTTAGTTTTCTAAGAAACCTCCATACTGTTCTCCATAGTGGCTGCAACAATTGACATTTCCACCAACAGTGTAGGAGAGCTCCCTTTTCTCCACACCTTCTCCAGCATTTATTATTTACAGACTTTTGGGTGAGGACCATTCTGACCAGTGTGAGGTGACAACGTATTGCACTTTTGATTTGCATTTCTCTAATAATTAGCGATGTTGAGCATCTTTTCATGTTTCTGTTGGCCATCTGTATGTTTTCTTTGGAGAAATGTCTATTTAAGTCTTCTGCCTATTCTTTGATTTGGCTGTTCATCTTTCTTATTTTATCAGTACACTTTGCATCACTTGATCCTTCCTACCAAAATTATTTTGAGTTTTTAATACCATCACCTCCAAGTTCTAATTTCTTATAAGCCCATAAACCCTAATTCAGTCTTTAAATGTTTTCATTACAGAGAAGCAGTTTAAAGATAAATGTAATACAGAGGGAAAAAATAAAGGAAAGTTAACGTTCATCTTTTAAAATGATTATTCTTTCTGTAAAATTCCCTAACTGCTTTCATTTCATCAGTTTGTCCCTCCTAAATTATAGTTGGCAATGGATTCATTGTAAGATTAACTAAGCAAAGCCAAGACCATTAATTTATGGGTAACATCTATTCATTCTTCATTTATACTGCTGAGTAAAAGGTCATGTTTTTATGCCAAATTAAATGCAACTGTAAAAAGCAGGAAGACATTTTTAGCAAAACATTCACAAAACTCTTTGACCTGTGTGGTCAGAGACAGTATAATACTAGGAGCAAAGCCACAAATAAACTAAATCTTAAATTATTAAAAATTTCACAAATCAGGATGTTGAAGGAACTGGCAAAGAGTCAAAGTCATTCCTAATTTTTAATTGATATTTTTACCTTGTTACACCCAAGCCTAGAGTAAGTAATATATTTGAAGTTTTCTGCTGAGTTTATTTTCTGTTGCTACCTTTGAAAATATATTAAAGGAAAAGGAAAACAAAGGCTTTTTACAACTAAAAAAATTATATATCCACTCTTTTTATTTTTCAACTTAAAGAACATTCTTTTGTAATGAATGTGTTTTTTTTTTTTTTTTTTTGCGGTATGCGGGCCTCTCACTGTTGTGGCCTCTCCCGTTGTGGAGCAATAGGCGCCGGACGCGCAGGCTCAGCGGCCCTGGCTCACAGGCCCAGCCGCTCCACAGCATGTGGGATCCTCCCGGACCAGGGCACGAACCCGCGTCCGCCACATCGGCAGGCGGACTCCCAACCACTGCGCCACCACGAAAGCCCTACACAAAGTATTTTTATTTCACTGACTGTAACATTGGCTGTTTTCACCCTTATTTTTAATTTTGCTTTTAATATAGTGATCAAGGTAAACTGAACTACATTTCATAAAAATGTAGTTAATAAAAATAAACATTATTGCAATTTTATAGCCTAAAACTGTCTATTTCCCAATTTTCAGTATGGAAATGGGATGACATAGTCTTAATATTCTAATATTACGTTTCTATAAAACACTTTAGAAATAAAAAATATTAAAATAATATTATTTTGTTTAAATAATATTTCCTTTTATAGTCACACTTAAATGTAAAATACAGAGAGAAATCCTATAATTTGTACATCCATATTCATATGTATATTTAAAAGGAAACTGTGTGATTCTTTTCACTATTAATGCTTAGAAATGATATATATCACATTTCCAGATGTGAGAAAATACAGAAAAACCTATTTTTCATTTTATAAAATGTCCAGAATAATTTATGAACATAGAAATCACAATTATAATGATGATTAAAAACCTATGGGATGCAGCAAAAGCAGTTCTAAGAGGGAAGTTTATAGCAATACAATCCTACCTCAAGAAACAAGAAACATCTCAACTAAACATCCTAACCTTACACCTAAAGCAGTTAGAGAAAGAAGAACAAAAATTCCCTAAAGTTAGCAGAAGGAAAGAAATCATAAAGATCAGGTCAGAAATAAATGAAAAGGAAATGAAGGAAACTATAGCAAAGATCAGTAAAACTAAAAGCTGGTTCTTTGAGAAGATAAACAAAATTGATAAAACATTAGCCAGACTCATCAAGAAAAAAAGAAGACTCAAATCAACAGAATTAGAAATGAAAAAAGAGAAGTAACAACTGACACTGCAGAAATACAAAGAATCATGAGGGATTACTACAAGCAACTATATGACAATAAAATGGACAACCTTGAAGAAATACACAATTTCATAGAAAAGGACAACCTTCTGAGACTGAGTCAGGAAGAAACAGAAAATATAAGCAGACCAATCACAAGCACTGAAATTGAAACTGTGATTAAAAATCTTCCAACAAACAAAAACCCAGGATCAGATGGCTGCACATGCGAATTCTATCAAACATTTAGAGAAGAGCTAACACCTATCCTTCCCAAACTCTTACAAAATATAGCAGAGGGAGTAACACTCCTAAACTCATTCTACAAGGCCACCTTCACCCTGATACTAAAACCAAAGATGTTACAAAAAAAGAAAGCTACAGGCCAATATCACTGATGAACATAGAAGCAAAAATCCTCAACAAAATGCTAGCAAACAGAATCCAGCAGCACATTAAAAGGATCATACACCATGATCAAGTGGGGTTTATCCCAGGAATGCAAGGATTCTTCGGTATATGCAAATCAATCAATGTGATACACCATATTAACAAATTGAAGGAGAAAACCCATATGATTATCTTAATAGATGCAGAAAAAGCTTTCAACAAAATTCAACACCCATTTATAATAAAAACTCTCCAGAAAGGAGGCATAGAGGGAACTTACCTCAACATAATAAAGGCCATATATGACAAATCCACAGCCAACATCGTTCTCAATGGTGAAAAATTGAAACCATTTCCACTAAGATCAGGAGCAAGACTAGGTTGCCCACTCTCACCACTATTATTCAACATGGTTTTAGCTCCCCAAGTTTTAGCTACAGCACTCAGAGAAGGAAAAGAAATAAAAGGAATCCAAACAGGAAAATAAGAAGTAAAGCTGTCACTGTTTGCAGATGACATGATACTATACCTAGAGAATCCTAAAGATACTACCAGAAAACTGCTAGAGCTGATCAATGAATTTGGCAGAGTAGCAGGATGCAAAATTAATGCACAGAAATCTCTTGCATCCCTATATGCTAACGATGAAAAATCTGAAAGAGAAATCAAGGAAACACTCCCATTTATCATTGCAACAAAAAGAATAAAATACCTAGGAATAAACCTACCTAAGGAGAGAAAAACCTGTATGCAGAAAAATGTAAGACACTAATAAAAGAAATTAAAGGTGATACAAACAGATGGAGAGATATACCATGCTCTTGGATTGGAAGAATCAATATTGTGAAAATGACTATACTACCCAAAGCAATCTACAGATTCAATGCAATCCCTATCAAACTACCAATGGCATTTTTCACAGAAGTAGAACAAAAAATTTCACAGTTTGTATGGAAACACAAAAGACCCCGAATAGCCAAATCAGTCTTGTGAAAGAAAAACGGAGCTGGAGGAATCAGGCTCCCTGACTTCAAACTATATTACAAAACTGCAGTAATCAAGACAATATGGTACTGGCACAAAAACAGAAATATAGATCAATGGAACAGGATAGAAAGCCCAGAGATAAACCCATGCACATATGGTGACCTTATCTTTGATAAAGGAGCCAAGAATATACAATGGAGAAAAGACAGTCTCTTCAAAAAGTGGTGCTGGGAAAACTGGACAGGTACATGTGAAAGAATGAAATTAGAACACTCCCTATCACCATACATAAAAATAAACTCTAAATGGATTAAAGACCTAAATATAAGGCCAGACACTATCAAACTCTTAGAGGAAAACATAGAACACTCTATGACATAAATCACAGCAGGATCCTTTTTGACCCACCTCCTAGGGAAATGGAAATAAAAACAAAAATAAACAAATGGGACCTAATGAAACTTCAAAGCTTTTGCACAGCAAAGGAAACTATAAACAAGACGAAAAGACAACCCTATGAATGGGAGAAAATATTTGCAAACGAAGCAACTGACAGAGGATTAATCTCCAAAATATACAAGCAGCTCATGCAGCTCAATATCAAAAAAACAAACCACCCAATCCAAAAATGGGCAGAAGACCTAAATCGACATTTCTCCAGTACAGATTGCCAACACACACATGAAAAGATGCTCAACATCACTAATCACTAGAGAAATGCAAATCAAAACTACAATGAGGTATCACCTCACAGCGGTTTGAATGGCCATTATCAAAAAACCTACAAACAACAAATGCTGGAGAGGGTGTAGAGAAAAGGGAACCCTCTTGCACTGTTAGTGGGAATGTAAATTGATACAGCCACTATGGAGAAGAGTATGGAGGTTCCTTAAAAAACTAAAAATAGAACTACCATATGACCCAGCAATCCCACTACTGGGCATATACCCTGAGAAATCCATAATTCAAAAAGAGTCATGTACCACAATGTTCATTGCAGCACTATTTACCATAGCCAGGATATGGAAGCAACCTAAGTGTCCATCAACAGATGAATGGAAAAAGAAGATGTGGCACATATATACGATGGAATATTACTCAGCCCAAAAAGAAACAAAATTGTGTTATTTGTAGTGAGGTGGATGGACCTAGAGTCTGTCATACAGAGTGAAGTAAGTCAGAAAGAGAAAAACAAATGCCATACGCTAACACATATATATGGAATCTAAAATAAAAAATGGTTCCAGTGATCCTAGGGGCAGGAAAGGAATAAAGACAGACGTAGATAATGGACTTGAGGACACAGGGAGGGGGAAAGGGTAAGCTGGGACGAAGTGAGAGAGTAACATTGACTTATATACACTGCCAAATGTAAAATACATAGCTAGTGGGAAGCAGCCGCATAGTACAGGGAGATCAGCTCGGTGTTTTGTGACCACCTAGAGGGGTGGGATAGGGAGGGTGGGAGGGAGACGCAAGAGGGAGTGGATATGGGGATATAGGTATACGTATAGCTGATTCACTTTGTTATACAGCGGAAACTAACATAACATTGTAAAGCAATTACACTCCAAAAAAGATGTTAAAAAAAAAAGAAATCACAGTTATAACAACCAGTTGATTAAAGTGTGAAACAGTTATCCATGTTGTTTATTTCCTTTCATATATGTAAAAGTAGTTGCTCTTTACTTTTACAGGGTATATAAGCTTATGATACAAAAGAAGATGCTCTCTGCAAGAAGGCAAGAATACTTGCTTTATAATGAAGGAGATTTACATTTTATGGAGAACAGTAGAGGAAAAAGTGTATATCAATAAATAATATCAAATGAAGCAGAAAAATGAAGAGAATTAAGCACATATTTAATGCACCGTCAAAAGAGCTACATATTTCTCTTATTTATTAATTTGCCTCTCATATCACGTTAGGAAACTCAATGCCTTTTGTGGATTCAACTCTAAATTTCAAGAAGGACTTTTTCCCATCACTTTGTCGAGGGAAAAATGATGAGCTCAATTGAAAGTCGGTAATAATATGAAATTGTATTTCTGAATGGGAAATAAGCATATGACACACATTTGCATCCTGGTTTCTTTTGTTATAAAATATGAAAACATTAAAATGAGATATAAGATAAATTAGAAACTGGTTTGAAGGAACTAATCCTTCCAGTTTCACTGTGTTGCCCTATAATTAAGCATATCCAATAGTTGTCAGAAACATGTAAAGTAAAATAATTCAAAATATTAAATTTCATTTCATGGGAACGCTCTCTTCAAATTGAAGGGATTATCAGGCTTTCTTCTTGTACACTAACAGAAAAATACTTTTCTCTACTGAACTCAATCTGTGAACTAAATGAGCACAAAGTAAATAAGGAAGGCTTGAATGCTTGAATCGTGGAAATCATCAACTTTTAAAGCTATCCATTCTAACAAGTATGAAGTAATATCTCATTTTGCTTTTGAATTTCTCTATTGATTAGTGATGTTAAGTGTCTTTTTATATACCATTTGGCCATTTGTATGTCTTCTTTGGAGAAATATCTATGCAAGTCCTTACTCATTTTTTAATTGGGGTTTAAAACATTATTGAGTTGTAGGAATTTCTTGTATATTTTGCACATTAACTCTTTATCAGATATAGAGTTTGCAAGTATTTTCTCCCATTCAATAGATTATGTTTTCACTTTGTTGATTGTTTCATCACTATCATGTATTCCACACCCAACCTTTATTTCTCTGTATTAGAGAGTGACTCTGCCTCCCATAATGTCAAGAAAATAGGCATTGTCAGGAAAGATTTCATTCAATCATTTTCTTTTCCAACTGCAGATTCATTTGAATAATAATAATAATAGCCATTTTCTGAAAATTTGTCTTGTGCCATGCACTCTACTAATTCTGAATTTCTTAACCCATGCTTCAGTTTCCTCATCTGTAAAATGGAAATACAGTAGAACCTTGCTCATGGGTTTTTGTGAGTTAAGTAATTTAAAAGCATAAATATTAGTGCATGGCATGTAATAAATATTGAATACATTTAGCTGTTTATTACAAACATCATTATTATCATCAGTCTCCGTGCATTTGCTCTAACCATAAAATTGGGCATCATACTTAATGCTTCCCTTCCTCTCTACGTGCATTCAATTTATTACTGTTTTCTCTTGATTCTAGCTACTAAATTTATCTTGTTATCCCCACTGTGACTTTCCAAGTTTACAATCATCTCTCAGATACTTGTATAATTTAGAATATTATAATTGCCTCTTAATATGTCTCCCTACCTGCAGACCTTTCACTTTTTAATCCAGTCTTCATAAGGCATGAGAAGGACCTTATGAAAAAAAAATCAAAGATTAATTTGATAAGTTACTTTCCTATTTAAACTTATTAATGAGTCTTCATGGGAATAGATGTAAGATTCAAACCCCTGAACTTGATTTAAATCCTTGATGCTCAACGTGGGCCAGCAAATGGACCAGCAGTGTTAGCATTACTTGTAAACTTATTAGATATTAGGGCCCCACTCCAAAACTACTGACTCAGAATTTAGGTTTTAACAAGATCCCAGATGATTTCTATGCACATCAATTTTTAAGTACTGACTTACATAGTCTTTTAATCTAGCTTCTGCCTACCATTCCAACTTCATCTTTTCCAATTCTATGCTTTGACACACTGTGATGCAGCCCTAATGATTTTTTAAATTATTGTATTTAATATGTATTTAACCAACTCTGTCTTCTTCTAGGCCTCTGCATATACTGTTTGGTTTGTCTGCAGCACTATACTTACCTTCATAACAATGCATCTTTTCCAAAGTCAAACTCTTTTATTCAAGTCTCTTTTTCTCTTGCTGGTCTTTCAAGAGTGCTGTTCTGACCGCTATATGTTATATACCCCACCCTTTTGCTTCCATAACACATTGTACTTCTCCCATCCTAGCTCTAAACATAATCTCATTGTAATTCTTTTGTCCCAATTACAGTAAGATTATAAAATAAATCAGTGCAAATATCCTTACTACTTTCCCCCCATGTTATTTTCAGTGCCTAGCAGAGTGACAATACATGACAGATGATCAATAAATATTTGTTGAACAAATGACAAATGACAATATTGAGACTTAAAGTGTTTGAATAATTTATCCTATTACATAGTTTACAACTAGGGAATATTAAAGTCTAACCACATTCTCAACACATAATTTTCCTCCCTCATGTCTCTAGATGTTTCCTTCTTGAAATAGTAAACTCTTTAGCTTTTTCTTGATTTTAAGCCTATCAAATTTCTCTGGACATGTGTGTAACCAATTATTTGGTCTCTCTTACACTTTTTTTTTTTGCGGTACGTGGGCCTCTCACTGCTGTGGCCTCTCCCGTTGCGGAGCACAGGCTCCGGACGCACAGGCTCAGCGGCCATGGCTCACGGGCCCAGCCGCTCCGCGGCATGTGGGATCCTCCTGGACCGGGGCAGGAACCCGTGTCCCCTGCATCGGCAGGCGGACTCTCAACCACTGCGCCACCAGGGAAGCCCTCTTATACTTTTAATGTTTTCAAATCCAGCTGATCCTTCTCCTCGTGCTATAAATACACATATATTTCTCCCATTTAAAAATAAAACAATAAGAACAACAATAATTTTTCTCTTGGATAAAGGTTTCTCAAAGATGTTCAGTGTATGATTGTGGCCAGATGATGTCAAAATTTGGTCTAGAAAACCAATAAGGAAGTTCTACCACCATATACATTACAGATCATTACAACATATATAGCTCTTATGGAGAGTCACAATTATTATTTTTTAAATATCTGGTAGAAGATCTGAGGCCACAGTTGGAAGCAGAAAGAAACCTTTCTAGTATCCTGGAAAAAGATGATTGTGACATTGTTTAGTGCTATCACAATGGAACTAGAAAAGTGGTCAAGTTGTAGACATTTTTGATAATAGAGCTGAGAGAGCTTTCTGATCAGAGGTAGTTACAAGCTGAGTCTTGGGCTTCTTATGACTACTGTGAACAAAGATAAAGATGTGGTTAATTCTGATAATTTTCTAAGAAAATTGTTGTAATATTATGTGTTAGTGTAGGGAATACTGGAAAAGAAGTGTGAGACATTAACATCATAAAATATTTGTTTAAATAATTGATTTCTACAGGAAACTTTCAAAAAGGTATATTGAATAATATATTTTATTATTGTTTACATTATAATTGTAAGATATATTGAAAGTCACAGGTATCCAAGTAGCTATTCAATGATCAAACAAAAATAAGCATAAGTATATAGCATTTATAGGGAGGAATAGCTGAATCAGGGATTATAACACAAAAGATATAATCTTAGAAAAATTTTTTAATGTCTCAATATAGTGATTTGCTTCTAGATCATTGCTTGAAAAATATTACTCATACATTTAGTGTTTTTCAAGCATTTGGAGAAATTGTACGTGGAAACAATAGATTCTCCAGCTTTCCGAGTGATGGGGGAAAAAAGAATACAAACAAAAGTAAAACAGAGAAAGCGTGTTCGACACATACTCCTACACAGATCTCTTAGGCATATTTGCTTACTTGATATTCAAATGTATATGCTAGAATGAAAAAACTATGTTATTCACTTATTCTTTCATTTATTCAATGAACTTATATCTGGCAGTTACTCTGTGTTGGCAAATATGGCAGCACTGATATTACAGAGGTTAAGATACGAAGGGAGAGCACCATTTAAGCAGATTAGGGAAATGCAACACTGAATATTCTAAAAGTGTTGATGAACATAGCCATGAAAACACAGAAGAGATTGTGTTTGATCTTGCCTGAAGATGCTGGAGAGACTTTACAAAAGGGAGAGTTGTAAGGTGCCTCTTGAAGAAGGAGGGGTTCTGCAGCTCTAAACAGAGAGAAGAACATGTGCAAAATAGGGATTGGTTATTTAATTTATTTTTTGTCATCCTGGGATACTTCTAATTTCACAGTAGGTAGGTTTTTTCCTCGGAATTCATTAATTATTTGCTCTGCACATGTGGAAAGATCTTTATTAATAAAATTGATTTTACTTACAAAAGAAAAAAAAAAAGGCCATTGTTGATTTGGGCATGAAAAAAGTCCAGATAAACTATGGCTCAGGGACCAAGATGCCATAGGGCAGGAAAGGCAAACCTGAGTACTTTTGATATGATGAGACAGAAGTCTGTGTTTTAATCTGTAGGTCATTAGGAGTCAAGAAAGTTATTTAGATAAACTATACTTGTGATTTTGAAATAATTCTGTCATCTGTGTGTTCTGGAATGAGTGGGTTAACTCGTGGCCAGAGGGCGTTAGTGAAAGTTATAGAGAGTTTGTTGTTTCATATGGAGTTTAGGAAGTTAAAAAGATAGCATTTACAGTGGGAGGAAGAGAGTGAGTTATCCGTCAGAAAACTGAACAGTCCTTGTTAGGGTAAGGGACCCAGCTCATTCCTCCAGCTACCAGTAGTATGAATGATGGTGGCTCATAGCTTTCCATTGACAAGAGGAGCTACTTCACTAGAAGTTATGCACCCTCAGTGGGGGTACACTAAGCAGCCCACATCCAATGACTGGTCTATTTAGGGCTACAAAGACCCAGTTCTCTTGCCTCAATTCAGGACAATTTAGAATGGCCATCCCAGCTCTAGATCTCCTTGTGAAATTGTCTGAAGCCTGTTACAACTTCATTGTAGTCCAACTTCTGTCTCCAACCTACCCTAGTTCCCTCCTTCTCTTACAGGTGTTGATCTTAAGAGCATTCCCCAAAAACCACCTGCATAAAAAATAACTGACTCCTGAAGAACTAAACGTAAGACATATGTTAGATGCCATAAATACAGGAATATGGGGTGGAGATTAGACATATATAGAATCACTCATAGGGACATTACTAAAAATGAGATTGGCTATTGGCAAAGAGGGTCTCACGCTTGTCTCTTCCTTTGAAATATGAAAAATTCTCTTGGTCTGTATTCTTTTTTGTGTGCATCTTTTGTGCACTTTTGTATTCTTTCAGCAAATATTTACTAAGTTTTCTGTATAATTTGCACTTGTGAAAAAATGACTTTGGGAAAAGTAAAAAGAATGTATTGGAGGAGAACAAGATTGGAGGTAGAAAGTCCAAGTAAAAGGCAAATTTAAGATTCCAGGTGACCTACATAGGGCAAAAGCAAGGTGATCAGTACGGGGATTGAGATGGGAGGGCACATTTAAGTTATAATTAGGAGCAAAGAAGTTATAAAACTTTGAGCAATTTATGAAACAAATCGTGGATATAACTGGATTGATTGTGAACCCCAGTACTCTACCCTGGCCCTTAGGTTGCATCTTGTTATCACTGAACAAATAAAGATGAAACTAGAAAATATAGTTTGGTGGAGGAGAGGGAAGGTAAGTAGTTCAAATCTGGACAACCAAAGCCATTAGAATGTATGAGATCCGCAAAGAGGAGAATCGATAGTGAAAGAAAAAACGGCTGATGAGAGAGTAGGGCAGAGTAAGGCAAAAAAGACTTGTGAATGAGATTGCAAAGAAACTAGGGGGAGAACCAGGTGAGGATGGGATGATGATATTCTGGATTCCCAGGGTTGAGATAGATTTAAAAAAAGGATAATAACACTATTGAAAGCTATAGTCAAGTGTGAAGAGGATATAAAAAATGACTTTGGATTTAGAAATCAGAGCATTATTGCAAGGCTTAACGAGTGCAGTTTTATTGGAATAATGAGGTAATAGTAAAAGTTCAAGCATTGTGGACTGACAAATGGGTGGAGGTGATGTAGGAATATGATGAGTTTAGACTATTCTTTTGTTCATCTTAGAAGTGAAAGAAAGAAGAAATAATAGATGGAGAGAAACTCAAAGGTAAAGCTTTAACTTTCTATTTTATTATATTTTAATTTTTAAGTGCAAAAACACTTATGTGTATTTATAAGCAGAGGGGAAGAAACCAGCAGTGGAGAAAAAGACTGTCAATATACAACAAAATAACTTATGGCTGATGGCTGGAGAAAATTCCCAAGGTCAATAAAGGGTAATGAACATAGCAGGCAGAGTAGAGGTGTCATACTTTAGTTGTAACTAGTTTGTTTCTTCCGAGGCAAGAGGGAAAGAATTATTGGTATACAAAAGTTTGTAGGCTGAATAGGTGGAAGCAGCTGGTGATGGACACACCTGATGGCATCCATCTTTCATGTAAAATAGAAAGGAAGTTTTTATGCTGAAGGAGAAGTGTTAGAAAGCTAGAAGGGGATGTGGAAAATTTTGAATACTGGCTCTGAGTAATGTGAATGATTGTGAATGGCTAAAAATGGATGCAGCAGTAAGAATCACTGAGAAGTCATATGTATTTATGAACCATAATTTTGAAGAGTTACCAAACTGCACAGTTGAATGATTTTGGCCAGTTATTTTGTGAAAAAAATAAATGAAGTATTCAAGCAATGAACAGGATTATTTGGACATCTGAGATGGAAATGCTTGCCTTCATCTTTTAGGCTAGTGCATTGGCCCAGCATTGGTTTTCACATACTCTGACCATTACTTTGGGTGATTCAAGAGAAAATCCAATGAGTGTGTGTGTGTGTGTGTGTGTGTGTGTGTGTGTTGGCAATATTACCAACCAAGGTTCTTGGCCTCCTTAATCAATAGAACTATAAGAGGCCAGACAAGAAATTCAAGCAAGGCTTTATTGGGGCCCCTGCTGCAGCAGGGGGGAGTGAAAACAAGTAACAGTTTCCGTTGCTCACTAGCTCGCTCGCTGGAGGTGGGGCGGGGGGAGAGCTGTTTCCTTACATGGGGTGAGGGTAGGGGTGTGTCCAGGGATCAGGCTGGAAGGGTGGCTTAGGTGGTTTGCCCACCCCTTTGGTGGTGCTGTGTGCAGGGATCATGCGCAGTACCCTGCTTTTGCTCTCAGATCTTAAGAAGTGGCAGGTTTTTTTGTTTTGTTTTGTTTTTTAATCTGGTGTCATAATTTGCCCCAACTGCACATGGACACAGTTATTTTTAGTCCCTTATAGTTTCTTTGTATTTTGTTGCTTGAGGAGAAGTTTGTCCAGGTGCAAGCACAGCAGCAAAGGACCCCAGGTCCCAAAACCCGTCTCAGCAATATGTGTACACAAAACACAATTCCAAATGGTAAATAGTAGTCATGAACATAGAAGTAAGAAAAAACTCACTGAGAAGAAATTTTGCAATCTAATGGTAACTAATAATTCTCAAACTTGATACCAAAACATCTGAACATGAAGTCTTGTGAACATACAGTGAACATAATCCAAATGAAAACTGTGTCTTTAAGATATGCTGATAGAGATCAAAACAAGGTATCATTCTTTAGGAAGCAAGCAGTCTGATATTTGGTAAACAACCTAATGTTACTTTTTTTAAGTTTATGAAAGCCTTTCCCCCAAATCCTTGGAGAGTCATATTCTTGACTGCTTCCGCATGAATGTTTCCATGCTTATAATAAAACTCTGTCAGAAGGTTCAATTCAGTTGTTCCTGTTTCCCTCTCCCTCTCTCTCTCTCTCCCTCTCTCTGTGTGTGTAAGGAAATCTCTTGTGTTTAAAACAATTGGGAATTTTTTTCCAGAAGATGAAGTACCCCTATAAAAAAGTATAAGTGTTATAGACTCAGGTTGATTAAGTGGGAAGCCAGGAGACTTAGCTGGTTAGAGAAGAGTGATTAAAGGCTGTTGTCCACAGTACACACAATTCATTTAGTCTTGTAGATGCATGAGACAGACATGTGGAAGAGCATCAGTAGCACAGGAGAAACCCTAATTACTCAAGGGTACATGTATGTATTTGTGTGCAAAGCAGAGGCCTCTTAAAACTTGGATCGGGGGCTTCCCTGGTGGCGCAGTGGTTGAGGGTCCACCTGCCGATGCAGGGGACACGGGTTCGTGCCCCGGTCCGGGAAGATCCCACGTGCCACGGAGGGGCTGGGCCCGTGAGCCATGGCCGCTGAGCCTGCGCGTCCGGAACCTGTGCTCCACAACGGGAGAGGCCACAACAGTGAGAGGCCCGCGTACCGCAAAAAAAAACCAAAAAAACCTGGATCAGATTTGCTGTTTTTATAGATAAATTGTCAAATCCACATCTATTTGAAAGAACTAGTCATTAGTTTTACATAAAATGTAAAACTAGCTGAATGTCCAGTTGCTTACAGTTATGCTTTTATTTTTCCCCCAATTTGTACCTCAAAAATTAGTCCTGTGTAAAACTGTCATTGGATTTTCAAATGCAGGAAAGAAACCACAGGCATAGGCTTATATAACCAATAAAACTTATAAATGCCGCATCAAAGATCAGCAAGCCTTACTGGTACATGTAGGTTAAGACCACAAAAAAAAAAGTCTAACTATGCTTGAGGAGCTAAACTGTGGTTGCTGTGGAAACAGAGCTTAACTTTAAGGTTTTACACTGTGGTGCATGGAAAATTTCAAACCGACTGTGCAATAATGTCAGCTTTTTCAGTGAATATACAGCATCAGTTATGGGAAATAGCATGAATGGAAGATAATGAGTTCCTAAGACTGACAACAACGTTGAACACACAAACACACATATGCACACACACAGACACACACACATGTCTAACTTTTTAGAAACATGATTAGATATTATGTTTTTTTAAAAAATAATTCCATTTTCCTTGTCTTAGTCCATTTGGGCTGCCATAACCAAATACCCTATACTGAGTAGCTTATAAACAGCGAACATGTATTTCTCACAGTTTTGTAGGCTGGGAAGTCCAAGATCAGG
The DNA here is from genome assembly GCF_963455315.2 of Globicephala melas. NCBI lineage: Eukaryota > Metazoa > Chordata > Mammalia > Artiodactyla > Delphinidae > Globicephala > Globicephala melas. The sequence goes on from NC_083323.1 coordinate 42,887,692, forward strand.
ATTCCAGCAGATTTGGCATCTGATGAAAACCTGCTTCTTGGTTCATAAGCTGTCGTTTTTCTGCTCTGTCCTCACATGGCAGGAGGGGTGAGGAAGCTCTTTAAGATCTGTTTTATAAGGGCACTAATCCTATGCATGAGGTTTCACCCTCATGACCTAGTCACCCCCGGAGGTCCCATCTCTTAATAACATCACATTGGGTATTGGGATTTCAACATATGGATTTTGGTTGTGGTGGGGGACTGGGGGGAGCACAAAAATTTAGTCCATTGCATTCCTCCACTCTGTTTTTCTAAATCATTTCCAATGTAAAAATTTCACTCTCATAACGTTTATAATGTTATTCTAAAGGTGTCTTCTTTTTTTTTTTATTTTGACAACAGTGGTAATGGATGATCTCTAACATCTCTGTCATAAATGATTCCACTGGTGCATTGTAAATAAATCACAGAGGCATGAGCATTTTAAAATTATTTTGTCCCATGGACAATACAGAACATGTGTAAATTTAAGTATACATATACGAACAGAAATTTAGCTAAAGAGAAAGTCATCTTTTATAGACAAAAATCTGTAAACAAAGTACAGATACATTTTTATATCCTCAGATAAAAGAGTGCTGCTGTATAGATAGGATGTAATTTATACAAATAATTTACCTAATATCTCTGACATTTCTCTATAATTGCATCATTTATATTTCCTAGTGTGACCCAAACAGGAAAAGGAAAAGCTAGGAGACAAGGGTATATCAAAAGTACCCTAAAAGCAGCCTCTGGCTCAGAAGTCCTCCACCCCCGCGCCCGCACTTTCTTATTGGATTCACACAGTAGTCCAGTTCCATGTCCCCCCTTTCTCTTACTGGCAACCCCAAGTTACTACAACATTCTCATCTCGGCTAATGATGTCTTGCTCTCATTCCACTGATGCCAGCCTTCCCTCCTCACCTTCCTGTAGCCTTGGTGCTGCAGGCTGTGGTCTTTGCAGCTGATGTTGGCTCACCTTTGCGCTAACCTTGAGTGTGGCTATTGTTTTCTTGTCAATCACCATGTTGACACAGGGCTGGCACAGTAACTATTGTGGAAGCCAATTTTTTTTTTTTTTTAACAATGTTGTGGCTCCTGTTAACTTTCTAGTGTCTCTTCCAGTTTTTTCAGTCACTGCACTGAAATTGGGTGAAGATTTCATTAATAGAGCTAACAATTCTTTAAACACTCAAACAGGGACCATGATTTTTTTTTTTTCTGTGAGTAATCCACATTTTTGGTGCTAGTACTTTATTATTTTGATGTAATACTTAATCATCCTTCTCTATTGCTTTTTGAAACTATTCACACATCCCACTAGGACATGAACTAGAAGATAATATAAATAGCAATTCGTAGTGCAGTATTCAAACTTATTCTTTCTTATCATGGGCAATGAACACTTTTATGTCAAGTATTCACCCAAAGCAATGATAGAGGGAGCAGTTCTTATAGCAAGTCACTGCTCTAAGTGCTTTACCTACATTAACATTTAATCTTCATGAGAATATTAATCCCTATTTTACAGATGAGGAAACTGAGGCACAAAGAGCTTAACAATTTGTCCAAATTCTCACAGCTAATTAGGGGCAGAGCTGTGATTTTAAAGCAGGCCAACCTAGCTATGTGAACTTTTATTATTCTGCGTCTTTAAGTCTGGGATAAAGACAATTGAATTTCTCATAAGGTACAACTTCCTGAAAGTTAAGGACAAGCCTTTGCAAATTATTTAATTCAGAGCTCTCCATCAGGGGATTTACCATCAACTCTAACAGTTCCTCTCAAAGTATCCATAATGGCTTTATGCAAAAAAACTTTTTTGATGCCCATGCTGAGAAGCATGTCATTCTAAAGGGGCTATGAAAATGAAATGACTTTTCTCTGGAATCTCAACTACAGCGGAATTTAAATACTATTTTACAGTTCTAATTAAAATGCCACTATTTAATGCAGTGATACATAGAATCCTTTGTAGTGCAAATTTTTTCATCTACCCCAGACATCAGCAAATGTCAAATAACATCCATGCCATGATTGCCTTTATCTGGCCATTCAAAAGAGTCACCCCACACACCCAATTTTGAATCATGTCTTTTTGAAATTCATATACAATAAATTATATTCATTGGCCACATTTAAATGGGGGATTAACATGATGAAATCATAAACTAAAATAATTACAGATTTTTAGGAGGTATTTGTCCCTAGAAATTAAAAGCAGAGTTTTTTGAGCAATGCAGTAACTGAGATAAAGAGAAGTCATGACGAATATTCCTTGTTTCCTTAATCAACATGAGTGAACTTTTGAAATCTTCACATTATCTTTGAAAATTCCCTTTCCCTGTTCTCCAAACTCATCTATTTATTCATTTTAATGTTTCTATTTATGGAAATTTCAATTTTCATCTTTATGAAAATACACCCCATATATGGAGTGTATCATATATATTTTATATACAATCAAAGTAATACATATTCACAGTTTAAACACTCACGATGTCTCATTGAAAACATCTTTCTTAGTCCCTTCTGTTCCCAATTCTCACTCCTCAGAGGTACCACTTTCAAGTCTTCCATTTCTAAGTCTTCTAGTTTTCTTTACAAGTTTACCTCCATGTTTATCAACAACATGGTTAGCCTGCCTTTTTTTATTTTTCAGCTTAAGGCATCATTCCACATTTCAAGGAAAGATGATTTTTTTTTTTTACATTCCCTTCACCCATATCTGCTTACTCTTCCCTCCTCTTTCCATTTTAGTTACATGAGCCTATATGTATTTATATCACCAGTTTCAGTTCACTCAGTACTCAGTGTTGGCATTATTGTGACTATGCAATATTTTTCACAGCAAAGCCATGCAGCATGCTATGATATTACATAATGTTATAAGGATTAAATGACTTACAGCTTTTGAAGTGCTTAGAACATTGTACGTAATAATTCTACATAAGTGTATATAGTTTAATCAAAATCTTTTTGATTTTCTACTTTTCACTTTTCTGATTTTCACTTTTCTACTAATATAGTCAATTTTGTAATGGATAGTTTTTACATATGTCTTTGCACGTTTGTCTAATTGCTCCTTGAGATAAATTCCTAGAAATAGAAAAAAAAAATCCTTTCTTTAAAACTTTTTTTTCAATGTGTATTAACTGTCTCATTTTTCCTCTTGATTTTCTACAAATTGTTTATTAATTTAGCTAAGGTTTCTGACAGAATTGTAAAATTATTCTCAAGTTCCTCATATACGTTATGTATTTTATCAAGTTGTTTCATAACTCTTCTGTCTGATTCTGCAAACTTTCTAGGACAGCTGTGCAGAGCTTGCCATGGGATATCTTTTGCCAGCATCTGGAGGGTTTCTTTTACCTCTCTCTTATTGGAAGCCTTATTTCCTCATTCCCATGCTTGTTTGTTTTCTTAGTGTTTTCCTTCTTTCATCTGGAATATGTCCTCCAGTAGTTTTTTGAAAAACAGGATACAGAAAATAAATGATAAGAGACTCATGTGCCTGAAAACATCTTTGCTCCACTTTCACACGCACATTTGATGTGCGTTGGGTATAATTACAAATAATTTTCACTTATAATTCTGGAAGTTTTCCTTGTTCCTTGTTTTCTTCGGGAACACACTTTTCCAGTACATTGACTCTTTGGGACTGAAATCACATTGTGCCTCTGCTCGGGCCATAGGGGTAGCCATGCCATGCAGGCTTGTGATTTAGAGTAGTATACATCCCTGACCTTGGTAACTGACTCAGGAATGGCTGTGCCACTCCAACAGCTTAATTCATAGCTTAAGCTGGGATTTGGTGCATAGGCCATGGGAGAGAGAAGATTTATCCTCCTCTGGGATCGTAAGCTGTTAGGACTATGTAAACCCGGAGCTTCTGACAGCGGCCTCCCCTGGTCACATGAAGAATATGATGTATATCACATACTGCATAATGATGCAAACACAGAGAGGAACGAAAACTTAGGGATAGGAGAGAGAAAGACAAAAAAAGTTTTCACCTCTAGAACCAGTCGTACTTAAACGAATATTTTCTATTTTATAGAACTCTTTCAAACTGTAGATCTATTACTTATGAGAACAAAAGAATATTTAATATAGTTTTTTTATGTCGATGAAACAGAAACTATATAAACCAATTGCCTCTCTCTGGTCACACATGGTGAACGATGGTGGCAGATTTAGAACCCTTGCCTCTTCCTCTAATGCACTGTAGTTTCTTGGGTGTCATGTGTCAAAGCCCAAAACCTGAATAGTGGTGAAGTTAAGTGCCGGAGACTTATTGCTATTTATTCTTTGCATACTTATTAAACAAACAACCAAAAAACAAAAACAATAAAAAGTGCAGTTAGCCCCTATTTTGTAGCAGTCTGTGTGTCTGTCACATTTTTTTCTAGTTGTTAGGTTCAAATATTAAATATGAGTATTATATATATTTGTATATACAATGACCTCATAATATGTGCTTCTACATATACATTTCTCATTGGTCCTCGTGAGAATACTGTCCAGAGAGCATATGACAAACTTCAGGCTCCTGTATTCCTTCATATTCCCACTTTACCATCACTGTGTAAGTCATTCTGCAAAGTTCTAATGTGCCTTTAGCTTTCCCATGACATCCTTTTTCGTGCATATTCGAGAAAAGTAATCCAAAAGTTCATCCTATTTTTATATATGTATCATAAATATAAAAATAAATAATAGCATTTTGCCAGTTAAACTAGACCTATTTCCCTAAGCTAAAATCCCAGTGATTATTTTTTTAGGTTCGTATTAATTTTTTGTAAAATATTTATTTTGTAAGATTATTAAATATTTTGATAAATTTTCTTCAGTGAAAATGACAATAAAAAACTTAAAAAACTGAATAGTAGTACTTACTACTTGCCCACATATTTTATTGTCCATTTAGACATTTTCTACTTTAGGATCTTGTCAAAAGAGATAAAACAAGACTGAACAAAGAGAGAAATCTTCTAAAACTTTACAAAAATGGGATAACTTGGTACCAATGATGTCAAAGAATATTTATTCTTATTTTCTTTGGTGGATATTTCATCATCATCATCACCATATTTCAATCTAAAGTTACATTAAGGCTTCTTCAAAATACCTCCCTTTGAATTATTCAGTATATGACCCTAGCTTTCCATTTTCAAATTGGATATATTCTCATTAAATATGTAAGTTTTCCCTGTGGAATATTTTTAATTCAGGAATTGAAAATCCCTTAAGTATCTTTTGTTTTATGGCTTAATATAATGAATACTTATAATATCTGCAAGATCTGGCCTACATTTTAGGCAGTGCTAATAGGGCCATTTTAGACATATGTTTATTTGTAAATGGGACACTTTCAGACTATAATAGATGCATACATTACTAGACTGCAAATTTGTATATTTCTCTACAATCTGCTTCTCAGTTTCAGAAGTAATCTTCTCTATAATACCATGAAGATAGAGAGATAGCTGGGAGTCCATCTTTTTTCCTCCATGTCTCTGGGTTATTTGTAATGTGGTTCACTTACCTTCCAGTCATCAAAGCTCTGGAATGATGAAGCATCAGTAGTTATATGCAACCCATATAATGAAAAAGAGTGTGAGAAAATTTGGAAATTCATACTGGTACATCTGCATTCCCCTACTCTGGGCTACCCTAGAAGATGAGAACTGGTGTTTTTGTTATGAACAGAATATTTATGTGCCCCCAAATACATACGTTGAAACCCCAACCCCCCAGTATGATGGTATTAGGAGGTGGGGCCTTTGGAAAGTAATTAGGTTTAGATGAGGATGGGGTCCTCATGATGGGATTAGTGCCCTGTAAGAAGAGATCAGAGCTTTTGCAATCTGTCTCTCTCTGTCTCTTTCTGTTTCCCCTCCCCGACCCCAAATGAGGACACAGCAGTGAGACAGCCATCTGTAAGCCAGGAAGAGGGTCCTTACCAGACACTGAATCTGATGGCACCTAGATCTTAGACCTCCTACTCTCTAGAAGTGTGAGAAGTAAATGTTTGTTGTTTGAGCCACACTGTCTATGGTATTCTGTTACAGCAGCCTGAACCAAGGCAGTAACTGGGACTGATCTTGAAGAACCTTGTGAACAATTACATATTATCTGTGTGACCTTGGGAATAACCTGAGACTTACTTTCCTTATGCATAAAATGAGTATTATGACAATACAGTTGTGAGAATTAAATAACTTGATATTTGTAAAGTGCTTTAAATGGTACTTGGCACATAGTAAGTGTCAGCTATGTAATTGTTATAGTTGTAAGAACCATTTTCATCTAAAATACTTGTCTTAACACCCCCTTTAGGTAACATTGCTGTTTTAAAATATGAATCCTAGTTTCAAGTTTGGAAAACAGGGGCACCAGGGTAATCAACACACTTTTGGCTGGAAGCAATGGTAATCAACTCAACAGTTTGATCAAATAAATAGTTTATGATCGGACATGACTGAGCACAGCTGAATTCAGGGTCCAAAGATTGACGGGTTTGATGATATCATCAGTTTATATCAGTCTTCACTGGTTCTCTCATTCTCAATTTTTCTTTCTTTTGTGTTGCCTTTATTCCAAATAAGCAGTATGCTCGGCTAACCCCTTCAAGACTGCACTGTCTTTTCAGTTTGAGATCTTAATGAAACAGAGGAAGACCACCCGTTTTCTCCTAGAACCCATCTTAGTTCTTGTGCCTGCCCCAAAACTGTCCCTAGAAAGTAACAAGTATTATTTAGTCATAACATACCTCAGGAGCTAGGCAAGTGTGTCTACTTAATAGTAGCCTTGTCAGAATCCTGTAGACTTTTGTGGAATAGGGGAAGAATATATTCTAAAAAAAAGAAATAGCTTTAAGGAGAAAAATGTATGGATGTGTGCATACTACTGTACCATCCATGCTGTCTCTTCACTTTCCAACTCTTCTCTAACATAGCTTGACAGCTACCCAAAAGGACTGAGCAAATCTCAAAGTCTGTCCAGTTGTTTGGTTTACGTGTCTGTGTGGCTACTGCTGCCACCCCTGCTTTCCCTCTTGAAATATTCAGAATCTTGTAGCTGCTTCCTCACGAGTCAGTGCAGTTCACCACTTACAGCAGGAGTTCTGGATTCAGGTGTTCAAATTCTTGCTATAGCACCTACTATGTCCCCTGGTCAAACAACTTCACTTTTATTTGTACATCAGGAAAATGGGGATTATTGTATGACTATCTCAAACATAAGTGAGGCTTAAGTAAGGTGATATATATGTAAAATCTCATTATTTGCTGATTTTGATAAAATTATCACTGCTTCCTGGGCGACCTAGAGACCAATATAGATAAGTGCAGTACATGAGATTCCTTACAACAAAGAAAATGTTGAGAGAGAGTAGAATTTGGAGGGTGTTAGTGAGAGCAATTCATTGTGTTCAAGGGAGCAAGAATAACTAAACTCCTTGAGTTTCATTTTATCCCTGGAAAATTCTAATATTTGATGTATTCAGAACATGTAATTCTTGTTTGATTCCAGAGACTGTCAAATGAATAAATAATATGTTTGTACTTCAGGTTTCATCTGGTTTTATTCAGTGTCACTATTTTTGCTCTCTTGCTGTATTTCCCTGTGTCCTGCTTCCTCCTCTATCTTCTTTAGATGAATCTTAGATGATTTCCCTTCATCTTAAAAAGCTTTTTATAATGATAAAAATACATATATAACTCTGCAACTCAGAGGCCAGGTATATTTTTTAGTTCTCAATAGTGACAAAAATGCTTTCCCCAAATGGTTCCATTGCGTCGAGGTCCCTTGGGCAGCCTTGTTCTTGCTTTGGCAAACCTGTGGAGAGGTCATTCACTTCATTCAAATTTGATGGCTGTGTGCATTTGCAATGTATGTCTAGAAAAGCTATGAAGGCTGGCTCATCTTTTTCTGGGCATAGAGGTATTTTATCAAAACCTTTCATGGGCTTTTTTTATTTGCTTCCTATCTTTATCAGTGTCTCCATGAATTTTTCATTCTGTCATGAGGTTAAAAAAAAAAAAGGCTTAAAATAGCCATTTAAATAACCCAGAATCAAATATTGTAAACTTCTCTGAAAATACTTCCTTCTTCATTTATATAAACATTTTTTTTTCTTTGAAATTGTGCTTTTAGAGTAGGAGAGAGGGGTATCTACAGCAGCTGGTCATTTATTATCTGTCTTTGCAACAGCTGAGAGACAAGATCAGTTAATTCTCCTTGAGAGGCAACAGAGGAGAAGTTATCAGGCCAATCTGTTTATTTCACATGAGCACTTTGAATAGCCTTCTCTACCGCATGGCATAGAGGTTCACCTTAGATGCAGATGATCGTTGACCAAGAAAATAAATATGGACTCACTGAAATACAAATTATAGGTTTTTCAAGCTTAGAACACTGGCCTTGAAAAGGAAAGATAGGCTCTTGGAGAGTCTATAAAGTTTTCTCTATTCCACTTTTTGCAAAATGAAGAAGGATAAGAGAGCTCAGTCTTAAGCTACAGGACATGAAACCTGTTCCCAGAATGGCTTAGATAATTCTCCAACTTGAGAAAACTGAAATGTTTTGGGGGGAGGAGGTGACATTCTCCCATTATTTAAGATAAGAGTATTATCACCAGATCCTCCTCTGTAGTGTTATAAAGATGAAACACGGATTAGGTATTTTGAAGAGACTGAGTAAATAATATTGCATACCTATATCTTTTTATCTTCTATGTTATCTTAACATTTTTCAATTTAATTTATGCTACTTCTGTGTCAGGCCATATGCTTTCTATGCCTTTATCCACCATAAAAACCCCATAGGGTACCCATTTTATAACTTTAAACCTGGAAAGTTCCAGAGAGGTTTCTAATATATTTTCATGAAAATGATCATGTTTCCATTATCTTTAGGGAAGATAACTCAGAAGTTAGAAAAATCACTAGCTTACAGATTTTTTTATGGATGGTGACTAAATAAGGTCCTTTGTCATGTATTCTCATTCATAACCTAGTGTTCTAGCATGGTGCTCTCAAAGTGTGGTCCCTGGACCAGCAGTATCAGCATCACGGGGAACCCATTAGAAATGCAGATTTTGAAAACTTACCCTAAACATATTGAATCAGAAATTCTGTTGGTTGAGCCCGGCAATGCATTTAACAAGTTCCCCTGATATACCGTAAATTTGAGAATTCCCGTTCCATTGGACGAGTAGTTCATTAACTTTAGTATCCTGAGGATACTGTGCAGACTGCTTAAAAAAAGAAGACTATTTTAGCAACACTCATAATAATTCTTATTCAAGCTACATGATATGGGTCCGAGATAATTGCATGTAAAGGAGCAGCCCAGTAAACCCAGTGTATGTGGTCCTTATAATTATCTGGATTAGACAGAATGGCTTAACACTGAAGTTGTTCAGCTTTCTATAAATGCAAAATGAAGGCCTGTTGTTTATATATTGTGCTTACACTCCATATTAGGTTTTTGCAAACCAATCACCCAGTCCCCAAAAATGGAGTTTTCAAATTATTGAATGAATTTTTAGAGTGTGATTACGGCAATCCATACTGAACGTTCAATATTCTTTCTTTATGGTGTTCCTTATGATGTACTTGCACTTGGAATGTAATTTTGCTATATATAATCAACTTCACATTTATATTGTGTTACATTAAATCAGCTTAGCTTTCTTGCATTTGTTAAAGATTCCTTTTCTTTTAAGATTTGGAATCATGTTTTTTTAGCCAAAGACAAAAATCTTTGAGAGTTCTGGTTTAGGTAGCTTTCAAAATTGGTGGTTAGTTTATATAACTATGTTAATACTCTCATTCCATAGACTGATGCTGAAAGAATACAAAGAGTTTGTTGGTTTATTACATAGAACTGCTGCACTGATGGTATCACAACTGTTTCTTTAATATGGTAGCTGCCAGCAGAAATACCACTTTTAATGAAGCTTTGCACAGGCTCTTATCTCTTGCTGGGACCGACTCTGTTATATATAGTTTGGCCATTGACTCATCATTAGACTCTTATAGGGAATCAGCCCGAGCTCCTCTAGCTTACTCAGAGACCTGCCTTGCTTTATGATTCTTAATTTTGTATTCATATAGAGTGGATAACACTCAATGGTCTTTTTTTCTTCGCTATTTTATATTACCAAATGGAGGTGTGGTCATTTTGTAATTTCTGGTGGCTGAATTTTTCAGATATGCTCTTGCTGTGTGAGCAGCTTGTCAAGGGTAAATGGTGTTATTTCTACTCCCTTACCATCGGGCAAGAATACCTCAGAGAATGAACAGCGCTCTCTCTGTGCGTGTGCGTGTGCGTGTGCATGTGTGTGTGTGTGTGTTTAGGAAAGGCGGGAGGAAGAGAGGATAACTTGAATTTATCAAATTTTTTTCAGTGAGAAAAAAGGAAATGCCAATGTCTTATCACTGTAGGTTCTAGAATAAGGTGATTCTATCTTACCTGCCACTTGCTTTGGATAGGTCTAACGCCTTTCCCCTATATGATATTAAGGAGTTGGCATGGTTCAATAACCATGAGCAAAGTAAGCAGGATTTGGGTAAGACATAGATGGGTGTATGAGTCACATATTAGAAGAGTAATACTGCTAGCTGACCTAACAAACCTCCCTCAAATCAAAGTGCTTTAAGTGCTTTAATACCTATTTTCCTCATGTCATAGTCTACTGTGAGTAGCATGGGTCTCCTAGGAGTCTGTTTTTGAAGGGGTTACTTAAGGATTTCAGTTCCTTGTATAGTGTGGTTCCACACTCCTGAAGTCATTTGCCTGTGGCGAGAAAGAGAGACAGAGACAGAGAGAGACAGAGACAGAGACAGGGAGAGAAAGAAAGGAAAATCTGGAATTTAAGGGGTTACCCTTGGAAGTGGGAGTGTCTCGTTTCTTCCTGTATTCTATTGGCCGAAACTGATTCAAAGTCACAATCTCACTGCAAAGAAGGTTGGCATGCATCCTAATGTGTGCTCCAGAACAGTCAATATAATTGGTTAGTGTCCAGTCAGTCTCTTCTGGTCACCAGTAACTTTTTCATCATTCCTCTTATATGGAACACGTTCAGCCTTTCCCAGTGCTATCAACACCCAAATTCCATCAGCCAGGCATCCATCTCGACAATCTAGGATCTTTAAGTAATGTTTGGACCAAATAGTACTCATTTTGGTCTAGAGACCTACTGTCAAAAAGATATATTATTTACACACACTCCTCCCAACAACCACTCAGTTATTTAATGGTGAAACAAGGAGGACATAAACACAGAATATTCTTATTCTAGGAGTAGAAGAAAAACACAAAAGTTACTGGTCTCTAATAATAGAAAATCCTGCCAGTCAGACTATGTAAAAGCTGCTCTCCTGGGTTGGGGAACCAAGTCAGCTGTCTGGGAGGGGCTCCTGTGTTAATTTTCCCCGTATTCTCCTTGATCAGTTCTTTGTGATGCTTCTCCTTGCTCAATAGCCTCCTTAGCCATATTCGAAGTATGTTTTTGGAGCCTTATTTTTTCTTATACATTAGGGGCCCAATAGTTATTTTAAGTATTTGTCAAAGATCCCCTTGCTACCTTTTAAAGCCAATTTCTCTGATGCTACATTTTCTGCAGAAACTTAATAGGTCTCTGATCTGGTCTCTCTGAGTAAGTTCCATGTGTCAGAAACCATGCCCAATGTTCTCCACTAGACATTACTCTCCAATCTGTTGTTCTATTTCTTTTATCTTTTTGTGGTCTCCATATATTTCTGGACCTATTTCTGGTCAAGCTCTGCCACAGAAAATAATAAAAATAAATCCAGAATATATGGACAATATCACTAAAAATTGGACAGAATATTTTTTTCAGCTATGAATAATTGACCAAAACACCTGCTTTCACTTGCTATTCTCTTCTCATTAAAAAACAAAACAAAAATCCTATAGGAAAATTACTCATTACTTTTGACTCCATATTTTATCCAAGAATTCTGAGTGAGACCCTGAGCATAATTCTTATGCCTAGTGATACTTAGTTTAGCCACCATCCTTTCCTATAGTCACTGCCATTTACTGTCTCTTGGACATATTACTTAATCTTTCTAAATCTCTTCTCTAAAATGTAGATAATAATGATATCCTCTCCCTAATGTCACTTTGCAGATTAAATTAAATAACATTACATTTCTTAGTACACTGTCAAAGCCCTCAGCATATAATTATTATTATTGTTGCTTTTATCACAATTGTCATCCATACTTTGGGTTTTACAGACATATGGTATCTGCTATATATTTTATACAAGCAATATTTATTGACCTGGATAAAAAACAATGATTAAGACATGACTTCAAAAAGCTGAGTTTTGTATTGCTTTATGAATAATCCATAGCAATTTGTGAAAATTCAATTCTTATGTTCAGCACTGCTTTCCTTCACCTGATCAGCTTATAAATGTCCACTTATTTATTCAATGAACAGCATTTGGAATAGCAGATGGCTTTGAGTTGCATGCGTATTATTTCTTTGGGCCTTAGTGATATACTGAGCAATCATTTGCTATGTAATGGTTGCTTCAGGAAACAGAGCAATTTATTCCAAAAGTACAGGGCAGACACATGGTACATGGGCACAATGGCATAAATAGACATACACAGGTGGCAATGACATTAATACAACCAATGTAAGTACTGGCAACAGATTTTAAGCACCAATCTGCCTTTGGGCTACAACAGGCACTACCCATATTACCATTCCTGATTTGTTTTAGGAAGATATTAACTAACTTTTATTTTTCACTTCTTGTTTTAGACTTAGTATGCTGAATCAAGGTTCTGAATAATGCACTGTGGTTAGCCTAGTTCTTCAAGCTCTATTCAACTTGAGGCCTGATTCAACAAGCAATTCAAGTAAGAAAAATACCTACTAATTTACTTACCACTATGTATACAAACATATTTCTTTCCTAGATGAGACTTGGGGCATTGGATATCAATAACAAAATCTATTTACAATGTATTTCCTGGAATATGTTTTCCTGGCCTCCATATAGAAATAGAAATACAGAAATATAGTGCCCACGATAGTACTCGCAATTGCCAAATTTGCTGAGATTTGGGGTATATGTATTGGTATTGTCTGAATCTGACAGATCCTACAACTGTTATTTAATGGGAACTATAGGTTACCATTTCCTCCCATCCCAATGCTTACTGTTTGCTAAATAAAGCAGGTCACTTTCTCTGACTTTTAAGTGATTCAGGGTTGTACAATTTAGCCACAAATGCTGACAAGATAAGAGTAATATCTTTTCTTCTTCAATCACCACTTTTCTCTCTTTTGGTTTCTTTGATTTTACTAAGTCAAGACACAATCTTTTTTGTGCTCTAGAAAAGAAAAAAAAGCAACTCCAGCTTGAAATGTGTTTATCTGTGGGAGCAGGGTTGGAAATCATACTCTCACATTCATTTTTGTGCTGCCATGCTTATTTAATATTTAATCATCACAACTTGCTATAACCTAGAAAGAAGAATTGACTAAGACCAGCAGTAGTTTTTTTTGTTTTTTTTGTTTTTTTTTTTAATGTGCTCACAAGCTATTTGTTTTTAAATTAAATCTTTTTATCCAGAGGCCAGTGTGTGTTGGGTGGGAAGAGGGTGCAGCTATAGACTTCTGGAAGGTTAAGGTGAGCTTGTAAATTTACCATATAGATGTGATTAATATTCTGATATTTTCCTAGTTTGTAATTTGATCTCAAGGAACTCCTAGTATAATGACTTCAGCACTATGATTTTATAAGCAAGAAACATACTCTACAATTTCTATTCAGAAATTCCCCTGACCCGACCCTTTTCATCTCAGAAACTACACTCACATTAGGCAAAACATTCTTGAAAAACGTCTCATCATTGCCTTCTCCACTTTCTACTCCCTCCTTAATGCTTTCCTCCTAGTTTTTCACATACTTCACACCCACCAGAGATTGCTTTTAAGGGGGTCACTTCTCACCCACCTCTATTTTGAAAATCCAGTGGAGGTCTCCCCATTCTCCTCTTTTGCTGCTTTCAGGAATATCTGGCACTTCTTCTGAAAGAATTTTCCTCTCAGTTTCTGAGAAGACATATTCTCTGGTTTTGTTTCTACCTAATTTTCTTCTCTTGATATTTCTCTGCTATTGGAGTAATCCCAGACTCATTCCTGTACACACACACAAATATATATATATGTTAATTATTATGATAGTTATTATTAAAAATGTTTGGATATTTGTTTCTGTAATTCTATCATTGAGCTTACCACTGAGATCCAGAGTTGGTAACTACCTAACAACTTGATACTTCCACTTGAAAATCTAATAGCAATGTGAAATTTAATATGTCAATCACAATTCTTTCTTTTAAACCACCCCTAACATTTTTCCTGCTTCAGTGTTTAGTCTCCTTAAATGACACCACCGTCCATCCGTTGGCTCAAATCAAAATTTTAGGAATCATCCTTGAGTCCTCTCTCTTATCATCTGACCATGTATTCATTTTTCATTCATCCATTTATTAAAGAAACTGTTATTGAGCAGTAACAATGAACTATTGCTTTGAGCCCTAGAGATCCAGTAGTAAACAACCATTAAATACTCTGCTAGGCTGGAACTTACATTTAAGTAGGGAAAGACAAGTAATAAACAAATGGATACAACACTTGTTTGTAATAAGCACTTTGAGCAGCATGGGAATAGGATCATGTGAAAGGGCGAGGGTGACTCTGAAATTGTGGCATCTGAAGAGTTCTCTTTAAGAGATGACATTTAATCTTGAACCTAAATGACAGAAGAAGAAGAAAGATGAGGAGGAATAACAAATTTAGGATGCAGCTTGACTTGTCTGAAGAAAATAAATTGGCTGGTATGGCTTTATAGTAGATAATGGTGAGAGTCATTTGAAATGAAGTCAAACAAGTAAGCAGGGGTCAGGTCATGTGGATATATATAAACCAGCTTCAGGAGTCTGTAACTCATTCTAAGTGCAATGATAATTCGTGGAACAATTCTAAGCAGGGGGATAATAGAGAGGGACTTATCTTGTAAAAAATATAAGTACTGCCCCATCTAATCCAAATGCTGTTTCTTTTTTGCTTAAAATCTTTAATGAAATTCATAATTAATTGAATAGATGAGTGCTTTGCATATAGCAAATGCACAAAAATATCAAATGATAAAATAAGCAAAAATGTTTTGCATAATTTTATGTCTGTTAATTTTTTTTTAATTTCAATATTTTAAAATTGTAATTTGGAGTTTTCCGTTCTATCAAAATTAGTAGATTTGGTGTGAATTTAATTAACTTCAATTCAATAAATTCTCATTGTGTGTTATGTGTCTTCTTTATAAAAAAAAATGTTATGAAGAAGGAAATAAGGCATAGTCTCTGCCCTCAAGGAACTCAAACTCTAATAAGGCATATAATAATCCAACATGAGAGTAGATCACAGCACTTTCCCAGCACAAAGGCAAACATGGGCTTTTTAGTTTTTTCCTTCCTTCTTGCCTTCATTCTCTCTCTTTCTATTGGAAAGTTAATTAGACCAGGCACAGAAGCAGAATAGAAATATGGAAAGATTTTTAAACAATCAAGGAGAATGTGAAGGACACTGATAATTTATAGGCATCAGGTAATTTTATATCTATTGGCATCTGAGACTAATACATCTCTAAATTTGGTTGCAAATCATTCTGAGCTTGATTATAGAATGGATTTGTACTAGTCAGTTTGGTTTGCCATAACGAGATAGCACAGACTGGGTCACTTAAACAACAGAAACAACTTATTTTCTCATCATTTTGGAGGTTGGAAGTTCAAGATCAAGTGACAGTAGCATTGGTTTATGCTGAAACCTGTCTCCTTGGCTTGCAGATGGCCGCCTTTTCGCTGTGTTTTCACATGGCCTTTTCCCTCTGCATATGCAGAGAGAGTTAGTTCTGGTGTTTATCCCTCTTCCTAAAAGGACATCAGTCATTCAGATTACCCTATGATCTGACCCTCAGTTACCTCCCTAAAAGTTCTGTCTCCAAAAACAGTCACATTGGGAGTTAAGGCTTCTTAATTTTGGTGGGAACTCAATTCAATCCATAACAGGCTCTATACACTCCTAATGGACTATTGCATTAATTATCTCTTAAATCGTTCATAAATCTAGCTGCTTAAAACAACAAAAGTTTCATTATCTTGACATTTCTGTGGTACAGGAATTGGGAGAGGCTTAGCAAGGTGATTGTAACTCAAGGTCTCTGATGAATTTGCAGCCAAAACATCAGCTGGTGCTGTAGTGTTCTGAATAAACCTGGGCGAGAGGATCCACCTAACCATGGCTCATTCACATGGTTATAATTTAAAACTATCACAGCCACCTAAAATAATTCTTAGTTTTATAAATCTTTATGTTGCTAAATAATTTTAATCCCATTGTAGGTACATGGCATGCCTTAAAACTAGAGAGTTGGAATCTATAAGAAATGGATGAGGTGAACTATTTACTCTGAAATTCAGAAAAGATTTTCTCAGGTGACTCAGCCACTGGAAGTAGAAATAATAGAAAAGGGAGGGACTAGTATTTTTATCAGTATAAGCTACAGGAGTCTGAGTTTTACTAGTTCATAAGAGTTTGTGTGTCAGCAAGGAAAAAAATGTCTGGTAATTGATTATATTTTAATGTCATATATTACGTAATTTATTTTTACCGAGATATTTCTTGAGGTATTGTTTAAAAAAAAGACACTGTCCCTCACAGAAGATAGCCAGAAATGATTACTTAAAATTGTTTTGTGATGTATGTTTATCGGTCCTACTAGTATAATTTTCTGGGGCTGTGAATATGTGCTTTGATTTTGGTTTTGCACAGTAAGGTACAGCATATTGCATTCCTTTCACTTTAGAATAGCCATTTTTTTTCCTTTTGACCTGCTAAGCTATCTCAAGGACTGAGAATAAAGCAACAACTAAAGATGTGTTTTAGATGCTATCACTGGAAGTGTTTCTTCAGATGTCAACAGATATTCAAAGGCCGAGAAGACCTTAACCTTGCAATATTGAAGTGAGGATTATAATTACTTTTAAAATGATAGTGTAGTTGGCAATGAATTTTCAGAAAGTGCAACATTTCAGTTTATGGCCTTTTTCAAAATTACAAGGAATTTCTGATCTTGTCAGTAAATTCCAGTGGAAAGTACCCAGGAAGAGAAGACTAGAGATCTGGGTTCCAGAGATGTGAGCAGACCACTTAGCCCTTTTGACTTCTGTCTTCTTCACTACAAAATGAAAAGTTAGGGCTCACTGCTCTCTGAGGCCTCTCAAAGTTCCACAGTTCTATGATTATTATTTTGAAGTAAAAAATATAGATTATTTGATTGCTGATTGCCATGAAAATATCAATGAGAACAATGAGCTGTAAAAGATGCAATTTTATTTCCTATGTGACCAAGCCAATTTAACATTTATAAGAATTTTATAATGAAATGAAGCTTTTCAGGAAACAGTTTACATCAATATTAAAATTCTATGATAATAGCAAGGTTGATATCTAAGAACAGCTTTACAGACCCTATGATGACCAAAGGAGCTATCTATTAGTGATTTATTCCTGCTGAAAAATTCAAGAATTATATAACACAAACTCTTTCTCTATAACATCTAGAATTAGCATATTAGATAAGCCCAGAGATATTATTTCATAATGAATGTTACCACGTAATGGTTTCCAGCGAGGTGATGAAGGATAACACTTTTCTAAACATATTATCACCGAAGAGTTTAGTACTGGGAGGGAACTAAATGTCTTTGAGTAAGCGATGTTTAAGCCATAGTACTCAGATATTTACATATATCATGTCATTTAATAAAATGGATTCATGAAATTACTTAAGCTAAGATTGAATGTCATTAGCTTGGGTAAATTTTTGCTGTAGACAGAGGGTCAGAAGAGTTGACAGTAAATACCTGCTATGTGACCTTAAGCTGATCATGTAACCTGGGTTGACCTTAATGCTCTCATCTTTGAAATTAAGGATTTGGAGTGATGGATCTCCTTGTGCAGTTGAAAGTTACAGGATTTAAAGTTAAACCTGTATTTGATTGTCTGCTCTTTTATTTCCTGATTATATACCATTAAGCAAGTGAGTTAAACATATTAAGACAATTTCTTTAGCTGCAAAATGAGGATAACATGAAGCATCTTTCAGGGTTGTCCTATGGATTAAATGAGACACTGCACATCAGCTATCTCACACTAGTCCAGCACATAGTAGGTGCTTTGAAAAATGGGACCATATCGTTATGTTCTCTTTGGCTTCAAAAATAGACCAATTTATTTTTAAATTTTCATCTAAATTTTTCCTTAATTGGACCAACAAGATTGGAATGGCCATATATATTATGGTTGTTTTACTCAAATTAAACTAGATGGAATCAAA
This sequence comes from Globicephala melas, assembly GCF_963455315.2. Lineage (NCBI taxonomy): Eukaryota > Metazoa > Chordata > Mammalia > Artiodactyla > Delphinidae > Globicephala > Globicephala melas. The sequence continues at coordinate 42,906,175 of NC_083323.1, forward strand.
TGATTCCTCCATCAGTGTACTTTGTTAACAGTGGTAATGGAATTTTATATTTGTATTTCATAATAGTGTTAAGAGTTCATGAATATGCATGTATAAGTAGAACTGTTTGTATCGTGACTGTCACTTTGAAATTTCAGTACTTGGATAAGATTTGAGATCATAGGCATAGAGTGACATTTAAGATGCAGAATGGATACTTCGGTTGAGTAAATGCCAAATAATTTTCACTAACATTGAAAAGGCCAACTACATTAAGATAATCTATCTGTTTTGTCAGTGGTATCTTCCCTCCTGCCATTCCCTTCTGGTCTAGGGTTTAGGCTTGCTTTTTGGTGACTGATATCATGGAGCTGTGGGACACTAAGGCAAACTCTAAAATCTCCATACAGAGGGAATTTATGCCTGAATATATGCTATACAAGATTTTGCTAGAGAAATCAAATACACAAAGTGAAATGTTATACGTTTCATAGTCTGACTCTCTACTTTGAAATCTCTCTGGTAATGGCAGGTCTAGTACATTTCACACTAAAAGACATTCAATAAGTGATAAAATGCAAAAACAGGTTTATTAATAGCATACACAAAATGTCATGAAAGTTAAGGCAAATTACATATAAACCTGATAGTTCACTTTGGTGTAAGATGCTCCAGTTTCTGAAGGATGCTGAAGTTCTTTCAAGGACCTGAAGTAGAGGCCCTTGCCAGTTTATTTTATGGGCTTTAATTGTCAAGATGCCCATCTGGCTCCATGGCTCACCTTCTGCTGGCATAGCTGCCTGGCTGGCCATCCATATCATCTGGAGCCCAGGTGCTTACATCCTGGATCACTGAAGTGTTCACAGGACCACATGCTATGTTCACAGTAGTGGATATAGCATTTTTGTTTTAATATTAAAAACAAACACATGAAGGCTACTGGAAGGCTTTACTCTCAGTATCTTTCTCATGTCCATGTAATACTATTTAGGCACAATTAATCATCTCATGGCAGCTATGATATATCAGTTTAAGTTGTGGGAAGATAAAAAAGTACTAGGGCTTGTCTTGAAGACTCCCCTGTGAAGTGTTGAGTTATTGAGTAACCATATGGCCTAGTTGGCCTTGGACACCCTCTGTGTAGGTCTGTTATCACAGTATAATTACTGAAAACTTTTTTGGTTATCCTCAAAATGTCCTGGTGTGATTCTACTCTTTTCTACTTTTAAGCACTGAATTCAGAACTGGATAAATAAACTTCTCAACTATGTCTAAAAAATAGGTGGGTGATCCTAGAGCAATCTTACGCAATAAGTTAGTAGATGCTGCTGCAGGCAGATGCTGAAAGATATTGGTTGGTGTTTATGATCAATGTGATACGTATTAAGGTAAGTGGAGGCAAGGGATTGAAATGGCAATGTTAGGAGCTCCTATTAGCAGGAAGTAGGACTGTTGCCAAAAGATCCTACTAAGTGACATAAGGAAGAGGGCTGAAACAAATTTAAGAGGCCAGGAGAATATGAACCCCAATGAATAAGGCTGAATGTGTGACAAACCAATAAGAGAATTTGTCAGGTTATTTTGGTGAGGAAAAATTGTGTCAATTCTCGTCAGTAACAGAAGCAGTGAATATGAGTTTTAGGAAGAGACTTTTAGTAATAACCCTAGCTCCTTGTCAAAGGTATCTTGGGCTTCCCATTTAAAAATTATATCTATGTTATAGAGATGAATCATGTTGTAGCTGTCAACTAATCTTCCTTTTCCCAATTCGAAGCTCACTAAGCATCTCTTCTTTTTTCCCTTTGAGGAGAAGCACATCATTTATATTTCTCAGTACTAATTAGTAAATTAGCATCCTGGTACCTGTATATGAAAGATCATACCAATTCAGTTTCATGTAAATTTAATCAATATGAAGACATTCCTAATTTCAAGCCACAGTGAGGCATGAAGCACCACCCAGTAAGCAAAGATCATCACTGTGCTTTGTGATTAAACATTTACTGTCACCCTGGGAAACACTTAACTTCACGATTTCCTTTATCATTAAAAAAAAAAATTTGCTTATCCACTATTGTGAAGTCAATAGATGCGAAGTACAATAAGTATTTCCAAATTTACATATTGCATACTGAAACTTGAAAAATACTACATTACGAATTCAAAGCCATAGAGTGAATCAGTAGTAATGTAAAGAGGGAGTAGAACATAAGTTTTCCAAGTTCTTGTTTTTTGCTCAGTTTATTAGCATACACATTTAAAAGCTGTGGATTAAATCATGGGGGAAAATGCAGGTTTACACCTTTTTTCAGAAAAGATACGAAAGTACTTAAGCATACTAGTCATGATTTCATTTAAAGAAATACTTACCTTGATGCTGTCTTGTTATTTACAAGACAATCAGAGCCATTAACCTAAGATGACATTAAACATCTTAGGCCTATTTTAGATAACATTTAAATCCTAGACTTAGTTTGGCTATATCTTTCCAATGATGAATGCTTTTCCCATCTTTGAGTGCTCTTAAGTGTAACCTGTTTTAATTTTTTTTTGCAAAGGTAGTACAGTCATGAAATAAAATTCAGAAGGAGTGAAAGAAAATAGAATTAAAATTGTCGTCTTCTCTCCTTAGCCCCCACAGAGCCTAGTTTCCTTCCCCAGAAGTAAATACTGTTACCAGTTTCTTGTATATTCCTCCCTCCAATTTATTGTTTGAGAAACACACATATACACATACATAATTTTAGCATTTTTACACAGAAAATTACTATACTATACTTATTACTCTATGCCTTGCTTTTAAAAAATGTTTCCATGTATAGCATAGCATTCATTTTTATATCAGTTTAAATAGAACTGTCATGTTGTTTTTTAATGGCGCTTAAAAAAGTATTCTAGTATTCCACTGAATATAGGAGCACAACTGATTTGAACTAGCCTCAGTTAACAAACTTATATTTTCAATGCTGCTCTGAATTTCCTTGCACATCTGCTTTTTACTCAGATGTGAGGAAGATAATGAGGAGTTGAATATCTGGATAAAAGTACACATGAATTTAAAAATTTTGTAGTTATTGTCTACAGAAATTGCAATAGACGGTATTTCAGTTTATGTTTCCTCCAAGTATGTGTAGGCATAAAGGAGAATGCCTCTTTCTTTCACCCTTGCCCACAATGTGTAGAAACAAAATCTTTAGTTCTTTGTGCATATGCTAGGGGAAAAACAATTTGTAGTTAAAATTTAGAATTTTCTTATTAAAAATTAATTTTGATATTTTACTGTGTTTAAGACTCAGTTTCTATGAAATGTTTTTATCTCTTTCCTTGGAGGAAGAAAATGCTAGTGGCTTCAATATCCATACTTCCCTTTGTCATTTATTAAGGGACCAACCTTCCTCATAGCTAAATGTCTAAATTCTTACTGGAGGGATGTGTGTAATGTGTGAACACAAATACGTGTATAATTTCTGGGTTATATTGTCTCTTTGCCTTTTCTCTTTAGTAATGATGAATATTTGTACAAGATGAGGAGACAGCCATTTTAGATCATGGATAGAAGTTACATTTTTAGGGAAGCTGGACAACAATATGACACCTGGGCTACTTATACACACATTATTATATGAGACAGAATAAAACCCCTAATTTTAAAGCTATCTTGTTTTAGCTATTATTATTTTGGTAATTTTTTACAAAACATCTGTATTTTAACTAATATGAACAAATTATATTGGGTCATTTGTATTTTTCTTATTAATTTGTAGATACTATTATATACAAACAATAAAAAACTCTGAATAATTTATACAAAATTTTCCTCTCCAGTTTAGTATTTGTTATTTGACTTTATGATTTTTTTTACTAAAGTGAATTTTTTATGTTTGTGTTACCAAATTTATCATAAAAATTTCCTTTTATGGAATCTAGATTTTTGAGTAATTTTTAATTAATATAGTGAGTAAATCGGTTTCCTGAGTTCTGTGAGCCATTCTAGCAAATTAATCTAACCCAAGGATTGGGTTGTAGGAACCTCTGATTTATAGCCAGTAGGTCAGAAAGTACAGGTAACAGCTTGGACATGTGACTGGTATCTAAAGTAGAGGGCAGTCTTTTGGGACTGGAGATAGTGTCAGAATTCAATTGAATTGTAGGATAGCCAGCTGGTGTCTGAGAATTGCTTGTTGGTGTGGGAAAACCTCTCCCCCACACATTGAAATTGGGTCTCAGAATCCTTTTAACATCTTAAATTTATACAATGGTTCATGTCCATTATATCTCAAGAAAACTGGAAAAAATAAAACAATATAGTACTACAGTCTACCATATTTGACAACCATCACCAAATTTTCTTGGGCAGATTTAAGTGTTCCTTCTATATACTTTGCATAGCATCATTTTGTTGAAAATGCCCCTACTTTCTCCCATATAGACATTGAACTTCATAAGTGCTAGTACTGTTTACTGGTATCATCCCAGTGCCTAGGTTGCTTGATAAGTATTTACATAGAAGTGAATAAATGTGTGGTCCTTAAGACAGACAGTTGATTTAGAATTCTATTTCATTTTCTTATAGAGACAAATAATATATAGAGAGATATTTTAACAGACTTCATTAAAAATAGAACAGCATTGCTAGAAAATAAGTGCATTAGGTATTTTGATAGATACTGATTAGGATCAAAAGTGTACATTTAACCTATTAGGATGAATATCACTTAATTATGTTAAGAGTAAAACCAAATATCCGAGGTTATTAGCCATTTGAGATCCAGACAAATCATTTCAGAGACAAGGAGAGAAACACTATGCCACTGATTTATAAAAAGTGTCAGACTTCAGTGCAATTATAAAGGAGATATAGCTGAAAAGAAGAAAACGTGTGTCAGTTAATGTATTTTTCATCCTCAGTTCTTTATGTTTATATATATATTGCTTCAGAATATTTCTAAATATTAGAATTTCTTAGACACTATTAGAAATAATACATTTGTTTAAAATCAATTAAAAATACCCTCCAGTATTTGGAAACTTTGGCAAGAAATCAAATCTATTCAGATGCACTCTGCAAGTAGCCCTAAGACCCTATTGTACTGGTAGACATTCATTGTTGTAGTTGTTGTTTTAGCTATTCAGTGTCTATTCTCACTTCTAGTAACAACCTTCCAAAAGACAATTTCTTCTTGCATTCTTGCAGAGAGTATCATTAATATTCATTGTCTGTCCCTAGACAAGATGTAGACAGGTAAACCCAGCGAAGCCTATTAGACTCTATCAGGACTTTGAATCATAAGCTAAGTGACCCATATGGGGGAGGGGGAGTAGAGCTGATTGATCAGAGCAGCAATAGGAGACTCAATTTGTTCTTGCTCCCTCAGCCTGTGGGGCTATATTAGCTCTTGCTCTGTGCTAGTTAAGGTCTTCAGTTCTTCCTTCAATGAATTCTACTTTCTCACATTAGCCAAGGTAGGGCTCTGTGAATTGCAACTAAAACACCATGAAAAGACTTGTTACAATGATTTGGTTTCAGCATTACTGAAGCACCTTCAGATCATTTTATTAGTTCAGTTTGAAAGACTTGTTACAAAGATTTAGTTTCAGCATTACTCAAGCACCTTCCGATAATTTTATTAGTTCAGTTTGAGTAACATAACTCACAATTGTCAAATTCTTTTCCAATATGAAACAAGCAAACAAGCATGGCAGCTGATCCCATATCTCCAGTGCATGGATTTCAGAACTGTTTTACCTACTACACAGGGCAAATAAAATCATGATCAAGGATGCTTAATGTTTTTAGAAGTTTATAATTTTTCAAGATTTTTCACATTATTACCTTATTTAGTCCTCATAGGAACTCTGTGAAGTAGACAGAAAAGGAAATATTACTCCCATCTTCAAGGGAGGAAATTAAATTTGAAAAAGAAAAAGGAACACCAGAGAGCTATTGAGTTAAAGGAATGTATCACATAAATAAAATCATTTTGCATACCAAGTCTAAAAGTACATTGTAAAACCACATCTAGGGAAATCCTTTATTTTAATGCAATTATTTTATGTATAAGAAGCCATCCTAAAAAAAAAAAAAAAAGAAGCCATCCTGCTTAAAAAAGAAAAAAAAAAAAAAAGACTGGTCTTTCAATTCAGTGTTTGATCCCTGAATCTTCCATTCCTCAGTAAGTGCTGTTCCTACTAGTCTAGATAATAATCTTGACTGTGTAAAATCTGATAGTAACTTTCTATTCAAATAATGTGTAGGGACATATGGTATTATTCTGACTCAAGGTTGAAGCTGATGATGGTATTTTCACCTTCAGTGAGGTCATGAAGTTCTGCACTAAAGAGACTGAGTATGGGAAAGAAGAATCTTTATTTTCTCAAGTCCACAATAGTTACTCAACCAGCAATGATTACAGAGTACAGCCAGGGGCTGACAAATAATCATTCAGGATCTATCTAATTTTAAAATTCTTTATATTAATATGTTACCATACACACACAAACACATATATGTATCTATGTGTATGCAAACATGTTTATATCTTAGAAACAGATCCAGGGAATTCTCTGGTGGTCCAGTGGTTAGGACTTTGAGGTTTCACTGCTGAGGGCACGGGTTCGATCCCTGGTAGGGGGACTTCCGCAAGCCGTGCCACATGGCCAAAATTTAAAAAAGAAAGAAATAGATTCAGTTATTATTACTAAAAAATCTGGAAAATAATATTTTATAACTATTACAGTTTAAAATATTCCCCCTTTTTATGGCTTACAGCAAATTGACTCCATTTCTTTCTGTTGTTTTCTTTTTGGAAAAAGGAAACAACTAGCTATCACCATTTCTAAAATAGACTTCATATCTCTGAAGGCCATTCTTAAATTATTCCTTAATTTCTTTTTCCCCAGGCTAAATTATCCTATTTATTTTTACTTTTTTTCTTAAAGCCCTTGTGTTTCAACCTTTAATTATCTCCTTTGCTCAACCCCTGCCAAACTCACTACACATATTAAATTGCCATTGATTTTTTCATTTGGGTGCCCAGTGGGTACACAGAACTCTATAAAGGATCTTTCATTCATATCCTTGTGATTTCAGCCAAGTACAGAAATTCTGATGTAAATTTGAACATCATTCCATATACTGTATTAGAGGTTAAAAAATGAGACCTGTGAAGGGTGACTTTTTCAGATAAAATCTGCCCCTACTATGGAGTTTTATGTTAATGTAGGGCTAGAAACTTAAATAGTTTCATTTCGTTATTCAAAAAGGTGTTACATTCTTGTCAGATTGCCCATTGCATCTAAGATTTTTAGGTTTATATGACAACATTTTGGACATTTACCTTTCATAATCATAAGAATAAAAGAAGGAAAAAATCTACAATTCAGATTGGATCTATATTTACTAATTTGTCTGTTTCCACTGCCAAGCCTAAAAAAAAAAAAGCTAAAAAACTAGCCTGTTTTGACTGACAACTATTTTTTTTCCAACAGATTCAAGCATTTTGATTTAAGTGTTAGTCTAAATAGTCAAGTTTGTGTCAATAGACACACTAGTTTTCCTTTATTTGTTTGAAGCAAGAAATTCAAGGGTTCACATTTCAGCTTTCAAGATCCTCTTTCCTTCCTCCAGTCTGTTTCCTTTTTCCATTCTCAAGCTGAGGTCATCAACTAATGCTACTGGGCAACTAGTTGCTAGTAAAACCACCTTCCATATATATCATAGGAATGGCTATTCAACACCATTATACCTATACCTATTTTTGTGTACCTGTTATAGAACTGTAATTACTCACCCTCTGGAGCCTGGTATAATGAGTCTGCTCCCTACAAACTATGTGATTTATCTAATTCACATGACTACTTTGATCCTCAGTTTTCCCATCATCTATATTTAGTTTCCATATTGGGCTAATGTACAGATTAAAGGTAAAATACTGTATATAAGATTCTTTGCACATTGCCTAGCATACAGTAAGTACTGCCAAAATGAATGCTATTAAAATACATAATATTTATTAATGGTATTAATTCATAAAATGGAGATACCCAAGCATAGTTGGGCAAGGCTAGTTACTATAAATGATAATCCTCAAAAACTCAGTGGATTAAATAACAGTTTTTATCACACTTAGAAAAATTTAAAGCTTATCTGAATAACAAACTAAATTCCTTTTTTCTTTGAAAGTAAAAACATAGTAGGAAACATAGAAATATCAAAGAGCACATGGATCCTTTCTGGGGAAATACATAAAATCTTATTTGACCCTTAGATGTGAAATTTACTCTTGTATATTTAAAGGGAACTGCTTTAGAGAAAGGAACATAAAAGTAAAATAGAATTTAAAATATTCAAATTTCAAAATCTAATAATAAACTTTATCTACCCTGCAGCTGACCTACCATCTTACTACTAATTAGGTTCTTAATACTTTAAAATATTAAACTGAATTTTCAGAGTTTGAGGAAGCACAGAGAGAACAAGTGGAAAACATACCATAATTTGCTTCAGATGTTAGAAAAGTACAGCATGCTTTCTCTAACTGTAATCCCCTCCCTTGTAACAACATTAACTTAAAATCATTTCTAAATTGTTTTTATTTACAAAAATGCACACACAAAGAATGTCTTTGCAAAGCCAGTGTTTTTGTTTTTTGAAGCAATCATGTATTTTTATTTTTAAAAATTATGACATGAAATGTACAAAAAGCAAAAGTATGTGTTAAGAATTGAGAAATCTGTCCATACACTGGTAAGTCAACTAAAATTTAGTGAGTAAATGATGAACATTTGGGTGTAGATTTCATGGAACTGATATAATATAATATTTTGTAATATTTACAAATAATATGCTGCCACTTCTAAGAAAATATCTGTACTTTAGATCTGGCCTTGAACTCTTGCTGTAGTGGAGAGCTTGCTGGGTGGAATACCAGGAGGTCTGGGTTCTAACTCAGGTTTTCCTGGACAGCCTCTGGAAACTCAGACAGGTGTTGATTCTAAGCTTCAGTTATCCCACTAAGAAAGGAATAGCATTTGAATGGTGAAAATAATATTGTGTAGCATTTGGGTGACTGCTAAATGGGAAAATACATATGAAAACACCAAGCAAGGATTTAGGCTCGTGGTAGACATTCAACACGTCCATTCAATAAATTGCCCGTTCCCTACTTTAATTCCCTTCTCTTTTTCCTTCTCTACTCCATCCCTCTTCAAACCTCTAGAAATTCACAGCTCTGTATAGTCTCTACAGACCCCAAGAAACAATAACTTTGAACATGTCTCTGGTTTCCCTTTAAACTGAATCAGTAAGTCAATACATGCAGTTACCTCCTTACATTCTGAACATTTTTGCACATTGCCTTGTTTTATGCTTGTATAACTGCAAAAAAGTGACTTCATTTGGGAGGAGTGGGTATACAAACTGTGTATAGTAAATAATTTTCAATACAAGAACAGGTGCTAATGGCAAGAACAGGTGCCAATGGAACACTTGGTCCTTGACGTAGATAGAAGTAGAGCCAGACAAGGATCAGTTTGAGGAGTCCCTAGAAATTTTAGAAATGTAACTATTCTTTTTCAAAGGAGAAAAATTATAATTTTGTTGACTCTTTGATTTAAAAAGTTAAAATGCAAATCATTTCAAATATTTCTTTTTTATATAAAATATAGGCATTTAAAATATAAAGTGTTCACAATTTTATAAAATGTTTTCATATTTTGCACCTGCAAACGATGTCTAATTAGCAGTTAGTATTGGCTAAGCTTAAAAATTTTAGTAGTGCAATATAACTAAATCCCCATATTAAAAGCTGAGTTTTTTTAATAACCTTTAGTACTAATTTTCAAACTCAAAATCAACAATGTCCTAGTTGTAATAAAACATAACACCAATAAAGTAATGGTATAATAACTCTAATACAAGATTGCATTAATTTGAATATTAAAAACATTATGTTTAAAGTCTGATTTATAGTATCAATGTGACATGATTTGTCCTTTTACAAGGAATGAGTATATATACCATCTCTTCTCTTTACATATCTCACACTGTTCTATGGGAATTTATTTTCTTTATATCTTACATCCTTCTTATAAAATACATCCCTTTGGTATAATTGCACAAAACCACAATTGGTTATTTATTTTGGCTTACTGAACATTATACACATAATCTGTACATTCTGTTTCTTTCGTTCATTCATTTTTCATTTATTCATATTTATTGATTTTCTACCGTGTACTTGGCTGTGACCTAGTTGTTGGGGAGTCAATATGATGAGATTTGGTTTCAAACCTCAGGAGCTTTCATTGTATTGGGGAAGTAACACAATACACTCTATTCTATACAAGAAATGATACAGGAAAATTTGAAATTATAGTAATAAAAATGGTGTGGTAATGTCACAAAATTAGACTGATTTAAATGAATGCAAGCTAAGATATCAAACCCAAGTGCACGTAAGGGCTTAAACATTACAGTGCGCGTTGCGTAGTAGATGGTATTACAAAAATTGTATCGCAATATGAAGAGAAATACAATTAAATCTCTACCTAATTACACTGAAGCTTGAACTTTAGATAGACTAAAGACATAAAAGTGAAAAGAAAAACTGTAAGGTAATTATATTAATACATGAGAGAACATTTTATTGACATAGGGTAAGAGGATATCTTTTATCTTCATTTTACAGATGAGGAAACTAAAGCACAGAGAATTTTAGAAGTTCTCTGGGGTCGAGTCAGATAGTACATGCATGACCCTAGTTTTGAGCTCAGTCTAACTCTGAACCCACAGTCTTAAACACAACGTTAAATTGTCTCATTTCCAATTACCTAATGCCTGTGCATATCAGGAGCGCTGTTATTTTCAAATTTCAGATGCACAATGATTCAAAATTCATAAATGAGTCATTTTAAATACTACTTTCTTTTTCTTTCTTTGTCAAGAAAATAGTTTCTTTATATAATTTTTGTTAAACAATTGTTTTTCTACCTCCTGTCTGTGATTTCATCCCCCTTATACACTTTCTTAGAAATTAGAATATTTATGTTCAATAGAATGGAATTGCAAGTCTTGTAGATATTTGTTTATTGAGGCAAATGTTGTAACTCAATCTTAATTCACCTTAGAAGACATTAGTATGTATTGCCACACTGAAAGAAAGACCAAAAGAAAAAGGGAAAGAAGCAAGGAAGTAAGGAAGGAAAGAAGAGAGGGAGGGAGGGAGGAAGAGAGGAAGAGGAAATTTTGTTGAAAATAAAATTTTCCACAAAGAAAAAAAATTGACAAATTGGACTATATTAAAATTACAAACTCTGTTTCTCAAAGGACATCCTTAAGATAGCATCCTAACTAGGTAAAGATATTTGCTATTTGGTATATCTCCTACAATTGAATGTACATTTACCCCATGAATGAGCCAGAAATTTTACTGCTAGGCATATACACAACAGTATCAAACACACATGTGCCAAAAGTCATGCACAAGCAAAATAGTTAATTTTTTGTTTACATTTATTCACATAATGTTGTATTTCCTTCAAATTTAACATGGTATATTATATTAATTGACTTACTAATTTTAAATAAACTTGAATCCATGAAATAAACCTAACAACATAGATTATATTACCTTTTTTATTCATTGTTGAGTTTGGTTTGTTAATAGCTAGGTTTGCATTTTTGCATTTATGTTCATGGGTAAAATTTGCATGTAAATTTATTTTCATGTACTATCCTTATTTGTTTTTGATACAAGGTTATGTTACTCTTATAAATACTGTTGGTATACATATGTTCTTTTCTATTTTCTAGAACAGTTGGTGTAAGATTAGAATCATATGACCCTAGAAGTTAAAATTTATTAGTGATGCCATGTAGACTAAGAATTTTCTTCAAAGAAAGTTTTTAACTCTTGATTTAATTCAGTTATGGAGTTATTTAGAATTTATAGTTCTTCCTTTGTCAATATACAACTTGTGTTCTAAAATTTGTCTATTTCATATGAAGTTTCAAATGTGTTAGTATATAGTTCATTATATATTAATTTATTAAATCTCATTGAAGATTAGTCTATTTTATTAGATTCCTCTTTCAAAAACCAACTTTGTTGATTCCATTTTGTCTGTTTTTGTAGTATTTCATTATTTTTACTTATCCTTAATATTTCCAGTCATTTACTCTTTGGGTTTATTCATTTTCCTATTTCTAACTTTTGAATTCATTCATTTTTAGCCTTTCTGCCTTTTGATTTTCAATCTTAGGCAAATCCTAGACATTTTCTTGTAATCCCTAAACCAAAGCTTAAATTCACTGCATTTGTCAACTGCTTGCAAAGGCCTAGGGTAATGTTGCCATTCTTAATTCTGGATTTCCACATCAGTTAGATTTTGGCTAGGTCATGGATTATTTCCTTGGTATCTTACTAATGGCTCCATGTTAATTAAGTTATTATTTTTTAATGGTCACTAATAATCTTAATTGTTTTCAGCTGGATTGATGGTCCTGCTGCTTAGCCTAAAATATTCTTGAAGGTACAATGTTGTATTCTTTCCGTAGGTGAAATCATCCCATTATTTTGGATATTTTTCTTAAAACCTGTCTTATTCCTTTACCTGTGTTGCCTCTTTTTTTACACTGTATCCAATTTTTATTTTATTCTCAACATTGAAGCAAACATTAGATAGAGTATGCAACCACTATTTAGCCAATGTAAAAACTTGAAAACTTCTTTTTCTGTGGGATGAATTGGGAGATTGTGATTGACATAAATAAACTAATATGTATAAAATAGATAACTAATTAGAACCTGCTATATAAAAAAAAAAAAAATTCAAATATTAAAATAAAAGAATTGTAAGCAAAAAAACCCCAAAACTTTTTCTTCATTTTGCCCAGCCAATGATTCATTATATTTGAAATCAGAACTTTTATCATTCAAAATATTATATCTTTTTTCATGGTATCAGAGAATACCAGTGCTGAAACAAACAATACCAAAGTCTCTTTGCCTTAAAATTAAAAGATTTGTTTCTCACTCAGATTTATTTATTTCTTACTCAGTCCAACTGGCAGCCGGATTCCATGTGGTGATTCAGGAATCCATGCCCCTTCCATCTAGTAGATTCTCAAGTCTTCCCACTCACTCCTCTGCATCTGGCTGTGAAATGATTGGGGATTGGTGGCTGTCACAGGAGATTTGGTGGACCATACCTGCAAGTGTAGAGCATTTCCATCAGCAATCCATTCGCCATAGTCACATGGCTTCATGTAGAGAGAATGTTGGCTGGGAAATGTAGAAGCACTCATTGTTCTTTCCACAGCTAAATTAAACAGTTACCAAAATAATAGTAAATTAATTGAAAATGACAGAAACAAATAACAACTTGGAAAATTGCCTCAATCTGTGTGGCTAGGTTGTCTATCAGCAAGACAAAATGATACAAATGCAAATAATTCAGCCCCCCTTGGGCTATAAAATTGATTATAGACATTTGCATGGTATCATCTTAAAGAATATAGTCACAGCTCTGCATATCCCTTTATGTAACTAGTTATGGAATATTATAAAAAATTGTTTGTTTGTTTTAAGCCAAGTACTAGAAGAACTGTTAAGATTTTTCTTTCTGTTTGGGCTTTTTCAGTTCGCAACTACATAAATAATCCAAACTTGGCCTGATTTGATTTTCTAGTGATACTCAAAGGATTAATTAGTGTCTTGCTTCCTTTCAAACTAACTGACCATTGGCCTTTCATCTTTCTTCCTATTTTGCAGATATCTTACATTAATGATAATAGTAACTCTCATAATAAGCACTCATTTCAGATTTCAAATTGGTAAAATCTGTTCTTCATTATTTAAATTCATTTGTGTATATATATTCACAAATTTGGGGGGAAGTATATACATTCAGCAGTATCTGATAAATTGTTTATTCATCATAGCAATGAAATCAGTTTAAAAATTCTAACATTTTACTCTGCTAAGGTTTGTAGTCTCCTGCAAAAAAAGACTTAGTTTCCAGTCTTACCTGCCATTGATCTTGACTCTATTCTTACATATTGTGTGCTGACCATTTAAAATGAATAGTGAAGGATTATAATTCTTGTTTGGAATATTTGTTTTCATTTTCTCTGTGGTATCCTTAATTTGGTTTTACTAAATTAGAGTAGGAGCTATGTTTTTTTTCTTTTTTTAACTTGTTTTAAAAAAATGTTACACCATCTTTTAGTATTCTTATATCCTCCTTATTAGACTTATTTTTATGACCTTTTCCTTGTTGGATTCTAAACTTTTTTATTCATTTCTAATTTTGATGTATTTGTCTATTCCAGGGTACTAGAGCTATTAAAGTATGCATTTTAGAAGTACAGTTAATGTTTTCTACCCTCTCCTGTGATATTACCTGTCTTTCCAAAACTTTCTTCTTCAAGACTCAACATTCCAACTACGTCACCCTGAAGCCTTTTCCCACCTCCCCATTTGAGTTGACTATACATTCTCTGTTCTCCCAGAGAGATTATTTGTATTTTTATCATTGTACTAAACAAAGACATAAGAAGTAAAAAAAAAAAAAAGGGTATCTATCCTTCATGAACATACAAGTGATAATCTATAGTGAAACATTAACACATCAACTCAGCAATCTATTAAAAGCTAATATATCATGATCAAGTAAGTTTATCCAAGAAATGCAAGCTTGGTTAAACATTTTTCTTTAATTAAACAATGTAAATAGATAGCTAGTGGGAAGCAGCCGTATAGCATAGGGAGATCAGCTTGGTGCTTTGTGACCACCTAGAGGGGTGGGATAGGGAGGGTGGGAGGGAGGGAGACGCAAGAAGGAAGAGATATGGGAACATATGTATATGTATAACTGATTCACTTTGTTATAAAGCAGAAACTAACACACTATTGTGAAGCAATTATATTCCAATAAAGATGTTAAAAAAAATTTAAAATAGGACTACCATATGACCCAGCAATTCCACTCTTGGATATACATAAAAAAACAAAAACAAAACAAAACAAAAAAACAATGTAATTCACCATAAAGAAGGAAAAAACAATGTAATTCACGCTAAAGAAGAAAAAAAAATATTACCACCTTGTAGATGCAGAAAAAGCATTTGATGATTTTTTCCTAAGATTGAGAACAAATAAAGGGTATCTGTTATTGTCATTCCAATTCAACAGGGCCCAGTCCATCCGGTAAAACAGGAAAAATAAATAAAATGCATGGGTATTGGGAAGAAGGAGATACAGTTTTCTCTATTTGTTCACAACATGATTATCTACATAGAAGATGCTAAAGAATCTAAAAAAGAGCTACTAAACAAATAAGTATAAAGCAACATCACCATATACAAAGTTAATTTTAAAAAATCATTTGTATTTTTAAACACTAGCAAAGGAAAACTGAAAATTAAAATTTTAAAAGGTATTATTTATAATAACAAGTAACATGGAATATCTAAGTATATAGCTAAAAATATCTGTAAGATTTATATGCTGAAAACTACAAACATCAATGACAAAAATAAATGAAGTCTAAATAAGTGAAAAGAAAAACTATGTTCACAAATGGAAAGACTGAATATTGTTAAGATGTATTCTCCCCTAACTGACATGTAGATTCGATGCAATACCCATCAATATCCCAGCGGGGTCTTTTTCTTTTCTTTTCTTTTTTTTTGGTAAAAGCTAATTCTAAAATTAAGACAGAGATAAAAAGAATTAAAAATACCCTTTCCTGCCAAAAAAAACACCTTTCAAAATCAAGAACAAACTTCAAAAACTTACGTTACTTGATTTCAAGACAAAACGAGACAATGTAGTATTGGTATAACAATAGAAAAACCAATAAAACAGAATACAGAATGCAGGAATAGACCCAATATATATGATCAAATAATTTGTTTTTTACTAAGTTGGAAGACTCAAAAAGCTGCACATTACATGATTTCATTTATGTGACATTCTGGGAAAGGTAAATTTAGGAACTTAAAACTGATCAGTGGTTGCCAGAGGTTGAACAATAAAGAAAGGGATTGATTTTAAAGAGTCAGACATGTGAAATTTTTGGTGTGAGTAGAGTATTCCATATTTTGTTTTCTTCATTGAATTGTAATGATTTAAGAATGGTGAACAATTGAATATTAGATGGTATTAACAAATGAATTACTTTTGATTTGGGGTTGAGGATGTGATGTGAAATTGTGGTAATGTATATAAAGAGATAAACTCGGTGATAAATATATGAGGAATCATTGCACTATTTTAACTGTATTGTATTTTATTGAAAATCACCTAACCCCAGCATAAGGTATAGTCATTTATTGAAAACTATTGGCTTTTCTTCCTAAATTTGAAAAAAGAATTAATATCTGACTTTCATGTCCCAATAAAATTTATTAAAATACTACCTGAGAATTAAGTTTGGTATGGGAAGAAGGAACCCACAATAACTTATTTACTTCATGAAGACAGTAGGAAGTTTCCATTATTTAGGATGTGGGTATGAACGATCCTTCACTGAGAGATAGTGACTTTCCATCACAATGTACTGTGATTTACCATCTGAATAAAAACAATAATGCAAGGAGACAAAATAAGGTAACAGAACAAAGCAACAGAGTCATTCTGTCAGTGGATTAAATAGATATTTTGTACAACCCTACAGAAGGTGTTAAAGGTCCCTGCTGAGCTATGTAATAGCAATTCAAGGCACCCTATAGATAGTTCCAATTCAAAATCAATCATTAGAAAGAAGAAAAAAAAAAGATACCCAGACTTTAAAGAAAAAAAAGAAATAAAAACCAGAAGGAAAAGTCAATGACTTTCTGCATGTTCAACATTAATCTTTTCTACTTTATTAAAAACAAATATATTAACGTGGCAATCATATCAGTCATATTCTCAGTTTGTGATTATGCTGATATCCATTAAATCTATGCATTGTACTTGTAGGCTGCCAAAAAACTGAGCTGACAAGATTTACCATTAGTTTTTCAAATAAGAGCCTCAGAAAACATTATGAATAAATATTATTATCCATTAAAAGAGACTGTTTTGTTTTTATAGGAGAAAAAGATTTTAAATATTTAATGAAATCAATAGGAAAACATTCCTTATTATTTTGTAATTCACTACTCTACATTAGATCAGATTTACTAGTCAAAAGGGAGCACCGTTTACATGCAACAATATAGTAGATGAATGTTACCCTACATATCATTAATAATTATGTGGCATGGACCCTGAGGATATCTAAATCTCTAGGATATTAGTGGTTATAATTTTGAAATTATTTTATTTCTTGCAAAAAAAATCGTTAAAGTCAATTGAATTTCACTATTTTTAAAAGGATTAATATTTAAATGATGGAGCAGTTATAGAAAAGTCTATTACCTGTGGCCATGCATGGAGCTCCTTCTCGATGAGTAATATTTTGTAAGTGGCTGCCTGGAAGTGATTTTTTAAGTCTTAATTTTCCATAAATCTAACTGTTTATTTTTATAAATAGCTAAATTAGACTGATTTATATAGATTTAACTGCATGCTTCCAGTTTGCACAAAGAAACATAATTGAAATGATTTGCTGGCTTCAGACTATCTCCAGCAAAGCGAGAAACCAGCCAACATGCAAACATAACCAACATCACAGCAGAGTCATCATAAGAGTAGATAAAATGTACTGAGAGCTTGTTATGTACTGGACACAGTTCTAAGCATCTAACAAATACCTCAAATAATCCTCACAACCATCCTGTGAGAAAGGTGCTATTATTGTCTCCACTCTTCAGATGAGGAGTATAGATTCAGGGAGTTTAAGTAGCTTGTCCTGGGAACACAGCTGCCAAGTGAGATTTTAGCCCAAGAATTTTGGCTCTAGGGCCTGTGCTTTTAACCAGCTCATTAATTTTTACCGAGATTCCTGAGCTAACACATAGAAAGTATTTTAACAGTGTTTTTGTCACATAATAATGGCTCAAAAGTTTTAACCAAAATATATTTTTTTAAAGAAATAAAGTATATGACATTTATTTCAAGTGAAAATTGTAGTGCAGAAGAGGGAGAGTATACCAGAGCAAATAAGGACTGTATAACGTCCCTCACTCCTATGACTTGTTGCTGTCTCATAGGGAACCTGAAATTTGAATATGAAAATCAAAGCCAAAGTCAACGGAGGCTACTCTCAACAAATCTTAACAAATCTTAGCGCTGGGGTCTCAGCTAACTCATATTAAGAATGTAGGTCAGCCGGAAAATCAGATTCTTCCCTGAGTTTACAGACATTCAAAGTTATAGGCCAGTTGTGAAAAGAAAACCAAAACAACAACACAAAAGCAAAAGCCTTTCCCTTAGGCAAACTGGAGTAGTCTCAGCTGATTCCAGAACTTTAAGGTTAAAATATTCCGCTCAAGGGTGAAGTGTGACTTAAATACTCAAGACATAAGCAATAATAAACAGCTACAGATTTCTAAACTTCTTTGTGAAAGAAATGATTCTACCACTTTTTTTTCTCTCTCCTTATCAAGAAGCAAAATTCACCCTCTGCTCTTGTGTTTTCCTTTTGGAATTTAAGCCCACTTACAGAAACACAAGTAGTAATAGTTCTGATCAATAAAATGTTTATTCTTAACTGTTACTACAATCTAGGAAGATAAATGACATAGATTAAGCAGATCTGCCTTTAGAATTTGTTAGGCCTATAGCAGGAGTACAAATAGAGCTCATATACCTTGTGTCTAAATATATTACCTTATATATCAAAATTATTTGATTTAGTTGAAATTCTGAAAATCTATTTATTTTTGAAAATTTAATTAAATCTTATATATGCTCAAGAAAATATTTTTTAATTAACTTTTATTGGAGTATAGCTGCTTTACAATGTTGTGTTAGTTTCTGCTGTACAGCAAATTGAATCAGTTATATGTATACATATATCTGCTCTTTTTTGGATCTCCTTCCCATTTAGGTCACCAGAGAAGTGAGCAGAGTTCCCTGAGCTATACAGTAGGTTCTCATTAGTTATCTTTTTTATACATAGTATATATAGTGTATATATGTCAACCCCATCTCCCAATTCATCCCATGCCCCCTTCCCGCCTTGGTGTCCATACATTTGTTCTCTACATCTGTGTCTCTATTTCTGCTTTGCAAATAAGATCATCTCTACCATTTTTCTAGATTCCACATATATGTGTTAATATATAATATTCATTTTTCTCTTCCTGAAGTACTTCACTCTGTATGACACTCTCTAGTTCTATCCATGTCCCTACAAATGACCCAGTTTCGTTCCTTTTTATGTCCAAGTCATATTCCATTGTATATATATACCACATCCTCTTTATCCATTCCTCTGTTGATGGACATTTAGGTTGCTTCCATGTCTTGGCTATTGTAAATAGTGCTGCAGTGAACATTGGGGTGCATGTGCCTCTTTGAATTATGCTTTTCTCTGGGTGTATGCTCAGTAGTGGGATTGCTGGGTAATATGGTAGTTCTATTTTTATTTTTTAAGGAACTTCCATACTGTTCTCTATAGCGGCTGTATCAATTTACATTCCCAAAACAGTATAAGAGGGTTCTCTTTTCTCCACACCCTCTCCAGCATTTATCGTTTGTAGATTTTTTTGATGATGGCCATTCTGACTGCTGTGAGGTGATATACCTCACTGTAGTTTTGACTTGCATATCTCTAATAATTAGTGATGTTGAACATCTTTTCTTCATGTGTTTGTTGGATAGCCATATGTCTTTGGGGAAATGTCTATTTAGGTCTTCCACCCATTTTTTGATTGGGTTGTTTGTTTTTTTATATTGAGTTGCATGAGCTGCTTGTATATTTTGGAGATTAATCCTTTGTCAGTTGCTTCATTTGCAAACATTTTCTCCCATTCTGAGGGTTGCCTTTACATCTTGTTTATGGTTTCCTTTGCTATACAAAAGCTTTTAAGTTTAATTAGGTCCCATTTGTTTATTTTTGTTTTTATTTTATTTTATTTTATTCATTACTCTAGCAGGTGGGTCAAAAAAATCTTGCTGCGATATGTCAAAGAATGTTCTGCCTATGTTTTCCTCTAAGATTTTTATAGCGTCTGGCCTTACATTCAGACCTTTAATCAATTTTGAGTTTATTTTTGTGGATGGTGTTAGGGAATTTGATTCTTTTACATGTAACTGTCTAGTTTTCTGAGCACCACTTATTGAAGAAGCTGTCTTTTCTCCACTGTATATTCTTGCCTCCCTTGTCATAGATTAGGTGACCATAGGTATGTGGGTTTTTCTCT
This sequence comes from Globicephala melas, assembly GCF_963455315.2. Classification (NCBI taxonomy): domain Eukaryota; kingdom Metazoa; phylum Chordata; class Mammalia; order Artiodactyla; family Delphinidae; genus Globicephala; species Globicephala melas. The sequence goes on from NC_083323.1 coordinate 42,926,453, forward strand.
GGGCTTTCTATCCTGTTCCATTGGTCTATATTTCTGTTTTTGTGCCAGTACCATACTGTCTTGACTACTGTAGCTTTGTAATATAATCTGAAGTCAGGGAGCCTGATTTCTCCAGCTCCATTTTTCTTTCTCAAGATTGCATTGGCTATTCAGGGTCTTTTGTGTTTCTATACAAATTGTAACATTTTCTGTTCTAGTTCTGTGAAAAATGCCATTGGTAACTTGATAAGGATTGCAATGAATCTATAGATTGCCTTGGGTAGTGTAGTCATTTTCACAATATTGATTCTTCCAATTCAAGAACATGGTATATCTCTCCATCTGTTTGTGTCATCTTTGATTTCTTTTATCAGTGTCTTACAGTTTTCTGCATGCAGGTCTTTTGCCTCCTTATGTAAGTTTATTCCTAGGTATTTTATTCCTACTGTTGCAATGGTAAATAGGATTGTTTCCTTAATTTCTCTTTCTGATATTTCATTGTTAGTGTATAGGAATGCAAGAGATTTCTATGTATTAATTTTGTATCCTGTGACTTTACTAAATTCACTGACTAGCTCTAATAGTTTTCTGGTGGCATCTGTAGGATTTTCTGTGTATAGTATCATGTCATCTGCACACAGTGACAGTTTTACTTCTTCTTTTCCTGTTTGGATTCCTTTTATTTCTTTTTCCTCTCTGATTGCCGTGTCTAGGACTTCCAAGACTATGTTGAGAAATAGTGGTGAGAGTAGACCTTGTTTTGTTCCTGATCTTAAAGGAAATGTTTTCAGTTTTTCACCATTGTGAATAATGTTTGCTATGGGTTTGTCATATATGGCCTTCATTATGTAGAGGTAGGTTCCCTCTGTGCTCACTTTCTGCAGAGTTTTGATCATAAATGGGTGTTGAATTTTGTCAAAAGCTTTTTCTGAATCTATTGAGATGATCATGGGGTTTTTATTCTTCAGTTTGTTAATATGGTATATCACATTGATTGAGTTGCATATTTTGAAGAATCCTTGCATCCCTGAGATAAATCCCACTTGATCAATGGTATATGATCCTTTTAATGTGTTGTTGGATTCATTTTGTTAGTATTTTGTTGAGGATTTTTGCTTCTATGTTCATCAGTGATATTGGCCTGTAATTCTCTTTTCTTGTGATATCTTTGTCTGGTTTTGGTTAAGAAAATAAATTGATGCACAATTTTAGTATTCAGTACCCATCTAGTTGCCCATTTAAATAATCAGTATTATGCGTTGCACATGTTATGTCTATACATACATGTACACAAATGTAGGGGGATTTTTGAAGTGAAAAACATTCTTCAACTGTCAAACAACTGTTGGGAATACCTTACTCATACATGAGTAATACCAGAACCACAAATTGCAATACAAAGATAAGGCAAAAATTTGATATTAGACAATACTGAGAAATGGTACTTTGGTATGCAAGAATATATTCCATTCATGCCATCTGAAAGGAAAGATTGACAAGTCTATTTATCCGTCTTTTACTTACATAAGGACTTCTACTGCTGAAATTCTGACTGCAGCTATAAACAGTGTTTGTCTCTGACCTATAAAACTTCATGGCATTTGAATGCAGTGCCTTTTGTTTTTACAACATAGGTGAAGGAAGGATGTGTGTAAGCGATTTGCTTGGGTCTGAACAGTGTTAATCATGAGAGCCTAAGTTAAGATTACTCCTTTAGGGCTTCCCTGGTGGCGCAGTGGTTGAGAGTCCGCCTGCCAATGCAGGGGACACAGGTTCGTGCCCCGGTCCGGGAAGATCCCACATGCCGCAGAGCGGCTGTGCCCGTGAGCCATGGCCGCTGAGCCTGCACGTCTGGAGCCTGTTGCTCCGCAAGGGGAGAGGCCACAACAGTGAGAGGCCTGCGTATCGCAAAAAAAAAAAAAAAAAAAAAAGGAGTCATTAAAACTTTTAAATCAAAAAGGAAATAATAAATAATCTTTCCCCTACTAGATACTCCTTAAAACACATGTCAAGGATGGTAAATACTAACAACTGAACTGAGCCACTTAACTGTTCATGGCATTTACCTAGATTTCATCAAGTTAGCCAAAGTACCTCCAAAACTAATAAAAGTCAACTGTTGTCAACAATTTTTTTCTGTCAGAGAATATAGGGAGAATATGTGAACTTTGCAAAATAAAGTATATAAAATGCTGTAAGAGAGGTCTTCCTTTTCATTAGAATTAAGACTATTAAAATGCCTGTTGTTTATTTTCCTTTCTGGTTTTGAAAGATCAGTGATTTTCATAATTGATTTTGGAATTCTAATCCTTTTATACTGCCTATTTCAACTTGTGACCAACATACTGAGACACAAATTGCTATTAAGTTGTCATGGTGCTGGGTATCAATATTACTTATTATATAGATTGTCCAATATATGGTGGTAATTATTCTAAAATGCTAAAAGCCTGAAAATATGTAGTGATTTCAATCATATTTATGAGTGGTTCATTATAAAATCAAAAGCAAAAATCTAACCCAAGCACATTTGAATCCATTCCTGTATGTTTGGGGTTGATTGTTTTAAGCATCTTCCCAACTTAAAAAAACAAAAATAAAAATTGATCATTAAACAAAGCAAATAATAGTAAAAATACATCCTGTTTGTTAGCATGTGTTGTATCCATTACATTTTGAACTGAATTTCAATTTGCTAAATGCCTTATCTCCTCTAATCTCAGTTGAAAAAAATCAAATCTCACTTTTCTTCCTGGGAGGTAAACCAGAAAATACATTTTTAGTTTATATCAGAGATAGAAAAAACTCCTCATTTAAAACATTCTTGTGGAAAAAGACCAATTCCTTGGCAATGTTTGCTAATATAAACTAAGGTGTGTCTGTGAGATTCTATGTCTTTAAATTAATCAAACTGTAAGTTTCAGGAAAATACTAGACATGCCCCACTATATTTCCATTGTCTAGCATGGCTGAATGAATAAATAAGGAAACCCTCTGCTTTTAAACATTTAAACTCTCCTGTTTCTCAAACTACTGTCATAATTTTGCTTTTAACTCTTTCCTCAAAATTTTAAATGCTTCTCAAAAATCTATAAAATAAAGTGAAAATAAAATTGTGAGGCCTATACACATTAGAGAATACAGGTAAGGAGGCTGGCCCTTGGATTAGACTGCCTACATTTGATCCTAATCCGGACTCTTAGATGTTTATTTTTAGGTGAGTCACTAAAATCTTCCAGATCCAGTATTCTCTTTGATTCTTTCTGGGTCTATAAATAGTACATCATCTCTTTGGGTCATCATGAGTGCATGGCATGCAGTAATCACCCAATTAATGTTATATACTATTATTTTTATTCTGTTCCACCTTAGAATCCAAATACTGCCTTGAGCTGGCATCAAACTGCTTTCCTAGCTTCAGCTCACAGTAGATTCTCACTATTCTTTAGAAAGAACACTTGGTTACCGACCATTTTTAAAAAGTTATTCTGCAAACTTTACATCTCTAGAAAATTTTACATCTCTTAGGCCTGTTTATCCTGCTGCCAAAAAAAAAAAAAAAAATCAGTTCAAGTTAAATCTCTTTTATGAAAGCTTTTGATAACCATCCAGATCTTTGCAAGTACTTTCTTCTTAATTATACCATAATGTTGATTTTAAATACCTTTAGAGACAAAAAACATGTATCTCCTTTTTTATCCCCAGGTTTAAATCGCCAGTGTCCTAACTAAAGCTGAACTTAAATATGATAAAAGTCTCCTCTCTCACTCTCGCCTCTTGCTCTGTTACAATTTTAAAAGATTTTTTTTGTTTTTATAAGATTATTATTATCAAGCTGGTCTTCTCTTGCTCAAAATATATCCAAATATACATTGAAATGTGTTAGCAGAATAGACTTTGTACTCTATTATCTCATGAAAAAAAATGATTGTCATTAAAATGAAAATATTGGCCTATCTATATGAATTACTGTGTTCATCATCAGTTCAGAACAACAGTTTGATCTATTAATGGTAGTCTATAAACAAAAATGAAATAAATTATACTAATGCAAAATTGATTCAAGAAGAAGACAAGAGTGTGATGTACTAATTTCACATAAATTCTTTTCAGGTAAATAGTGCCTAGTACCTTAGAGCTCTAATTCATGCAATAAACACCAATCATGTCTAGGAAAGGTTAATTCTCTTTATAATGGATGCAATTTCCTTTGTTCTTATTGATTGAAGGTATGCCTGTGAAAGACCAATGTGATTTAAATCGTTCTTTTTATTAGTCTGACACTGCAGAATTTGCTTTTTATTTTACTTCAGTAAAAACTTATGATATTACTATGCATGGCTGATATGAATTCATCCAATCTATTTTGTATCAGTTATGTATTAGAGAATAAATTGTAATGCTGAATACAGTCCTGATTTGTAAATGAAAGAACTATGTTCTGACCATGTATCTGTCTATTCCTAAGCAAATTTAGATAATATGAACAGAATTATGGGTCCCAGATAGGTCAGACAATTCATTAAGAGTTTTGGAGGCACCTGAACAAGTATAAACACAGGAATATCAGACTGTTATGCAAAATAGTAAAAGTACTTTGTGTAATATATTTGAAATATTATATAGGCAACTGGATTTAAAACAAGTTAAAGGAAGTGAAGATGCTAACTTTAACAGGCAGATATTTCTTGGTTTTCTTAATAAAGGTAGTAATATTTTACTGGCATAGCTATAATTGAATTATTTATCATTTTTACATTTATTTTAAATTATTCATTATACAGATGCCAATTTTTACATGGAACTTTAAAATTTTTCTGTAATATACTTCATTTATAAAATTTTAATTTATTCAATGGTGAACAACTTCATGTAGTGCACTGTTAAACTTTAATCAACTTTTCCTTTCTGCCTGTTCTCATTTCAGCTATTTCTTATTTCTGCCTGTCAGACTTCATAATCCCTCCCTCTCAATGTTTTCTATGTTCTTGATTCAATAACGTGTTGCTTTTACTGTATCTTTGCAATGACATTTAACTCCTCATGCTTTCATGTTTATTTCTCCTTTACACTTACCCTTCTACCTGTTTACAGATATATTTATAAAAATCATTAAAAATGAAGCTAGAACAAAATGTGTCTTTGTTTAATATTAGATATATAGATACAGATATAGAAATAGCTATACATATATTATATACATACCCATTACCATCACAGCAAATGTGAAATGTCCACATACATCATCTTATTCATACATTATGCCATAGACGTATAATTGGAGATCAGCTCCTAGAAATGTCACATTCTAGGCATATATTCAACATTTGATTATATCAAGATTAGTTCCTAGTGTGTTTGCTTGCCCTGCTTGGCCCTTCAACCAAGAGACACTAGTTATGAGTTAGCACTGGGTTCTAGAAATGGCATTGTGTATTAGTGTATATGATCACCTCTGTGTGTGAATTTTCATCCATCTACTTCTGAACCCTGGCTTTAACATGTTATACATTCTCCTGTATTGACTATAAATTTTATCTAACCCTGCATTCCAAAGTATTACGTCTTTCTTTTTAGTTTTTCTCCTGCTCTAGTTTTCTGAAATACTTTACACAGTTAATTTTACTCTTGCTGTGGTTTGAATGTTTGTGTCCTCTTAAAATCGATATTTTGAAATCCTAACCTCCATAGTTGATGGTGTGAGGAGATGGGGTTTTGGGGAGATGAGTAAGTCATGAGGGAAGAGCCCGCATAAATAGGATTAGTGCCTTTATTAAAGAGGCTCCAGAGAGATCCCTTGCCCCTCCTACCATGTGAAGGCACAGCAAGAAGTCAGCCGTCTGCAGCCCAGAAGAGGGCCTTCACCAGAATCCCATTATGCTGGCACCCTGACCTAGGACTTCAGCCTCCAAAACTGTGAAAAATACATTTCTATTGTTTATAAGCCCCCCATTTATGGTATTTTGTTATAGCAGCTTAAATAGCCTAAGACACCTCTGCTTGAAACTTTTCTTATTTAGATTTTATTTCACTGGAATATGTTGGTCCTTGTGTTAGGGCATTAATTTCTTTCTTTTCATATGTATACTTTGCTGGAGATTCAAGCTTTTCAGGCTTTTCCACCCTCTTACCACTCTCTACTTAATATTTGTATATCCTCATTCACTGCTATTCCTTCAACTGAGAAGGAAAAAAAAATAGCTATCGAATTGAGAATCAGGAGACCTGAGAACTAATCTTGCTTTGGCACAAACTAGTCTGTGACTATGGAATTGCCATTCCATTCTTCCATGCTTTGTAGTGCATAATAATTCTCCACATTAGAGATTCACAGTGTTCATTAGTGAATTAAGGCTTTGAGAAGTCCTGTGAGGTAAAGAAAAAACAAAGGAAGAGAAAAAGGAAAACTCTTGAGTTTAACTCAGAAACTCCAAAAGCTATATTATTATATAACACTGAACTATCAATAATAAATCACTCAATTCCATTCATTTTTCTTGTCCACAACAAAAATTTAGTTCAGACTCTCACAATATTAAAGTCATATTTGATTCCATCCATAATTTTAGTAACCACATAGAATTGATAACCAGACTTTTTTGTTTGCTCTAGTAACTGTTTTTGGAACCCATCTTGACTTCTCATTGTCATCACCATTATTCAGGTTCTATGCCCTCATAGATTTCAATGGAGGATGCTTAACTGACTCCCTTACACCCTTAAATCCTTGTATTCCATTAATTTTAGTGAAACACTGTTTTGATAGAACCTCTTCAATGTTTCCCTATTGCTCAAAGTACAAACCTAACAGGTGAATTGAGTATCTCTCACACTCTTTCTTTAATATCTTTTCTGGCTTCTACATATAGGTAAATATACATCCAACTTTCTGACCATAGGTCTGGTTTACACCTGTTTTCCTCAGCATAATTAATTTCCCTTCTCATTCTCAAAAGTGCCCCATTTTGGACAATACATTATGTAATTATCTTATCTATATGCCTTCTATTTTCTGGTAAGTTTAATCAGTTATCCCAAATCAAACTTCATTATTTCCTGTTTCCCTTTACCAGCTTTGAATTTATTTCTACCTATGAAACTTCTACCAGTATCCAAAGCCTAAATCGAATACCTCCTACTCTAGAAAATCTCATATTACATGATTTCTAGTTCTTCACTTTTCTATTTGCATAAGCTGTATGATACACATCTTATTAATGTATCTCCCAAAATATATTTCCTAAAATTTAATTTGGCTTCCAGCTGTTGACTGATTAAAATAAATTTATCAGACATTCAGTATTTTCAAAGTGAAAAACTGTTCATATTACTTTCATGCTTAACAGCTTTCAGGAGAATCTCCACCAAAAAAAAAAAAAAAATTCAAATTTTAAAGAAGGAAGAGAAAGCCTTGCTTAACTTTCTAGCTGTATCTCTCAGCATTTCCCAGCATATCCTCTGATTTCTAGTCATTCCAAACTATTTACTTGGGATACATCATGCTCTTTTATACCTGTGTTTTTGCACACGTAAACCATCTGTTTTTGGAGCAATATCAATTATCTGGGAATATGAATATGAAAATTTTATATTTCTTCCAATCATTGCCCTGAACTAAAATAGGTCAAATTGCACTTTTTCTTCCCAGCTAGGCAGCTTACATAAATGCACAGTCACTTTCTGCCTTTGAAATTAGTTCATTCCACTTTAAACTCCAATCTCTTATTCTGTTCTAAACTGGTCCCGAAACCCAGTGCAAACTAGACCTGTGCTTGCGGAAGAGGGCTATTCAGCTTTTACTGCCTCCTCGTCTTCCTCCTCCAAATTCTGCATCCTCCATGTTTGAGGACAGAAAAGAAAGATGTGGCATAGGGGTGGGGGCATTTCTCTTTACTTAATTAGGTTGGAGTTTGCAACTCTCCCATAGGCATCAAACTCCTTTTCCTATCTGGAGCATGTTGGTGGATTCTTTCTACAGCATTTACTCTATCCCTGAGAATCATTCACATCCTTGCCTCTACAAGAGGAGAATATAAGCTGCTTCACTGCCACCCATATAAAAACCCAGTGACTTTCACCACCATAGTCACCCCCAGCATGATCTTCTCCAAATATAATTGGAAGCGGGCAAGAGGAAGCAGATTCTGGCAGGCTTCTTTTTCTGGCTCTCAGTGAGCCTTGGCAATGGAGAAAGGACGTACTATTCACTAATTCTGGAGCATCAGGAAAATGTCTCATCCAATATATCATCAATTATTTGCTATCCCCTTTCTGGGCATGCACCTTTTCCTTCTGTAGCCAGTGAATTCCTACTCATTTCTTCAGTTTGAACTCTCACATATTATTTTCCCTGTGAAATTTTTTTCTCGTTCTTCTAGACAGATTTAACTCCTGTGTCAGAACTTTTCTTCATGTCCTTTCCATAGTTCCACTACAGTTTGCATCATATTTGTCTATATTGTTTGTAGTTCCTTGCTCCTTAATGCAAATCTGGCACCATCAAAAAGCCCAACCCTGGACCACATTAAATAACCAGACAAAAATCCAATTGCAGATATCCAGATTCCATTTCCAAAATGATATTATTCCATCTTCATATTCTCTGATCTGAAACTCTTTGGCTTCTACTCTTTGGATTTTTTCCTACCACACACCAAAAAAAATTTTGAAGACTAGAAATTTACCATTAGTAAAATAAATATCTATCCTCATGTAGCTTACACTCTAATAGACAGTTTCCATTCATTATTCAAAGTACTAATATTTTCATTAAACATATTACAAGTCACCCTCAAATTTGATCAGCATGATGCTAAACTTAACTGAGCATGGAAAACAGTTCAAAAAGGTCCAAGGGCAGAGGCTGCATCGGAAGGCAGGGGTTTTCCCTCAGATAAAGCAGGAAATATTTACAAAAATGAATGAAAAAGAAATGAGCATAAAAAAATGAAGAATGAAGAAATAAGGAGAGTGTAAAAAGTTTAAGAAAGGATAGAGGATAAATAGAGGTTAGAGATGTAAAAAAAGCAGAATGGCTGAAGACTCGGTTCTGTCTATCCCTCCTACCTGTCTATTCCTCACAGTAATCAGGTATGTCAAGGGATAAAACTTTATATTAGTACTAGCCTAAAATGTGATTAGACAGTATACCTGCTAGGAGGAGAATGAAATCTGTAATGAATTCCAAAACCAATGATTTAGATTATCTAGGTCAAAAATTTTCTTCATGTTCTTAGGCAATGGCAAGTTTCCTTTGCTGCACTTCCTTGAAGTATTCCTACGTGGAGTACACATTTGATAGCTATAAGTCAAACTTTAATTCATTTTTATAAATTTAGGATGTGGTTTTGGTTGTGATATTTTAAAGATTTTTAAATCAGCTCATTGAGCCATTGTAGGACCATGTTACAAAAATAGCAGTAATTTATCTCTTCAGAATGGCATGGTGGAGAATGGAGAATGGATTTTGGGACTGTGGCCTGTTTGTGATTGATGAAGCAACATTTGTCAATTATGAGACTTAACAGATCCCAGATCTCCTAGCTACTGAGCCTTTCTTACTCTAAAAAAAAAATCAGATCTTCTGGTTGCCAGCATATAGACTTGCTGAGATTCAGAATAAAAATGTGAGGGGAATAAAACTTTTATGAATGCAGTACTTGTAAATCAACTATATATAGGGTTAATAAGCCACATCTTTTGGTAACAATATCTCAAGTTTTAGAGGAAAGGGAAGTATTTAAGGGGTTTTATTTATCTAACAAGCTTTGTGTTATAGTCCAGATTTTCTCTAAATTTGGTAAAATCCAACTCACAACCTAGTCAGAAAGTCTAGGCTAGAATAGTGAAGTCAGAACTTACTATGGAATGTCCTTAGTAAATCTTAGTGCTAGCTGACAGTCTGTAAAATCTTGCTACTCCAAATAATGAAATAATACATGGAAGAACTTTTGTTACATTATAATTAGTAAGTTTCTCCATGAATTAAAAGCCAATCCTATCAGACTGTTTTCAAGAACATTATATTTCTGAAAGATCAAAACTGACCAGAAGTTGAAGGTACATATTCCTTTTCTACTCTTTGCAATTTCCATTCGAGGTTCTGAACTCCTTCTTACTTGCTTTGTGAACTCCCTGCTCTGGGTTCATTGTCATTCTTTATGCTTCTCACTCCCTTGAAGCTTAATCAAGCCCTTCATATATATATGAATGTATGTATCTGTGTGTTCATATAGATAGATATACAATTTCTTTACCACTAATCTCTTTAAATATGACATGCTTTAATTTATGCAAGACATATTCAGAAGGCCTGCATAATTTGGATTTTTTAGAATGGATTATATTTTTATATATTATATTAAAACTACTATGTTTTTTATAATTGATTTCCTTTTTAAATGGTTAATTTCTCAATTTGTCTTCCAAATTATTTAATGATATTAACACCAAAAACTAAATGTCTACAGGATGTTTTCTTCATATAGGAAAACAAAACTGAAGTTTTTTCTTAAATAGTAATTTTTTTCCTAATTTTAAAAATACATTTGTCAGAAAAATGAAGAAAACAGAGAAATTTATAAGAAAAGAATCCTCATTTATAATAGTATTATATCTCAGTGTTTTTAACAATTTCTTTACTATTGAAGTAAACAAAGCAACATAAATAAGACAATATTAGTTATTTAAGTACAATAGTTATTAAAGACTAAAATTAAAATATTATAATTAATATACATGCTAAATATCAAACATAACTAGTAATTGAGATCATGTAAAGTGCTAAAGTTTGAATGTTTGTGTCCCCACAAAAGTTACATGTTGGAATCCTAATGCCCAATGTGATGATGTCAGAAGGTGGAATTTGGGGAGCTGACTTGGTTATGAGGGTAGAGACTTCATAAGTAGGATTAGTTCTCTTAAAAAAGAGATCCTTGGGAATTCCCTGACTGTCCAGTGGTTAGGACTCAGCGTTTTTACCGCTGGGGCCCGGATTCAATACCCGGTCGGGGAACTAAGATCCTGCAAGCCATGCTTCGAGGCCAAAAAAAAAAGAAAGAGAGACATCCTATAGAGCTACCTAGCCCCTTTCACCATGTGAGGATACAATGAGAAGTCTGTAGCCCGGAAGAGAGCCCTCACCTAACCATGCTGGTACCCTGATCTCAGATTTCCAGCCTCCAGAACTATGAGAAATTAAATTTCTATTGTGTATAAACCACCCAGCCTGTGGCAGTTTGTTATAGCAACCCAAGTGAACTAAGACATAAAGTAACTTGAGATAACAGCATTTGAAAAAGTCAGTAAGTTAGAAAGTCATCACAAAATAATATAGGAACTCTCATTCATCTCTAGGAAATAGAATGAAACTTTGAAATATATATAAGAAGCCTTAAATTTTTTATATTCTTTGTCACATCTTTTCACTTTCAAGGATTTTTGCTAAAGCAATACGAAGAGATACATGATTATTCATTATACCCATTTTATAACATTGGCATCAAAATATATGAATGAGATAATAGATTTGTTAGTTGCTTTATAGTGCCCCATAGATCCATATACTGGAATTTATTAACTTACGTAAATGTTCATAATACATTGCTAGTTGCAAAACGGGCTAAGTAACAGTATCTCCTGTTGAATGATTATTTATTATGAGTGATAATGAATATGAGCTCCAGCCACCCTAATATGTGTTATTTTCTCTAGCAATGTTCAGCTGCTCAGCTGAAGACATGTAACTGGTTAGATTTTCTAAGGTTATGGCTGTGCCAAGGAATTAAAGTGAGAAGAAGAAAAGAGCTAGAGAACTGGGGATACTTGTGAGGTAATAACTGTAATAATGTCTCTTAGCTGGATAAGGTGTATAAGCAATGACCAGATCAATAGTAGAAAGGCACTATTAAAGGGAAAAACCTGTTACGGGGGGATTGAACAAGTTGGATGGTATTTCTATAATTAGGGGTGTAACATTTACATTTCATTATAAATATTTCAGATATTTTTACAAATTTGACATTTGCCTCTTACTTTTTAATATTTTTGATTTACAAAAGTTTTAAACTTTTCTGTGCCGATTAGTTCTTTGACTATTGTCTTTCTGCTTAGAAACTCTCTCTGCAGTCTCAAATTAGTTATTAATGCATCCCTATTTCCTTTGGCGTTTTTTATAATTTACGTTGTATAGTTTAATCTTTAATCCATCTGTAACTTGGTTTGGTTAAAGTTTCATCCTCTCTCAAGGTAGAGAATATCTCAAGATCTCAATCTCATATTTTTTGACTAAATTATTTTTTCCTATTATTTTGTTATTTTCTATGACAAACATCTTCAAAATATGTAGGAATATGCCTACCTCTCAAAAATCTCTACAGCCATCACCCACTTCCAAGCCACTGTCATCTTTTGTCTGGAAACTGTAACTGCCTCCCTATGAGCTCCCAGTTTCTCCCTGCAACTCAACAAAATATACTCTGGACCATGGCAAAGCGATAATTGAAAACAGATATCAGATCTAGACACTGCTCTGCTCAAAATACTTGGGTGCATTTAAGTTATGTCACAGAACTGGGAGGAAATGCAGAAAAAGAATTTTGGAGAACACACAGCCAGCAGAAATGATGACCCACACTAAGGAGTTGTTCCTACAGATTCTGTTCTGCTAATCAATGAAACTAGAAATCAACAGTACTTACTTCCCAACTGCCATGAAAGGACCAATACCCCTGCCACTTGGATTTTGAAGATAACTATGTCAATTTCACCTGCAAGCTTTGTGTGGAGTCTTGCACAAACATCCACTTGAAGCAAGCTAGGGAACATGTGAAATTCTGGCTACAAAGGAATCTTAGAAATGTATTTATCTTTTCTGGGGTTGAAGCATTATTGAGCCAATTTTCAGCCTATTCCAGAGTCTACACTTTTGAATATACACAATTTTCTGAGCCTAACTTTAGACAATAAACTAACAAAAGCATTGTGCCCCAGCCTCACAAACTGCATCTTTACATATGCAAAATATAAAACATGGTAACTCTCTCTTCAGAAGAAAAGATCATGTCTTATCAAGTCATTGCTTTCATCTTTAGTTGTTCTTTATCCTTCCCCTAGTTCATTCACAATCCTGACTTAAAAGCATAAAATCTGTGGACTACGTTAACCTAACTATCAATAATAACACAGTTTATATTCCAGAGAAAGAGAAATTGAGAGAGGGGAAGAGTTAGGTATATATAAGTAGAACGATTATGTATGTGATAAACTGCAGTAGTTCTTGGTTCTGCAACTCTTTACTTGGCTACTCTTTGCATTTATAACTTTCTCTCTCCACTACATGTTTCTCAGCTTTTGAGCCATTTTACGAGTGGAATTCTAGATATGTTTTAAATGCAGAGCTGAAATAGTTTGTAGTTAGCTGGATATGGGGTTATGAGAAAGAACCATCATAAGATGACTCCTAGGTTTTTGGCCTCATCAATGGGGAGAATGAAACAGTTTTAGCTGAGCTATACAAGAATCAGATGAAAGGGAACTTCAGAACCTCATGCTTATTGCATTTTGTTTCATTTTCATCCAAGACATAGCTTTTATTATATTATTTTTTCTTACCTTTAATTTGTTTTAAGTTTTATATTGTTTTATACATATATGTTATAAACTCCAACTATATTTCAAGCTACGTTAGTTAGGGTATTTACGCAGATAGATAAACAGAGAGAGACAGACGGAATGAGAGATGTATCTCCGTTAGCAACTAAGACTGGCCCATAGTAGTTATTCAGTAAATATTCGTTGAATGGATTAAACAGTGAATAGATTGGCTTAACAATATAATAGATTATGCATAGAATATTTTATAAGCATGAGTAATTACTTCCAGTCTTTTTTAAATTAAACTTGACTGTTGCCTACTACCGAAAAAGTGAGTTTAAAGCAAGAACATTTATTTACCTTAAATGTTTTTACTATGTCCTTGGTTAAAATAGTAACAAGTGAACTGATGTAAGAACATTAGTAAATCATGGTGAAAATAATCAAAAGAATTATTGGAAGTGCCTTGGCTGTGTGAGTTTAAAAAATCACATGGTTTTGAAGAACCATGTAAGTAAATTCATGATGATGTTTAAGTTGGGCTATACTAAACTTCTTCTTAAAATGAAACACAAAGCCATTTTGAGGAAGGAATCTCAACATTTTGTTTGGAAAATGAAGACGCTCTAAGGTTGTTTTTATTTGATCGTCATTAATAGTAGTAATATACAAAAAAACTAATGTTATCTAAATAAGCAAATGACAGTGCAAACAAATGCATTGCTCTATCTGCTTTACATTCCAGAAATGTCAAAGAGGACAAATGTTTTCCCCTTTCCCACCTACTGGTGGTTTCTTCCCAGTCTCTACTAATAGTGCCCATAGTTACAAAAACTTGTTCATAGTGGCCCTCAGCCCTCATTAATGTCTTCAATCTCACTGTGTCTCCTTCCTCTCCTCTTTGCTACTTATTCTCCATTTGCTTCTCCAGATCTTCTCCCTGCCCTTCTCTGCCCTGATTCATGCTTCGGAAGGTTGAGCTCTGCAGACTGGTCAGCCAGGCTCTCTTGTTCTTGATTTCTGGATAGATTTTGCCAGTGGGAGGCATGGGCAGGAGATTAGTGTGTGGAAAGTAAAAGAGACTGAATTTGTGCTCCACTACCCAGCTCCCTCCACGTGGCACGACTGGCTGCATTCCAGAGGTCCAGCTTCTGTCTGTAGCCCTTGTCCCAAGACTCTGCTCCCTGTGGGCTCTGGGAACACCATGCCCTCTATTTGCACCTTCAGGTCTAGAGCTGGTAACTGCTTTCTTTCGTTGATTTTTATTCCCTTAACCTCTTAATTCCTATCCCCTTCATTAAATTATTTTCAGTTACACTCTTTTGAGTGTGTCTTTTTTTTTTTTTTTTATTTCCCTATCAAGTCAGTGACTGATACATTTTCCCCAGCCTTAGATGTGTGTACATTTCCTGTTGCCTGGAGCTGGTATACCTTACCTGAATGTGACTACGGAGTCCTCCCCCATTGCTTTTCTAGGTAACATTAAATGTTGTGTATTTATTTCTTTTCACTGAAAACAATATCTTCTATGCTTTATTCATGCAAGTCTGTTTTATTTCAGCTATTCTGGTTTACTAATTAATGTCATTAACTGTGGGTAAGTTAATAAGTTGTTTTTCCTGCAAGTCCTTAAGGTTTTAATTCAAAGAAGTGAAGTAAATTTCGGGTAGTTTAATAGGAGTCACTGATATGGAAAAATGTTTAATTTTTTTCTAATACTCGTATGATTTTTTAAGACACACAGCTATTCAGTAATGACTGCTATGATTAAAAACTTTGAAAGACATAGACAAAGCCTATATTTAAAACCTCTGTGGACTCTCCATTTATTTTTTCTTTTTTAAAACTGAGATATAATTGACATATAACATATACTTCAAGTGTACAACATAATAACTTGATATTCTTTGGACTCTCCATTACCTGCTGGATAATGCATACTCAGCATAGGATTTAATGTGCTTTATTCTCAAAAGTCCATGATTTTATCTGTTTTTTCCTAATTTGATTTTTGTTAGCTAGTTTTTAGTATTGTTTTCTTCTAATTCCTTTTTACATTTCTTTACCTGATGAATCTTATGTCTCAATTCAAAGTGCAGGTGGTTCCTTTTCTATGAAGCTTTCCCTGATTCTGGCAAGAAAAACAAAATGAAACTAATAATTTCATCCACTCTAATTCAAAAACATTTGACACATATAGTTATCATAAAACATAAGATGTCCTACAGTGGTAATTTTGACAAGCTTATATTTGAATACTCTTGACTTTTTAAGAGATAGGCACTGCATATTCATTCTCACAATAATCTCAACAAATAATTGAACAATTAAAATTTGAATTCAATTAATGTATGCCAAATCAATTAGGTAAACAAAAATTAGTTTATAAAAGGAGTGAGAACTTCTAGATTGTTACTAGAAATCCATTATTGATGTGTTTGCCTATATTTTTACTTTACTCAGATTATATTTGTATGGTTTTCTGCATTTGTCTTCTTCCTTATATTATAAATGTAACACTCCTTATTATGCACATTATGTGTCAAGATAATGTTTTGCTTTGAATCTACTACAGTTTTCATTGCAAACCATTGATGGATTTTGACTCAGCTTGGCCTAATTTTAAATTTTAGCTTGGGAATTATGAGATTATAATTTAGAAATATTAGTAAAGCACGTATTAAAACAAGTGTATAAGGTAGGATGAAACATCTTAGCCATTTTTCATTGCAATGGAAATAATACTTTCTACTAAAAATCTCAAAGTGCCATGAGGATTAAATTAATGAACACACATAAAGCATTTGTAACAATGTCTGACACATAATAATCCTTGAATAAATGTTAGTGGATTCTTTTTCTTACTGTCAATGTCATTTGAATGAGGAATCAAAGAGATTTCTAGGAGAAAAGTTATCCTAAGGGAAGGAATGGTTTTTCTGAGTAAACCTTGTTGTTTTTTGGACGGTTTTTCCCAGTTCATCACTCACATGGGCTCATGTTTGAAATACAGAGACAGAAAAGGCTACAGTTTTGTCTTTGTAAAACATTAGAAAATAAAGGTTTAGTTCCCATTCTAGAAGAATGTAACATAAAAGAGAAAATAAGCATTTTCCTCACTTACAACTCAGAACATAGCATAAAGATAGCACTAAGGACTCCAGATATCCGAGCACCACCTTGGGGAGACCAGCAGTTTTCCAGGATCAGGGAAGGGAGTGGTGGTGCCTTACGTCAGGGCCAGGGGATGGCCTTGGCAGCCTAAGGGGCAGCAGAAGGCCATGGTGGCAGATCAGGGAACATGTCTAACATTCTTAGAGTGAACAGCGGCAGTTATCTCAAAATAGATCCAGCATAGAGCCTTAGGAGAAAAGCGTGTCAATAGTGCAGGGTGGGGGTTGGGGGAGTAATGAATAGGCAGATACAGAGGAATTTTAGGGCCATGAAAAGACTCTATAATATTATAATGATGGATATATGTCATTCTAGTTTCCCCAAAACCCACAGACTATATGAATTTTTCCAAACCCATACAACACCAAGAGTGAATCCTAAGGTAAACTATGGAGTTTGGGTGATTATGATGTGCCAGTGCAAGTTCACTGATTGCAAGAAACTTACCATTCTGGTGAATGATGTTGATAATGGGGAAGGCTACACACATGTAGGCAAGGTGTATGTGGGGAAATCTTTGTACCTTCCTTTCAGTTTTGTTATAAAGTTAAAACTGCTCTAAAAAATAAAGTCTTTAATTAGAAAAAAAAAATACTTCCCTCACATAAAATCTACTATTAGCTGCTAGTCTAGAGCCCTTCGAGTCTGATGATAAAACTAGTGAGAGTATTTCAAATTATGGTACTACGGTTCTTTTTCTGGGTAACAAAACTAACAGAGTACCCCATACAAGTTAAAGAAGTGCAGAAACAACGTTGAACAGTAGTACGTAGTGATCAGATTGTAGAACTGTTTAAAAAAAAAAGAAAATTTAGTACTTATATTACAGAGTGATGAAGATATTATTTGATATTTCTTAGAAAAGTTATTTATACAGCATTCAAAAAAATTTTTAATTGAAGTATAGTTGATTTACAGTGTTGTGTTAGTTTCATGTGTACAGCACAGTGATTCAGTTATACATACATATATTTTTTTTCTTTCAGATTCTTTTCCTTTACATGTTATTACAAAATACTGAGTGTAGTTCCCTGACAACATTCAAAACTTTAAATTAAAGCCTCTACGGTATTCTTATTAATATTTTATGATAATAAAGATACTAGGAAAGTAAAGAATCAAAGGAAGGTGACAAAATTGTCTTTGGCAGTTCACACAAGGTTGGATTTGTATATATCCCACAAGATAAGTTCAGTCTCTTGATATGCTTGATTAACATTCCCTATAAACAGAAAGAACTTTCCATTGTGAAAGTATCACGTGCATTTTTCTTCTGTCCGTCCTGTGCCTCACACTGAAGGGAGAACACGAACCTTACCAAAATATCTAAATTCAATAAAATATTATTCTAAGCCTAAAATAAATATCTCCACAAAATAAGTTGTCTCCCACCTACAGAAGCTTATGCCCTTGTTATAATTACTTCAGAACTAAAAACTCCTCCTCTTAACACTCAAAGTGTGTGGGTTCTGAGAAGGCAGCACACAAACCTGATAATTTTAAAAGGAGTCTAATAATAGCAACATAATATTTTTCTTCTTCCAGATGCCCACATATAATCATTTACTTTTATTTTTCCTTCCTTTACTGACTTTTCCCTTTAAAATTCAGTTGGTCTATATCACTTATTCTGAACTAAATCTACATGTGTGAAATTTCTCCGTCTGCTTTTGCCATTTATTCAAATTCCTAAGAAAAAAATTGTAAAACATATAAGACCCAGATGACTGCACGTAGATTTAAAAATGCGTCGTAGACTTGATTCTTATGAAATCAACAAAAGTCTTCTCAAGTATTATGAGTTTTTGCATTTCTGTGAAATACAGGAATATTAATAGTGATAACCATGATTTATTGAGTGTTTACTATTTAGTGCCATGTACAGTTCAAAAGCATAGCATTTGTAACTCTTCTAAAGATGGGTGTGGTATCTGCCCCATTTTACGGATGAAAATTGTGGTATAAAATGCTTTAATAACTTGATGATAGAAGTTTAAATGAATCTTGACATATTAATTTTCTTAAAAGCGTAAGAACTTCAGTTATATGTCTACTGCTCCATTTAGGCAAAATGAGAGGTCCTGGAAAGATAGAAAAGTCTCCTATACAGAAAAAGCAGAAGGTAAACAAAATACTTTTAGAAGAGATTTTGAATGCTGGAATCCATTTTTGGACTTCTGTTATTCACAGATCTCTTCTATTGAAGGCAAACTATGGTGTTATCCGATGTCACGTGGCTGACCGTCTGTCAAGCAAGGATTTGAATCTAGGCTGTCTGATTATATAACTTATGACACTACACTTTATGCATTGGAATTACAGTTTCTTTTTTTAAATTTTTATTTTATATTGGAGTATAGTTGATTTACAGTGTTGTTAGTTTCAGGTGTATAGCAAAGCGATTTAGTTATACATATATATATATATCTATTCTTTTTCAGATTCTTTTCCCACATAGGTTATTACAGAGTATTGAGTAGAATTCCCTGTGCTATACAGTAGGTCCTTCTTGATTATCTCTTTTATATGTAGTAGTGTGTATATGTTTATCCCAGCCTCCTAATTTATCCCTCCCCTTCACCCTTCCCCTCTGGTGACCATAGGTTAGTTTTCTAAGTGTGAGTGTGTTTCTGTTTTGTAAATAAGTCCATTTGTATCATTTTTTATATTCCACATATAAGTGATATCATATGATATTTGTCTTTCTCTGTCTGACTTACTTCACTTAGTATGTTAATCTCTAGGTCCATCCATGTTGCTGCAAATGGCATTATTTCATGTTTTTTTATGGCTGAGTAATATTTCATTGTGTGTATATATATATATACACACACAATCTTTATCCATTCATCTGTAGATGGACATCTTCTTTATCCATTCATCTGTAGATAGACATTTAGGTTGTTTCCATGTGTTGGCTATTGTAAACAGTGGTGCAATGAACATTGGGGTGCATGTATGTTTTCAAAGTATGGTTTTCTCCAGATAAATGTCCAGGAGTGGGATTGCAGGATCATATGCTAGCTCTATTTTTAGTTTATTAGGGAACCTCCATACTGTTCTCCATAGTGGCTGTACCAATTTACATACCCACCAACAGGGTAGGAGAGCTCCCTTTTCTCCACACCCTCTCCAGCATTTATTTTTTGTAGACTTTTTGATGATGGCCATCTGACCAGTGTGAGGTGATACCTCTCTAAATAGACATTTCTCCAAAGAAGACATACAGATGGCCAAAAAGCACATGAAAAGATGCCCAATATCTCTAATTATTAGAGAAATGAAAATCATAATGACATTTATTTGATAGCATTACAATAGTGAAAATCACAAATTGCTTGGAGGTAATTCTGATTAGTAAATTATCATTCACAGAAACAATGGAATGGATTCTGTCATTTTGCTCTCTTAAGAGGAAATATATTTGTATCCTGGCATTGAAAATAGAGAAACAAATTCCCTTTGAAATAAAGAAAATTCTAGCCATTTCATGTTGCTGACACATAATCTTTGAGATTATGCACATTTTTCAGTGAGAGTTTATTTAAAAAACACAGTGGCAGCACACTTGTAAAAATAATTGTAAATACTGGCTTTCACAGTTTGTTTTCTTCTCATGGAACTTACTATTAGTTCAAATGGATAAGGTTAAAAGGATTATACCTGAATCAAATTTTAAAGAAAACAGGAGGTTAGCAAGTAGCAAATATAATGATCGGGACTTTTACCTAAGAACTTCTGTATTTTACTAAGCTTTTATTCTCATTGCTTTGTGAAAAAAGTGAATTTAAGAAAAGTATATTCAGGCCAACCTTATACAGGTCATGTAAGTTGTGTCCTGCCAGTGCACCTCAGTCAAGATAGCCAGCTGAGGCTAAAAACCCTCTCAACATGCTACTTGATGCAAGGCTGTGTTAGCCCTGAGGAAAACTGTGCCTTTTTCTAATTCATCTTCCCAGAAGTGGAGCCTTTTTCTAATTCGGCAAATGAGCCTTATGTAAAATCAGCAGACCTGAATATGTGGACTGGCCAAAATATTTTTCAGGGAACTTTTTTCTCCAAAGTTACTATTGCATAAGTATTTTGCAGGAAGAAACAAACATTGCTGGACCCAGGAGCCAAAGGCACAAAACTAAGTCTAAGCTTTGGCCATAACTCTATGATTCTGGCAAAGGGCCTAATTTATATTTACTTGGAGAGATGTTTGTTCAAAATTATTTCTGCATTATTATTTTGTTCTTTAAATTCTGAGATTTATGAATTGCTTATTAATGTTGACATTCAAATTATCTTGGGATGTATAGAATCAAGTGTGTTTCCCATATTCTTTGATATCCCTGATGCATTTTGACATTAACATAGCACTTAACTTCATTGTTGAATCATCTAACACACAGGATTTACCAACCAAAAGAAAACTGTACTCTAAAGACATATTGAAGAACTGACAAGACAATGAGTACTATAGCTATCAAAAATTATAGAAAGATAGATGCACTTTCAATAAAATACATTAAATAATTCAGGAGTCAAGAGGAGGAATAATGTTTCTAATTTGGGGTAAGCATCTTTGAACCACCAGGGGCATCACTAGAGGCAAAGCAATGCCACATTATGATATTTCATTTATTATAATTTTTGTTGGTGATATAATAATGAGTACATTAAAAAAGTGAATTAGAAAATTCTAACACTGGTCATTCCCAACTTCAGTCCTCCTCACAAGATGACCAGCTAGCAACTATCCATAGATAAGATATGTTTGCACTTGTATACACTAATAATAAACTATCTGAAAAGGAAATAAAACATTTACAATAACATCCTAAAAAAATAAAAATACTTAGAATAAAAATCTGTTCACTGGAAACTATTAGGCATTGATGCATGATATTGAGGAAGACATAAATAAGTGAAAAGATAGTCTGTGTTCATGGATGGGAGAATTAATATTGTTAAAATGTCCATACTACCCATAGCCACCTATAGATTCAATGCAATCTCCATCAATATTCCACAGGCACTTTTTATAGAAATAGAAAAAAATATTCTAAGATTCATATGGATCCACAGAAGAATCTGAATAACCAAAGCAATCTTGAAAAAGAAGAACAAAGCTGGAAGCATCACACTTTTTTATCTCAAACTATACTACAAAGCTATAGTAACCAAAACAGTATGGTAGTGCCATTAAAACAGACACATAGACCAACTGAACAGATTTAAGATCTCATAAATAAACCCATACATGTACAGTCAACTAATATTTGAGAAGACAGTCAAGAATACTCAATAAAAGAAAAGATAGTCTCTTTGGTAAATTGTGTTATGAAAACTAGATATCCACATGCCAAAGAATGAAACTTTCTCCATCCATTTAATTTTAATGTGTATGTGATTTTATATTTAATTTTTTTTTGTAAACAACATAGACTTGGGTCTTGTTTTTTGATCCACCCTGACAATATCTGTTCTTAATTGGTGCAGTTAGACCATTCAAAGTGAATATGGATATAATTGGATTAATATCTACCATATTTGTTACTGTTTTCTGTTTTTTACTGTTTACTGTTTTCTGTTTACTGCCCTTATTCTTCTTTCTATTTTGTCTTCCATTCTTTCTCTGTCTTTTGTGATTTTAATTGAGCATTTTATATCATTCCATTTTTTCCTCCTTTCTTAGCATATCAGTTATACTTTTTTTTACTCTTTTAGTGGTTGCCCTACATTTTGTAATATTCATTTACAACTAATCCAAGTCCACTTTCAAATAGCACTCTGCTGCTTTGTTTCTGTTGCACATACCGTATAATAACAAAATAATCCTAATTCTTCCTTCCCATCCCTTGTATCATTGCTGAAATTCATTTCACTCATACATAAGCATACAAAAGCACATATTGTATAAAATCATAAAATCAAGTACATTGTTGCTATTATTTTGAATAAACTGTTACCTAATTAGACAAATTAAGTGAGAAAAATACATTTTTATTTTATCTTATTCCTTCTTCAATGCTCTTTCCTTTTTTTAAATGTAAATCCAAGTTTCTTAGCAGTACTATTTTTCTTCTTTCTAAAGATCTTCTTTTAACATTTCTAGAAAGACAGGTCTACTGGCAACAAAGTTCCTCAATTTGTTTATCTGAGAAAGTCTTTATTTTTTCTTCACATTTGAAGGATAATTTCACAAGGTACAGAAGTTCAGGTTGGTGTTTTTTTCCTTTGAACCCTTTAAATTTCTCACTCCACTCTCTCTTTATTTGCATGGTTTCTTGGGAGAAGTTGTATGTAATTCTTATCTTTGCTCTTCTGTAGGTAAAATATTTTCCCCACCTCCCCCTGATTTTTCTCAGGATTTTTTTTCTTAGATTTTCTTAGTTTGAAAATCATATGCCTATGTATATTTGGAGGGGAGCAAGGGGAGGCATTTATCTTTGGTATTCTCTGAGTTTCCCGGATGTGTGGTTTGGTATCATATTAATTTGGGGAACTTCTCAGTCATTATTATTTTAAATATTTATTCTGTATATTTCTCTATCTTCTCCTTCCAGTATTCCCATTATGTGCATATTAAACCTTTTGTAGTTGACTTGCTGTTCTTGGATATTCTGTTCTGGAGTTTGTTTTCTTGTCAGTCTTTTTTCCTTTTGCTTTGCAGTTTGGGAGTTTTCTATTGAGATATCCTTGAGCTCAGGGATATTTTTCCTCAGCTGTGTCCAGTCTACTAGTGAGCCCATCAAAGTCATTCTTCATTTCTGTTAACAGTGTTTTTGACTCCTAGAATCTCATTCTGGCTCTTTAAAGAATTTCCTTCTCTCTGCTTATTGTCCATCTGTTCTTGAATGTTGTCTACTTTACCCATGAGAGCCCTTAGCATTGTAATCATAGTTGTTTTAAATTCCTGGTCGGATAATTCCAAAACCCCTATCATGTCTGAGTCTGGTTCTGATGCTTGCTCTGCCTCTTTAAACTTTTTTTTGCCATTTGGTATACTTTGTAATTTTTTCTTTGATAGCTAGGAGTGATGTACTGGCCAAAAGGAACTGTTATAAATAGGCCTTTAGTAATATTGTGGTGAGGTGTGGGGAGAGAGGAAGTGTTCTATAGTCCTATGATTAGGTCTCAGTCTTTCAGTGATCCCGACTCTGGATTGTGAACCGCTCATATGCCTCCTGTTCCCCCTTCATTCCCCTATACATACTTAGGTGGAACAGGATGGCTAGAATCGGCTGGAGTCGGGTATTTCCGTTCTCTCAGTTAGGCTGTGATAAAATCCTAGCAGGTAAGACTCTGATTAAATAGTTTCTCCTGAGGACACACTTTGTTAAGAAGAGCAGAATGTTTTGGTGTTATTTCAAAATGGTTCTTTTCCCCCTCTCCCTACCAGAAGCATGAGGGGATATTTCACTAATACTCAAAGTGAGAACCTGGTAGAACTTTGGGAGGTAAAATTCACAAAAGTGTGTAGCGTACTGATAACTAGTCTTGGAGTTTTTAATTCTCAGAGTTGTTCACATTAAGCCTCTAGCAATTTGTCAATGACAGTTCAGGTTTTCCTACCCTAGCACTGATTAATGCAGAAGTTGCTATTCATAAGTTTCTACTTTGGTAAATTGTAATTGTCTGTATTGCCTTGTTGGTCTCTCCAATTTGGGGGAATTGTGCTCATACACAATAAAGAAAGGAACACATAGCCAAAGAAGCAGAGGGTAAGACATTGCCAAAAAATATCTTTTCCTAGGAAATAAGAGAATATTTCTGAAAAATTATTGACATCAAAATTTAATAAATGCAGATTTTATAAAATGACATACAAGATGAGATGATAAGAAAACCAGATTTAGATGGATTAGGAATTCCTTGATAGACATTCAAAATATAAAAAGATGAATGAGATAAGAGAAGAGCTTATGAGAATTAAGACTACAATGAAACAATAAAAAAAGCATTAGAACCAGTGTATCTACTCTGAATAGGAATCTAAGGTCTCTGACCTTTTTTATGTTCTTACTTTTCTCTTTATTCTCTTCAGTGAAAAAGGAATTGCTACTGCAAAGTTGAGAACATTCGTGGCACCATCTCTCTAGTGGTGAGTCACTGAAGATTTTGATCTTCTCTTTCATTTTATTCATTTGATGTCATCAGACTTGTAATAGAAAGGAATGGTTCCTGAAAAATCTCAGCCTGTCCATCTTTTCCTCTCTTCTTCATTTCTTCTCCCACCTGATATTCACTGCTACACTAAAGTAGGTTAGCTCTATTCTAGGTTTGAAAGAGAAAGACCAACTGTCTATAGTCTTTATGATCATGATGGGTAAGTTAATCATTTCCCTCTAAATTCTAAAAAGATCTTAAATTTTGTTTTGGGTATTGTAGGGTAGGGACAATGAAATGGTGTAGCTCTCAGAACCTGTTTTTGCCTTATTGTATTTGTTTAACTCACATAGAATGAAGAAATGCTATATTTCTCTATCCTTACATGTATTTTCCCATATATATCCTTATGTATATCATGTAGATGTGTAGTAGATAGATAGATAATGTTGGAAACCATTTAAATAAGACAACTTGATCCTACCTGGTACAAGAATTAAGAAATCCTCAGCTTCCTAGACTAAGAATTATATAATTTCATTTCTATAGAGCAAGAGTGAAAAGATGAAAAGGATGTGCTGGAAATGAGAACCTTGGAAAACTCTCCAAATGTGCAGGGGAATCAGACAAAGACATTTAAAAATGTGGAGAGAGATGACAGCTATAGAAGATAGAGGATAGCATACCGAGAAATTGCCTACATACTAGAAACAGATGAAAGAACAAATAAAATTTAAAAATCAATGGTACAGTTGAAAAATGTTCTAGAGTTGAAGACTTAAATTTATAAGTAAAATAATGCTCACAATATACCATAGAAAAAGAATAAAGGGATTCAAACCTAGAGATCCAAAAATTTAGAACGTCAGCAGTATTTTTTAAACTTTATAGATATCTTGGCAGGGAAAAAATGGTAACCGCACATGACTTAAAGGAAAATTAGGGTGTCCTTAGACTTCCCTTCACAACAATAAATTCAGAGGACAATAGACCAATACTTCATATAGAAGTCATTAGTGGGCCCGTGGCTCTACCCAGGACCTAGACAGGCTTTGTTTGGCTTATACAACACTCTTCAAATGTGAATTTCATTTTAAAATGTAGCTCTGTTTTCTCCTCAATAATAGTAAGATTTGGCACTGCTGGTCCCATATTTCCTCAAGGTAACAATGAGCTGGGACTGAGTAGTGCCTGCATCACATTCCTGCTTCTTCCAACTTTTCTCCCAACACTGAGGGAAATTATCAGTTGCTGTTTGCCATAGGGTTTGCCCTGTTGCTTTTAAATAAAGAGATATTTCTATACACTTATGGTTCTATCAGCAGTGCAAAAATGAAAGATAAACAGAAAGACTACATGCTTTAAGAAAAATAAAAGAGAAAATACTTCTATGTGGAGTCTTGTTTTTAAGAGGCAAATATTCCTTTTTACCCATGATAAAAAATTTTTAAAAAGTACCTAAAACTTGTTTCATGGATTTGCTTAATCTTATCCTTTCTAGGCATTTGAAGTTTTAAACTCATTTGGTGATTTGAAGTGAAAGTTTGGTGCTTAATTGTTCTACATTTTGAATAGTTTTTCTTTTTTTTTTCTCAGAGAAACGGAGAGATTTATCTCAGATAAGCCATAGTTCATAGGCTATCAAACTCAAGGGCTGTTTCTTGAGGAAACAGACAAGCAGGCACACAAACTAGTGGGAGTCTTATGCTCACCAAAAAGTAAACCTAAATAAAATTTTCTTTTTTATAGTTGAATTTGCCCCCCAAAACAATTTTAGGATATAAAATATATTTTGTAGAAAAATAGCAAAATATATAACAAAGTTGCATACAAATAGAAACAAGGAGCAAGATGATTGGTCATAAACAAGTATAGTATTTGTTTTTGTAATTGCTTCTTGAAGCATATTTATGATGCTTGCTGAAGTCTAACTACCTGCCTTCCTCTTTCCACCTTCTTGAGTTCTCTTTTAATTAATTGCCTCTCATGCTTTTGCCGGGGTTTCTAATTGTATCTAGCTGGGAAGAACAAGGAGAAACAAGACTATATATACCATCTTCTCTGGACTCTTAGTCTCACAGGATACTCTTTGAAAATGCATTTATTTAAAATTTTCCAAGGAGAAAGTAGTAAAGACCCAAGTGCTTTAATAAGTAATAAATTCTGTAATACAATGAGTGCTTGCATTTGCTGGGAAAATATTTTAGGGTAAATTGGATGACACTTCTTGGTAAAAGCCCACTACGCTAAGGCCAACCTCAGGGTATCTGGTGTGTATACAACCAGGCAATAATTATGCCATTTGCTCTCAAGAATAACAAATGTGGGGCCTTTAAAATGGATGTACCTGTGCACATTTTTCTTTAAAATTCATGATTCCAAAATGTTCTTGATCTTTGTTCATACAAAAATAAAATTTGGAACAGAGGTTGGAAGATTGGAACTTATGGAGGATCAAAAACAATTAATAATTTGACTTTAACTCCATTTGTAAGTAATAATAAAAATTATTTTTATTATTATAGAGTCACTTTCTTGATGAAAAATCTCCAATGGGCTGATATTGCCTAGAGAATTCTATACTCTTTCGTTATCCATCTATTTATACTACAGGTTTATTCCATAAAGAATCACTATACAAGATGATAGATAGATAGAATTTATTGTCTCAGATCAAAGGCAATATAGAGATGTGAAAGTAATAAACCAGAAGTTAAAATTGATAAGGTAATGCAAGGCAAATGGTGGCACAGTTTCTACACTTGGAATTCTCATTGTTAGAGCCTCATGAACAAGACTTTCTGCATAATATAACAGAAAATGGATTTGACAATGTTCTCAAAATTAAATACAATAACGCATTTTATACAATGCTTCTTATAATGTTACTCAGAATACTATAAAGTGAATGGCATAACAACAAAATACAAGTGAGTTAAAGTATTTCACCTGAGCCCAACCATTTTGATTCAGCTTCATAACCCTCTGATGTCATGGCTTCATCCAAGTACAAAATTTAGATTATTTATAAGACTGCATATGTTGTAAGTTAAGAACTGTAAGTAGTACTTCCTATAACAAGGATTTTCCTAAGGATTAGTTGAGAGAGTTCTAGGTTATATTCTTTATCAAGATCGCATTTTAGTAATATTCTGTATTCAGGGACAAACTTTCATTTTAGCATTTAATAAAGTGAAACGAGTAGGAATTGGGTAGGGTACCCTTTGGAGGCTTAAAAAACCTGCCTGCCTGAATAAAATTTTATCCTCCACTGCTTACAGAATATAAAGAAGGCCCTTCCCCAAATGGTTCCTGATTAGACTTGATTTCCAAATCATTGGAATTAAAACTTCTGCGGGAGGAATATCAGTTTATTTGGTACCATAATAATTCAGTCAGTAAATATGTATTGCATGTCTATTATGTGCTCATTATTCTATGCTCTGAGCATACAGTAATGAGCAATAGTAAGCCCTGGTTTGGACAAAGCCCTTTTGTCATGAAGGACCAAAAGCAAACAAACAGCCAGTACTTAAGCACAGAGAGAAAAAGGGAATAAGAAGCAGTGAGATTAAGAAGAGTGGACAGTTCTTTCATGAGTATTTCGCCAAAGAGAGTGAAGCTAGTAAAATATTGTTTGGCAAATGTGTGAGTTCCATGTGGTGGGAGGTCCATGGAGTATGTGGGACAAAATGAGATCATAAATTGATCTTAGATGACATAAATTAGATGACAGAGAGAAACTGGAGCAAGTTGAGGAGAATAGCATTACATGAGCCAGTTTAGATGGTTCTAGCTTTAAACTTTTGTGTGAGGGGATGAACTTCGGGATATGATTTATGAGCTGTCAGCTGCATAGTGTAGGGGAGGACTTGGTGGGGCCAGAAAATTCCAGCTATCCCTTCCAATATAATATTTCAATATAAACCCTCAATCTCTGCACTTGCTGCAATAGAGAAATTAACATTAATGAACCTGACTTAAAGCTTTGCTATTACCATTCCCTGTGCTTCTCCTCAGATGTCCTTGACATATTACTTATATTTCAATGCCCTGCCTCAATTTTGCTTGAGAGAGGCTAATCTGCTCTCACTCTGTTCAACCAATAAACTTTTCTTACATGTATCTCATCATATATTCATATTATAAATTTTGTTTGAATTTATCTCAACCCACAGAATGATGGGATTTTGTCTTACGTTTCCGCGAACCCTCTAGTACCAAACAAATAGACTTATATACATATTATCAGTCCTCTTTTTTCCTTATGAATTGTCATTTAAAAAAATTCAGAGCTTAGAGGGAAAATATAATGTGGTGCTAACAGGTAAAATAAACTTTATTGAGGTCTCCAATTACATAAGACAGAATTCACATTGGTCAGTCTCCTGTTGAAGGTATTCCCTTCTCTAGTTTTCCTTAAATCAATTACTTTATTTTCATGCAAATTGAAAATTATACATATACAGTAGTTCTTCAAACCTGTAAAACAATTTTCCAAATGTAAATTTCATAGAAGACTTACCATTTAAGAAAGGTACACCTATAAATATTCCCATTCATAATAAACAAGCTGAAAGAGTGCTTTTCTGTTGAAATAATGCATTCTGATGGAATGTTAGCAAGCAGCCAGAAAAAGTAGGCATTTGGAAAGGGGGTAATAAAAATATGTATAATTCTTGAATTGTGTTCTCCTTTGATATGAAATGACCTAGATTTTTGGAATTCTAGATATAAGAGATGACTTTTGAAAACAGATAATTAAAATATTGCACAATTATTCCAAAGAAGAACTATTGCAGATATTTTTAAACCTTTTAAATTTCAAAGCATAAGACAGAAAAAATAATCAAATTGTTTCCTAACTTAACTACTTATTCCACATTTCTATTGCCTTATAGTTCTGTTTTGATGCAACATTTTTCTGTGATTTACATACGATATTCTGAAACCATGTAATTCTATAGTGGCTGTTGTGCAATGTGTTTAACTTCTAGCTCTTCTCTTGATATAACATCTTTTCTCTTTGCTTTTCTGACACTTTGTTCTCCAATATAGAGTAATTTAATACAGAGGTCCTCGACCTTTTTAGCACCAGGGACCGGTTTTGTGGAAGACAGTTTTTCTGCAGTCGTAGGGTGGGGGGCTGGAGTAGGGGGGTGGGAGATGGCTCAGGCAATAACACGAGCAGTGGGGAGCCACGGGGAGTGGCAGATGAAGCTTTGCTCGCTTGCCCGTGATCACCTGCTGTGTGGCCCAGTTCCTAACAGGCCGCGGACCGATAATGGTCTGCCGCCCGGAGCATTGGGGACCCCTGATTTAATAGACACAAGTTACACTTTGAGCCAAAGTTATTTATTTTTTCTTTAGAATAAAACAGTAGGCATTATTGAATTTGATCTGTCTTTTCTTTGTCAAATTTCTACGGCTGTGTAATTGCTTTGTACTGTGTGAACTTGAACTGCGTGACATGTGTGAAAACTACTAAGTAGTGCTGAAGATTTAACTAATTAACTCCTACCAGTCAATGAGCAATGCAATTTTATTGTTCCCATGTACACAAATATCAATGGACCTTTTGAAGGCTGTGTCTTTACCGTACTAACTGATATGTGCTTCCAACAGAAATTTAAACCATCTCTCGTGTATTTAAAAGAGAAAATTGTCAGTTTGAATAAAACAATTTTTATTAGAGTTTGTACTCTACTACATTCTCCTGTGTCCAATGTCAAATGAAGAGTTATTTGAAAATGTAACCTTTGCTTGACAAGATGAACTTCTAAAAATCCTTCATAATCTGTAATGTGACCATCTGGATTCTAAAAGACATTGTTTTCACCTGGATATATCAGTGTAGGATTTCTGTTTTGTTGGTTATGGTGGCTGTTTGTTGGTTGGTTGATTGATCTGTTTTAGTTTTGCTTTCTTTGATTTTGCTCAGGTTTTTTTTTTTTTTTTTTTTTAATAGTAATGGTGACACCTTCCCTCTAAAAGGTTGACATTGCCTCTTACCTGATTTCATGTGGCTGAAACAAGTTCCTGTGTCTGTGTAACTAGAGAAGGGAAGATGAGGAAAGAAAAAGGAAGTATGAGAGAATCATTCTGTAATTTTTAAAGACATGAGTACCTAATATTTTAATAAAGGAAGTGTTGCTGAGATGAATGGAATATGCACTATTTCTGAGGCCATTGATTCATTCACTCATGTATTAACTTGATAAAGCAATAAATATTTATTCAGGACTCAGAGTGTT
Source organism: Globicephala melas (assembly GCF_963455315.2). Taxonomy (NCBI): domain Eukaryota; kingdom Metazoa; phylum Chordata; class Mammalia; order Artiodactyla; family Delphinidae; genus Globicephala; species Globicephala melas. The sequence continues at coordinate 42,957,550 of NC_083323.1, forward strand.
CTAGATACTCTATAACAGAGACTCCAAGGATGGAAACAGTTCCATCCTTGTCCTTTAAACGTTGGATTATAATAAGAGGAAGACAGATATCTAAACCAATATTTACCATTGAATGTCATAATTCCTCTGGGAAACAAATGTAGATATTTCAGTGGGGACAAAGGATTCCAGTTCTGCCTTGCAAGTGGGTAAAGATTACAGAAGACATCTACTTAATAGATGTAGGTATTTGGTGTTTGTTAGCCATGTGTTAGGGTAAGCTGAAAATCCTTAACGAATAGCACTCCCTTCCATTTCAGTGATAACACAGCAAGAATTTTATTATTTTTTTATATGCAAACATCAAGGGTGGGTTTTCATATAGCAGAACAATAGCTGCACACAATTATTCTGGCCAGGCTGATGGTTACTTGGCATTTTTAACTCATGCCTTCCAAGACCCCCTGGGCAAAATCCTTCCCTCAGCTAAAGGAGAAGACATGGAAAGGTGCTTATAGGTTTTGGGGGCCAGGCCTAGTAGCCATACACATCTCTTCAGCTCACAGAGGTTGGAGAGCCACACCTAACTGTAGTGGACACTGAAAGAACCGGAGAAAGGGAGAAGAGATTTTGATGGACAGCTGAGAAATATTTCCAAAAAAAGGGAAAGATAGCATATTCAAAGTTTCCTGAGTTTGAGCATCCTTGATGTATCTTTAGAAAGAAACAAGTTGTAGTTTGATAGAAGTCATGCAAAAGTCTTTTGATTTTGTTCTTTGGACAGTGGAGGAGAACTAGTCAATTATTTTGGATAATGAGCAGATTTGATCATCTTTTATTAGAGGCTATAAAGCTGATAAAAACACACTTTAACCTTAGTGTGAATATGTTCTTTAAGCCAACTGAACAGTTCAGATTTATGATTTTTCAGTTATAGTAGGCAATCAGATACCTGCTAGTGTAAATACCAGCTTAAATATCAGCAGACTCATCTGATTTACATAATCCATTAGCATTAATATTTTAGGGAAATTGGGAGACAGGTTATATTGAGATCTAAAATAATTATTTTTGTCATAAAATCATTCAAGTGAGAAAGTAACACTATTTCTCTACTAAAAGTTATTCCAAAACTTTGGCACTATTCTGCTCCAAGTACACTATACTATGAATCAGTTTCCATTTACTGAATACCTACTATGCTTTATTAGATATACCTACACACAAATAAATATAAAATTGATAATTCTCACCAAGATTAATTTTGAACTTCTAACTTTGGTGTGTTAGGTTTTTTTAAAAGACTATTATAGCACAGCACTGAAAACAGACTGCAGCACATATACATACCATAAAAATAATCAAAGGTAATGTTTATCATTTATATATTTATTTGACCAAAAATTTTTTCAGCACCTATTATATGCAAAGAATTGTTCTACGTGCCTGAGCTGCATCAGGGATTTTAAAAAGTCTTTTCCCTTTGGTACTTACATTTTAGAAGGAAGACAAAATATAATGAATAAGAAAACTATATAGTATATTAAAAGGTAATATGAACTATATGAAAAACAGTAGAGTATGGTAGGAGAGGTCAAAAAAACAGAGGGAAATGGATTGCGATTTTATATGGGTTGCTCAAGGGCTACCTCACTGAGAGATGATATTTTAGTAAAGAACAAAGGAATTAATGGAGTTAGATATTTGGGAGAAAGGCTTTCCAGACAAAGGAAATAACAGAGCAAAGGCCCTAAATACCAGAGCAAAGGCCTTGCAGCTAGGGAGGGAGAGTAGCCCCCAATATGGTCAGAGAGATAACTGGGAAGAAGGTGAGAAATCATACAGGGTCTAACAGGCTATTAGAAAGATGTTGGCTTAATTCTCAGTAACATGAGGAATGATTACAAGATTTTGAAGAAAGGAATGATATAATATGCCTTTTGTTTTAAAAAGATTATTATTTCTGCTGTGTTGAGGATAGAATAGGGAAGTGGTTAACAAAGGAAAAGGCCAGGATATTATTTAGGCAGCTCTTGCAGTTATCCAAATGAGCAGTGAGATGGGGGATAGCATAAGGATGTTGAGAAGTGGTTGATTCTGAAAATATTTTGAGAGAATAACCAAAAGAACTATGTGATGGGTTACACCTGAGATTTGAGAGAAAGAGGTAAGTCAAGGTGACTCCAAGACTTCTAGCATGTAAAACTATGAGGATGATGTTGCCCTCAACAGGGATGTGGAAAGACTATGGAGAGACAGGTTTGCAGAAAGGGGAGATTATTTTTGGATCGGGTGGGATGTCTATTGGGCATCTGAGGAGAAATACTGAATAGATATCAAAGTCTGGAGTTCAGGAAAAAGAGTTAGGCTAGGCACAGAAATCTAGGATAATGATAACACTTGGAGGTAGTTCATGTTTAAAATCCAAAACTGAATTTAATGAATTTATATGCAGTGAAGTTATCAAATTTATTTTTCTTTATGTTTCATTCCTATAAGACATAGTCTACAAATTATATCTTCTATTACATACTTACACTAATTCCCTTGAAAAAATAGACCTTTTAGTTTTAAAACCCCTCCACTGAGCAACAGAAGTAAAAGTATATAACTTAGGAAATCTCCAGAGAATACACTGTGAGCTCCCTCTGCTGTTACTGGAGACTCAGATATTAAGAAAATTGGCAAATACTTGTGATACCTAAACTAAATAACTGCCAGATATTTAAAGAAAAAGAAAACAATACAAATGAAATATGAACATGGAGTTTAAACAATATTAAATGGTTCAACACTTTCCTCTGTTTAAAGCAGATAATACATTAAGAATGTTAGTAAAACACTGCAGTTGAACTAATTGATTCCTCTTTTAAAATTTAAAAATACTACATAGTTTTCATTTTTTAAGTAAAATCACTTACATATTCACCAATTAAGACCATGGAGAAATGATCAGATCAAAAGAGAATGCCTCTATTTTCTTTAAGAAGAATTATGTTCATATTGCCTTCTCAATAGAACAGAATATGTTTTGTTTAAAATTTAATTATTTAATGGATATAATTTTGTGAGATTCATAACCAGCAACTAAAATCTAGAATGGCTAGTCAGTAGTTTCCAGTTGGCAAAGTGACCATGGATTTAAAATTGATTAGAATCATCAAGAAAAATATATATTAAAATTTCCTTTGAGGTGGCAAAGCACAAAGTATTTTGAGAAAGTTTATATCACATGGTTAAATGTGGTAAAGCTCAGGAATTACAATTTAAACAAAAACGTAGATAAGAATGCAAAAGTAATGGCTTAAAAGGCCCCCACCTGTCTCTCTAGGTACCATTTTACGACTTTACTCATTTTAGAACCTTAATACAATAGTTGTAGTTCTCCAGTTGCATCATAAACCTCACTTTGTCTTATATGAGTATTTATTTGACTTTTCTCAATAGTTAGCTGATGACCTCATTAGTTAGGTAAGGTGTCTCTCCTCTGTACATACAAAACCTACAGGCTCTGAAATCAAATATGACTGGCATTTTATCCTGGCTCTGCTACCTCATGCTTGTGAAACTTTGGGCAAAATATTTAACCTTTCTCAGCCTTAATTTTTCCTCTGGACATTGGAAATAACATAGGTAATACATACGGTTGTCAAAAAAATCAGTGAAATAATATATGTAAAGCACCTAGTATAGTTTGGAACACAAAAGATACACTCTGTGTACTGTAGCTATTAATATTCTATAATTAATATCTTTCACAAAACATCACAATGTATGGTAACTGTTAATATTTGTATGTCTCTATTATAAGAGTTCAGTTTCTTTAAGAGTAAAGAGCTTCATGTTTTCTATATTATCTTTAGAACCAAGCTGAATATATGGTATAATGGAAACAAGCAATAAAACATTTTGAATTAGTGAATGCAGATGGATTAATGACATTCTCAAGTCCTTATTTAAAATTAACTTAAAGGGGGCTTCCCTGGTGGCGCAGTGGTTGAGAGTCCGCCTGCTGATGCAGGAGACGTGGGTTCGTGCCCCGGTGTGGGAAGATCCCACATGCCGCGGAGCCGCTGGCCCTGTGAGCCATGGCCGCGAAGCCTGCGTGTCCAGAGCCTGTGCTCCGCAGCGGTAGAGGCCACAACAGTGAGGGGCCCACGTACCGCAAAAAAAAAAAAAAAAAAAAATTAAAGGAAAAAATATGTTAGAGAGTAATATACCATTAACGTATAAGTCTGTGAATTAATATTTTTATGGAGTTAATTAGACATAATAATAGTAAAAAAATTGAAAAGTAAGTCATTTGCATTGGATAATATTATACACTCTTTGTTGCTTCTTTCCTCAATGCCCTCAAGTTATTAAATGTAGCAGCAGACAGGAGGGACAGGTAATCATATAAAATGATAGTTGTAACTAAGGCAACCATGTCATTTCTTTCTGTTTTTCTTTCTTTCCATTTTCCTTTAATGAATAAAAGCTCTCAAATGAAATGGAACATTGTGTTTATGCTAATTTACCTTTTTGCTTGATTTTTCTCAGGTGTTTTCCTGCTGTGTACACTGTAATTATTCTCATTTTTAAACAAAAAAGTACTCTTTTCAAAGAAATATTTAGGGCATCGCTTTATTAGAGTTTCTTAAAATTTGACACATTAAAGTAAATGGAAGTCACTCTTAACAGTGAAATTCCTAATATTTCAACAACACCGAAGTCTATTTTGTGAACTTTTGATACTTTGAAATTAGTTTGCCAGAATATGAAAGCATTTATTAGTAGACAATTTTATATAGAGATATGAATTCCTCATAAAAATCCAGTTTAAAAGAGCAAGCACATAATGTAAAAACTGACATTTTCTATATAATTAATGGAAAATAGTGTACTACTGGATGTTAATGATTTATTCTTGTTTAACAGGTAAAGGAAATAACATTTCAAACCATTAAATTTCCCTGAGTTACTTAATTAAAATTCTACTGTAAAGCATTATAGAACTTAAAGAACCTTTCATTCAATAAGAAATTTAAAAGACAAATTTTAAAAAGGGCTCACATGAAAAAAATTCTGCTGCTAACTCTATTATCATGTGAAGTAGTTTTATCTCTCTTGGACTTAAAAAAAAGTGACATTTGAGTTCAAAAGCCTTGAAATATGATTGGTTATATCTAGCTGTATATAGTGTGACAAGATGGGTAAGTAAAGGCATTCTTGGCAGCGTCAAGTACATAGAAAATTCCAGAGGTGTGAAAAACCATAATGCATTAGAAAAACTTCAGGTGGGATTATAGAATATGGGGAGAGATAGAAGAACTTTGTGTTTTTTCCTGTCTTACACGTATATCTGTTAAGTGCAAACCATGGCCCAAGAAATAGGCAATTTTGGTCTACTTGAGATATTCAGAAATAACATATATTGCAAAGTAGAAATCACAAACTTTTAGCTAGATTGACAATGAATAAAAGAAAGAGGACATAAATAACTAAAATCAGAAATAAAGGTAAAGACATTATTAACTTTATAGAAATAAAAATGGTTATAAAATAAAAATGTTATAAGCAATGGCCCAGTAACAAATTAGATAATCTAGATGAATTGGAAAAATTCCTAGAAATACACAAATTGCCTAAACTGACTCAAGAAGAAACAGAAAATCTCAACAGATCTATAATAAAGAAAAGAGATTAAATCAGCAATCAAAAACCTCACAACAAAGAAAGTTTAGAACAGACAGATTCACTGGTGAATTCTACCAAACATTTAAATAAGAATTAATACCTATCCTTCTCAAACTAGTTTAAAATATAGAAGAGGAAAAAACACTTCCTAATTCATTCTATGCAACCAGCATTACCCTGATACAAAAGTCAGATAAAAACATCACAAAAAAAGGACATTACAAATATCCCTTAGGAATACAGATGCAAAAATCCTTAACAAAATACTAGCAAACTGAATCTAACAGCATATTAAAAGGATTATACACCATGACCAAGAGGGATTTATCCCAGGAATCCAAGAATGGTTCAAAAAAGAAAATAAATCAATGTAATACACCACATTAATAGAATGAAGAAAAAATCAATAATCATTTCAATCTATGCATAAAAGGCCTTTGACATAATAATATTGTATAATATATTAATAGTTGAAAGTTGCTAAGAGAGTAGATATTAAATGTTCTCACCACAAAAAATGATGTTGTGGAAGTGTTAACTAATATTATTTTGTAATATACAAATATAACAAATCAACATGCTGTACACTTTAAATTTACACAATGCTATATGTCAGTTATATCTCAATAATGTGGGGAAAAGGCCTTTGAAAAAATTTAAAACCTTTTCATGATAAAAAAATATACTCAGAAAAATAGGAATAGAAAGAAACCTACTCAACATGATAACTGGCATTTATGAAAAACCCACAGGTAAAATCATACTCAGTGATGAAGATTGAAAGATTTCCCCAAAGATTGGAACAAAAAAAGCCACAAAAAATCACAAAAGTCATAAAGATCAGGAATAAAAAAAAAATCACAAAAAATTAGAAACAAAAATTACAAAAGCCACAAGGATCAAGAGCAAGACAACCCGGGGCTTCCCTGGTGGCACAGTGGTTAAGAATGCAATGCAGGAGACACGGGTTCGAGCCCTGGTCCGGGAAGATCCCACATGCCATGGAGCAACTAAGCCCCTGTACCACAGCTACTGAGCCTGAGCTCTAGAGCTCGGAAGCCACAACTGCTGAGCCCGTGTGCCACAACTACTGAAGCCCGCGCGCCTAGAGCCTGTGCTCCACAACAAGAGAAGCCACCACAATGAGAAGGCTGCGCACCTCAGCGAAGAGTAGCACCCTCTCGCCGCAACTAGAGAAAGCCCGTGCACAGCAACAAAGACCCAATGCAGCCAAAAATAAATAAATTAATTAAAAAAGAAAAAGAAAGAACAAGACAAATCGCTACTGCTATTCAAATTGTACCAGACATTCTAGCCAGAGTACATAGATAAGAAATAGAAAGTATCCAAACTAGAAAGGAAGAAGTAAAACTCTATTCAAAGAGGATGTGATCCTATATATGGAAAATGCCAGAGTCCAGAAAAAAGATACTAGGGCTAATGAATGGATTCAGCAAATTTGCAGTATACATTATCAAAGAAATTGACTTTTTATGTTTAATAATTATTTTTCAAAACATGCAACATATTTTTGTTATTTGGGTCTCTATTAGTAACAACTGGAATGATAACCTAGTTTTTTTAACATTTAGAACCTCATGGTTATAAAAAATTCTTTAAAAATTTTTAAATTAATATATTTTGTTGCAGAAAATTATGATACAATTCTGAGGGGAATTTGGTATAGAAAAAGATAAATGTAAGGTCTATGGCTGTTAGAGAAGGACCTATTTATAGGATTTGAAATAAGTGATTTTGTGTATCAAACTGCTATTTGATTAGATCCTCGTGGAATTATTTAGACATATGGTGTAACAATTTTCCTTAAAACTATAAATAGTTATGTTTTATATCATTTTCAGCTATTTAAACTTAAAGCTTTTAGATGTGAATTTTAAAATGTAAAAATGGCTACATAGTTTTTCTAGATAATTTTATGTCGAATAAGAGAAAAATAATTTCAGTTATTTATGATCTTTGCTAAGCTCCAGGAATGAAAGGATGAATAATCAAATGGCTGCCCTATGGGTGTCTTCAGGGATTTTTAAGGCTCCTCAGAAGGTCTGACATAGTTTAATAATCCTGGCTGAAAATAACTAGGGAATCTGCTCCTGCCTCAACTACAAGAAAAATACATTTTATATATGGAAATAGCAGAGCTTAAGAAAGTCATATAGGGGCATTAAACCACAAAGGTCAAATCTCGGTTACCACAAGGCACCTTTATCTTTATATAACAGATTGACAATTAACATAGTGGATAATTTGGGGAATAGATACATCTACATATTTATGAGATTTCAGTGACAGGGTAGATTTTTCAAATCAGTGGAGAAACAGAGTTCTTTTCAATAACTGTAACTGAATATTCATACTAAAAATATATGAAAAGCCCCAAACAAAAATAACTATGAAATATTAAGATAAAATATAAGCTTTTGAAAAAAATCTTATGAGAAAGGAATCATTAATCAAAACAAAAATATATTAAATATTTTACACATTAAAAATCGATTGATGGTTTTTAATAAACTTAAAAAAATCTGTTTAATAAGATACTCCTTAAACAAAGTTTAAAAGATAAGAAATAGGAGAAATACAAGAAAAAGTAAACCATAGAATAAATTTATATCACTTACACTGATAATTTTGACGTTAATTGAGCAGATTACTTTGATTTGGATCAAAATAATATGGCAACACCATATCAGATAAATTTGAGAAGGCAAAGAGAAGGTCATGACTCTGTTTCATTCCAATATCTTTCAATTATGGTACGTGTTACAAACAAGAAGGGAACAGAAGAGGACAGAATAACACAGTAGGTCCTCTTTTAAGTTCTCTTCTGCTCTTGGAGAGAGAGCAACATTCTGTCAAAGAGTTTATGGCGAGGAGTTCCAGACTGTGGAGGGCAACCAAGGAAGCAATGGCTCCCAATGGAACTTGGCAGCAGAAAGGCACAGATATTCTGTGGACACCTTGCAGAGTAGAGAACTCGGACGAAACATACAATTTCTCCTCCCACACATTCTTAGTATATGCCAGAGAAAACCAAACCTTGAAGGGTATGAGTCTGAGGTCACTAATATTTAGAAGATTTTAAATAACTAGTAGGAATATAGTAGATTTTTAATAAGTATGTGGATGGATGAATGAAACAATGGCTACTGAGGTTGAAAAAATTCAAAGATGCTTCCTAACTAGAGATATGCTTTTCAGTATTTATCATAGCCTTTCCACAAGTAATATTTGTGTGCCATATAAGTACATTTTAAATAGCTTCTTACAGATTTCTGCTTTTTATCTGTTACAGTGGGGTGTGTTAGTTGAATAAATAATAACAAAGCATAATTCCTTGTTTGCATTAAAGTAGCTCTTGCTCAAACAGATAAAATCATATTTCATTTATTTATTCTTGCCATTAAATTTTTCAAATTTCTTTACAATATTCTCACATAGTTGGTTTACTCACATAGTTAATGCCTACATTAAATGTTGGAGTTAATGTGCACTATATTCAATTTTCTATTTCATGATCTTTCTCGGTGTTTTCCAAGAATTAGTTACCATTTTTATCCGACAAAATAGCTAAGTGATTTTTGATATATTTAAGTACAGCTAGTTCTTGCATTTTCTTCAACACTTAAGTTTCTTTTTACTTTTAAACAGTTCTGATAATTACAACATTAATGATAATGCTTTTCCATTTTATAGCTTTTTACATTCTCTAAAGCCCATTCATTATTGAGGTTTTTTTTTTTGCCATACGCGGGCCTCTCACTGTTGTGGCCTCTCCCGTTGAGGAGCACAGGCTCCGGACGCGCAGGCTCAGCGGCCATGGCTCACGGGCCCATGCGCTCCGCGGCATGTGGGATCTTCGCGGACCGGGGCACGAACCCGTGTCCCCTGCATCGGCAGGCGGACTCTCAACCACTGCGCCACCAGGGAAGCCCATTATTGAGCTTTTGAAAGTTTTGAAGGGTGGTGTGTTTTGGTTGCTGTGATAGGAAATATATGTTATATATTAACAACAGTGATATTTACCAAATTGTTGGTCAATGCTTTAGGTTTCTTTTTTGTTTGTTTTTCATTGGGTGGATGTTTTCTTTAATCAATCATAGGCAATTACACATTCTTTAAATATGTTCCTATGGAAATAAAACTAAATGTCATCCTACTGTGTTATTGAAGGTCATTTGAACATAAAGCACCTTTATTATTTTTGAATGGATACAATACCATTGTTTTCTATCAGGAGGTGAAAAATAATACTGAGTTTAAAAGATTTTAAATTTATTTTATAGCAGTTACTTTATTGTGCAGAATAAAATGATTTTGCATTGTACTTTAAAATTAATATATTTGAATTAATTTTTATTTACACAAATAAATGGTTTCAAATAATATTTTTAATAATCTTATTTTGGCATAATTTACACAGCATAAAATTCATTCATTTTAAGTGTACAATTCAATGATATTGGTAGATTTCAAAAGTTGTACAACCATCACCACAAACTTACTTTAAAACATTTCCATTATAAAGACGCAGACCTACTAGAGAATGGACTTGAGGATATGGGGAGGGGGAAAGGTAAGTTGGGACAAAGTGAGAGAGTGGCATGGACATATATACACTACCAAATGTAAAATAGATAGCTAGTGGGAAGCAGCTGCATTGCACAGGGAGATCAGCTCAGTGCTTTGTAACCACCTAGGGGGGTGGGATACGGAGGGTGGGAGGGAGACGCAAGAGGGAAGAGATATGGGGATATATGTATATGTATAACTGATTCACTTTGTTATAAAGCAGAAACAACACACCATTGTAAAGCAATTTTACTCCAATAAAGATTTTTTATTTCCAATAAAAATTTTTTCCAAATAAAAAAAAACATTTCCATTACTCCCAAGTGATCCCTTGTGTCCGTTTTCAGAGTCACTCACTGTTCCCACAGTTAGCCCAAGCAGTCACAAAGTTACTTTCTGAATCTATATATATTTGCTTTTTCTAGACATTTAATCTAAATGATTCATACAATATAATGTGTGTTCTTTTACATCTGGCTTCTGTCACTTAGCATAATCAGAGGTTCACCCACTTTGCAGCATATACCAATACTCCATTCTTTTTTATTGGCAGATAATATTCCATTGTTTAGATATCCCATATTTTTTCTTATCTAATTCACCAGTTAATGGACATTTGAGTTGTTTCCAATATTTCGTCTGTAATGAATTATGCTGCTGTGAGCATTCACGTACAAGTATTCATGTACAAGTCTGTGTGTGAATATACATTTGCATTCCTCTTGGATGTATACCTAGGGGTGGAATTACTGGGTTATATGGTACATTTATGTTTAATAACTTTTTAAGAAGCTACCAAACTATTTTCCACAGTAGTTGCACTATATTACATTCCCACCAGCAATGTATGAGGGGGTCCAATTTCTCCACTACGAACACTTGTTATTGCCTGTCTTTTTTATTTTTGCCACCCATCTGAGCTAAAAGTGATGTCTCATTGTGATTTTAGATGCATTATATATACTATCTTTTTATTATAATAGAATTGTGAAGCCAAAGAGGATTAATTATTTAAGGTACTGTAGAAAATTCAACCACCTAGTACAAACATATTTTACATCTGTAGGATGCAAACTTGATTTTCTCTAAACTAACACTTAACAAATGTAGATTCTTATAGTATACAGGCACAGTCTCAGTGTTATAAGCAAACAGTCCTGATTTTTAAAAAATCTAATATTAGAGAAAGGCTCTGGTTTAAGCAGCATAGCATAGCATTAAGAGCCTAGATGCTAGAGACAGATGGCCTGAGTTCAAGTCCTGGCTTTACAGCTTATCTGTGTGACCTCTGGAAAGCTACTCTCTCTTTCTGTGCTTCTATTCCCTCCTCTGTAAAATGAGATTAGTAATAATAACTGTCCTAGAAGTTTGTGTGTGGAGATTAGATGAGTTGATATGGGTGTATCATCCTGGTTCAGTGAAGAAAATAGAAACTGTTCTAGGTACTAAAAATAAAGAGAGAAGCAGTACAAGGAATGGATTGGAAATATATTGGAAGAGGTGGAGGAACAACAGGAACATCACCCAGAGATAGTAACCTCAGGAAGTTGCTACTGCCCTAAGGAGATCCACAATTGTCCATGATGCTACCCGTGTGCCTTTGCTGCAACTGTTATGGCTAGAACTACCACTGTTGCCACTGAGAAGTAACACTGGTGCTCTGGGAACCCAAGATCTTTACTCCTATTGCTGCAGTGGCTGAAACCACAGTGGATATTGCTGGAGTGTGGGCTTGCCTACCAGTGCTGGAGCCAGAAGTATCATCATTCTCCCATCTTTCCGTTTCTAATCTCAGACAAGAGCCTCTCATTAGTAACTGAGCTGGCAGAGTCTGGGAAATGTTGTTCTCTAAGCTTGTAGTACAGAAGACAACAAAAAAGAATGAGAATAGAGCCAGGAACTAACAAACAATATCTGAAACAACAGATGAAGCCCAAAGAACAAGTCCTGGCACATAAGAACTGTTGCTAGTATTAGACTTATTTTTCACTTTTTAATAAATAGTCTTAGATGAAGACTCAATAATGACTGAATTTAGAATAAGTATTGATTTAACTTAAATTTTGTGGTAACATGTGTACCCTCTTCCTTATTCTTTTTAATAGACTGTAATCTTTAACCCAACCTCTGTTCAAAGCACTGCTGTCAATGGATATCTTGTATTTTCAAAAATTCTAATCTGCTGCTACCAAAATGTTTTATCCCAGTTCCAATTTGAATTTCAACTGATGTTGAATTTTAGAAACATGGGGCTTATGATACTTTATTGCCATAATCCAAGTCTTTTTACCTTTCAGTTTTAGAGCCCAATTTTTCATAGTCACATTATTTTTTTGCTTGGTAACAACTTCCAATGTAAGTCAAGGTTGAGATATTAAATATAAGAACTGTCTAGCTAGTCTTTTCCAGATCCTAGATTAAGGAAGTGCTTTTGTGATAATTGGTCACATCTGGCAGTGGCGCTTACATCACTTTACATGTGTAGAATAATAAGTAGGTTGAAATACCAGCAAAAGAATTTTGCCTTCTGGTCACATTTCAAGTGAGTACATTTCTAAATAAGTAACACACATTTTAGAACTATGTTTGTAATGTCTAATTTCCCATAAAATATAATTTTAACATCTCCATCTGCTTTTGCAATCAAGAATTAGAAAAATATATACAAATGAGCAAGATAGAAATACCATCTAAATATATTCTGTAACAGTATTAGGATCACCTTGAACTGTGTTATGTCAGAAAAGTTTATTTATTGTATTTAAATTGCTCTACTTTTGACATTCAGAAGACAACCTGAAATTAACAATACTAACATTTTTAGTAATACTATTTTCTTCTTTCCTGTATCTCTCCATATAGAAGTGGATATCTTCAGTAATTCATAAATTCTTATGCTATGACCCTGAAGATGAATACATATGCCAGAAATGCTAATAAAATTGAGAAAAGTTGTCAATTAAATATCACATATTTTTTTTTGTACTTTTATTGAATGATTTAAAATACTTCCAGTGTATCCTTTTGGAATTTTGAACTTGAAAATGTAAGAAAGTACCGTTATACTCTAGACACTTAAAGAAGATATGGAATACATTATGAAAAACAATGTCATTTTCTTAAATCTTGTCAGTATTTTTTTGTATAAGCAGATATTCATTTTAAATTATTTATTTATTTATTTTTGGCTGTATTGGGTCTTCGTTTCTGTGCAAGGGCTTTCTCTAGTTGCGGCGAGCAGGGGCCACCCTTCATCGCGGTGCATGGGCTTCTCACCATTGCGGCCTCTCTTGTTGCGGAGCACAGGCTCCAGACGCGCAGGCTCAGTAGTTGTGGCTCACGGGCCTAGTTGCTCCACGGCATGTGGGATCTTCCCAGACCAGGGCTCGAACCCGTGTCCCCTGCATCGGCAGGCAGATTCTCAACCACTGCGCCACAAGGGAAGCCCAACAATGTCATTTTGACTCAAGAAAAAGTAAGGAAAAGAAAGAGTTTGCCAACATTTTTAAAAGCTTTATTTATTCATTCAGCAACTATTTATGAAGTACTTATGATGTGCCAGGCACTGTAAAAGGTAGTAGAAACACATTACAAAAGAAGAAGAGACATTTGCCCACTGTGATGGTTAATTTTATATGTCAACTTGACTGGACTAAGAGATGCCCCCAAAGCTGGTAAAATGTTATTTCTATAGATGTCTGTGAGGGTGTCTCTGGAAGAGATTAACATCTGAATTGGTAGACTGAGGGAAGAAGGTCATCCTTACCAGTGCAGTGGGCATTATTCAATCCACTAAGGGCCTGGATAGAACAAAACGGTGAAGGGCAAATTTGCTTTCTTTTGCTTAAACTTGGACATCCATTTTCTCCTGCTTTGGACATCAGCACTCCTGGTTCTCAGGCTTTGGATTCAGAATGGAACTTACACAATCAGCTCTTATTATTCTCAGTCAGGCCTTTGAACCCATGCTGAATTACACCACAAGCTTTCTTGGTTCTGCAGCTTGGAGACAGCTGATCATGGAATTTCTCAGCCTCCATAATGCCATGAGCAAATTCCTGTAATAAATCTGCTCTTATATACATATATCTACATATATCCTACTGGTTCAATTTCTCTGTAGAACCTGACTAATATCAATTTTGGTATTCGGGCAGCTCTAGATAAACAGAATGTTATGGATGAGTTTTCTGAATTGGTGCTGGGGTTTCTGGAATTGCCTCTCCAACCTGATTAGATTTGAAGATGTCATGATTCTATGCACTGATAGTCCTAGCTGAAATGTGTAGAGAGATATGCAAAAATATCTGCATTGAAGACCCTTAATCAATACCTTACAAGAAACAAGGAACTAAGTGACTCTGTATGTGATACTTTTGAATATTTTTGGAAAACTAAGGAACATAATGATGTTGGTTGGTTGCCCCTAATATCACTGAACAAAGTGGTGAAAGAAAACAATGAGCTCAGGGATTCAGATTCTTAGGTCAAGGACTACATAAATGACCTAAGAGCATTTGTACCTGCCCTGGAGGAAAGCCTTATCTCTTGTAGCCAGAGGACTGAAATTGCTGAAAATCAAACATAGGACCTCATACTGCTATTGGCTGAATTAAGTTGAACTTTTGACATCACAGTGTGTCTACTGTGATTTAAAGTGAGGGTATTGATTGGGAAAGAATGGGGTCTTGTAAGTTGGGATGGGGGATATGTGGGAAAACCCGATGAAGTGGGGGACTTTGAGCCCCTTAATTCTGAGTCTTCTGTGCCAGTTCAAAAGGTCTTCCCACATCAGGGGAAGTGGTCTAGTAATCATGGATTTTTAGTTCTGTTTTAAATTTCTGGAGTAAGAAACCACTATCTACATAACTCTTTCACATAATAATTAACTAGAATGCTGAGCATTTAGTGTTTAGTCAGTAGATAGTTGTTTATCCTTTGATTAAAGATAGAAAAAGAAAAGGCTCAGTATTGGAACTGATTAACATCTAACAATACTGAATAGGTGAATGAGTGACTAACACATAACAATACAGAATTATGTACTTCATTCTGCTGGAAAATCTGAATAAATTTGCATTTAATTAAGAAATGACAAATAATTAGGACATTTGACTATCATAATATTTAACTACCTTTTATGAGCATAGAGGAAATTATGGCTGAATAAATATTTAGGTTCTTATTTTAGAATTTCATTTCTTGACATTAGGATTCATGTCATTCTCTACGTAAGATTCAGCAAGAGAAAATGTAAAAGCAGAAAGAGTTCCAATTAATTACCATATTGGTAAATCAAGTGGACAGAAGGAAAAAAAAAGCCTGTTATATAATTTGTTCTTTTGAGGCAGGGTAGAAAAGATAAAGAAATGCATTGAGGAGTTCTATTTATAGCTGAAATTTCGGAATAGAAAACATTTCTATTAATCTTCCATTCATGACAAATTAAATACATTTTTATTTCAACAGCTTCTTTTGTAACATTTCTTTTTTCCTTGCCTTTAGCTAAAATGTCTGTCAAGTACAATCTTTCTAATAGTGAGATACCAAACAATAAACAAGCTGGTTAACAAGCTTCCTTATAAGCTTACAGAATCCATATGACAATCTACCAATGGTAAGGAGTACACTCCTTCATCAAAATAAGATGAGGGAAAAAAAAATGCAGAGGTCATAATATTTAAGAAAAGTGTTGAAAGCTCTCCTTCTGTTGGTAAGCTGTTAGGTCAAATTCTCCTAGACAGCAGCCATTGTTCTTTCCTCTCACTAGTTCAGGGTAAATTGGGGGTGACTGTCTTCACTGGCCATGCGTTTATACCTGATTTTTTTTCTCTAGTAAATAGAGGACGGGAAAGAAAAACTTGTGAGGGAATGAAGCTTATCTTTAGAGCCCAGGCTCTGTCCTTTCTTAATTTTTCAGAGACCAGAGCCTTTCTGCCTTGTCTCATTTCCCTTTTCTCTCAGCCACAAATCAGATGTCTAGAAGCTCTACTTGTGGATGCAGTTTATTCCAGGGATAGTTTCATACGAAGTTTACATCTAAAGAAAGCGATCAGTCAAATCATTTGTTACACTTCACCAGGATCTCTTTAAGGGTAGGAAGCATTACAGGATTATTTTATCACTGGAGTCTCACAAAATGTCTGTAAAAATTTCAGACTAAATATAAGCACTCTTTGAGTTTCCTCAAATTCTCTCATTCTCATTAACTTTACTGTAAGCTGCTGTAAACATTGAGCTCTTATTATAAGCAGGAGAGACACAGCAGCCTGTGTACCTTTCTCATCCATAGTGATCCTTTGGGGGAGGAAACATGGTTGATTCACTCTGTTTAATTGTGGTGAATTTAAATACACTGTGGGGATTTCCATTATGTTTTTCCCAAAAATGTATATAAACTCAGTGTTTTGTTTTCTTGAAATGAAAAAACAGTCACTCACATTTTGTGACTAATGTGATAAAGTTTATTTTGATCATCATTGCTGTCTATTTTCATCATTCTGAAAAAAAAAATGCTTAGTCTCTGTTAAAAGAGCATTCACAGCAGGATCTTGTTGCAGAAACTTCTAATGAGAAATTTAAGTGATTTGCAGAGTTACACCTTTAGAACTATATTTATATCTAGCATGAAGTGTCCCTTCTCAGTTATGAGCCATGGAAACTTGTTTATAGAGCTGGGGACAAAGTGAACAAAAAAGAGGAAGAAAGGCTATTTTTCTGAAACACAAACAAAATCAACACAGATAACAAAAGTGCAAGCTCCATGAAATCAGCAAAACTGTTTGATTGTTTACAGGAGCTCCTACACTCAGCTCCTATCTTATGTCTGGCACATAGTGAGCCCTTGATAGATGCTTGTGAATGAATGAATGAGTCTAGTCATCTGCAGTAATAAAATATTCAGAGTGTTAGTGAACAGAAAACTCTCTATTCCATTTTCAATCAAGAAAACTAATGTATAGTATTAGTAACAGAGGACTAAACTATAATTAATACAAAGGACAACTCTGACATAATTGTGTGGTGACTTGCCTGGCACTTGTCGTGACATAAAATATCAAGTTGAGAGTAAGAATCTGTAAATGTTTAATCAGCTCTGGCCAAGAAAGGGAGTGCTCTCATTCTTTCAAAAGAAATATCTCTAGATAGGGAAAGACAAACCATCTGAATGTAATAGCTTGAAGAATTTATCTCTTGGGAACATTCCATACTCCAAAGTGCAAGACATTTTTTGAGCTGAAGACCTAAAACGGGTTCTCTTCTCCTTGCAGATCTCATGGCTATTATAAGAATCAGTCAGCGGAAGAGTAAGAAACCGTGAGCCAAAATCCTGGCTCCGTTTTTGTTTACTCAAAAAAATGTAGGCCAGGGGGCTTCCCTGGTGGCGCAGTGGTTGAGAGTCCGCCTGCCGATGCAGGGGACGCGGGTTCGTGCCCCGGTCCGGGAAGATCCCACATGCCGCGGAGCGGCTGGGCCCGTGAGCCATGGTCGCTGAGCCTGCGCGTCCGGAGCCTGTGCTCCTCAACGGGAGAGGCCACAGCAGTGAGAGGCCCGCGTACCGCAAAAAAAAAAAAAAAAAAAAGAATGTAGGCCAAGCCCTTATTCACTCTGATTCCTTGTCCACAGAGTTGATTGAGTAACCAGATCCTTCAGCTCTCAGCTACTTGTCCCCTGATACCCAATTAACCGTTAACTTCCCCAGTCAGTCTTCATTAGAGCTAATCCTTCATGGCATGCATCACCCTAAAATGATCTCGTTTACTTACTTGTCTTCCTTTCCCTTTCCCCCAGCTAACTAATGGAATTACAGTAAGTGAACCTGTGAATTTAACTTTCTGAATCTAAAGATCCAACAAATAGGCCCTGAGCAGCTATGACTTTATCAAGCTTAGTCAAATAAGTTAGCCTCTATCTTTGACTTCTGGCATCTTATAAAGGAAAACTTTTCTAGCCCATTAATTACCTGTAAGATAATCAAGTTTGATAGAAATTATTTGACCGAACTATTTTTGTTTTGGTAAATAGGGCTTCTTGCTCTGGTTAGTGGTGATGGTTGTTGTTGGTAGTGGTAGTTAGTGGTGGTTAGTGGTGTGACTTGCAGGGAGAAGAAAGGAGAGAAAACAAATGTGAGTTGTGATGTGGAATGAACATGACACTTTCCATTCTCACTTATGGATAAAAATCTCTGTATCTCAGAGAGAAATGCCCTTTCCTGGGAAATCATTTGAGTTAAACACATATTAATGGACACTTGCTGTGTGTTCAGTATGAATAATCTGCAGCTCTTTCCTTAAATAGCTAGCAATAGCGAGAGAAAATTAGTGGGAGACCGCAGTCCTGAGCTGGATGGGAAGGAAGTTTTGAATTTAGAGAGTATAGATTTCTGTAATTACGACACTGGACTGGCATCTGTTATTGAAGTGAGACATTTCTTGGTACTAAAAGCACCTAAAGGACATTATATAATCTAAGAATGAAAAATAAATAAATAAATAACTTTTTTTGTGGCCTGCCTGAGATTTCATCAAAAGAAGAGGATAATAAACAGTCCATACTGTAGGTCAAAGGATAAAGGTGTTGGGCTTCCCTGGTGGCACAGTGGTTAAGAATCTGCCTGCCAGTGCAGGGGACACTGGTTCAATCCCCAGTCCACGAAGATCCCACATGCCACGGAGCAACTAAGCCCGTGCCCCACAACTACTGAAGCCCACGTGCCTGGAGCCCGTGCTCCACAGCAAGAGAAGCCACGGCAATGCCCGTGCACTGCTGCGAAGAGTAGCCCCCACTCGCAGCAACTAGAGAAAGCCTGCACACAGCAACGAAGACCCAACACAGCCAAAAATAAAAAACAAACAAACATAAAACACCTATTTAAAAAAAAAAGAATAAAGGTGTTGTGTTGTTTTGTTGTTGATTTTTACTTGCACCCAAATAAGTTGAGCTCATTCAAAGTACAGGTTATAGTGAGATAATGCACGTGGAAGAAGCAAGGGCAAGGGACCATTTGATCCCAGAGAGATATAGAAGCTAGGATGGTAGAAGGAAGTCCTTTTATTCCACAAGATTAAGATCAGTAATTGAAACTTTGGTTAAGGTAAGGAATACTTTAGAAGGAATATATACTTCCTCTAAAGATTCTAATCTTTCTTAATGTGAATGCATATTCATTTCCCATATCTTTTCATGGAGCGCTAAAGCCTTTTCTGTAAGTGTAGGTCTACCGATTGGAGTCTGTGGTAATATTTTTTGCATAAACAAAATACGTAATACATCATTTGTAATTTCTAGTTTTAATTTTTTTTAATAGAGTGAGAACTTGAATACACTTGTGAGGCATACTGAGTGAAGATTTTTTTTACTTTTTTAAAAATAATTTTCTCCCATCTTTGTAGTTTCACACTCTTATTTAATGGTAAGATTGTAATGTATCTTTGTCAAGCATTTCCAAAGCATTGAAAGTAAATTTCATAGAAAAAGCCTTTCTTACTATATGCTATTTTACTTCATTAATTTACATAATAATTGCATTATGTACTTGCAAAAGTTAAGGACAACAAGCATAAGAAGGTTACAGAAGGGACATAAACCACTTTAAGCATACTGATGAACGTAAATGGGCAGACTTTGGGGGGCAAGGTAGGCAAGAGGTTATTAAACAGAGGCATTTCAAATGCCATGAGAATTAATCAGTATGTTTTAGACAGGCCGTGGGAATTACTGGTTAAGGCAATAAGTCTGTAAATTGGACATCAATTAAGGGAGTTTTTATTCTAGTTCTTGATGGTTGTTCAGTTCCAGGTGTCTCCAGACAACCAAGCTGCACTTCCTGCCTTACAGTTCAAAAAAATAAAATAAAATAACCGTATCCTCTTAAAAAACATTCCTTTCCTTGCTCGTGCTAATTCAAGTAGTATCTGTCAAATGTATCCTAAAACACATTGATGAGCCCTAGACTGGGTCCCAAGTTAGATTAGCATAGAAGTTCTCAAAGCTTTGGTGAAATTCTTATACCATTTTTCTGTTCAAAATATTTTAAGATCAATATTGTCTTTTTATTTATATCTGAATATTCATTCTAATATATAAAGCATGCTTCATGTTTTGTATAATAATCACTACTGAGACACTATCTGATTTAAAAATGTAGCTGTTTTTCAGGCCAAGCAACAGAACAATTTCTGAGATAAACTATTTAAATAATTTTGACAGTCAACCTAATAAATACTTTAAGAAAAATTTTCCACAGTTGACATAGACATATATTATTTCCTCCAACAGGTTCTCAATTTCAAAATTGGCATTTTTGGTTTTCATAAATTAGTGCATCCGTTCAGCACACAACTTTAATTTTCTTTCTTTGCTGCTAAAACTTGTTCTTCTATCCTCTAGAGGTCTTTATTCTGTGCCTGAATGCAAAAGATAAACCTAAATGTGTAGGGCTTCCCTGGTGGCGCAGTGGTTGAGCGTCCGCCTGCCGATGCAGGGGACACGGGTTCGTGCCCCGGTCCGGGAAGATCCCACATGCCGCGGAGCGGCTAGACCCGTGAGCAATGGCCGCTGAACCTGCGCGTCCAGAGCCTGTGCTCCGCAACGGGAGAGGCCACAACAGTGAGAGGCCCGCATACCGCAAAAAAAAAAAAAAAAAAAAAAATCTAAATGTGTAGATCACCTTTGTTTCTCCATAAGTAATTATTTCTTTTGTAATATTTTTTTTCAAAGTAAGTAAAACTGAAACCCATGTAAATGATCAACTCATGACACTGAAATCAATCACCTGTATTTTTATGATTCACTAAAGAATACTTGCATCCCTTATTATCCCAAAGAAAAGAATCTATTTCTTGATAAGAATTTTTTGGCACTCATCCAATTATATAAGGCATGCATTGCCTTTCTTTTAATTGGTTCTCTTTTTATGGAGTTAAATTTGGGAGTCTTCCAGGGTTTCTGGGTTTGTCCTATAGTCACTCCAAGAATAAGTTCTTTTCATTCTGAAATGAACAAGAATCACATTAAAGAAAATACCCACAAATAAAAATTTTTTATTGAGTAAGATTGAAATTGTTTGGATTGACATTTTTTGAATGAATAACAAGATAGATACTTTTATCCATTTATTGATTTAAGGATGCCTAACTATAATAAAGGGTATGGACACAGTCGGCATTATCCCATAGTCTCTGGATTTTCAGTAGAATCTTCCCACAATTATTTCCTAACTGAAGAAACTGGGCTGAAAATGTAGATACATCCTTTCAAAACAATTAAAAATTCCAAAATCACTAAATATTTTCAAATGAAAATATCTGTTCTTTATGAGTAAACGTGACCAATTATAGCTACTTCCTCACTTGTGTTTTATAAACTTTCTCACAGATTTGTAGACCCTTAGATTTGGCAGTGATCTTAGAGAACCTCAATCAAAATTCCCTCCCTCAATGCAAGAATCCTTTTTCAGTCAAGGGATCACCCTTGGTTGAAACTTCTAGACGGTAAAATATTAGTTATCTGTAAAGCCATTCTAAACCAGAATGTTTACTTTTATATATAATTTTTTTATTGTTGAAACAGAAATACACTTCTTGATAGGGTTAATTGTGTTTTTGAGAGTTACACACAAAAAGAAATCTATTTCTCCTTGCAACTAAAACAAATTCAAATTTATGGCATGTTCTTGAGAGTATTTTCTTTTCCAAAAACATTCTAATTGTTCCTTCAACCATTTTTTATCTGACATGATTTACAGATTCACCACTGTTCTGACACTTCTACTCAATTCGGGCTTTGCTGTTATTGTTTTTAAAATATAATGAACATAATTTAATAAGACATTGTACTTAGAATAATCCTAGCATAACGTAATGCCTATTTCTATCAGGATGGTTTCTGAATAAAATACTAAAGAAATCTACTTGCATATATGTTCTATAATATGGAACATTTTCCCTAGGTTTCTGTCATTTATTCTGAATGAAAGACAACACCAGAAGGGATAATTCTTCATTGGTTAACATGTTGTACATAGTTTTACAGTCTTGTAGTAGTTTTTCAGATTAGATAACACTTTCATTCAGAATAACTCTCAGAGTCAATAATCTCCCTGATAACTTTTTTTAAACAAGTTACTTTGCTTATGAGTATTTCCAAAGAAGTATTTCAGGAATATTATATTTCCTGAAAATGTAATATTCTCATATCAGTCATTTTAATTGGGTAGTCTATAAAGTCTTTTTTAACATTTTAGAAACTGCAATGTGGGATTGGACTTCTTGGCATAATCTGAATGGGCTAGATGTGAATTCTCATGTGTCTCTCTCCCTGCCTCCCCTTCATATACACTCTCGTCCATTTTAAATGGAGGTCACTCTTTGTAATTTATTCATTTGTCACCATTTGGACAGGTGACAATCCTCTGTCAGGATTTAAAAACAAAATGAAAATGAACTCTTTAGTTTTAGGTTTCAGATGCAATATATGAATCTGATTACTTCTGTTAAGAAAATTAATTAATATGTGATGCTAGAATATCAGTAATGAAAAAGGGGAAATAATAGTACCAGAAGATAATGTATTGGTGTCATTTACCACATAACTCTAACAATAAGCTATCATAAACATGTATTTTGTTTTTTCATTCATTGAACCCATTTATTGATAATTTACTACATGCCTGGCACTTGCTAGGTTTCAGGGATCCAACAGAGACCATGCCTTCATGAGGTTTTTTTGTGTAAGGTGTTGTCATGTAGTGAACTGTCCTCTAATTTAATTTTCTAATATTTAAGCCTCTCTCAGCATGATCATTTGCCTCTAGGTTTATCAAATAAAAAGTACATAAAATTGACATTCTTATGACTGGGTGCTTATTATCTGCTTTTCTCAGTCAGATGCTAGGAAACATGAATTTCTTGATGTTTCCCTTTTAAAATTGAGTTTGGGCTAGGTTAGCTGTATATTTGCTTTTTAATTTTAACTTCAATTATTATCAGTGATGGAGATGCTTTATTTTGTAAATCAATTTATTGTCTTACCTTTTGAAAGTTGCCTTCCTATGACAACTATCCATTGGTCTTTTACACCTAAAAATAAATCAGTATATTTCTCTCTTCATATTATATATCTCCAAATATTTGAAAAAAATAGGAGTTCTCTGGTTAGAATAATACATCTGGTATTCCATGAGGCAGTCTTTTACAACTTATACTAAGTGTAAAATATGTATGTGATAAAAGGATAAGAAAGATGAAAACACAAAACAACACTGAAAATTAGAAGTTAAACTCTTGCAAATAAGTGAGAGAACTTTTGCTGATAAAAATGATGACCAATGGCTTACGTTAGTTTTGCTTCCTAAAACATAAAGTTACCTGAAACTTAAAAGAAGTGAAATATGTGATACTCTTTCATTGTCTGTTGCTTACTACAGAGACGAAGGATCGATTAATGATGAACTGAGTACAATCCACAAACACTGATTATCCATCAGTGCCTGATTTTTATGAGATAGAGAATGTGTCTTTCAGAAACTCACAAGGCAATCATAGCATGGTTCTGGAACAGAAGTATTGCATCCTGGAAGTCACGGAACCCACAAATAAAACTGCTCTGAGAAGGGACAAATACAAGAATATTTTGGTAAAGGTTCATGTTGAGAATTGTATTTTATTTTTGGTAACTAATTGGGACAGAGTCAGAGAACCAACCAAATTACCTACAAATGAATGCCTATTAGACAATAGGAATTTGGCTTAGAGTAATACACAGTAATGTAATATCCAGTTGTAGATATAAAACAGGTATTTGACTTAGACCCAAAGAGATGATAAGTGGGCTCAGAATGAATTTTGTACCCTTTGTTGGTAAACATGAGGACTGAACATACTGTCCTATCTTATAGAATGAATCAACAGCTCTCCTAGGCTGGTATTTAGAGAAGAAGCCTATGTAGCGATATGCATTTAAAAGTAGCAGTTCTGGTTGGTATTGATATTCAAAAGGGCATCAGTGTAGACCAAAGAAAGAATATATTCCAGCACGGAGTTCTAGGGCTCTGAAAATTCTGTATGTCACATGGGTGAAAAGAAAAAGGAAATGCCTTCTCAGCTCAGAAACCACATGCAAAGTATTTATTAATTATTCTGTAAATATTTATTAGGTAACTACTAAATGTTAGACACAGTTCTAGTGTGTGGGGTACATGAAGTGAACCAGTTAAGCAAAGCTCCTTGGCCCATAGAGTTTACATCATTGCTTCTTTACCCAACATGCTTTTCCGATTCAGAAGTGTTTCAAACCTTCTCCACTTTCCACAAAACCCATCCACCTCCACCATATCCCCTCAGAAGATATACTGGACACCAATTTCACAGAGGAACCAGAAGCCATCAGATGAGAAATTTTCATCATCATACCTTCAAAAACACTTCCATCTGCTCTCCGTTCTACCTTCTTCTTTTTAAAAAAAAAAAAAAAAACTTTATTTATTTATTTACTTTTTAACATCTATATTGGAGTATAACTGCTTTACAATGGTGTGTTAGTTTCTGCTTTATAACTAAGTGAATCAGCTATACATATACATATATCCCCATATCTCCTCCCTCTTGCATCTACCGCCTTCCCACCCTCCCTATCCCACCCATCTAGGTGGTCACAAAGCACCGAGCTGATCTCCCTGTGCTATGCAGCTGCTTCCCACTAGCTATCTATTTTACGTTTGGTAGTGTATATATGTCCATGCCACTCTCTCACTACGTCCCAGCTTACCCTTCCCACTCCCCGTGTCCTCAAGTACATACACTACGTCTGCGTCTTTATACCTGTCCTACCCCTAGGTTCTTCAGAACTATTTTGTTTTGTTTTTTATAGATTCCGTATATATGTATTAGCATATGATATTTGTTTTTCTCTTTCTGACTTACTTCACTCTGTATGACAGACTCTAGGTCCATCCACCTCACTACAAATAACTCAATTTCGTTCCTTTTTATGGCTGAGTAGTATTCCATTGAATATATGTGCCACATCTTCTTTATCCATTCATCTGTTGATGGACACTTAGGTGCTTCCATGTCCTGGCTATTGTAAATAGAGCTGCAATGAACATTGTGGTACATGACTCTTTTTGAATTATGGTTTTCTCAGGGTATATGCCCAGTAGTGGGATTGCTGGGTCATATGGTAGTTCTATTTTTAGTTTTTTAAGGAACCTCCATACTGTTCTCCACAGTGGTTTATCAATTTACCTTCCCACCAACAGTGCAAGAGGGTTCCCTTTTCTCCACACCCTCTCCAGCATTTATTGTTTGTAGATTTTTTGATGATGGCCATTCTGAGGTATGGGGTGGTACCTCATTGTAGTTTTGATTTGCATTTCTCTAATGATTAGTGATGTTGAGCATCCTTTCATGTGTTTGTTTGCAATCTGTATATCTTCTTTGGAGAACTTCTGCACATTTTTGGATTGGGTTGTTTGTTTTTTTTTTGATATTGACCTGCATGAGCTGCTTGTAAATTTTGGAGATTAATTCTTTGTCAGTTGCTTCATTTGCAAATATTTTCTCCCATTCTGAGGGTTGTCTTTTCATCTTTTTTATGGTTTCCTTTGCTGTGCGAAAGCTTTTAAGTTTCATTAGGTCCCATTTTGTTTATTTTTGTTTTTATTTCCATTTCTCTAGGAGGTGGGTCTAAAAGGATCTTGCTGTCATTTATGTCATAGAGTGTTCTTCCTATATTTCCCTCTAAGAGTTTTATAGTGTCTGGTCTTACATTTAGGTCTCAAATCAATTTTGAGTTTATTTTTGTGTATGGCATTAGGGAGTGTTCTAATTTCATTCTTTTACATGTAGCTGCCCAGTTTTCCCAGCATGACTTATTGAAGAGACTGTCTTTTCTCCATTGTATATCCTTGCCTCCTTTGTCATAGATTAGTTGACCATAGGTGTGTGGATTTATCTCTAGGATTTCTCTCCTGTTCCACTGAGCTCTATTTCAGGTTTGGGGCCAATACCACACTGTCTTGATTACTGTAGCTTTAGTATAGTCTGAAGACCAGGAGCCTGATTCCTCCTGTTCCATTTTTCTCTCTCAAGATTGCTTTGGCCTTTCGGGGTCTTTTGTGTTTCCATACAAATTGTCAAATTTTTTGGTCTAGTTCTGTGAAAAATGCCATTGGCAGTTTGATAGGAATTGTGCTGAATCTGTAGATTGCTTTGGGTAGTATAGTCTTTCCACAATGTTAATTTTTCCAATCCAAGAACATGGTATATCTCTCCATCTGTTTGTATCATCTTTAACTTCTTTCATCAGTGTCTTATAGTTTCTGCATACAAGTATTTTGTGTCCTTAGGTAAGTTTATTACTAGGTATTTTATTCTTTTTGTTGCAATGGTAAATGGAAATGTTTCCTTAATTTCTACTTCAGATTTTTCATCGTTGGTGTATAGGAATGCAAGAGATTTCTGTGCATTAATTTTGTATCCTGCTACTTTACCAAATTCATTGATTAGCTCTAGTAGTATCTTTAGGATTCTCTATGTATAGTATCATGTCATCTGCAAACAGTAACAGTTTTACTTCTTCTTTTCTGATTTGCATCCCTTGCATTGTTTTTCTTCTCTGACTGCTGTGGCTAAAATTTCCAGATCTATGTTGGATAGAAGTGGTGAGAGTGTACAATCTTGTACTGATCTTAGAGGAAATGGTTTCAGTTTTTCACCATTGAGAACGATGTTGGCTGTGGGTTTGCCATATATGGCCTTTATTATGTTGAGGCAAGTTCCCTCTATACCCACCTTCTGGAGGGTTTTTATCATAAATAGGTGCTGAATTTTGTCAAAAGCTTTTTCTGAATCTATTGATATGATCATATGGTTTTTATCCTTCAGTTTCTTAATATGGTTTATCACACTGATTGATTTGCATATATTGAAGAATCCTTGCATTCCTGGGATAACCTCCACTTGATCTTGATGTGTGATCCTTTTAATGCGCTGCTGGATTCTGTTTGCTAGTATTTTGTTGAGGATTTTAGTATCTATGTTCATCAGTGATATTGGCCTGGAGTATTCTTTCCTTGAGACATCTTTGTCTGGTTTTGGTATCAGAGTGATGGTGGCCTCATACAATGATTTTGGGAGTGTTCCTCCCTCTGCTATATTTTAGAAGAATTTGAGAAGGATAGGTGTTAGCTCTTCTCTAAATGTTTGATAGAATTCACCTGTGAAGACATCTGGACCTGGGCTTTTGTTTGTTGGAAGAATTTTAATCACAGCTTCAATTTCAGTGTTTGTGATTGGTCTGTTTATATGTTGTATTTCTTCCTGGTTCAGTCTTGGAAGTTTGTGCTCTTCTAAGAATTTGTCCATTTCTTCCAGGTTGTCCATTTTATTGGTATATAGTTGCTTGTAGTAATCTCTCTTGATCCTTTGTATTTCTGCAGTGTCAGTTGTTACTTCTCCCTTTTCATTTCTAATTCTATTGATTTGAGTCTTCTCCCTTTTTGTCTCGATGAGTCTGGCTAATGGTTTATCAATTTTGTTTATCTTCCAGCTTTTAGTTTTATTGATCTTTTCTATTGTTCTCTTCATTTCTTTTTCATTTATTTCTGATATGATCCTTATGATTTATTTCTTTCTGCTAACTTAGGTTTTTTTGTTGTTGTTCTTCTTCTTTCTCTAATTGCTTTAGGTGTAAGGTTAGGTTGTTTATTTGAGATGTTTCTTGTTTCTTGAGGTGGGATTGTATTGCTATAAACTTCCCTCCTAGAACTGCTTTTGCTGCATCCCATAGATTTTGCGTTGTTGTTTTTTCATTCTCATTTGTTTCTAGGTATTTTTTGATTTCCTCTTTGATTTTTTTTTTTTTTTTTTTTTGTGGTACGCAGGCCTCTCACTGCTGTGGCCTCTCCCATTGTGGAGCACAGGCTCCGGACGCGCAGGCTCAGCGGCCATGGCTCACGGGCCTAGCTGCTCCGCGGCATGTGGGATCTTCCCAGACCGGGGCACGAACCTGTGTCCCCTGCATTGGCAGGCGGACTCTTAACCACTGCACCACCAGGGAAGCCCTCCTCTTTGATTTTTTCAGTGATCTCTTGGTTATTTAGTAGTGTGTTGTTAGGCCTCCATGTGTTCATATTTTTTACAGATTTTTTCATGTAATTGATATCTAGTCTCATAACATTGTGGTCAGAAAAGATACTTGACATGATTTCAATTTTCTTAAATTTACCAAATCTTGATTTGTGACCCTAGATATGATCTGTTCTGGAGAATGTTCCATGAGCACTTGAGAAGAAAGTGTGTTCTGTTGTTTTTGGATGGAATGTCCTATGAGTATCAATTAAGTCCATCTTGTTTAATGTATCATTGAAAGCTTGTGTTTCTTTCTTTATTTTCATTTTGGATGATCTGTCCATTGGTGAAAGTGCGGGTTAAACTCTCCTACTATGATTGTGTTACCGTCTATTTCCCCTTTATGGCTGGTAGCATTTGCCTTATGTATTGAGGTGCTCCTATGTTGGGTGCATAAATATTTACAATTGTTATATTTTCTTTTTGGATTGATCCCTTCATCATTATGTAGTGTCCTTCTTTGCCTCTTGTAATAGTCTTTATTTTAAAGTCTATTTTATCTGATATGAGAATTGCTACTCCAGCTTTCTTTTGATTTCCATTTGCATGGAATATCTTTTTCTATCCCCTCACTTTCAGTCTGTAGGTGTCCCTAGGTCTGAAGTGGGCCTCTGGTAGACAGCATATATATGGGTCTTGTTTTTGTATCCGTTCAGCCAGTCTATGTCTTTTGGTTGGAGCATTTAATCCATTTACATTTAAGGTAATTATCGATATGTATGTTCCTATTACCATTTTCTGTATTGTTTTGGGTTTGTAATTGTAGGTCTTTTCCTTCTCTTGTGTTTCCTGCCTAGAGAATTTCCTTTAGCATTTGTTGTAAAGCTGGTTTGGTGGTGCTGAATTCTGTTAGCTTTCGTTTGTCTGTAAAGGTTTTAATTTCTCCGTCAAATCTGAATGAGATCCTTCCTATGTATAGGAATCTTGGTTGTAGGTTTTTCCCTTTTATCACTTTAAATATGTCCTGCCACTCCCTTCTGGCTTGCAGAGTTTCTGCTGAAAGGTCAGCTGTTAACCATATGGGGATTCCCTTGTATATTATTTGTTGTTTCTTCCTTCCTGCTTTTAATATTTTTTCTTTGTATTTAATTTTTGATAGTTTAATTAATATGTGTCTTGGCATGTTTCTCCTTTGATTTATCCTGTATGGGACTCTCTGCACTTCCTGGACTTGATTGACTATTTCCTTTCCTATATTAGGGAAGTTTTCAATTATTATCTCTTCAAATATTTTCTCAGTCCCTTTCTTTTACTCTTCTTCTTCTGGGACCCCTATAATTTGAATGTTGGTGCGTTTAGTGTTGTCCCAGATGTCTCTGAGACTGTCCTCAATTCTTTCCATTCTTTTTTCTTTATTCTGCTCTGCAGTAGTTATTTCCACTATTTTACCTTCCAGGTCACTTATCTGTTCTTCTGCCTCAGTTATTCTGCTATTGATCCTTTCTAGAGAATTTTTAATTTCATTTATTGTGTTGTTCATCTCTGTTTGTTTGCTCTTAATTCTTCTAGGTCCTTGTTAAACATTTCTTGTATTTTCTCCATTCTATTTCCAAGATTTTGGATCATCTTTAGTATCATTATTCTGAATTCTTTTTCAGGTAGACTGCCTATTTCCTCTTCATTTGTTAGGTCTGGTGGCTTTTTGCCTTGCTGCTGCATCTGCTGTGTGTTTCTCTGTCTTCTCATTTTGCTTAACTTACTGTGTTTGGGGTCTCCTTTTTACAGGCTGCAGGTTCATAGTTTCTGTTGTTTTTGGTGTCTGCTCCCAGTGGCTAAGTTTGGTTCAGTAGGTTGTGTAGGCTTCCTGGTGGAGGGGACTGGTGCCTGTGTTCTGTTGGATGAGGCTGGATGTTGTCTTTCTGGTGGGCAGCATCACGTCCGGAGGTGTGTTATGGGCTGTCTGTGACCTTATTATGATTTAAGGCAGCCCTCTGCTAATGGGTGGGGTTGTGTTCCTGTCTTGCTAGTTGTTTGGCATAGTATGTCTAGCACTGTAGCTTGCTGGTCGTTGAGTGGAGCTGGGTCTTGGCGTTGTGCTGGAGATCTCTGGGAGGTTTCCTCCGTTTGATAGTACGTTGAGCTGGGAAGTCTCTGGTGGACCAATGTCCTGAACTTGGCTCTCCTACCTCAGAGGCACAGGCCTGACACCCAGCTGGAGCACCAAGACCCTGTCAGCCACACGGCTCAGAAGAAAAGGGAGAAAGAAAGAAAGAAAGAGGGAGAGAGAGAGAAAGAAAGAAAGGAAGGAAAGGTATTAAAATAAAAAATCAAAACAGTTATTAAAAATTAAGAAAATTAAAAATAATTTTAAAAAAGGAAAGAAAAAGAAAGAAAGAAGAGAGCAACCAAACCAGAAAAGAAATCCACCAATGATAACAAGCACTAAAAACTATACTTAAAAAAAAAAAAACAGAAACAGACAGACAGGACCCTTGGACAAATGGTAAAAGCAAAGCTATACAAAATCACACAAGGAAGCATACACATACATACTCTCAAAAAGAGAAAAAGGAAGAAAAAAATATATATATATTAAAAAAAAGGAAGAGAGCCACCAAATCAGTAAACAAATCTACCAATGATAATAAACTCTAAATACTAAGCTATGATAAACATAAAACCAGAAACAAATTAGATGCAGAAAGCAAACCCCAAGTCTACAGTTGCTCCCAAAGACCACCATCTCAATTTTGGGATGATTCGTTGTCTATTCAGGTATTCCACAGGTGCAAGGTACATCATGTTGCTTGTGGAGGTTTAATCTGCTGCTCCTGAGGCCGCTGGGAGAAATTTCCCTTTCTCTTCTTTGTTCGCACAGCTCTTGGCGTTCAGCTTTGGATTTGGCCCCACCTCTGCGTGTTGGTTGCCTGAGGGTGTCTCTTCGTCGCCCAGAAGGACGGGGTTAAAGGAACAGCTGATTAGGGAGCTCTGGCTCACTCAGGTCGGGGTGAGGCAAGGGTAGAGAATGCGGGGCAAGCCTGCGGCGGCAGAGGCCAGTATGACGTTGCACCAGGCTGAGGCGCACCGTGTGTTCTCCTGGGGAAGTTGTCCCTGGATCACAGGACCCTGTAAGTGCCGGGCTGCACAGGCTTCCGGGAGGGGAGGTGTGGATAGTGACCTGTGCTCGCACACAGGTTTCTTGCTGGCTGCAGTAGCTGCCTTAGCTTCTCATGCCCGTCTCTGGGGTCCGCACTGATAGCCGCAGTTCGTGCCCGTCTCTGGAGCTCATTTAGGTGGTGCTTTGAATCCCCTCTCCTCGTGCACCTAGAAACAATGGTCTCTTGCCTCTTAGGCAGGTCCAGACTTTTTCCTGGACTCTCTCCCGGCTAGCTATGGTGCACTAGCCCCCTTCAGGCTGTGTTCATGCAGCCAACCTCAGTCCTCTCCCAGGGATCCGACCTCCGAAGCCTGAGCCTCAGCTCCCAGCCCCCACCCACCCCGGCAGGTGAGCAGACAAGCCTCTCAGGCTGGTGAGTGCTGGTTGGCACCGATCCTCCGTGCAAGAATCTCTCTGCTTTGCCCTCTGCAGCCCTGTTGCTATGCTCTCCTCCGCGGCCCCGAAGCTTCCCCCCTCCGCCACCCACAGTCTCCGCCCGCGAAGGGGCTTCCTAGTGTGTGGAAACCTTTCCTCCTTCACAGCTCCCTCCCTCTGGTGCAGGTCCTGTCCCTATTCTTTTGTTTTTGTTTATTCTTTTTTCTTTTGCCCTACCCAGGTACGTGGGGGGGGGGGGGAGGTTTCTTGCCTTTTGGGAGGTCTGAGGTCTTCTACCAGCGTTCAGTAGGTGTTCTGTAGGAGTTGTTCCACATGTAGATGTATTTCTGATGTATTTGTGGGGAGGAAGGTGATCTCCACGTCTTACTGCTCCGCCATGTTAAATGTCTCCTCTCTACCTTCTTCTGGTAGTAAAAAAGGTGCTCCTTGGTGATCTCCCTAGCTCTCTCAAACTAGCATAGCTGCAATGACCTCCCATCACACCACGTATCTCGCTGCATTGTAACTTTGACTTAATTATTTTACCCGAAGCAAAGGTCTATGTCTATCTTGCTCACTGTCCTATCCCAGCGTCTAATGCTTAGCATCTATTTGGTGCACCTGAACCTTTAAGGGCAATGAAACAGTGACTGGAGGGACCTCTGGGGGAGAGGCCTCTCACAATGCATTATGGGAGAGGAGCCATGTCGAGAGTGGGGTGTAAGGAATACTTTCAAGCTTCCTAGTGCTGGCCGGACCAGGCTTCACTTCAGCATCATTGAATGCTGTCTTCCACAAAACACAAGTTGGAGATTTATCATTGCAGATGAGCTACTGCAGAGCTGCCTGGATGTCTGAGGGACCTTTCAGCCTGCCCTGCTTGAGAGGCTCTTCCCATGATTCTCCCTCAGACTTTTAGGGCTGACCTCAAAGGGTGTTCCTTCTCCCTGGAGTATCCTTGGAGCAGAAGGGGCTCAGAGACCTGATCACAGAGCTGTGACTTCAGAAGGTGTGGCCCACAGTTTTGACAGGAACTATATAGAGATGATAATTATGTTGATCTCTGTTTACTGAGGTTACACCACGAATTGGCTTCCTGGCTTTGGGAAAGTAACTTAACCAAAGACCCAGATTTCAATCCATTACAAGGGAATATATTAACACTTAGTGAATACAGTTGTCCTGAAGAATGGGCTAAACAACTGAATTGCTTTTTATAGTTCCAGAGTTAAGAGATTGGCCATGGAACTTGCTGTAGTCACTCATGTGGGCTTACCAAGTAGTCTGTCCAGTACCTTCTTACCTCCTTGACAGCCCAGTTCCCTGGGAATGTCAGGACTTCAGGGTGTCAGCTCAGCCACTAAGTTCAGGGGTGAATATCAAACTTGCAATGCTAGCTGATGATCACTTGCTGTTTATTTGATACTTGTTACAGAAACATGAAGCCTTTTCAGCTGCCTGGACTCTGTTTGGTTCTAGTTTAGGTGCTATCAGAATGCCTCAAAAATTTAATGACAAGGTATCTTATTTGTTTTTTTGCAGGAGGTGGGAGGAAAATGGGGGATTAAAGTTGTCATTGGTAAAGAAGTAGTCCTCACTCATGTTAGCCTGGAGAGTGGGTGCTTGATTCTTCTTCTGGTGTAGTATCCTTGTCTTTGTTTTATGTTCAGACATGATTCAAAGTAGTCAGTTTTCTCTCCTTCCACCACAGTCATGGAATATTTTCCAATTATTGTTGATATTTTTTAGATTTTTAAAAATACTCAGTAGTACCATTATAGCCCAGCTCTTAGCCAGAAGCTTTCAAAACCAGATTTCTTTTTTTTCTCATTTCTTTTATTAGCTTTAACGTTTAAACTTATTCCAATCTATCATTTTCCTTCCAATGTTTTTGATTGATTTCCTTGAGGCAGTGAAGCAGTTGTAGTTAATATAGCTTACATATAGCAGATTCTTAATATTTTATCAACAACAATAACAAAAAATAAATGGAGAGGTGTTGTTCTTGATATATGGTTTATGTGCCACTGTATTTTATTTTCCTTTAGGGAAATTCCTAGTTGGATATCTTGGTTAATTGTTTTCTCTTTATCTATTATTTGTCCTCATTCTTTTTTCCCAATAGTTGGAATTCTCCTATTTGCTTGTTCTTAAAGTATAATAACATTTAATTTTATTGTATTTAATATGTCCATTTTCTGATTTTAAACTTAATTTAAATTATTTATCCAAGCAAAAAATAGTATCATTCTGAGTTGACATAATGTCTTGATTAAAAGCCACTACTTGTTTTTCAATACTGAAAACATAAATTTATGAATATGCACAAAGTGGGTTTTCATTTCAGCTTAATATAGGCTACATTCTCCAGTGTGCTTAATTATTCTTATAATTTAGGTAATTTACAGTTAAGTGTGCTTCTGATTAAATGATTCTATCGGCAAATATTCTTGGTGCTAAAAGGGAATTTAAACAACTTCACTATCTAAGTCAACCAAAAGAGCATTAGAGCTGAGAACTGAAATATTTGATATGAATATTGATTGGGTCATAATAATGTAATAAAAAGTGTATCATCCAATCTTGTCTATCAGGACGCAATCTTAAACATAGCCAGCTGATAAAATAAGTTCAATTATATAACTTCATTAAAATAAAATATAGGAAATGGAAGCAGCTTCTGGTTCGCCAGTTGCAATTTACTTCTCTTCTACATAATGTTAGACACCATAGCAACTCCTGGGACATGTTCTTCAACTTCATCTACAACAATCTCTCCTGCAAATATGGCCTTGCTCATCTGGAGTTTACACTGTAGCAAGCCTAATGTCCACATATATTTTTCTTCTAATATAAATGCCAAATTGCTTTCTCAAAAACAAAAAGGTTCTGAAGTGGAGGAAGGCTTTATCTACTGCCTAAATATGTAGATAACGTACTGTTTCACACAACAAGGTGATTCATTTTGTAATGTTTAGAAGCTATATATCTTGCTGGATTAAAGGATAGAACAGGTGGGCAGTTTCCTGGAAACACTAATTCTAAGGGAAGTAAAACACTCATGAATATGTAAAGAGAAGGGTGAAAAATCATTTATTAGGACTTCTCTCAAGGAGGACGTCTTATATTCTGGACAGGAAGACTCTTGGGGCAAGGGAAGAGGCAATCAGTTACAGATGGTTGCTACACTGCCTTCTAAGGTGGCTAAATCCAATTAATTGCAGGCATTTTGTTTTATTATTGGCAAATGCCAGCTGAAGCAGTGTTACTAGCAGTTATCTTCTGCCCATCGGCAAGCAAGTTTAAACTTCTTCTCCAAATAATTGTTTATAGGTATATTCAAAAGATGAACCACATTAATAGTTTATCTTTCAAGTAATTTTCTTACAATGTGTATGTGTAGGGGTAAATGTTGCTGCTATGAATTTCGGGTTGCATGTATCTTCTCGAATTAGTGTTTTTGTTTTTTCAGACATATGTCCAGGAGTGGAATTACTGGATCTAGAAGTTTGTTTATATATTGTTTTTTATATCTTTACTTTCACTGCAGTAAGGGAGACCACTATCTTGACAGAGTCGTAGTAGTGCCACAGAAAGTGAAAGTCAGGGATATGATGTACCATTTTGGGGACCTGGTTCAAGATGCTTTTTCAATATGGAAACACCATTGAGATTGGACAAAATTTGTAATACAATAGTTGGGGTTGGTGTACACAGCAAAGTGAGGGTTTTGACATGAGCATTTACAAGCAAACAGCCATCTACTAAGTCCAGTTCAGGGACTGACTGTTAAAAATGGAGACGATGCTATCCTGATGAGGGCAGATTGAATGCTTTATTGTTTGGATAAATGAATGTTCACGAAATTCCTGAAATGAAACTAAAGTTATTTGCAACTTTATCTTAACTGGGCAAAAATATTCTGGTTTTTAATAAGATCATTTTAATGCAGAATGTAAAGCAATGTGTAAAGTCATGTTAATGTAAGTTAAGTGTTTGTAGGTAATTAAAATTCTCATGTTTATTATGTTTTAGGGATATCTTTTAGCCCTTTTTTCCCATAGATTTATTTCCCTTTTAGATTTATTCTCACCACTGAGATATTTATATTTGAAACCATTTTATTTTTGCTTTTTTGTGGATTTTCTACTATTTTGCCATTTTACTTTCTTTGTATATTTTGTGTACTTTTTGATTTTTTCCTGCTGATTGGATCTTTGCCTATTGTTGAGTGAAGTGATAACCTCCATTTTTTTTTTAACATTTTAAATCAGCCCTAGGGCCTTAGGTTTGAATTGCCAAGGTCAGCCTGCTCCATATTTGCCATTTGCTCCATCTATACTTTCCCCTCAGGCTCAGTTTATTTAAGATAACATGGCTTCTGAGAATGGAAGCAATGTCCAGCATTGTATATTAACTCCTCATCCTTTGGAATTCAGTTTATGTTTCTTGAGCCTAAAAGTCTTATTTTGCTGACTGTTGATTGGGATGCAGTAGTTGCTGTTTGAGCTTGAAAACTGATGTGCATGGTCCCCGCCCCCCCCCTCCCCCCCCAGAATACTCAATACCTCTTCATGAAACAGATTTACATTAGAGCTGTGTAGATTTGATTCTCAGGATAAAGTGTCCATATTCAAGGCAATCGTGCTATTATTTTCATCTTGCAAGTCAGCAAGTCTTCAGGGATCTTTTTGTATTTTTGATGCTATTTGAGCACACTATGCCTCTTATTTAAAGGATTCCTATTTCCTTACAATGTCAGCAATCCAGATGCTCAGTTTGGCTTTGAGTAACAACTAAATCAATTATTTTTATCTGGAAAGCATATTAAATACACAGTCCTGGATTAGCACTCAAAAAATAGGTTATTACCTATTGATACATGGCTCGATTTATGAACAGCATCTAATTCAAGATTGATACTTTAATAGCTAAATTTTAATTTTTAAAAAATATTGTAATTTTGTTCCCATACTTAGAAATACATTAAAGGGAAGTGTAAGTCATAATCTTAACATTTCTTAAATACCCTTTTCTATTTTCTCCTATTTTTTCACATCCCCTAGTCTTGAGCCTTTTTTGTCAAAACCATAAAATATTCTGTAACTTTGCACACTGGTTTGTTCTCCCATTTTTTCTCAGCTCTTTATTATCTATATTGACTCAAATAATTACATTTTGTGCTCCTACTTTCTCTTCAGTCAAGCTCTCTGCTCTTTCTTCATATATGCATAATAGAAGAATAGATTCTGGGAATAGATACAACACCATAGGGCAGTGGAGGATAAAACTGGACTGGCAATTTGAGACTATGAGACTTTGAACATTCCCACAGTAAGATTACTGTCACATTTTGTATACTCTGTAGCTAGTTAAGAGTAGGGTTGATCATCTCATAGTGTTGGTTTCCATTGTATCTCCTGGTCTCACAAAACTTAGATTTTTCTCTAGT
The DNA here is from genome assembly GCF_963455315.2 of Globicephala melas. Classification (NCBI taxonomy): domain Eukaryota; kingdom Metazoa; phylum Chordata; class Mammalia; order Artiodactyla; family Delphinidae; genus Globicephala; species Globicephala melas. The sequence continues at coordinate 42,994,853 of NC_083323.1, forward strand.
TGACTCATGTAACTCTCATCCTCATCTTCAGTCCTTGTTTCTCCAGTCATGGGTTTAGCAGGAGTTCTGTAATTTGTGATTCTGCCCACTTATTTCCCAGTTTAATTTAGAATGCGCTGGCCTCATCTTCCCTATACTTGTAGAACTTTCTAAACTTATTGGACTTGTTCATTATACCTTGTTTATTTTTATAGGCACTTTCAATATATGTTTTCCTTTTTGATTATTTCTATGCAAATTTAGAAAAGTCAGGAGTCGAATGTGTATAGTCAATCTCTATGTTTAAAACTTACCTGCAATAAAATTTTATATCACTCACTAAATTGCTACATATACATTTTAATAGAGATGATGAAACCTAAAAGCATGAGCAATCTAACAACATGTTTTGGAATTGATGGCAGTTTTCTCTTCTCTATGATTATAAAGTTATTGGTTTAAATAGATTTATGGAAATTGATTCACATGGGGACAAGCAAAAATTCATAGAGCAGACTGATAAAACAACCTCTCCAATTTAATTGCCACCTAATAATAAACCCCTGCATCCTGTGCTCTGCTTCACAGAGCCTTTAGAATAGGAACAGGAACACACATGGTTTAGGACCTGAAGATCTGTCTTTATGAGTAAAACCAGAAAGCATGAACTAAGCCCTATTAGGAATGGCCACGGTCACTTTTCCAGTTGTATTTATGTTGGAGCCATTTCTGAAAAAAACCTATTTAACAGATAACCATTTAACCATTAAACTACCTATTGGAATGACTACTTTATTGGCGCTACGGAGGATGTTAGAATAATGCTGAACATTTGGATGACATAGGAGGGAAAAAAAGTTGCAAAATCTTTCAAAAATTCTACATATATTTGGAACGGTGGAAAGGAAATATCTGAATATTTGATCAAACTCCCATCAATTTTTACCCAGTTGTTTGGTATTCAGTAGGTATAGACAAGGCTGGTGGGTTTATAGCATTTAAAAATAATTGGGGGCTTCCCTGGTGACACAGTGGTTGAGAGTCTGCCTGCCAATGCAGGGGACACAGGTTCGAGCCCTGGTCTGGGAGGATCCCACATGCCGCAGAGCAATTAGGCCCGTGAGCCACAACTACTGAGCCTGCGCCTCTGGAGCCTGTGCTCTGCAAAAAGAGAGGCCGTGGCAGTGAGAGGCCCGTGCACCGCGATGATGAGTGGCCCCTGCTCGCCTCAACTAGAGAAAGCCCTCGCACAGAAACGAAGACCCAACACACCCCAAAATAAATAAATAAATAAATGAATAAATCAAATAATAATAATAATTGGCACATGTATAAAGAAAGATAAATCTGTTCTTTGAAGGTCACTCTTGTAGGGCACAACTCTACAAAGTATCACATTACAGAGAAACACATATTCGACTCGCCCACAAATTGGAAAATAACGTTAAGTGATGACTGAAGTCTCATATAAAGGTAGAAATAGAGGGATGGGGAAGTGGTTGGTGGCTTGTGTTTATAATACAGTCTGTGATAAAACATCATAAAATTCATTGAGACTTCAAAATTTCACATATCCTACCAATCTTGCCTAATATTCTCCTTTGTACTCCTTAAGACTCTAGCCATTTCTCTCTTTTCTCTTTCTTCTCTCTTCTGGAGCTCTTTCTTCTATAGAATGAGATCAAAACTCCAGTTTGGGTAGACACCCCAATCTCGACCTGTAAAAACCAAATTTATTATTGAATTGGATTGCTTTGTCACTCAATACAGCTTTAGCTTTCTAATCTTACAACCTTGCATTTGAGTCCCAGATTTGCCATTAAAATATGGGAACAATATTTTCCTAATGCCATCAATAATAAATGTACAATAAATACTTAATGTACAGTGATTGGCACAAAGTTTTTGATCAGAAAACAAAAACTAATATTTGTCAAATGGATGAACTGATACTTTTTTTCATAAAAATAAATTTACAGAAAATCTGTATCTAAATTTGTTTCAAAAATAATCTCTGAATGAACAAGGAGAAATTAATATTTAAAATAACTTTTTTTGTGAATCCTTCATAAAATTATAAGTATTTTTAAAGCAATTATTTTCTTTTTTTATATTTTTTGAAATATAGTTGATTTACAATGTTGTGTTAATTTCTGCTGTATAGCAGAGTGATTCAGATATACGTATATATATTATTTTTTCATATTCTTTTCCATTTTGGTTTACCATAGGATATTAAATATAGCTCCCTGTGCTATACACTAGGACCTTGTTGTTTATCCATCTTATATATACTAGTTTGCATCTAAAGCAATTATTTTTCATGATCCCAGTTGGACCAAGACACTTGGAGATGTTAGACAAGTGATTGCAATGTTCTGTTACAAAAACAAAATTATGTCCTTAAAATTTAAGAAGTGTTCATTATCTCATGAACTTTAAAAAAATGACATTTAATATGAGAACCAAGTCTTAATCATTTGGAAACCCACAATACATACAGGGCTTTTTTTATCCCCAATATAGTACTTTCCCCCTGTGCCACTGAAGCAAATCTGTATTTTCCAAATATGGCTTATCATCAGATCACCTGAAACCCTTAGGACAAACTTGATTTTTGTGCCATATTCCAGATCTATTGAGTTAGAGTCTTCTGTGCAGAAGTCTGGGAAAAAGCAGCCACCTCCCATGCAATTCTGATGATGAGCAAATTTTAAGAAACACTGGGCTAGATGACCTCCAAGGCCCCTTTCTAGCTTCTGATTTCTGACAGTCTATTTTAGGAAGGAAATGTTAATTTTAATGTACCACATTTGTTTAAACTGAGTAAAATTTTATGGCAATTAAATAATCAAACTCCTTGCAAATTGAAAAAAAAAATCTGTGTGGTAGCAGGAATAGAAGCAAAATTCTCAATTTAGTTTTGACTCTGATCATACATTTCGGTATGGTAATCAAAGAAAAAAATATGGTGATTTTTGTTTTGCCTTTAAAGCTAATTTTTATATCCTTGAAAATGTGACTACCAATATGGCTGCACTTTCAGTGATAATTTGCTCTTTGAATGTTTTTCTCCTAAAATGCGGAAATCAGTATATATTGATATATGGGACAGTAACAGTTGTATTAGTTACAGTTTACTTAGTACTGTTTCCAATGAAATTTCTTTGATTGTTCATCATATTTAAATTCATCAAAATCATATTAGGTTACTAGTAAAATTAATTGTATTAAAAGTTTCAATTTTAATTTTTTACTAGTTTATATCTTAAAACACAATGTATTTTCAAACTGTTAATGTATGTGGCCAATAATATGTGAAATTGAAAAGGATATAGTGTTTCTACATCTCCCCTAGCTAACTACAATAAAATCTCTTCTAGTTGAAAACCTACTGCACATTCTATCCACCCCCTTCCCAACCAATACAGATCCTCAATATTTTCACAGACTTTTCACAAAAACTTCTTGTTTAAGTTATTATTGGTAATAGTCAATAAGTGATGCTTATTTGATAACCCCAAAACAATACACATAACTGAATAGCTGAATTCAAAATAAGAATAAAAATTATACCTTAGAACTCATATTTAACTACCACTGAAGTCATTATAATAATAATCACATATCAGCAGAAAAAGACATTTTTCCGCTTCTGCTAAAGAGAGTACCAGAACTGGAATTCTCATCATCAGAATGAAAACTTCTGTTCTCCATGGGTTAATTGTCAGCAGAAGAACAAAAGTTTCTACACCAATGAATTCACAATGTGTTGCATGATATCCTTGCTTACTAAAATAAGATGGTAAACCAGTAAATAATTTCACCTCTATCTTTAGGAACATGCCCCAGATCCATTTATTCAAGCAATAGATTGCTCAACTAGCCCCCTGTCAGCACAGTACCTTGCTCATTTGAGTAAATGGTTTTCTTTCCAGGACAACTGGGCAAACTTGCTTTCTTATCAAACAATGGTTTACTTACCAAAAGTGGCTCAAAATTCCCCTACTTGGTGTGTCCACCAATACTAGAGTATTATATCAAGGATTTTACTCAATAGGAAGGAGATTCCTTCTTTGAAAGATCTGCCTTAGACCATCCCAACCCAGACCCTAAACATTTTTTGAGGCATTCCTAAGATTCAGTTAAGAAGATATTCTCCCTTACGACAGTAATGAACTAGGCTTTGCTTGATGAACAGTTGTTATGGGACTTTCTTTCTTTCTTTCTTTCTTTCTTCCTTCCTTCCTTTCTTTTTTTCTTCTTTTTTTTTGGTGTGTGTGTGTTCTTTTGGGAATCTGCGATTGACAATCTTCTGTTTTTTATATTAAAAAGTAATTTTTATTCTTATTGATTACAATAATACTTTCACATGAGCTATATAAATTGTTATCACATTCCATAAAAGAATACATTATATATTTTTGTTTTGGTGTTTAGACAATCTGCAAAACTATTATGTCTATTAATTATGGTTCATTCTTTTTTTCAAATGATAAAATAATCATTAATATTAATTATAAGAAAGTATAGGAAGAAATTTTCTGACTTAATAAATTTCAAATTTTAATCTAACTTTAAATAACCTATTGTACTTATTACACACATACAGATCAAAATAATAATCAACATTTTGATTAGTGTTTAAAATAAGCAGAAACAAAACCTACAAGAATACCTGCATTGGATTCTGAATACAGTTTGTTTTCCTTTTTGGTGATTCTTTGTACTTTTACAATTTTTAATTGTTTTAAAAGTTTATTTTTTGTTATCTTTAAAGCTGGAGATAGAGGATGGTCTCAGGTCTATAAAAATATGATTATAAATATTCTACACTGATTGAAGTGAGCCTATATTTTCTTCTTTATGCATTTTGTATTTTATAATGTATTTGCAATGAAATAAATATGTGTAAAGTCTTAGAAAATTATAAATATTTTAAATGAATACATTTTAAAATGTATAAAACCTACAATAATATTTTAATGAACAGTTGAAATGTTATAAAACATGAAGAAAATTATTTTTTATGTAATAAAAATATAGTTCTAACTCTTAATACAACATGGGTTTGTAAATAGATGTAGGTAAGTTTTTCTCAATGTGGTCTTTTCAATAATATTTTAATAAAAATCTTTGCAATCTATAATAGAAGATTGGAAAGTGGATATACATACTGAAACATGAACCTAATAATTTAGTCACAATAGTGATGGACTAATATTTCATTACCAGGGAATTTTACTTAAAATTGCTCATAATACATTACTTTGGCAATAGATATTGATGTATTAGAAAGTGACTCTCTTATGATGGGGCTAAATCCCTGCATAGTTATGAATAATTGGTTTCCATAATAATAAATTTCATGCAGGAAAAAAATGACATCATTATTGTCTTTTTATATTGTATTAAGAGTGGGAAGACTTACATAGCACATTCATTCATTTAGTTAACACTATTTATTGAGTTACTACTGTGTTCACTGTTCTAGACACTTGGGAAACATATAATCAATCACAGATCTTGGACACCATTGTCAAGAAAAGTTAATCAGTCAATCTCAGAAAGAAATGGAAATTTTATATCAGCCAAATTGAGGATTATAACTCAGGAACAGCATCTCAGAAAGCTCCAAGAATTGTTCTGCTCATTAGAAGTCAAAGCACAGTTATATAAAATTTTTGAGAGGACTCTACATTAAATGATGTATTACTGACAGTTTGCACAATCTAGATCTGCAAGTACAAAGTGGTGAGTCATCAGGGCCCTGGCAGTCCAGTGGTTAAGACTCCATACTTCCACTGCAGTGGGCATGGCTTTGATCCCTGGTCTGGGAACTAAGATCCCTGCATGCTGCGTGGTACAGCCAAAAAAAAAAAACCCATAAAGTCGTGAGTCATCATGACAAGATCAAGGTGAAAAGTTATCTTTTAAGTTTTCTTGTTGATGCTGGGAGAATGTTGCTTTTTATGGTTGAGCAGGTATTTCTGCCGATGGGCGAGGTTTGGTTGATACTCAGTGCACAGTGGAGGGGAGAGAAGAAGCCAAAGGGCAGAGAAAATTTTTTCATTTTTAAATTTTTCTTGTCTTGCCATAGAATATGAATTTTACTTTACACCATGCCGGATGAAACAGTGGAGAAAGAATTAACCCTTTACACAGCGTTTGCTATGTGTTAGGTACTGTCTAAGTGTTTTCCAAATACTAAGCCATTTATTCCTCATAACAACTGAAAAAATGGGCACTCATCTTCTGTATTTTAGAGTTGAGGAAACTGAAGCAGAAGCACAGAGTGTTTAAGAGCCTCTCTGCGGTCACGCAGCTAGTGCGTGGTAGAGCCAAGATTCAAACACTGAAGCAGCGTGCTTCCAAGGCTGTGTTCTTAAAAGCCATGCTGAGGTGCTTAATTTTTCATAGCAAATAAATGCTGGATTGTTGCTAAAGTTATTTTCTAAATTAAATATAGTTCTTAACCCCAAATTATTTTAACGCCTATTTTATTCTTTAAATTGTTATACTACCAGTTGTATCAAAAGAAAATAAGCACAGGAGATACATTATTTTTCCCTTGTCTCTTTCATAGAAGCTGAAAATTTTGTTGTGTGGTATCATTGAAACCACTTTTTTTTTCACTACTGTTACTTGCAAAGAATTTACTTCTCAAAAAAACCCCAGAGAATTGTATCTTCTCATATAACACTGTGGATCCAGCTTATTTTGTCTTTAACTGAAGTATACATTAAGTGCAGCAGAGAATTGTTTCACTATCATTAACAGATATTAAAGTGAATTTTCTCAGTATTACAGAAGGAGAGAAAGTTGCATTACTTGTTAATATATTGGCATAATCCCTAATTAAAAAGACCTAGGAATTATCATTATGTTTTGAAAATGATAAATTAAGAAAAAAGTTTTTCCCCATATAAACTTACATACTTATTAAAATATCTCAGGTTATCCCGGTTGTGCAAATATGGTTCATTTATTGTGCACCTATGGCTTACACTGTGCCTAGGGGAGTTCTAAGAAGATGGAGTTCCAAAGAAAATCACAATTTCCTGTAATCTGAACTCTGCTCAGAGTGCCCCCTACCATACCCAGCCCATATTCCTTGCAGGTCTCTTTGTTGATAGCTCTATTCTGGGAACAGGCCCTGTACCTAATTTCTTTTAGGCAGTTAGGGGGAATTAAGGTTAAAGTTTCTCCTGAGTCTTTTGGGCCTTGATTGTTTTCAGCTCAAAATAATCCTCATGCCAAAGAGACCCATTTTGGGGTGGCAAATCCTACTCCCTTATACAACACATTACCAGTTTGAATTACATCTGATCCTGCAGTTGGGAAGGCTCTCTCTCATTTGCAACTGGCCTCTCACTTGTACTGGGAAAGGTTTTAGATTATCAAGTCCTACATTTCACATCTCAGGGATTGGATCCCCATTTTTTAAATCATTACATATTTGTTACTAAAACAAAGATGGCTATTTTTTCCCACTGGCTGAAGGATTAAAACTGCAAAAGAGACCCCAGAAGTCAGACCTGCCCATTTGTCAATGAACCCACACAGTAGTTTAAAAAAATTATCTATTTAAATTGATTTATCAGTTTGAAGGTGGAGCCCAATGTGACAAGTCAAAACAAGTAATGACCAGTCTGGATAAATGAAGAGAAGCTTAGAGAACTATCATAAATTAAACTATCTTAAAATTAAAGGAGAAAACATTCCAGCATTTGGAAATGATTTTTAAACCTTATGATTTAAAATTGAAAAAGGGAATGGCTCTTGCTAGAAACTTGACTGGGTAAAAGAATAAATATCTTAGAGTACAGATGAAAAATACAAAGAAGTGAATAACTGAAAATGAAAGGGATTTAAGCATAATTATAATGGTTTATAGTTTCCTTTCATCTAAATGGACGATATTGTTATTGAACACTTCAATTTAAGGGCCAAGTACGGATTTTCTAAGCAGGAGAGACTATAGAAATATAATGATAGCATGGCACTCAAAAATTCTAAATCATTCAAACGAAGCCCAGGGATTGAGAGTTGGACTGCTATGTAGTGTTTTAAGTGTTATTGTTGAAGTATGAGGATATCACAGTATAGTATGGTATAGTATACCATAGTATGGTATAGTATAGTTTGTAAGGACAAATATACCATACTGATGATAGTCAGGGAATACTTTTTATGAAGCAAAGCTAAATCCTGAATGGGGAAAGCAACATAACCAAGTAAAGTGGTGATATTTACTTGGGAGCAAGACCCAAATAGAAGTAGTTTTTAAAACTCCCCAGGGGATTCAAATACAGCCAAGTTTGACAAGGTACTACTATCACTTAGTGGAGAAGAGTCAAAATGTATAGCGAGAAATAGATCCTCCTAAATAATTTTAGAATGCCCTTTACTTCATTGAAAATCCTGGATGTGAACCATCTAATTAGAATCTCCATAAGTTCAAATTACTGTAGGTATTCTAATTCAATACAATTATTAAAAAAAAATAATCTAAATATAGCATACTCTCAGAAAATATTGTTTGCCCCTAAAAATATTTTTTCTTTCAATTATTTTTTTAAAAATGACCCTTGATACATGAAGTTTGTTTTATTTGACCTTTGTCTGGTTTTCAACTTTTTCACTGGCTAAGTTTTAATTAAATTGAAATGAAATTTTCAGAAGCACACTTGATCCAAATTCAAATGACAAAACAAAACTATAGTTTTTAGTTATCCTCTCAGTAGTGACAAATAAACAATAATAAAAATAAATTATAACCTCAAAACACTAAGCACCACCCAAACAGAATGCGTTCCAACTGTAACGATAACAGGTATGCTCTGTATAGGTATGTACCTGATAAAATATAGCCTTTGCAAAGATAGTGCATTAGGCTTGCCAGAATTGCATTTTTCTGAGCGAGGCCTTCTTGATTCTTTTAAATGAAGTGGGACAATAGTCTCAGAACAACTAAATATAGAAAAAAAAAAAACCCACAGGATTTTTACTCTCTATTTACTGTCAATATTCATATTTTGCCTACACTCTTTTCAGTCTGTGCTGCAGCATTGTTGTGAATGTCTAAGAATTCTTAGATCTTTTAACTCTTATCACACATTTGGACACAGAAGGCTCTGATCACAATTTACAGAACAGCTTTGAGGACTAGACTGAGAGACAATTTCACAGGATGAATTGTAACTTATTTTGGCTTTGGCAGATCAGTTTCTGTTCTCTATTTGAAGCATTAAAAATAAATAAGCATAATTTCTGGACAAAGAGTACTCACAGGGGTTTTACAAACAGTATATTTTCTTCCTTTATTGCACTGTATGTCTTACATTAGGAATGAACACAAAAGTCTTGACATAATTTGATAGTCACGATTTATTAATTTATTTTTTCTTTCTAAAACAAAAGATAAGTACAATGAATTCTTCAGTGGAAATCAGGTGCATACAGAAATTTAGCCAAAGGTAACATTATTGGACATAACATTGTGGGTATGGAAATAGAAAGTTGTAGTGCCAAATACTTTGAATCCTCTTTAATTAACATTATAATCAAAACTATAATGAGAAGTAAGAAGCAGAGGATAATGTTAACACGGTGCTTTTGAGAATGTATAAGAGGGGAGCCAGTCATTAATCCTCTTCTGTATCAAAAAAGAACCTGAAAAATATTTACAAATCAGGTACCATAAAGACACAACAAATAAGTAGTTTAGCCAGGGTGTTGACGTGCTGAGGACACTGTTTAAAAAAGAATTATGCATACTGTATCCCCTGTGATGGTAAAATTGAGCTTTGGCATGCTATAAATAGAAAGGTGGGATTGCACAGTGGGTGAGAGCACATGACCACTGGAGCCAGATGAATTGGGCAAAAACCCAGCTCTACCACCAACCAGTTTCATGACTTTGAAGCAAGTTAGTTGATTTATTTATGCCCTAGTTCCCTCATCTATAAAATGGAAGTAAAATGGAATAAAAACACCTGCCTCAGAGGATTGATGATGATAAAGTATTTAGAACAGAGCCTGCCCAGTGTAAGCAGTGTGTAAAGGATTGTTTTACTATTTTTTAATTGCTGAAAAATGTGAAAAGTTCTGTATATTCTCCTTTAACTACAAAAAGTCAATAGTTATTTGGGTGGAATTAAGTCTTACCCTTGAGGTTAGGATAGCTTCTAAGCTTGTTTTACATGTTTGTTGCAGGGAATTGTGTTACACTCACCTTAAGAATGTGTAGAAAATTATGATTGATAAATTACATTTGTTGCAGGAAATTGAATTTCCTTGTGTAAATTGTAAAGTACACACCAGCATTATTGTGATGAACTTTCTGTCTATGACCTCTAAAACACCCCTTTCTATTTGTCACAATATTTTTCCTGTTTATCAGAATGCATCATATTTTGTCTTGACAATCTTAGCTATGTACCCAGTGGAAAAATAAACTGATTGTAACCTACTGAGTCCTAAAATAAATGTGAAGCATGTTTTTTTCAACATGAAGAAATAACGATGAATATAACTTGGTTTTGCTGCTAATAAGCTTATCTTTAACCTAAGATTTAATCCGCACTACTACTACTACTTATGTTTAGCCATGACCCTGATAGGGATAAAGGGATCATACATCTCAATTTATACCTGTTTTTCCTGGCATAATTAATATGTCCCCTTCTGCATATTTCAAAGTTTTCCCAGTTTGGATAATAAATTATATGGTCACCCTCAATAATGGATACTACCTACCCAAAGGCTCTTTCAGTAAAATGTGGTTCAGGAATTGGACATTAAGATAATGGACATGGTTGATCTAAAATAATGACTGATTTAGCAAGAGGCCAAGTGTTGTCATCTGATGAGATCCAGGAATATGGCCCCCTCATAATGATCTGTCCCTGCACTGATGCCTGAACTCCACCATAGAGATTTATTTCTGCTGCCTATTTAAGACAGGAAGAGACATAGAGAGAGAGGGAGAGAGACAGACAGAGAGACAGAGAGAGATCACTTTTATGGTATTCCAGCCAAAAATTCATAATCAGAATCTAATATGAGGAAACCTCAGAAAAGGCCAGTTTGAGGAAAGTTCTATAAAATAATTAGCCTATAGTCTTTAAAAAGACATTATTGGGCTTCCCTGGTGGCGCAGTGGTTGAACGTCCCTGGTTGGCAATACTTCACATGTGTTGTTACATTTCATTGTTGGGATACATATTAAGTGTGTTCCTGTACGATTCCAATGGGAAGAGACACCTAGAAGCTTATATCTGGCTTCTCCTAGACTTTGTCCTATGTGCCTTTTCCTTTTGCAGATTTTAGTAAGTATCTTTTCACTGTATTAAACTATAACCATGAATATAATAGCTTTCCTGCATCCTGTGAATACTTCTAGAATCATCAAGTTTGAAAGTGGCCTTGAAAACCCCCGACACAGTTCCTATATTGGAAAAAATTGCTATGAAGAACATTACTAGAATGATTATTGAAACTGGAATATGGATTGAAAATTAGATAGAAATATATCAGTGTTAAAATTTCTGAATTGATTACTGTGTGCAAGAGATTGTCTTTGTTATTAGCAAATGCACGTTGAAGTATAGTGGGGCCATGGGGCAAGATGACCACAACCTACTCTCAAATGCTTTTTTTTTTTTTGTATATGCATAAGTAGAGAGAAGAAGAAAACAAATATGTCAAATATTAAGAATTGACAGATTTGAGTAGAAGGCATATGGGCATTCTTTGTATGATTCTTGCAATTTTTCTGTAAGTTTCAAATTATGTCAAAATACCAAGTTAAAAACCTCTGCAAAGGATTATATATATACATACATATGTGTGTCTATGTGTTTAATCTTCATTTATAATTTAATGTGAATTCACTATCTGAGCTTTCTAAATATTACCCAAGGACTGCATTTAATAAGTAACTAGAAGGTAGAGAAAAAGTTCAATCATTTAACAGACAATTAAATGATTGGGCAGCTGGATGTTGACCTTAAGGTGGAAATTGTCACTAAAAAGAGAAACAGAAGGATTGAATAGAGATGTCAGTTGTCAGAATGGATATGTGGTCTCTGATAAGGTGGGCCAAAGATAAATTGGCAGACCCTGGGATGGAAGCAAAGATTTGCAGGCTAAGTTGGCGAAGACAATGGTGACTATCCAGTTTTCAGTTAAGCATGGGTTTCAGAGAATATGATGACAATGATCCAGATATGCAGATTGGTGGTGTTGGAAAGTCTAGGATGGGATACAGAAAAGGTTTCCAGACAGGTGGCAAAACGTAGGTATAGGGAGTCAGGGAACAGGCAATTTCTAAGGGATCCAGACTAAGTCGTAAGTATCATACAAATTTGGAAGAAATTACCAGACATCCAATGGTGGTGAAAGTTAAAAAAAAAAAGAAAGAAAGAAAGAAAAGAAGAAAGGGACTCCAGGCTTCAGAAATATTGGTAAGAAGAGAGAACAGTATTAGGACCTAGGTACCAATTGATGGGATAGATGGAAAGGAACCTAATCAATTCAGTAATTAAGTTTATTGAGGTACAGAAACCCAACAGAATTGATAATATGAAATGCTGAACAATCAACTGTTGGCCTAGAGCTTTTTAAATAGAGGTTCCCAGCTGCTGAGAAGGGACAGAGTTTGCAGGTGGGAATTAAGTGGTCCCAGCTGGGAAATTTGGAGGACTTGAAGAAGAGAGTGCCAAGCAGTCACTGCAATTAGTTTTTCCAAAAAAAAATTTCTATGACTGCCAAATTAAAGAGGTGCTAAAGAGGAATATGGAAGAAAAATGCATTTGGGATTCATACAGATCTGCATGTAAAACTTGTCTCTCCCACTTACTGCCTATGTGAGCTTTATCAAACCTCATAATAGTATCTAATTCAGAGGACTAATTTTAGAAATAAAATAAATTAAGCAAATATGTAAGCTTTTGGTCCAGTGCTTGGCACAAAGATTGCACTTAGTAAATGATAGATTTAATTATTATGGGTGGAACAAGAGATTGCATAATATTCTCTCTCTTGCTGCCAATTGGTAAGTGACAGAGGTAGACATACTCGGATTCCTAGCTTCATTGGCCAATATTTGAAACAAAAATGAAACAAAACAAAACAAAATAACCAACAGGTAAAATAAAAGTCTTCTTGTGATACAAAAGCTCTGCATAGTGGTAGCCTGCTTCTGAAGTTTGCTTTCCCAATGAGAGATGGGTGTACACATAATGTTGACTTTAAGGTCTACCAGGTGGACTGAGAGTTAAAGTTGGCTGGTGTCTCAACTGTTGTGGGAAAACTTAAATGTAAATGAGATCTTACATTCTGCAAATTTGAGGCCCACATACTGCTGGGAGGAAAACATTAAGCCATATGATAATGAAACTGTATTGAAGCCTCCAGTTGCAAATGCCAAAGAATGTCATTCATATTTACACTGAGCCTAGAATCTCACCCAGCTGGGAATCTGACAGAAATATGAATTATATATAATTGAAATATGTAAACTGTGGACTGAAAGTGAGAGCGTAGAAAAATTATTACAAAATTAATTCCACCACAATTATATCACCAAGTAAACAAGGTTTTTTTTTTTTAAATATTAGCACTTTATTTTCTTGTTCCATTTCTACAACTCTTTATTTTCATAATTGTCTATTTGTAGTCGTACAGAAAATAATCTATTAAAGCTGGAAAATATTTCTGTGTGGATAATTTACTTTTGTTCACTTTATCTCATTTGATTTTTGTAGCAACTCTTTGAGTTGTGAAGGGCATATGATATTCCCATTTTGTAGCTAAAAACCTGAAGTTCAGAGAGTTCATAAGAATTGCCCAAGGTCACACAGCAGATAAGCCAAATCTGGAATTGCAATTTCTCACTCCAAAAGAAGCATGGTTTCTAATTCATTATTCTAACAAAATTTCTAACAGCTCAAGGCAACATTCCTAGGATGACCTAGCCCTCCTTAAGTGCTTGCCTAAGGAAACTCAAGGCTGTCAAAGGAATTTACTGTTTGTTTCAGCCCACACCAGAAGATAAGGCCCCATCTCCCAGTCTCTATGGAGGGTAGGAATCTAATTTAGATAAATGCCAGTTAGCACATGGGTTTCACAGGGACCAACATGCCCTTCCTACATTTTGTAATTTTTCACTTGCCTGACTTTTCTGAGACTCCACTCATCCCCTTCCCCATTTCTTCATCCTCCCTTTATAATAACCAGTCTTCTCTATAAAGGTCGAAGTTGAGGTCAGTTCACACTGGACAGACTGTTCCCTACTGCAGTAGTGTTGTGCTGATTAAAATCTGTCCTTATCACTCTAACTAGTGTTCAACTTCCTTCATCTTTGACAATAACCCCTAGATTGAGAAGAATTAAAAGCTTTAAATATATAAGCATACCTTGTTTTATTGCACTTGGCTTTATCGTGATTCAGATACTGCTTTTTTTTTACAAACTGAAGGTTTATGACAACCCTGCATCAAGCAAGTCTATTGGCACCATTTTTCCAACAGCATTTGCTCACTTTGTGTCTGTGTCACATTTTGTTAATTATTACAATATTTCATTAATATTATATTTGTTATGGTGATCCGTGATCAGTGATCTTTGATGTTGCTACTATGACTTGTTCAAGGCTCAGATGATGGTTAGCGTTTTTAGCAGTAAGGTATTTCTTAATTAAGATAGAAAGCAAAAAATTCATGTGTCTCGCTTTAGTGCAATATTCACTTTATTGCTGTGGTCTGGAACCTAACCGGAGATATCTTTGAAGTATGTCTGTATTAAGTGTTGGTAAGGATAGAATCCAGTGAAAACACTTATACACTGCTGGAGGACTATAATTTGTACTATAAATTGGACAGTTTTCAACATGTAGTAAAGCTGAGAGTTCTTACCCTGTGACTCAGCATTTCTTTTCCTGTCCTTTACAGACTTCCTTACCAGGATAGTTACCTAGAAAATACTGTTGCACACAAGCATCAGGATGCTTGCATAAGAATACTACAAGTGGGGCTTCCTGGTGGCGCAGTGGTTGAGAGTCTGCCTGCCGATGCAGGGGACACGGGTTCGTGCCCCGGTCCAGGAAGATCCCACATGCCGCAGAGTGGCTGGGCCCATGAGCCATGGCCGCTGGGCCTGTGCGTCTTTAGCCTGTGCTCTGCAGCGGGAGAGGCCACGACAGTGGGAGGCCTGCGTACCGCAAAAAAAAAAAAAAAAAAAAAAAAAAGCATACTACATGTGGGAAACATCTAGATACAAACTAGATGCATAAAAACAGAGGGAGAGACAAAACATGTCCAGTGCATTCATAATATTCATACAATGGAATATTTTATAATAATAAAAGTAAATGAACCACAGCTGCATTTATCAATATTTGTGACTCTCACAAGTATAATATTGAGCAAAAATTTAGAGAATTCATGCAATATACCATTTGTATAAATTTTAAATTAGTCACCAAAAGAACAATAATAATAATAATATAAAGTATATAAAGAAAATAGAGGAATGGCAAGAGGAAAAAAAGGAAAAATATTCAGGATGCTGGTCCCTTCAGGGCAGGAGGAGGAATCCAAGAAAAGATATATCTTAACCTGGGTGGTAGATACAGTAGTCTATTATGATATGTTTTATAAAGTGTATAATTATATATGTGTATGCTCAAAATGAAGTTAAAGTCATAGGTCATAAATTTTAAAAATCATAATCTAATATTCATAAATTATGAAAATGGGATATTTCTTATATACTTGTTTTTAAACTAAAGTCCATACCCCAACACATCAGTTCTGAGCTCTCAGCAAGTTCACAAAATCTTTGTAGTAAGCAAAGTCTCCCCCTCCACCCACCCATCCTCGTTGAAGAATGAATGTTTATTCTCTGGAAAAGTTGAACTTCAGGAGAGATTATGGACACAGGCAGAGAATCTTGCTGAAAGCAGGAGGATTTAACAAAAATGTGTATACTGCACCAAGAGAGTCTGACTCTGAGAACAGAGGTAACTAGGAGTTCATTGTCCCCTCATTCCCCTTGTCCTTCATCCCAACTCCTGACTGGCAGACCTGAAGATTCATTTAAAGAAAAACTGAACAGTATAAGAACACACCTTACTAACAAACCCTTTCAGGAAATAAAAAGATCACTAGATGACCCTACAAGAGTTTGCTATAGTGGCTTACTCTTAAGTATGAGGGAACAGCCAAGTATTTTCAGACCATGAGGAAATTCTCTAATATTAATAAATGAGATTTTTAGAAAAAGAAAGACACTCAAAGGAATTGAAGAATACAAAAGTACTGAGGTTGGGCAGGGGGAATGTTGATCTAAGCTTATTTTTTCATATATTTTTTTCATAAAGTAAAAGGTAAAAATAAAAGGTAGAAATATTGGAATATATATATATATATATATATACACACACACACACTGCAATATATATATGTTCCAATATTTCTACCTTGTATTTGGGGATTAAAAAAAAAGACTTTGGCATTTAAAGAGAATTTAATAAGTTTTATCATTCATTATTTTAAATCTTATTCATTCTACTGATGAAATTTATTATATGATTATATTAGGAAATTTTAATACCTTAATATACTAACAAATTTAGATTTATTTTAGATTATTTTGTATCGTTTAATACCTTTACTATCCTTCTTGTCATTCATTGATTTTCAGATTTCAAATTCATATTTGTCTATTACTAAGAATTTTGATTCCTCTTTTGTACAGGCTGTGTCTTCTTACATCATGATGATGTACTTTTTTTTTTTTGTAAATTTTCTTTAGTTTCTTAATAGTAAATAATTTTCAGGGCTTTCATTTCCTCTATGTCTCCAAGGTGCCTTTGCCTTGTAGTAATTCTTCCTAGGCCTGTTGTTTATTTTTGGCTCTATATTTGTCCTTCATATTCTCAGCAAGGCAGAGATTCAGCTAAGCTCGGCATGTTCTGTTATTCAGGTTGTTCAGATGGATTTCTGTTCCAGTAGTTTTTTCTTTTTTTTTTTCCACAGTAGGCTTGTTTCATTTCTGTGTAAGACTTGCAGCTGGACAGCATGTTGATAATCACGTGTGACCAAGTATGCCTTAATGTCCTTCTCAGGTTGGCTAACCTTTAAACACGCTTCTTCCTGACTCTTGGTTCCTGACGTCCCTTTTCTTACAGCATTTACTTTAGAAAGCTTGTAATTTTAAATCTCTTCTCTGCCCCTTGGAGAAACAATTGTTTTTAAAGGCCTCTTGCCCATTTTACAACCCAAGAATGTCTTTCTTAAGGACCTGGGAGCCATCTCTTTGAAATGTAATAATCAAGAAAGATAGCTCCCTACTTCCTGAGAGGCACCTTGCTCACAGTTGGAAAAGTACCTCCTGTCATGAAAACATGACAAAGTTTACTTTTCCTTAGAACAAGGCCAGTTTAGCAAACACAGGTGGCCTGTGATTCCACTGCCCCCACTCCCCTCATTTCTTAATATTCACCAGCCCTTTGGTGCATTGGAGTTGAGCTCAGGACTCTCTCCCTTATAGCAATAATCTGGAATAAAGCTTCGCTTGCCTGCATATCTTTGGTATGATTTTTGCTTCGACATGTGTTATGACTCAGTTGTCCTAAGCTTTCATGTAGAAAGGTTATGCTGACTTCAGAAGAGATGGTCACTAACTATACAGAGCTATGTACCTAACTAAAACAGAGCTATACACAAGAAGTATTTGAAAAAAAACAACCCCAGTAGACATGGCTCCCAGGCTTTTATTTCTTGTTTTACTTTCCTATGTTTGTTTCTTTTACTTTTGGCCTGTTTATCCTCAGGATGAAATGCAGCTCTCCACTTTTGTCTCCCTTATCATATAATCTCTGAGTAGATGCAGAAAGAAGTATTAAGTTAGTGGGAGAAGAATTCTCTAACTTCCCCCTAAAGCTTCAGCTGTACAGTAAAGAGATTAAAAAAAAAATCTCAATTTTCTTTTCTTCTTTTTATTCCTTTTTAAATTTTTAATTTCATAAAGCATCTCTAAAGAGAGGAGTTGCTGCATATGCTTAGTCTCTAGGACATTCAAACATGGGCATTAACACACATCAATTTATTCCCTGCTGTTGTAAGTACGTGGGACACTTCTTACAAATTAAGAGAACTGAAAATGCTCTTGAGAGGTCTGATTTACACTTATATTTAAATCAAAGAAAGCTGGAATATTTCAAAGAGAGAAGTAGAATTGTAGTGGTTCCTGGCTAGGAACAGGAGATCATTTCGGATACCATTATAATTATACCAGTGAGTTAATAAAGGCTTTAACTAAAGATTGGAAATGTAGCTGAATATAATAAGATAGTTTCAAGAGGCTTTTGGAGATAGATTTGGCATGAATCTGTGATTATGTTTGGTGGATGAGGAAGAAGGGGGGAATAATTATGTCTAAACTTTCTATGTTGGGTCATGGTAGATGATCATGAACAAAACAGGAGTCCGTATGTGGTACATTGGAAAGATAATTTGTTTCTAATCTTGGATCTGCCTCAACAAATTGTATGACCTTATGAAAGTCTATTAAAACCTGGAGTCTCCAATTCTTCATCCCGTTTATCTTGATATTCCTTTTCAGCAGTAAATATCTAGTGTTCTTAAGGTAAATCAATCACCTTCATATTGAATGATCTCTTTCAAATCGTTAACAGGCACTTATATCAAGCATCTGTTGTGGTTGTTATATAACACTGAGAATTAAGAGAGATACAGAGTAAAGACAGTATATGTATAAAGACAATGGAAGAATAACCTGCACAATGCATTTATAAATTAATAAAGCAATATTATTTAAATTCTAGTATTTATGTTATAAGAAGGTTAATACTATGGAAGTTTAATCATTGCAGGAAAAATTAATAAAGAAGTCATCTTCTGCATAAAAATTACCGTGTAACACACAAAAAGACCGCTTCAAAGTTGCCAATTGCAAAGAGATTATTTAAGAACTGAGATACAGAGAATAACAATGACAACATATTTTTTAAGTTTAGTGTCTGGTAAAGAGAAGGCCACGTTTTAATTCAGACATGTCCGATTCCAAAACGCATGCACTTTAATCTATATCCTTGTTAGATCTTAGCATTACATAACCTATTTTCAGTAATGAAAGATTGTTGCTTTCTTACTTGAAGCATAAAAAATACATTGGCCCTAATCTAAAAATAATGTGCAACAACTATTTCAGATGAACTAGTATATTACTTCAAGATATTGTCTTGTCGTGAAAGGTTTTGAAACAAATATTAGAAAAAAAACACCCAAAACTCCAGTTGAAATGTATAAGAACTGAGTTATGCTGCCATCTAGTGGTCATTTGGTTGCTGACATTCCTTGAGTACCAAAATAAATAAATAAAAAAATCAAGGGAATTAAAGATTTGTATTATGTGCAAAAGGTAGGCTAATAAAGCTAATAAATAGGCCAATGTAGATTTATATAGTTAATTCCATACAAGTTGAGATGAGGGTAAAAATATAAAATAATCATGAAATAAAAATATTAGTGAAAAATTTTATTATTCTAAAAATTTTTCTTCTTAAAAGCAGAAACTGCATTAGTTTACATAGAAACTTAAGTCCTTCAGTAGAGTTTCCACACATTTCATTTTATGGATTCTAGGGTTGTTTTTTTTTTTGTCTTATTACTTAAAGTACATATTCTTTATAACTTACATGTAGTCTCAGTTTAGAGAGATTATATTTTAGGGAGACATATCTTTCCACCTAAGCTGGAAGTGAGAATAAGAGATAAAGACAGTTGGATAAAGAGAGGTGATCTCAAGAATGTCACGGGCAGAGGAGGAAGCAGCATGGAAAGTGGAGAACAAAGATTTGTTCTTAAGGTCAATTGTGCTCAGTGTTTTAAGGAGCTCAATAATTGCTGGGGAAACTTTAAGAAAACATTCAATGGTAACCAAGTAGCGGAGGTCTCAAAGCATTTTACACAGTTTGGCATATTACACAAAATAAATATACAGGGTTTTAATTCCAAACAATCATATCTGGAAAAACTCTAGGAATATTAGATATTGATTCTCATTTATGTGTGTCTCTTAGATGAAGATAAAGGTCTATAGGCTTAAAGGCTTGAGAGTAAAGAGTACTAAGGACAGAGAAAAAAAGATTCTACATTCTAAAATGCATTCATTTACTTGTTCAGAGAGTTGAAATCACTTAGATAACATATGAGATGCTAAACCATGTGTTAGGTAGTGTTACATACTAAATTCTCCCAGCTCTTAAAAAATTTATAATTAAATGACAGAGAAACACACCTATAAATGATTGAATATGCTAAACGTGGAGCACATAAACAGAAGACAACTTTTTTTTTTCTCTTATCATTGTGCACACACACACTCTGCTGCATCTCTCTTCCCAATTTATTGGGGACATTTTTGGCAAATCATGACTCTCTGGTAATATGGGGGTATTAGAATAGCTTCATTGTTGGGTTTAAAAGTTTACCTCAAGATATAAACTAATCGAGGTTAAAACCTTACTATCTCATTTATTCCAGCAGTGGAGCAAAGATAAATTGAAAAATTGAGTCTGTCATCAGACAAGATAGATGTGTTTGAATAAATAAATCTTTGTACAATAAAATTCTACAAAATATATATTAAAAGGAAAACAACAGAATGGGAGAATTATGTCACCAATATTACTGTGAAGAGCTTATTTTTATTTATTTATTTATTTTTGGCTGTGTTGGGTCTTCGTTGCTGCACGCAGGCGTTCTCTAGTTGCGGCGAGCGGGGGCTACTCCATTGTGGTGCATGGGCTTCTCATTGCGGTGGCTTCTCTTGTTGCGGAGCATGGGCTCTAGGCGCACAGGCTTCAGTAGTTGTGGCACACAGGCTCAATAGTTGTGGCTCACAGACTCCAGAACACAGGCCCAGTAGTGGTGGTGCACGGGCTTAGCTGCTTCATGGCATGTGGGATCTTCCCGGACCAGGGCTCGAACCCGTGCCCCCTGCATTGGCAGGAGGATTCTTAACCACTGTGCCACCAGGAAAGTCCCTGTGAAGAGCTTATTAACAAAATTATTAAAATTGGTAGAACTGTGTAATAAACAGGTCTAGATGCTCCTCCCAGAAGCGAGCAAAGACGTGGCCAGCTGGTACTCAGGGCCGCCAGGAGCCGTGGTCTGGCCTGGAGAGAGCCTTGGACCCATAATGAGTCAGAGTCCACACATCCCAGTTACCTAATGAGCCCACATCTGTCCCTTCACATGTAAAATGCATATAATTATACCTGCTTTGCAGGATTCTTACAAGGATAAGTTAGAGGGCCTGTCACTATTGTGAGCATTCAAGAAATGGGATTATTATTATCATCAGAGGGTAAAAATGCACACCATTACTGGCAATTAAAGAAATGAAAATTATGACAATTTAAAGGTAACATGACATATCCATTGAAGTAGCAAAAAGATGTCCAAATTCAGAAAAGGACTTGAACAAGAATATTCATAGCAGATCCATCCACAATTTCTGAATCCTGGAATGAGCCCAGGTGACCATCAGTGGATAAACAAATTGTGACACATTCACACAGTGGAACATTTCCCAGCAACAAAAAGAATGACTCGCTGATACGTGCAAGAATGTGGATGAAGAGCAAAATCATCATGCAGAGTGAAAGAAGCCTTACCCAAACGATTTCCTACTGGATGATTCCATTTTTATGGAATTCTGAAACTCTAGAAAAAACTGATCTGTGGTAGAAAAAATCAAAATAGTGGTTGCTTTTGGAGGTGTGGGTCAGGGATTGACTAGGAGGGGGCATGAGGGAATTTTCTGGACTATGGGAATGTTCTGTATCATGACATGGTACAGCAATTTTTTTAAATTAAACACTTCCAGCTAATTCTACATACAGGGATTGCAAGAAAACATAAATAAAAAGAAACATTTGGAGAAGAGGGATTGGCCACCACTCTACTGAATAGACCTCTGAGGTCCAGTACAGTAGCCACAACCAAACATGTCTGCTGAGCATTAGAATGTGGCTTGTCCGATGTGATATGAGTGCAAAATACATGCTGGATTTTGTACAAAAGTAAGATATCTCTGCAATATCATTTGTAAAGATTACAGTTTGAAATATATCCATATACAGTTTGAAATATACAGTTTGAAATATAACTGACTTCATTTTAAGATTCCTGGAATGAGTGGATAAAGTTAGTATTAAGAAAAGATACAAAATGGTTTACAGGTTCAATGTAATCTCTATCAAAATGCCATTTTTTTACAGAAATAGAAGAAAACAATCTTAAAATTCATAAGAAACTACAGAAGACCCTGAATAGCCAAATCAGTTTTGAACAAGAAGAATAAAGCTGAATAAAACTTCCACGTTTCAAAATATGTTACAAAGCCACAGTAATCAAAACAGTATGGTACTAGCATAAAAGTAGACATATAAGCCAATGGAATAGGATAGAAAGACCAGAGAAAAACCCATGTATATATGGCCAACTAATCTTTGACAAGGGTGCTAAGAATACACAACAGGAAAAAGATAGTTCCTTCAATGAAAGGTGCTGGGAAAACTGGATATACACATGCAAAAGAATAAAATTGGACCCTTATCTTACAACATACACAAAATTGCCTCAAAATATATTAAATATTTAAATGTAAATCATGAAACAATGAAATTCAAGAAGAAAACTGGGAAAAAGCTTCTTGACGTTGGTCTTGGCAATGATTTCTTAGATATGACACCAAAAGCTGAGGTAACAAAAGCAAATATAGACAAAAGGGATTACATCAAACAAAAAAAGCTTCTGCACAGCAAAGAAAACAAAGCAAAAAGGTGACCTACAGAATGGAAGAAAATAGTTGTAAACTGTACACCTGATAAAGGGCTAATATCCAACATATATAAGAAACTCTTAGAACTTAGTAACAAAAAATAAATACTCTGATTTAAAAATGGGCAAGGAACTGAATAGACATTTCTCCAAAGAAGACATACAAATGGTCAACAGTTACATGAAATAATGCTCAACATCACCAATCATCAGAGAACTGCAAATCAAAACCACAATGAAATATCACCTCACACAGGTTAGGATGGCTATCATGAACACACACACACACACACACAATAACAAATGTTGGTGAGGATGTGGAGAAAAGAGAACACTTATGCACTGTTGGTGGGAATGTAAAATGGTACAGCCACTATGGAAAGCAGTACAGAAGTTCCTCAAAAAATTGAAAATAGAACTACCATATGATCCAGGAATCCCACTTTTGGGTATGTACAATGGAATTGAAATCAGGATCTCAAAGAGATATCTACACTCCCATGTTCATTGCAGGTTAGTCCCAACAGCCACATGGAAGCAAACTAAATGCCCATCAATAGATAAGTGGATAAAGAAAATGTGTTATATACATGCAATGGAGTATCACTCAGTCTTAAAAAAGAAGCTGTATGACAACAGGAAGAAACTTAAAGGACATTACACTAAGTAAAAGAAGCCATGATTCTTCCTGCATGATTCCACTTATATGAGGTATCTAAAACAGTCAGACTCAGAATAGTGATTGCCAAGGGCTGGCAGGAGGGGAAATGGGGAGTTGTAGTTCAACAGATGTAAAACGTTCCAGTTGTGTACAATAAATAAATCCTAGAGATCTACCGTACAGCACAGTGCCTACAATTAACAGTACTATATTATAAATCTAAATATTTGCTAAAAGAGTAGATCTATGTTAATAGTCTTATCACAAAATATAATAACATATAAATAAGTACAATAATAGTAATAATAGTAAAAATAAAGTGGGTAGGCAGAAACTTGGAAGGGATGGATATGTTTATTGCAAAGATAGTGGTGATGATTTCATGAATGTATAAGTTATCCCTAAATCATGACGTTGAATACATTAAATACAGAGAGCTTTTTGTGTATCAATTTATACCTCAGTAAAGTGGCTAATAAAAAGATAAAAGAAAAAAATATATATATAAGTCATTTAAAGGAAAAAAAGAAAATGTTGACTTTTGCAAAAGAAAAAGCAAGAAACAATATTTCACTCTTGAGTTATGTAAGTTTCACTATAAATGAAGTCAGCCTTCAGTACCTTAATATAATCAGAAGAAAAATGTTGTATTTAAAGTCAATTGATTTCAGAATAAAACTTCCACAAGAAGGATAAAGGCAAAGTATTATTGAATCTCAGGCAAGTCTTTATTTATAAATACAATTTCTCAAATATGTTTTCATCCAATTTGGTCACAGCTTCTGGGAAGTTATTTGGTGACATATGTCTGTGCTTGCAAAGCTACTGGAAAAGTGGAAACAGAGCTGCTTTTTCTAAAGCTGCTAAAATGATATAGACACACAGGAGAAAGGAACCAATTATTTACTTTCTCTAAAGGTTAAACTACCAATCTGGAGATAATAAAAAGTTTTGTGGGTATTGGTAACATTTTTCATCATATGTTTCCATGCATGATTTATCCTCCCTATTTTCCTTCAATAAGGTGAATTGCTTTTCTGATGAGGGGTCATTAGGTAACGCTTGCACAGGTTATAATAAAATGTCTAATGATTAGAACTAATGTGCCAGCTGAATACAGTCAATATAAGCAGACATTATTAGCTGAAAAGAGAAAATGGCTTGAATATCTAGATGCCTTTTATGTTATCTATAGCATCATGAAAATCTGCTTAAAATGCAAAACAGATCCATTTGACAGAGTTTGGTTTTAGGTTTAGACGAGAGGAAATGCCTGCCCGTTCACTTCCCAGAAGGTGTACTGGACATCAGTCAGCTCAGATCAGGGACTTGGTTGGTTTGGGGCAAGATGATAGATATTATTTGGAGATTGATTTTAGAAGGATACATTCTTCTTAAGAGAAGGGACCAAATTATATTCACCTTTCTTTTCTTCATGTATATACTTACACATCCTTTGTCATTCAGATATATTTATTTTTACATAAATTAATATAAAACGCCTGGATAACTCACTTGATACAGTAAGGGCTTTTGGAATAACTAACAATCATTATTATTCTGAGAGATTTAGCATGGAAGAAGAAGTTTGGTGTGAATTATTAGTATGATCATTTTTATTGTGAGAATTATTATACTATGTAGCTTTTTGTGGTGGGCATCTTTTTAAATTTATAACCACTTAGCCTTTGATCCTCTGACCCTATCTGGAGAATTCCTTACTTTAAAAATATTGGTAGAGGGGAAATAAATACCCTCCTTCTATAGAAACTAAAAATGCTAGCTACTCCTGATCTAACCTCTCCCCACCACTGACATTGACTCAGTAGCTTGTAAACAAGCAATTCCCTTTCTTAGCTAGTGAGGATAGTAGTAAATTATGAAAGGTGACATTTATGGAAACAGAAGTGTCCAATGCTTGAAGAAATGTTCTTCAACATACCAGTTCTGCAGAGTGGTTTTATGCATTGTCCCTGGTGATTAATTCAAAAATTGGTTCTTTGGTCTTTCCAATGATTCCTTTTTTTTTTTTTTTTGCGGTACGCGGGCCTCTCACTGTTGTGGCCTCTCCCGTTGCGGAGCACAGGCTCCGGACGCGCAGGCTCAGCGGCCATGGCTCACGGGCCCAGCCGCTCTGCGGCATGTGGGATCTTCCCGGACCGGCGCACGAACCCGTGTCCCCTGTATCGGCAGGCGGACTCTCAACCACTGCGCCACCAGGGAAGCCCCCAATGATTCTTTTAATAAAGTTATTTTCTTCCTTTTTAGATAGAGCCAGTTTCTGTTAATTGAATAAAAACCCTGATCTGTTCCATTGCATAATTCCATTTCACTGTGACTTCCCTTCCTTTGGAATTTGTAGAGAATATGACCTATATGTGTCTTTATTTCTCTATTTAATCATAAACTGCTTGATCATGGGGCTCTTATGTTATATATTCTTTGTATCATTCATAGTATTTAGCAAAATGCCATCTTTCAGATGCTTGAATGAAATTGAGGTTACATAGAAAAAGCATAGACTTGAGAAATACTCAAAATGAACACTACTCTGCTAAAATCTTACCCTGCCTAAGCCACAGTATATGCCTGGGTCACAGATTCGTCACATATAAAAACAGTCAGATAAGGTTTATGGTTCTAGAAATCTATGTCTATATTATATGTCTTAGCTTGTTCTGTTCAGTAGCTCTTGAAGTTAAGGACCCTTTAATAACTTCAGGAGCAGGTATGCCTAAAATAGATGCACAGCCCAAATTTAATTCATGTTTCTTTGTTGTTTTTCTGCCTGTAAACTGAGGATTGACTACACATGTGCCAAAATAACCTCAGCTTAGGGGAAGAGAGTTAATTAGACTGTTGTCACCTCCCTTTATTATCTGGGTCCCTCCAGATTTTCCTGAGACTGAGAAGCTCAACAATTATAGCAGCTTAGTATCCTCTGGATCTTACTTTCCTATAATTATTTATGTCTCCAATCCCCAGTTGCCACTCCCCAGCTGCTTCTTTGTTCTTCTTTCTGCTTGGGGACAAAATGGGTGACAGGCATATCCAGACTTCCCCTCTTGGTATATCAGCATCTATCACTAATGAATAGTGTCACTCTTTCTTGCTAAGCCAGCATACGTTTGGCAAATATTCAGAACAACACTCCAGGACGTCAGTACTAATCAGGGCTGGCACAGTTTGGTGCAGACACTTATATTAACTCTCTCACTACTCACTTCAATGCCTTTGGGGCTTGCTTTCTTGAACAACAGAGGCTGGGAGCCCACAAGCTGCATTTTCCAAACATCCTTTTAACTGGGGTTCAGGCATGGGAATTAGGTTCTGCTAAGCAGATGGGCCTGCATGAAATGTGGATGAGGAAATAAACAGCATGAAGTAGCTGTTGCATGTGGGTCTCCCGTGGCAGCTGTGGTAGAGTTTCCAGTTCCTACTGTAGGGGCAATGGCATGTTTTTCCATTGGAATAGCCTCATGGTATGATTGGGCATTTTTCCTGGATATGTTGTCCTTCATGTATCTCTCCCAGAAATGAAGTGCCCAGACTGAAAGGCCATCCTAACAATTCTGTTATGTGATTTCCACTAACCACTGCCTTAGTGAATAAACCAGCTAGATTAATTTCAATTGTCTGACACTAAGAACTATGACCTATACAAAGTTGAAATGTACTTTTTATCTCTGTCAATTAATAATGTGTTTGTAAGAGAACACCCAACAAACAGTGGTTTAAACATGGGGCTTATTTTGCACATGGTGCTCAAGGATGTCAACCAGAAACTATCTTCAGCATGTAATTTTCTACTGCATTGTTGTAAGATGCATCCCTATTTAGTCTGCACACCAGGTAGGAGGGAAGGGTGGATCAAAGCTTTCTTCTAACATTCTTTCATTTGAGAAACGATGTCATCCCCAGGGACTACTGTTGACATTGCAGTGGCTAGAACTGTGTGACATGCCCTCCCTAAAGCTTAGAGGCTGGTATTTCATTATCCTGTTTTTATAAGAGACAGGCAAGGAAGTGGAGATCAGAAATTGTGTTGAGGGAGACATATTACAGTGTTTGCCACACCATCATTGCTTTAGTTGCTGTTGTCACCTAAGACTCCTCTGATAAGCTCTTACCAAAGCCTCCTCACATATTTAGATGAAAGAGTTAGTTATCAACTGGATGAAATTAAACATACCAAAAGGCTCATCTGTTCAAAAGTGACTTCCCCCAAATCTTGTCATCAAATGTAAATTTTCTACTTCTGGAGTCACATATTTGGATTACGATATTTGCCAACCAGAGAACATATGCTAGACTGCCTATGTATTATTCAGTGATAGCAACTCAAAAACCCATCACCACTCATTATCTTGTTACTACAGACAAGACTATTAAATGGACAGGGATATTTTCATGCAAAACAGAGCAGAATGGAAGCTTTATGAGAAAGGTAGGCCTGGGTAGACCATAAGGCAGCATGAGCAATTGGATAACAGGGATGACAAAGTAAACTAAAGAGGAAAACAAGTACAACTAAGCTTCTCCTACACAGATCTGATGGGATTGACATCTTTCTGTTCATTTCTTCTACCTGAAATCCATAGGAGCAGCACTTCACTTCCATATAATCATACTAAGACGTAACCAGTTACCGGCTACTCCAATTATGAAGGACCAAAGTCCCACATCCTAAACCTTTTTGCTATGTCTTAATATTCTTGAGGTCTGGCTTAAGTTTATGTTCAATATTCCAATTCTATAATTCTGTGGTATTTGCTGCTTATTTAAAGATATGAATTAAAAATGTAGACCTACAGACCCCTGCATTTAATTTCTACAGAAATTTTTGTTTTGACTTCCATAAAATATTAAAATTTAGTAGAGAAATATTGATTTCAAGTTTCATTTTTTAAAAGATTTATAATTTACTAGGACCAAATTGGATGATTTGTACTTAATGTTTATTCATATAAATCAACATGTAGTCACCCTCCTCACTTAGCAATGACAAAATAAATAATAAAATTGGTATCTACCAACTTAATCATTGCTAGAACCAATTTTTAATTTGAATTTGTTTTTTTTCTTAGTCATTCATGCACAATTAATAATTCTTGAATCGCTCAATCCTAAAAAGGTTTGACAGATGTTGCACATAGAAACAGGTTTGTTTTCCAAATTGCATTTTCTGCACTACTCTTTTTCATTACTCAGAATATTTGCATAAAAATAGTATCAAATTAAACAAGTTGCCAATTTCATTTTAGTGGATCTGAAATGCTCTTGAAATTATTACAAGTCAACAAAATGTAAACTTGCTTGCTTTAGCATATACATATTGAACAGCAAACACGTCCAACTTTCTTCCCAGTGATACCTCTGTTAAATTATGCTTTATTCTACTACTCCATAAAAGAACCATAAAATATTGCTTAAAAACTACCTCAACTAACTTTTAAGTTAGTTTCTGCAAGTGCAAAACAGAAGCATTTGATTTCATGAAGCTTAAAGTGAACTTCTAGTACATTTAGGCCACTCCGTCTCTCTGAGCATCACTGTGCAAAATCATTTTCAGGTTAAGTATAAGCTTTGCAAAGAGTAGTCACCTGAAAACATAATAAGAATGTAACCAAGATTGTTTTTATAGCTTCCATTTTAAAATTTCTTCAGTCCTATAATTTTTCATTTGGTTTTCTATATAGCAGCCATTAACGCTTCAGGATTGTCTCTGAACGATGCTTATTTATTCTTGTTAATATGTTATCATTCTATTTCTTTATCCATTTTCATCCACCAAATATTCAGGCTAATGGAGACTGAAATGTGTTGGGAAGCTATTTTTCTCAATTTGCTTATGAGGTAGATTTTACTTTTGAAAGTATTACCATTTTTCCCATTTTACTATCATTCTTATTAAAATAGTTACCGATATTGTAGTAAAAATGACAGACTGCTTAACTTTAGGATTTTTAATGGAGAAATAAAAATTTAGTCACATTATATTCTCGAAGTTTCGACTTCTAAGTTCAACTTACATTTTTTCCCTCTCCATTGTCATCATCTCAGCTTTAGTCACCTAAAGCCTGGGTTTTGCAGCCTCCTTTCTGCTTCTTTTAAAACCTCCAATTTCTCTCCTCTCCAATAGGATCTGCACAAAATTTACAAAATTATCTTATTAAAAACAGTTCTATTACTCTGACTAAAATCTATAAAAACCCTTTATTTCCTGCCATATCTATTGTAAAATAATAGTTTCCGTGGTTTTTATCCACCTCTCTGTATTTTCCCTGCTAAGGTATAGGTCTGATATGGATGTGCTGGTGATTCCTTAATTTTTTAAAACTCATCTGTTATTTTTTATTTTCATTTTTCAAGGTCAGAAACATTATATCACAAAGTTATCTTGATTATGAAAATATTTTCAATTCCTTACCCTTTCATTTATTCCTTTCACAGGTATTGATTTCTCCAAGTATTTCTGACTTCAGGTAACAAACACTGCTTTTCTACTTTTTTCAGATTTATTAAGATATAATTGACAAATAACATTGTATAAGTTCAAGGTGCACAATGTGATGATGATACATGTATATATTGTGAATGTTTACCACAGTGAGGTTAGTTAACACATCCTTAACCTCACGTAATTACCATTTTGTGTTGTTGTCCTCATGGTGAGAACATTAAAGTTTTATTCTCATAGCAACTTTCAAGTATACAGGGTTGTTAACTAAAGCCACCATGCTGAACCTTAGATCCTGAAACTTACTCATCTTATAATGGAAAGTTTGTAAACTTTGACCAACATCTCCCCATTCTGCCCCACCTTCAGTCCCTGGCAACCACCATTCTAACTTCATGTCCATGAGTTCAATGTTTTTAGATTCCACATATATGTGAGATCACACAGGATTTGGCTTTCTCTATTTGACTTAATTCACTGAACATAATGCCCTCAAGACCATCTGTGTTGTCACAAATAGCAGATTTACTTCTTTGTTATGGCTGAATAATGATAATAATAATAATAAGAAGGATGAATTTAGGTAGATAGATAGATAGATGTCACATTTTCTTTCATCCTTTGACAGACACTTAAGTTGTTTCCATGTCTTGGCTATTGTGAATAATGCTGCAATGAACATTGGAGTGCAGATATCTCTTTGAGATAGTGATTTCATTTCCTTTGACTACATACTTAGAAGTAGGATTACTGGATCATATGGTAGTTCTAGTCTTAGTTTTTTGAGGAACCTCCATACTGTTTTCCATAGTGGCTGCCCCAGTTCACATTCCCACCAACAGTGCACGAGGGTTCCCTTTTCTCCACATCCTCACCAACACTGGTTATTTGTTGTCGTTTTGATAATTGCCATTTAACAGGTGTGAGGTGATACTTCATCGTGGTTTTGATTTGTGTTTCCCTGATGATTAGTGATGTTGAACATCTTTTCAAGTACTTCTTGGCCATTTATATGTTTTCTTTGAAGAAATGTATATTCAGGTCTTCTGACAATTTTTAAATCAAATTGTTCGCATTTTTGCTGTTGAGTTGTAAGAGTTTCGTTTATATTTTGGATATTAACTCTTTATCAGACACATGGTTTGCAAAAATTTTCTCCCATTCCACTGGTTGCCTTTTCATTTTGTTGATTTCTTTGTGTGTGTGTGTGTGTGTGTGTGTGCAAAAACTTGTTATTTTGATGTAGTCTCACTTGTTGAATTTTGCTTTTGTTGCTTTTGCTTTTGTTGATATAGTCAAAACATCATTGCCAAGACAAATGTCGAGGAGCTTTTTTCAATGTTTGCTTCCAGGAGTTTTACAGGTTCAAGTCTTACATTTAAGTCTTTAATCCATTTGGAGTTAATTTTTATGAATGCTGTAAGATAAGGGTCCAGTTTCATTCTTTTGATGTGAATATCCAATTTTTCTAACACCATTATTGAAGCGGCTGTCCTCTCCCTACTGAGTATTCTTGGCTCCTTGTCAAATATTAGGTGAACATATATGTGAGGATTTATTTTGGGACTCTCAGTCCTGTTCCATTGGTTTATGTGTCCGGGAGCATATTTTGACCCTGGATATGGTGGTACAGGTGCGTGTGGCAGCTCTTAGTCCAGGTGTCAAGATGTCAGCTCACAGCACTAGGATCCACAGCATTGACATGCATGGTCCTTTGTGAGCACTGTGAGTCGCCCCACAGTGGCTACTATGGCTGTTGGACTCTCAGCAGCACCTCATAATCTAGCAGCTACAGACCAGAGCAGGCAGGGGTAGTGGCCAGAACCAGTGCTATGCACATATTTGGCTGCAGAGCCAGCTCCAGATGCCTTTGTAGTGGCAGAGGCCTGTAGCAGGCAAACACGAAGTAGTGGGGGTCAAGGTCAACTGCAGGTGTTCTTAAAGGTCCATCAATGGATGAATGGATAAAGAAAATTTGAGATATATATACATAAATTCTGCCATAATTTTATTATTATGAGTATTATTCAGTCATTTTGGTGTACAATGTAATGTCAGAATACAGAAAAACATCATCCTAATCTTTGATATTTCAATATGCCATATGCTTTATTTACAAGAATACAATGTTACATTAAGAGTGTGAACTCTGGAGCCTGACAAGTTATGATAAAATCCTTTATCTGTTATTTATTAGTAGTAGTATCACCCTGGGCAGGTGACCTCATCCCTTGGTATTTCAGTCCTCTCAACAGTAAAACGGGGTCAGCAACATTGCCTACTTAAAGTGTTGTATCAGATACATGCAAAGCCTATAGAACAGTGACTTGTATACATATGTGCTATACAAAAGGTAAGCTATTACTATTTTTATTATCATCATCATCATCATCAGTGGGTATATATTTTCTTGTCTTGTGTGATGACTCCATAGCATTTGAAAAGAACGATTCAGTACTTCCTTCCCCTGCCTTGGTGATTAAGGAAGCACATGTTTTTGTGAAGGCCGCTGAGCCATCGCAGAGGGAGAGCTGCTACAGAGTATCTCCTGGACCTGTGGTGTACTGTGTGCATGAAAAATAAACGTGTTCTTTTATGTTACTAAGATCTGGAAGTTGATCTTACTATATCATAACTTGGCGTTTCTGACTAATAAATGTTGGCAAGTCAATATACCTTGTTAAAAATTGGCTACAGTCTTCACCAATTTCTAGTTATGTGGTCTTGGAAACTTCTCCATTGCCTCAATTTTGATCTATAGAAAATAAGTGAGACTATTATTTATTGTAAAGGATTATTGTGAGAGTAAAGAAATATAAACTTTATAAATTGCCTCACATGTATTAACCCCTCAGTAATTAGTATTACTATTTTAAAATTTGTAATTAAAAAACCCCAAATATATTAGGGGAACTTTTGATAACTGGTTAATATTGAGAGTCTAGCTAAAACTTTTTTAGACATACTGTCTTATCTGTAGCTGGTGGGAGTTGGTGGGGCTGTAAAGTGGAATAGTTTCTATGGAGGAAAATTAGACAATATTTTTTCAGAATTAAAAATGATCATACCTGCTAACCCAGCATTTCCACTTGTGGGTATTTGTTCTCCACGTAAACACAAATATGTATGAAAATGCCTATGTACATAGATATTCATTGAAATATTGTTTGTGATAGCAAAAGAAGGAAAAATAAACCTAACTAGTTAGCAATAAGGAATTGGTTAAGTAAAGAATAATAAATTCATACTCTGAAATAATATCAGGCAATTTTTAAAATGAAGTGATCCATAATATGGAAAGATCTCTAAGATATACTGTTGGGTAAAAAGTGTAAGATGTGGAGAAGGTTTAATGTGTTTCTACTCATGTAAACAGAAGATGTATATGCATAGAATGTCTAGGGAGAACGGAAGGATGAACAAACAACTGGTAACACTATCTTTGGGAAAAGGAGTTATGTTTTGGGAGAAATAGTTGAATGAAAGATGTATTTTTCATTGTATTTTTTAAATAGTTTTTTTTCACTTTTACAATGCAAATAATATAAAGTAGACAAAAGGAAAGATGATGCACCAGGCATACTTTTGTCATTATACTGTCACTAAAGGGTTGTTTATGGGTAAATGAATTGAGTGACATTGAAATGAGTTTTTTTGATACACTCGAGTGTTACTTTTATATACAGAAAAAGCAATTTAGAAAAATTATTTTTAAGACTAAATATTAAAATTAAAATATATTTCCCTCCTGCTTTAAGCTTATTTTACAAATTTTTAATTCTATTCATAAGTTTATCAGATTTTGATAATTATTTCTAAGGAGGATTTAAATAATGTGTACTCCTGTTTCTAAATTTAATCATGCATCCTCGAACTTTAAGCAGTCTTCTATTATTATATTAGATTTCTTTTTCAAATACTTGTTGTCTATGATAAAAATATTTCTAAGTATTTAAAACATTCTTATAAGTCTAATAGATTAAACTTATATCACTATTTAAAAATTAGTAAGGCTTCAGCTTAGACACTAATCTAAATCAATTACTCAATTATACATTTTTAAATTGTCTTTTAAAAGACTGTCACTCTAATAGCCAAACTGTCTTAAACAATATAAGGCAAGAATGCTAATGATTGTATGAGATAGAATCTTGAGTAAGGTGGGTATTGATTTTACACGTGCAGAGCAGTTAAGAAACTTGACTAAGTTAATATAACTAAATAATAGCAAAATAGGATCGAGGTTTGTCTGATTCCAATTTCCTATAACCTTCACACTATGTTACCTGCTTTACCACATGCTAGAGACTAGCAAAAAAGAATTTTATTAACTCATGTATTTAAAAGTTCAAGAAGTAGGGCTGGCTTCTAGTGTAGTTGGATATTGGGGCTCAAAAGATAACTTCATTATCCAGTTTTACCCTCATACTCTTGCAGCTTTGCTTTTTCGTGTGTTAGCTCCATTTTTAGCTGCAGAAACAAGTCTTATATTTACCTACCATCTAATCAAATGTTGGTATTTCATTTTTCTGAAATTCTCCAGCAAAGACCTTATCATATCCTATTTCTCCATTTTTACAATAGCTGCATCCCTGAAATATAACAACTAGCCAGGGAAATAAGATATACTGATTCCCTTAGCTAAAGCAAGACCAACCTTAATGTGAGGTTCTATTTTAACAAATCATGTGGATCAAGAGTGACAAATAGGTGAGGCAAATGTGAGGAGAAAATCTGTTATTGTTAAAGGAAATTCTGAAGTGAATCCTGCCCTTTCTGCATCTACTAGGCTTGTTATTTGAAGACTTTAGAATTCCAGAATCACCTATTAAAGTTGAAATGTCTACTTTTAACTTAATTAACCAATACCTTTAGTGTGATCTGGGGAAAGGAGGGGAGAGTGGCCTATATTTTGGCAACACAAGCTTTCCAGAGTAAATGGCCGCTGATTGGCAGATAGCCGGTATGAAGAATCATAGTGAGAATTGTACCAAGAGTAGATAGAGAGTATTGGACAAAAGATGCAATAAAAAGTGACACTTCCCTTAGCGGTTATCAGAGCCCCAGTTAAGCTGCTAGGTATTTGTTCAAGGCTAGGAGACTTAGACACTAATAAGAGGAAGTTGTTACACCAGTGTAAGAGGAATTGAACCATGTGGCATGTTGTTAAGATAGACAGTAAGGGCAGGGTTCTTAGTACCAGAATTCTATGAGGCAATGACTAAGACTTGGCTGGACACCAATACAGGAGTCACGGCTAGAGTAGTGAGAGCAGATTTCATAACAGGCAAGAACATTTGCTTTTAATTTAAGTTTCTTCTGCCTAAGGTCAGAATTAGTTCTGATAAAAATGGCTCCTGGAAACTGGCCTCAGACTTGAAAAAATAAACTTTGGAGAAGTGGGACCTGAAAGCTTCCAATCAAGGCACCATGTGTCCTCAGGATTCTTCTCTAGGTCCCTTCTTTTAGAACACAGCTTGCCTTCATTTTCCCAAATATTATGTCTTATATTTTTTGTCCTGGGGATTTTTTCCAGCTTTATTGAAATAAAATTGGCAAAAAAAAATAATAGTAACATTGTATAAGTTTAAGATGTATAATATGATTACTTGATATATTGTGAAATGATAAGGTTAGTTGACACATCCATCACTTGATATAGTTACAATTTTTGTGTGTGTGGTGAGAATATTTGATTTACTCTCTTAGCAAATGTCAAGTATACAATACAGTATTGTTAATGATAGTTACCATGATGTACATTAAAGCCTCAGAACTTATTCATCTTACACCTGAAAGTTTGTACTTTTTGACCAACATCGCCCCATTTCTCTCACCCCTGGCCCCTGGCAACCACTAACGTACTCTCTGTTTCTGTGATTTCGGCTTTTTTAGGTTCCACATATGTGAGATCATACAATATTGGTCTTGTTCTGTCTGACTTATTTCACTTAACCTAATGCCCTGAAGAAGATTCATCCATGCTGTCACAAATGGCAGGATTTCCTTCTTTTTCATGACTGAATAATATTCCATTAGATATATTTAATATATATAAATATTTTTGCACATATTTATTTATAGCTAGTAAGATCATCTTCTGTTAAATAATAAGGCACCATTCATATATACATATATGATGTGCACACAAAGAAGCAAAGGGAGGGACTTCCGTGGTGATGCAGTGGTTAAGATTCCAAGTTCCCAATGCAGGAAGCCCTAGTTCGATCCTTAGTCAGGGAACTAGATCCCACATGCGTGCCATAACTAAAGAGCCAGCACTAAGGAACCCGCGAGCTGTAACTAAGGAGACTGCCTGACACAACTAAGACCCAGTGCAACCAAATAAATAAATAAGTGAAATATTCAAAAAACCCAAAAACTAAGTAGCTGTAGAATTCACAAATTTTGCTCTTAAGAAACAGATTGTGACTTTCAATAATAAATATTTATTTAAGGAAAAGAGAAGCAAAGGGAGCTGAAGTGTACATTAGTATCTGGTAAGGGAGTTTATGTGGCAGCAACTTTACTAGAAAACTAGACTATACATGTTATTTTAGATGGAACTTTTTGTCTGTGATCTTTGGTAGAAAAAAGTCTCTTTAGGTTTCTTCACTATAAAAATGTTGCATTAGTTTAAAAAATAATATTCATATGTATTTTCTTTATCCATTCATTTGTCACTAGACAGGTTGTTTCCATGTCTTGGCTATTGTGAATAATGCTGCAATGAACTTGGGGGTGTATATATCTTTTCTAGTTAGTGT
This sequence comes from Globicephala melas, assembly GCF_963455315.2. Classification (NCBI taxonomy): domain Eukaryota; kingdom Metazoa; phylum Chordata; class Mammalia; order Artiodactyla; family Delphinidae; genus Globicephala; species Globicephala melas. The sequence continues at coordinate 43,031,600 of NC_083323.1, forward strand.
TTTTTTTTTGTTTTCTTTGAGTAAATACCTGCAAGTGGAATTGCTGGATCACATGCTAGTTCTATTTTTAATTTTTTTTAGAAACTGCCATACTGTTTTCCATAGTGGCTGAACCAATTTAAATTCTAACAGTGCACAAGGGTTCCTTTTTCTCCACATCCTTGCCAACACATGTTATCTCTTGTTTTTTTGATAATAGCCATTCTGACAGGTATGAGGTGGTATCCCAATGTGATTTTGATTTGCACTTCCCTGATGATTAATGATGTTAAGTATCTTTCATGTATTTCTTGGCCAGTTGTAAATCTTCTTTGGAAAAATGTCTATTCAAGTCCTTTGCCTGTCCTAAGGATTTAAATAATCAATTGAATGTATAGGTTTGTGTTAATGTGCTTTTGTGCAACTTACCTTTTTTAGGGATTAGTTTAGGCAACCATAGATCAAGGGAATAACACTGGTGTTAAGTAGTTAATTATCAGGATGTTAGAAACATTGATATATAACCTAAATACAAGGAAATCCTTGGTCATACACAAATTAGTTTAAAAGCAATTTAGATACCTATCCATTGCTGAAGGTAATGAGGCTAACTGTATTCTTTCTTTAAAAAAATTCTTGGTCAAATTTGCAGATAGAGCCTGGAGCATCTTATCATAGCAGAAAATGAGGAAATGACATAAGGGGGGAAAAAACCCACAATGATAGTGACAAGATATATCAAAGGGTCACAGGAGCTAACTGAAAGAGCTCCTGATGGGCAAACTTGGAATAATTCAGATAACAAAGTAAAGAATACAGACATGAGACAAAGACGCAACTAGGTATAATGGAAAGAGTATTAGATTTGTAACTGGGCAGTACAGTTCTTGTCTTAAATGTGCCATTTCATAGAGCATAACTTCTTTACCTCTCAAAGACTAACTTTCGTAGATGATTCACTTTAGAAGAGACCTTTTCCCATTGCTCTAGCTTCCATAAAATGGGTCTTTTTCCCTGAACACTCCTAGCCTCTTATCCTGTCCTTACTTCTTGTGGCAATGGAATGAGTTTCCTTGATGGTAGGTGAGAGTCATTAATTTATGATTCTTGATTGAATGGGGATAACCTAGAAATGGTTCTAAATGGGAGGTATTTGTTGTTCTATCCTTTCTTTTCTACTCTGGACCAACGTGAAACAGCTGAACAATGGCTGAAGCATTTGCTGTTTGGGCAACATGTTCTCTTGGGATTCAGTATTTTTCTATCTTCTTTACTGAGACTTTGTTTAAAGAGATCACCAGCACACTATATATAAACTTAAGATTCTGCCTTCTAATTTCTGAGAAAATTAGTTCTTCCAGTTTTATAAACTCTCTAGAAGAGTGGAGTGTGTGATTTGATTGTTCTACAACCAGCTAGGAAGTGAGTAGTCCCATTTGGGCTTCACACTATGTCTTCCATACTAGTTTTTATCAAACATATAGGAGATGTTTTGATTTACCTTCTGCCTTTGACTTAGTGCTCAATTGGTTCCAAACTTAGATGGGAAAAGGGAGGTGTTATTTGCTGAGACTCTCAAACCAACCTCAGCATTTCATAAAACCAAATAAAATAATTTATGCTCTGGTAGCTTGAAAATAATAAATCATCATATAAATGTAACTTGTTATCATAGTAAAATGGAAGCTTTTGAAACTAACAGCCGTAAGTGTTGTACTTCTATGTAAAAAATATTGTTACAACTTCTGTTACTACCCAAAATAATAATGAAATTCTCAGCTTGTTTAAAGTTCGTGGCAATCTTGCTTAGCTTTATAGGGTGGACTCTTACACATGCCTAATTGCCAATTATTTCCCTCTCTTTTTTTACACGTTCAATATAAAAACCATGCTTTTAATTAACTTCTGCTCAGTAAATAGGTATTAAGATGCACACTTTGTGCTTCAGAACCACAGTTAAAGCTGTAGGGTTAGTTTTTGCAACGTTATTCTAATTAAAATACTTTTAGCTGTATTTGGCATGCATTAAAATGTCAAGTAATTGACAGCCCGTAAGTGAAAAATTGATCCAATTATCAAGCCAGCTAGAAATTTTTTTCTTTTTTCAACTGCAAAGATTTATTATGGCCATTAGAATTACAGATGTTTATATGTTTGCTTTTAGTAATTGGAATTCATTTAACTTTGCCATGCCCTCGGTGTTGTTTCTGCTCTTCAGTGGGATATACGATTCTTCAATCTTTGAAGTGCACATTTAGAGAAAGCCTCCCAATTCTCTCTTCACATGGAGGAGATAATCATGCTTTCACTGGAGTTTAGGGAATAGATTTTTCTTTTCATGTCTCCAGATGGTCCTTTTAGTAATGAATCACAGAGGAACATAGTTTATCCTAAGATATGGCTTCTCTACAACATCTTATTTTTTAAATTAATGATATAAATCTTTAACAAATTACTTAATTTAAGATATGCAAATAGAGTAAAACAAAAGAAAATATAATAAATGTTAACTTCTAATTGCAACTATTTGGTTAGTCTCTCCTGCAAAGTAATAAAAATATTTAATCCTCTCAATAAAAGCCAGCCCCAAACCCTCCAAAATATCAGTTCTATATAGGCTTGAAAGGTGTTTAATTTAGAATGATTATTAATAAAGCAGAAAAGAAAAAGATGGGGAGGATTAATATTTATTCAGTTAGTTATATTGAGTTATTGGACTAGTACTGTGGGGAAGCAATACATATTATTTTTTAAGAATCTTCATCAGTAAATATTAGCCAACTAGGAAAAACGTCACTGCAGAGTATAGGTTGTAGGTATTAAATTTGTTTGTACCTGGATCTAATAACTGTAACTGGAATAAATATCAAACTGATTCATTTGTTATGGATGCCATAGACATATTATTCCACCGAGGGCATTTTAATAGATATATCTAAATCCTAAACAAGCCTTCCCTTACCCAAGACTTCATAATAACATGTGTCTCTTTAAAGTAAATGCAAAGTTCCCAGCTTAGTACTCAGTGTCTTTTATCACTAGACCCTGGTACCTCCACTAATTTCGCCATATTCCTGGAAATCCTGATCTAGGCCACCCAGCAACATCCAACACATCTTGATCAATAATCCCACTTCTTTGCTTTTTCCTTTCTTATTTTCTTATTTCCCAGTAGTCTTCACTCTACCTATACAAAAGTTCCAGGAAGACCAGGCTAAAACTTACTTTCACCAAGACCATACCTTCATGAACCTATCCCAGAAATAAAATTCTTCTAATTCTAAATTCTGCAGTAGTCTTACAGTTTGTGCTTCACTATAAGAAAGGTATTTAGAGTCAGTTCTCATTTCATGGTAGTTACGTTCTGTAAAGTCACTGCAAATACGAATCATTGCTTCTTGGTGAAATAAAGGTGAATAAAGAGAGGTCTGGAAGCCTCTTGTCATTACAGTTTTCTTAACTGATCAATAGGTAATCTTGTTTTATGTGTGCTTCTATTTCAAGACATCTTATTTAATATACATTGTTGATTCATTAACATTGAGCTCCTGGAAAACAACACTATACCTCATGAGTGAATAAAGCATCTAACACCTATTTTTCATAAGGCACATCACAGCCTTCTTGGACTTAAGAACACTGGATAACACTTCAGCATTAGGCTTGGGGGTCATTTTAAACAGCAAAATCGCCAAGAAAAAGCACAAAAGTGTGAAAAATGTGGCGCTAAATAGAGCATGAAAAGAACACATTTTACAGTATGAAAGCTGAAATAAGATTTCAGGGAGAAACCTTATTTGACCTCAGCTGAGACCATGTGCATGGGGCAACTCAATTTTTTGCTACACTGAGCATGTGCATGTCCATGAATGGAATGACTGTGAAAACCCTGGAGTATTGATTTTAGGGTTGCAAATAAATTTAAATCGGTGAATTCATAATAATGGAATCATGGAATTCATAAATAATGAGGATCAACTGCATATTTCTTTACACCATCTTTTTTATTTTTTTTTTTGGTACGCGGGCCTCTCACTGCCGTGGCCTCTCCCGTTGCGGAGCACAGGCTCCGGACGCGCCGGCTCAGCGGCCATGGCTCACGGGCCCAGCCGCTCCGTGGCATGTGGGATCTTCCCGGACCGGGGCACGAACTCGTGTCCCCTGCATCGGCAGGCGGACTCTCAACCACTGCGGCACCAGAGAAGCCCTCTTACACCATCTTGTCTTCAGAATTACATCCTCCCCCCAATTCTGATGATCCATTGTAATACATTTAATGACACTTGCTGAATGTGAAAATAAATGTTACTTTGACACAAATAGTATCATACATGGGATACTGCTATACAAATTAATTTGATTATGTAATCTCTGTCCTTACCTGGAAACATGGATTTAAAGTGCTCTGAGCAGTTTTTTTAAGAACTTTAAAAAGTAAATATAGGGGCTTCCCTGGTGGCGCAGTGGTTGAGAGTCCGCCTGCCGATGCAGGGGACACGGGTTCGTGCCCCTGTCCGGGAAGATCCCACATGCCGCGAAGCGGCTGGGCCCGTGAGTCATGGTCGCTGAGCCTGCGCGTCCGGAGCCTGCGCTCCGCAACGGGAGAGGCCACAACAGTGAGAGGCCCGCGTACCGCAAAATAATAATAATAATAATTTATTATGCCACATTCAAATTTGGCAAAAATAAATAAAACAAAATGCTCTCTTGTATCCTGTTTCATTAATTCACCTATTTAGATTGTTCACCAAGAGGATTCATTGCTTCCCTTAGGTAATTAATATATAGTACAATCTAAGGACCCTAGTAGAATATCCCCCAACCTCCTGTATTATGCTGATATTAGCAATAGCTGGTTTGTTTTATAACAGGTATAAAAATGAAGCTGATTGCTTTTTAATTTCTTCTCTGTCCATTGGGAGGAGCCATTGCCCTTTAGGAATAGAAGAAAGTGCGGTTACATAGAAAGTTGTCTCTTTGTTTTTTATTTTCATCTGGTAACTGACCTTTGTGGCTCTGGATCAAATTTTACTCTAGGAAACATGGGTGTTTTAGTAATGTCTGTATTATTACTAACTCTATTCATAATAAACAACTCCACAAAGCAGGTCCTTTTCAGTGGAGGGTGCCTAACACAATGCATGCACAATTTAACAACTTTAGAAATAAAAGAGCTACGTTGATTTTAATGGGTTTGGCTTTGTTTTTTGTTTGTTCGCTTGTTTTGTTTTGTTTTGTTTTAAAGAATAACAGAAAAAAGAAAAAAAAAAGAATAACAGAGTAAAATGTGTACTGGAAAACTGTACAACAAATTGGTCTTTAAGCTTTATGTAACTTTTTCAGCTTTCAGATACTTCTTCACCTCTAAATATTTAAGCATTAAATATGTTCTTCTCTAGAAGAATTTTTTTTAAAAAACCTTTAAATATTTGCTTAGTTGCAAGGATTAAACTGCAAATACGAATTATCTGAGAATCAATCATATACTTAATGATTGTGCAAAATGTGAAAATACTAAATTTAGTTTGATGTACTGAAATACTATACAATTAGAAATTGAGCATTGTATTTGATATGCTTGCTTAGGAATTGATCTTTTGATCTTTTTCTCGAAAACTATTTATTAATTGGAAAACATGATGCAAAGGAGTAGGCAGTGGAGCTTAAAGCATGGACACTGAACAGAGCCAATACACAATACATTTTTTTAAATGAATTCAGCTTACAAACATCAAAATACTAAGACCCAAGTTCTTTCAGGAATTTAAAGGCAGAATAATTTATTAGGGATAAATATATACATTTGGGAATCAACAACACAGAAATCATATTGAAAGTCACTCAATTGAATGAGACCTCTAGTGAGAGCATTTAGATAAAGCACATGACAAGAAGACAGTCAATGATTGAAGCTTGGGACAGGCAAGGCTTAGAGGCTGAGCAGAGGCTGTGAAGGCGTGACCACTGAGAGAAGAAAACCAGGAATATGTGGTTTCCCAGAAGACAAGGTAATAGAGTATCTGATGAAGGATTTGATGGAAAGTAATATAAAAATCACAGTCCTGGTTTCTGGACTGGCATGGAAGGACCTTGGAAATCATCACTCCCATCCTCAAGACAAGAAAAAAGCTGATTGAAGTGAAAGTCTACAATTTTTCTTAGATCCAGAGAACGGAGGTCATAGGGCAAACAGCTGCTCTAAAATTGTAGACAGACAAGTGAATACCTAAACAGAAACCCTGGGGCATAAACCACTTCTAGAGCCAGTACTCGGGTAATAAAACAAACTGTAATTGACAATATTCAGGACTTTCCTGGTGGTGCAGTTGTTGAGAGTCCGCCTGCCGATGCAGGGGACACGGGTTCGTGCCGCGGTCCGGGAAGATGCCACATGCCGCAGAGCGGCTGGGCCCGTGAGCCATGGCCGCTGAGCCTGCGCGTCCAGAGCCTGTGCTCCGCAACGGGAGAGGCCACAACAGTGAAAAACTGTTTATAGCAATTCATGCCTTTACATCAGAATACTTTTTATTAATCGAAGTGTTCAAATTCATCATTTTTGTTTTGTACTTCATTATTTTTATTGGTCCTTTTCAGTTCCTAATAATAAATTTTAAAATAACAAAAAAAAATCCTTTACAAATGTCCAAACAAGGAGTCTGCAACTTCTCATTATTGTCTTGAAACTTTCAAAATAGTCTTTACAAATGGCAGTTGAAATTGAGTATTACCAACTCTTAACATGAGCCTAAAAATGTCTCTGGTCACTTCAATGCCAACTTCCTGAGAGAGGAACTCAGGGTGGGAAGATGTAATGGTCTTAACCAATTGCAGTTAAAAGATCCTACTTTTGCAAGTTTTACAATAATACTTGGTCATATGAATACATTGTTAGGAATCTTCCCATTGTCTTAGACAGTAACTGTTCAAGTAAGGAGCACAGTTCAGTTTTAAATTTACTTTCACTCAAGAGTGTTTAATTCACCCAATTCTGTCACCATTTCATTGTTTTTCCCATAGATTGTTTGTAGGTTCATAAAGCCTAGGTAAAATCTTTCTACGTGCTTACTTTAGAAGAACGTTATAGGAAAGAACTACCAGATCTAGCTCCATCTATTTCTCCCCCACCCCACCCCCAAGGAACTTTCCTATACAGTTAGAAATGAAAACTTTTCAGTGGTTACAGGCTCTACTTCTATAGTTTAGGTGAAAGGTGATAACTGAAGGACAGAAAATTAGCTCTACTAACACTTACTGAACTCATATAGAAATCAGCTTTATCATATGAAAGAATTATATCGTTGATGTTGAAGTAGCTGTTTGGAAACTAATGTCTCTAATAGCCATTTATGATCCACCTGGTCCTGTTTCTCTGTCTCTTTTTGCTCTCGCTCTCTCTTATTACATTATCTATCTTTCCATCTCTCTCTCTAATATCTAAAATAGTTGGATTATTACTAAGGACTTTTTGAAGATGACAAATAATTATAGGAGGAGAGAACTCAATACATATATGCAGCTTATTATAAAAGTCTCTACAAGAAACTATTAAGAATGCAATTCTGATGTTATCCTTCAGTCCTTAACTAAAGGTTTAGTGTCAACTCTCAATGCAATGCTGGCACTCAATATGAACCTGAAATGTTGATGATAAATAATTTCAATTCAAACCCTCAAGTTCTTTGCTTTAACAAGGAATCGAAGCCATTCTCATCTATCTCCTTATAATTCTTGAAAAAGAGGTGTAGCCTTTTCTGTTCACATATATATTAAAAAATTGAAGACAAAAACAAATAGCTCACCATATTGAGCTCAATTTAGGTGTATAAACCAAACTAAAAATCTATGTAGCTCAGCAAAACCAAGAGGCATTGACGTTTGAACATTTTTATATAAAAAACTACCTCCTCTCTCTGGCCACCATTTCTAATTGGTTACTGATTGTTAATGATGATTTTTTTAAAAAATAACACCTCTTCCATTTGCCTAGCCCCAAATATATTTCTCTGAAAGTTATCTGTATTTTTTCACAAAGATGTCTTTTTTTCCTATTTTAAATCTCTATTCCTTTGTATCCATTGTTTAAACTCCTGCCAAATTAATCTACCTAGACAATTACTTATGATATCACTTTACAGGTAAAATATGTTCAGTCATTTTCCATTTTCTATGAAGTAAATGCTAATTTCGTGATGCTGGAATTTTAGACTTTAACCTGTAATTATCATCAGATATGCTAATTTGTCCCTTGGTCAAAACATGTATGTCTAACGTTGATTTAGAAGACATCTATTTTGGTCTATCCCAAAATAATTCGCACATTTTTTTATAGCCAGACCCCAACTTTTATTTGGAGAGTAGCCACCTCTTCACTTCCCCACGGTATTTTACATATATGTGTCATGTATCACTTTTTGCATTCTACCATGCATTATGATTATTTTTCTGCCAGCTGTAGCACAGTGAAAATAGCACTTTTTGTGGTATTTGGCGAATTAAGGTGGAACAGCTTATTCCCACTGTTTATTGTGCAACCCTGGATAAGATGCTATATTTCTCTGAACTTCAGTTTTTATGGTGATTAAGTGAACATGAGAAAATATTTAGTTCTAGAACTATAATAGAAATACTTCAGCAACATATGTACAAAATTTTTTATTCAATAATTGAATAACTATTTACTAAGTATTTATTATGTACAAAGCACTGAGCTAAGAACGGCATTGTAACTAACACATAATATGTTCTGTTCAATCAAAGTTTGTAAAAGAGCACTCATTATGTTCCTAGTTAGAATGAAAGCCTGGAAGAAAGGGTTCATAATTTATTTTATTCATCAAAACACTTATTACATTGCTCTTATCATATTCAATGATGTTTTTAATAAAACTTCAGGAGGAAATTAGAAATGAAATATTTAGAGTCAGCAAAGTTGCCATCTGGTTAACTGTACAGAAAGAAAGACAAGTACCAGATTTCCTTCTGTACTGTTTGCTTTAAAGAATTATTGATATGTAAGTATCACTAATAAAGAAAACAAATCTTTAGGGAATGGCTGTACACAGTGCCAAAATATCTTTAAGAAGTTGTCATTTTGCTCATGTAGCTGTCGTTTAGAAGAACTGAGTTTAATAGAAGAGTATATTATTTCAACAAATTTCATCAGTAGTATTTTCTTTCTGGGTCATGTTCCAATATGGCAACTGTATCATGTTCCAGTATGGCAACTTTAAATCTTATATCAATGTAACATTTCCCTAAGCACTAGAGCTTTAAAAAAACATATTCATTATACTTCTCATTTCTCTACCATTAAAAATGCTCACGGCAATAATTGTCAACAGCTCTGTGTTTGTCACAAAAAAAAAAGCCTCGGAAGCGACTTTCATTCTCTGGAATCATTGCAAATAGACTTGGGGGGCGGGCAGGGAAGCACAGTTCTTGTAAATATAGAATGGTGTGTATTTGCAGAGCATTTTTGTAATGGATATGGTCATTTCCAAAGTATGAGGGTACTTTAGAGATAATAGATTATCTTTTTTCCAAAAGGTATGCTTTTAATCTTTTAGATATCTGGTACCCTAAGGGACAACCTTTTTAACATTTGCATTACTTATTTTACTGAATTACTTTAAAACAGGTACTTCAAAGTGTATTTTAATTATTAATATTTTTATTTCCCTTATTAACATTTTATTGAGAACAGATATTTACTATCTCTATGAAGGTATTTTTTCATAAAAGTACTACCGTAAATTCAATGTCATTATTTAAACAAATAGACTTGTATCTTTATAAGTTTACATATATAAACCATAGCATGTTTAAAGCAATATGTCTATATATATACACATATATATTGTGATATATATACAATATACTATATAATAACATCTATAACACATAGTGTATATATAGTATATATTATATATATGCACCACTACATTTGTATCACAATGTATATGTATATATATATGGAAAAATGTATATATGTATATGTCTCACACACACACACACACACACACACACACACACACACACACACACACACACAGAGGTTGTATTCCTGGCATTCTCTTCCCTGAGAAACACAGTTCTGATCCTATAAAACTTAAAATCAATGAAAAACGTTTCTCAAATACTTTTCATGTGTTCTGTGGCCAAGCATATCAGCATGATTGAGAGTTAGATTCACCTGTAGGCTTAAATTGGGTAACATTTGTAAGACAGTTTCAGAAGTTCTCCAGATAAAGACATTTGAAAAGGTCATGGTGTGTTTAATGTACTCTATTGCAGAAGTCAAGACCACACTACTGATTTAAAATGAAATTTGGCTAACAGCTCCCTTTACAGCTACTCTCAACAACCCAAATTCGTTAAGATTTAGGCAGACTTTAAATATCTAGGTAGCTTTAAAGGAATAGAGCTCATGATACCAAATACTATTAGCTAATTGAAAGCAACTGTCTGGAAAAACTTCCATTCATTATTGGAAAGAAAATCTTAACCATGATAAATACTGGGCTAAGCATTTCACCATAGAACATTCAGCATATTTATTATAAAATCAATACCACCTAACTACACATAGGAAATTATTTCACAAATATTTTACCGTCAATTATTTGACTCAGAATCAGTATTAGTAAAAACATATAATTTGTGCAATTATCTTTCTATTATGAGATAAGTAAAAAAATACAATAGTATCAGTTTCCTTCATTCCAAACCTCTATTTTATATATAGGAATGGACAACAGTTCTCAGAATAAATAGGCATAACCTGGTTGATATGTGGTTGAGAATATTCTGGAAAGAGAATTATAAAAAAGTAAAATACTATAGGCAGGGAGATGAAAAATCTTTGGTTGTAATACTTCTAGGACATGTAATTCTTAGCATGTCCTTATATACTAGATTGGATCAGAGTTCCTGATTACCAGAAAATTGCAATAGAACAAAACCCCAAAACAAGAGTAAATGGTTTTTATTGGCAACACTGAGAATGGACAAATTTAAAAAAATAAAAGAATGAAAGAAAAAAGAAATAAATGCTTTTGAGAAAACTGTATGGAGTGAGGGGATGAGTGGGGAAGAAACTAACAACCAAGAAAAAGAAAAGGAAGAAGAACATAGCTCTAACAATAATCTACTGAAAAATCTAGAAGAAAATGTCAGGAACGTTTTTATTTGTATCCTCAAAAGAATTTAGAATGACTTGGCCTCTATAAAATAGGAGCAAACAATTATTAGGATAGAAAACACTGAAATGGAAATTCTTTAAGATTAGTTGAAAAATCAACAGGAAAAAAGGATGCTTTCAGAATGAGCTGAAAAAGGAATCTGACATGGTTATGAAAGAGAGTATCAACAAACACAGTGGCAAAATTAAATCCTCACTGAAATCAATAAAAGATAAAATTTACATTGAGAAAAATCAAATCACTGACCTAAAGGTCAAGTTTGAAAAGTTCTCCAAGGTTGCAAAGGAAGAGGACAAAGAGATAAATAAAGTGAGAGATGGCATTAAACATAGGAAAAGAGAGACAGGGGAGAAAATATTCTAAGGAGAAATGAAAACAAGTAAAATATAAAATCTAGGTAACATTGATTCAACATTTTAAAAATAGGATCTATGTATTCAGAGTGGTGTTTCACCTCATTCAGGACAAAATCAAAGAAAAAAATATTTGGAAATATTATGGAATATTTTTGAATGATAAGCATAATAAAATAAAACCTTATAAGGAAGCACTCATTTACTTTCTTAAGTTTTCCTAGGTAGGAATAAATTTCAGGTTGGTTCTAAGACTGTTGAAAGTTTTAGGGGGAACTTGAAACAGTAAGAGACTCAAAATGAGAGCTATAGAAATGAAAAATGGAAGAAAGCATAGGAAAAATCATGCTTTTAAACAATTTTTGCATTTTTAACTATTAAAATTTTTTTTAATCTTTTTTTTAAACATCTTTATTAGAGTATAATTGCTTTACAGTGGTGTGTCAGTTTCTGCTTTATAACAAAGTGAATCAGTTATACATACACATATGTCCCCATATCTCTTCCCTCTTGCATCTCCTTCCTTCCCACCCTCCCTATCCCACCCCTCCACGGTGGGATCAGCACCGAGCTGATCTCCCTGTGCTATGCAGCTGCTTCCCACTAGGTATCTGTTTTACATTTGGTAGGGTATATATGTCCATGCCACTCTCTCACTTCGTCCCAGCTTACCCTTCCCCCTTCCTGTATCCTCAACTCCATTCTCTAGTAGGTCTGCATCTTTATTCCTGTCTTGCCCCTAGGTTCTTCTGACCATTTTATTTTTTTTCTTTTTTAGATTCCATATATATGTGTTAGCATACAGTATTTGTTTTTCTCTTTCTGACTTACTTCACTCTGTATGACAGTCTCTAGGTCCATCCACCTCACTACAAATAACTCAGTTTCATTCCTTTTTATGGCTGAGTAATACTCCATTGTATATATGTGCCACACCTTCTTTATCCATTAATCTGTCGATGGACCCTAAGGTTGCCTCCATGTCCTGACTATTGTAAATAGAGCTGCAATGAACATTTTGGTACATGACTCTTTTTGAATTATGGTTTTCTCAGGGTATGTGCCCAGTAGTGGGATTGCTGGGTCATATGGTAGTTCTATTAAAATTTTTAAAATCTTAAATGACATTGTTTCTTGTGTATATTCAACATACATCATTAATTTATATCAGTGTAGAAACTAGATTTTTATATCCTACAAATTAAACTGTGACTCAGAACTGAACACATATTAGTGCACCATGAGAATAAATTATTTAATATAAGTGCTCATTCCTTTCAAATGCATTCACTGAAGTAAACTTATATGAGTTTATGAAAATATTAAATGATTGGTTTTTCTTTTAGCTATTTTTACTAATGCTATATATTTTTAAAAAGAGTAGAAAAATGTTAGGAAATGTGTCTTAATTGAGTATTTTTCTTTATATTATTTCATGAATGGAAAGAGAAAATCTCACAGCTCTTAATAGCGAAGAACACTGATGCATTCGCCTCTGATAACTTGTGGAAACAAATTCACATAAAATTTACTGAAAAATACATAAATTTGTTTTTTCCATTAAGATAATTTCTCATGAATTACACTTGTAAACAGAATAGAGTAAGACACAATGACCTTTTTGGCTATTTGGGACAGAATCAACTTGTTCTCTCTCTCCACCAACTCCCCCCATCCCCCGTCCTCGGTTGCATAACTGAATGAGTATCAGTCTGAACTCTAAGTTACAAGACTGTAATTAATTACATCACAATTGACCTGCTGGTCAGTTCTCCATTTGCACTTGGCAACCTGGACCAACAATTTTCTACTAACAGACAAATTGCATTTTGTACTTTTTCACTACGATGCAAAAAAAAAAAAAAAAAAAAAAAGGCTAGTGACCCAAATGGCACAGATGATGCTAGAGAACACACATTCTATGAGAAGTCTTGACAAATCCCAAGTGTGAGAAGCCAAAGCAGAGCCCATGCAGAGAATTTGGGAATGGAATTCTAAGGGAATTTCATAAATGACTTTCTACTGACAAAGTAAGACATGGACTAAGCGAGACATTACTGCTTATAGTAATCCCCTAACGAAGTCAGCATATTCAAGTTAGGATAATGCTTTGACAACCAACTAAATCAACAGCAAGAAGCAAATTTCTACTTCAGAGATTAAATAAGTGGGTACACTTGAGTATTATGTTTTATATTTTTAAGTAAAAATTTTGTCTGATTGTAAGAAGATACATACATGTTTAAAATTTGGAAGCTATATGAAAGACAAATCAAGAACAACAATGCAAATGAATTGTGCAAGTATAAACACAATTATTTATTTTTGGTTTTATCAAGATCATAGTCATTCTATATAAACTCTTGTATTTGTTTTTAAATTTATGTGGACCTTTATCCACTTTTGTTTTCTTCTGAACACATGCTTTTTACATCCCTGCCCATGGATTAATCTCTATCACATGGATATACCATGTGATAGCACTGAGCATAATATCTGAATCATAGTAAGCTCTTGAAAATAAGCAATTATTGTTTCCATGAGCATTTTGATTGTTCAAAATTGTCTGATATGATAAATAATGCTTTGGTCAAAATTATGAATGTAAATACTTATCTGAATTTCAAATTCCTTTAGATAAATTATTAAAAAGGATTTATTGAAAGTGATCTATTTAAGGCTCTCAATATTGAAAGTTTATGATTATGTGTCCCACTATACTCTATTGATATTATTTTTCTATATCTAAATCTATAGAATTATAGGAAAATTATACCTTCTTGTCTAACAAGAATTTATGTTATTAATAAGAATTATAGAAAATTCATTAGTTTAAATTTTAATTTTTCTATGCATTGTTCATCTTTGGAGTTAATGTCTCTTTTAGAGCAAAGGTTTCTAAACTATGCTTCATGGAGATCTAGGGACCTATGTTTATGGGCCCTGGGAAGCCAAGCAAGTGGGCAAAGAAAAGGAGCCCAGTGGGTGTTCAGACTCTGGAATTTGACCTGAGCAAGTCTGCCCCCACCTACTTTACAATTCGGGCTTCATCTAAAGCTAAATGTACAGAAGACGCTTGGCAATCACTATATTTTAGTGTTAGTAATTGATTACTAATTTTTAACAGCCCTACACATTTTTAACATATTAACACTGTATTCTTTGTAAATATTTCCTAGTTTATCTTTAGTCTTGTTCGATGGTTTGTAATGACAAGAAATAGTTATTTTTAGGTAGGAAAATGTATGAATTTATTTTATTCATTATAACCAAAATATGCAATAGCTTTATAAACTCAGACTGTTAGGAAGAAAAGCACAAAACCTTGCCAAGGGCTATTAGAAAAAAATAGTCTTAAATAACAGGAGAGGGATAGCATGTTTATGAGTACAGATAACCACTGATATGTCTTAAGTCAGGTTGTGCTGGAAACATTCTCAGAGCAAGATTTGTTTGAAGGCACTTTATTGCTTTTGGTAACAACTCCAACACACCATTGTGAGGAAATGGGAAGCAGGATTAGGTAGAGGATTAGTCCAAGCCAATCCCATGGGGATGTCTGGAGCTGGGGTGGTCCTTTAGAGTTGTCTTGAATTGAGGCAAGGGGTCTGGACCTTTGTCCCTCCACATTAGCCAGGCATTGTAAATAGGTGCTCTGGAGATGCAGCTTAATCTTGGGCAACTTTTAGGGAAGGAACCCGGTGCAAACTATCAGCAACCAGTATTCCCTGCAGCTTGTGGGGTGAGAACCTTCCTCTGAAAGGGGATCTGGGCTGCACACCTTAGCATCCACCCTATTGTAAGATGTTAATTTCTCTCTTATGCTGCTGTTGGCAGTATAAATTGGTATAAATTTCCTGTAAGGAAATTTTGGTAATTTATATCAAAATTTTTTCCAATTTGCTTCTGGAATTTTTTTTATAATAAAATTATCAGCTATATGACAAAGATTTATAGGCAAGTATGTAAGATTTACATTTTTGTTCTCTATCTACCTTTAAATAAATATAAACATATAATTATAACTAAACAATATTATGGTATATTATATTCTAGAGTATATACAGTATATATTATAATAGTATAATCTGATATATGCTTATATGTATTTCATATACACATATGAAACATATATATATATATATATATATGGAAATTTAGCAGAAAATTTGTGTAAATTGCTCCTGGATCATGAAACTTCGGCTAGTAATTTTTTCCCTGCTATTTATTTTTTTGTCTGTTTTTCAAGTTACCTATGAAAACTAATATTACTTTTTAATTAGAAAAAATATTAATTAACCATGATATTTAAGCTTTAAACGATCTCTTAGCTTCTTCATATCAAACACACAAGTAGACCGATTTTTTAATGGTTTGGTTTCAATATTGCTCTTTTCCAAATCATAACGTAAACCATACAAACACATGAAATGTATATCTTCCTACCCAAGATACCTCACTAGAGAATGTTGTGAAGTTATTTCTGAGAGGGGAGATAAGTTGTGAGACTCTTTCTCAAATTTTGATCAGATTATCTGAAATCAACGTCTCACTGAATTTAACCTTGTCAGGACAGGCAGCTGTTGGTCAAGGTTGGTCAGCACAGGCTTTAGCATTTGACAAATGTGATCCCCACACTTAGCTCTGTCATTTGCCAACTATGTATTCTGGAGAAAGTTACACATTTAATGTCTCTATTCTTCAGTCCCATCATCTGTAAAAAGAGGTTAATGCTGCTTACTACAGAATGCTGTGTATAGTAAATGAGAGAGAATATGTTGCATAACTCCTATCATTTCAGCCAAATTTGTGGAAAGAAGTGATCAAAAATGATAGCTATTTTATTATCATTCTACGGAATTTTTCCCCTAGAAAGTCATTGGCTCTAATCTGAATACAAACCAAAGGAAAGAAACTATGAAGTGGACTCCAAATCACAGAATTCTTATAATGTTTCGACCTAATTACTACCATTTTATGGGTGGCTGTCAACAGTTTACTTTATTCAAAGTAGAGGAAAATATAATTTCTATCTAGTTCTTTTGATAAAAATGAGATGATCACTACTATAAATGATTACATTTGCAGTGTCAAATTATGAAGGGAAACAATTCTAAAAATGGAAACATATATTCTATATATATATATATATACACATACATACATATGTATTTTTATACACACACATTTTTTTCTCTAGTTGGTAATATGTTGCCCTTTTTTGTTGCCATGTGATAGAAGAATGATATATTCATGCACTAATGTGTTATAGAAAATCTTTCACACACACACAAAAATGTAGATTTCTGGTACTCTGTGTCCAATGACCTGAGTTGAAGGAAGAGATACATATACTGAGGATCTGGAAAGCTGACAAAAACCTTCATTAACAGCAATTTATACAGAATTCGGACAAGCACAGTGCTACCTGAAAATGTATTTTGCTGTATCAAGGAATTAGCCTGTGATTTTCCCCTTAATGATTATTTAGCGAAGGTGTCAACCAATTTTATTGTGGCTTTATTCTTTTATCATTTGAGCTACATATGACTAAATCAGAAGCATAGTCTTGTAATTCAATATGAATGGTATTTCTGTTTTACAAACATAATCATTGAGAAACTCTCTATATTAGCAATATTGTATTTCTTCAATCCTTGTGCTAGATGCTTTAGCCTTTTCACTCTGGAAACTGTTTAAAATGGAAAGATAACCTATTAAGCAATTTCACAGAGTCCCAGTGATGGAGATTAGCAAAGCAGTCTTCAATTAAATCTGAAGGCTAGTGAAATGAAAGGGCACTTGATTCATTCATTTCTGTCTACCCTCTGACTATGACATGAGCAAATAAATTGTCAGCAAATGGAGAGTACATATTACAGTTGCTTTGTTAATAATGTTAAATTTTGAAAAGCAATTATTTTTTATAACCCTTCTGGAAATAGATGAGAATTCCGCTTAGATTTCCACTTTATTTTCAAAGTAGCTCTTAGTATAATGTGTTGCATAATGTATTTTAATCTTCACGAAAATTTTCTACACCAAAATAATAAAACTGCTCCTTCATTTGTTCTTCATGGTTTAAGGTTTAAGGAATAGCCTATGTTAAATTAGTCAGGCTGCTTTGTATTTTCAGCTGTAATACCACAGATTTAAGTCAGATATTCAAAGAAACCTTTCTTTTTTGTTCTTAACATATAACAATTTATTGAAAAGGAAATATAATTGGACTGAAAATCAGGAGAGATGGGCTTGAGTCCAGGCTCATTTCTTTCTTTTTTTTTTTTTTTTTTGCGGTATGCGGGCCTCTCACTGTTGTGGCCTCTCCCGTTGCGGAGCACAGGCTCCAGACGCGCAGGCTCAGCGGCCATGACTCACGGGCCCAGCTGCTCCGCGGCATGTGGGATCTTCCCGGACCGGGGCACGAACCCGTTTCCCCTGCATCGGCAGGCGGACTCTCAACCACTGTGCCACTAGTGAAGCCCCAGGCTCATTTCTTGTTTAATGTTGATTAAACCACTTGGTCCTCCAGACTCCACATATATTTACTTATAAAATATGGTAAAATTGTCTTTTGATTCTTTTCTTTTTTCCCCTATCAATTATGCTAGAAATCTAGCATTTGGTGATCTACTTTCTTTCAGGAAAAACAGCATAGATAATTTCCTGGGTGCCATTAGAATCTTCTGGGGTTGGCAATCATATAGAATCTGGATTCAGGAAGCATGCTGAGGACCTTTTTCCTTTGATTAATGAAGATTTACTTTTGTTATGTAATATTATATGGAAATTTGAGAACTGGGAAAGATATATAGATAAGTGAGGAGTTTTCATTTATTATTATTCATTTCCTTTATTATGAAACATGTGGCAGCAGAAATAAAGGAATTAGAGAAACATAATTAATATATCTATCCCCAGGTCTCTGCTTTTGGAAATCAGGAAAACTCACGTAGGAAAATATATTTTTTTACTCTATGTTTTTAAAAATTCTCTTTAAGCCTCCTAAAAATATAATTTAATTATCTATAGATTTTTAAATGGAAATTACAAAAATATTCTAACCTTCTTAACTCAGTTTTATTTGGGTAAGAGTCAACTTATACAAGAAGTCTCACTCAGCTAAGTTGTGCACTTTGGGGGAAGGAGTAGCAGAGTATGCATTTGAAGACTTGGAACTGATTTCAAATTGGAGACTAATAACCAGGGGCACTGATGCTTTGTCAGTGAGCTTGGTATACAATCTTTACAACAATGTTTTTATAAAAATTAAGTAATATAAATTATACCATGTTTTTACATGTTATGTAAGCTGTGAAATACCTTGCAGATGAAAGATACTGTTTTAACAAATCTAATATATAACTCAGGCTAAGCCATATGTGACTAGTTGATCCAACACATATCTTCTGGTGTGCATAGCTCTAGAAACAGAACAGGAAGGAAATTTATGAGATTGCCTTTGTGTTTCATGTCATATCACGTCAAACTAAACTTTTGGTCTGTGGTGAAAATCCGCTTCCTAAGTAATTGTGAATCTATTTTCCACTAATATTCTAAGCAACAATTTTAAATGCAGATATAGACTTTAAGTATAATGATGTTGTATTAAGATAACAAATCAAAGAAAATATGAGATGTGAAATCGTACTGTAAAACGTAAATACAAAAATATAAAAATTAGGAAAAATAAATATACTGAGTCTGGAAGCACTTAAAGGCAGGGACGTTAAAAATAAAAAGCCTGGAAAGGAATTCTCAGTGACAGAGCATGTTTTGATGTACGTCAAATTATACAATTAGCTGGGGGAGAATCACTTCATTGTTTGAAAGCAGTGAAAAGCAGCTGAGGGTTTGTTTGTTGATTTGCATGCAAAAATATCAGAATGGCATAGGGAAAAAGATTTGAAAAGAAGGGTTAAGCAAAATTCTGGGGAAGATAGGAACTGCCAAGTTAGAGAAGAGTTGAATCCAGAGAAAATATCACCCTGGTGTTCAAGAATGACATGGAACCTGCAGTGGGACGATTAAGCCATCTAATGATGAGTTACGATCATTGCCCGGGAAATAGAGTCCTAGGACCTTAAAAATCAGACTCCATAAACTACTATACATAGGAATTAGTAAAATGAATTTTTCTTTTTTTTAATTAATTAATTCATTTATTTTTGACTGCGTTGGGTCTTCATTGTTGTGCGAGAGCTTTCTCTAGTTGCCGTGAGCGGGGGCTACTCATCATCTTTGTGGTGCGTGGGCTTCTCATTGCGGTGGCTTCTCTTGTTGTGGAGCACCGGCTCTAGGCACGTGAGCTTCAGTAGTTGCAGCACGCAGGCTCAGTAGCTGTGGCTCGTGGGCTCTAGAGTGCAGGCTTAGTAGTTGTGGCACGCAGGCTTAGTTGTTCCATGGCATGTGGGATCTTCCAGGACCAGGGCTCGAACCCATGTCTCCTGCATTGGCAGGAGGATTCTTAACCACTGAGCCACCAGGGAAACCCAGTAAAAGGAATTTTTCCCCGTTTCTTTACCTTTGTGTAATTTGTACTCAGTTTTCCTCTAGAGCCAAAATATTCTACTTAGACTACTGTCTATTGGCTTGAAGAAGCTGGTGACTTCTTGAAGAGAACATAAGAAAGGAGTGCAGTCAGAAGGCCCTGCTTTTTAGAGAATAGAGCTTTTCTAAATCCATGTCACCTATTCCTCTTATTGGTAGTAGCACCACTGAGAAGAACCAGGGACTGTCTTTCAGATGTAAGGTGCATCAATATAATGCCATCACCATTGTAGTTTCAGTTTAATAGCTTGGGAGTTAAACCATGTGACAAAGATATGATCTGTAATACTCCAACTTGATTTTATAAACTGACAAGCCATTTTGTATTGACCTCCCCCCCTTTTTTTTGAAAGCTTAGGGTGTTTTTCTGCTGTTGCTTGTGGCTTTCTTTCATGTTTAACAAATTCAGTTCGTTATGCATCATTCATTATTTCATTAAAGTTTTCAAAAATATTTTCCCCACTAAATTCCCTAAATTCTGGAGCTCTTGATGGACCATTAGCTAATCAAATAGAACTAGTAGAAAACAAGTGATCTTAAACCTCTGTTGTTTTTTTCTTCATAAATCAGTGCTAATTATTTAGGTCCAGTGAGGCTGCAAAATGGTAAATCCCTAAATATTAGAGGGAAGTGTTTGATTTTTATCAAGGTTTTAAAGCACTAATGCATAATCTTAAATCTGATGTAAGATTTTATATTTCACTGGCTACAGCTTTTTATAAAGCCAAGTTTAAACTCTGACTAATTCCCAAATTCTTATGCAGTTGAATGTTCATGATGACCTTGTAAAATTAACTATGAAAAAAATCTAATGAATGGTATAGTATTTACATTGTAACCATTCCTTAGAGAATTTACATTTTCCAGCAAGCCCGGGTAATTACTCATGATGGCAGAAAGGATTATTTTAAATGTCTGTCTTTTCAGTTTATGTCTTGAATTAATATATGCCAAGAATGAGAACTAATTGAAATGAGTTCACTGTTTTGAGAAGGAATAAAAGAGATCACAAAATATCATTATAGCTACAGTTGCAAGTATTTCCATCTATATTGTGCTTAGAACAAAATGTATCAAATACTATTATATTGCCAGTTGGGTACTTTTATTGTCTTGCTTGTAAATGTTTAGAATGTTCTTCTTGTGTAATTTTTAATCTGAGTCTTTAACTTTCTCTTTGCCATGAGGTCAACAAATGATCTAATTTGGACATGGCAGTCTTAATGTTTACCTTTATTTCATAATCTAGTATATCAGGATAGGTTTTAAAAATATATGAATTTGTAATTTTCATAAATATTCTCTTACTCTACCTCAAGCTGGAAGTTCTACCTTGACCTTTCTTGCCTTCGTTACAGCAAGGTGGAGATCAAGGGTTATTTGAGGTCACAGGCTTTCCCTTTCTTTGTAGAGGGTTTAAATGATTATGCTCAGTATCTAGAACAATAAACACTAAACACACATAGGTGTCCGACTCTGTGCTCAGCACAATTCTAAGTGCATCACATACATTATTCCTTTTGTTCCTTTCACCCTTATAAGACAGGTCAGCACCAATATCAACTCCTTTTAAAGAGGAGAAAATTGAGGTTAAGCAGCCTGCACAAAGGCACAAGCTATTGAGTGGCTGAGCCGGGCTTTGGACTCAAGCACGAATTCCAGTCCCTTGGCCATAACCACTATACTTTCTATAATATACTTTCTATAATATACTGGATAGTTTATGGAAGCCAGATTTGAAAGACAAAGATGGAGGATGAGGTTGTTCATAAGACTTTAAACTGTATAGCTGTTAGGGGAACCTAGAGTGACAAGACCTCCAATACAGGGGCTTCAAACTCAACAAAGTTTCTAGAGTTTTCAGTTTGTCATGGGAGCAGCTTGTAGCCACTAGGGACTCACCTACTGACCATAGGGCCTCTCAGAGTTGTAGATTTCTAAGGTAGAATAATGGAGGATAGAAAGATTAAGGTTTAGTTGAATATAAGAAATGGATAGAATGTATAAAGAAATAGGCGAGGCAGGATTATACTTCATGAGAACAAATAAAGACATGATTCTCACCATTTTCATCCTTCTCCAAAACTTCAAAGACATTGAAGATTACTGTATTGATATAACATCTATATGAAAATATCAAACAGAAAGCTGAACATTCTCAGCCTTAGGGAATATGTTACGAATGGCATTATGATTTGGGGAGTCTTCTCCACATAGATGAAGTTACCTTACAAAACTTACGATACATAGGTTATTCAATAGTTGAAAAATCAAGACTTTTTGCTATTACCACTCATGGAAAAACTAGATGAAATATGGTAAGGAGGGTACAAAAATTCTCATGAATTGCAGATAATTTTCTATCTGGAAAAGTCAAGATGATCAATTGAATATCTATTAAAATTAATCAGCAATGCTAGAAATGTGGCTGCCTATATGGTTTCCTCTTGTTTTATGTCAATACAATCATATTATACATATTCATACACTAAAATAAAATATATATAAGGACACACATCCAAATGTTAACGCAAGTTACCTTTAGGTTATAAGAGTGAGAATATGTAAGAGGAAAGTTTTCAGTTTATTTATTATAACCTCTATACTGCTTGAATTTTTAAGAATAAAAGGTGTATCACTTCATTTTAAAAATGTAAAATAAAAGTAGATTTGGGGGAAGGTTGCAGTTAATTTTATCTGGAATACTGGTCACCTAGATTTAAAATGCTGAATCCTAATTCTGCCTCACCACCTCTGTACTCCAATTCCCACCTGCTTAATCAGACTTTGTCAGGATGGGCCCCAAGAATCTGTATTTTTAACAAGCTTTCCGTGCACACTAAATTAGAAAATCACTACTTTACAGGGTAGTTTCAGTACAGATATAGAGTCAAAAATCAATCTGTCGTAGTGGAAGGAGTGAATAAGAGATGTAAATATTGAGAAAGAAAGTAAAAAGTAACATGGAAAAATTTTGAAGGAAAGAGCAGAGATTGGCAATTGCCATTAAGCTGGTAATTGTAAACTGCATTCAAAAATCTTTCATTAATTAATTAAGAAACTAAAATTATTAAAGAATCGTATTTTTTTTTCATTTGGGTAAAAAGGATTTTTGTTTTAACTCTGATTTTGTGCAATTGGTAGAATGAGTCTAAAGTAAAAAACCAAAGGAGTACTAGTTTGAGTTATACTGATATAAACACCAGGATATATTTTATCTGTCTTTATTTCTCCAATAGAAAGACACATTTTTCACATTGTCCTGTAATATCTTTAACCCTTTTTTTACAAGTGGTGATATATGTATTTTATCCATATTAATTTACCAGAACTTGATATTTTTGCTCTTTTCAATGTATGGAGGAATTCACTACTTTTAATAAATCAGAACTCTGCTGATTTTCTTTGGACAGCTGGTATTCGTGTTTATAACCTTAAAGGGAATGTGTGAACATCTGCGTTTGATGAATAACTCCATGTGTATTGTAGCTCCTTCAACAGAAATTGTTCAGAGGTTCGGAAGCTGGTGATAAATAATTAATGAGCACAGAAGCAATATTCTCACTTTATTGCCAGACTTAGAGGAAACACACAGTACAAGCTGTAAACCAGGCTTTCCTTTCTCTTTTGTCTTCCCTTTGACTAGTCATTTAGTTGATTGCAGGCTCTGCCATTCAGAAGACCTCCAGGCTTATAAAATATCTTCATTTTATCTTGTCTTTAATTCATTTTGTAAAAGGGATATCATGAATCTTGAAAGCTGTCCTTCAAACGCCACTGAGACATGACTTCTAGAGGCAATACTTAACTTGGATGTGGTGGGTATGAGCCCATCTACTTTTTATTTTTTACTTAAAAATTATTTTTTGATTTTGTAAAGCTTTTTTATGACATTAAAAGAAATGGAAAATTGAAAAGTTATAGTAATTAATGAAATAATTGTGTCATTTCTATACAGATCTTAGAATCAAAGTATAACTATATCTAGCAACACAACAGTCCCACAAATTGGTTCAAATTTGAGATTCTTTCAAGAGTAAAGTAGCTGAAATTTAATATAGGCCTTTATGGATACAATGACACAAACATTGATAAAGAGATAATTTATTATAAGATAAAATCTGCCAAAAGATTCTGTATACTAACAAATTATATAAATAGAATTCACAAAAAAATTCTTCTCTGGGCTTTAGTATAAGATATTATTATTATTATTATTATTATTATTATTATTATTATTTTTTGTGGTACATGGGCCTCTCACTGTTGTGGCCTCTCCCATTGCGGAGCACAGGCTCCGGACGCGCAGGCTCAGCGGCCATGACTCACGGGCCCAGCCGCTCTGCGGCATGTGGGATCTTCCCGGACCGGGGCACGAACCTGAGTCCCCTGCATCGGCAGGTGGACTCTCAACCACTGCGCCACCAGGGAAGCCCCTAGTATAAGATATTATTAATTAAAAAGATAAATTCTGATATTAATTTTATTTTTAAAGCTTGTACTGTTGTAAAATTTGAACTCAACACATTCCCCAAGAATGACAGCCATTGAGACAATAAAAAATATGGATTAGGAAAATAAAGCATATATATACTTATGCCAGGCCCCGTACATTACAAATATTATCTCATTTAACCTTCCTAATAACCTATATAAAAGATATTGTATCTGTTTTACAGATAAAGGCAATAAGGCTAGATTATATATCTATTTTCAGTTCTCATAACCTGTGAGTGACATAACTGGGATTGTTTTCCTCTAAAGTTCATATTCATTCCACTGTACTATCTTGTAGAATACCTGATTTCACCTTACATGATATTAATACTATACACTTTATGACACAAGGCTGTTTCTTGGCATCAAATATTCTAAGACATTACCTATTCTCTGGTCCACAGGAATGAGCTAACAGTGCTGTACATGTTATGGTGCTAGTGTTACAGTTAGCCCACTAACTTTATTTCTCTCCTATTTTCTTATGGTCTTTCTTTCTTTCTTTCTTTCTTCCTTTCCTTCTGTTTCATCATCTATTTTTCTATTATCTCTCACCCTCTTCTGCTCCCTCTTCCTCTCCCTCTGCCCCCCCTCCTTCTCCCTCTCTATCCATCTACCTATCTGCCAAGTATTTGTGTAGTTTCCTGTCTTCTTAACCATTATTGAATTTATAATGAGAGCAAAGACCATATTATATATTTTCTTGTTCCTAGCACAGTGGCACTGAAATGTGTTCAGGAGAAAAAAATGTAATCCTTTAGTTATGACAGGATTATATTGGAAGGCAAATTGATGCCCAAGACTGTTGTAAATCAATGAAGCAACAGAGGAATCAAGGATTAAAAGGAATTTACTAGGTCAATTTTCAAGTCATTGACATTTTGTACTTATAAAGGGTGAAATACACATGAAGAAAAGGAGATACCTGGCAGAGAAGAAATCAGGATCTTCGTGATTTATTTTTTTCAGATGAGTCATCCTTTAAACAATGGTTTCTGCTAATATTGACTAATTCTCCATAATACAGAAGGATTATCTGCATGATTCATGCAGGTAACAAACCATATTTGCTTTTTGCCTCTTCAACCAGCTTCATTCCCTTTTATTTATTCCATTTTTCTTTATAAGTGAAATGCATGGTGATGTGGAAGGAAAAGAAGCCAGGAATGAGAAATCCAAGTTCTAGTTCTCGTTATTCTAATTATTAGATCTAAATTTTTTTTTTTTTTTTTTTGCGATACGCGGGCCTCTCACTGTTGTGGCCTCTCCCGTTGCGGAGCACAGGCTCTGGACGCGCAGGCTCAGCGGCCATGGCTCACGGGCCTAGCCGCTCCGCGGCATGTGGGATCTTCCCGGACCGGGGCACGTACTCGTGTCCCCTGCATCGGCAGGCGGACTCTCAACCACTGCGCCACCAGGGAAGCCCTAGATCTAAATTTTGGGGTGCCTCTTTGAGCCTCAGTTATCTAAGGTGAGGATTATGATATATGACTTCTATAAAATTTTTTAATTTACTGAAAATGATATATTAAAGACAGAGTAATATATGCTGTTTTTTATATAATTTAATAATCACAAAAAATCATGTGATATGTTTATTCCCATTTTACGTTGGATTGAGTCATAGAAAAGCTAAAGAGTTTATGCAAACTAATGTAAGTAGCAGAACTGTTATTCATATACAAGTATTCTCCCAAAGTCAATGTTCTGCCTTTACAAGTAATTAGTAAATTGATTTTTGTTTTGTGCTGTTTTGGTACTTAGTATGCTTATACAATTGAAAATAACACACAATTCTCCAAATCAAAATCAAAACTGGTTTTCTATGGAAATGTCTGCTGGAATTTTTCTCATAGAAATTTAAATTTGTTCATTGAATTTCTCTTCATTCTGATTAGATTGCATAAAAGGTCATTCATAGCATTCCAGACCCTCACAAGCAGCATAGACAAATGTAATCTGACCTTAGTCTGATGCTATAATACCTTCCTCAAAACACCATAGAATTGCCTGTCTAACTGATAAATGTATCCAGGTTTAGGACGTTGTCTACTCCCTGAAGACCACTGGATTCGTAAAGGCTTCTGTTGATAAAACTGATTCCTTGTTATTGCTGTGTAGATCTCCCCCATCTTTGAATGTTTGTTTTACAGAGTAACACAGAATAAGCCTATATTTGTTGCACATGAAATCTTTACATATTTCAAGATCAGTATTTCATAATCCTTTTATTGTCGTGGTTAAGCATCCTATGTTTATTCAGTGGGCTCTCACATTACAGGAATTTAGGTTCCTTCACCACTTTCGTAACTCTTCTTCCTGTGTTTCTCTGTTACTTGCCTGAACATGAATCCAAACTTTGCCCAGCACAGAGGTGGAGCAGGTCTATCACTTCATATTTTCTTAAAATATTATTTTGTAATGAAGTATAGGAATGACAAATTTGAGACAATGGTTCTATACAATTGACTCTTATTAAGCTCACAAGCAATGACAAATCCTGGTTCTTTATTTGTTTTCCATACAGTCAAATTGTACTTTCAATTTTTTGCTTGTCAGTTTATTTTTAGACCTAGTTTCAGAACTCCATATTTATCCATATTACATTTCTTTTTAGGTTTATTCCATATTCAAACTTGATATGATCATTTTTGTCCAATCCAAATCGTTTGCTGTTCCTTCATAAACTGTATCTTCTAAATGATTACGAACAAGCACTTTTTGATATACTATCAGATATCTTTTACTACTTAATATAAATACATTATTTCATAATCTTTTGGAGGCAGTATTCCACCAGTTTGTATTCTTCTAACTTTATTCCAAATTTAAATTTCTCCATTAATGTCCACATGATACTTCAATAGACATTGGTAAAATTCATGACAAAATCCAGATTATAACCAGGGACAACAAACCCACAGACAGAGGTGGAATTCATAGTAGATATATAATGTTTGGACTTCAAAGTGTTTAAAGACAATAGAAATTCAATGACTTTAGGAGAGACTGTACTCTCCACCTTCCATAGGCCTCTGTACTCCTTATTGATTTACACTTATTGCTTCACAAAATTATGTTTCTGATCTGACCCCTTCAAGTATTAGAGTTTGAGACCCCTGAATAATTCCCCTCATCTACCAGCTTTTACCCACATAAGTATTTGCAATAGTCAGTTTATGAGCTGGCTCCTAGGGTTTGCCAGTTATCTCCATTCTAAGTACACACACAACACTGTTAGAAAATTAATCCTTGAATATTTCCCTGGTTAAATATCAGTTACATATATACCTGGCTAAACATTACAAACCTTGCATCTAACGTCTCTACCTTCCTGAAAAGTGTGGCTCTATTTTTTCATCTCTAATCTTCATATTCCACAAGATTATGAAAATATTGTGGTTAGTGGTAGTAACTTCTCATGCAAATTTTTTCCAGTGCTTTGAGATTTAATTTCTGCAAACAAGATTTAAACTTCATTTAGAACATCTAGGAGCAAACCTAGAATCCTGAATATATCTTGGGATTCAACTCTATCTGAATGTTTCCTCAGACTAAATGGCAGTATGTCCTTATTCCTGAGAAAGAAAAAGGTACAGATTAGGAGTTAAAAAGTGGTACTTTAGTTATTATTAGGTCATTAGTTCCCATTGGCCAAGATGGCTTTACTATTATAGCCTTCACTAAATTTAAGAGAGGTTTCTTCCTGACAGAGGACCCCTGACCTCCCTTTTCTTAGAGCTTTTACTTTAGAAAACTTGCAACTGTAAATCTTTCTCTGCCCCTTTGAGATGTAAATCTTTTCCAAGACTCCTTGGAGGCTTGTAAAATCATTTACAACCCAGGAATGTCTTTTTTAAGGACCTGGGAGCCATTCCTTTGAAATGTAATCATCAAGAAAGATAGTACCCCTGTCTTCCAATCTCCAAAGCAGGAACATAACTTCAGTAGGCACCAATTAGCAAACACATCGACTTAATCACTTTGCCCAAACTCCCTGCTAATATAGGCTAGCATTTTTCCACTTGTTCAGCCCAGCATAAAACACTCTCTGCCTTTTGTTTCATGGGAGTTAAAGTGAATCTCTTTCTCCTATTGCAACAGCCTTGAATAATATCTTCCTTACCTATTTAAGTTGTCTGGCACAATTTTTCTTTGGTATAATTAACCCAGCTACAACTACCAAAAAAAAATTTTTAAGTATTTTTCTTCAATAGTAGTAACATATATTGTGTATTGTTTGCCAGACTGTATTTACTTCTATCTTCTTCGCAATAAAACCAAAGGAAAGTCCTAGTATTGCCCCTGATTTGAAGATCAGCAAACTAGACTCAGAGAGTTTGCTTATTTGTTTAAGGCTAAGTAGCAAACGGTAAAGATGCCAACCCAAGCAGTCAACTCCAGAATTCATGCATTTCACCAGTAGGCTAATCTGCCTCCTGGTTTTAAGCAATATTTAATACTGTAGATTATTCTTCAATTCAGCCTTCCTTTTTTTTAAGAATAGTATTTACCTTCCAGCTTTGCTTATTTGTCCTTATCTCATTTTTAAAAATATATCTTTAAAATCTGAGCTCAAAGTGAAACAGGAAGGAAGGGGACAGGGCACAACCTTTAGAAGAATGACATAGCCCAAGGACATGACAAACTGATTAGAACCAAATAGGTCCAAGATGGCCAAGGAGTTGACTTTCACTAGACCGTGAGCCTCAGTAGATGCTCGCTGTAACACATCAGCAAGCTAAATGACACACTCACCAGCACCATGACAGTTCTGAGGCCCACTATCAAAGATCGAAAGGTGGGCGGTGGCCCAATTACTGGGAATCCCCACCCCTTCCCCAAATTAGCTGGAATACCCTTCCCACTCATTAGCCTATGAAATTACCTACCCTTATGAAAACTGACAACTCCATACCCTGGTGCCTTTCTCACCTTCCGAAATGGCCCACACTCCGTCTGTGGAGTGTGTTTCTCTCTAAATAAATCCACTTCTTACCTATCACTTTGTCACTCGCTGAATTCTTCCTGTGATGAGACATCAAGAACCTGAGCTTCATTAAGTCCTGAGACTAGGTGTGGGATCTCAGTTAAAAGACCATGGGTTCAAGTCCCAATCTGAGTTGCATGGTTTCAAAAGGAGCTTTCAGTTCATTCTTTTTTTTTTTTAATGATTAATAGACTTTAATTATATATTAATTCTATATTGTAAAAAGATATTCTTTTTTTAATAAATCTTTATTGGAGTATAATTCATGGAAGACCTGAATAGACATTTCACCAAAGAAGACATACAGATGGCCAAGAGACACATGAAAAGATGCTCAACATCACTAATTATTAGAGAAATACAGATCAAAACTACAATGAGGTATCACCTCACACTGGTCGGAATGGCCATTATCAAAAAATCTAGAAACAATAAATGCTGGAAAGGGTGTGGTGAAAAGGGAACCCTCCTGCACTGTTGGTGAGAATGTAAATTGATACAGCCACTATGGAGAACAGTATGGAGGTTCCTTAAAAAACTCAAAATAGGGGCTTCCCTGGTGGCGCAGTGGTTGAGAGTCCGCCTGCCGATGCAGGGGACACGGGTTTGTGCCCCGGTCCGGGAAGATCCCACATGCCGCGGAGTGCCTGGGCCCATGAGCCATGGCCGCTGAGCCTGTGCCTCCGGAGCCTGTGCTCCGCAATGGGAGAGGCCACAACAGTGAGAGGCCAGCGTACCGCAAAAAAAACAAAACAAAACAAAAAAAACCTCAAAATACAACTACCATATGACCCAGCAATCCCACTACTGGGCATATACCCTCAGTTCATTCTTTAACTACTTTCATTCCAATAGTTTGATGTTCCTCTTTAGGGTCTTAGTCTACACCCATCTGTAGTCTCAACTTTTATAGTTTATCTTTCTCAAGTTCGAAGTATATTTATTACATTCCCCCTTGGAGCTATCACTAACTTGAAAATGACATAGTCCCTTTCTCCAAAGGTTAAACAATGTGTGTTCATTTTATAAATAATGTAATGAAGCATAAAAGTTAAATTGCAGTAGGAATAGCAACAAGATCAGATGGCTGATAGGGGAAGTTTTTAGTAGTGATATTGATGACACTGTCTGTAGAATTTATTCTTTGTTGGAAATGACAAAGAGAATAGCCTCCTAGCAATCCACTAGACCATAGCAAATATCCAGTGTGTGTAAGCTGATAATCACCCACTCTTGGGCATTCAGGCAACATTAGATTGCTATTTTTTGGTTTCTTTGTTACCTTGTTTAATTATTTCATTTTTGTAGTATTAGTGGTTGTTTCCAAGAATGTATCCTAACTTTAAATATATCATTTTATCAAATAAGTTATTGGTATTTTGATTTGTGTGTTATTCACCTAAAATGCCTCACATGATGTTGTTTTATTTTATTAATTTATTTGAAGAAAAGTTTGCTATTTTTCTTTATTTTTCAAAACCACCTACCAATTGGAATAAGGATAATTTACATCTTAGTTGGATTTGTGACTGACAGGTAAATATTTTTATAACTTTTGGCAAATACCAGTTAAAAATGATGCAGAGCTACATACACACAACACACACACACATACATACACATCACTACCAGAGAAACAAGCTGATTTTGTTAATATATACTGCCTTATATTCAATCTTTTGATGCCTTTCAGGAAATCTCCATGAAAAATAATTTACAAAGTAGAAAAAAAATGAAAAATTAAATGAATTTTATTAAGAAAACTTTAGCACAACCGTAAGTTAAAAGCTAATTTGAAAGGGAAGCATGAAGTCTCATTTGAAGATAGGAAACTTCCTCTCTCTGAAAATGCAAGGTACATTTTCTTCTGTGGAATTTAATAAGCTGATATGAATCAGTACCTTAGCATTCAGCCCAGAGTAGAAAGCAAAATTATCTTTCTGGCCAAAATGGTGACACATAATTACTCATTCTCAAAAAAATCATTAGCACTACAGCATTTTCAAATGCACATTTGCTTAGACATGATATCTATCTTGAAGAGTATTATTTAATGAAGAATATTCTGTCATCCTTTGGAATTTAACTGAACTTGCAAGTAACCAGAAAGCAAGCTCTGAGTAGATGGTCAGTACTTTTACTTATGACAATGTCATATATAATATGAGATATGGAAGGTCACTGAATAAAAAATGTACAATAATCCATCCCAAAATATTTCTCATTTAAATTTTTTTTATTTGACATGACAATTACCTGTCTTTTACCTTTTTTTGTTCCATTGAGCTGGCTTATAATACAGGCAATACCTTCTGTAGGGAAAAAAGAAAACTCATTGACCTAAATGAAAAATATTTGAAGTAAAAGATAAGTGGATATGAACAAGTCAAGGTCTATAGCGATGATATTTTGAATTCTATACTAACTAAAATTATAAGCTTTTCTACATTAAGAGTGAGAAAAATTCATCATTTCGTGACCTACATTAATGCTTTACAAATTTGCCTGCTCATTTTAGCCATCTGTGCATCATTCTCAACTGGACTCAAGATGTTTCAATAGCTGTTTCAGACCATAGTGTATGATGTATTCTTACTTGAAATACCATCTTATTATGAAGGCTAGTGGTATTTTTCATTTAATATTAAGCAGAAATCCACTATGATAAATAAAAAAATATTGATTATTCAAGTTGTAGTGAGCTACAGTAACCTATCATTATATTATTGTTTCTGTTCTGTGGACATAGGTCACAAATTTCTGATTAATTCAATTTTAAAGCTTATCCCAAATATATTTATTTGTAATTCAACATAAGAAATTTAGTTTTTGCCATGGATATTGTAATCCTCATTGCTGTGTAGGTACATGAAGTATGAAAGGAGGCTTATAAAAAATCTCTAATCAGGCAAATGCACCATTAAAAAAAAAAACCTCGGAAGTGAGTTAAGTCATACAGCATTTAAGAAATGAGTACGATGGGGCTTCCCTGGTGGCGTAGTGGTTGAGAGTCCGCCTGCCGATGCAGGGGACGCGGGTTCGTGCCCCAGTCCGGGAAGATCCCACATGCCGCGGAGCGGCTGGGCCCGTGAGCCATGGCCGCTGAGCCTGCGCGTCCAGAGCCTGTGCTCCGCAACGGGAGAGGCCACAACAGTGAGAGGCCCGCATACCGCCAAAACAAAACAAAAAAAAGAAATGAGTACGATGAAGAAAGCAAAGGCATTGTTTATACGTGATTTGAGAAGGATTTAGTATCTTACTCCAAGGTTCTATGTTATTAATTTGCATTGGAATTAATAGTCAGTGTTTCATAAATATTCTTTCTGTGTGTATGCTTATGATTTGTTTTCTTGTTAACCTCTATAATATTGCCTCACATTAAGAGCATTATCTGATCAACTGGGAAAAGGCTAATATCCACAGGTTTTTGAGGGATCCAAGGGATTATCATTGCAGTTCATTGGCACAAACTCCACAGATGCTCACTCCTGCCTGATAAAATAATATTTTGGTGTGGGTGATGGATGGGGTGGGAGGTAAAGGTAGAGTTGGGGGGGACCTACAAACCATTGATACAGAGCTTGCTTTAGGGAAACACTTTACTCAGTCTATTGAAATGAGCTCAAAATTCATAGATCAAGTAAATATCAGAAAAGGGTATGTAAGGGACACTTTTAAACTCTGATTCTTAGTCAAATTGGGTTGAAAATATGATAATAGTATTGATTAACTGAGAAATTAATTTAAATAAAGGCCCCTTATGTCCCTAAAAGTAAAATATGCCCAGGTGAACTTATTTAGAAGTATTTTATCTTCCACTTAATCATCCATTTTTTTATTTTAATTTTTTTTAAACATCTTTATTGGAGTATAATTCCTTTACAATGGTGTGTTAGTTTCTGCTTTATAACAAAGTGAATCAGTTATACATATACATATGTCCCCATACCTCTTCCCTCTTGCATCTTCCTCCCTCCCACCCTCCCTATCCCACACCTCTAGGTGGTCACAAAGCACCAAACTCATCTCCCTGTGTTATGCAGCTACTTCCCACTAGCTATCTATTTTATGTTTGGTAGTATATATATGTCCATGCCACTCTCTCACTTTGTACCAGCTTACCCTTACCCTTCCCCATATCCTCAAGTCCATTCTCTAGTAGGTCTGTGTCTTTATTCCCATCGTGCTCCTAGGTTCTTCATCACCTTTTCTTTTTTCTTTTAGATTCCATATATATGTGTTAGCATACGGTATTTGTTTTTCTCTTTCTGACTTACTTGACTCTGTATGACAGACTCTAGGTCCATCCACCTCACTACAAATAACTCAATTTCGTTTCTTTTTATGGTTGAGTAATATTCCATTGTATATATGTGCCACATTTTCTTTATCCATTCATCTGTCAATGGACACTAAGGTTGCTTTCATGTCCTGGCTATTGTAAATAGAGCTGCAATGAACATTTTGGTACATGACTCTTTTTGAATTATGGTATTCTCAGAGTATATGCCAGTAGTGGGATTGCTGGGCTCCACGGTAGTTCTATTTTTAGTTTTTTAAGGAAACTCCATACTGTTCTCCCTAGTGGCTGTATCAATTTACATTCCCACCAACAGCGCAAGAGGGTTCCCTTTTCTCTGCATCCTCTCCAGCATTTATTGTTTGTAGATTTTTGGATGATGGCCATTCCGACCGCTGTGAGGTGATACCTCACTGTAGTTTTGATTTGCATTTCTCTAATGATTAATGATGTTGAGCATTCTTTCATGTGTTTGTTGGCAATCTGTATATCTTCTTTGGTGAAATGTCTAGTTAGGTCTTCTGCCCATTTTTGGATTGGGTTGTTACTTTTTTTGATATTGAGCTGCATGAGCTGCTTGTAAATTTTGGAGATTAATCCTTTGTCAGTTGCTTCATTTGCAAATATTTTCTCCCACTCTGAGGGTTGTCTTTTGGTCTTGTTTATGGTTTCCTTTGCTGTGCAAAAGCTTTGAAGTTTCATTAGGTCCCATTTGTTTATTTTTGTTTTTATTTCCATTTCTCTAGGAGGTGGGTTAAAAAGGATCTTGCTGTGATTTATGTCATAGAGTGTCCTGCCTATGTTTTCCTCTAAGAGTTTGATAGTGTCTGGCCTTACGTTTAGGTCTTTAATCCATTTTGAGTTTATTTTTGTGTTTGGTGTTAGGGAGTGTTCTAATTTCATTCTTTTACATGTAGCTGTCCTTTTCCCCAGCACCACTTGTTGAAGAGGCTGTCTTTTCTCCATTGTATATTCTTGCCACCTTTATCAAAGATAAGGTGACTATATGTGCATGGGTTTATCTCTGGGCTTTCTATCCTGTTCCATTGATCTATATTTCAGTTTTTGGGGCAGTACCATACTGTCTTCATTACTGTAGCTTTGTAGTATAGTCTGAAGTCAGGGAGCCTGATTCCTCCAGCTCCATTTTAATTCTCAAGATTGCTTTGGCTATTCAGGGTCTTTTGTGTTTCCACACAAATTGTGAAATTTTTTGTTCTAATTCTGTGAAAAATGCCAGTGGTAGTTTGATAGGGATTGCATTGAATCTGTAGATTGCTTTGGGTAGTAGAGTCATTTTCACAATGTCGATTCTTCCAATCCAAGAACATGGAATATCTCTCCATCTATTTGTGTCATCTCTAATTTCTTTCATCATTGTCTTATAATTTTATGCATACAGGTCTGTTGTCTCCTTTGGTAGGTTTATTCCTAGATATTTTATTCTTTTTGTTGCAATGGTAAATGGGAGGGTTTTCTAAATTTCACTTTCTGATTTTTCATTATTAGTTTATAGGAATGCAAGAGATTTCTGTGCATTAATTTTGTTTCCTGCTACTTTACCAAATTCATTGATTATTTCAAGTAGTTTTCTGGTAGCATCTTTAGGATTCTCTATTTATAGTATCATGTCATCTACAAATAGTGACAGCTTTACTTCTTCTTTTGCAATATGGATTCCTTTTATTTCCTTTTCTTCTCTGATTACTGTGGCTAAAACTTTCAAAACTGTGTTAAATAACAGTGGTGAGAGTGGGCAACCCTGTCTTGTTCCTGATTTAAGTGGAAATGGTTTCAATTTTTCACCATTGACGATGATGTTGGCTGTGGGTTTGTCATATATGGCCTTTATTATGTTGAGGAAAGTTCCCTCTATGCCTGCTTTCTGGAAGGTTTTTATCATAAATTGGTGTTGAATTTTGTCAAAAGCTTTTTCTGCATCTGTTGAGATGATCATATGGTTTTTCTCCTTCAATTTGTTAATATGGTGTATCATATTGATTGATTTGCATATATTGAAGAAGCCTTGCATCCCTGGGAAAAACCCCACTTGATCATGGTGTATGATCCTTTTAATGTCCTGTTGGATTCTGTTTGCTAGTATTTAGTTGAGGATTTTTGCATCTATGTTCATCAGTGATATTGGCCTGTAGTTTTCTTTCTTTGTGACATCTTTGTCTGGTTTGGGTATCAGGGTGATGGTGGCCTTGTAGATGAGTTTGGGAGTGTTTCTCCCTCTGCTATATTTTGGAAGAGTTTGAGAAGGATAGTGTTAGCTCTTCTCTAAATGTTTGGTAGAATTCGCCTGTGAAGCCATCTGGTCCTGGGCTTTTGTCTGTTGGAAGATTTTTAATCACAGTTTCAATTTCAGTGCTTGTGACTGGTCTCTTCATATTTTCTATTTCTTCCTGGTTCAGTCTCAGAAGGTTACGGATTTCTAAGAATTTGTCCATTTCTTCCAGGTTGTCCATTTTATTGGCATATAGTTGCTTGTAGAAATCTCTCATGATCCGTTGTTTTTCTGCAGTGTCAGTTGTTACTTCTCCTTTTTCATTTCTAATTTTATTAATTTGAGTCTTCTCCCTTTTTTTCTTGAGCAGTCTAGCTAATGGCTTATCAATTTTGTTTATCTTCTCAAAGAATCAGCTTTTAGTTTTATTGATCTTTTGTATTGTTCTCTTCATTTTTTTTTCATTTATATCTGACCTGATCCTTATGATTTCTTTCCTTCTGCTAACTTTGGGGTTTTTTT
The DNA here is from genome assembly GCF_963455315.2 of Globicephala melas. NCBI lineage: Eukaryota > Metazoa > Chordata > Mammalia > Artiodactyla > Delphinidae > Globicephala > Globicephala melas. Next base: position 43,068,222 of record NC_083323.1, read on the forward strand.
TTTTGTTCTTCTTTCGCTAATTGCTTTAGGTGTAAGTTTAGGCTGTTTATTTGAGATATTTCTTGTTTCTTAAGGTAGGATTTTATTGCTATAAACTTCCCTCTTAGAACTGCTTTTGCTGCATACCATAGGTTTTGGGTCATCATGTTTTCACTGTCATTTGTTTCTAGGTATTTTTTTATTTCCTCTTTGATTTCTTCAGTGATCTCTTGGTTATTAAGTAGTGTATTGTTTAGCCTCCATGTGTTTGTATTTTTTACAGATTTTTTTCCTGTAATTGATACCTAGTCTTATAGCCTGTGGTCAGAAAAGATACTTGATACAATTTCAATTTTCTTAAATTTACCAAGGCTTGATTTCTGACCCAAGATATGATCTATCCTGGTGAATGTTCCATGAGCACTTGAGAAGAACGTGTCTTCTGTTGTTTTTGGATGGAATGTCCTATAACTATCAATTAAGTAATTCTTGTTTAATGTATCATCTAATGCTTGTGTTTCCTTCTTTATTTTCATTTTGGATGATCTGTCCATTGGTGAAAATGGGATGTTAAATTCCCCTACTATGACTGTGTTACTGTCGATTTCCCCTTTTATGGCTGTTAGTATTTGCCTTATGTATTGAGGTGCTCCTATGTTGGGTGCATAAATATTTACAATTGTTATATCTTCTTCTTGGATTGATCCCTTTATCTTTATGTAGTGTCCTTCTTTGTCTCTTGTAATAGTCTTTGTTTTAAAGTCTATTTTGTCTGATATGAGAATTGCTACTCCAGATTTCTTTTGAGTTCCATTTGCATGCAATATATTTTTCCATCCCCTGACTTTCAGTCTGTGTGTCCCTAGGTCTGAGGTGGGTCTCTTTTAGACAGCATATATATGGATCTTGTTTTTGTATCCATTCAGCCAGTCTGTGTCTTTTGGTTGGAGCATTTAATCCATTTACATTTAAGGTAATTATTGATATGCTCCTATTACCATTTTCTTAATTGTTTTAGGTTTGTTATTGTAGGTCTTTTCCTTGTGTTTCCTACCTAGAGAAATTCCTTTAGCATTTATTGTAAAGCTGGTTTGGTGGTGCTGAATTCTCTTAGCTTTTGCTTGTCTGTAAAGCTTTTAATTTCTCCGTCAAATCTGAATGAGATACTTGCTGGGTAGAGTAATCTTGGTTGTAGGTTTTTCTCCTTCATCAGTTTAAATATGTCCTGCCAGTCCCTTCTGGCTTGCAGAGTTTCTGCTGAAATATCAGCTGTTAACCTTATGGGGATTCCCTTGTGTGTTAGTAGTTGTTTTTTCCTAGCTGCTTTTAATATTTTTTCTTTGTATTTAATATTTGATAGTTTGATTAATATGTGTCTTGGCATGTTTCTCATTGGAATTATCCTGTATGGGACTCTCTGTGCTTCCTGGACTTGATTAACTATTTCCTTTCCCATATTAGGGAAGTTTTCAACTATAATTTCTTCCAATATTTTCTCAGTCGCTTTCTTTCTCTCTTCTTCTGGGACCCCTATAATTGGAATGTTGGTGCATTTAATGTTGTCCCAGAGGTCTCTGAGACTGTCCTCAATTCTTTGCATTCTTCTTTTTTCTTTATTCTGCTCCGCAGTAGTTATTTCAGCCTCTGGCTAGAGTCAGGCAGTAAAGACAAGCCATAAACAGCTCCTCTCCTTGCCCTTTCAGGTGCTGCTTTAGCCCTCACTCATGACTGAGGACCCCACAATTTGCCAGTACCTCCACACACTCAAAAGTCTCAGGGTTCCTTCTCAAACACTATTTCAGTTTCCCAAGGCTATAATATATTATATGTATTAAGACAGTGTTAGGGGATTACGTGGAGTTAGTTAACATAGGAATATATTTCTGGTTAAATTTCTGGGAAAATTAAGCCATCACCTGTCCCTGTGAAGTATGTGAGTAAAGGAAGACATGAAATCACATAAATCAGATTATTAATTAATGCTGGGAGTAAATCAGGCAAGATTAAAATAATACTTGACCTAGGGATACAGGGATGCCATAATAGCACCTTTGATCTTTCACTTTAACCCACAGGGTCCCCAAAGCTAAGTATAGAGTATAATAAGGATTTGGTCTCAAATTCTAGTGCAGAGCCCTAGTTAGTGAAGATTGACTAAGTAGGATTGCTTTTTGTCTTTACTAGAGGCAGGGGGACCTACAAACCAGGGCGCTTTCCTTAAGGCCGGAAGCAGAGTTGGCTTCATGTTAGATCTTAGGCATTTCCAGGATTGTAACACAAGATTTTGTGCATAATTAAAAAGAATCTCAAAGAAGAAATTAATGGCTGATTTTTTACCCCCCTCTAGATTGAATTCCTCTCTTTGATTACTTTAGCCACAAGGAAAATTTGAGAGGAAGGTTGTTACAGCTATTTTCTTAGGCTTACCTGGGTACAGTGAATGCTCTGCCCACTTTTTGCTCCCAAGTATAGAATAAGGTTGGATAGCCTTGAAAGGACTTCACCTAGAACCCTAAGGTAATATTATTTGGGCTGTAAAATAATTACAACTTCAAATTTAGGTTAAAACAGGACAGGGTCTTGAAGATAAAGATGCTTTTAGAATAAGAAATCCACAGAAGCTTAACAACACATTATGGTTAGTCTGTAGAACAAGTCAGAAGAGGAATGACATTATGGCAAAATGGATGTTTAACAATAAAGGGAAAATAATAAAGCTCAAAAACATTTATCTTATGAGACACTGAAACACAATCTATGGAAATTGCATTGGTTTGGTGGCTGAAGAAAATTAAAGATGTGTATTATACTTCTGCTTTAAAAAGAAAAATGGAGGGTTAAATTAGATAATTAGGTGATATATGTGAGGTTGTATTATAATTGTAAAATTTATAATGCTTCCTATTTAGTTCCAGTTTTCTATTTGTTTACCTTTACACCAGTGTCATGCTCGTTTAATTGTTAAAGCTCTATAGCAAGCCTGGAATTCAATACATTGAGTCCCTGATTGGCTTTCTTCTTTTTCCAACTTGTTTCTGAAAAGCCTAGGAAAAAATATTTGTAAAATAGATATTTGATAAAGGGAAAAAAATGGAATATATATTTAAAAAAAACCAAAAAACCTCTTATAACACAACATTAAAAAGAAAATAACAAATGAGTAGGAAGTTTGAACAGGTTCTTCCCCCCAAATAATATAGGTCAATAAATAATGTAAAGATGTTCAACATCATTACTTAACATGGAAACAAAAATTAAAATGGTGATAAGTTACTCACTTACCACTGCATACCCACTAAAATGGCTTTAAAAAAAAAAACTCACAACACCAAGTGTTAAGAAGGATGTGGAGTGATTGGGATACTAAACATAGCAATTGGGAATACAAAATGGTAAAACTATTTTGGGGAAGGGTTTGAGAGTTTCTTAAAAAGCTAAACATATACTGGAGACCCAGAAATTCTATTCATAGATATTTATTTACTAAGAAAATGAAAACAAATATCCACAAAGAGACCTGTACTCAGTGGTTTAAGCAGTTGTATTCAAAATGGCCCCAAACTGGAGACAACTCAAATGTCTATCGACTGGGAAATGGATAAACACATTGTGGTATATTCATACAATAGAATAATAGCTATAAAAAGGAATGGACTGCTAATGAAACCAAGCAGGACCCCATGGGGCACTCCTAGGTACAAAAGCCTTCCTGTGTCCCCAGTTTCTTTTCTGTAGGAAATAAGTCTTCAGCCTCCTAGACCTTTCCTGAGTCCTAGAAGGCAGATTCAAATAGTTACAAATTAGGGAAGTGAGGGAATACAGAAACAAAGGAGGAGCAGTCAAGAAGCAATAGTATTGCAATGGGGCAGGGTTCTGGATCCTCCTCAGGGGATGTGCATAGCAATCGGATACATATCTCTGAGTTCTTCTGCAGGAGCTGGAGCTCCCACCCAGGGGGAGGATGGTAACTCCAGGTTGAGCACAGCACATGGACCCTAGACTGGTTAGAACCAGAACACTGATGAGGGAGACTCCTGGAACACCACCCTAACCACCAACCAATCAGAAGAAAGTCACACACCCTTGCTGCCCTCCCTCCAAATCTTGCCTATAAAAGCTCTTCTTTGAACCACTGGGGAGTTCTGGCTTTTTGAGCATGAGCCACCTATTCTCCTTGCTTGGCCCTGCAATAAACCTTTCTCTGCTCCAAACTCCAGTGTTTCTGTTTGGCCTCACTGTGTGTCAGGCACACGAACTTGGGCTTGATGGTATGTGCTACAACATGGATGAATTGTAAAGGCATATGTTGTCAAGCCCAACATGGATGAATTGTTAACAGTGACAGAAGATGGACAAAAGGACTGGAAATGGTATGGTTCCCTTCATATGACACTTTGAAAAGTCAATATTATGAAACCAGAGAGAGTTAATCATTTTTGCCAGGATCTAGGTATGGGCAGATAAGAGATATAAGAGAAATTTTGGGGGTGTTGGAAATAAATGTCCATATCTTGATTGTGCTATTGATTACACTACTACACACATTTGTCAAGTCTCAACAACTGTACCCTTTAAAAAATGACTATTTTATATGTAAATTATATCTCAATAAATAGATATAAATATATATTAATTATTCTTTAAAAATTTCTCCTACATTGTTTCCTAGTAAGCCACTGTATCTCTTTCACACAGGTGCACACGCATGCACGTGTGCACACATGCGCGCGCACACACACACAGAGTTTTCGTTCCTTCTCACTTCCCAGATTTGCTTTCGTATAACACTCAACAAAAATATGTGAACTGTGAATGTGTTTTCTATTTTTTCTGCACCTGAATTGTTTAAAAGCAAGTCCCAAATGAAACTTTCAATGAAATGAAAATCAGTGTCTTCTTGTGATAGCGGTCTCCTTGTTAGATCATTTCTCAGGTTCTCCAATATCAAGTAGATATGATGGAATCTAGCTTAAATTCTTGCCTAGTTAATCTAGGGTTTCTATTGGCTCTCTTAAGAGTCTGCTCACAGCCACTAAGCATTTCTCTTGGGTTTAAGCTTCTTATGGAAGGAGAAAAGGGGATAGAAGAGTGAGCAAGTAATTTTTGTTTAAAGACAGCAGGTAATATTAGCTGATTTTACAAACTGAATATCTTACCATGATAGACCCTGTCCCAGGAAAAAATGCACATATACAATTTCATTTGCATACACATTTATGAAGTTTATGGACAATGTTAAGACTACAGAAGATGGGTGAGGACACTTTCTCTGTGGGAGCAGCAAAGACCATTTAATGTCCCTGAAAATATCTTTAGTACCTGGCTCATCAGGAAATCAAATGTATTGATTAATAGTGATGCTTACCATAAGGGTAATGACAACTTCTTTTCTCAATTGAGGTAACATTTCAAAATGTAGTTTAATTTTTGCTTTCTATTTCCAAAGTAACAACATGCAGAAGGATTGAGAACATGATGCAATTTGAAAAACATGACATTAGGAATGCATGAAAACTCGAGTGGCACTTTCAAAGTTGTTGCCTTGCCTTATTTGATTTTCTACGGATGTCAGTTGTTCTCCAAAAAATGTACTGCCACCCAGCAAATAATTAATGTGCAACTCTGTGAATTTCCAGTACCAGAGACATTTTCTTCCGAGTTCTCACCGATTTTGTAGATCAACAAAATGGTATAACCAAGGGCCTATATCTTTTCCTTGACTAGCTTTCTTTTTGCTCTGGAAATCCTTTTATAAATAATGCTATGAATAAATATTAGCGATAATTAAAAGTGAAAATATACTTGAACTTGAAAGTAGCAGAATTTATATACTTTTATATAGAGAGCATAGCATCAACTTCCAATTATCCATGACAATGGTGAGCAGATAGTTGATGAACCCAAATATTGACAAGTAAGATACAAATGGCTTTACATCTAAACCAATTTCCTTCCCCACCAATTTTCTTTTTTTTTCAACACTACTGAAAATAACAACCAGTTGGAGCAAATAGTCAACAAAAGTAAGTACTTACTTACTGGATACATTGTTATCTCTGAGGAGCTTTATTGTGGAGTGGTGATTACCTAAGAGGTGGGTAAAAGGAAATCAGAGAGAGATGGGCATTGAAATTTCTACAAAGAAGAATCAGCCCTAATAGAGCAAAACAATAGTTACCTCAGCTAAGTCTTTGTTTAGTATTTCCTTTTGTCTTTGTTGAGTATTCTTTACTCAATTACTGATTTTGTGGTGGAAAATTGAAGTGACAGGACATAGCTCTCAGTAAATCTAAGAGGGCTTGCCACCTTATTGTATTCCTTAGGGTGACGATTCAAGCATCCTCTACAGTTCCTCAAAGCCTCATTCCAAACCTGTGTGTTTTGTCTTATTCTCTCAGTGCATTCTATAATTCTTGTTTTGCGGACCAAAGGCATCACCACTTATGTGCTATATGATTTTTGGTAATTTCTTAACTTCTCTATTAATCCTTTACTCTCCTCATCTTGTGGGTTTAGTTTCTTGTGGGTTTAATGAAACAATAAAGTGTTTAGCGCTATTAACCAACATTTCAGAAACAGAGACCTGATTGGAATAAAGAGGCATTTGTTTGGGGTTTGTTGGGACTGCAGCCAGGAAACAGATACAAGAAGCATTTGAATTGTGTTCTGAGGGACTACATAATGTGGAAGGCTTATAAAGGCAAAAAACCTACAAGGTTACGTAAATTGATTGCCAAGAATTAGGATTGGAGCTGACAAGAAGGGTATTTGTTATGCAAGGATTGATTGTGGTCTGAAATGATTACATAGTTGCAAAGTGGAAAGGAACTTTGAAACTACAAGTTTGCTGCTAGTAGTTGCTAGCAAACATTGTTTGGCTGTGTCCTTGAGTTTGATACAGTTTAGAGAAAATTCAAGTTCTCGGTGCTTCAAGGAATGTGTCTGAAACTAAATCCACAATGGCCAACTGGCTCCATTTTGGATGCCTGAGACGTAGTTACTTCGTTTTGATTTTTAAATGATTTTAAATATTTCATCAGAGAGATCCCTGGGATACTGTAAGGGCCAATATGTTAATTGTTGTGTTATTGATATTTTTGTATCTCTACATCCACATTTTTGGTGCTCTCAAAATTTCTTCCTCTAAATTTTCATCCATATTCATTCTATTTTGCTGTCTTGGAAAAAGAAGAAGACTCCTCCTTTCCAATCTTATATTAAACTTAATGTAAAAACATTTTTAAAAGATCTGGTGATTTGATGACCCAAAACAAATCATCCACTGGTGGTTGTTTTCCAAGTATATTTTAAATTTCTTAACCTAGCATCCACCATTTTCATCTATCTGCCCCAAATGTATAACTATCAATCTTCCCAATTCACCTGCAATGCAGGGGACACGGGTTTGAGCCCTGGTCCAGGAAGATCTCACATGCCTGATCTTGAATGATGGTGGGAAGTAAAGCTCCTACTAATTCACACTGGACATGTACGATAAACAAAAAATAATACTCTGTAATATTAAAACACTCATTCATTGAGGTTGATTTGTGACCATGGCAGACCCTAGCCTGTCCTGACTATCCTAGGTGCTAGAGATTTTAAAGAAAAGAACCATCAAATTGCTTCCCTCAAGGACTCATGAGGTAGAACTGTGCTGTCCAGTATGGCGGCACCAAATACACTTAAAAGTTAAATTAGCTAATATTAAATAAAATTCAAAGTTCAGATCCTCTATCACACTAGCCACATCCCAAGTGTTTGGTAGCCATGTGGCTAGTGGCTCTCATATTATACAGCATATATTTCCATCTTCAAAGAGTACTACTGGACAGCACTGGTCTAGAAGAATGGATAAAGTCAAGCTATTGCAATACAATTCTATAAATGATAACAGAGCTGCAGGTGAGGGATATAATGAGAAAAAAAGTGCTGGAAAATAGAGTCTCAAAAATGTTATTTTTAGGGTAACTGAAAAAAATGGAAGTGAATAACACATCACACTTTAATTTTTTTAACGTGCAAAATTATATTACACTTTTAGGATTTTATTCAACACATGTATGAGAACATTTATGCAGTGCAGTATACAGAATTGTCAAATGCAGCAAAGCCGTTTTAACACCAGGTGTCTGCAAACACTGGAGATAACTGCATGCTCATCTCTTCAGGCCTGGATATATGGATACATTATGATATATCCATGAGATAGGATATAAGGTAGTTTTCAACTTAATATGAGTTGGGGTGTCCTCTTGGTTGGGCTTCATGTGGTGAGTATCACCATCCTCACGGGGCATGTCAGGGAGAACTGGGTGCACTAAGAACGAAGCTGAGTCTGAGCCAGCCCGGAGGTTCTGGATGTTCTAGAGTTTGAATTATTCTAGAAAAGAAACTCCAAGGAGAACTGATCAGCTCATCCACTTCTAAAACTGAGGTCTGTTGCCAAGAATGAAGTATAGGGATGTCACTGTAAACATCTCTTGGCAGGAGAAGGAATGTCTGGATGCTGCTCAAGGGACTCGTCCAGAGATGTATTGTTGGAGAACTACAAAAGTTGTACTCACTGGGGACTTGAGTTCCCACTAAGATGTGATAAGGGCATGTGATCCTGACTTCCCCACTGAATACAACTGAAACTCTGGGACAATATGCGTGAAGCTATTTGCTGTGGGCTGTGCTAGCAGCAAATGCTAGCAGTTGGACGGGAAGCTCAAAGTCCCGACATACAGGTGGTGAGCCTTCTGTGTTGGTCTTGTGTTCTTTTTCCTGTTATCTCCAAGCCTGAAATCAAAGACAGTCTGAAGCCTGAAAGTGCATGCTGGTTACAGAAAGAAGTAGTTTCTAAATAAGCCCTTTCTTTCTGGTCAGAGGTGTAGGAAATGGAGGCCCTCTGAGATAGAGTGGAGGAATTTCCTGTTTTTATTTGTTTGTTTTGTTTTCAGCCCTTCTCACCTTCACCCCTAGGCAAGTATAGCTGGGTGTCTGTTTTAACTGATAGGTTATGAGTTCCAATGGCATTCTCTCTGTTGTGTGCCCATGATCTAGAACAGTGCCTGAACACAGGAAATACTCAAAAAATATTTGTACAAAGAAACTAAAATATAAAAGGAGGCAAAAGGTAGAAGAGACCACATCAAAAGGAATATAGAACAATCAGAGTGAAGAAGATTTTTAGGATATTTCAGTCCTCTGGAAAATTTACCCAAAAGGGACAAATAGGATCAATAGAGTAAGTCATTTAAGATCATTCATTTGACAGATGAAGTAGAAAATAAAAAAGACTGCATTGGTTAGAAAAAGTAAGACGCTCCAGTGAAAGTTTGTATTAGGCATAATAAGAAATTTCATCTTCTCTTCAATGTTATCTATATGTGAATAATATTGCTTTACAAAAGCAGTGGTGCTTCACGAAATTTAAACAGCCTGCATTTTCTATGCTATGGCAAGGAATCCTAAAAAGAACCAAGTACTCATCAACCCACATGTATTTATTAAGTGGCACTTTAGCCACTCATTTTAGTGAATGGAGTTTAACTTACTAAGTTAAGGGAATTATTTTAATAATATCTGGCATCAGTAGACTTTTCCAATATTCACTGTGCACTGTGCACTCTGAAATAGGAATGCTCAATGAACAAAAAGTTGCAGCCATCTCTTATGGGCAAGAACTTTGGCTTCCATGATTTTCTATCAGTGGTTTCCTTTATATTTTTCTTCCTCGTGTTTTTTTCTTTTCTCCCTCAGACATCTCTGATTTCAGGGTTTAGGCAACGCAATAAATTATTTCATATACTCTCTCCTGGCCATCTTCCAAGCACAATGCCCTCATTCTGCTTTTTTGTCTATGTAGTCTGTGTAGCACCTCATGATTTTATTGGATACATCAATTGTGCAGAGCTTTTGATTGTATATGGGCAAACACAACCATACAATTTCTCTAGTTTATCTTCTGTGTAATGTATCCTTTCAACAATCTCATAAATACACCCAGCCATTTCCCCAGCTTGTCCTCCCTTTGCAGGAGCAAGCTGAGATAAAAATGTACAAAATCCCTTTTCACAATAATTTTACTCACCCTGAGGACTAGATGGGCAATTACTTCCCCGTTTTAGATCTGTTTCGCACTGTCTTCAGTGCTGGTTGATATTTACATAATCTCTTAATTTACTTAGTCTTTAAATCCAGAAATCAAGTCCAAGCTCCTGAAAAAGTCCCACCAGCCTAGCATACCTGGTCTTACGTTGAATATCTCTGGTTTTAATTTCATGAGCTCTTGTATGACACTTCCTATATCCATCTAGGAAAATCTTGACTACTGGATACCATGTAGGAAACACATCATTCTGATCAACTGAGTTTTCTGAAAAGCTGAAGACATGCATTTATGAGCAGCAAAGCCTTAAAATTAATTTTGAATAGACATCTTTTAAAATGTGTATATGCCTGATTCTAAGATACTAAATGGAAGCACATGGGGGACATAAAAATATTACTAACACCATTATTGGAGGGATTTAACAATTTTTTTTTCAGTTTCTTTTTTCTTACAAAATTGGCAAATCTGGGCAAAATCACCTTGAGAGTAACTAAGCTTCCTGACTTTTACCGTGGACTTTTTGAATCAGACCCTCCCAGAAACCACCTGACTGTGCCTGTGGCGGGGGGAGGCAGGCTGCATGGGTGAAAGTTTGCCCTGATGCAAAATGGTGACTGCTGATCTGATTTTACAGTCCTTACAGCTGCCTTTTACCGTGTTGCTGTTTTCTCCTTGCTCTGAGGCCGGCAGGTGTCTGTCATTGCTCACTGCTGCCAGCGCACCAGCTAGTAACAACGCTTCCCCTGCTGTCTAATGTAGCTGTATTCTAAAAAAAATGATAAATATTGCAAAAATGATAAATTTATTTGCAAGAGCCGAGTACATATTCTCTAAGTGTAGGCCCAAGGGGCTCTCTTGTGCATATGTAACCAGCTTATTTAATGGGAGGGAAGAGCTTTATTTTGTCTATACAATGAGAACAGCTTTATTTTGTCTCCCCATTGCCTTAACCACACTATTTTGAAGTCTCCTTTCTGCCCTGGGATGCCTTTTCAGGATATACTATAATTTAGGAGTCACTTTCAGATACTAAAAGGTGTGATCTGATCTAAATCAAAACTTGAACCTTGCATTCAGTTTAAAGTTTTTACTGTCACCAGTTGAAGCCTAACCAATGTGCTGTAGGCCCAGCAGAGAGGAAGGGGTGAGGGTGGGGAGATGGAACCTGGTCTGTTATTTCACTCTCTTTATTCCAAATGCCTCTTCTCTCATCTCCACCCCAACAATTTCCTATCTGTAGTTCTCACTTGATTTTGGCAGGTGTCTATATTTGATTTACTTCCTGGAAGATATTAGTGGTTTCTTTGGAGAATACCAACAGGGGATTCTGGGGGATTTATTTTCTATGAGATCACACATCACCCTCATGAGCTCCTGCCCTGGCTTTACAGATAAGGGTTCCCTTGTCCTGGGAGGCAAACCTCTTCGGCAACTTCCATGGTTTCCGTTTGGGCCATTGGAAAACTCACAAATCCTTGTCCCACAAAACAGGGGAAGTTCAGGTCTGCTAACACTCCTGTCCTTCCACCCTCACTCCTTACCTTCCACTACAGGTTTGTTCAGCCAGCTTGTGATTTGCAGGTTCTTCCAGAGAAGGTCAGGTCCCTGTTCTTTCTTCCCTTCTAAACTTGTAGGAACAGATGACCATTATTTTCCCAAGAACACATGCAAGTTTCTGAAGCTTGGCTGTGTCTCTTCTGTGGCGACAACTCTAAGCTCTATGAGTAGTTTTTTGTTTATTTGTTTGTTTTTGGGATGGAGGATCCTTTACTTTTTTGATGTGTAGAGGAAGGACTCTCCTTCCTGCCTCCCTGGGAGAGGGAGGAATGAAAATGCCATAATAGTTTCTATCTCTAATGAGTCTCCAGCCTTTTTAAAAACCACCTGGAGACTAGATGGCTACTGACAAGGACCAGCTTGGCCACCACTTAATGACTACTCTGGAATGTGTGATCACCTCTCTTTAAAATGCAGACCTGGACTTTTTACTCTTTGTCCTGAACTTTGCAGCCTCAGTCAATCCCCCTAGACAATAGGAATAGTCCCATTTGATACCCAGTTACAAGTATGTTGTGTGAACTAAGGAGCAATTACTTTGTAATATCTTAGTTTCCCAGAAGCCTTTTTCATTTTGTTTTATTTTATATCCTGGTGTATTTTAGATTTTCAAACCTGCAGTACTGATATGTTTCTAGTTTTTGGTAAGTGTAATGGTGTAGGCTTCCCTGTATCATTTTTTTTTTTAACATTTTAGATTTATGTCTCAAACCCCAAGCTAATTATAAGTGACTCACTGAATTCTTAAAATTTCTTATATTGTAATCAAATAAAATATATATTAAGTTTTCAGCATTGTTTGGAAAAGACATTCAACATTATTTATTAATCATATGAGTTTTTCCTATGTAAAATTTTCTTCCTTTAACATGGTACCTTTTCAAGGACAATGCTTTGGTATACCCTATTTTTAAGAGGAAAGATATTGGAATTTGTGTTAGAACTTCAAATGCTGCTTGATCACTACTAGATATGAGATTTGGAGAAAGATTTTTTAAACTTATTTCAGCCTCACTTTCCATTATTTAAAGAACAATATCTATTTTGCCTGTTCGTAAGAATTATATGTTGCAATGAATATAAATCTTCTTCTGAAATTCAGAAGAAGATTTATATATATTAGTACCCTTTACTCACCCTTCAATTACTCGTCCCTTATGTAAGATATTCCATTCTGAGTATCTTCTCTGAATCTGTGATGGTGATTCCTTGCTCTCAGAATAATTAATCTTTCAGAATCTGTATCACAAAATCTACAATCAATATACCAGCCACCCTTCACTCATTTGTATTATATTATACTCAGAGTGCTTAGAGAGCTATAAAAAATATATGCACTTGCCAGGGGCAGTATTGTTGCTTTTTCTGATTCCTTCTGAAGTCTGTGATGTAATTAATCTGAGCTTGGTGCTCTGTCAACTTCAATAATCCTGATGACCTTATTACACTCTCCAGTGGAGAGTTAAGTATTAAGCGAGCACCTGAGGGAATTAGATTCTACTGTCATCTTTACAAACCAATGTTTTTAGAAACTGTTTCACCCCCTTGTGTATATGAGAAGTTGTATATTAAACTGAGGATGAATAGAACTGTTGTGTTTGCCAACTCATTTTCATAACTGGGGGCTGGGTGGGGGAGGAGAGCTAGTGAGGATTCTAACAAGGAAGAAGAAAATTAAACTGCATCTGTGTAGGTAAAACCAAGAGTCTATTTTCATTATTAAAGCTGTTTGTCATTGCAATAACCACTGGTTGTTGTCTCAGGGAAGTACTGTACATGCCCACAGTTTTAGAAAACAGCTTCTCCATTTCTCTTTGCTGCTTTTGACTTGGTAGCCGGGATGGCAGCGTGGAATAATAATAAATTTTGGCATGCAGATTTGAACAGTGAAGGAAAAGGATGAGGAAAATAATGGCAGTGGCGTAAGCCCATGTTAAATTTATGCAAAAATATGGTTAGCCAAATGATGAACAGATGCAGCTGAGTATTTCCATCATTTTTGTTAAATATCCTGCAAATGATTCTGGCTGGTTATACAGGAAAATTGCATCAAAATGAAGTGTGTACATGAGTAAAATATTAATGACTGATCTCCATTCAATAGGCTATAGATAATACAGCTGTTTTTAGCTGTAAGTTATGGAAACATAACTTACTTTTTCTGGGGGTAGGGGGAAGAAAACTTCCCATTTTGCTTTATTTCCATCTCATTTTCTATTATTCTTTTCTTCCCTTAGTTTTCTGACACCTCTTTCTTTTAGGAGTATCTCCAACACCCACACAATCTTCCTGAGGAATAGGAGTCAGCACATGTAAACTTTATTTAGACTTCTGGCAATGTGTGTCGTTCATGAGTGGTGACATCTTGGGGAGGAGCCTATTAGGGTCTCAGTGCCTGAAGTAGATTTTAGGATGGGAGGCTACGTGTCTTTGGCTCCTAAGTCACAGCTGCCATGAGGCCAGGAGTAGACAGGAAACTAGGGACTGGCCCCACTTCCCATAAAAGCTTGGCCAAGCGTGGGTGGTAATGATTAAATCAAGATTGTCTTTTTGAGGGATGAATAAAGGCATATAAGGAGTAAGGCAGGACGAGGGTAGGCAGAAGGCTAAAAATGAACAGAGAAAGTAGTAAGTAAAATCTGTGAAGCAGAAGTGGTTGAAAATAAACAGAAAATTCAAGTGGAGCAAAAGAGCGAGAAGTGAATTGCTAATTTATAATAATGGCATAGATATGTAGCCAGACACTGTAGGAAGATCATTTCATATACCATCTCATTCAGTTATCACCGCACTCCTACAAGTATTATAGAATCTGTCCAAATCCTATTGATGTGGAAAACGGAAGTTCAGGGACATTAAAAACAGGCAAACAAACACATCTAAGATTATATAGCTGTTTGAACCCAACACTTTGGCCCCAGAACCCATACTCTTGAGCACTGTGACCGTATTGCCTTCAGTAACACCTGTAGTAGTGAGAGAAAATCTGGGAAAGTGACTGAGTCATAATAGTACCAGAAATGGACAGTAGGTAGCAGCTACTTTCACTGAGATCTGTTCTATTTCACAGAGTTTTCTAAATCCTTAAATTATAATTCTGGCTATGAAACTCATCCTTTTCTTCTGTGAGACCTGGCTGTATGGTCCTCAGGCCTCCAGCATTCTTACTTGTTGGAGTATTCTAAAATAATATAGGGATAGGCTTGAAAGAAATGCGAAGATATGGGGACAGAGTGGTCCAGGCAGAGACAGTAAAAAGTATAAATGCCCTGAAATAGAAATAAGACTGTTCTAGTCTTAGCAAGAAGTCCAGTTTAGCTCTATTATAACAGAGATTCTATGCTATCTCAAAGTCCCTAAATCTTAGAACTGTGAAAGTGACTGACACGTAGGAAGGGTTCAATAACCACTTGTTGAATGAATAAATGAATGAAAAAGTACATGAACAAAAAATGAACAATATTTAGGCACCAGGCGTTGGTGAATGGAAGTCAAATGTTACCAAAATGGCAATAGGAGAGGAAAAATAGCTTGAGCATTTAACATGAGAAAACTTCTTTAATTCACCAATCTGTTCTTGATTAGCCCCACTTCTTTGTTTATATTTTATTGTACCCAATAGCCTCATGCTGTTTACTTGGCTTCAGAGACTTTGTATTTTTCCAAACAAACATACTGCTCATTAAAAAGGCCATTTCTAGCTTTTCATGAATGGGGAATAATGCCAGAATTTGACAACTTCATTTTATCAGGCTGCTCATCTGTGTAAATTTATTAGGATCATTTATTTCTAAATACCTTCCAGATTGATAGCTAAGTCAAAATCAAATCATTGCCAAATTGGCTACAGATACATTTTAATAACTTCAGTGTTCCTTACTACCAACTCTACAGACATGCTCTTTGACTAACTCAAGTTTTATGTTAGATAGTAATCCATCTTCAATATGAACCGTAATTATATGTAACTGTGCTCTCTAAGATATTAGAACTAACAGATTCATTGAAAATCTACAAATAAAATACTTGACATCCACTTTGTCTTCTTTTTGATGCTTCTGATTTTCTCCCTACTCTAGTCATGTGCTTGTATTTCTTCAATGTATTGCGTGTGATCCATCTGGTGTCCTGAGTTCTGCTTCTGGGTCTGCTACCGGTGTTAAAGCTGTCAAACGTTTGCACAAAATATGGTAAAAAAAAATCAATTTTTATTCACTCATTTTTCAGTGCAATCAATGAACGTTGGTCATAATGCTATGAGAACTTGGCAGTACCAATCTGAGTTATAAGCACCAGGCTGTACTGAGAATCCTCCCTCTCTTCAGATGTTGAATTTTCAACCTTAAACCAAAACTCTTGGCTTTAGTGTGTAGGGACTCCCATAACAAAAATACCACAGACTGGATGGCTTAATCAACAGAAATGTATTTTCTGCATTTCTGTGGCCTAGAATTCCAATATCAGCAGGTTTTATTTCTTCTAAGTCCTCTCTCCTTGGCTTGCAGATGGCCATCTTTGTGTTATGTCCTCATGTGGACGTCCATCTATCTTTGAGTCTGCGTTGTAATCTCCTCTTCTTATGACACCAGTCATATTGGATTAGGGCCCATCTATCCCACCCATCTGACCTCATTTTATCTTAATTACCTCTTTAAAGGCCCAGTTTCCAAATATAATCACATTCTGAGGTACTGGAGTTAGGGCTTCAACATATAAATTTTGAGCGGACAAAAGTTCAGCCTATAACAATAGTATTTCCTCATGACATATCTCCTAGAAGAATCTTGATGGCCTTGCTGTACTAAATATCTAGACGTACCCAGCGTGCCTCAAACTCAAGTAAGGGCCTCTGCTACAAGCAGATGACTTTGATGGTTTTCAGAGGCTAAAGGGAAGAAATCAATGAGTAGACAGTTTTGCTACTCTAGAGGACCGACATATGTTAAGTTTTAATAAAGCCATTATACACTAAGTGTGTTTGTTTGCATGAATGTATGTGTGTAATTTTTTATCTTTACAACCAACATAAAAAGTTGGTTTTATAAATCCCACTGTACACATAAAACTATCAAGGCTTAGAAAATTATATGATGTGAAAGATGGCAAGATGATAGGCATAGGGCTGGACTTAAAAACCAGATTTCTATTATTTCAAAATCCTTACGCTTGCCATTGCATAGGACCATGTCTCTAAAGCCTAAACTCAGTTTTGACCAAACTCATGAGAAAATTATTAAATGAGACTCTCTGAAATATTCTTTTCATCTTTCGTATTTGCAGGCAATAACCTAGTGCTTTTGTTAAACTTATGGAGGTGACTCAACTGAGAAATTCAGTTCACGTAGGCTGAGAGTCAAAAGAGGTTATAAGACTTAAAATCTCAGCAAGGGAACAGCAAATAAGACCACCTGTGCTTACTACCGATGGTAATAGCAGGGTTCTCCTGCATCTTAAAGCCACACTAATTTAGAACCATTCAACTTAAATAGGATCTCTGTTACAAATGAAGTTTTTGTCTATTTGTCTGTAAATCACATCTGGCAAAAAGAGCCAGACAGTTTTTCCCAAAATTGGAAAATACATTTGTAATGGTTCGGCATACAAAAATTTGCTTTGAGATCTATGAGAGAACTATCTCAAGGGATGAGATAGTTATCCTGTAGTGTAATAGAAATATAAATAGAGGTTGTGAGACTGCCTGTACAAAGACACATGCAACACTTACTGAGATGCCATAAATAACTAATCGTTATTTTATCTAGAACCCCCAGATCAATAGTCACCGTGACATATTCTTAGGAATACTATTTTGGTGACTCAAACTGAGAAGTTAAAATCTCCTCTTATTTGGACAGAGATATTTGTAGCATGAGAGGTAGAGTTAATAAGAATTGCCAATTCTAATTGTGCTGAGTAGGCCAGAAGTTTTAAATAAAAGGATATGCTATGTAATCCTTTCACTTTAGATTATATTTATAACCGAGTATCTTGCACCTACACAAAAGCAGTCCTGATAATTGGAAGAAAGTCTGTTAAGACTGAAAGCAGAAAGAATGACTTCTGTTATAAGTGACAAGTGATGGAACAGGAAATTACTTGCAAATTAATGAATGATTATGTAGTGAAAAATCATGATATAACAGAAAAATATCATATTTATCTCAGTGTACAATCTTAAATGAGATACTCTAACCCCATGATATTTATATCCTAAGGTTTTCCTCCATTTAAACTTTAGCATGAATGATTAAACTGAGTTCAATGACCTCCTCCCAAAAAGTATAAGACTAGGGAAATGAAACTTGTTTTTTTTTTTTTTTTCTTTCTTAGCGGTACACGGGCCTCTCACTGTTGTGGCCTCTCCCGTTGCGGAGCACAGGCTCCGGACGCGCAGGCTCAGCGGCCATGGCTCATGGGCCCAGCCGCTCCGCGGCATGTGGGATCCTCCCGGACCGGGGCACGAACCCGTGTCCCCTGCATCGGCAGGCAGACTCTCAACCACTGCGCCACCAGGGAAGCCCGAAACTTGTTTTTGAGAGATCTTTCCTCGAAGGTATGTCATAATTGCAATATTTACACTTATAAAAAATTACAGTAAATATTATGCAATATTTAAATGGATTAATTGAACTGTGCATGTAGGAAAACAGTATTTTTTTAGATTTCCAAACTATGGTTTGTACATTTACATATTTTGGTTACAAGAGACCACCTACTTTTCATATTGCTAAGTGATAATGGAATGGATTATTGATAAAAGGAATCATTACACAGCCCAAGTCCATAGAGAAAAAGAGAGGAAACACAGAAGAGGGAAACTATGCAAATTATGTAATTGTACTTTTTCCATGTTTAAAAAAAATACACGGACAAAAATTATGATGAAAGGGGTAAGTCAACTTGTTACATTTTACTGAAATTGGTATTATTTTGAGCTAGACACTTAGAATAGCACAGATATTGGCAATCTTGTGACAACAGTAGAATAGGCCTTTAGAATAAGCCGAGTACTTAATGGAGAAAATGTAAAGGGAAAGGAGAGTGAGTAAGCTCTCTTTGCCACAAGCTGTGCTCCTTCCCATGTCACACACTAAAATTTGTTTTATAATTATACTTACACATCTTACACACTTAAAAAAATATTTTAAGAGCAAAATAAATTGTCAAGTTCTCTCTGAAAGATTCTTCTGTTAGACAATCTCACTATGAAATCACTGCAGTACATGGATACATGTCTGTTACCAAATAAAGAAATAATACATGCAGAGAATTAACTTTTTTTTCCTCTAGAGAATATAATTGTTATGTAGCCTTTGAGCACAATTAAAATTCAATGAAAGATAACATCACAATAAAGGGTAATTCGTGAATGTTCCAGCAGATTTCTCCTGCTGAAGGTATGAGTGAACATCAGATATGCAGTTGCAATATTCATGTGCATTGGCTGGCCTGAGGCAAATAACAAGAATAAAGCAGGTTGAAGTCCTGTCATATCTGAGTCCGTAATTAATTCTGACATCACTGTGAGGGTGTAACGGTTGAAATCCTTATCCCTCTTTTAGAAGTGAGAAAACCTGAGTCTGAGAGACGATATGCCAAAGATCACAAGACTCCTTTGTGGCAGCGCTGTGACTACCACATGCTCCTTATGACTACTCTGGAGTTTTCACTCAATCCCAAACCTTTACTTTGAAATAATCTAATAAATTGATTTGATCCCTCTGTGTGATTGCACTTGAATTTTTTTTTTTTAGATCAGAGGCTCTTTTCATTAAATGACACTCAGAAACCATTTCACTGATTCTCAAGCTGAACTGTTCAGTAATTGGTTGACCTGTGGCAAAACCACAGAATTAAAAAGAAAGAACAAAATCGTTGGGGGAAAACGGAGAGCATTTAAAATCATAGCTTAAGTGATTTATAATCTAGTTATTATCTTCATAATAAATGAATTGTCTTTGTTCTCAAGTCTCAGAAATAATGTTGCCAATGTGTGAACACTTTTGAAAAGTAATTGTTTAAAAAATTCTATTCAAAAATGACATTTATCAGGCACATGAAATTATCTGCTGCTCTAAATAGACCTGAGATTTGGCCACTATTATTTGGTCACTGAAAGAAGTGAATCAAGATTTAAAATTTCACTCAGTTTCCCTAATGGCAAGAACAGATACACTGGAATTGTTAAAATCTTAGGAGTAATTTAATTTTAGCAAGCACAACTGTAAAAATAAACAGTAGGATATATAAGCAATGCAGATCAATGGAGAAATGTTTTAAAGCCAGTTTTTTTTCCTGTTCCAATGGTTTCATTGTAGCTCTCTAAGATTTGTTAGCTGCTTTTGTTGTGGTGTTGTATGTTTTGTTATAAGCTTTCCTTTTGTTGTATTCAGCTACCAAATCATGTTTGTTTTTCTATGTAAAATTAAAATGTACAATTTGTGACTAAATCATCATATAATAGTCTACCTTTGCAACCTAGCACTTCAGCTTTTTACAAAAGTTGTGATGATCTCATTAATGCTGTCCCCAAAAAAGAGAAAATAATCAAACTTTAATTGCCAAGATACTTTTTAGAAAATGAAAGTTATGAGATGAATAGTAAATTATCTCATTTGCTTTTTGCAACCAAACAGAAACCTTCACGTTTCACTGTTTAAATTCACAATGTATTAGGCAAAAAAGGACAAGTAGTACATTGCTATTTCTTAAAAATAACTTTAAAATGTGATTTTTAAGAGATATTGAATTTGTTTAAATGTGTGAAATCTTACATTTGTAAAAAAAAAAGTAGATTAAAAACAAAAAACCTAATTTTTAAATTCTGCAGAATAAAAGCCTGGAATATACAAATATCTAGGAAGATTTTATAATTAAAATAATGGTAAAAGAATTTTGTTCCTCCTTGACAAGAGCAAAATGAATCCATCGTTTTACTCTTGGAATTAACATAACAGAATATTATTCAATTCAATATTTACTTTTTATTCTATCATTTCTTCTATCAATATTTATTGAATATCTATTATGTGCCAGATATTGTGCTGAGCAGTATATAAGACAACGATCATCAGTTCTCATGAAATTTAAATTCCAAAGGAAAATTCTAGAGTTTGTAAGGAGTTGTGCTTAATATGCTCATCTCCATTAGTAATGGGGGAGATGAGAGTGATGTGGGTAGAACTTTTGAGACTGAGGTGGTAGGGTGGTGTGGTATTGTGGGCAGGGGAGTGATGATTCAAAAGTGCCCAAGTAAGTGCCACAAAGAGTGGTGCTGTCACAATCTGTTGTTATTCCCATCTCACATATTACTGATAAATTTTCCCTATGAATGGAAATAAAAGTCTCCAACCAAGAGTCTTAAATATCTTGCTTCGATCAAAACAAGGCTGCAGGTCCTGGGATAACACTGTTTTTCCATAAACATAAACGCTCTGGAGAACTCCACGATTTGGTAGATAGGGGCTTTTTGTGTATTATTTATATGACACCTAGTCACACTGAACTTGTACAACCCTGCTCCCTGAAGACCAGAAAAGAGAGTAAACAGGAGATGCTGTCCTTGGAAACTCCATCCTTATCCTCATAACAGCTTAGCAACCAGGGTACTAAGGGGCAAAGTGAAAGCACAGTCTGTAAACGGGTGGCTTCTAAACATGGCAGCCGCCCCCTGGTTTACACACTTTTTATAACCAACACCTTGAAGGGGTGAGACAGGGCTGTGAAAACGATGGGATATCACTCCTGCAATTAAGCTACTTGTGGACTTTGTGTTCATAAAAAGGGAGATTACCCCGCGTGGGCCTGACCTAATCATGTCAGTCCTTAAAAGAGAGTGAAGCAACAGAGATGTTCTCTTGTTGGCTGTAAGCTTTCGTGTTGTGAGAGAATGGGAAGGTGGGCTCTAGAAGCCGAGAGCCACTTTTTTTGGGAGAGGGCGAGGGGTAGAGTGACAAAAAGGCTGATCCCACCTCTCTACTTGCATGATATACCATTACCTCTGAAGTAGCCATAACTTTCTCTGCATTCTCACAGTTATGCACAGCTCTAGACACAGAGCCTTACCATCTTCGCAGAAAATTTTATTAAATAACACAATCTATAGTATTTTATGTCCATCAATAAAAGGTAACGTTCAAGGCCTGGAACATTATCCTCATCCAAGCACCATGACTAACCATAAACTGAATATAACAAGCTGTTCTGAATTACTCCTGCCCAAGCTCTGCTTAATGACACTGCCTGCCAATACCTATGAGTTGCTAAGTGTTACCTGCCGTATAGCATTGTTTATGAGTATCACCACAAATTATGTGATTTGGTCTCATATTACAAACTGCCTGTGGTTTTGCCACCTAGACACAGGTAAAGCTTGAAGTCTGAACAATTTGCTTTCACTCACAAGTGCTCATATGGGACTCCCAGAGCATATAATAATGGTTCAAGGTTAGATTGTTCCAATTCATCCCTGTCCATTCTTCACTCCTACTCACATCAAGCACGGAAGCTCCAGCTTCAGATATCTTTAACCCTTTGATTTTCCATATATTTCAAATTACTCCATTAGCTAATCCACTGTACATTTTTGACTGTATGTCCATGCAGTTCATACCTTTATTTCTAACTTCTGATTACATACTATTTTCAAAACAGAATGTTACAAGTAGACAACACTTTCTTTGTAGATTTGGTCTCACAACCTTCATCACAGTTTGGCCCTCAATCTCTTTTAAAAACATCTCTCAATTCTTCTGTGAGTTACAACTAGGGTAAACAGATAGCTTATTTTCCAAAACATAACACTTTTGAAAGGACAGGGGGACGATATCAATAATAACTGAATAACAGTTGTAAACCAAGACTCTCCCAGGAAGACCAGGATATGTGGTCATTCTTTGGGTCTTGTTAAGGCAGGAAGTCTGATAAATATTTGCACACACCCACAAGATAAAGTAGCTTAATTATCTTTTTCCACCTGAACCTAATAAATGTTCCTAATATACCACTTTCTGGGCCTGAAGTCCCCCCTTAGGCCTATCTCATAGCTTTCCCAATAGTAAAAATTATAACTGTTATAGATCAGTTAGCATTACCTTTATGGGGAGTGGATTTTGGACTATACTATGGATTATTCTTTCCCTAGCTAATAAGAAACAACCTATAATTAACACTAGACAAACCAGTTGGAGTTTTTACTTTTTTATATATTCTCTGTGAGAATATTATTCTAATAGCAATGGTTTTATTAAACTACTGTTTTTGTGGCCCACTGACATTACTCAGAAGAAAAGAGTTATTACAGATAATGTTGCTGATAAATTGATGATGACAAAAATCAAAGTCACTAAAAATTTTATGAAGAGTCATTAAATCTATTGGGGGTAATTCACTGACTGTAAATACAAAGCTCTTGAACTAAAATTTTAGCTGAATGGGAAGTGGGAAAAATGTTGATGCTGAGAAACTGGGAAATAGTATATGAGACAAGTTAAAAAATACTTTAACTGCTACACTGCAAATGCAACTGAGCAGTTCATTATAGGCAGTCATTCTGAAGTGATAAAATGATAAACTGAATTACTTCATACTTTCCACTTATCTTTTCAGACTGCCGTTTCTGTCCACACTGTAGAGCCCTCTTAAATGAACATTAAACTTTTTAACAAAAGGATGGATCCTTTACAACTGATCTAAAGATATGCAAACAGAAGACTAGTGCCATCTATTGGAATATATATTGCCTTTAAATGCTTAGGGGCAGAAGGATGATATACTTCTCTTATCATTCCAGAGGCAAAAAAATCTCAGGGTTATAATTTAAGAAATAAATAGTTCTAAAACATCAACCTTTATAAAGGCATTACAATGTGCATGATATCATGTTTTTAAATTCTCATAATTTTAAATCACATAATTTATATATAGAAGAGCTCAGCCAAAAAAAAAAAAAAATTCCAGGGTCCCAAACATTCTAGGGATATGCTATTGGAGATTAAAAAACAGGATGAATGCAGACTTATTTTCTGCTTTCTCTCTAGGGCAGTAGTTCTCGACATTTAGAATGCACTGAGGCATACGTTGAAAATGCAGCTTCTCAGACCTCACTTTGCATAAGATGAAATATGAGGTGCTTGTGGGACACACAGTTGGAAATATATAGTATTTCCTTGGACAGGCAGATCTGAAGCAGAGATGGGAGCTTGGTTTAGAATGGCACATTTCTAACCAAAAAGAGGTGTTTGAGATCTAGAGCAAAAGCCATAGAACAATTTACAAAGCAGAATTACAAAGACTCATGTGAAGGAGCCCATAACTTAACTGTGCCAAATTCTCTGCATTTAGATGGTAAAACTGATCTTGGGAATAAGATGACTTGGGTAGTTATTTTCAACATTTTATCATGGAATCAGAGAATGTCACAGGTGGAATGCAACCAAGAAATCGTTTCATTCGAGCTTATTAATTTATCAGTGAAGAAACTTGCCCAGAGAGATGAAGTGACCTAATTGGGGCCACAGAGTTTGTTGTCAAACTGATCATAATGTTTTTTCCCATCTGTTATACAACATCTAAATCAGCTTTTGAATCACTGTTGAATCCAGTACTAAGCAGACATAACACAACAAGCACATTTAATTCCAAAAGAAAATTTAGCTGTAAGGGAAGTACTTAAGAGACCAGCACTCATCTACCTTCAAACTATAGAAATGGCTGCTCTGCAAATAAGGCCTTGAACTGTAATAATTCATACAGCAGCAAGAGCGGAAGCAGCTTAGCTAGCCTTTCTCTGAACTGGGTGGATTTAAAGTTATAACTCCTGTGTGTATTTACGGGTATGTGCATGCTTGTGCGTATGTCTGAAAACAGAAGGAGCTGGGGGATAAGAATGCAGTGGGAGCAGAGTAACTTTAGGTGATAAAATCACATTAGAAGTGGAGAGGTCACCTTGTATTTAAAAATCAGCACATCATCTTGCTGATCTAAGGTTAAACTTGCAGGTGAAAGGTGTTATTATATTGATGTGAGTTTGTTTTCTTAGAGCTCTGTGGAATTATATCCCTAATTATGATTTATCTATTTACCTGATAAAATCCAAGTAAGGGGTTTATGCCAATAATAAGGGTGACCATCTAACGGAATAATCCTTTCTAAGTCTGTATCAGTTCATGACTGTATTAGTTTTCGATTGCTGCATAACTACTTATCACAAATCTAGCTGCTTAAGACAGTCCTCACTTAGGAATCTCACATTTCTCTAGGTCAGAGGTCAGGGAATGCTTGGCTGAGCCGCCTACTAAGAGTCTCCAAGGCCAAAGGCAAAGTGTCAGCTAAACTGGGCTCTTATCTGGAGGCTCTGAGGAAGAATCAGCTTCCAAGCTCATTCAGGTTGTTTGCAGAATTCAGTTTCTGTGGCTGTAGGTCTGAGGTACTGTTTCCTTGCTAGCCGGCAGCCAGTGGCTACTCTCAGCTCCAAGATGCACCCACATTCCTTCTCACTTGGCCCCCTTCATCTTCAAAGCTAGCAATGGTGCATCAAACCCCTCTCACACTTCAAATCTCTGTGATGTCTTCTCCTACCAGATGGAGAACACTGAGTTTTTTAAGTCCTCACCTGACTGGGGACAAGTCTAGCCAAATAATCTCCAAATCTTAAGGTCAACTGATTTGGGATTTAATTACATCTCCAAAATCCCTTTACAGCAATATTTAGATTACTGTTTAACTGAATAACCAGAAGACAAGAATCTCAGGGGACAGTCTTTAGAATTCTGCTTGCCACACAACATTTTATCTATGGCACAAAATACTGAGAGCATTCTTTGTACTCTCAATATTTTGAAATATCTTTGCAACATCCTTTAAGGTCAAGTATACTGGGCACTTCACTTCCTCTGAAACATCTTTATCCTTTTTATCACAACCAGTTTCCTCACTTATGTTGGTAATTCCACCTTCATTAAGTTCCTCTGGCTGCATACCTTGGGTCTCTAGGATGCTGGCAGTGTCAACCACTCCTATGATCAGCCATCTCCTAATCTCATCAAATCTCACTTTCAGTGTTATCAAAATTAGAACTCTTTTCTTGAAAGTAGAATGATTAGATGCAGAACATGATAGCGGTAAGTAAACTCTTTTGAAAAATAGATGTTTCTTTTATTGCAAATTTATATTTTGTGAGAATGCTGAGGGACCCAAACTCTATTAGGTGGCCAAGAAGTATATTATCTTGGGCACATTATATAATTTTCAGGCAGAGGTTTCTCTAACAGGGTAGGGTAACTATTTGAAAGCAAGAGTATAAGTACCATTTCCAGAGGAAATGATGATGATGATAATGTTATTATTTTAATTTATTTATTTCACCTCAGGCCAGGGCAGAGGCTTTCTTATCTGTTGTTTCTGCAGTTAGGAAGATCTCTGTTTCTCTCCTTTTACTCTGCCCATCCTTTCACTAAGGATGTAAAGATTATCTCAGGTATCCTGTATTTATGGGGAGTGTAATGAGTGGTCTCAATTTGTGATGATGGAGGCCTAATCTCCCATTCTCATGTGGAAGTTCCTGGTTTCCGTATGTCCTCCCGTGCAGCCCCATTTTCTGTTTTCACTTGTGTCTCTGCTCTGTGTTTAGTGTGTGTATGTATGTGTGTAGAAGAGAGAGCTATTTCCCATACTTTCTTGGGAGGATAGCAAAACACTTAATAGCATCTTTGTTCCAGTTTAATCAGCATCCAGGTTCTTTTTGCACTGAGAAGTCTTTTTCCAATATCTAGACCACGATACACATAGAAGTGGAAGTCTAGTTCACGTTTTTGGTATACATTTTGTTACATATGTACATATCCCTAAACAATATATAGCATTGTTCTGCATATTGTTAAGCTTCAAATGAAAGGTATCAAATTATAAGAACAAATATTTTACTAAATATTTTATTTGTGCAGCCCTGGTTATTTTCACTTCTGCATGGGACTATATATTTTTAATGGGTAGTTATACCACTTTCAATTTTTTCCTATTACAGACAGTGCTACAAGAGGTGGAAATATTGGTGTATTGGTTATGCATATCAACTGCAATAGATATTTCCAAATTGCTTTCCCAAATATTTTTATTATATTACAGTCCACCAGCAATGTACGAGACTTTTAATTGCTCCATGTACCTGTCAGAGTTGATATCATCACCCTTTCTTAACTATTCTGAGTGGTATAAATTGATATTTAATTTGCTTTTAGCTTGTACTTCTTCAAAACTAAGTGAAGTTTTCACATCTTTTCTGTCATTTGGATTTCTTAAATCTATAAATGAGCTGTTCTTTTACTTCGTCCATTTGTCAATTGTATAATTATTTTGCCAATAATCTTTTATCGGTTATAAGAACTGTAACACTTCTACTAGCATGTTATGGCATTTTGTTGTTGTGTGTTTCTAGTATGACAGTGCATAGAAAGTTTTACTTTTATTACGGCTCAACATACCAATCTTTTATGTTTGATGCTTTTATTTACTTAAGAAAATTTCCCTTGCCTACAATTATGAACATATCCTCGTATATGTCCCTCTAAATGTTTGATGTTTTACTTTACTACAGTAAGTCTTAAATCCTCATGGAAATTAATTTTTGTGTCTGGAGTACAGTTTTAGTTTATGGCTAATCTATTCCAGAACAATGTAACAGTTTATAGTCTACTGACTATACTACCAGTTTAGTCATACATCAAGATGACAAAAATGTGTTTGTTTTTCCATCTAATTCTGAACTATCTTCTATTCTCCTGTTTGTTTCTGCACTACAACCACACTAGCTGTTCATCAAAAAGATCTTGTCGATACTTGCGCCTTGCTTTTCATATAAATCTTAAAATTAGCTTATCAAGTTCCATGAAAATGTCCATTTGGATTTTAATCAAGGTTACTTACATATATTTGGAGTGATGATACTGAGCCTCCTATCCATGAACATCCCACTAGTCTCCATTTATTTGGGTTTCCTTTCTTATGACTCTTCATTTGAGTTTCCTTTAACATTCCAGATGAAATTTTTCTCATTTGCTCCACAAAATTTTACACCACTCTTGTTACATTAGTATTACATAGGACCATATGTACTTTTGTTGCATTACATTATAAATGCACCATTTAAAATTTTTTATTGTCCTGATTTTGGATCCTGATCTTATATCCAGCAACTTTAATATCCAGCAACTTTACTGCATTCTATCATTACCTGCAGTGGTATGTTCATAGATTGTACACAATTATCCATTTAGGTATCATCTGAGAATGAGAATTTTGTTTCTTCCATTCCTGCTTTTAAATGGAATGCTTCCAAGTATTTACCATTAAGCAAAGCAGTTGTAGATCTTGATACATATGTTATCAGTGTATGGAAGTTCTTTAGGCCTTGTTTCTATATGGTTAATGAGTATTTTTAAAGTTAATAGTTGGTATTGAATTTTACAAACTATTTTTCTGTATTGAAATCTTCACATAGTTTTTCTCTAATGGTGATGCAATGGTTTTTTTGATTTGAATTTTATTTATTTTTTATACAGCAGGTTCTTATTAGTTATCTGTTTTATACATACTAGTGTATATATGTCAATCCCAATATCATTCATCACAGCACCACCACCACCCCGCCCCATGATGCAATGATTTTCTGAGTCAAAATCTTTCCTAGGGTTAACCTGACTTGTTGATAAAGTTTATTTTTGATATTTTAAAGGAGTTGGTTGCCTAACATCTTCATAATACACTTAGCCTATAATGATTTTTGTTTCTTGCTATATTGTTTGTAAAACTCAGTGTCTAGAGTTTTTTTGTATATTTGGGTAGAGATGGGATTTTTTTTTAAGTTCTAGTAGTTAAATTACTACATTTATTAAATTTTAAGGTTAAAAATAAAAACTCCTTGAGTCACTTTTGATAAATTATATTGTTAAATATATTTTCCATTTTCAGTGTTTTCACTCAGTCTTAAAGTTTTCATCAGTATCACAATTTTTTCACTCTGCAATTTGTCTTTTAAAAAAATTAGTCCTTTCATTTATTAAAAATTTTCTTGCTTCAACAAAGTGCACTGGCCTTGCACTAGCATTCTACTTTTGCTTCTGTTGCTTCTGTACTTTTGTTTTTGAACTGTGGGCAAGTCTTTGCTGCCAAACATATTTTCTCATTTCTGAAATGAATTTAGTATTTCCTTTCCAGCTCACATATTTCCACTAAGGCTCAAGTAATAATGATTGAAGTTTTCAAAATGGAAAAAACAAAACCAAGGATTTACAGGTTTGTCTACAATAGCTTTCTGAACAACTGCCTCCCTTATAACAAATATTTTCTTTCAGAGCATCACGGCATCTTTGGGAACATGTGTAAGAATCAAAAAGTTTGTGCCCTCCACAGCAGGGTGAAACTTTCACATGTGATGTTATCTCTGAGAACCAGCAATTCACTAACCATGATAATTGAAGACTAATATGAAAAGATGTTTAAAGAAAGCTCTTCCAGAATCCTTAACTACTTGAGCATACTTCATTTTCTTTGTCAACATCAAGCAACCATGTATTAGGTTCCTGACCTCATGCTACCTGCCAGTTAAAACCAAGTATGTAGGGAGTTAAAAGGTATGTGATTTCTTTTTCTTTTTAAATATAATGATCATTAGTTAGAAAACACGAAAATAATCTCAAAAGTCGTACTGTCAAGTGGATTTAGTAGAGCACTGAGGTCTTGCAAATACCTCATTTCAGAAAAGTAGGTTAGCATGAAATATATCATCAATTCAAATCTAAACATGAAATAGGATCCAAAAGGATTTGCTGCAGCTGCGTATGAGTGTTAGGTGACTTAACACCATGTCACATGTCAATGAAGTCCCCTGAGATATCCTACTGCAACTGGTTTCCTCTGATCCCATTTCTATAATTTTTATTCATCTAAATATTATTTCCAATTTGGGACTGTTTCTTTAAAGAACTAGAACATTTAGCAAACTAGTGATTTGATCAACACTAAGGAGCAATATGTACAATTTCTAAGGAAGTGCTCCAACTTTGGAATAGGAACTGGAATAAATGAAAAATCTCTGAATTATCTAAAAACAAAATGACAGACCTAAATAGTTGGAGTAAAATGAAAAGTATTGGAAACAATTACCTTTAGAAAGGCTGACTCATCTTTGCTATGAATCATTTGCCTCTTGAGAGCAAGAGCAGTATTAGATCAAAATGGTGGCAAAGTGTATATATTGATAGCTTGAGTGCCATTTAAATTGAACTATCCTTCACACTGGACTCAGTGACAGGATTGCATTGTATTTATTTTACCACCTTCTTGTTATGGTAAAGGGAAGATTGTATACAGTTTGTTTCTTTCACTGGATGTTGCAGAAAGCTAAATGTGCAGTATTAGATGGAGAAACAAAGTTGGGCAAAATTCCTCTATCTGATAAAACTCATTCAGGAGAAAGTAACTAAGGTTCAACATTTATTTCACTACGTGAATACCCAAGAAACGTACAATTTTAAAAGATGAACATAGAGTCCAAATAAAGTCATTTTTTAAAATTTTGTTTATTGTAATTGTTTACCAATGGGGAGACGCAGTTTATTTACACCAGCAGCCATGGGGCAAGGGGAATACACAGTTAGTTAGCAACCTGTATAGGATGGACTACTTATGCAAAAATAAGACTCTCCAAAACAAAGGACAATGGTGAGCTTCACTACACTTCCCCCGATGATCCCAGCATGCGATAATGCCAGGCAATGGCCCCTGGGCATGCGGTGGTGTGAACTAATGTATGGAAGAAAAAGCCACAAACCACAGAAATTTGTAAAGAACCCCTTCCCCCCCCATACACACACACACTCAGATACATAATAGAATTACAGGGTGATCAATACACTTAATTGAGGAGATTAGGACAGGAATTCTGCTGTTAAGAGGAAAGATAGGGAAAGGGAGAATTCCTAACCACTGTTAACTATATGGTAGGGAGCATTCTCTCCCCCAAAAAGAAGAGTTAGTTTGTCCCCTCAGGGCACCTGTTGGACCTAGCCCACCTCATACCCAACCAGGACCGGGGGCTACTGCCCTAATAATGGGGAGCAAAAAAACAAAAACACAAACCAAGAGGGAGGTAATATGAACCAACCATTACTCAAAACTATTTCCACTTCTCCCTCCTCTAACCAGGAGAAAAGACCAAGGAAACAGTAATGTCACAATCTGAGCTCCCTCTCTGAAGGAGGAGTGGACCATGGCCTTACCTTCAGCCTGTTTCCCAGATATTATCTTTACGTAGGCCAGAG
Organism: Globicephala melas; assembly: GCF_963455315.2. Taxonomy (NCBI): domain Eukaryota; kingdom Metazoa; phylum Chordata; class Mammalia; order Artiodactyla; family Delphinidae; genus Globicephala; species Globicephala melas. The sequence continues at coordinate 43,099,173 of NC_083323.1, forward strand.
TCTCACTTAGACCCTCCTTTCCTTCTGCATCCCCTCAGAAGGAGATGTCTCTAAAAAAGGCAAGGGCAGATAACCCAAAATTATTTCAGTTCTTGCCAAGGTTTGACTTTTTAAACAGTTATTACAACTCTTGGATTGAAGACCAATCTGTAGCTAGGCCCTCACCCTGAGCGGGACAACTCTAGAGGGAGAATGCAATAATAAACAGTCTTGAGGCCCTATTACTATGCTTCCCTTAACCCTCTAGAGTATGTAACCCGAATCAGTCCATACAGTCCAAAAAGTTCCTTCTGGGATAAGGAAGGATACATGCACAGCAAGGGTTAGAGAAAATGGATCAGAACCTACTCTGTCCCTGTGTCACTCAGCCTTTACTGCTTTTCTGCTTAGGTCCTAAGGGGCAGTATCCAAGTGGAGGTGGGAAGATGTAACTCCTCAGGAAGTAAGACACAGCAGGAAGGCATACCAGCAAGACAGTCCTACAGAGGAAATGCTTAGGCATGACACTGCTTTTCATATACAAAAAATTACTTTCTCTTCCCATCCTAATCCCAATAGAGGGAGCCATAAGAAAGATTCTGCTCTCTCGCTCAAAAACAAGAAAACAAAACAAAACAAACTTAAGAGAAGCCAAGGAAAGGGAAACTGGGCAGGCTTCAGAAGTAGGAGCATCAAGAGAGAGAAATTGAAACTGGTCAGCGTGAATGTAGAGCGGCAGGCAGCACCCGGGGTGATGAGCTGTACCAGATAGGCATGGAGCAGGGGACTGGAGGAACATGGGGCCAAGCCAGAAAAAGAAGGCTGGGCCCCTTACTGGGGCACAGAATGAGGTAAGAAAACATTTCAAATAAAGCAGCACCGCTCACCTTGGGGCTCCCACCCCTATATACTTCATAAACTTCAATCAGGGAGTCAAGTGGAGGGTACTTTTGATACCCAGCTCACACTTCCTATCCTCCCCTATCCCATTGCCTAAAACCAGAGGGTTTCTGGGGGCCATTTCCTGACTTCCAACAAAAGGACAGCTCTTGTTGTCAAGAGGTCCAAAGGGAACTGAGTGGAAAGGGCTGCCCTTCGGGAGGGGCAGAGAAGGTGGTGACAGTCTAGATGTTCACTGCAACGGAGCTCTGTGACTGCCCAACCCAAGGAACAGGGGCATTCAATAGGATGCTGCACAGTCAGATGAGAGTTGACCCAGTCCTGCTCCTTGGCTCCTAGCACTAACCCATTCACATTAGTGAGTGCAGCTGAAAAAGGTCCCCTCTGGGCTCAGCTTTCAAACCACAGCCTCCTGCACAGCCATGATGCTCTTCCATAGTTCACTCCTGCCCCGAAAATGGGAGGCAGGTAGTGACCTGGCACAATAACCAAGTCAGACCCATGGACTGGCTAGGTCACGAGTAACTCAGAGTAGGAAAACGCCCCACTGAACTGTTGTCCACAGCATAATACATCCAGATATGAATCCTGCAGTCTGAAAGATCGTGCATAGTCGCAGAAGGCCCTGCTACCTCCCCAAGGGATCATAACTTAATCCTCAGCCTGCCTGGATAACCAAGTTATTCATCTGCTAAGCCTATGCCACCAGGTGCGTTGCAAGAAACAGGGCTTTGTTCAGCAAAACGCTAGCCCATGTCCCCAACTCCGCTGAAGTCACTGTTAAATGCTGGACCTTTGGGAAACTGGTGGCTTTGAGCTTTTCTTCTTGTTGGCATCAAGACACAGAGCTTCTCCTACCAGATTCAGCTGGGAATTCTTTTTCTTGCCTTTCCCAGATTGGAATGATTAATATCCAGATCTCATAACTGACTTTCATTTGTCTTGGAGAAGCCCAAATCAGAGGCTCTGAGATCAGAGGTGCAGTCCCACTGAGGCCCAACAATTAAGGCCTGACCATCAGTTATGTCCAAACGGTCAGTTATCCAGAAAGCCCTTGACATCAGGCAGACAGAAAGGCTGAGGAACCAAAGAACTTTATATGCTGAGCACACAGATGCTCACCTGTGCACTGGGGACAGTACAGGGTTCTTGTGCACTTTCTGGTGTGTTTAGAAATCAACCACTGCGTGGCTTGCAGGATGCACAGCACAGCTCCTCCTGTCCAGGATTTCAAAGCTGATCCAAAGGTAATACACTTAAACAAGGATCCGATTTCCTAAATTCTCCACTCCAAGTTTTTAAAGGCTAGGTTCTTCAATGGGAACTGGGACTTTTGTCTGATTTTTTTTTTTTTTTTTTTTTTTTTTTACTTAGCTACCTAACTTCTCAAAACCACAGGACTGGTCTATGTTATTGTCCTGGTCACCCTCAGACTCTCATGTTGCAGCTACTGGAATTCCGGAGGTGAGCGTTGCAGCTGCTGATCAGGCCCATTCCCAGATTCTCCAGGAAGGGAGCAAAGCGGCAGGCGACACGCTCCTTTATCTTCCACTGGCTGAATGCCAAAATCCTTCACGCTACCAGTCTCTGCGAATTCCAGGTAGAAGTAGCCACACTTGACTGCCCGGTGCACCTCAAAGCAGAAGCCCAAACAGGAATCCTCTATTAGGTCTACGTATATCTCCTGAGCGATGGCCTCTAGCTTGTTAGTATCCAGGTTAGCCAACGAAATTTCCTCCATTTTAATCTGTACACGACCGTGGAGAGGGCGCTCGGATTACTCACAGCTGCACGGGCGGCAACACGTCGGGCTCGGCCGGCCGCGCCTAGGCCTACAGGCCTGTCAGGGCCGCGTCTTCAGCAGGGAGGGCGGAGGCGTCGCGGTGGCAGCGGCAGGGCAGCTGCAGCAACCAGCAGCGACTGCTCCGGAACCCCAGGTATCTCCGTTTCTTTTGGCGTCTCCCCGGATCTGGGACTTTCAGCTCGGGCTGGCCCCAGACTCACCGCCGCCAAACGGTCTCGGAGCCTCTCTCCGCTACCCCGGCCTCTTCCGCTTGCTGGTCCGGGTTTAGCCCAGCCTCCCCACTTCCGCTCCTCAGCACGCCTGCGCATTGGCCCCGCGCAGACTCGCCAGGTTCCTCCCTACGCGCAGCTGCCTGGAAAGCCTTGTAGTTTTAGGAAAACGAATGGGAAGAACTAAAACGTATCAGACTGTCATTACCTTTAATTGTAAAAAGATGATAAGGAGGCTGTTTTATGTTAATTTTTTTGCAGATTTAAACACTCGCTAATGAATTCTTTGTCCATGCTTAATCGATTCCCTCTTGAAAAAGGCAAATGACAACTGTGCACATTTGTGGTAATGATCTGAAGTACAGTTTTAGGACTAGTTCTCCGGATACGTTTGACGGATACGTTTGAAAATTTGACATATAATTGACTTACAATCATTTATACTACTGCCGCAGTTGTCATTTAAATCCACTAGATGGTGCAAGGAAACAAATTACACGAGTTTATCTTTCAGTCTTCTTTTGAAAGAAAAACTAGGCACTAAAGACATAATTCATATATATTGATCACATGAACCTAAGGCATTTATTTCATTTATAAGACCATTAAGTCAGTGTGATTATAACTAGATCATCATATACTGTACATCTCTAAAATAATTCAAAGAGAAAATTATATGTATATTTTCTATTGAAGAGGAAGGAAACCTGAAATATGTTAAATACACTGGGAGGTAAAGGAATCTTTTCCTAAAATTGTGCTGCATGAATTGTGGGATCTAGAGCCAGTCTACCTGGGTTTAAATCCTAGATCCAACATTTAACAGTTCTGTTTCCTCATCTGGATAAAGCTAGTTCCTTCCCATTTAATAGTTAAAATTAAATGATATTTAAAAAAAATCTTCTTGTGACAGCTTCTTACATGTAAGTAAGCATTCAGTAACTGTCAGCTATTTTAATCATATCAGTTATGGACTTGAATATAAGAAAATTTTCCTGTATCTTGTTAGTTTCCACCCCCACCACTGTGAAATAGAGCAGCCTCTTGTACCTTTATACTTTATTAAAATATAGCTCTAGCCAAAGAAACAAAATTTAAAAAACAATACATATTTGTATCTGTCTGATTCTATAATTTCCTTTCCAGAGTAAAGGAAAATATAGACATGTATCTTTCCAGATACAAATAAAAACTTTCTAATGTATATGATCATCCGAACACTATTAGTTTTAGAGTTCATTCTTAATATCTTACTCTATATTTTTATGAGTAGAAGGTTAAGTACCAGTTTAACGTATTGGTTTAGGAGTACTTAGCTGGTACTTGTACCCATACAAATTTTCTGATTGTGTATTTTATCATCCTAAAAAACAAAAACTGGCAGATATGGAGGAATTTGAAAGCCTAAGCTATTTAAGACCCATGCATGCCAAGAATAGTTTTATCTGGGACATAACTTTTTTTCCATTGCAGCCTTTGTGTAATTTATACATTCTCCATTCAAAAATTGGTATCATGTTTTGATATAAGTTGAAATCTGCATATAGCCATGTGCTAAGCCACAAAATATAATGATCAAGTGCATAAGTTCTTGAGTCAGACTGCCTCCCTCCTACCAGGTACTCTCTATGTGAACTTGCCTTATGTACTTCTGTAAATCAGTTTTCTCATTGTAAAATGTCAATGACAATTCCCATCATAAAAGTTTGCTGTGAGATTTAAACTTGACAATGAATTTAAAAGTCTTCACAAAGTGTCTGACAAATAGTATATAATATTGTTTACCTATCTATTACATGTCTAGTTAGGTAAGAAGATACAGATGTAAATACAATCATTTCCACTCACTCCTCTCCCATGCCTTCTCCAAATTTAATTTAAAGCAATGATTCTCAAATATTAATGTGTATATAAACCACTCAGAGATCCTTTTAAAATGCAGATTATGATTCATTAGCTCTGGAGTAGGACCTGGGTTTTCGCATTTCTAACATATTTGATGCTGCTGGTTCGTGGACCGTACTTTGAGTAGCAAGGAATTAAAAGGGCTTGATAGTGGGCAACTTTTCTTCATAGTGATTGACTCCGATAAAATTTGTTCTCACCAAATTATCATGAGAGACTTTGCATGCTTAATTTTGACAGAAGAAGAATAAGTGATTGTTTTTCTACCCTTTAAATCCTCCTTATATTATGAGAGTTAGAACTCAAATCTGCAATTTATTTAATGCAGAGTGGTAGTCAATAAAGCTTACTTCAAAATATATACAAGAGGCCATAATATTAATTGAAATTCAGATAATCAGGACTATGCCTAGGTTTAGATTTCCTGTATTTTATTATATTTACTCTTAGAAAAAGAACATTCTCATGACACTGAAAATGTGTACTTATGCTCATTGTCACCTCTCTTCTACTTGTATCACTTAAGATGGCCTTACTTCTTGTTAAAACGTACTGAAACTCTTTATGTTAAATCAATGACATGTCACAAAATGAAGTTAGAAAGAACTTCGTTCCACTGCAATTAATAGAGTTGAAGGTATTTAAGCCTTTGGTATGCAAATATTTTTTAAAATAGAAACTCTCCATTATCTAAATCATTTTTCTCAATACAAAGCAAGTAACAGGGGTTGATTCTTCATAAAAGAGTGATCTTCAAAGAATATGTACATCATATATGCTTAAAACATTTAGTGTACAAATTAAGGGAAGTAAAATCGTATTGTGAAATTTAATTGTCTTTGATTATTCTCTTCCCATTCAATAACTGTAATATATGCAGTGGGAGAATCAGGTTTTGCAAAGAGGAGCATCTTTTAAATTATTTAAAGGTTTTTATTAAAGACTGAAATTCCATGTATTTTTTTTTGTATTCACATAAAATAAAACAGTGAGACAGCAGAGTGCATTCAGGAATAGACCTGGGAGCCCAAAGACCTGAGTTGCTGTCCTTTTTCTGCCACTAACTTATCAGGTGACCTTTGGCAAAAAGGCGAATTCACATTTGTGAAAACATGGACTCATGTTTTCTGAATATCCCTTTTAAAACCAAATTTCTGTGAATCAAGAAATCTGAGGAGGTACTGGCACAAAAACAGAAAGATCAATGGAACAGGATAGAAAGCCCAGAGATAAACCCATGCACATATGGACACCTTATCTTTGATAAAGGAGGCAGAAATGTACAGTGGAGAAAGGACAGCCTCTTCAATAAGTGGTGCTGGGAAAACTGGACAGCTACATTTAGAAGTATGAGATTAGAACACTCCCTAACACCATACACAAAAATAAGCTCAAAATGGATTAAAGACCTAGATGTAAGGCCAGAAACTATCAAACTCTTAGAGGAAAACATAGGCAGAACACTCTATGACATAAATCACAGCAAGATCCTTTCTGACCCACCTCCTAGAGTAATGGAAATAAAAACAAAAATAAACAAATGGGACCTAATGAAACTTCAAAGCTTTTGCACAGCAAAGGAAACCATAAACAAGACCAAAAGACAACCCTCAGAATGGGAGAAAATATTTGCAAATGAAGCAACTGACAAAGGATTAATCTCCAAAATGTACAAGCAGCTCATGCAGCTCAATAACAAGAAAACAAACAACCCAATCCAGAAATGGGCAGAAGACCTAAATAGACATTTCTCCAAAGAAGATATACAGACTGCCAACAAACACATGAAAGAATGCTCAACATCATTAATCATTAGAGAAATGCAAATCAAAACTACAATGAGATATCATCTCACACCAGTCAGAATGGCCATCATCAAAAAATCTACAAACAATAAATGCTGGAGAGGGTGTGGAGAAAAGGGAACACTCTTGCACTGCTGGTGGGAATGTGAATTGGTTCAGCCACTATGGAGAACAGTATGGAGGTTCCTTAAAAAACTACAAATAGAACTACCATATGACCCAGCAATCCCACTACTGGGCATGTACCCTGAGAAAACCAAAATTCAAAAAGAGTCATGTACCAAAATGTTCATTGCAGCTCTATTTACAATAGCCCGGAGAGGGAAACAACCTAAGTGCCCATCATCGGATGAATGGACAAAGAAGATTTGGCACATACATACAATGGAATATTACTCAGCCATAAAAAGAAACGAAATTGAGCTATTTGTAATGAGGTGGATAGACCTAGAGTCTGTCATACAGAGTGAAGTAAGTCAGAAAGAAAAAGACAAATACCGTATGCTAACACATATATATGGAATTTAAGAAAAAAAATGTCATGAAGATCCTAGGGGTAAAGCAGGAATAAAGACGCAGACCTCCTAGAGAACGAACTTGAGGTTATGGGGAGGGGGAAGGGTGAGCTGTGACAGGGCGAGAGAGAGTCATGGGCATATACACACTAACAAACGTAGTAAGGTAGATAGCTAGTGGGAAGCAGCCGCATGGCACAGGGATATTGGCTCGGTGCTTTGTGACAGCCTGGAGGGGTGGGATAGGGAGGGTGGGAGGGAGGGAGACGCAAGAGGGAAGACATATGGGAACATATGTTTATGTATGACTGATTCACTTTGTTATAAAGCAGAAACTAACACACCATTGTAAAGCAATTATACCCCAATAAAGATGTTAAAAAAAAAAAAAAGAAATCTGAGGAAATAGATTTCACCAAATGAAGGGTCAAGTCACTTCTTATGTACTGGCCAACAAAGTTCAAATGTTGGATCCTGAGGGTTTTCTTACCCCAAACTAATCTGCTGTACTACCTAGGGCATCTTGAAGCATCTCCACATGTTTGGGTTAAGGGCATTATTCATCTACTGAATACCAGGTGCGTGTTGTAATTATCTTGCCTAACATCTGAAGATGTTGCCTGTACCTGTATGTGGTCACTTTTAGTTGAAAATTTGATTTTATCTAGTGATTTTGACTCCTATGAAATCCATTTTCATCTATAAAATATTAGTTAAAACTTTACTTCCTTTTCTTTAGTTACCTAGGTTTTTAAGGTAAGTGAATAGTAAATCAGAGAGAGAGAGAACATTTGACTATATTGTCTTCTTTTATTCACAGGACCATGCTTTATGTCAGAAATAAGCTATATAGTATTATGCCTTTTTGTCTGTAATTTGCTAAAAGAAATATATGTGTGTCACAGCTCAACAGTAAACACTCACATGTTTTTCTAGGCATGACCAGCTTGAAGTTTCAAATCCATCCCCTGCTTAAATACATTATTCAGGATTTGCATTTAAAAACTGATTATCATGACTTGCATGAGATTCTGAGATGCCAAAATTTGATATTAGATAAGGGTGCCATGCTAAAATTGCAATGTCAAAAATAAATTTATGATTTTAATCTGCCCTACTCAATTGTGAAATCAAGGTGACAGTGAACTTTGGCATTTATGACAACTCTGGCTTACGCTCTACTAAAGAAGAAAACCCTGTACTCCTGAGCTAACTACAGTTAGTAAGTAGGGTAGTATGCTAATCTAAAATAACATTTTAGGACTTAGCATAACACAGTCTTTTTTAAAAAATTGATCTTTTGATAGATAATTGATCAGCATCATTTTGATCTATGGAAAGGCTCTCTGGAATTATTTCCACATATTTGCATGTACAGGAAAATGTCAAAAATATTTTTCAAGTGTTTGTGACACTGCCTTTGAAGATTATAAGCTATTTCTTAAATAAAAATATAATAATTATTGCTGGCCTCTCCCTAGGTGAGAGAGTCGGCCTGGTAGTGCAGAGAAGGATATCTGTTTACCTTATATATGAATATAAGGATGGGCCCAGAAAAATTTAAACTTAAACACTGAAAATCATTTCTTTTAAAAAAAATTATTTATTTAGACTGTGCGGCATGTGGGATCTTCCGGACCAGGGCACGAACCCATGTCCCCTGCATTGTCAGGCGGATTCTTAACCACTGGCCACCAGGGAAGTCCTTGAAAATAATTTCTGATTAGGCAATGCTGATGTGATATGGCAACAATTAACAGAGACTTAAAAAAAAAAACCAACCTTATTTAGGAGAATTTCAAGCTTACAAAAGAGTTGCAAGACTATTACAAATAATAACTTCTATATACCTACTCTTCACCCAAGTTTACTTAACATTTTGCTCCTTTTACTTTCTCCATCTCTCTCCCTCCCTCTCTCTCTTTCTCTCTATCTCCCCTCCCACACCCCACCGCTGCCCCCTCCTCGCTGAGGTTTCCTTTTCACAAACTACTCTGAACTATTATTTTTCCTAATCTATTTGGTCAGTAAATTGCACATATCTTTCCCTATTATCCCTAAATATTCAATGTGTGTGTGTGCCTTAAGAACAGGCATTCTTTTATATCACCACAATACAATGAGCGAATTTAGGATTTTGACTTGTTTAGGAATTACCTAATATCTTAAGTCTAAAATAAACTTCATATACAAATATTTCCAATTGTCCTAATAATGTCCTTTACAGTAATTTTTCCCCTGGATCTAATCCAAGATTACATATTGCCTTTACTTACTGTGTCTATTCAGTTTCCTTTAATCTGGAAGAGTTATATAGCAGAGAATTTTGAGAATAAAAGGATATTGTACACAAGTTCAAATACATTCCATTTCAATAGAATATAAGTAGAATAAAAAATATTTTTAAAGACATGCAATTTCCCTAATTAAAGCCTTGATTATGGTAAAAATATATCTTAGCAGATCAGGATGCTGTAGCAATGTTGCTTGAAAATAAAGTTGATGATGAAGAAAGTTTATCTACCAGGGTAAGTTTGCAGTGCTGACATGTCAGGGTTTTTTTTGACATAGATGCCTTCTGGAACTTCTATTACATCCATTTTTAGATATATTTAATGACAGTAATATTGATTCCTTCCCTGCTAACGCATGTACTTCAGGAGATCTTGATCTCGCTAACTCTAGTTTTGCCAAGCACAGTACTTTTCAGAAATATAACCCTCAAGGCTGACGAAGAGTTTCTATCATGATGTAAACTGTTGCTTGGGCCTGTCCTGATTAGTAAAACATGCCTTTTGGTTGCTAGTACACATCAGAGTAAACCAATGGAAAGTAACTTAGGAATCATTGAAAACTTAACTTAATCCTAAACTTAGGAATCATTGAAAATAAAATCATGGCTTTCTTCACTAAACAGTCTAATAGTAAAAGGAGGAAACTATAATAATATATTCAAGTCTGATTAAAAAAATTAAGGCCAGAGATGTTAAATGAATTGTCCAACTAGTTGGTGGAAGAATTAGAACTAGATGTTAAGGTTTCTAACTCCGAATTTTCTTTCTGTTACACAATGGTGTCTCCAGTACATACTTTAATTTCAAAAAAGTCAGTAGTGACTACTTCCTATAATGTATTTGGTAAAAACACTTTAGAGTCAGTGTTAATATGTAATACATCAAAATCTTACTGCTGGGCTTCCCTGGTGGCGCAGTGGTTGAGAGTCCGCCTGCCGATGCAGGGGACATGGGTTCGTGCCCTGATCCGGGACGGAAAGATCCAACGTGCCGCGGAGCGGCTGGGACCGTGAGCCATGGCCGCTGAGCCTGCGCATCCGGAGCCTGTGCTCCGCAATGGGAGAGGCCACAACAGTGAGAGGCCCGTGTACCGAAAAAAAAAAAAAAAAAAAAAAAATCTTACTGCTAATGTAGCATGCACCAGCGGCCAAAAGCATAAAATATTTTTTAATCATTCTTTGCTTATCCACAAGGTGCTAAAACTCATAAAGTGATGCTCTACACAATGTGCTCTTTAATTTTTTTTATGCTAGAACTTTAAAAGGAGAATTTTTCAGATTAAGAAACCATGTATTCAACAAAAGATCATAAACTTAATTTAGAAATGTATTTTGAGAGAGTTTTAAGAATCAGATGTTCACAGAAAAGTTTTTACTGCCTGAAAGTAGTGTTATTTTTAGAAGTTTTTCAACAAATTGGTTTTAAGTTGTTCAGTGCAACATTGTTTCTTTCTATGTTTTTTCCTTCTTTTTCCGTAGTTCTTTGCTTTCAAGTTATAGAGAAGTTTTCCTGTAATTAATTGATCATACTTTTTTCTAATTTGACTAATGTCCATTAGGTTTGTTTTTATCTTTTCCCATCGAGAACTGTCTCATATTTTCTTAAGTCAAGCTGTTAGACTGGTGGGTGGGATGCTTTTACTTCTTATAGTCCACAGACAGGCATCTGGCAGTGGCCACCATGTGAGAGATTAATTTTCTTCTCAAAAATCCTGGTAAATGTAGAATTAAGAGCAAATTTAGGTACTAACATGAGGGTATCTCAGAATCTCTCAAAGTTTAATTATAGATTCTTTTTTATTAAAGTAACTCTAGTTTCTCTTGTTGGACTTAAACTCATTTCATATTACCTCTTTTTCCTTCGTTTACCTGAAACCGCTCTTTGCTTTTCAATTCTCAGAGGAATTCCAGAAACTTGATTTGTCCCTATTGTCAGAGATCATTAGTTGTCTTCTAGCCTCACTTTTTTATATTTGCTAAAACATCATTCTTATGTTATCTTACCCTAACTTTACCCAGTTCTCAGTCTGTATGAACATCACTGTCTACTGTTATCTTACTACTTCTCACTCCATATGAACATCACCATTATTTATGTATTGTATGTGCCTACTTTTGCTTCAAAGGCAGAGTTGAGGAGTTGCAACTCAGACCATATGGCTTGTAAGCCTAAAATATTTACTATATAGTCCTTTAAGAAAAAGTTTACTGCTATGGTTCTGTTAGAAGGACAAAATAATAGAGAAAGAATTATTATTATCCTTCACTTTTATTATTTTGTTGCCCGACTACTGCATTATCTTTCTGGAGGATATAAGAGGAAGCTGGAGATACCACCTCTATAATCTGCTTTTAGCTTTTATTGAACACAATTGAGAATTCAGAAATCTTCATTTTCTACCCTTAATAGCATAGGGAAGAAAATTGACAGAGGAGGATGCTTCACAATTATTAGATCAATTGGAAGATAAATTCAAAGAGACAGATAACAGTACTCTAATGATAATGGTGAAATGGATTATGGATGTGAAATGGATCGTGTAAGTGGAGTCTTAGACAATTAGACAATGAGTCTTCAGATGACAATATCTAGATGAATTTTTCTAGAATATATACGTGAACAATATATTTCCAAGAACAAAGGGAGTAGGTGATTTAATCCAGTTCTTGTTAAATAGGAAATACTTCATCAGGCAATGTTTTACAGTAAGGACCTAGACTATCCTATTTTGCTGAAAGTAGGTGTTTTCATCTTTATTCATCTTTTATGATGTTCGTGTGCCAAAATTTACATATTACAAAGAAGTTTGTAATGTTTAAATTTATTTAAAAATTTTGAATATAGCTGTTTTCGACTATCTTTTTATTCTTACCTCTGTGAATTATTTATTAAATGACAAAATTATTTTTAGGAGTTCATTGGGTCCACATAAAAAATGATGGTGATAATTTTCTTGATATACTGAGGGCTAAATATTAATGACAAGAAAGAAAGAAGAAACAAATAAAAAGGAATGAACTTAGGCAAGTTAGATTTAGCGGTTTTAAGTCATAGTTGTTAAAAATTAATGTAACATTTCTGTATTTATGTTAAGCGTTTTTCTCTGAGAGAGAGCCTGTCTGCATCCCACGCACAATCTCAAGGATTCCAATGTAAATAAATTTATTGGCTTTTATAAAAAAGCTTTCTTTTAAAACATACAAGTGGCATGTGCCCTTGAAATAAGTCTGTGCAGTGAAATTCTCTTCTGGTCAAAAATAGATGCTCTTACCAACTTTTATTTTACGCGGGCTTCTCACTGTTGTGGCCTCTCCCGTTGCGGAGCACAGGCTCCGGACGCGCAGGCTCAGCGACCATGGCTCACGGGCCCAGCCGCTCCGCGGCATGTGGGTTCTTTTCGGACCGGGGTACGAACCCATGTCGCCTGCATTGGCAGGCGGACTCTCAACCACTGTGCCACCAGGGAAGCCCACCAATCTTCTTTAGATCAGATGTCAGGTTCCTGGAGTTACTTTGTTTTGTAGTTTTCCTTTGTGGGCCTGCCTTTTCACTTTATTTTTAATTCAAGCAGATGTTTCTCTAGATATATTTTCATGTGTTTACCTCTGGTTTGATAAGTTTTCCTCAGGAATTTTAATGAAATAACAAGGCAGCTTTTTTTCTTAGCCCCCAGATACTTGCTCCCATAAATCCTACATATATAAACAAAGTACGGCGTAGAATACAAGAAAAAGTATATATATATATATATACCCTTAAATCAAGATGAGCTAAGAGAAAAAGAAACTTAAACTTCTCTTCTTACACCTGAAATAATCAAGCCAATCTTTGGTACTGTACATATTGACACTTGCTGATGCAGGGGAGACAGGTCAAGTTAATAGTTTCAGGCTTAAAGTAGGCAGTTTGCAAGCTGACAAAGATTTACTCATTTTTTACCACTCTTCCCTACACAGAATACATTATAATTCTATACAGATCTCACTGTATAATGTTGGTTTTTTAAAGGAACAACAACATGGAAGAAGAAAAGAAATGGGAGAAAGGTGGGAGAGATCTTATTGGTTTCTGATTTGATGCCAATAACTGCTTGCATTAAGGTCTCAATACAGTAAACTCATTACATCTACTCTCTAGTCTCTTTCAGCAGTAAGTTTTTCTATATTCATTTTTGTTATAAAGGCATAAATGGCAGTTAAATCCAGGGACACTGAAGTTTTAACCTGGGCCACTTACTATTTGTATGACCCTAGGCGATTCTAGTAACAGCTCAGATTTAGTTAGTTCATCTGTAAAATGGACATTGAAATAGTGCTTTCCTTATAAGGAATTGTGAAAGCAAAATAAAATGTAAATTACTTAAAAGAATGTTGGGCATTAAGTATTCAGTAAACACAACGTATTTTTATAGTGATGTAGGAGAAATACTGATCTTTGAACTCAAATGACTCTGGTTTTCAATCACTTATTCCTATATTCAGTAAATATTGAGGGTTTTTTTTTCTTTGTGTTTGGAAGTTAAGGTACAGTGATAAAGGGGTCCAATTCTTCTTTCAAGGAGCTACTTAGTGGAGATCGAGTGATAAAGATAAACTCATATAATTAAGGGTTATGAGAACTCATAAAAATGTGCATAGAATTCAGTAGGCATACTCAAAATGAAGCTGTCAGTTCTGTGTGCAGAGAAGGGAAAATTTTGTGGGAATGTGACCCTTTGTTTAGGACTTAGAAGAGGAATACATATTGCTTGTCAGTAGTTACAGGTGGAGTGAGGGATATTTTAGGTGGAGAGAGGAGCATGATAGAATAGAGGTATGAAATAACATTGTATTCGTTATCTGTTGTGTTACTCATTATAGCTAGAGTGGAAGAAAACGTGTCTACAATCTGAGGATGGGATGGAGGAGAGGCTGGAAAAAATTTTGTGGTCATTGAAGGGTTTTTAGAGATTTTTATATTGGAAAGGTTATCTAGAATCAATGTGGAGGAATGGAATGTGAAATGAAATGTTATAAAACCATGGGCAGGAAGGGTAACACGAAGACTGTTTTAGTCCGGTGAGAAATCATAGATTCATGAACTAATACAATAGCACTGAAGATGGAGGAAAGGAAAAATTGTGGTAAATACATAAGGCATCAAATTGATAGGATTTGTTTGGGTTGCAATAAGAAAAACCTCACAAAATGACAGAACAAATGAAATGAGATATTTAAATCAAAGTGCTTTGTAAAATATAAAGCTGTGTATGATTTTCAGTTGTTATCCACATTCAAGATTATATAATCAATGACTTTAAAGACACAATATTTGTCCGACAAAATATAACTGTTGTCTACTCTTAAAAATTTTAAGGCTTTAAATTGTATTTTAAAATACAATCTTTCAATCTTTGTCTAGAGACTGTCCTAATAATCCTAGTATATTTGTGGGAACATATGCCACCTCGATAACTGTTTCCACGTAATTCAAGCTTCTTGTATACTTACAACATCTGATCAGATTTACCAAGCCTTAAGATTTTACCAGAAGATACAACGTGTTTACACACACACACACACACACACACACACACACACAATCGGGTTAAACTAAAGGAATTATTGAAGTAGTAGAGTTACAGACAAATTTTCATAGTGCTTTAGCTATAAGAATAAAATTTATAAGAATAAAATTGGAGGCATAATTCAAAATGGATTCACATCGTACCCATTTTTAAAGTGAGGCTTGACTTGTCTTCATTTGCGTAGGTAACTAGGAAGCAGCAAGTTAATTTTTAAGTGATAATCATTTTTTTTTTTCACAGCACTAGCTAAAACCTTTGGTGGCCAAAATCCTATAAACCTTGACAGACAACTACCCTACATGAACTCTAGGTCTTTGACTCATTTATTGTTAGAGGAATCCAGCCGTGCCTGGCATGAGTTTAAAAACATTCAGAGATCTCGTTCTCATATTCCACATTTTGGGGCCATTTATCCATTGACATTAGGTCTGCCACATCTGTTCATGCATTTAAATGAAAGTTAAAGACTTTCCTTTTTGATCAAGTTTTAGTGTTTTCATAATTTATATGCACCACACTAATCTAGAAAAGTTTGTTCAGAGCAATTTTGTCTGTTTTATCTGTCAATGGTATTTTTACGCCTTTTATCCTGCAGCCTTTAAGATGTGATGTGAATAAAAACAGCTTTCTAAATAAAGATTGATTGTCTGGTAACAGTTACACAGTAAACAACAGTCTTCAGATGAGACTTTTAAAATACATATTTTAAAATGATGTAATGATATATATCATTGTTGGTTTAAATGATAGAATGGCACATATCTTTTTTTTTTTTTTTTTTGCGGTACGCGGGCCTCTCACTGCCGCGGCCTCTCCCCTTGCGGAGCACAGGCTCCGGACGCGCAGGCTCAGCGGCCATGGCTCACGGGCCCAGCCACTCCGCGGTATGTGGGATCTTCCCGGACCGGGGCACGAACCCATGTCCCCTGCATCGGCAGGCGGACTCGCAACCACCGCGCCACCAGGGAAGCCCATGGCACATATCTTAATTTATTGGAATGTACACAAAACTATCCTCAAATGACATTAAAGTTAAATTGGGAATTTTTTAAGAAAAATTTTGACAAATGCTTTGTTCAAATGGCTGAAAACATCTGTGTACAATGCTTTCTTAATATGGACGCTGGAACAACCTTTTTTTTTTCCCCCATGGAGTTTGATTCTGTCCTACTGAGAGGAATATCTTTTGTTGGGATTGAATGAAATTCCCAATCGAGTCCACAGGTCAAAAAATCTGGTCTTAATTAAATTTCCTTCCCTTAATCTTCAACAATCTTTCTAACAACTTTTCAGTCTACTGAAAGAAAAGCGAGTGTTTGGAAGAAAAGCTTCTAGCTTTTCCTATACAAAGAAGTTTGTTGGATTTATATTTACGTTACTTCATTAAAAAATATGATGTGCATCAAATGAGTTAGATTATTTTTATTGATCCTCAGTGAAAAGTGAACTTATGCCTATAAAAGAAAAATGTAAAATACCTTTTAAAACTTGTGGTAAAATGTAACACTACTTGGAATAAATATAAGGAATCACAATAACAAAATAATAACAATAATAAAATAATATATATTATAAATGGAATTGCATCAATCACCATCAGAAGGAATAGAATATGTCCAGAGATACTTTGGTAAAACAGCTCCCCCGGACTCAGTAAACACATGAACACGTACACATTTACTCTGACACACCGCTCTGGAATTTAACCAAACCTTTTTTTTTTTTTAAACTCAAGAAAGTTCCAAATAGGGTTTGTATTTTTCCTCTCTAATAATCTCAATTTATATATTTAAGCATATATTCTACTCTCATATGTGTGTTTTAAAGACTTAGAGTAAGAATCTGATTTCTCTTTTGTTCAAACAATTCCTAAATTAGATCCTGAGTTCCGATCACTTTACTGAGTTCCAGAGTAGCACGTCTACCTGCCTGGATGATATCCTCATTTGGTTATCTATTGGGTATCTCAAACATCTTTACATGTCTTAAACACAAATTTTGATTTTCCCTCCATCCTTGTCATAAAAATGCTTCTCTCTGTTTTTCCTGTTCCAGCTCATAACACTGTTCAACCAGATAGCCAATCCAAAAGTCTAGGACTCAGTCTTGAGTTCTCTCTGTTAATTATGTCTGTATCCATCTTTTAGCATCCTGTGCACTTGACATCAAAATGCATCCCATTTTGGGGATGTATTACCCAAATGCATTACCATTTTTCACTCCTTGAATTACCACTACCTCATGACCATGCCACCATCATGTCCCACCTCAGTTGTGGCAATAGTCCCCTACCTGGTATCTCTACTTCCACACTTTCTTCTCTATAGTTCATTTGACCTAGAACAGACAGAGTGATACACACATACATACACACACACAACACACACACATTTAAAGTTCTAATATATTTCCTTGACATTTAGTGCAAAATCTCAACTCTTAGGCCACAGTGTTCCGTATAATATGACAATTGGCTCCCTTTCCAACTCCATCTTGACCTTTATCCACTCTGCTCCATCCACAATGTCCTTTTTGCTGTTCCTTGACAAGTTAGCTCTCATCTCAGACAATTTAAACTAGTTATTCAGTTAGTGTGAAATACAATTCTCCCACATCTTTACAGGGTTCTTTCTCTCTGAAAATTCAGGTTCTTCTCACCTATCTCATTAGAGAGGTTTTCTCCAATGAACTTACCTAAAATAGCCTCCTCTTTGTTTTCTCTACTCTCACTTTATCTTGCTTAATTTATTTGTATACCCAGTTTCTATCTGCAACAATTCATTTGTTTATGTATTATCCTTTATCCCCCTCATTAGAATTTAAGTAAAAGTAGGTCAGACACTTCTTCTTGGTAATTGTTATATCTTACTCAAAATATAAGTGATGAATGCATGAATTAATGGATAATTCAAACTTTATCTGGAATTAATTTTTCAGCTTTCGTTTCTTACTTTTATACTCTAACATAGGAATCAGACATGCAGGATGTGTGAAGCATGTATAGGTGCTTTGGGATTATTGCCTTTATATTGCTCTGTGACCTTAAGTACATCAATTCGATCAATTTGCCTTATTTTCTTCATTTTGAATAGTGTACATATAATTGCTTGAGAGATGAAAAATTGACTTTTGTTTCAAAGTTACAGTGAAAGTAGTATATCTGAAAAAGTTGAATACATATGGGGAAAGCCAATTAGTAATATCATGAGTAAGGGTGTATTAAAATGCATGTATTTCTTTCAAAGCAGACTAAAGTCCAAAAAGATTACCATTCAACTTTATAAGAAATGGAGAAACTGAGATACTAAAATTTTTTTAAGAATAAAATACCTCATCAAATAAATTATATGTTAAACCATGCAGTCCCTTGGCTGTTTATTGAGAATGTTAACAACTCTGTAGGCTCTTGCTTCTCCTCCTTGCACAAAGATTTGTTCCAATTATGATTTTTTTAAAGTATTTTATTAACCAACTCCTACTCCCAATTTTAGTGTTTTACTTCTGTTTTGAAAACTGCTATCTTTGAGAATTGTTTTCCATGGAAGTAATTTGTGAAAATGGGATCCTGATCTTAGGCATCATTGCCTTAATTGTCGTGACTCACAATTTAAAGAAGTTATTTTCTCTGTGGGTTAAAAATCAATCCACAAGGAAATATACATATCCACCTTTTGAAACCTAGACTTAACATGTATAAACTTTCAAGAGAAGGTTCATCTAGCTCTGTATCTCCTTATCATTGCTTCCCATATCAGGTTACCAATGTTCAGCCTTAAGGTTCAAGCAAGGAACAACACAACTTGAAAAGTGCCAGTGTAGGATTTAAAGAATCTTTCATTCAATTAAAAAAAAAGAAAGAAAAAAAAGTGCTATTCTCTTCGGAGAAATTATCAAGGAAGGAATTTCAGGGAGATGCTCTAGTAAAGCGTTAGGTTGGGGCTTGTTATTATGGTGGCAACTTGAAATATTGAGCTAAACTTGTTAAATTTATTATCTCTAAATATAGCTGGAAACGTTAACACAGAGAGATGGAAATACATTTAATTTCAGGGCGGAAATGATAGCTGTAACATTATCATGTAAGGGACAATTCGAGATAAATCTCTTCACAGAGTTGCAATAACTTTATTTAAATTTGATTTAGTTATGCCTTATTCATAGTGTTGTGGTAAATGTTAAATGCAGAATACAGAACAAAATTTGTACATTTTAATGTACTGTGTAAATGTTTTTATTATTAGAATACATTTCATCGTTTCATTGTGTCCCTTAATAGATCTTTTCTCTCATAGCTATGTCTCGAATTTGAATTTCAATGGATCCTTCAGTTTTCTCCATAGTAGGCAATTTTACCTTGGGCTAGTTTGGAAGAAAGCAAAATCAAAGCTAATGGCTTGTTGCTCATATAATTTTGGGTTATATTTTTTTCTCCCTCTCTTTAATTTTCTTGACATACAGAAATATGTGAGAAGGGAGAAACCCATGGCTGCTTATTGGGAATAGCTCATTCTTCAATGGCCTGCTTATTGCTGTACCAGGCAGTCTTACATGTGTGGTAGTGCAAGTTCTCAGCCTCTGGCCATCAAGAAAGAAAATGAGAGCTCTCTGTGGGACTTCAACATGATACAGTCCATAGAGATGCTCTGCCTTGGGTTGTCTTGTCTGAAGATTTCATCAATTCAATTGGGAATAGATTTGACAAGGTAGGTAGGAGCTAGAACCGAAAGTTAGACTTCTAGTTCAAAATGGGTGGTTGTATATTCCCTATTTGCCTAAATACGCATCTGCATTTTTGTTAGAGGATTTTTATTTATTTTTACTGATTTCATGTGGGCACAATCTCAACCCCTGATATATGCTTTATATTTTTCACCAACTTTCTTCAATGTAATCCTCATATGTGGTGGTGTAACTAAACACACTCTAAAGAACTTAATTTTTACTGGTGTTACTTGCAATTATGATATGCAAATACTTATTAAATGAATGGGGAATTATCATCAGAGTTAGACAAGGTCAAAGATAGGGAAAGCAATGTAATATCCATAGAAGCAATTGTTCCCCTTATTTCCTGGAAATGTGTCTCCTTGCGTGGAAATTATATATTATACATTTCAGGATGCATATGGTTAAATATATCCATGCTTATATTAGGTGTACTCTAAAATAATCCCTCCTAGCTGTTTCTTTGTTTTCCACATATATTTTCTTAAACCAACCCAAATCATTTCTAGGATAAATGAGTATGTTAAAATGTTAAATCATGTCACTCCTCTAGAGAAATCTTTCCAGTGGCTTTCTATCTAGGAATAAAGTTAAAATTCTTTGTCCTTCAAGACCCTACAGTATCTACCCCCATCATTTCTCTGAAATCATCACTTACTTCTTTCTCTCACTAGCTCTTAAGTCACACTGTTCTGGTTGCAGTTCTTTAAACATACCACACTCACTTTTGACTTATCATCTTTTCATCGGCTATTCCTTCTACCAAGAAAACCTACCCCAGATATCCATATTATTAACTTTTAAATCTCATTCAAGTTTTTGTTCCAGTGTGTTTCCATGAGTTCTTCATTGACTGCTCCATTTAAAATTACAAGCTGCTTCCCCCTACCATGGACTTGGATTCCTGATGCTACACAACACCCCAAATTATATTACTAGGTGTGTGTGTGTGTGTGTGTGTGTGTATATATATATATATATATTTTTTTTTTTTTTTTTCCGGTACGCAGGCCTCTCACTACCGTGGCCTCCCCCTCTGCGGAGCACAGGCTCCGGACGCGCAGGCTCAGCGGCCATGGCTCACGGGCCCAGCCACTCCGCGGCATGCGGGATCCTCCCAGACCGGGGCACGAACCTGTGTCTCCTGCATCGGCAGGCGGACTCTCAACCACTGCGCCACCAGGGAAGCCCACCAGGTATATTTAATCCTGCTTTTCTGAGGCATTACAATATACTTATTTCACTTATGCTGTCTCACCATAGTTCATTTATTGCTAAACCCAAGTCCTTCCATCGAACAAATAGGAGCGATCTTTACTGAATCAGCAGAGCGGGTTAACCCCCAGTGTTCTGACTCTATATAGTACACTCAACCTTCCCTTTTTGTACTCTTCATCAATTTTTCCTTTGATTTCTGGGTAGAAGGTATATACTTTCAAATTTATGACTGCCACAAAATCCAAAATGAGCATTATTGTATCACCCATAAGTGAATTAAACAGTAATTTTCCTTTAGCACTAGAAATAATCTTGCCAATCAAAGTATATTAGCTTCTTCCAGTTTAAAATGGAGAGTTTTAGGACTAATATGATTCTCTCCTATTCCTCTTTCTTTAATCTCCAAAGGCCACCTAAATCCAGGATGGAGGTAGGGAGGTGACCTTAAGGAAGGGGCATTTGCTTTTTGGGCTATTCTCTGTTCTCACTGAGTTCAGCCATGATGTGAATTATTTTGTCTATACTATGGCCAATCACTGCTATTGCTGCATATTTATTTTTGCTTAATATTTTAGAAAAGTTTTAATTTTGAATAGTTTTAGACTGATAGAAAAGTTGCAATGATAGTGCAAGGAGTATACCCCACACCCAGTTTCCCTTATTATTAACATCTTACATTAGCATGCTACATTTGTCAGAACTAATGAACCAATACTGATATATTATTATCAACTACTCTCTATGCTTTTTTTCAGATTTCATTAGTTTTCCCCTAATATCCTTTTTTTAATACAGGATCTTATCTAGGATACCACTTTGCATTTAATCATTATGTCTCCTTAGGCTTCTCTGGGCTGTGGTAGTTTTGCAGACTCTCCTTGTTTTTGATAACCTTGACACTTTTGAGGAGTACTGGTCAGGTATTTTCTAGACTTTCCCTCAAATGGGATTTGTCTGATGATTTCCTTATGGTTAAACAAGGCTTAGTGGTTTTGTGGAAGAAGACCATAGCACATCATATAAAGGGTACAAGCTATCAACATGATTTACCATTGGTTATGTTAATGTTGATCACCCATCTAAGGTGGTGTTTGCCAGGTTTCTGTACTGTAAACTACACACACACACAAACACCTTTCATAGTTTACTCTTTGAAAGTCATTTATTGGGTGGGAATTATATTCCACCTCCTTGAGAGGGGAAAATCTACATAAATTATTTGTCTTTATCTTTAGATTTGTCTTTACTCCCAAATTTATTGATTTACTAAATAATTTATATCAATATTGACTCATGGATATTTATTTTATGTTTTAAGTTATAATACAATACTATGATATTTATTTTGTTGTGCACACTGTTCCATCTTTGGCTGTTGGGGGAACTTTCAGGGTCCCTTGACTTAACCCCAACATTTTGGATTTTAAGCACTTACTTTCTGGCACTACAAAATGCTCCAGGCTCATTTCGTATGTTATCTGCCACAGTTCCAGACTCAGCTCGTCTTCAGGGAGCCTTGGTTCCTTTTATTGAAGAATGGTATTAAAACTTAACATCTGGCTTCTAGGTCTACTCATTGCTGTTGAGTCATTGGTTCTAGGCCCTCCTTGTGGACATAACTAGGACATATATGTATGTATACTAACCGATGTATAAACCTGTATCCATAATTATTTCTATACACACACACACACACACACACACACACACATATACGGTGGTTTCAAAATTCTTAACCTGTACCATCATGAGAAAATAACTGTAGAGCTGGAGTAAAGATTATGTACATTTTCTTTTGTCTTCAGTCTTATGATCTAGTCATTTCCAAAGTTATTAGGTCAGCACCTCTCTTCTTCCACCTCCTATAGTTAGGTTATATCATACATTTTTAACACAGAGTTGTTTGTCACAAATCCATTGGGCACTCCATTCTAGACCCCCACCCTCTACTTGATCTTTTCTTTTTTCAATTTGTACACATTACGGTTCACTCTTTCTATCTACCACTAGAGAACTATACAGAATAGAATCATGGCTCTAAAAAATCCTCTGTACTTTACCTATTTGGTAGGCAGTTAAATTACTTGTGGATTCTTACTGATTCTGTTAGTGTGGTTTTAGACTTTGTCAAGATAGGTCTATTTGATTTTGTCCTTAATTAGAGGGTGTTACCTTTATTCCAAAAGAATGTCCTTTCTGAGCTCTCAGTTGAGTACCTGAAATCCTCAGCAATGTGTCTTGTCTCTAAATGGGCCATAACTGCAGTATTTTCGATCCTTGTGTGACCACTGTTTTCTCCATTCAGTCTTAGTCCAGCACTATCTACTTTCTGCCGAGGCAAGTAGGGTCTTTCTGTCAGCATGCATAGCATAGCCTTCAGCCAAAAACTCAGGGTGAACCCTCACAGAAAATTCTCTGGCTCCTTTGTTCAACTTCTTCCTTTCCAGGAACCTGCCCTGAAAATTCCATCCACTTCAGCACTATAGATTTCTGATCTCTGCTTCTATAGCTCAGCAATGCCACTACGTCACTTGGGCTCCATTCCCCTGATACAAGTAAAGGAAGTATCTGTACTTAGAGTACTGCTGTGTCCCTTCTCTTAAAACTGACAGTACTGCTTTGCCTATAGTTCAGTACATTAAAAAATCCTCATATATTTTGCCTGATTTTATAGTTATTTATAGTTGGAGATCACATAAGATACCAGTTACATTTTTGATGGTTGGAAATTTAATTGTCCCATAAATAGACTTTTATTATTATTTCAATGCTGGAAATTTTTGAATGGTTGAAAATTAAATTTGTTGTATAACTATTAACTTATCACTCTAAAACTTCTACAGCCAGTAATATTTCCTGGCACATTTATGACCCATTCTTGGAATATAACTGTACTCTTGCTAAAGTTTTGGGAATCTGTGGTTTATAGTGTAAACTTTATGCTATAATTTGTTGAAGATTTGCTTTTGATATTCTAAGCCAAACTTTAGGAATACCAAACAGTTATTATATTTTTCAAGTACTGATCCTGGAGATAAAATGGTCACCTATTACTGAACAAAAGTCTAGAAGGTGAGTATGTTTTCAAGACTGTTTTGGACCTTATGACCAAGAAATTAACACTGTTTTTGTTATAGTTTTGGATGACGGAGTATTACCTCAAAATCTAGTTTAAATTCAAAAAAGGGACACATAGCTAAAGGTATTACTGGGAAAAAAATACACAAGAGAATAAATCAAAATATTATCCACTAAACCAGTCTTTTCTCTAGGCTTAATATACCATGGGCATTTTATGCATACGACATACCATCTGAGAGTAACATTAATTCTTTTTAGAGTCCTGGAATACACCTGCAGGAATATACTTTTCTGTGTATTATCTGCTTTTAACAGGAAAAAATGAGCTTGGGAAAGTAAAACTAATTTAATGTCTGTCATGCAAACTTCTACCTATATCTCACTACATATATATCCATACTTAGGGGAATTTTATATAAGAAGGAAGAATCCTAAGGATTCGGTTCACATAGTAACAATGAAAAAGTACCTCAGAAGAAAACAAGCAAAAGTTCTTAAACTATTAAATCATTAGAAGGTTAAAGCTTTATCCTGTAGTAAGGATTGTGCTGGTTACACTGTAAAACAGAGCACCTTAGTGACATGGTGATGTATTTCCCCTCCTCAATTTCAGTTTGTATCGTGTGATTATTTCCAAAGACATACTAGGTTCTGACATGGCTTTTTTTTCCCTGGTAAATACATTTCAAAAAAATGAGCTTTGTGTTGACTTCCTTTTCTGATATGTTTTTCTAATGTCAATTTAAGAAATTAACCAGTATAACATAACACACCAAAAGGAGATAAAATTCCTAATGTTGACACACTGTACATCTGACCTAAATCATCATAGGTTGTGGTGTGAATGTGGTGTTACATTTACGTGTTTTGATGATGACTTATTTTTAAACTAGAGGTGAAAGGGAGGCCTGACTTCCCAATATGATAATGACCCTCTCCTTGTTATAATTCAAATTACTATGATTTTGAGAAGGTAGACATACAAATGTTATCAGAATCTTATAACAAACTAGGCTTTGAGTTATTGTTGCTTTTATTACAAGCCTACTTTGAGAAATAACTAACACAATATGTTAACCAATGCAGACAGTGTTATGAGGTTCTGTAGGTCATTGCAGTTTGTTGCATTTGAAATGACATGAAATTAATCATTATGTAATTATCACATGTGACCTTACATTATTAGTGCATTTATTAATACTTGCATATGCTAACAATCAGCAATAATCAGATAACCAAGCAAATTAGTGTAATAAGATTGCTACTTTAGAACTATGAGGAGAAAATCAATTAAATGAAATAAGATGTGCAGATGGAATATTCAGTGTAACTATGAAGTAAAAGAAACTAGGAGCTTCTTTATAAATATTGCACCTGACATCATGATTATCACATATTTTATGGAAACCTACTGCATCTGTTAAGACTAACATGGATTTGTGCTGGAAGTACTTGTGCTTCTCCTTCATTAAGAAGTCAGGGCGACAGCAATCCCACTACTGGGCATAAACCCTGAGAAAACCATAATTCAAAAAGAGTCATGTACCACAATGTTCACTGCAGCGCTATTTACAATAGCCAGGACATGGAAACAACCTAAGTGTCCATCGACAGATGAATGGATAAAGAAGATGTGGCACATATATACAATGGAATATTACTCAGCCATAAAAAGAAACGAAATTGAGTTATTTGTAGTGAGGTGGATGGACCTAGAGTCTGTCATACAGAGTGAAGTAAGTCAGAAAGAGAAAAATACCATATGCTAACGCATATAAATGGAATCTAAAAAAAAAAATGGTTCTGACAAACCTAGGGGCAGGACAGGAATAAAGACGCAGAGGTAGAGAATGGACTTGAGGACACAGGGAGGGGGAAGGGTAAGCTGGGACAAAGTGAGAGAGTGGCATGGACATATATACACTACCAAATGTAAAACCGATAGCTAGTGGGAAGCAGCCGCATAGCACAGGGAGATCAGCTCAGTGCTTTGTGACCACCTAGAGGGGTGGGATAGGGAGGGTGGGAGGGAGACGCAAGAGGGAGGGGATATGGGGATATATGTATATGTATAGCTGATTCACTTTGTTATACAGCAGAAACTAACACACCATTGTAAAGCAATTATACTCTAATAAAGATATAAAAAAAAAAAAAGTCAGGGCGAGATAGTTCTGGGATTGTATGGCAGCTCAGCAACGACATCTAGGACTCAATATCCTCCTGCCATCCTGGCTTGCCATTTTTTGTGTGTGGACTTTCATCTTTGTAGAATCAGTGTTGATGCAGTCTTCCAGATATTGCTTTTGCTTTTCAAGCAGGAAGACGTGTAAAGAAGGAAAGAGCTGATGGCTGATGTGCCATTTCAACTGCCTAACAAGCTTTCCAGGATGAAGCTCTACCCACGTACTGATTTTTTTACCTCATAGTGAACACTGGGTCATATGGTCACCCCTAACTGCATGAGGATCTGGGAAGGTTAGTATTTACGTTTCCACCTACTTAAGGAAGGCAAGAGAGAAAGCAATGTGTCTAATGTCAGAGCTGCAAGTTCACACGATCTGCAATCACTAGTATAAGCAAACCACAGGATGAGGATTTATTGATTTGGGGTCACCTGTTGCCAGAAATAAAAAGTTGAAAATATTTGATAAATGCTGCATCTGGTAGAAAATTGCTTTTATGTTGAAACCCATTTCTGGGGAGGGGAATTTTTTTTCTAGCAGTAGGTGTGTCTGTTTGTGGAATGGATGATAAATTTGCTCCCAGATGACAAGGGAAAAAAAACCAAAACTACTCTGTGTGAGAGGAAGTTTTTAACTCTCTAGACAAGAGGTGAGAGTCAGAGATATATCAGAGTACAAACCCTGAAAAAGGTGACCTCTTTGTATAAATCTTCAAGTCTTGAGTAAAGTTACTAAATTCACAAAATGCTTGTTGCAATTTAATTTTTCTTAAAACTGTAAAGAGGCTATATTTTACATTCTGTCTGACACTAGAGAAAAGTAGGAGGAGCATGTGAAATGCAGGCACTATAGAAAGGGCACAAGAACATATCAGCCTGCAAGACTTTATATGTATCATAGAAATCTGGACTGTCTCTAAGGCATGGGGAGTTTCCTGTGAGTCAAGTACTTTTTTAAGAACTGTCAGGGCAGGGAAAACCCAGCTGACCTATAGGCTACACATAGAAAACTTGAGCTAGCAAATAACTAGCAAGTCAGAAGCTTTGCAGAAATTCATGCATATGTAACTATGTAGTAGATGAATAAGAGAGAGAGAGAGAGAGAGAGCGCGAGAGACAGAAAGAGGGAGTGTGTGTGTGTGTGTGTGTGTGTGTGTGTGAGTGTGAGGTTTAAATACCTTTGATATTGGATTTTCTTTTCAAGTTATCATCTCTGTTGTTGGAAGTTAAAAGGAGAACTTTTCCAGAGGGAACTTTTTTTGTAGCCATTTCTTTATTGCATTGTATCAGATAACAAAGTGAAAGCCAGTTTTTTATTAATTCCTTTAAAAAAATTTTCTTGATTTTGTCTTCTAATGAGATTATGAATTCCATTTAAAATGGTTACATAGTATCTAATGTATCTTTATATTATAATTTATATAATCAATTATTTGTTCATGTGCATTAGGCTTTTTTCCAACTTTTTATGAGAAACTGTACTGTATGATGCATATCTTTTTGTACTAATGTAATTATTCTCCTTATGAGTATACTCCTAGGGTGAGTTCACAAGATCAAAAAGTATATGTAGTTTATATTTTTAGATAAGCTGAAAAAACACCTACCAGTAAGGCTATAATAATTTGCCTTTCTACTATCAAATTTTATTTGCTTTTATTTGAATGTTAGCAACAATAAATATCTTTTCATGTTTGTTAGCTAATTCATTTAATTTAGGAGTTGTCTGTCTCTTCCTTTGCCCATTTTTGTCATGTTTCTAAATTAAATTCATAATTTATTCGTAAAAACTGTACATGAGAATTTTAATGTTTTCTTTGATATTTTTATGTATTTTGCAATCGTTTTACTATTTTGTTATTAGTATTTTACTTATATTTATTTTATTTATTGTGACAAAGTCACATTTAGATTGTCAAATATATTGGCTTTCAACTATATCGTTTCTGGTTTTATTTTGGAGTTTTTACTATCCACTGACACAAACATGTTCAACATTTTCTTATGGTGTTCTCATATTATTATTGTCATTTTTATGAATGTGAAATTTATTTTGAACTGAACAGTAAACTGGGAATCCAGGTTTCATTTTCAAAATAGCTAGCTCATTGTCTTAACACTCATTTTTGAATAATTAATCAGATCCTTAAAGATTTTGAATATACCTCCATTATATACAAAATGTCCTTGAAATCTTTTGTTGATTTCTGAGCTTTCTATTCTGTTTATTTAATATGCATCATGGATGGTCCAAGTAGTATTTCACTAGTAGCAGAAGAAGTGGTTCCCTGGCTGTGAGGAACAATTAAAATATATTATACAGTGTACACTTAATTATACAATTAAAGTTTATTATACTGCAAGAGGGTTATAATAGTTCAAAGAGAGGACACTCATACCATCATCATCTGATTTTAGTCCTGGACTTCATACTAGGATTTTTTGTTTAGGAGTTTAACAGTGGAGACCTGGTTGAACTATGTCTCCAACATGGGACTTTATGGGGAAGGTCAGAGAGTAAAAACATGTGTTTTATGCATCTCACCTGCAGCCTTGAAACTGCAGCCTTGAAACAAATCCGTTACTTGAACTTAACGTTTCCCATGCCAATTTCAAATAGCAGGGCTCTGTTTTGCCCCCAAGACAGTTATATCATAACTGGGAATGTTTCTTATTGCACAATATTTTTAAAGTTTCTCTTGTTACTTCAAAATATAACAAAGTTTAAGACTTGTAGTGTTTGGGTTAACCAATAATCATAATTTCTTCTACTTGTACATACACATATTTGACACTTGCTTTTTTAGTGCAGGATTCTTCCGCAAAGAACTTTTCAAGGTCTTGTTCATATATTCTTACTATGTATTTCTATTTAGACCCATACAATTTAATTACAGTAGTGTTACTCCTGTTTCTGAGGACTTTTGTATCATTGATTGTTTATTCTTTCTACAGAATTTGAAAATACATTCTTCCAAGAAAAAGAAAAGTCCTGTCAGTACTTTAGATACATTGATTTGATTTTATTGTTTCATTTTGGAGGAACTTACATCTTTACAAGATTGAGTCTTCCTCTCCAGGAAAAAGCCATATCTTTCTATTAAAATAAATGTTTATGTCCTTCAGCAAAGTTTTACAGTTTTCACCCTATATAAGCCATATACATTAAATTTGTAACTAAGAATTTATTTTTTTGAGCTTTTCTTTTTAATGTGCATTGTCTCATTTATGTCTGTTTCTATTAACAGATGATTGTTTACATGGAAATTTTATTATATTTCTGTATTTTTTAAGGGTGATTGATATTTTAACCAATGTTTTTATTTTTAATAATTTTTCAGTTGATTCTCTGATATTTTAAAGTAAACATATTTCTGAAAATAATGATGATTTCTTCTTCAAATTGTCTATAATAAGCCAAGGAGAGATTGTAGTTATCCAATCATGCCACTGTATCAAGTGATTTTGCTCATTGTCAAATGGCCAAACTGCTATGTCACAACTGCTCACTGACTACCACTGATATTAAGATGTCACTGATTAAAAAATATATACATAGATTTCTTAGTTATTAGAATATTAAATAAATGGGCATCTTAGAATCAATGGTTAGATTAAATGAATATGTGCAAATCTTTTTATACCACAAATCAAACATTCTTTATCTTTGAGGAATCATTTTGTTACATATAGAATTTTTGGTTTACACTTTTCATATTTCATTTCATTGCTTTCTGATCTCCACTGTTTCTGATGAGAAGTTACCTATTTGTCATTTTTCCTATGTATATGAGGAGTAATTTTTTTCTTGCTAGTTTCATGTGTTTCTCTGTCTTTGGATTTCAACAGTTTGGTTATGACTTCATTGCTTTTATCCTACTTAGGGCATTCTGAACTTGGATTTGTAGATTCATGTTTCTTTGAATTTGGGAGTTTTCAGCCATTATTTTTATCATAAATTTTAAAGACTTTTCTCTCTCTCTCCTCTCTAAGACTGACATTGCATGTATGTCGGCACACTGGGTATATGTCCCAAAGGTGTCTGATAATATGAAAAACTGGAATTCTCACACATTGCTTGTGGGAAGGTATAAATGAGCTGCTATTTTGTGAAAGCTTTTTTTCAGTTTAATTTAAAATGCTAAACCATTAGCCAGACTCATCAAGAAAAAGAGGGAGAGGACTCAAACCAGTAAAATTAGAAATGAAAAAGGAGAAGTTACAACAGACACAGCAGAAATACAAAGCATCCTAAGAGACTACTACAAGCAATTCTGTGCCAATAAAATGGACCACCTGGAAGAAATGGACAAATTCTTAGAAAGGTATAACCTTCCAAGACTGAACCAGGAAGAAATAGAAAATATGAACAGACCAATCACAAGTAATGAAATGGAAACTGTGATTAAAAATCTTCCAACAAAGAGAAGTCCAGGATCAGATGGCTTCACAGGTGAATTCTATCAAACATTTAGAGAAGAGCTAACATCCAAACTTCTCAAACTCTTCCAAAAAATTGCAGAGGAAGGAACACTCCCAAACTCATTCTACGAGGGCACCATCACCCTGATACCCAAACCAGACAAAGATACATTACAGGCCATTATCACTGATGAATATAGATGCAAAAATGCTCAACAAAATACTAGCAAACAGAATCCAACAACACATTAAAAGGATCATACACCATGATCAAGTGGGTTATCCCAGGGATGCAAGGATTCTTCAATATATGCCAATCAATCAATGTGATACACCATATTAACAAACTGAAGAATAAAAACCATATGATCATCTCAATGGATGCAGAAAAAGCTTTTGACAAAATTCAACACCCATTTATGATAAAAACTCTCCAGAAAGTGGGCACAGAGGGAACCTACCTCAACATAATAAAGACCATATATGACAAATGCACAGCAAACATCCTTCTCAGTGGTGAAGAACTGAAAGCATTTTCTCTAAGATCAGGAAAAAGACAAGGATGTCCACTCTCGTCACTATTATTCAACATAGTTTTGGAAGTCCTAGCCATGGCAATCACAGAAGAAAAAGAAATAAAAGGAATCCAGGGCTTCCCTGGTGGCACAGTGGTTGAGACTCTGCCTGCCGATGCAGGGGACACGGGTTCGTGCCCCAGACCAGTAAGATCCCACATGCTGCGGAGCGGCTGGGCCTGTGATCCATGGCTGCTGAGCCTGCACGTCCAGAGCCTGTGCTCCGCAACGGGAGAGGCCACAACAGTGAGAGGCCCATGTACCATAAAGGAATCCAAATTGGAAAAGAAGAAGTAAAACTGTGACTGTTTGCAGATGACATGATACTATACATAGAGAATCCTAAAGAGGCCACCAGAAAACTACTAGGGCTAATCAATGAATTTGGTAAAGTTGTAGGATACAAAATTAATGCACAGAAATCTCTTGCATTCCTATACACCAGTGATGAAAAATCTGAAAGAGAAATTAAGGAAACACTCCTATTTACCACAGCAACAAAAAGAATAAAATACCTAGGAATAAACCTACCTAAGGAGACAAAAGACCTGTATGCAGAAAACTATAAGACAGTGATGAAAGAAATTACAGATGATACCAACAGATGGAGAGATATACCATGTTTTTGGATTGGAAGAATCAATATTGTGAAAATGACTATACTACCCAAAGCAATCTACAGGTTCAATGCAATCCCTATCAAACTACCACTGGCATTTTTCACAGAACTAGAACAAAAAATTTCACAATTTGTATAGAAACATAAAAGACCCTGGATATGCAAAGCAATCTTGAGAAAGAAAAACAGAGATGGAGGAATCAGGCTCCCAGATTTCAGACTATATACTACAAAGCTATAGTAATGAAGACAGTATGGTACCGGCACAAAAACAGAAATATAGATCAATGGAACAGGTGAGAAAGGCCAGAGATAAACCCATGCACCTATGGTCAACTAATCTATGACAAAGGAGGTAAGGATATACAATGCAGAAAAGACAGTCTCTTCAATAAGTGGTGCTGGGAAAAGTGGAGAGCTACATGTAAAAGACTGAAATTAGAACACTCTCTAACACCATACACAAAAATAAACTCAAAATGGATTACAGACCTAAATGTAAGGCTGGACACTATAAAACTCTTAGTGGAAAACATAGGCAGAACGCTCTATGACATAAATCACAGCAAGGTCTTTTTTGATCCACCTCCTAGAGTAATGGAAATAAAACCAAAAATAAACAAATGGGACCTAATGAAACTTAAAAGCTTTTGCAAAGCAAAGGAAACTACAAACAAGACAAAAAGACAACCCTCAGAATGGGAGAAAATATTTGCAAACAAAGCCACGGACAAAGGATTAATCTCCAAGATATATAAACCACTCATGCAGCTCAATATTAAAAAAACAAACAACCCAATCCAAAAATGGGCAGAAGACCTAAATAGACATTTCTCCAAAGAAGACATACAGATGGCCAAGAAACACATGAAAAGCTGCTCAACATCACTAATTATTAGAGAAAGGCAAATCAAAACCACAATGAGGTATCACCTCACACCAGTTAGAATGGGCATCATCAGAAAATCTACAAACAAATGCTGGAGAGGGTGTGGAGAAAAGGGAACCCTCTTGCACTGTTGGTGGAAATGTAAATTGATACAGCCACTATGGAGAACAGTATGGAGGTTCCTTATAAAACTAAAAATAGAATTACCATATGACCCAGCAATCCCACTACTGGGCATATACCCAGAGAAAACCATAATTCAAAAAGACATATGCACCCCAATGTTCACTGCAGCACTATTTACAATAGCCAGGACATGGAAGCAACCTAAATGCCCATCGACAGATGAATGGATAAAGAAGATGTGGCACATATATACAATGTAATATTACTCAGCCATAAAAAGGAACGAAATTGGGTCATTTGCAGAGACATGGATGGATCTAGAGACTGTCATACAGAGTGAAGTAAGTCAGAAAGAGAAAAAAAATCATATATTAACGCATATATGTGGAACCTAGAAATATGGTACAGATGAACCCGTTTGCAGTGCAGAAATAGAGACACAGAGGTAGAGAACAAGTGTATGGACACCAAGGTGGGGAAAGTGGCAGGGTAGGTGATGGTGTGATGAATTGGGAGATTGGGATTGACATATGTACACTAACATGTATAAAATGGATAACTAATAAGAACCTGCTGTATAAAAAAATAAATTAAAAAATGCTAAAGGTAAACTTAACTTACATCTAAGTGATTGAATTTCTAGAGCTCTATCCAAAATAAATGAAAGTATATATTTTCACAAACTTGAATGTTAATGTCCATAGAAACATGATTCTCTGATAATAAGAGTTGCAAACAATCCAAATGTTTTTCAACTGGGGAATGGATAAGAAAAAGATATATATTCATACAGTGCAATATTATTTAGAAATAAAAACAACAAAATGCTGTTCTTGTTACAACATAGAAGAATCTCAAAAACAGTATGCCAAGTGAAAGTAGTCACATGCAAAGGACTGTATATTGTATGATTCCAGTTATATAAAATATTCAGCATTTATTATTTGTAGACTTTTTATGATGGCCACCCTGACCTGTGTGAGGTGATACCTCATTGTAGTTTTGATTTGCATTTCTCTAATTAGCGATGTTGAGCATTTTTTCATGTGCCTGTTGGCCATCTGTATGTCTTCTTTGGAGAAATGCCTGTTTGGGTCTTCTACTCTTTTTTGTTTAGGCTGTTTGTTTTTTTATATTGAGTTGTATGAGCTGTTTTTATGTTTTGGAAATTAAGCCATTGTCAGATGCATCGCTGCAAATATTTTCTCCTGTTCCATAGGTTAGCTTTTCATTTTGTTTATGCTTTCCTTTGCTGTGCAAAAGCTTATAAGTTTGATTAGGTCCCATTTATTTATTTTTGTTTTTGCCTCTTTTGCCTTGGGAGACTGACCTAAGAAAACATTGCTATGATTTGTTTCACAGAATGTTTTGTGTATATTCTATTCTAGGAGTTTTATGGTGTCACGTCTTACATTTAGGTCTTTAACCCATTTTGAGTTTATTTTTGTGTATGGTGTGAGGGAGTGTTCTCACTTCATCTCACTACCTGTGTCTGTCCAGCTTTCCCAACACCACTTGCTGAAGAGACTGTCTTTTCTCCATCACCAAGAAGTCTCATCATCAAAAAGTCTACAAATAGTAAATGCTGGAGAGGGTGTGGAAGAAAGGGAACCTTCCTACACTGTTCATGGAAATGTAAATTGGTGCAGCCACTATGGAGGACAGTATGGAGGTTGCTTAAAAACTAAAAATAGTTGGTATACCATATCTTCTTTATCCATTCATCGACAGATGAATGGATCTATCTATCTATTTATCTATATCTATCTATCTATCTCCATACACACACACACACA
Source organism: Globicephala melas (assembly GCF_963455315.2). Taxonomy (NCBI): domain Eukaryota; kingdom Metazoa; phylum Chordata; class Mammalia; order Artiodactyla; family Delphinidae; genus Globicephala; species Globicephala melas. The sequence continues at coordinate 43,133,786 of NC_083323.1, forward strand.
CACACACACACACACACACACACACACACAATGGAATAATACTCAGCCATAGAAAGAATGAAGTATTTGCAGCAACATGGATGGACCTAGAGATTATTACACCAAGTGAAGTAAGTCAGACAGTGAAAGACAAATATCATATGAGTTCACTTATTTGTGGAATCTAAAAAAAATGATACAAATGAACTTATTTACAAAACAGAAATAGACTCACAGACATAGAAAGCAATCTTATAGTACCAAAGGGGAAGCAGGGGAAGGGATAGATTAGGAGTTTGGGATTAACAGATATACACTACTACATATAAAATAGAGAAACAAGGACCTACTGTATAGCAAAGGGAACTAAACTCAATATTTTGTAATAACCTATAATGGAAAAGAATCTGAAATGTATAATTGAATCACTTTGCTGTACAACTGAAACTAACACAACATTGTAAATCAACTATACTTCAAGAAAAAATTTTAAAAATATATATATTCCTCAAGAATAATAAACAAGTGAGATAAGATATATATATATATATATTTAAGGCAATATATATGGTTGAATGAGTAAATCATTTCTAAGTTTTTGTATCTGAACATGTATTTTCAGCATTTGTTTATACTTTGTGAGCCTGAATATTATGTAGTGTCAGGTGTATCTGATTATTTAGAAGATTACCAATCTTTCTTAATTTACGTCTTGTGTTCTTCATTATAGGCAATCAAAAGGAAAAGCTCCCTGTACCAACAAAAGGAAATCCCCATAAAACAGTCTTGTAAATTTGGTATAAGATTTGCAAAATCACTAGAACATCATTTTTATTGATTCTGACTACATATTTCAAATAATGAAACTATTTTATATGCATTATCAATCATAATAAATTGAGTTTTTCATGCAAAAAAAATTAAAAAATAAAGTGTCTGTAAAATGCAGGTTTACAGAGACAGAAAACAGACCAATGTTTGCATGGGGTCGGGGTAGGAATGGAAATTGACCACAAACAAGCTCAAGGGAATTTCTGGGGGGAATGAAAATGTTAACAAATTGCATTTTCTTGGGCGTGCACAACTCTGTAAATTTGGTAAAAAGCATTAAATTGTATGTTCACTTACAATGGGTAAAATTTATGGTATGTAAGTTGTATCTTAAAAAGTTGTATATAAAAACGAAGGGAAAAAAGAAGAAAAGTTAGGGAAAGAAAACAATGCCATAGTGAATTACTGGAAGCACATTTCATTCTACATATTTTACAGTATATTTCAAGTATTATTTTGTACAAGTAGAATTATAAGGTAAAAATTATAAGCATTTTTAATTTTTATAGATAGTGCCAAATTGCTTTCTGTAGGAAATTCCACTCTCACCAGTAAAATCTACGGATGACTGATTCCCCAAGCTTTTCCATGTTTTATATTATCAGACTTAGATTTTTTAACACTTAGATTTTTTAACATTCTAGCAGTCTGTATGTACTTTATGTTTTCATTTGCCGTACTATAAGTGAGAATCTTTTCACGTATTTAAAAACTATTTGTAATTCTTCTGTGCACATTCTGTTGATATCTCTTATTTTCATGTTGTATTTTTGTCTCTTATTCATTTCTAAGAACGCTTTAAACACAAGAAATTTTAGCCCTTTGCCTGCTCTTCAGTTGCAAATATTTTTCCTACTTCGATGTATATCTTTGACTTTGGACTAAATGTCTTTCATTAGAAGTTCCAGCTTTCTTTTTCATCTTACTCGTTCAACTGTGTAATCCAGTCTCCTCCAGTTTTTTGCAAATGGAAAACAATTACTGTACAAATCCGTCATCTGTTTTGGAGCATACAAAATATTTTAATCTATTTTCACTGTCCTATTAATTTTTTTCCGTAGAATTTTTGATAACAATTTATGCTATGATTTTGTTTATGAATTCTTTTCTGGGGGCACATATCTGGCAGTGTTTTTGCTTCTACATAGTATAGATAGAGCCCCTTAATCCCCTCCCCCCTAGTTTCTATTTATTTAATTTATTTTAGTCATTGACTTTTAAAAAAAGATTAGTTTTGATGGCATGAAAATTTGTCTTTATCATGCTATAATCTGAGTTTCCCTTCTCAATTTCTTTCTGATTTTCTTGAATTTCCATTATTTGTACTTACTTTGGGGCTTGTTCTCTTCCATAGAAAAATATTCCTTTGCTACTAATTAATCCCAAATTAGGAGGAGAAGGATCCCCCTTTGAGAAGCTGATTTAATGATTTACCAATAGGCTTATTGGATTTAATGGGTCATTTTATATTTCCCACCTTCTTATTGACTACAGCTGAAAAGTAGGGTTGCTTCTAAACCTTACCTTCCTTTAAGGAATCCTGTCTATGGGAGAAAAATGATGCTGCTTGGCCCAAGTCTTATATCATTATTGTTGCCCCTTACCATCTGTGAGAGTATAGCTTTTTACAAACTATAAGGAGTTCCCCTGACTCTTCCCAGTCACCACTTCAAGTTATGCTACTCACAACTGTGACTGTGCTCGAGAGAGAAAATATTTAATGTGGATTCCTGATGGCCCCTTTTAATTTGATCAACAGTGTGTCACTTTTGGCTGATATTTCTGCACTGTATATATATTTGAGATTCTCTCTCTCTCTCTCATTCTTTCTCTCCTCTCCTCTGGTTTCTGCTCTCACTTTGGTAGAACAACCCACTTATTCCCATAAGAAACTGCATCACTTTACTAGAAAAGGCCTGACTTCCCAGTAGGCTTCAAGAATGACAAACCCGCCAAGAAATTAACTGTCTGGGTATCAGTGTATTTCATTACATTAAAACATTTTTGACTGCAACTGCAGAACTGGGACCAAAGGGACATTACAATACGGCAAAGACTGTTAATTATCAATGGATCAAGAGCGCTCTGTAGAAATGGAAGAAACGCTCTTTGTACTTTTAACCTATTACTTTCCACTAAATGTGTATTATAAGAGCAGCTATAAGATGTGTTGAAAGAGGGAAGAAAAATATGAATGGGAGAAACATGATGAATTATAATGAAGAAATATCTAAACTGATAGGAAATTTTTTTTTTAAAAAGTAGACATAGTGTCTAAAAAATTACCTACAACAACTTTCTATGTTATAATTTTATGATCAGTATATATTTAATATCAATCACAATTCTATGCTATATGGAGACTGAGCCTACTACTCCCTATAAAGACATGCCTGAATTCAAATTTATGAAAGTGATAGAAAAGAGATATGTTTACATTTTGAATATCACTTACCTTGCTCCATTGATTATGTCACCTGGGCAGGACTGCAATTTCAGGTGAAGCTGGAAGGGAAGAAGTTTTGTGAAATTAGAAGGTCACATTCTCCACTGGCTTCTTACCTCAAATACAGACAATCATTAGGAAATAACATTAAATTGAAGAAAGTTAATTTCTATTAACTACCTATTACCCAGAGAACATTTCCCTAAAAAGAACCTCTATTAGCAGTTTTCTTATCACTCATATCCTCTGTAATAACACTGTAAAAACTTCCTTTGGAGCACTGATTAGACCCTTCAACTACTGATTTATGCAATGATATATTGTTGTCATCATTGCAAGTTAGACTTCAAGGTCCTGAGATCACTGAGATTTTGTTTCCTTTTGTATCTGAAGTTGCTCATCTGTCTCACCATAAGCATGCCGTAAACATTTCTTCAATGAAGGAAAGAACACAGAATTTGCTCTTCCACTCATAAATCCAGAAATAAGTACCCGAGTTATAGCTGAACAAACATGAGGGTAAATACTGTGCAGTGGATATTTGTTGTCTGCATGACCCCCTGGCATGCATTGCTCTCCTTCCGGATGATACCCTGATTTCCCTCACGTGGATTTCTTCCCTATGTGTTTGACCTGAGAGGCTCTCAGTGAAGATCCTCTGCTCTCACACAAAAGAAGGTAGACACAAGAATGGAGAAAAACAAAGTATGTGCACATAAAAGAGTCAGCTCCAACTACCTGGAACACTGAGGCTGGTTCCCTTTTGTGAACCTAGTTCTTAAGCCACCTCTTTGATTGCATGAGCGAGGCCCCTATCCTTCCCATAACTTTCTTTTTCTCTAAGTTAGATACAGTTGATTTCTATTGCTTGTGACAAAAGTATCTCAATTTATATACATGGAGATGTAGTTAGTCTAAATGAAACACACAAGAAAGTTATGCCATTTATTAACAGCCTGACTAAAAAACTAGAGAGGAATTAAAAAGGGAAGCGAGGAGAATAAAGAGTGTGAATAATTTTTCAGTGTCACTTGAGTCAGTTATTCACAATACGAGTTAAATTTTTCCTTGCAGGGAAGTTCCAAATATCAAATCATACTCATATTCAACTGTAAATATTAAGATGTAGTTTCTTCTAAGGCTCAATTACTTTTAATTAAATTGCAAACAGTAATATTACCTCCTTTGCAGATTTATTGTGAGGATTACAGGGGATTGGAAACACATAAATCAGACAACACATAAATCAGACAAATTTTTAAAAACTGTTAGCCTTAGTATGAACAGTTATTATAAGGGGATGTGATTTTTCGGGCCCTAGCCCTTGTACTACCATTTTGTTTCCTCCATCCTTTACCCTTACTATCGCCTCCCTCTAAGGAGAGGATTGTTGCTCCTTGACTGATCAGACTCTATTGCATTAATTAGGCCTAGTTTCTCTGGTGAGACGGATCACTGCATTGAAACATGAGGTGAATCTGAGACTCTCCCTGTCTACTTCCTCTTCCTTTATCTATTGCCAGAAGAATAAGTGGCCAGGAGGGTGAGCCAACTTTATCATATTAGAGAAAGGGTAAATGCAGGAAGCAAGAAGACTCCATTAAACCTGATAGTCTCAGCCAATGTTCTCAAATTTTAGCATTCATCAGAATCACTTGGAGGGTTTGTTAAAATACAGATGGCTGGATGCCACTCCAGTTTATCAGATTCAATAGATCTGAGATAGAGGCTAGGAATTTGCATTTCTAATAAGTTACTATGTGATGGTGATCATTGCTAGTCCAAGGATGCTTTTGAGATCTCTGGACCTTTGAGAAACACTGATGCCATTTTTCAAAAATCTGATCTGCGTTGGAACTTATCAGGTAAATTTTTTCATTTTTTCTATATTTGCCTCTTCAAATATATATATATATATATATTTCTTTCTTTCTTTCTTTTTTCTTTTCTTTTCTTTCCTTCCTCCCTCCCTCCCTCCCTCCCTCTCTCTCTCTCTTTCTCTTTCTTTCTTTCTTTCTTTCTTTCTTTCTTTCCAGTCATTGAAGGAGTCAGAGTGAATGATAAGACAACCAAATACTAAAAATGACAAACTAAAATACTGCAGTATATATGAAAATATGCTACTGTATTTTATCATACCTAAGATTCCATGGATTGGAAGATACACCATTATTTTAAATACCATCATAAAGGTAAATATTCTCTGCCAGTTATGTTATGATACAATGCTTTTTAAATGTTATAGTTTTTATTTTGTTATTAAAAGAATGGTTCTATACGTACTATTTAATCTTTTTTTTTTTTTTTTTTTTTTTTTTTTTTGCGGTACGCAGGCCTCTCACTGTTGTGGCCTCTCCCGTTGCGGAGCACAGGCTCCAGACGCGCAGGCTCAGCGACCATGGCTCATGAGCCCAGCCGCTCCGCGGCATGTGGGATCTTTCCGGACTGGGGCACGAACCCGAGTCCCCTGCATCGGCAGGTGGACTCTCAAGCACTGCGCCACCAGGGAAGCCCTAATCTCATATTTTTATCATATATCATTATCATGTAAACATAGAAAGCAAAATAAAAATGAAAAAATTAAGATATTCTTAAAACTTTTCATACTCAGAGTTTGATCTTCAGTTCACTTTCCTACTCATGTAAAGTCGAAATTTTGTCTACAAGATGTCTTGCTGTGTGCCCTCAATAGCATTGGGGCTCTACCCCATTTGTGGAGCTGCAGCTGTGATGCAGCATTTCTTCAAACAATGATTCACGATTTTATGAAAGATTTTAAGTACTGACACCCATTCTGAAATTTTGATATTGAGGTATTCTTGCTCTTACTATAAAGCATTAATTGGCTTTCTGGCAACAACCAGGAATCATATTCCTTCAAATGGTACACAATTATTTTGCTGACCAAAACATGAAGGAACTGCAGTGGTCTTTTCATGCAATTATGAAAAACAACCAACTTTTAGCCATTTTGAAAAATCTAGTGAAAATTAGGTTAGAACTGCTGTCTAACTGACAGTGATTGCAAGATGCCATAAATTGTAAGACAAATCCCAATTTTAGAGATGTTAAAATATGCAAAAAAATCCCATTATGTCTTACTACTGATGAAATGAGTTTCTCTGATTTTCAGTTTCAGTAAATCAGTTAAGACACCACCACCCATTTCTCCTCCTTCTTGTAGTCATCTACAAAGCAATGGGTCACTTTTTTCAATCCTTTCGGATTTTAGCATAAATTCTACCATAAATTCTGATCATTTCAATATCCATGTAATGTCCCTCTTGTCTCTCTTCACTTCCTCTTCAGTGATGATCTTATACTAAAACCCACCTCTTACACTTATTCCCAAGTGAATGCTAGTAATTACACCTCTTTCATAATCATAACTTGAAGTATTCCACTCCCAAACTTCATTTGATATCTTTCCAGGTCATTCATGATTTACAGTACCATGTCACCAGCAATTCTTTGTCAGTGCTTAGAGAAACAGCTCCTTGTCTCTACAACATGATTTATCATTGATTCTACATTATCCCTCACAAACCTCCTATCACCACTCCCTCCTCACCCAATGTAGGTCCCATTATGTATTCTTATACTAACTCCCTCAACTCATTTTCCCCATTCTCCCTATTTTTTATTCAGTTTGTATAAATACAAACTGCCTAACATTGAATTTAGACCAAATGTTAGAAGTAAAAGGATGGAAGCGGTCAGAATCTGTATATATCCTGAATGTAGATTTTACAGATACTTACTTTTAGACTTCATATAGGATGTGATAAAGTTTGTGAAGTCAAGAATGAGTCCAAGGTTTTAGGCCTGATTATGCTGAAGCATACATTTGCCATTAACTGAGACATGCCTTCGGTGAATCTGTGCCTGAACAGCTGAAAGTTGCTGGAGAAAAATGCACAATTTTGCTGAATGGTCCCATTTTAATTTCATAGCTACTCATCTCAAGTTGGTTCTTGATGCTACTTTACATTTATTCCCTTTTTATTTCTGCCTTATTTTTTCTTCTCCTGTTTTCTTATGGGTTATTCTCATTGTTATTAAAAAACTGCTACAATATATCCCTTAAAAAAATAACCTCCCTTGGTCCACATTCCTTAGGGCTACTGTCCCATTTCTCTGCTCTCTTTTATAGCTATACTTCTAAAAGAGTTGTTAGCATTTAATATCTGCTTACTCTCATTCAGTTTTCTCCCAAACTTATATCTTTTATGCTTTTATTCCTATAATTCTTAAATAGACATCAGGGTTACCAATGACTTCCCTCTTCTCAAATGCAAATTGCTTATTTTTTTTAACATCTTTATTGGAGTATAACTGCTTTACAATGGTGTGTTAGTTTCTGCTTTATAACAAAGTGAATCAGCTCTACATATACATATATCCCCATATCTCCTCGCTTTTGAGTCTCCCTCCCACCCTCCCTATCCTACCCCTCTAGGTGGTCACAAAGCACCGAGCTGTGCTATGCGGCTGCTTCCCACTAGCTATCTATTTTACATTTGGTAGTGTATATATGTCCATGCCACTCTCTCACTTTGTCCCAGCTTACCCTTCCCACTCCCTGTGTCCTCAAGAAGAAGGACTATTTTTAAGGCTCTTTTATATGTGTCAGGAAACTTGATTCAACTTATCTACTTGGCTCATATCATCATTGATCAATTGATATCCTGAGATGTTAAGACCTGGATAAGTTGGTATTGGGGTGGATTTCTTTAATTAATAAATTAATTAAAGTAATTAATAATAAATAAATAAATTGAATTAATAAACAGGCAACAATCCAGTTCAGTAAGAAACATTTAGTGTTGATAACAGGTCAGGAAGTGAGAGTTTTTCATATCTGACTCTTGCTTTTTTGATGTGGAAACATACATGGCCAGTTGACATTCTACAGACCTACTTTTATCTTGCAGTTTGTTGTGTATCCATTTTAAGCAATAGAATATGCAATTGGTCTTCAGGAAACATGTGGGAATCAAATGAAGGCACCTCCGGTTTGCTTCATTCTCTTTCAAACTTTCAGCCTGTGTTTACTGATAGTGGAATACTTTGTTAATTTGTTAATCACTGCAAATGAAACAATTATTTGTCTCAAGTTTATTCTGCAACATCGTTACTCTTTTCTCTTTTATGTTTTTTAACAATAGCTATTAATAAACTTAAGATTATATTTTGATACATAATGCCTACCTTATTTCACATGATTATTTTTTAAAATTTTTTATTTTTTTAACATCTTTATTGGAGTATAATTGCTCTACAATGGTGTGTTACTTTCTGCTTTATAACAAAGTGAGTTATTTTTGTTTTATTCATCTGATATGGTTGATCACTTGCTACACATTAAAATACGTTTTTCATTGTTTTCTTCTAAGACTTAATTCTCTGTTTTTCTCCTGAATCATTTTCCACTTTTCCTAAAGCTGCTTTGCTGATCTTTCCCATTTTTCTGACCTTTAAACATAGATTCTTTCATGTCTTAGGTATTTAGTCTAGGCTCATTGTTACAAATGTTGTTTCTATTCTGGTGATTTGCAAATTTTTATCTCCAGCTTAGACTTCCCTCCTGAACTCCAAAGATATATATTCAACTTTCTACTCAATATTTCCTATTGTGTATATCTAATATGCAACTCAAAATGAACATGCTTAAAACTCTTTTTCTGATGTCCTGCTTCTGCAAACCGGTTTCTCTTACGACTTCATGTCTCAGTTAATGGCAAATGTATGCTTCAGCATAATCAGGCCTAAAACCTTGGACTCATTCTTGACTTCACAAACTTTATCACATTCTATATGAAGTCTAAAAGTAAGTATCTGTAAAATCTACATTCAGGATATATACAGATTCTGACCGCTTCCATCCTTTTACTTCTAACATTTGGTCTAAATTCAATGTTATTCCTTACACAGATTTTTGCAAAATTCTAACTGGTAATTCCACTTTCATCCTTGCTCTTATATAAGTGTATTCTTTACAATGTAGAAGGATTTGAAAATTAAAGACTGATATGTTATCCATGCCCCCAAACATTTCAAACCTTTCCCATATCATCCAAAATTGGAAAAACAATCTTACAAATGCCTGAAAACTACATAATTCTGTTGTCCTACTTCTTGACTATTCTAAATTGTCTTCTATTCGCTCTCTTGCTCACTTAGCTCTGGCCACAAGGGTGAAAAAAATATCTCCTAATAATGTGTAACTTCAAAGTGACCAATATTGCTACAATATTTCCCATTAAAAAAATAACTTCTCTTGACCCACATACCTTAAAGCTAGTGGCAGAATTCACAAAGTAGGTATGTCCCAAGAAACCTCAAACTGAAGTGGGTGGTCCCAGGTTGGCAGTCTCCTGAGATGCCTGGAAGAACAAAATGCAAATCTTCTTTGGAGAAAAAGCCATTTTAAAACTAGGTCTCAATACATTTCTTCAGATAAAGTTACATTGAACTTTATGTCAAAAATCATTACCAGAAAAAGACACCATAAAAAAGAGCCAGCAGAAAAAAATAAACAAGGGACTTCCCTGGCGGTCCAGTGGTTAAGACTCTGTAATTCCAAAGCAGGGGAGTGTGGGTTTGATTCCTGGTTGGGGAACTAAGATCCCACATGCCAAACAAACAAACAAACAAACAAACAAAAAAACACCTTACTGCAAAGCATTCAGATATTGAAATCATCAGAAGCAGAATATAAAATATGTATCTAAAAAGAGTAAAATATGTGTCTAAAAAGGGGCTATTGAAATTATGAGTTAGGGATAGTTAACTATAAAAAGAAATTACCAGGTAGTTTTGCCTAAGGATGGAAGAGGGCTCTTAGAAGAAACAAAAACAAACTAGGGCAGAAATATCCTTAAAGGATGAAACAAATTATACAAAGCAAAAGGGGGATTCATGAATCAGAAGATAGGTATAAGAAATTACACAACATGCAAAACAATGAGACAAAGGGTTAAAAATAAAAAGGAAGGTTAAATACAGAAAGAACAGAGGAAGAAGTTCTGGCTCTCATCTAACTGGAGGTCTAGAAGGAGATAATAGAATGTGGAGAGGAAATATTTAAACATGCCATCTTTATAACTGAAAATAGACAAATCATCAGATAAAGGTAACAATATATTTCTAGAAGGAGAAATAAAAAATCCTTTCAAATACATCTCTAGGTGTAAATGAATATGATTAATATAAAAGAGTTGATCTCTGAAGTAGGCAAAGAGAAAAGATAGATAACATACTAGGTTGAACCATTTCAAATTGCCTTTTTCCGTAGATTGAAAATGGTCAAATAGCTGCAATTTCGTATATAGTCAATGTATTACAAAGAAACAATAGTTCAACTGTTGGAAATTTGGGAGACAAAACAATCTTTGCCACACAAGTAAAGAAAATTTGATAATGTGTAACTTCAAAAGCACCTACATGTGGTTCTATAGGCAGAATTTACAAAACAGTTATGTCTGTTGGAACCTTAAGTTCAAAAGCCATGATGAGGGGCTTCCCTGGTGGCGCAGTGGTTGAGAGTCCGCCTGCCGATGCAGGGGACATAGGTTCGTGCCCCGGTCCAGGAAGATCCCACATGCCGCGGAGCGGCTGGGCCCGTGAGCCATGGCCGCTGAGCCTGTGCGTCCGGAGCCTGTGCTCCGCAACGGGAGAGGCCACAGCAGTGAGACGCCCGTGTACGGGGAAAAAAAAAAAAAAAAAGAAAGAAAAAGCCATGATGAAACATTTGCTATGCAAAATAAAATGTTCAAATTGTATACATTTATTGTATACACTTTTCAAAATTTACTAGCGATAGTAAAAGTGAAAGAAAATAACTGTCAACCTGGAAGTATAAAACAGATTAAACTAAGGACTGAATAAAGATATTTTACTGGCAAACACTGGCAAATTTTAGCACCCTCCTTAAAGACTTCAAAAGGATCTACATTTACATGTCCATCAACATGGGTGAGGTTCCTGGCCAAAATCCAGGACACTGACAGCACTAAATGTTGGTAAGGATGTGGAACAATCAGAACTCTAATTTATTGCTGGTGGGAATGCAAAATGGTACAGCCCCTCTGGAAGACTAGCAGTTTCATTCAAAACTAAACATACTGGAAAGAAAAGATCCAGCAATCACATTCCTTGATATTTATCCCAATGAGCTGAATACTTATGTCTACATGAAAACCTGAACACAAATGCTCATAGCAACTTTATTCATAATTGCTAAAACTTGGAAACAACCAAGATGTCTTTAAGTAGGTGAATTGATAAAAAAATTAAAGTATTCCCCTACAATGGAATATTATTCTGTGATGAAAAAAAAAGTGCTATCAAGACGTGAGAGGACATGGAGAAACGTTAACACATATTCCTAAGAGAGAGAAGCCAGTCTAAAAAGGCTACATACTGTATAATTCCAGCTATGTAACATTCTGGAAAAGGCAAAACTATGAAGATAGTAGTTGTCAGGGGTTCAACAGGAGAGAGAGAGGAATGAATAGTAGAAGCATAGGAGATTTTTGAGGCAGTGAAACTGTTCTGTAAGATACTGTGATGGTGAACATATGTCATTATACATTTGTTAAAACCCATACAATTTACAATACAAAGAGTGAGTGCTAATGTAAACTATGGACTTTAGTCAATAATAATGTATCAGTCTTGTCCCATGAATTGTAACAAACATACCACACTAACACAAGATATTAATAATGGGCGAAACTGGAGGGAGAGGATGAGGTACATGGGAACTCCATGTGCTTTCTGCTTATTTGTTTTTCTGTAAACCTAAAACTATTCAAAACTAACTTAAAAAATTGGGAGTAAACAAACAGCCTGTTGAATAAATAATTGCATCATGTAATGGAATACTATACAGCTATTAACAAGAATGAAGGAAATCTGATTGCACTGATATGGAAAAAGTGTAAGAGAGAAAAAATAAGGTGTAGAACAGTGTTTATATTATCTATTTGTATGAATCCAATTTATATGAAATATATATACACACTTTTTTCTTAGAGGATGTGAAAGAGTTGTTTATAGTCCTTACCTTTGGAAAAGTAACTGTGGGGTGGAATTAAGTAGATGGTGGAAGGGAGATATAGGCATCCTATTGTATCCCTTTTATTGTATGTGTATTTTGTTTAAACAAAATTACAAGTTTAAAGGTAAAAATACTCCATACACATTTATTGTATACATTTTTTAAAATTTACTCGTGTTAGTAAAAGTGATACATACTAGATTTTAGTAAAACTAAAAAATTTTCTTTGCTACCAACTTAAATGAATGATTTTATATCAATAGTTTATTACTTACGTATGGATTTCTTGACTGCTTTGACGCTCTGAAATATGAAATCACTAGGCATGGGGCTGACCTGAGCTGGAGTGGAAAGATGGGTCAAAGAAGAAACTTTGAATTGAATTGGATGTAAAAACAAAGTTTTGTTTACTCTGGATTGGATCTTTTGATAGAGAAAGTGTTGAAATGGACTTTTTTTTTCACATGCATGATCAAGATGGAAAATAGAAAGAGGGGTGGAAGATAAGAAGAAACACTGTGGGATCTGCCTAACAACTCATCAAGAAATGATGAAAAGACAGCTTACAGATTGTGCAAAGTATCTTTGAAAGCAGTGGCTGCAGAAACATCGTCATTTCTATTCTTACACCCCTATTGATTTTAAGTGTCAAGTAGGTTAAGAAACAGTAACAGTGTTATAAATTCTAAACTTCTGTAGCAGGAGTCCAATTCAATAAATGGCTGAATACTGTCTATCACATGGCATGATATTTTCTAAAAGCCAGATCAAGAAAGAACAGATTTTTTTTCTCTTTCGCACTGTTTTCTTATGGAGAACTTTTATGATCTCAGATGTCTGTTAAATTCCATATCTAAAACTACCATGATGCATCACTGCAACCTCAGCTAATGGTCATGAACTGGGAAGAAGAGGCTATTTTTATTCAGAGTAGAGGAAAGATAATGACAGCAAAGAATTTAAGTTTTGGATGTTCCCTATTTGCATGGAAATGTTAACAGATCTTTAAAAACTTATATTTGTCTGTAAGACATGTCTGTTATTTTTCTTACTGACACAAAGAAGCTATTTACTAGACTTACTCTATAGCTATGTTTCCAAAGTTGAAGGAAAAGCAAAATGGTGGAACTTCTCAGTACATATTTCCAAGCAGTTGGTGATCTACAATCAGGACCATTGCTCCAGCAGGGATGCCTATACCTAGCTAACTGCCAGTATTTCTGTTTTGTGTCACTTCCCTGGGGATGGATGGAGGAAGAAATTTGACCTTTTTTCAGGCAATGACGCCAGCACGAGAAGTCCCAGCTTAACATCAAAGTCACCTTGAGAGTAATGTATGCAAGTAATAACACTTTAATTTGTGACTCTGAAGAAGCCTGAAATAATGAACAAGGAAATGATACTGCGAATCAGGAGAATCAGGAGCGAATCAGGAAACCAGTTTTGACAAGTTGTCCCAAGCACTAGTCTCTGGCCCTGCTTCAGGTTTTTATGGATATATAATTGAGCCAGGCCTGTTATAAGCTTTCTGGACACATTTAGCTCTTAAAATGTTTCTGTTAATGTAACAACTTGTATATTACACCCTGTGGACAGTAAATAATTGCTTAAGCTCTCTGCTTTACTGATTCTTCTCAGGCAGACCTGCAGGACTGCTTAACCTTTAATACTGAACAACAAGAACTTGGTATTTATAAAGGGGATCTTGAAGTCCTAGCATCTCCAGTTATAAACAAAGAAGGTGAGATAAGAGTGTTTATGTGACTCGCCTGAAATCAGTGATGTTTGTTAATCTGCACTAGACTCAAAAGAATTGTGTGACCTTTTCCAGCTTTTGTAGATAACTAAATCAGCAGCATGAAAGTCCTTTATTTCTTTCCCATTGTAAATTAATTCCCCCCGTTTAGGCAGAAGTATATGAGAGCAGAGTGACACTCTTCACTAACTTAGCAGACCAGTCAGTCAAATATCGCTGTCTGTTGCCATGTGGTGCATTGTGGAGCTGACACACATTTAGCCTTTGAAGAAAGGGCATGTAATTGCATCAGTGTGCCATGAAATCCATTTTAAATGTGGCAAATGTACTGCAGTGCTTTGTTAGCAATTATAAATTCACAGTGGTAGGTGATAGGAAGAGAGACAGAAATGGGATGTCAGGAAAAATGAGGATCACTTGCTGGCAACTGTCTATTCAGTTGCCAAAAAATTAAACAGTTTGAGTTTCATTGTGGTATTAGTGCTACTGCTCAGAAACCAGCAGTTAATTTTTATACACCTCTGTCGTTCCCACGTTTGTTCTCATGAAGCAAACAAATTTAGCTTCTAATGCATAGAGTGATGCCATAATGAAAAGGGGTATTTCTCTAAAGGAAGATATGTTAAAAAAGAAATATTTCTTTCTAAGATTATTGCTTTTAAATTGCATTAACAGAAGCATAATCAGGAGAGCAAAAAAGAATATTTTAAACCTAAATATAACTGTCCAATATACAACATAGTGTGTGAGAGTATTACTCGTTTGAAATGATAGAATTCTCATAAAGACTTTGGCAGGGTACATACATGCAAAGCTCCCAAGTTTTTGAAAAATGAAAATGGTAAGGCTAACACAATGAAAATATTGAGTTTTACACTGCATTTAATTTATAAATAGTATCCTTGTTTTTAAAATGAAATATAGGGATGCAATCAAAGTACATGTCTCAAAAAGAGGGATCATTTTGCCCCTGCTGACAGGGATGAATCCCATGATCACTACTCAGGTGTGTAGTAGCAAGTGAGTTTAACAGATGAGGTAACATAAGGTACTTTGTATAAATCTCCTATACACATTTTAAAGCCCAAATATTTTCTATGTAAATATAATTCATAATGCAAAACTTACGGAGCACTAGAGGAAAGTTCTTCACCCTCGTTTTTTTCTCTTTCTTTCCTTAACCCTAATTCTTAATCAAGTCTCTGGTTTTCCCAAACACCCTGATGCAGTGTCCAACCATTCCTCCAAATCTTCCCCAGAAATAAATCATTATTTAAAGTTACCTCTACTTCTGTGCCACTGTAAGTTCCCAATCTTTTTTCTTTTTAAAATTTCCTATTTCAAAATACCTCCTCCTTTCTAACTCTCTCCCAACATATTTTTCCATGTTTCTTCCTCAAGAATCTACAGATGATGGCAGTAATTGCTAAATGAATAATATATGGGGTAAAATGTGATTAGCTAAAATGCCAGGCTTATTTTTATTGCAAATCAGCAACTTAAATTATATTGAAGGAGACCATTTTCTTATTTCTGGATTTGGAGAAAGTGTGTATTTATTTGCAACTCTAATGAGAATATGGGAGTTATAAATCTTATTATCTAATTCTGAGAATACATGAAAACTAAATTAGGTATTTTCTCAGTATAGTGACATCATATTTCAAATTATACATCTGCTGGGCTAGAGTTGATCATTGAGCTTACATAAACATTCTTCTGTAGAATTTTTAGTAATCTTAATGATAATCCATGATGATGAATTAGAGCTCATGGTGAACTGAAAAGCAGAATGAACTCATTAATCAATTCAATACAGTATCTGTCACAGGTAACTTTAGAATTATCTATTTCCTTCTCATATCTGAAAAGGCCTAGCTGCCAGATGACTATTGATAAAATGTCATAGTGAAAAAATATCTGAAATTGAAGTATACCTACTTTGATAGGAAGTACTTGAATTATAAAAGTAGAACAATATTTGGTATTACATTAACTCTCATAGATACCAACAGGTCAATGTTTTATATAAAAACATGAAATATTATATATGAAAATAAATATTTTATATGAAATTAGAATGAAGACTTGAAGTAAATTAGATGTTAATTACATTATTTTAACTGAATAAAAGTACTACAGCATAGGCACGAAATTAA
The DNA here is from genome assembly GCF_963455315.2 of Globicephala melas. Taxonomy (NCBI): domain Eukaryota; kingdom Metazoa; phylum Chordata; class Mammalia; order Artiodactyla; family Delphinidae; genus Globicephala; species Globicephala melas. The sequence continues at coordinate 43,150,021 of NC_083323.1, forward strand.
TATGCTGATAACTCCTAAATCTAAATATTGAACTTGGATTCTGAATCCCAGGTCTGTATCTTAAGCCCTAAATTCTCATCAGAACCCCAGACTTATAATCGAGCTGTCTATGTCATTTCCACTTGGATGTGTACTATCTCAAATTTAGTGTAACCAAAAGGGAACTCTTACCTTTAGTCCTCAAACCTCCTTCTGCCTCAGCCCCCCATTTCAGTAAGGATATCACAGTCTTCTCTGTAGCTTAAACAAAAAAATCATGATTCTAACCTGATTACGCTCGTTTACTCACTTCTTATATCTAGCCCACAAGCAAGTCATGTAGATCCATGTATATTTCCATATACTTTTTACCATTCCCACTATTGTTACCCTAATTCAAGTCATTGTGATTTCTTGTTAAGATCATGGTAAAAGTCTGTTTACAAACTTTCCTGCTTTCCTTCTTGCCCTTTCCTTCTGTTGTCCACAGTGTAATCTGAATAATGGCCTAAAAGTCAAATCAGATCACGCCAATCCCTACTTAAAATTTTTTACTATTTTCTTAAAATGATTGTCAAAATCTTTCTAGACTTAAAACCCATATATATACTGGCTCCTGCTAAATGTTCAGACCTCAGCTTGAATTACTCTCTCCTTTACATATTTTGTGCCCAAATTACTGGAATGATTTTGGTTTCTTGATTTTTAGCGAGCTTGTTTCCATCTTCAGGTCTTTGCAAAAAAGTATTTTCTCTGCTTAAAATATACTTCTGCTTAACTTTCTCAGGCTGGCTCCTTCTTGCCATTCAGATCTCTGTTAAACATCAATGTAAGTATCAGATTCCTTCCCTGACTTCTCAAACTGTGGTACAACACTGTACATTTTCATTTAACATATTATGCTAATTTAATTTATAAAATTTATGAATTTATGAAAATAGTATGCCAATATTAAATATTTATTTCTTTCCTTATTAGTGAGATTGATCATTTACCATTTATAGTAAATATTGTTCTCAGTTTCTTTATTATTAATTTATATCACCGTTTTACAGTGGAAATAACAAACTCTTAAACTCATAGTGATTGCAAGCCACCTCCATGTTGCTACCTTTTAAGTACAGGAAGTTTTTGTGCTCATATTCTTATATCTATCCTTTTCTTCACTTTGGGATTATTTTTCCTTTGAGTGTTAATATTGGAAAATTATCTATTTTCCAACATTTAAAAATCAATAATTACATTAGTTTATAGTTTTAATGTATATTTTTACATTTAACTTTTATGTGTATGGAAATTATTTGAAGAGTGTAGGTTGAGTTTATTTTTCTTCAGACCTTAACAGGTTCTTCTAATGTCATGTATAACCCTCCCTTTCTCATCACAATGATATGTGAGGGTTCCTTTCTCAGTCACTGCATTTTATTTTTGTGACACTTTGCTATTTATTAGTCTCATATTCTCTTATTTCTGGTTGTAATATAGTTTAATATTCATGATGTTAACCCTCATTACTGCTATTTTAATAATTTTACATAGTGTAGTATATTTTTGTCTTATTTTTGAAGAATACTGTAACTACTTTAGTTTACTTACATTGAATATTAATTCTTGAAGAATGTTTTTCTTTAAAATACTTAATATTTTCTTCTAGATATTTGATTCACTTTATAAAATTATTGCAAATAGTAGGTACTCAGATATTTATTCAATAAATAATTTTGTCAAGAGTATTACCAATAGCAAAAATATAAGCTTTTAATATGTTTAAAACAAAAAAAAGTTTTCTTTCAATTTTTTTTTTTTGTTTGTTTGTTTTTTTGTGGTACGCGGGCCTCTCACTGTTGTGGCCTCTCCCGCTGCGGAGCACAGGCTCCAGACGCGCAGGCTCAGCGGCCATGGCTCACGGGCCTATCCGCTCCGCGGCATCCGGGATCTTCCTGGACCGGGGCACGAACCCGTGTCCCCTGCATCGGCAGGCGGACTCTCAACCACTGCACAACCAGGGAAGCCCCCAATCTGATTTGAATCTATTGCCTAATAAAAATGACAAGATTTATTTTTATCGGCTGCCCTGAGATTCATTTTATTTTGTTTAAACACCAGTATAATTATTTAATAGTTATCATTTAATTTCTTTGAAAGTACTGATTACACACTATTTATTTTTAGCATCTGAGTTTTCAAGATTTCTTTGGTCCATGAGAAATACTCAAATTTTAAAAAATTATTTGTTTATATAATTTTTCATGCCAGAGATGATTTTAATTATGGTTGTATCCATTATCATATTTCTTTTATAGCTTCACTATTATACTCTTATCATTTTATTAAAATCACTAAATAAAACTATTTGCATATTTTGACCCCCTTTGCAGACTTAATTTCACTTGATTTTGATTTTTTTAAATACATCTTTCTCACATCACCCAAATCTGCTGCCCAAATATAGTTGCTCAAGCCTAAATGCACACTTGCCTTATTTCACTGGTCCTATCAGGTTGCAAGTTAAAGCCACTTAATGTTGACAATACTTTACAACTCAAGTTGCAGATTAAATGCACCGTAAATTCCTTGCCTTTACAGAGCTGATCTGTGACTTCACAATTCTTTGTTAGACAGTGTGGATTTCTTCAACATGCCTAGCTGTGATTTATCCCCAAGTAAATGACCAAGAACTAGTTTGTTATTCATAGATGGTCAAGTGACCCCCCTGTGTGATAAAAAGAGAGAAAGTGAAACCCATATCAATAATGTCGACTGTCACTAAGCTTTAAACATTGACCAAGCACAGGCAGAATCTGAAAATATAATGCAATTTGCATTAAATACTTACAGAAGAACACATGAAATCAAGACACATTGGGGAAGAAAAGTCATGAATGGAATATTGCTAGGAATATTTTCCTCAGTTATATCTTATTAAGTGTTTCTTCAAACCCAATGTGAAGGGAAGTTAAGAACCACACTGGAGATTAATTCTTACATGTTTGTATATAATTATTCTACGTGAACTCTCTATTCAAATTATGCCTTTATTCCATGGTATGGTTCAATGATTCTCAATTAATCCTTTCATTATAAAGTACTTAAATGACAAAAATCTTCACGCAATTGATGTATAGGCATCTGAATGTGATCATCACAGATCAGTAACTGATTTCTAGAACTTGGTTATCAGTAAGGACTAGACAGCTAAGCCACATTCCAAATGGACTGCTAAAGGTACCGAGCATATTCCTGTTAGTTATGTCATATGTTGCCTATATGAACGTTAGTGACATGGTTATAAGAGTTGTAATATCTCTGATAAACTTCAGAAACATTAATTATATGAAGAGGTTAACAGCATCATAGCATTTACATTTACACTCTAATGGATTCTTATATTAGGTAATTGAGAATAATAAGCTTATCATCACTGAGGTGCATTAGAGACATAGAGGCTTCCAGATATGCCAACAGTTTTCAGTCCCATTTACCATTTTTTAAAAACAGAACTATTACTATACATAATCCATTAATAAAGCTGCCAGAAGATGCTTGTTCTTGTAAAGAATACTGCACTCTAAAGATAAGTGGCATTAATGTTACTCAGGAAACCTGAAACTTCAATCTACTCTTAGGGACAATTAGGATTCTGTCACACAAGTGCTAGATTATATCTACTTAAACTGGTTTTCTATATTGTGGAAAGTAAAAAGGTAATTATCAAAATGGATGTAAATGAAACATGCATTTTAGAAAACAGTTGAAGCAGTTACTCTCAGAGGATATATAAGGGTTGGAAAATCTTTCACCCAATTTACTCATCAATTCAAACTTTATTTCCATAAGTAAGCAGAGATTACTCCATAAATACTTATTTATTAGATTTATAAAATGTGGACAGCTCAACCTGCAGAAAACTGTTTGAAACAAGAATTATTTAACAACTAATGGAAGGCCATTCTTAAGAGATATTTCTGCTACAGAAGTAAACTTTGGAAAAAATCTCTGGTGCTATCTTATGAGATACTATTATAACAGCAGACAAAGTATATTCACTCTCATTGTCAACAGCGCAGGGCTTTTACTGAACCAAATCCTCAGACCCTCTGGAGAAAGGCAACAACACGCAAGTCTTTTTTTTTTTTTAAAGTGAAAGCAGGTTTATTCAGGGAGATACGCACTCCATAGACAGAGTGCGGGCCATCTCAGAAGGCAGGATGCCTTGGGAGAAACACCCAAGTCTTTATTTCTATTAAAATAAGTAAATTGCATGCCTAATTATCTAGGGGCCACAGGAACATGATTATTTTACATCTGACATTTGTATTCCTCACTTATAGCCTCTATTTGTTTCCTTATAGTGTAACACTTATCTCTTATAGGAGTAACAGGAAAAAAAAAAGGAAGATTAATATATTTTCTATTTGCCTTCTCTTCTTTCTCTTTACCCTTCTATAATTTTATTACCCTTACCATCATCATCATCACTGTAAGCTAAAAAGCAAAATGTGAATAAATGGATGGCTGAACATTAATATGATGATGAAAGGAAAAGTGAAAAAGTAATACTACTGTGCATTTGAATCTTTTAGGTAGGAGTTATATATCCATTTTCTGTTTATAATATCCTTGCACAGTAAGGATATTATAAAGATATTATGTAACTGACTCACAGTAAGAGATAATGTAGCAGTATTTAAACATACGTATGGGCTTTAGTATCTAAGAATCACAGATTCATATCTCAGCTATATTAATTTCTTTCTTGGTGATAGTTGGTGGGTAACTTAATCTCTATTCTCTAGAAAGTTTTACATACCAGTTCAAGTGACTTAGAGTTAAATTCTAAACTTTCCACTGACTCAGAGGTTTTTCCTCAATTAAATAACATGTATTTGAAGTTCTTAGAAAGGAAAAGAGACTTTTGTGTATGTGTGTTGTGCTGGGAGTGTTGTGAACAAAGAAAAAAAATGGCAGCAAGACTGTTCTTTTACACATGGCACTATGTTAAAACATTTTTACATTTCTAAACACTCTTTCCTAAGTGACGGTATTTGCTATGACATGTATAGAGTCAATGGCTCCTCATAAAGCATGACTGAGCTGTGCTGGATGACAGTATAAAATGGTGATTAAGAGCATGGGTTCTACATTCACACTGCCTGGATTTAGAGCCTGGGTGTACCACTTACTAGCTCTATGACCTGAAGTAAACTACTTAATCTGCTTGCATCTTAGTTTATTCATCTGTAAAATGACTCTACTAATAATACTAATGTGTACATCCCAGGGTCAATGTGAGTTTTAAATTAGTAGATATAGGGAAAGTCCTCAAAACTCTCTTGCACATAGTAAATGCTAGTTACATGCTATCTATTTTCATTATTGCCAAATCTCTCTCAGAAGTTCATGGAGCAGTGATGTTGCCATAAGAACATTATCTAATTGTCAACATGTTTCATCACATAAAGCTGCCTGAGAACATGGCCAGATTTCAAACTCTCTGTAGTAATCTTTCCCACCCCCATTGTCTGTAGTCCGGCACAGCGGGCTTATTAATGAGGTTTCCTCAGAATTGTCTGGTAGTGGATGTGGTGGATTAGTATCCTAAGAACTAGGCAAAAGAGTGTCAATATAATTCCTCCTAGCTCAAATCATTTATATTACTTGCTTTCTGGTGTGAAAAGATGTCCTAAGCTCATGTTGTATATCTCCTATCCAAGACTTAATTGTTTCCTGTAATATATAATATACAGTATATATTAAGAGCTACAGATATTTCATGAGTTTTATATTACTAATTCCTAATATTTCTAATTCAAATTTAGTACTAAAGGATATTTACTTAACCTTGTTAATCTTACATCTGTTCCTCTGTACTTCCACATAGAAAATCTTAGTTCTCAACATGATTAGTAATTTGCATTATTCCACAATATTCACAACACTCTCAAAATGATATTAACAACACTAACAAAAGAATACTATAAGCAGATACTTTCTTTTTCAGTTCTTTTTGTCTTTAGAGTATATTCTTGGCGGTGCTTTTGCCGGCATACGTTTGAGATATATTTCTAGAAGTGAGATTACTGGACCAAAGGGTACAAGCTTATGTAATTTTGCTAGATATTATGACTTTTCTGTCCAAATTTTGTACTCCCACTAGAGATGTATGAGTGCCTATGTTTCCACTGGTGTGTCACCAGAGTATGTTTTCAAATTTTTAATATTTGCCAAACTAATAGGTGAGAAATTATATCATAGTGTAGTTTTGATTTACATTTCTTTTTATTATGAATGCAAGTAAGAACCAGTAGCTTATCTATGGTTAAGGACCATTTGCATTTTTTTTTTTTTTTTTTTAGTGAAAGGTATGTTCATATATTTAGTCTCCTCAACACAGTAAAACTTCACAACATTGCAAATATATGATACATTTTATAACACAAGCTTCTTTTATGCTATTGGTGTTTTTATCCACATAGCTCCACTAATGCACTGTGTAACCCTTCTGGCAGCTCTCCACCTTCACACTCTTTCCCCAAGGGGTTAAACCATGACTTAACATACTGTCAAATTAAGGAGGAGATTTTTTTTGATGATGGCCATTCTGACCAGCGTGAGATGATATCTCATTGTAGTTTTGATTTGCATTTCTCTAATGATTAATGATGGATGTTGAGCATTCTTTCATGTGATTGTTGGCAATATCTTCTTGCCAAATAAGATATCTTCTTTGGAGAAATGTCTATTTAGGTCTTCTGCCCATGTTTGGATTGAGTTGTTTGTTCTTTTGATATTGAGCTGCATGAGCCACTTGTAAATTTTGGAGATGAATCCTTTGTCAGTTGCTTCATTTGCAAATATTTTCTCCCATTCTGAGGGTTGTCTTTTTGTCTTGTTTATGGTTTCGTTTGCTGTGCAAAAGCTTTTAAGTTTCATTAGGTCCCATTTGTTTATTTTTGTTTTTATTTCCATTTCTCTAGGAGGTGGGTCAAAAAGAATCTTGCTATGACTTATGGGAGGGAGGGAGATGCAAGAGGGAAGAGATATGGCGATATATGTATATGTATAACTGATTCACTTCGTTATAAAGCAGAAACTAACACACCATTGTAAAGCAATTATACTCCAATAAAGATGTTAAAAAAAAATTAAGAAGGAGAAATTGGTCATGCACAGCTGGCTTCTGCTTTACCCTCTTCCTCTGAACCTGTTGCAGAGTCAGTGAGCTCTTAATTAATTTTACTTTCCTGTAAATGTAGTGTTAAAGACCTTCTTCTATAGCCTGTTACTAGGCATGGACGTTTGTCCAGTTTTGGTATTCAGCAAGTAGGAGCCCAACTGTTGCCTACAAGTATAAGGAGATTATCTTTATTCCTAGGAGACACATGCTACAGTATTTAGGGATAAAAGGACATGGAGTTTGCAACATTTTTTTTCAAATGGTTCCATAAATAAAGAACACAGACACAATAATAATATTTACTATTATATTTGTATCACTTTTATCAGAGATAAAAAGCAAAGAAGATAAAGTAATAACAATGGGTGAAAGATATATGGAAGTTCATTGCATTATTATTGCAACTCTTCTCTAAATGTAAATAGTTTTCAAATTAAAATTTAAAAAATAAATAAATTGGTCATAAAAGAATAAATACAGAAGAGAAAAATAAAAGTCACTAAGACATAAGAGAAGATAAATGATAAATAGGCCCATATATTTGTGTATATGAGAGTACTGTTAATAGAAGTCACTGAGTAAATCCTATAATGATAACGTATTATATATTTATTAGAATATTTAACAAATATCATGAATGGTAACCATATATTTCTTTTCTTATAATTAATAAACTTAGAACTTTTTATTATGTGGCTAGATTAACACTTAGAACCAACAGCCAACAATCAGTCAAAAGTGCTTATTTTGTTAAAATCCCTTTTTTTCCTACTGAAGATAATATTGATGTTTCTTAGTTTTAAACCTCTGAGATTTCTTTAATTTTGTTTCAAATTCCTTCAAGGTCAGACAGGGAAACAAATACTCTTATTTCATAGTTAAGCTGTGTGGATGCAAATTTATCACTGCTTTCAAAGAGATGAGATGTTCTGACACCATGATTTATGACCTAAATGATTTTTATTTGATGATATACAAATGTAATTTCCTAATTTGGGACACTGAGTATTGGGCTTTCTCTATTATTTAATAGAAATGTTAGAAAGTAGCAAGTGTGCATAATTTCTTTTCTTCTTTTATTGTATTATATCTTATATAAATTATCTTTGGGGATGAAATACAAAAGGCCATGTGGTATCAAGACCTAGGAACATAGCCGCAGGTTGTCAAACACAAAATTATCACAAATAAAGGAACGATGTTTATATAACAAATGTCCATAAACCTTGGCCTATAAACAGGATATGTCTAAGGGTTTTATTTTTTTTGTTTAATAATATGCCATCAAAAGACTTTCTCATTTTTCTCATTATCTCACTCGTAAATGAATGTGATATTATCAAGAATAAACTGGGGGCTTCCCTAGTGGCGCAGTGGTTGAGAGTCTGCCTGCCGATGCAGGGGACGCGGGTTCGTGCCCCGGTCCGGGAAGATCCCACATGCTGCGGAGCGGCTGGGCCCGTGAGCCATGGCCGCTGAGCCTGCGCGTCCGGAGCCTGTGCTCCGCAACGGGAGAGGCCGCAACAGTGAGAGGCCCGCGTACCGCAAAAAAAAAAAAAAAAAAAAAAAAAAGAATGAACTGTATTATGCAACATTTAATTGCATGGCAGGCCAAAAATGTAAAGTTCATTCTAGGTCCAGTATCTATGTTGCTTTGTTCCCTAACCTTTGTCCCTCCTGGTTGCTTTATTTGGCACAATCCCTTTCGAGCTAGTCCTAGACGGGCAGCCTTCCCTAGGCACTGATTGGGTTCCTGAACCTTTGCCCTCCTTCAGTGGAAATGCGGCACCTCTCAGTGTAACTCCCTTTAAATTGCACTCAAGCCAAGTCAGCTTCAGCCGTAGTCCTGGCCTCAGACTCTCACGTGTGAGTCAGTTACAGGCCCCCATGATCCTCAGCCTTCAGGAGACTCCTGTCATGGATGTCTCTGAAAGGTTGCCTTTACTCCCCTCTCCTTCACCGTGGAGAAGGGAACACCACCGCCCCTCACCCCCCCACTCCCGATAGGGAGGATGCACATCATTCTGGAAGACTGCTGCAAAGGAATCCCCTCTAGGATTTTTTCTGCCTCCTTTTTGTTACAGCCTAATACAGAGGAGAAAGCTAAGGGCAGAAAAAACTGTTGTACATGTCTTAGCAGGTGATCCAACACCCCAAGCTATGGGTCTTCTTGGCACCTCTTGTGTTGTTCATGTTCTTTGTATGTACTGCTGAAACTCTAATCAGAGTCCAGTTTACCATCCTGTTATTTTTTACGTCTACTAACCAAAGTCAGTTTCTATGTTTATGAACCTTAATTAATATAAGCAACTTCAGAGAATATAATTTTGCTATGCAGTCAAAGTGTGTATTTGGGGGCGCTCTCTCAGAGATCATGAGATCTAAGCGAGAAGCAACCTTGGATTCTACTGGACGTAAAATAGGAGGTTTACAAAACCAAAACAACTTAAAGGAACCCTAGCCTTCTTAAAGGCTAAAGAAAGGAGGTGTTTAAGAACAATCCAGAGAGAAATGTGTTAAATTCTATTATAATAAGCTGGTCGTGATAGTTTAAACAATGAATACATGTGATTGTGATTTGAGTGATGTGCTTCAGGAAACTGGAGGTTTCCTGAATACCTAGACTAAAAGTCAGATGCTTGTTGATTCTTAGTAATCAGTTAACCTCACAAGTTCTGATGATTTAGCTGCAAAATGAGCAAATGGAATAAATGATAACTGCAATCATATTCATTTGAAACATTCTAAACTTTCCATTATTTTGTGATTTATTTTAAGATGTGCTCATGTTGTCATTTTGAGTCTAAACAACTGTCTTTAATTAAATTAATTCATTCAAAAAATATTTTTGAACTTTATGTGCGGGGCCCTCTTCTAGGAATTTGAAATACATAAGGTAGACATATCAAATAGATAATCTAGACATATCTAATAGATAATAAACAATAAATACAATAAAAATAAAGTTCTAATAAGGTAGAATGTGCTAAGGGCTGTGGAAGAAAACATAGAGTAGGATAAAGGAGCTCAGGAGTGGAAGCAGGTGAGGAGATTATGGTTTAAATAGGATTGTCAAGAGTAGCTCCCGTGAGAAAGTGACATCTGAGTAGACTTGAAAGTGAGATAATTAACTACTGTAAGGCGGTAAGAGACAAAGAGCTTTCTGGACTGAAGTCATCATTCAAAGTTCAAAGGCCTGAGGCGAGCAACCCTAGCCTGTCTTTATAGAATGAATAATAAGTGTGCACGGCAGAGCCTGAGGGAGTGAGTGGGGCAGAAATCATAGACAAGGTCAGAGAGATAAGGGTGGGGACAGAAGCCATAGAGGACACAGTATTGAAGCAAAATGTAAAGGTCTACATACAGTCTTGTGGGTAGTAACCCGACCCACAGAAGATACACTGTTCTAAAAATGCCCAAGAGCCTTACTTTCAGCCCTGCTGATGGTCATTTCCTTTCCCAAGGAACAAGTACATTCAGAAAATAACATGATGTGCAGAGGTTATGTGTCTGATAATGGTTTCTGCTCAGCCCAATTTGTCCCACAGAACTTGAAGTACAGGAGAGAGGTGAAGGATAAAATACCGGCAAAAAGAAGTGCAAATTAAAACCATTCCTTTAGTATCAAGAACATTTGGAAAATTGACTACCTCTCTTCTTTATTGGAGTAATTGTCTCAGTTGTCTTATAGTATTTTAGAGAAATTAATTTCTCAAAATTATAATTATTGATAAATTATCAATTACTTATAATTACAAAATAAATGATTTAATGTGCTTCAATGACAATCAATAATACAAGAGATCCAAGACTACCAGTATGACCCCCTCACCCGCTAATCCATCCAGGTGACAGACAATGCTTAAATCTTATTGGATTACTAGTTCTGCTATGCTATTCAGGTAATTTTTTAGAGGATTTCTAAAAACCTCAGGTAGCTTGTTTCCCAGAAGTCAGGCAAGGAGCATTTTACTTACAAGTTGCATCTTGTTCTTTAGGATAATGGTGCTATTGGAAAACATAGAAGAGAACACTGGTATTTCTCATTGCAGGGAGTGTGGAAGTGAGGATGGGGAATGTGTCTTGTTCCATTTATGGGAAAAAGAGCACTTAAAGTAGTAGCTTATTCCTCACAATTTCCTTGGATCATTTCAAAAGGATTTTTTTTCTTTGAAGAGAAAATTATTATGCTTTTCAGCTAGACAATAAATATAGAGCTTTGTTTCAAAAACAACGTTTTGTTCCACTTTGGTGGAAACTAATAGAAAAATACAACAAATAAAGTAATGAAGCTAATCATTATATGGAATGTACTGGGGTTTCATAGATATAGAAACTGAAATAGAGTAAGGTTTTAATCTCTATGTATTGGCTGGTATGAAGTGGTTGTGGAATAGGGATATATATTAGCTATCTGAACCAAGGGGAATTTCTTTCCTTCCTTTATCACAGGTTATCTCTGATAATTTACTGTTATTTAAAATATTTTAAGTATTTGCCCACAATGCACAAAAACTGAGGGTGTTTGTCTCAGAAGAATTTATGGTAATACATATTTTTTATGTCAACTTGAAAAGAAAATTTTAAGAAAATATTATATTTCACTTCAATCTATTTTCATCCTATGTTAAACGGTAAATATCTATAGTAAAAAGTTACCTAAAATATGATATATCTAAATTTGACATAATATTTTGATATGAAAAGATAAATACAATTTAATGAAAAGCTGAATTAACATTTCAATTATCCTATGTAAATGATATCTTCATCTGATGCAGACGCATCTTTTAGTTAGAGAAAAAATATTTTCCATTTAACAATTATCATTAATATCTACAGCATAGCCATTAATTTTACTGTGCCACTCTGACATGTTTTAAAACTCTGAATTATCCAACCACCTATTTATGTGAGTCTGAATGAGAAGCTTTCGTTAACTTCACAGCATGGTTCTAATACATGTACAGATACCAGCCAATTAATAAAGAGGGTACCAGAGGCAAAGGCTCTTGAATTCTGGTCAGTGCTGTACTGTGTAAGAACAAGGCATTTATCAAACTGTCTTACAGACATCCCGTTAATCTAAATGTGTCTGGATGGAAGTACCAGCAATTTATTTCATCATTTCATCACTTGTGAGGTTTGTAGTATTAGTATTTAATCATTTTAAATGCATAATTATTATCCTTTGCTCCGTGATTTCTCACAGGTCCTCTGAAGGACAGTAAAGTATTGCAATCATATTTTTGGTAACTATTTCTTCTCCCAGTCTTTCACACTGATGAATATTACTAAGAATGCAGTATGTTAGCGTACATGAAAGGGGAGGAGATCAATTCTGTCCTTAAATAATTAGAACGAATGCTTCTGTTTTAGTAATATATGCAATTAACTTCAAGTTATCTTTCCATTCCTTTGTAAATTTATACCATTTCTGGCTGTGTCTTGAAGCAATGCTGAGCACCTCCATGCCTATATCAAGGCAAACTGTGCCCCGTTTCTCCCAATTACAATCAATGTCACACCTTTTAAAATATTGGTAAAGATTAACCTTTTAGAACAGCTCTGTAGTTAAAATGGGTACTTGCTGAATCATTAAATAATATCATTAAATATTGCATTAGTTTTACAGACAATACTGTAGTCTTGAAATACTAGTTTAATATACTTACGAGAACAAAAACATTGCTCACTTCTATGCTATGTTAAATATTCATGTTTTCTTTACCTGGGAGCCAGTCATCTCTACATGTATTTGCAACCCTAGTAAACAGATTCTAAGATTCTAACCCTTTGTTAAATTGATGTCCTGATATCAATTGGTTTTATTCATACTTTTTTCTTTTTTTTTTTTTTTTTTTGCGGTACGCGGGCCTCTCACCGTTGTGGCCTCTACTGTTGCGGAGCACAGGCTCCGGACACGCAGGCTCAGCGGCCATGGCTCACGGGCCCAGCCGCTCCGCGGCATGTGGAATCTTCCCGGACCGGGGCACGAACCCGTGTCCCCTGCATCGGCAGGCGGACTCTCAACCACTGCGCCACCAGGGAAGCCCTATTCATACTTTTAAGAAATGTATATGTACAAAATTCCTACTGATATTAGCAGATTAAACAATACTCTGAAAATATTTCAGAAAGGACTACTTATTAGTTTTCTTGCATATCTAACCATATTTACATTTTTTGTTTTTATAGACTAAAACTTTATAGTGTATTCCTTAGAACGTCCTTTTCACATTATTTTCCCCAACTCATTTAAAGAGAGAATTCGTTTAATTGTAGTTTGTGTTCCTTTAGGGAAATGCTATATTCTTATTTGCACAGGGAGGGAGAATTATAAAACTAACCAAATAACTTAGTTTAGTGTAAAAGAAAATTTTTAACCAAAAATAAATTAGATGTGCTCTGGTGTGGACTAGAAGGCTTTTGTTCGCCGTTTGCTTCCAAACTGAGAATGTCCCCCATAAGTAATTCACTTCCCAAAACTTAACTTCCCCAGTGCAATCCCTTTGTTTTCTGAATGACTTGTCTAACATCAAAGGAAAGGGAGAAAATTAAAGATGCATTCCTTATATATCTGCAGTATAAAGGTGGGTATTCCTGAGGGTTAAAATGAAAAAAGCCAAAGGATTCATCTTTCACATATCTATTACAATAAAAATCTGTATTTTTGAGAATTTCCTATGGGGATCTGGCTTCATTCCTTCCTTCCTTCAACAGCATATGGATTTATTGAGAAGCTATTTGTGCCAGGCATTAATCTAGGTTCTAAGGAGTAAAAATGATAAAATTCCCAATTCCTGGGTTTACTTTTCAGTGGGGGTAGATGCTGTGATACACCAGGATCCATCCTCTAGCTGGTCCACCTCCACTTCCATCTTGAGGGCATGCACCCTCGAGTCTTCCGCCTACGGCCCTGTACTTCTCTTGCTTCACATTCCTTGCTGAACAATCTCAGTCTTTGCCGTGATAGTACAGTAATTATCCACTCTGCCTTAATGTTTTCAAACCTACAATTCACACCTGCACCACCCTGATAGGCCTCCAGACGGCTTAGAGCACAGTCAAGTTGAATGTCCCAAAGGTATTGTAGGCACAAAGTACAAAATATGAACTCAGTATCTCTATCCCACACCTCCTCTAATGTCGACCTGTCTGTCATGTCCTGTCTTTAATAAATGCCATCCATTTATTAAACCAACTGGCTTCCCAGTCTCTCATCTACTCATTCTTACTCCTCTTGCTCTAATTTTGGCCAAGTTGCCTACCAACAAAACTAGTATAATATATAATAATAACAATATTTTAATGTACTATGAGATATGATATGCTATAGTATAATAAATTGACTTCTTAACTCTAATTTCACTATAGCTTCTCCCACTAAAACTCAAATGCATCTTGATTACTGAGAGAATTATCATTTAAAAATCTCTACACTTCATAATCCTTTTCCACTTAAATCTTTCCAAGGTTTCAGGTGAAAACCAGTATTGTTTTAGCATGGCATAAAGGGCACTGCATATCTGTCATCTACTTATATCATAACCTGCTACCTCCCTTTGTTCCCCAGAACACCATTAGTTGTTTAGCATGATTTTATAATTCTTCCATCTTTATCTCTCATCCTGTTTCTTTTGTCTAGAAATTTAGTTCTGCATTTTCTGAACATATTTTGTGAATATACATATAATTATATATATATTTACTTGACTAGTTAGACAGCAATATACTTTGTAAAATTACTTAATCATTTTTACTTTTGACATTTTCTGCAGCATTTTCCTGTATTTATTTATTTTCTTATTTCTCCAGGAGTGTTCTCGAAGTGGCAATTTGAGTGGCAAATTTTGGAGGCTGTCATGGATCTACCACTTAAATTAAATTCATTTAGATATATAAATATAGGTTCAAATTTATTTTCCATCAACCACTTTATAATTCTTACTCAATTTATTTATTCATTTATTTTTTACATCTGGGATTGCTGTTGAGAATTCTGATGCCAGTCTAAGTCTCACTGCTCTGTAGGTAATATTTCTTTTTTTTCTGGAAGCTTTTATTATTTTAAGTTTGTAAGTGTATGTTAGTTTTTTATATAAAATACTTTGCACTCTATGAATACTGTAAATCTGAGGTCTTTAATCGTTCTTTATTTGATATTTATTATCATTTTATCATATATCTCTTCCCATTTATATGTATGTAAGCATATATGTGTGTGTGTGTATATATATGTATTTATTCATTTATTTTCTTTCCTTTTGGAACTCACATTATCTGTATATTGGTGTCTACTTTCTACGCTAGTCTATGTATCTCTTAAGCTTTACTTTTTTTTAAATTTAATTTTATTTCTTTATTTATACAGCAGGTTCTTATTAGTCATCAGTTTTTTACACATCAGTGTATACATGTCAATCCCAAAAGCTTTACTTTTGTATTCTCTACTTTTTATCCTTTTCTTTTGCCTTCTTAGAGAGTCATTCACACTGATCATCTTGATCATTTTTCTTCCATTTTATCACATCTCATTGCTCTTTTTTCAATCATTATAATATGCATAACTCATATTTTACTTGGATATCTGTATGACTTCTTACTCCTGTTTTGGTTAAAAATATCCTCTACTGTCATTTTGAAAATGTTTACTATAGTAAATACATTTATCAAAGTGTTCCAATAATCTTGCTTAATGCTCTATGTGTTATTTAGATAGTTTTCTTTCTTTCAATGTGTTTAAACTCTTTAGCTAATAAGCCTACGTCTTGGGATAAAAGCTATTCTGCCCATTAATAGTTAGTGGGGAGAGAGGCTGCTAGAAATGCAGTGGCAAAAAAACCAGGCAAGCTCTGCTTGCATGTAGCTTAAATCCTTTTTTTAAAAAAAATTTATTGAGGGATGAGAGACATTACAAAAAGTTAAACATATTTAATATGTAAAACTTGATGAGCTTGGAAATAAATACACACCCGTGAAACCATCGCCACAATCAATGCCACAAACGTATAATTTATCTTCAAAGAATATGGCCCTCAGAGAAAATTCAGAGTTTTAGGCACCAGAAGTTCTGTGAGAAGGAAATAGGCAAACCTGGCAATAATCTATGAAAATAATTTCCTAGTGAAAGTATATACTGGATGAGACAAGTGTTATTTTGTTTTGATAGGTTATTTAAAATGAATTTTAGAGATATATATTGCAGGTAAATATAACTAAATTCAATGAGAGCTAGTATTAGGTTATGAACATTTAGGATATTTTTGTTAAAATTTTGCAAATCAAATTATTCATTTGGGGATTTTTAGTCCTTAGGCAGTGGAAAGATTTTTTGTATAATTTCAATATATTCATTCTGCACAAAAATCTTAAGAAGGGAAATTTAGGTTATTTATTCTTCACACTGTATAAAATTGGGATCTTGCATGAACCTGTTAGCTTGTCGTAAGACGTTATTTTGATTCTTTATGGAGACTGCTTCTGAAATGGTTTGATATTTCTAGTTGAAGGTAAAACAAGGTTTAAAATGCAAAACTGAGTATGGCAATTCTTAATAGCTTCTGCTGAAGAAGGATCACACCAATCTGAAGAAAACATGTTCCTCTGCTGTTCCAGTTGTAGCTAGAGTTTTACTAAGGGAGGTTGTAAATGTCCCATTGGGATAAAGCTGTGAGAGTAACAACACCATTATTGTACAAAGGCTGCTTGGATTTTACTCCCTTGAGAAGGTTTTTGCAAAAGCAGGCATATGGGGAAAAAAACCTGTTTTTTTTTTTTTTTAACAGGGAAGGCTAACACAGTGGAATACACAGGTGCTACACACACACACACACACACACACACACACACACACACACACACACACACACACACACACACACACACACACACACACACACACCAGTTGTGGTGGGTATTGTGCAGCGGCTAAGATATAGGTATCCAATGGCTCATAGCTCAGTCCCTTCCTGGAATTGGGAGTAGCCTCACCCAGTTATAATTTTTGTCTTGGGAGTAGCCCACCTACAATGTCTGGTCCATGCTGGGATACAAATTTCCCACCCCCTTCCCTCTATTCATTACACTGCTGTTCAGAACCCTTCCTGTTTCAGAGTGCCAACGGGATTGCTTGAGTCACCTGTCTCAATTGCATCAGCAGTTTAATTTTTCTATCTTCTCAAGTCTGCTTCTTCTCTCCTTTATAGGTGGTGTTCTTGAGAGCACATCCCCCCAAATTCCTGCATTCAGATCCGCATCTTAACAGAGTTTGTTTTGGAAGAATCTGACCTACAACACACTGAGTGACATTTTCTACTGGAATTCCTTGTGTTTCTGCCACTGGAAGTCTTGGGCTTTCTCCTGTGGCTATAGTATTCCTTAGCCCTCATATCCTTCTGTATTATTGAAGCTTACTGAAATTTATCAAATAGACAATGAGAATTGTCATCTGTTACAGGGCAAAGAGTACCCAGATATATGAAATAATTTTTTATGATGATCCTCTCCTGACATTTATACTTGTTACATGCTATCACATTTACCTTTCACTTCATAACTCAATATTTTGGTAAGCTAGGGGGGGTTGTTAACTAGTAATTTCATTGCTTATATGGAAATTTACAGATCAACCCTGTGATACTGAAAAAGGTATAAAAGGTTTATATACATAAAACTATAACCACAAAAATAAAGTGTTGCAGCACTGCATATTGAGGTTGGTTCTTGTTCTCAGAAAAAAAAAAAAAAAAGGTTTAGATGGTTTTCTAACCTGGATGAGATATTTTCAAGATATCTGGGCCTGAAGTTCATCTGCCTGGATTCTACCAACTTCTGTGTCCTGTTATATACTTCTTACTGATTGTAGAAATGCTGTCTAGCTTTGCCCTACTTAGCTGTGTGTTTTTGAATTACAGTTGTCATTGGGTCTAGACCATACTTAAACTTGATTACCAAGATTCAAGAATAGCTCCAGGATGATTCTATATCTGTATTTGATTTCTTTGCTCCCCAGACTTTGTCACAGACCTTTCAGCTCCAGCTCCAGTGTCAGTATTCATGATGCATTCCTGCCCGTGGTCCTGACCTTAATAGACTTTTTTATACTCACATATACTCCCAGAAGTATTGCTTCATTCACTCATCCATCCATTCATCCAGCTATCCATTCATTTATTCATTTATCTATTCATATATCTTAGGACAGTTTCTCTAGAACTGGAACCTGACATGAGGAGTTCTTGTTCAAATGATTTTTTGTGGGAGTGCTCTCAGGAAGAGGAAAGGAAAGGAATCAGGTCAAAGCAGGGAAAAATCTAAACATGGTTGTGGCTCTCTTGGAGACTTGGCTGCAGTCTGATCCATGAGGGATATTCTGTGGCACAAATTGTGCCACAGAATTAGTCCTATCTTGTGGCAATTATTCCACTTTAGTCAATCATTGGCCAAGGTCTGAGATTTGAAAGGCACAGAAACAAAGGCATTCTCAAGAGAAGGGGGAGGGAGGAAAAGTGGGCAATAACAGTAGCTACTAGAACAGCCATCTGTCCATCATCCATCATCCATCTAACTATTCATTCATGTATCCAAGTATTTATTGAGTATACATTTTGCCAGCTTCTGGGAATTAAAGAAAGGACCCTTGATCTGAAAGAACATGCAGTATAGTGGAGGAGGAACAAAAGGCAATTAAAACCCAGAAAAAAATAAGTTTTTTTGTAAAAGTCTAAACTAGGAGCTCTGTGCAAAGTTAGGGCACTCCTAATTCTACCACAATGAATGGGGTTATAGAAAGTTTCCTAAAAGAAGCAATCATTAGTAGTAATAATAAAAGGAGTTTATTAGTTGCTAAAAAGGGTGAAAGGTGGTACAATGAATGGCAGAACAGAAGTTATTACTGCTCCTTCTTGATAGGGAAAAGCCTAGTCAAATTAATATTTCTTTGGGCCTATTTTCCTGTTTGGGCAGAGGTAAAAAAGAATGGGTGTTTGTGAAAGGCTTGATGAAATAGATTAGAGGGTCCTCTTGTGTTCCCTTGACTTGGGTTTACTTTGTTAGACCCCAAACTCTATCCCAAGGAAAAGGAGCATCAGTTTGAAGGTTACTATGAAGAGAGATTCTCTCCTTAGTCACTTGACTTAGTAATGTTTAAGAGGTTTCATAACAATTTTCCTGTTAAATTCCTACAGTCTTAGGTTGAATATAATTATATTGGGGTGGGAAATTAACTGTGATTACTGAAGTAAATCTTCAGGTTGACTAGCTAAGTAGAAAGGAGAGGGACAATTCAAGTATGAGAAATAGCAGCGTACAGAACTCTTGGAAAATAAAAGCATTTATTGGAAGTCTAAATGCATTTTTGCTAGACAAGCGTTTAGGATAGGGTCTTGTTAAGACTTGGTTATAAGAGAACTTACACATCATTGGAGTATGCTAAGTATAGGAATGATATGTTCAATCTTTGTTTTATACTATATTTCTGCATGAGGAGAAGATTTCTTAGATACAGAAACTTAGAGGGAGATGAGTTAGCTGTCCATTTCATTTCCAAGACCTGACTGCCTCAAAATGATCAGGTTACCTTTTTACTCATAACTAGAGCAGCGGAAAAAGAACAAAGCTGTTATTGCTCTACTATCAGTGGATTGATTTATGCTTATTTGTAGTGAACTGAAGTTGGCTTTGCCTTTCTGGATTCCCTTTTACTGACAAAAGCACTTCAATATTTTTTACTGAGTATCCACTACTCCTTCATGTATTGCAGGTGGAACTGACAAGCCTGGTCAATGAGATTCACAGTAATTGATTCTAGGATGAATGTGTGACCCAATCCAAGCCAAGAACAATTAGCCTTATAAAGTTTGCATGGCACCATCAGGAAAAAAAATACATGCTCATTTTCTCTGAGGTTAATAAATCATAAAATGCAAGTTTTTATTTGTTGTTAGCCATCTCTGATACTTTGTGGAAGGGAACCTTCTCAGATTAAAACCAATATAGAAGGAAACAGAAAAAAGAGATGGGGAGCCAGTTAGAATGGGCATCATCAGAAAATCTACAAACAACAAATGCTGGAGAGGGTGTGGAGAAAAGGGAACCCTCTTGCACTGTTGGTGGGAATGTAAATTGATACAGCCACTATGGAGAACAGTATGGAGGTTCCTTAAAAAACTAAAAATAGAATTAGCATATGACCCAGCAATCCCACTACTGGGCATACACCCAGAGAAAACTATAATTCAACAAGACACATGCACCCCAACGTTCATTGCAGCACTATTTACAATAGCTAGGTCACGGAAGAAAACCTAAATGTCCATCGACAGATGAATGGATAAAGAAGATGTGGTACGTATGTACAATGGAACATTACTCAGCCATACAAAGGAACGAAATTGGGTCATTTGTAGAGACGTGGATGGATCTAGAGACTGTCATACAGAGTGAAGTAAGTCAGAAAGAGAAAAACAAATATCGTATATTAACACATATATGTGGAATCTAGAAAACTGGTACAGACAAACTGGTTTGCAAGGCAGAAAGAGAGACACAGATGTAGAGAATAAATGTATGGACACCAAGGGGGGAAAACGGGGGGTGGGTGGTGGGATGAATTGGAAGGTTGGGATTGACATATATACACTAATATATATAAAACAGATAACTAATAAGAACTTGCTGTATAGCAAAGGGAACTCCACTTTGCTGTACAGTAGAAACTAACACAACATTGTAAAACAGCTATACCCTGATTTAGAAAAAGAAAGGTAAATAAGTGGATACAGTAAAAGAAATGTAAAAAAAGAAAAGAAATGGGGAGAAATTATTTCTTGAAGATATAATTTTACAGCCTCACTAGAGTCATGTCTGAAGTCCATCTAGTTATGGGCAGGCTTTCTAACAGAAAAACTTCTTTTTGTAAATAAGCCAGATTGAGTTGTATTTCAGTTTCTTGGACTCAAAAGAGTTCTGACTCATAAACTTTCCTATCAAAGCTCCAAACTGCCTCCTGTCTGTCCTCTCTTGACTCAGAACATGCTTTGTTTCTCATCTCTTTATTATTAATTTTTCTTTCTTGGAATTAGTAACAATATTTTGGGTTTATTACTTCAGCTCAGATCTGCAACTATTGGTGGGAATTGCTGTCCCCACTATACAAAGTTCTCAGCACACAAAGTCATTTGAGGAATTGTTCAATTGTCTTGCAAACCCCATTTCCCTACCCAAGCTTCTTTCTCATCTCAAGATACAAAATTTGAAGAAATCCACAGCAAGTCAGATAATTAACTGATGAAGTCATAAACGAAGAGGTGAGTTAAGAGCTCCTTAAGAGGCCAATGGATATTGGAAATGAGGGATAGGATGGAGCTTGTAAGGACTTTGGCTTTCCTTGGTACTCAGGTGAATAACTGCCATTAGGGGAAAGTTTTAGGGAAAGATAATATAATTCTAGATGTATGTCTTTCCATCTCAACTGCCCCAAAACTAGTTTAATTTATTCCTCCATGGATTATGATAATCTTATTACAGTTTCCTCACATCTACTCTTATTCCCTGCTACCTAAAGGCCAGCGAGAATTTTCATAATATAAGCCAGAATATGTAAACTCTGCTTAAAACACTTTAAAGACTTTCAACTATTATCAGCAGAAGAAAAAAAAAATCATCATGTTAAGAAATTGAAGTCCAGAGAAATACTGTTTCAAAGGCACTGAAGAGTTGACCATCATCTAAGAAATACTTAGTTACATTATGGAAATTATATAAACAGCAACCATCAGTAGAATCTGACTCTCCCTACCCGTCAGGCTCAGTTGGCCAGACACGTCCCCTTCTAGTAAATCATTGCACCCTGGCAATCCCAGTTCCTCAGCACACCCACCTGCCTCCACTCCTGGGGCTTTTGATCATAATGCCCTTCACTCTGTTGGAGCAATCCAGCCTTCCATACCTTATTTCTCAAGTTATATTTTTACTTATTTTTCCCCAACATCCCTCACTAGAGCAATCCCCCTATTAAATCTTTAAATTATTTTGTAATTTTTACCAGATCTGTAGTTTTGTGACCAGTTATGTGATGATTTGATTACTTAAATTCCTTTCTCACTGAACTGTGTGTTCCATGAGGGCAGAGATCATTTAAGCTTTAGTTCACCATTATATTCAATGTCTTGTTAGTGTTTGGCTCGTTACAATTCCCTCATTTATATTTATTTCTTAAAGGAAAAGTGTTTTTTGAGAGTGTATATATTTTGTTAAAAACTATTTTTCTTTTGCTTGCTGTTGCATGTTTGAGGCCATAAGGAACAACATTTTTCAAAAAATGTTCTTCTCCCTCCTGTGTCTCTGCCTCAGTTTAATTTTTATATATCACTGAGATGAAATCCCTTCTTTTCTCCTTTGGCAATAAATGCTTGCAGCAAATATTAGTTAGGATTTTGAATCCTAAACATATTATGTAATGTTTGTGTGTAGTGCCATGGATGGTATTGCTCTCAATTCAGGCAGGATTACTGATACTATTTCTTTGATAGAGGAAGTTAATTTTTTTCACTACAATTTATTTACTCTGGAAATATCAGAAAACTTACTATTCAGAAGTTTCTTAATCTCTTGTCTTTTAAAATGACGATTTATGTGGTAGGAATGGTGGCACAAGAGAATGTCATTTATTTCTGCAAGGTTTATGTAATGGACAGAGTGCAGATAGCAGATAAAGCTGAATATTTGTGCCTGGGATAAAGAATATTTTAATTGCAAATTCACCAGTAGGGGAATTCTTGTCACTACCTTAGAGGAGAATAAATAGATGATCTCTTTACTTCTGCATGCATACTTATGAACTTTATCAGGGAACCAGGCTAGACATAACTGCACTCGGTTTAACTATTTCTATGCTTTCTGCCCCTAGAATTGTTATAGCTGACTCATTAGCTACAATATATCTGCTTTGGGGAGGTCTCCGTAGAATTTGTTAAAATGACACCTTTGCTAAATCAGGATGCCCAGTTTGCTCCACTGGAAAGTGATCTGCAGACAGAAAATACAAAGCTCACGCATGAGATTAAAAACACAAACAATATTTGTCAGGTTTTTTGCTGCCTGGATATACGGTGGAGATACGGTTTTTAATTTTCCAGATTATAGTGTTTATGATGTTTCAGGCACTATTCTATACACTAGTAATTTATTGAATCCCCATAACAAGTTGTCAGGCATCACAACCCCTCAGAGGAGGAAACTGAGGCATAGAGAGGATAACTAGCCTGAGGTCACACAGCTACTGAGTGTTGGCACCAGGACCAGCAGACAGCAATCTGCGTCGGAGTCCATGCCCTTCCCCACTATCAGGCGTTGCCTCTCAAGTTTATTATAGGTTCATTTGGTGTTTTTGGACTGATCTCTAAAACCAAGCTTGGTTTCAACTCAGATTAAAAATAAAAAACTTAAGAAAGTACAATCCATTTGACGTTCACTTTATCGGCATTCATCCACTTTGAAAAACTACCTGAAAGTGCACTGCTTGCTTCCTTGATTTTCCTTGTAGGCAAATAGAGAGGAGTGTACTTCCCAAGGTAGTTACAGCTTGATCTGTCTTCCCACACACAGTTCTCCCAATATGATGTTGACACTCTTTCCGTGAGAGGTGAAGCTGACGTTGTCTCCCTTGGAATATGAGTGGATCTGTGCCTATAGTGGCACTGACCGAAGAAGAGGTCATTAAAGATGATATAACTTCTGCCTGGTCATCTTGAGGTGTTTGCTCTTGGAACACAGTCACTATGCTGCGCTGAAGCCTAGACCTCATGGAGAGGGCATGTGGATTTTTTCTGGTCATCAGCCTCAGCAGAGATCCCAGCCAGCAAACAACATCGGCCACCAGGCATGTGTGTGAAGACTACTCCAGATGACTCTTGTCCCCAGTTTTTGAGTCTTGCCAGCTAAGACCTCAACCATTGCAGATCAGAGATAAACTTCTTTCTGTGCCCTGTCTAAATTCCTGACCCATGAAGTCTGGAATATAATAAAGTTATTTATTTATGCCACTAGTTTTGTGTCAGTTTGTTACTCAGCAATAGATAGCTGGAACAATGAAATGGGGCTAATACCGCTGGCCTTTTATAAGGTATATAATTAATTTTTGAAGCAGTAATGTAATTGGAATTATTCATTATAGTTAAATCCTGGAAGAACTCTAAAATCACTTTAGGTCAAATGCATCTAATTTAAAAAAAATCAGAGTGGGAGTTTAAATTGAATTTTAGTGATGGTTTTTCACTTTTTTTGCTGCTGATTAGTTACGTAATTTATGTTTTATCTCTGCTCAAATGTTTTGTGCCTCATTTTCTTTCTTTTTCAAATTCTCAACTGCTGACATCACGATGCTTTTATTATTGTGATTAATCATAAACTTTTGCAGAAAACAGTTCCTTGTATGGCCACATGACTATATTTTAGTGCTGACATGTTTACCAAATTTTAGATTCAAGGTCACTAGCACCTAAGATTGAAACTAATTTTATTTCAGATATTATCATTGGAAACTGCACCTTAATTAGGTATTTTTCCCAGCAATGGAGGGTATTCAATAGTCAGTATTTTGGGGGTGTGGAAGAGAAGAATCAGAGAAAATTTTCTGAGTGATTTTTCAATTTAAAAAAATCATGACAGTTGTGTTTGTGTGTGTGTGTGTGTGTGTGTGTGTGTGCGCTTTGAGACCTGATCTTCTGGGACAGAGTATCTAAATCTGAGATTGTTCATGACTTAAAAGATTGGGATAATTTAAGTTTAATAGACCTGAGTTTTAGTGCAATTTTTAAGGTTTTCTTTGAATATATTACATACCTGATTAAAGACACATGAGTATTTTGTTTTGATATATGACTAATTATTTTTCAAGGATTCTAAATTTTTTCACCCTGTTGACAATTTCATGTGATATAATCATATGCTTTAACCTCCTAAACATATAACTCTCTTGACATTTTAAAAATGTGAGATTTAAAAGAAACAATGATTAACATATTTAAATAGCTATAATATTTTTTTCAGCTCATCATTACAAAATGGCAGATATTATGGATTCTAAAACAAAAGCTAGCAAGAGAAAGAAAAGTGGAGGTGAGAGATCTATATTGTATAACACACAAGAAAAAACCTTCATTAGTTCATGTGCTCAGCTATGTCCCAAAATAAGTGGACATATTAATTAAAATCTAACATAGATATAAAAAAAATAATATTTTTAAGAGAAGTAGGAAACAGTCTGCTTTAAGCACTTCAGTTACATAAAGGGTATTAAGCACTTACTTTGAACCAGCAATTGTGATAAGTTTTGGGGACACAAAGAGACCCTTACCGTCAAAAAAATTAAGTTCTGCAGAGAGACACATTTGACATAAACACATAATGACAAGGCAATGTGCAAGTACACAGGTATTAAGTAAAATGGTAAACAAAAATGTCCACGGGAACAAAAGTTCTCTGACTGGGGATCTCCCAAACAATTCTGGGGAGAAGATGATCCCTCATGAAAATTTTGAAGGTTGAGTTAGAAAAAGATGAAAGAAAGAATATTCCAGAAAGAAGTGGCAGCCTCATGAAATACATTCCAGATGAAGAATCATTTATGGGAGGAACTAGAAACAATTTAGCATGTTGGAGCATAAAATACGAATCAGGCCGCACGGGGGATAAAGCCTACGCCATATCAGGCATGATCCTGTATACTATAAGGAACTATGTCTTCTCATACGGTATGGGGAATAAAGCAACACTGAAGAATTTATGAGAAGGGAAGTGATAAGGTCAGATAGTTGTTTTAGGTAGATCACTGAAGCTTTGTAGAAACTGGTTATACATGGGGAGGAATTATTTCTGTAATTGAAGGCAGAGACTGAGGGTCTAACTAGAGCAAAGGAGGCCAGAGTAGAGTACAGATTCAAGAAATAGTGATTTTGTAAAGTTATCAGTTTTTGTAAAGTTTTGATTGAAAACCTAGTGGATGGGGAATGAAAACAAAAAGTAAAGAATAGCTTTCTGTTTTAAAACTTAAATTACAAAAACGAAGCAAAGCTGAACCCACTGAGTGATGAGGCTGGAGCCATTTCAGACAAGGTCTCATACACCATGTAAACTACAAAGCTTAAATGGATTTTAAATGATGTTGTCACTAACTGAGATAGAGAACATAGAAAGAGGCCCAATTGTGGAGAACAGTTTTGTTGTTAGCAATGATAAATTGACAGTTGTAAGGTCATGTTTTGAACTTCTGCCTGAGGTTCTTATGGAACAAAAGTGTGGAGAGTCATATATGCACCAAAGTTTAAGAAAGAAAGCAGGATTGGATATTCCAAATTTTGGAATAGTCAACATGAAAATATTAGTAAAAATAGACTACAAATAGAAAGTGAAAAAGAGAAAAGAAATGGGCATAAATGGGAACTCTAGAGATTCCAATAGTTAAAGTCACTGGTGTACTGGTAAATGTTTAACAACAGACTTTCTAGGAAAAAGAAAAATCATGTCTATAAGTATATACATTTACTATAAATTTTACTAATATAATGTGACAAAAGTTTTAAATAATAGTAAAATGTACAGTACTTATTACTGAAAATTATTCATAGTCAATCAATTCCCACAGAATGCTTTTGTTGATTTTTGCTGCACTCTTTGTATCCATAGCTAATCCATGGCAACAACTGATGAACGACTGTAGTTCCTATATGAATGCTCGTTGATATTCTTCTTAAGTAGTAAGTTGAAAGTGAAACAATGAAGTTGTACCTTGGAACCTTACTCATGTCAATAATGTGAGACTTCTTTGCTGAATCAAAAAATAGTTTTTGAACACAGTTAAGAATATTTTCTCATTTTTGTGTTGTTGACAATGTAATGGTTACACACACAGACTTTTAAGTTTAAACTGTATTATTAACATTTCTCCAACACCTTTTTAAGTTTAGAAAATCAACAAAGCAAGTAATCAGGACTTAATTTGTAGTAAGTTCTGATTTCCATGGTGTAAATACTTCCATCACGGCCAATTTTAAGATTTCAACATATTGTCACATAATGCAGCGTTGAAAAGAGATATGAAGTTGCACATTTATAATATACAGATAAAATAGCATGGCATTGGTTAAAATGCAAACAGAGAAGAGAGACCCCTGAAAGAAACAGAAGATATGAAAGAATACAATTGGAGAATATATTTGCAGGCAAAAAGTTTAGAAGAGGAGATGTGATGTTTAGGGAGAACAAAATGATCAGTAGTTAAGTCCAGTTAATAAGGTCTCAAAACTTTCTTGCCTTGACAAATTACAAGTTTTGCTGAACAAAGACAAAGCTTAAGAAATATCATTAAGGTGGGGAAATGGTAGAAATAAACTGGATATAAAGGTTGTTTGTTTTTTGTTTAGTTTTCATGGGAAAACTTTAGTAAACTGAATAGGAGCTGTCTGGGAAGAAGGAATTCTTGGTTACTTGTAAGGAAATCTAATGTACATTTGACACACAAAACAATGTATTGTAACGTGATTTTACAGAATTGTCATGATGTACCTTACAAAGACCATACATAACCAGCTAGAGATAGTAACATTTAACACCTTATGCAAAGACATATTAAGAGGTAAACTATAAAATTTAAGGTGTCAATGCTTACATCTATATCCTCCAAGGTGAGAAGTTCTGCTATTAGGTGTTCATTATTCTAGTATGCTTTTCTTTTAAAAATAAATCTTTATTATAGTAATAAACCAACTTTTATGATATTGATCTATGGAAGTAGAAGCTATGGAAAATAAAGGTGCTAATGAAATGAAACTGTGTCCTAGAAGGGAGAGGAAGGAATACTAAATCTAAACTTTTCTGAACTTTCTGATGAAGGATGATGAG
Organism: Globicephala melas; assembly: GCF_963455315.2. Taxonomy (NCBI): domain Eukaryota; kingdom Metazoa; phylum Chordata; class Mammalia; order Artiodactyla; family Delphinidae; genus Globicephala; species Globicephala melas. The sequence continues at coordinate 43,178,078 of NC_083323.1, forward strand.
GGTCTTCATTTGCATACCAATTTTATATATGAAATTATTATTTTAATCACATAAATACATGCGTTATTATACATTAGACATATATTCCTCCATTAATCCTTTTCAAAAATCAATCAGGTCACATGTCATATGTTTTGATCTTTTCCACACTTCAGATTATATTTTTGATCAAAATGAGTTGTTAAATCCTTTGGTGATTAAAAATGCCATTTGCATTATTTACTTACAAAAATATGACCTATGAAGTCACACAGAATAGGGTTAACAAGATATTAAGCTTGGATCAGTGAACCACTTAATTTTGCATTATTTGATACTTCACTCTACAATGAAGGTATTAAGATTTGCACTGTATCTCTCAATATAATGATGCACATGAAAGCATGTTGACATTATTTTGACAGATACATGGCAGGTATGTGAATACATTAACATAAAATATTATCCGGGCTTTCCTTTTGCATAATAGTTCATTATAGTTTCCCTGTTAGTGTTTCTCCCTTCTTTGCTGACATGACAACTAAGGCAGAGCTTCCTTCTATATAATTATCAAGGAATGTCTACATGTCTATAGGTATAAACTTAGCTAAAATCACGTATGATAGGATCAGTAAAACCCCCTATGATAGAGCATAACATAGGGTCTTGTACATTTGAATATGTCCAGAGGTCTTCTTGGTAGCAAATTTGCAAGAAGTTATCCCTACTGTCAATTGATATATAAGAAATTTGCTCATTGCAAATAAGGATCCTGCTGTATACCCTATTTATAGTCCTAACATTGTCTAACATATATTTAAGCACAGTGTTGTCAATTAACATTTAATTAATAAGATGATATAGTATATCACAATTAGTATTTGGAGTAACAATATGTTTGTGTTTTGCTGCACAATTGCATCCTGGGGTGTGGCACAGTCCCCGCTTGGCCATTTAGAAGCCACTGGACCTGATACACTTACTCAGGCTCTCTGGGCCACTAGTTCCCTCATCTTTAAAACGGGGATAATGCCTATTTCATCCAGCTCTAAAGATTTCATAAGAAGTTGTGCATAAAATGTTTAGCACAGCTCCTGACTTAAAGTTAGCTTTCAATAAATATTAATTCTTTCCTGGCCCATCATTCTCCAGAAGTTGAATTATACACATGCATTATAGGCAACATAATTAATAGCTGATGCTGCTAACATCTTAAAAGTATTAGTTACAGGAACATCTTATATTCTATAAATGCCAGAGGATAACAACAACATCTTTAAGGCAAATGTGCTCAAATGACTCGTGACAGCAATCTTACTACTAGGAAATAAATTATAATAGTAGTAATTTTCCTATGAAATTAGAAACCTTTTCATAAAAGAACAGTTCTTTTATCTTTTTTTTTTTTTTTTTTTTGCGGTGCGTGGGCCTCTCACTGTTGTGGCCTCTCCCATTGCGGAGCGCAGGCTCCGGACGCGCAGGCTCAGCGGCCATGGCTCACGGGCCCAGCCGCTCTGCGGCACGTGGGATTTTCCCGGACCCGGGCACGAACCCGTGTCCCCTGCATCGGCAGGTGGACTCTCAACCACTGCGCCACCAGGGAAGCCCAGTTCTTTTATCTTTAACTTCATAAATCATGGCATATAATGTGCTCTCAATTTGAAAATAAAGACTTTCATTGGTAGCTGTTGAAAATTATAATGTTGGTAACTGCAGCACTGGAAAGAATGCCACTTTAAAGAAATCTGCATTTTTCACTGGGATTAACTACTTTTCCCTACATAAAAGAGAATTTAAATAGTTATATTATAAAATCTTCTCTCTGGTATTCTGTTCTTGAGGGACTTTCTGATCTCAACTGATTTCTGATGATGTCAATAGTGTTTTACTGTCTGTACGTTGCACGCATCTAAATAAATGAATAGTCCTCACGCTGCTTTTGTTTCTGCCATTCTTTCAAGTAACTAGATCCCATGCCTGACACTGGTCCCAGAAGCTTTGTTCTCCTGAGAATAAATAGATTAAAAGACTCTTTACTCTGGATGGATCTTTGATAGACTACTTGTAGTAATGGTCAGAAAAGGATTTTTAAATGATGGTTTGGGAAAATACATGCAAGTTGATTATTTTTTGAATTTCATATATTTTTATTGTCCATGTTTTGGATAACTTGAAAATACTGCTATTTGCCTGAAAATATATTTATGAGTGTTTATGAGTGGGATTCTTACCCAGTTCTTACTTTCCTCCCTATTTTTACATCTTTCAGACCTGAATCATGGTCTAAAGGCTCTCCCTGCCTACTTCAGCTCCCATCCCTTTATTCTTCACAAATATTTCCCCCAATAAATTTCTTGTATCTTCACATGAGTTTTTAGAGGACTCAAACACATGCAAATGGAGTCAGGAGTGGTCCAATAAAATAGGCAGTAAGATGGGGTTTGGGGAATTGCAAAGGGGCCCTATCTTGAGTGGAATATGAGGCACTAACAGTTCCCAGTACAAGATGATTGCCCAACTGCTAAAGATTTCACCAGTGGTGGACTTGGTAAATAGTCTGGTAGAGGAAAAATCTTTGTTGATATGATGACTCAGGCATTTGGAGAATATGTGGGTGAACTATGCCTCCAAGGACAATGGAACTGGCAGGTTATTACTGAGTTACGTGGCCAGTCTAAACAGATGATGAAAAACCAAGCATTGTTTGAAACAGTTAAAGCCAGAGAGACAGAGAATATCTTCAGAAGCTTAAAAAGAAGTCTTTATCACCAGCAGACAAAAAGCTGAGGAGCAGTTGCAGGATTTGACAATGTTGCAAAACTCCAGCAACACTTAAATGCTCAGCCACGGCAAAATCAGGGGCCTAGTTGGAAAAAACTGGGACCCTGAAACATAGGCTGGATTCCCTCGAGGATTTATGCTCTGTTGGCTGCCTTGAGTCCTCAGTGTTAGTAGAGGTAGCTCACCCTTCCTCAATGAAAGGTACCACTTCACTGTTCAGGATGTACTGAGGAGGACCCATCCTCTCCACCCTAAGGCAAGAGGCGTCCCCTCAGGAGATGTCCCTCACCTGGCTGCTAGGTCTGTGGCTAGTGTTAAGTTTCAGCTGGGGTCATGCTGCAACTCATAAGGAAACACAGAAATTATACACCATGGTACGTCCAAGAATGATTTAGCATGTGCCATCAGGAGCCAGAGGAATATTCCTGGGAGTGCTTGATCAGAATATAAGATTGGATAAGCGTGAATTTGTTGAATTATGGGCACTTTCTTGGAACACAGGACTTAATAAGCCATCAAGGACCCCAGGGATTGGGGCAAACTCACTGTTAAGATGATGATCCATGCTGAGTGAAGTGGAAGAGGTACTGAAAAGCCAAGTAGATAAAGGCTGGCCTTTCACCAGCCTTCATAATAAGCTGTTCTGGAACTTGCATCACGAGCACATAAACGGAGTGTCCAATAATGGCTGGTATAGAAGCCGTGCATAGGCTCAATGTCATGGACTCCCACTCACCGAAGTCAATCAAGCATAAATGACTCAATGTCCAACATGTTAACAACAGAGGCTAATGCTGAGCCCCCAACTGGGTACTTTTCCATGAGGTGAGAAACCAACTCCTTAGTCACAATTCTACCACATTGTGTCACTTCTACCCTAGAGTGTCAGTGGTTTGTCCTTTTGGAATAGATAACTATTCTAGTATGAATTTGACTCTCCTGCCTGCGAAGCCTTAGCCAGTAACACAGTCTGGGAGATTATGCAATGCCTTATCTACAGACAGGGAATCTTACTGCCTAGTATCTAATCAGGGGACTCACATTATAGTAAAACAGGTGTGAGAGTGTGACCTGTGATAACAGGGTTCACTGACTGTATCACAAACCACCCCCTCCAGGAGCAGACATTCTCACAGAGTGCTGAAATGGCTAACCAAGACACAGCCAAGATGCTATCTTAGAAGCAATACTCTGCTATGATGAGGTGTCATCCTTCAGGAGTAAGACATGTACTAAATCAAAGAGCTCTAAATGTGTTTGGTGCCGCCAGTAGGAAGAATATGTGGGTCTTAGAGTCAAGGGATACACTATGGTCTGAGTGTTTGTGTTCTTTTAAAATTCATATGTTAAAATCCTAATGCCCAATGTGATGTTATTAGAGGGTGGGTCCTTTGGAAGGTGCTTAGGTCATGAGGGTAGAGCCCTCATGCATGAGATGAGTGCCTTATAAAAGAGGCTCCAGAGAGATCCCTAGCCCCTTCCATATGTGAGGATAAACAGAAGTCTATCAGTTCCACCCCACAACCTCAGAAGAGGGCCCTTACCCAACCATGCTGGCACCCAGATCTCAGACTTACAGTCTCCAGAACTGTGAGCAATATATTTCTGCTGTTTATAAGCTACTCAGTCTGTGGTATTTTGTTATAGCAGCCTCAACAGACTAAGGCGGGGTAGAAGCAAGAGTAGACCTACTAATTATCACTCCCTATGACTCATTGGAGGATCTGATGTACCTTATACCTCAAACTCACAGCTCTGAAAGTGGGAATCCTCAAAGGGGGCACACGGAAAAGAAATACGTAGTAAAGGAACCATTGTATTTTTTTTTCTTTTTTTGCGGTACGCGGGCCTCTCACTGTTGTGGCCTCTCCCGTCGTGGAGCACAGGCTCCAGACGCGCAGGCTCAGCGGCCATGGCTCACAGGCCCAGCCGCTCTGCGGCATGTGGGATCTTCCTGGACCGGGGCACGGACCCGTGTCCCCTGCATCGGCAGGCAGACTCTCAACCACTGCGCCACCAGGGAAGCCCCATTGCATTTTAAGTTAGAACATATGCCAGGCCACCATGGACATTTTGTGTCCAGGGAAACGGAGTCACCAAGTCGGCAGGGATAATTGACCCTGATCAGCAGGAGGATGTAGGACTGTTTTCACACAATGGGGGCATAAGAATACATGTGGAAGCCAGGTGATCCACTAGGTACTCCTTCACCCAACTGAGAACGGACACGTTCAACAATCTGCACTGGGCACCTCTAGCTACTCCCTCACCTAATTAATAGACAATAGACACATTCAACAACCTGCACTGGGAAGCGTGTGACTATCAAAGGTTCAGATCCCACCCCCAGGAATGGAGGATTGTGTCACATCACCAAATAATCCATCAGAACATGCTAAAGTGATGACAGAGGCTGAGGGGTGTTTAGAATGGCTAGTGGACAAAAGGGAAGATGAGTATTAGCTTTATTCCCAAGACAAATTGCAGTGACAGAGGTCATAGTTCATCTCCCTAACCTCCCTTTCTACAAATTCCTTCAGGAAGAGAAGCCAAAGGGAACACTAGAAGAACGGATTTCCAAACTTGAAAGGAAAAGTGGCCTCTACAGTGGCTACACTCAGGTCTCTTTCAAGAGAATCTGATGCTATGGCCATGACTGACCTACAGCCCAGCTTCCATTCTTTGATCCGTTATTGTATTTACACTCAGGCCACACTTTCCCTGGGTTGCAACCAGCCCATGGTGAAGCATGACAGTGCACTATTGTCAGCCCCTTCCTGCCAGGTGCAATATTTCTTCAATGGGAAAATTTTGCTTTGAGATTCCTCATCAGTCTGGCCAAGACTTTCTAGAGCTGTGCTACAATAAGGCCCTTTCTACCCAATCGTTACTTTACTCTCTCCTTTTACAGATGAGACCTGCCTACCCCTGATCCCTTTATTTTTATCTTTCATAAGCAGTCTTCCAAATAAATTTCTTACACATCAAATCCCAACTTGGCTTCTGCTTCTTAGAGGATTCCAACTGAAACAGTGGTCATCGGACCCTCATGTGTACTATTTCTGTTTATTCTATTTTTGCACTTACCACAGGATATTAAAATGCATTTGTTTGCATGTCTGTGCCCCTACTGGACTAGGTGATCTTAGACTATCTGGTAAATGAGAGTGGGACTTGCACAATCTAACATATGCTGAGTAATACGTGTTTCCTGGCTACTGTTTTATCAAATTTATATGTTCTGACAAGCATACCTATATCAAATTTAGCATTCATGATATTGTATTATCACATTGCATAATTACTAATGAGGCTTTCTCCTATGACCACCACTATGAGCCATTTAGAGTAAAGATTCTTCTTATTCATCTGTATTCCCAGAATATAATGCCACATAGTAGCTGCTAAATAAATATTAAAATTAAATATTTTCTTATTGTTGAATATAATTGTTTAAAATGAACCACATTTAAACATTTGTTTCAACATTGATACTTCTTAATTTAATATGTATTAGTTATAGATACTTCTTAATAATTGCCTACTAATATTTATTGAAACATAGTTTTAAATGTTGTATTCTAATAGATGTTAAAGATACACCACCTTACATATTAATATTACTCTCATCTCTATTGGCTTCTCTTTTTTTTTTTTTTTTTTTTGCGGTACGCGGGCCTCTCACTGCTGTGGCCTCTCCCGCTGCGGAACACAGGCTCCGGACGCGCAGGCTCAGCGGCCATGGTTCATGGGCCCAGCTGCTCCGCAGCATGTGGGATCTTCCCAGACCGGGGCATGAACCCGTATCCCCTGCATCAGCAGGCGGACTCCCAACCACTGCGCCACCAGGCAAGCCCCTTGGCTTCTCTTTTAACATTGAAAAATAAAACAAAGAAGCAACAACATAAAATTTTTGAATCACTATATTGTACGTCTGAAACTAATATAATACTATAAATCAACTATATCTCAATAAAAAAATAACAATTCATTTGTAGATAAATCATACATTTTCTTTAAAAACAGCATGAATCACTTATAAAATGGCAAAAGTAAAAAATTTGTTCATATATTATGATCATTAAAATTATATAATAATAAACATTAAAATATAATATTTAGTAATTTGCTAGTCTGAAATATTTTCACTTCAACTTGCTTCTTTGTATCACAGAAAAATAATGACATGATTAGAACTCCTAAAAAGAGCAACAACAATAAAATGAAGAAATCAAAAAATAAAAAGATCATATCAGTCTTATATAGAAAGGACAAAATATTTCCTTTGATTATTTCTAACAAATTACCACATCATTGCTCTTACTGTCACAATTAAATATTTTACCTTACTGGCCTTAACTTCCCATATTTCTTTACTGATAAACTATGGATTGGGCCACCATTATTCTATTGAATCTATTCTTTTAAGGATCAAAAATAGCTGCTAATATTAATTCCCAGAGAGTGTTAAAAATTCACTACTGGGCTTCCCTGATGGCACAGTGGTTAAGAATCCACCTGCCAATGCAGGGGTCATGAGTTTGAGCCCTGGTCCAGGAAGATCCCACATGCCGCGGAGCAACTAAGCCCCTGCACCACAGCAAATGAGCCTGCGCTCTACAGTCCGCGAGCCACAGCTCCTGAGCCCATGCGCCTAGAGCCCATGCTCCACAACAAGAGAAGCCACCGCAATGAGAAGCCCACGCACTGCACAAAGAGTAGCCCCCACTCACCACAACTAGAGAAAGCCCACGTGCAGCAACGATAACCCAACATAGCCAAAAATAAAATAAATAACATAAATAATTTTTTTAAAAAATTCACTACCATGAGGCTCTGTGGCATAGGAACATGGGATATATGAAGTGGGAAAGGGGAATAGTAATGGAATAGAGAATATCACCATATGAAGTAAACATTTTAAGAATAAAAGGTATCAGGTTTAAAAAGCTAGTAAATGATTAAATTAGAGGGGACAATACCAGCTAAGCTCAAACATCGGTATGGTAGACACAATTTAGTTCTTATTAGCCATCAGTTTAAACAATAAATACATGGTAAAAACATTTTTAAAATGAGCCATCTCTGTGAACAAGGTACATTTAGTAGCACAATGTACAAACAGCAGAAACACCAGGTATTATATAACTCCTAACTTTTCACTGCTTCAGTTGAAAAGTGTCTCAGTTTGCCTGTCTTGTCATTTTCAACACTCCAGCTTAAGTTCAATTACCTCTTATTTGTGACACATAATTTACCTTCCAATCCAGCCTTTTTGCTTCTAGATTTTTCCTCATACATTTTCAACCATGTCATACAAGCTGACTTTCTAAATCTGATTATGTTAGTCCTCCTCTCAAAAATCTTCAGGGTTTTCTCTTTCACCTTGTGGGTAAAAATATCCAAATTCCACAATACAGGATTCAAGGATTTTATAATTCATTTTCAGCCTGCATTTTCATCTTGACCTCAGGTCATATTTCTCAATACTTTGCATGCTGAGCTTGCGGTTTCTCCCCAAATTCTCATTAATTCCTTCTCACCTTGGCTTAATCTATTCCATCTATCTGAACTCTCCTTTTTCTCTGATTGTTGAGTGACACCTCACTTACCCTTCAGCAACAGCTGGAATGTAGGTCCTCAATGAAGTTTATCTAGAACGAATGCTGGCAAGTGTAACTAACTGCATGCTATTAACACAAGCACTGATGAACGTTTTCAGTACCTCCAGGAGATGGTTCAATCCTAAGGTAAATGGCTATGTTTGAATCCCTTTTCTTAGCTCAGTGCCTAACATAAAATAAGCCATGAGCAAATATGTATTATATTTAATGAATAGGTGAGGTCTCTGTCTCATCATATTGTCTGTAGTTTAAATTTTGAGCATAGGATTAATAAACGCATAGCTCTGGTTTTGTAAAATTCAAGCTGAGGATTGGGTTAAGGGAATGGTTAGACCCACCAGAGAGGTCTGATCATTCTGTGGCGCAGGCTGACTACAAATGTGGTCTCCAGGGCTGGTTCTGGTGAAGTACAAGGAGGGCAGGGTCACATTAGCTTCTGGAGGGTTTTTGAACAATTATGGTTTTGTACAAAGAAGTTGATCCAAACATGCCACAAAGTGCCTACATAGATAGAAAAGTTGGGAATGATAGAAACTGTTGAAGGAAAATCAAAATGGAATCCGTATTGCTAAGAGAGCTCTCTAAAATGTAGCTGGGAGGCCACTGAGGAAGTGTAACTTATGCATGTCTCAGCCTGGAAGGAATCTGAACTTTTGACCACTTATTATCCTAATGAAGACATCCAGAACATCTGCTAGAAACTCAAGATACTTATCAGAACCTTATGGTAAAATATCTTGTGGCAGTCTATCTTCTTATTGGACCCCTACCCTAAAACAACTTGTGATTCCTTAAGGACAAATATTTTCTCACTCAGCTCAATTACAATTCTCACCAGGCAACTTTTAATAACGTTGTACCTTTTTGTCTTTATAAGCCCCTGACTCTTTCTCTTTCTCTTCCTCAAAACATTCTTTGGGTTTTACTGTACTCTGTCTCCAGAACTGCAATTCTTTTTTGTTTTTTGTTTTTTTTTTTTGAAGTATAGTAGATTTACAATATTTTGTTAGTTTCAGGTGTATAGCAAAGTGAGTTGGATATATATATATATGTGTGTGTGTGTATATATATACATAATTTTCATATCCTTTTCCATTATACGTTATTACAAGATATTGAATATAATTTCCTGTGCTATACATTAAGTCCTAGCTGTTTATCTATTTTATATATAGTAGCATGTTCATCTCATACTCCTAATTTATCCCTCCCCACACTTTCCCCTTTGGTTACCATAAGTTTGTATTCTATGTCTATGAGTCTGTCTCTGTTTTGTAAATAAGTTCATTTGTATTATTTTGTAAATAAGTTCATTTGTATTTTTTTTGTAAAAAATACAAGTGATATCATATAATATTTGTCTTTCTCTGTCTGACTTACTCTACTTAGTATGATAATCTCTGAACTGCGATTCTTAAGACCGCAAATAAATATTTTTTTATTTGCAGCCTCTTGCATTATTTTTTTTGTTGACAAAACACAGATACCATGATTTCCATAATCCCACAAAAGGGGTCATCTTGAAAATCTTGGGGTCAATAAATGCATGGAATGGGATCCAGAAAAAATAATTTTAGTCAGGAGTGAGGGTTGAAATAAAAAGAATGGCTTGGTATCAGCAAATACTGGCTGTCCCTTTCCTGAAAATCAGAAAGAATTTAGTGAGAAAAGAAAAAAAGTTTTAACTGCATCTTTCCTGTACTCCTCAGGGATTCATGTGCCCTCTCCTCTGTTGGAACTTCTTAAGGGAGCCATGACAAATTCTGATGACTCACACAGAATGAAACTAAGAAAACATTCCATATATTTGGAGTAAGAGCTCCCTTCCTTTCTCTGTACCAGACAAATTAACCATTTTGAAAATTTTAAAGGATTAGCATCATTTTCTGAATGATTTTTATTTAGTCTCTGTAAAATCACACAATAGAAAAAAATGTCTCTACATAGTGCCAGAGGTGGATCTCAAACTCATGACTCTTGTTCCCTTTCTATAATGTAACTACACCAAATATTAATAATAATCTAATACAGGGGTTGGCGAACTGTGGCCCATGGCCCAATCCAGCTTGCTGCCTCTTTTGGTAAAGTTCCTTGGAAAACAGCTATGCTCATTTGTTTACATATCACCTATGAGTGTTTCCATGTGACAAGAGCAGAGTTAACTAGCTGCAGCAGAGACCATCTGGTGCTCAGAACCTAAAAGATTTACTCTCTGGCTCTTTAAGAAAATGTTTGCCAACCTCTGATCTAAACCACCAGTCTTCTTTCCCACTTTAGTTTCCTTGCAGCTACCCACTCTCTGGCAGCAAACACACTCTCCTATAGAACATACATATTGGAAGGAGACAGAGACCTTTATACTCCAGCAGACTGTGCACTTGTATTTGTTATTATTCACTTTTTATTCACAAACTAAACTTTCCTTAAGGAGATTGTTTTCGATGCTTTAGAAGCCATTAAGGAAACGTAATATACATTATAAGTTGGACACTGGGTAAACATTGTAGCATCACTGTTATTGGCAGTGACTAGAATAACTGATAGTCTGGGATCTACTTCAGAGACTGGCTTCAAATGTTTCATGAGGGGTCTGCAAAGTAAGGTGTACATCTTTAAGATTAGATAATTTTGTATTGATTTCTTTACAGATTACTTGTTTTTATCACAACTCTCATCTTTGTGATGAAAATTTTGCCTGAGAATCCTCTCCAGAAGATCCCTTCACCATCTGAATTGACAATGATGAGCACATTGGCTAAGAAATGAAAATAACGCCTTCATTGGAAACAAAAACAAAAACAAAAACACCTGAGAAATAATACTTGAATAGCTGCTCTGAAAGAGCAGAGTTATCTTTCATCTGGAGAAAAAGAAGAGAGTAAAATGAATCATGATGACTGGATAGAAAGAAATGTGGCAATGAAGAAAGTAAGTTAGCTTCTCAGTTGTAGATATAAAGATGAGGATGGCAAGGCAAGAAAGAGTAACGGAAAAGACCAATCAGAATTATATGATAGGAGGAACTGAAAGAGACCATGTTCACCTGAACCTCGAACCCTGATGACATTAGACAGAAAATAAAACACAAATTCAACTGGAGCCTTGCAAAAGTGGGAAAAGCACCTGTGCTGCTTGGTGAGGTCAGCTGTTAAGGAGGATGTTATCGGCAATCTTCTGCTGGACTCCCTTTGAAGCTACTGAGATTAAGGAGTAGAAGAATAGGAGGGGGACCTTCAAGATGGCAGAGGAGTAAGACGTGGAGATCACCTTCCTCCCCACAAATACATCAAAAATACATCTACATGTGGAACAACTCCTACAGAACACTTACTGAACGCTGGCAGAAGGAAAAAAAGCCTGGAACTGCCTAAGAGGCAAAATACCATTTTTTTAGGGTGCGTGAGGAGAGGGGATTCCTTTCCTGTCTGCACAAAGAAGGCAGAGCACCACCTAAATGAGCTCCAGTGATGGGTGCAACCCGCAGCTATCAGCTCGGACCCCAGAGATGGGCATGAAATGCTAACTCTGCTGCTACGGCAGCCACCAAGAAGCCTGTGTGCAAGCACAGGTCACTATCCACAACTCCCCTCCCAGAAGCCTGTGCAGCCCGCCACTGCCAGGGTCCGGTGATCCAGGGACAAGTTCTCCGGGAAAACATACGGCGTGCCTCAGGCTGTTGCAAGGTCATTCCAATTATAACTACTGTACCCCTCCCTCCCCCCAGCCTGAACGAGTCAGAGTCCTCTAATCAACCGCTGCTTTAACTCTTTCCTGTATGGGTGGGAACAGATGCCTGAGTGCGACCTACACGCAGAGGTGGGTTCAAAACCAAAGCTGAACCCCAGGAGCTGTGCGAACAACGAAGAGAAAAGGACATTTCTCCCAGCAGCCTCAGGGGCAGCGCATTAAATCCCAACAATCAACTTGATGTACCCTGCATCTGTGGAATACCTGAATAGACAATGAATCATCCCAAAATTGAGGCAGTGGATTTCGGGAGAAACTGTAGACTTGGGGTTTGCTGTCTGTGACTGATTTGTTTTTATGTTTATCATAGTATATTTTATAGCGCTTGTAATCATTGGGGGATTTTTTTATTGGTTTGGTTTCTCTCCTTATTTTTTTTATGATTTTTTTTTTTACTTTAATAATTATTATTATTACTTTTTTCTTTCTTTTTTTCTCCCTTTTCTTCTGAGCCATGTGGCTGACAGGGTCTTGGTGCTCCAGCCTGGTGTCAGGCCTGAACCTCTGAGGTGGGAGAGGTGAGTTCAGGACATTGGACTCCCAGAGACCTCCCAGCCCCATGTAATAGTTGGCGAGAGTTCCCCCAGAGATCTCCATCTCAACGCTAAGACCCAGCTCCACCCAATGGACAGCAGACTCCAGTGCTGGACGCCCCATGACAAACAACTAGGAAGACAGGAACACAACCCCACCCATTAGCAGAGAGTCTGCCTAAAATCATACTAAGTCCACAGACACCCCCAAAACACACCACCAGAAGTGGCCCTGCCCATCAGAAAGACAAGATCCAGCCCCACGCACTAGAACATAGGTGCCAGTTCCCTTCACCAGGAAGCCTACACAAGCCACTAAACTAACCTTATCCACTGGGGGTAGACACAAAAAACAATGGGAACTATGAACCTGCAGCCTGCAAAACAGAGACCCCAAACACAGTAAATTAAACAAAATGAGAAGACAGAGAAATATGCAGCAGATGAAGGAGCAAGGTAAAAGCCCACCAGGCCAAACAAATGAAGAGGAAATAGGCAGTCTACCTGAAAAAGAATTCAGAGTAATGATAGTAAAGATGATTCAAAATCGTGGAAATAGAATGGAGAAAACACAAGAAACATTTAACAAGGACCTAGTATAACTAAAGAGCAAACAAACAATGATGAAGAACACAATAAATGAAATTTAAAATTCTCTAGAAGGAATCAATAGCAGAATAACTGAGGCAGAAGAACGGATAAGTGAGCTGGAAGATAAAATGGTGGAAATAACTGCCAGGGAGCAGAATAAAGAAAAAAGAATGAAAAGAATTGAGGACAGTCACAGAGACCTCTGGGACAACATTAAAAACAAAAACATTTGAATTACAGGCGTCCCAGAAGAAGAAGAGAAAAAGAAACAGTCTGAGAAAATATTTGAAGAGATTATAATTGAAAAATTCCCTAACATGGGATAGGAAATAGTTAATCAAGTCCAGGAAGCACAGATAAATCCAAGGTGAAACACACCAAGACACATATTAATCAAACTATCAAAAAATAATAGAAGAAAAAATATTAAAAGGGAAAAGCAACAAATAACATACTAGGGAATCGCCATAAGGATAACAGTTGATCTTTCAGCAGAAACTCTGTAAGCCAGAAGGGAGTGGCAGGACATATTTAAAGTGATTAAAGGGAAAAAAACTACAACCAAGATTACCAAGCAAGGATCTCACTCAGATTCGATGGAGAAATGAAAACCTTTATAGACAAGCAAAAGCTAAGAGAATTCAGTACCACCAATCCAGCTTTACAACAAATGCTAAAGGAACTTCTCTAGGAAGGAAACACAAGTGAAGGAAAAGACCTACAAAAACAAATCCAAAACAATTAAGAAAATGGTAATAGGAACATACATATCGATAATTACCTTAAATGTAAGTGGATTAAATGCTCCAACCAAAAGACATAGACTGGCTGAGTGGATACAAAAACAAGACCCATATATATACTGTCTACAAGAGACTCACTTCAGACCTAGGGACACATACAGACTGAAAGTGAGGGGATGGAAAAAGATATTCCATGCAAATGGAAATCAAAAGAAAGCTGGAGTAGCCATTCTCACATCAGACAAAATAGACTTTAAAATAAAGACTATTACAAGAGACAAAGAAGGACACTACATAATGATCAAGGGATCAATCCAAGAAGAAGACACAAAATTGTAAATATTTATGCACCCAACATAGGAGCACCTTAATACATAAGGCAAATGCTAACAGCCATAAAAGGGGAAACTGACAGTAACACAATCATAGTAGGGGACTTTAACACCCCACTTTCACCAATGGACAGATCATCCAAAATGCAAATAAATAAGGAAACACAAGCTTTAAATGACACTTTAAAAAGGATGGACTTAATTGATATTTATAGGACACTGCATCCCAAACAACAGAAAACACCTTCTTCTCAAGTGCTCATGGAACATTCTCCAGGATACACCATATCTTGAGTCACAAATCAAGCCTTGGTGAATTTAAGAAAATTGAAATGGTATGAAGTATCTTTTCCGACCAAACGATATGAGTAGATATCAATTACAGGAAAAAAAACTGGAAAAAATACAAACACATGGAGGTTAAACAATACACTACTAAATAACCAAGAGATCACTGAAGAAATCAAAGAAGAAATCAAAAAATACCTAGAAACAAATGACAATGAAAACAAGACGACCCAAAACCTATGGGATGCAGCAAAAGCAGTTCTATGAGGGAAGTTTACAGTAATACAATCCTACCCCAAGAAGCAAGAAACATCTCAAATAAACAACCTAACATTACATCTAAAGCAATTAGAGAAAGAAGAACAAAAGAAAACCCAAAGTTAGAGAAGGAAATAAATTATAAAGATCAGATAAGAAATAAATGAAAAAGAAATGAAGGAAACAATAGCAATGATCAGTAAAAATAAAAGCTGTTTTTTTGAGAAGATAATCAAAATTGATAAACCATTAGCCAGACTCACAAAAAAAAAAAAGGGAGAAGACTCAAATCAATAGAATTAGAAATGAAAAAGAAGTAAAAACTGACACTGAAAAAATACAAATTATCATGAGAGATTACTACAAGCAACTATATACCAATAAAATGGACAACCTGGAAGAAATGGGAAAATTCTCAGAAAAGCACAACCTTCTGAGACTGAACCAGGAAGAAATAGAAAATACAAACAGACTAATCACAAGCACTGAAATTGAAACTGTGATTAAAAATCTTCCAACAACCAAAAGCACAGGATCAGATGGCTTCACAGGTGAATTCCATCAAACATTTAGAGAAGAGCTAACACCTATTCTTTTCAAACTCTTCCAAAATATAGCAGAGGAAGGAACACTCCCATTCTATGAGGCCACCATCACCCTGATACCAAATCCAGACAAAGATGTCATAAAAAAAAAAAACTAGGGCTTCCCTGGTGGCGCAGTGGTTGGGAGTCTGCCTGCCAATGCAGGGGACACGGGTTCGTGCCCCGGTCTGGGAGGATCCCACATGCTGCGGAGCGGCTGGGCCCGTGAGCCATGGCCGCTGAGCCTGTGCGTCCGGAGCCTGTGCTCCGCGGCGGGAGAGTCCACAGCAGTGAGAGGCCCGCATACCGCAAAAAAAAAAAAAAAAAAAAAAAAAAAAAAGAAAACTAAAGGCCAATATCTCTGATGAACATAGATGCAAAAATCCTTAACAAAATACTAGCAAACAGAATCCAATAGCACACTGAAAGAATCATACACCATGATCAAGTAGGGTTTATCCCAGGAATGTAAGGATTCTTCAATATATGCAAATCAATCAATGTGTAACACCATATTAACAGACTGAAGGATAAAAACCATATGATCATCTCAATAGATGCAGAAAATGCTTTCAACAAATTCAACACCCATTTATGATAAAAAAACTCTCCAGAAAGTAGGCATAGAGGGAACCTACCTCAACATAATAAAGCCCATATATGACAAACCCACAGCCAACATCATTCTCAATGGTGAAAAACTGAAACCATTTCCTCTAAGATCAGGAACAAGACAAGGTTGCCCACTCTCACCAGTATTATTCAACATAGTTTTGGAAGTTTTAGCCACAGCAGTCAGAGAAGAAAAAGAAATAAAAGGAATCCAAATCAGAAAAGAAAAAGTAAAGCTGTCACTGTTTGCAGATGACATGATACTATACATAGAGAATCCTAAAGATGCAACCAGAAAACTATTCGAAATAATCAATGAATTTGGTAAAGTAGCAGGATACAAAATCAAGGCACAAGAATCTCTTGCATTCCTATACACTAATGATGAAAAAATCTGAAAAAGAAATTAAGGAAACACTCCCATTTACCATTGCAACTAAAGGAATAAAATACCTAGGAATAAACTACCTAAGGAGACAATAGACCTGTATTCAGAAAACTATAAGACACTGATGAAAGAAGTTAAAGATGATACAAACAGAGAGATATACCATGTTCTTGGATTGGAAGAATCAACATTGTGAAAATGCCTATACTACCCAAAGCAATCTACAGATTCAGTGCAATCCCTATCAAACCACCAATGACATTTTTCACAGAACTAGAACAAAGGATGCTCAACATCACTAATTATTAGAGAAATGCAAATCAAATCCAAACTACAATGAGGTATCACCTCACACCAGTCAGAACAGCCATCATTAAAAAATCTACAAACAATAAATGCTGGAGAGGATGTGGAGAAAAGGGAATCCTCCTGCACTGTTGGTAGGAATGTAAATTGATACAGCCACTATGGAGAACAGTATGGAGGTTACTTAAAAAACTACAAATAGAACTACCATATGACCCAGCAATTGGGCATATTCCCTGAGAAAACCATAATTCAATAAGAGTCATGTATCACAATGTTCACTGCAGCACTATTTACAATAGCCAGGACATGGAAGCAACGTAAGTGTCCATCGACAGATGAATGGATAAAGATGTGGCACATTTATACAATGGAATATTACTCAGCCATGAAAAGAAACGAAATTGAGTTATTTGTAGTGAGGTGCATGGACCTAGAGTCTGTCATACAGAGTGAAGTAAGTCAGAAAGAGAAAAACAAATACTGTATGCTAACACATATATATATGGATTCTAAAAAAAGAAAAAAAATGGTTCTCATGAACCTAGGTGCAGGATAGGAATAAAGACACAGAGGTAGAGAATGGAATTGAGGACACAGGGAGGGGGAAGGGTAAGCTGGGATGAAGTAAGAGGGTAGTATTGACATATATACACTACCAAATGTAAAATAGATAGCTAGTGGGAAGCAGCTGCCTTGCACAAGGAGTTCAGCTCAGTGCTTTGTGACCACCTAGAGGCGTGTGATACGGAGGGTGGGACGGAGATGCAAGAGGGAGGGGATACGGCGATATATGTATACATATAGCTGATTCATTTTGTTATACAGCAGAAACTAACACAACATTTTAAAGCAGTTATACTCCAATAAAGATGTTAAAAAAAGTATACTTAAAAAAAATACTGGAGTAGAAGAATAACATCAAGGTTATGCACAGCTGAAAGAAAATTATTCCTGAGAACATCAACTTTGACCCTGTTTGTGGCAGACTCACAGGTTCCTCCTCGTCATATTTTCTGACAAATGCTTCAGCAGAGCAGGAGTAGGAAGAAGATTCACAGGAATATGGTCAAGAATTGCCATGAAATTCTTTCAGCTCACCAAAGACCAGTGATGACAATAAATTTTATACATATATCCAAATCCCTGGAGCTGGGAATCTAGGCAGATTCCACGAACGTGTGACACCTATCTGAGCTACTACTCGGTGCCAGATCATAGGAAGCCTTCCTGATAAGAAAAGCATCGTGTAAAAGACGCCAATTGATTCTGATTGTTCAGCCTGGTCTGAGAATCACTGAACATAAGAGTTTAGATCAATGAAAGATTTTGTGTTTTAGAGCCATCAAATAATCTATAACTTACCTATTATGCCCACGAAACTGCTTTTTATATTTCATTAGATATTAAAATTAAAACTCTGTTTGAATTCATTTGGAAGAAAGCTCTTATCTAGACCCACGTCCAATGTTCATGAAGCCTGGGTGGGGTCCAAGCATATATCCGCATTAAGCTTCCCTTTTCTTTTTCACATGCTGGAGACTAGCACATCTCAATTGCCTCATCCTTTCTGAGAGCATTTTTTTAAAAAATAAAAGCTACAGATGTCATCCTAATTCCTACTCATTCATTCCCTTGTATGATTTAGTAGAAGTTCCTACCCCTGTGTTCATGCTCCTTACACAAGCTCACAAAGGGGTCTTTGAAAGGTCAGTATCCTCTGGCTTAGTCTTTCTGCTTAGTCTCAATATTTGCAGAATTATGATAATTTAAAAATTAGATATGTTTATTCTACTTCTAGCCACATTTGAGTAACTTAGTAGTCTACATGTAACTTGGAACAAAGAAATTAAGGGTAAAATAAAATGATAGGACAGAAATAAGAAACAGAATAACAAAGGAATTAAGCTTTTCTGAATGTCTGAAATATGACTACACATTTGCTTTAAAAAAACAATTCTTACATTGCCAATGGAAAATGAATCTTATATCTGATATGCAATGTAAAATGTAACAGCTTTAAGCTTTTAAAAAGTATTATAATAGAATTTAGTATTTAATCCCCTGCCTTTTATTTATACATTGAAATGCTTTCCTACTGAATAAATTTCAGTTATAAGCCCTCCCATGGAACTTGGGTTTTGCGGCTCTTTTAACATGTAATGTAGTGAACCTTGAGTTCCATAAGGTGGCATCAAATCTACCAGTGTGAGCAGGGACACCATTGATAATATTTCAGGTGCCCCTGGACCTTCAGCTTTCATTTTTCCTAAAGTTGTTTTATGCAAAGAAGAAATTCAAGGACATCTTAACAGGTTCCTTCAGCTCTATTATCTATTGACTTAAACAAAGAAAATCTCAAATGAACCCAAATTTGTGTTCTCCTAAAGAGCCTAAAGTTCAAGTGTGCAGCTGAAGCTTATCTCAGTTTCTGGTCTTCCCTGGCCTGAAGACTTGGGCTTGAAATCCCACAAGGAACTCTGTGCTTCTGGAGTTTCCGACATTTCAATTTTTGGGTTATAGTTATAGTCAAAGTATGGTCAAACGTACCATGCAAACAGTAATTTTGTTAGTTTTCTTACGCAGCAAGGAAAGATGGGAAATCAAGAAACATGTAAGATATTTAATATTTGAATTTTTGGTCTTTTTATAGATTGAATGAAATCTTATTTGAAAATAAAAATAATAAAAATAATGGTGCTCCTTGAATTACTTCTGTAGGAATATAAAAAGTCTCAAAAATACATGATTAAAGTAATCAAATAAAAATGAGATTGACCTGCATAATCCTCATGTGATAAAGAGGACAGATTAAAGTAGTTTGTCTTTGTGTTTCTGGCCATGCTTGCAGGATATTAATTCCTCCACCAGGGATAGAACCCTGGGCCCGCGTCAGTGAAAGCACCGAGTCCTAAATTCTGGACTGCCAGGGAAGTCCCCAAAGTAGTTTATCCATAAAAAATGAAAAGGAGAAAGTAAAAATGCTTTCACTTATTAGTGAATATTAAAATTTTCATTTATTAATGGATGTTAACTAGCTTATATAACTAGAAAAACAAAAGTGATTTCGTTCCATAATCACTAAAATACCATGTACTATGTTCTGCCAATATAAATGCATTTATATTCTCAATTATTCTTTCAAAAGGCCATTTTAGAGAACACTGTTACAATTAAATACGAAAAAACCTGCTTAGTTCTCAACTCCTAGTTCCAGCTATCTCAGCAGAGCTTCTTGCAATATGAGAAATAATGACCCAATATTGTAATGAAGGCAAGCCTAAAGCAGTTTTCTTAACTCTGCTTTTTTAGTGGCTTGGTGACATAATATAAGACATTTAATCTCCCTACATGTAGATTGGGAAATATTCCCCATTCTTACTTTATAGCAATGTTAGGAGAATTAATTGGATAATGAATCTAAAGGCTCTAGGCTCAGTAAAGAAAGACACAAATGCAATGTATTATTTGCCAGTGAAAGAAGACAATGAAAAAGCACTTTCCCTCCTAATCAAAATGATTCCTACCAAGAGAGCGAATGCTAGCAAGTAAATTAAGAATATTTTTGATAGAGTTTCTAGTCTCACATATCCTAGGGCAGCAAGCAAGGAGAGAAAACTTGGCTCTCAGACAATTTAAATACATTTCTTCCATTAAGAAAACAGGACCACTTCAAAGGCGTAATGGAAAAGATTTCATAAAGTCATTAAAGCATAAACCTTGAGAAAGTTGGACCAGACCTAATTGAAAGGCACATGTTCAATAAATTAAAAAACAATAATAATTCAAATGATGGTGTCTTGCATTCTTTTTCCATTGCTTTCTTAGAAGAAAGAACATACCACGGCAAATGATTTTTAAAATAACATAATGAAAAACTATCCTATATGGTAGTAGGTACAAAATATAATTCCTAGAATTCATAATAAATATGAATACCTGTGAGTGTCCATAAGAACATAGACATCAAGGAGTTGTTGAAATAGAATTGGACTGGAAAAAAGATTACCTGAGGCTGCTCTTTTTGATGCTGTCTCCTTAGGAATTTTTGCTCTTAATTTTTGCAGTGAGAGGTCTGCATTATATCAAGTTGTTTCCTCGCTGAAAGATAAAACAATTATAATTTCTGCTGAGTTTGAATCTCAACAAGGGTTACTTCCTGAACAATAAGAAATGAAAGTTACTCTGTCCAGGTTTCCCTAACTGAGGGTGATGAAGATTGAGTTCCCCACTACATCAGAGTAGTGCCCCACTCAGACTTCAGTTGAATTTAGCCATCTTCAGGTATGAAAACAGATTTGAGGCAGGATTTATGAATTTGTCCTATGAAACCAACAACTCTCACGCTGGCAATCTTGGCAGTATGTGAATATGGTTAATGCATTAAAAAAAAAAAAAGCAGAGTTCTTAAGACCCAATACTATCTAACTTTACCTTCAAATAGTTCACATGGTTTGTGAATTTGAAGCTTTAACAATCATTAGTTAACCTCCTTCCATCAGTATGATTGATGACATTGTGGTTAACCCATGTTCCCTTTTCACTCTTTATTATTAGATTGTAGCAATTATCTTGCTCTTTTTTAAAAAATTTATTTATTTATTTATTTTTGGCTGTGTTGGGTCTTCGTTTCTGTGCGAGGGCTTTCTCTAGTTGTGGCAAGCGGGGGCCACTCTTCATCGCGGTGCGCAGGCCTCTCACTATCGCGGCCTCTCGTTGTGGAGCACAGGCTCCAGACGCGCAGGCTCAGTAGTTGTGGCTCACGGGCCTAGTTGCTCCACGGCATGTGGGATCTTCCCGGACCAGGGCTTGAACCCGTGTCCCCTTCATTGGCAGGCAGATTTTTAACCACTGCGCCACCAGGGAAGCCCTATCTTGCTCTTTTAATGATAAGTCCCAATCGAATGATCTCATTTCTTCTGAGAAAACTCACAGCCTTTGCTTAGACAAGTAATTAACTTAGTTTTGGAACATATTAGATGTATTCCCAGAGAGCAGATGACCCATGGTCATCAAGACAAGAAAAAAATATGAACATACACATTGCATATACTCTAATAAATCATGTTATTTATCCACTAGTAATTTCTATTTGAATAGTTATCAAATTAGCTAATAAACTAACCATATACTATATAATTCATTATAACTGCATACTTTTAAAAATTGATGGTAAGGTGTAAGTTGTCTTATAATACATGCAATTTCTTATTACATTAATATTTGTTCAGCAGCCAAATCTAATTTTAAAGTTTTCAGAAAGTAACCAGTGTAAAAGAGAAAGTTTTAAATTAATGTCACGATATCACATATATTTTGTAGGGATTGAGGTAATATTTTTCCTATTTTTTTCCCAAGTTTATTGTGTCACACTACTTGTAGAAATAATGGGAAAAAAGACAGATTTATCATAAATGCTATTTTAAGATAAGAGATGCTACTTTTAGATCTTTATTAACCTCATCACAAAATTATCTGTTATTCATATGTAAATTACCAGCCTCAACAAGGCTGGAAACCTGTACTTCTTTCTTCAAGATTGAATTTTGCTACTTTGAAAAATCAGCACAAGGTGGCAGCCAAGAGAAGTTTTTAAAAAGTAATCCTGGAATTTAATTTATGGGGTTAGAGTTACAATTCAGGTTCATTTGAAGAGTTACTACACATCTGACACGTCAGCGGCCAAACCAGTACATAAACGTTGATATACACTTCAATTAAAAATCATAATTATTCATACAAAGAAGGTAGCAGAGTATGAGACCAAATGCTCTGGAACTGAGCCAGATACCTTAGATAGACGTTTTGTTCTAATAGTGTAAGTCCTTGTAATCACATTAACTCTTTGTGTCAAGACATTTTCATTTCTTCATGCCAACCTCACAGTGACTTAATATACAGTAATGAAAAACAGCTGTCTGAAGCATTTCAGCTCTAGTGAACTCCAGGAATCTACAGGAATAAGCAGCGCTGAAAGGAGCTTTCGGTTTAAAGCAATTCAATTTAATTTACCTCATTTAAACTCCACTCTCAGAGATCAATCAGATAAGGGCATTGTGCAGGACACACTGGGGTATACACAGATAAAACACAGATCTTTGGCCTCAAGGAAACAAACAAGCAAAAACATAAGACACAAGGGAGGGAACTTTTGGGGAATTTCTTCACTAATAAAAGTGAAAATATGATAAATACATAGAAATATCCAGATTTGTTAGACTAGCTCAAAGTCACCTTTACCATTTAGAAATTTTATATTTAAGACTGAAACAGTATCTAATTAGTCTCGTAATAATGTATTAAGAGGTCTGTAAAATTGACATGTCTGTCAGGGGTCTATCATTCACTGAAAACATAGAAGTGTTATGTACCTTATTTTTACAGAGAATTCAGTTTCTTCAATAGTAAAACCAACATTATTTATATTACTTATATAAAGAAAATTAATTACTGTAACATTTATCAGTCCTAGCAAAATTTCTGCACATTGTAGTTTTTCAACATATATTAGTTTCTTTACTGATAACTAACATAGTTGAGTATAGCTATGTTCCCAGTACGTGGTCTCATTAAACGTCTATGATCTCTATTATACTATTAGAAAACCGGGACTGAAAGTTTATTTGATTTTTCTAATTCCATGTAATTTACAAGGGACAGGCACAAGATTCCAACCCAAGCTCACTTGCTTCCAGTGTTTGCAGTCCTAGCTATCACATGAAGATGTTTAGTGCATGATTTGGTCAGACGGTCTTCACAGAGATGTTATGACTCACCTTTTCTTACATCTGAAGTAAACTATCCTTGAGTCTAACCAAGACCTTTTAACCTTAATATAAGGGAGCTCATGAGACTAAGGAGTTTTTTGCCTCACAGTTTTTGCTTAGAAAGTAAATTGATCCAGAACTAAACTTTAAATTCTGTTCCTGAAAATACCAGTGGACAATTGTTTCTTTGAAAACAAAGATCATGCCCTCCTTTCACTTTACAGGGCTTCCTTGTAGCTCCAAGTGCCCTACAAATAAGGGTGCCTGCTCAAGGTTGGTTTGCATATTTATGTATTCTAGATGGACTTAGTAATGTGGATCAATGACTGGGTAACCAGTAAACAGCTTTGTGAGTTGTGTTTCTGGTTTTATAGGTAATTTTTGTTACTAATTTAATAAGTCTTATTGCATTTTCTCAAGGAATAATTTAAAAATATACACTTGAAATTCATTTGTAAATTAAATAAAAGGCTGGAAACAAATGTCATATTCATATACCAGATTAGCAACTAAAAACTTCTCTGAATAATTACCTGTTTTACGTGTGTTAGAAAACCCACAATAAATGTATGCTCGACATTTACCCAGTGTCTACTGTGTTTGATCAATTCCTTCTTATGCATAATCATTTTATCCTTTTGTCATCTCTTTCTCTCCTTTCTCAGTTACACTTTTTCAAAATGGACCCCCAATTAGCATTATTTTGTAATCAGTTTTCATATTAATGCAGACTTTCCTAGTTGTGGTCTGGAGAAATTTTCTTTTGAAATTCTCAAGCAGGGGCAATTTTGCCACACAGGAGACATTTGGCAACGTCTGGAGACATTTTTATTGTCATTATAGGGGAGGGAAATGCTCCTGGAATCTAGTAAATAGAGGCTGAGAATGCTGCTAAACATTCTTCAATGCAGCAGACAGCCCCTCGCAACAGAAAATGTCAATAGTGCTGACATTGAGAGATCCTGCTATTTTTAACCAGTATGTTCAAAGTTGGATGTACATACACATGTATTAGCATGTTTTTTTTCTAAAGAGAGTTTATGGCTTTCATCATCTTCTTAGAATGGTCCCTGATATAAAAAACTATACTGAAAATAAGTTATACATGATTCTACTACCCAGTTTACATTCTGTCTAGTTTTTGAAGTGACATTTATTGAATATCTTTGCTTAGCGCTGAATTAGTTATAATTTTTGCACTAAAGAGTTAATGAACAATTAGGGAAGTATAATAAAAATGGCAAATAAAGCAAGATATGAATGACAGGAGAAACTGTGTACAGGAGGAGGGGGGTGTACCGGAACTCAATATTTTCTGCTCAATTTTTCTGTAAACGGAAAATTGCTCTAAAAGCTAGTCTGTTAATTAAAAAAATTTTAAATTGAAGTATAGTTGATTTATAATGTTTCAGGTGTACAGCAGTGATTCAGATCCATATATATATATATATATATATACTCTGAAAAAGAGTATATATGGATACTCTTTTTTCAGATTCTTTTTCACTATAGGTTATTACAAGATACTGAATATAGTTCCAAATAGTCTATTAATTTTTTTAAAAATGTAGTGTGGTGTATGCAATAATGGTGATGAGGCAAGCAAAGACCAAACAGGAGGTGATACCTTAGCACTGAACAAGCACAATATGAAGGAGAGATATTTCCAGGCAGAGAAAAAAGCCATATTGTTTAACAATATGAATAATTCATTTGAAACTGAACATCTTCTGGGGATTTTTCACTGGTATAATTAATAGATACTTCAAATCAGGGGCTTCCTGGCACTTGCATACCCTGCTTTCCTTTCCAATTTCTGCAGCTACGTGGATGCCATATTCCTTTTCCTATGCCCGTTTGTGCTCCCTATACTGCCTGACTTCCATATATCTCGTTTTCTTTGATAACTATCTCATTTTGTTCTATTTTTATTATCCTAGCAAGACTTCCATTCTTCCTTCTCTCCATTCTTCCACCTCCCGACTCCATTTATAATGTTGGTTTGGAATAATCTAACTCCAGAGGTGGATGGAGGAAAATTTCAAAGGACCTTAAAAATACAGTTACCTTCTTCTCTCACTTCAACAAATTAAGAAAATCTTGGAATCATTCTCTGAACGTTCTTCTTACTCTATATGACCTAAGACAGGCTAAGGGCAAGAAATTCAAATCTGCTGACTTTTGCGTACTTTCTTTTTATTGTTGCTGACATATTTAGGATTGGCTTTTTCCATCACTAGAGAGCAAAAATTTTATGATTTTAGGTTTGGGTTTTCAGATGAAAGGCAAGCAAAGTAGGTGTTTGGTCTGTGTTTGTTCTGCTCAATTCAGCTTTTTTATTGTAGAGAAAAGTAGCCCTCCTTATATTCCAACCTCACCCCATGGCGTTTAACACTGGAGTTAAACTGGGGAGAAGTCCCAGACAGTGACACTAGGCAGCCTACCTTGCATTGCCTCCTTCAAGTATTACTGGGGATATATGGTTAAAGAAAAAACTCCTCCAAATCCAGAAAACCTATCCACAAAAGTAGAATATATAAAAAAATTTATTATTGAATAAACATTAAAGCAGGATGCAATAAACTTCACAGGCAATTCTCTAAAGAGACTGCAAAGGCAGAAAAAAATCTCACCTCTTATATGGTCAAGCAAATATACCCCATTACATACATATTCTCAAAATAAACAATCACTAGTCTTCAAGTAAGGGACTTGACATCACCTTTTGCCATACATAGTTCATCCTAAGATCACTTGTCAATTGGAGCAGCCACCTGTGTTTGCTAACTGCTTTTGTTTAAAAAGAAAAAGAAAAAGAAACATCTTTATGATCAGAGGTAGGTGTGCCACTTGGAGTCAGTACCAGCAGAAATTGGGATCCCATTGCACCAGGAAAGTGTGAGATGGGAGTGCTCTCTTCCTTGAGTGATTACACTTCAAAGTGATGGTTTCCAGATCCTCAGGAAATATTCCTGGGTTGTAAAACTGGCAAGAGGCTTATTTCACCTTTAAACACATTTATATTCATTTCAAAGGGGGCAGAGAAAGGATTCACAATTACAAGTTTTCTAAAGTAAATGCTCTAAAAAAAAGGTGTACATGTTTGGGGGGTTCTCTTTCCCTTTTGCAGGGATTATTAACTTTTTTCTATTTAATTTGTATTTACCCTTACAGTCTACAGCTCACCAGTGATTTTAAAATGTGCAGTATATTCATCCACCAGTGGGCAGACAGCAGAAGCAAGAAGAACTACAATCCTGCAGCCTGCAGTCACATTCACAGAAAGACAGACAAAATGAAAAGGCAGAGGACTATGTACCAGATGAAGGAACAAGATAAAACCCCAGAAAATCAATTAAATGAAGTGAAGATAGGCAACATTCCAGAAAAAGAATTCAGAATAATGATAGTGAAGATGATCCAGGACCTTGGAATAAGAATGGAGGCAAAGATTAAGAAGATGCAATAAATGTTTAAAGAAGACCTAGAAGAAATAAAGAACAAACAAACGGAGATGAACAATACAATAACTGAAATGAAAAATACACTAGAAGGAATCAATAGCAGAATAACTGAGGCAGAAGAAGAGATAAGTGACCTGGAAGACAGAATGGTGGAATTCACTGCCATGGAACAGAACAAAGAAAAAAGAATGAAAAGAAATGAAGACAGCCTAAGAGACCTCTGGGACAACATTAAATACACCAACATTCGCATTACAGGGGTCCCAGAAGGAGATGAGAGAGAGAAAGGACCCTAGAAAATATGTGAAGAGATTATAGTCGAAAACTTCCCGAGCATGGGAAAGGAAATAGTCACTCAAGTCCAGGAAGTACAGAGAGTCCCAGGCAGGATAAACCCAAGGAGAAACACACTGAGAAACATAGTAATCAAACTGACAAAAATTAAAGACAAAGAAAAATTATTAAAAGCAACAAGGGCAAAATAACAAATAATATACAAGGGAACTCCCATAAGGTTAACAGATGATTTCTCAGCAGAAACTCTACAAGCCAGAAGGGAGTGGCATGATATATTTAATGTGATGAAAGGGAAGAACCTACAACCAAGATTACTCTAGCCGGCAAGGATCTCATTCAGATTCGACAGAGAAATCAAAGGCTTTACAGACAGGGGCTTCCCTGTTGGCACAGTGGTTAAGAATCTGCCTGCCAATGCAGGGGACACAGGTTTGATTCCTGGTTCGATCACTGGTCTGGGAAGATCCCACATGCTGTGGAGCAGCTAAGCCCGTGTGCCACAACTACTGAAGCCTGCGCGCCTAGAGCCCATGCTCCACAACAAAGAGAAGCCACCGCAATGAGAAGTCTGTGCACCGCAGCGAAAAGTAATCCCTGCTCGCCCCAACTAGAGAGAGCCCACATGCAGCAACAAAGACCCAATGCAGCCAAAAATAAATAAATAAAAAAAAAAAAAAAAAGCTTTACAGACAAGCAAAAGCTAAGAGAGTTCAGCACCACTAAACCAGCTCTACAACAAATGCTAAAGGAACTTCTCTAAGTGGGAAACACAAGAGAAGAAAAGGACCTACAAAAACAAACCCAAAACAGTTAAGAAAATGGTATAGGAACACACATATCGATAGTTACCTTAAATGTGAGGGGAATAAATGCTCCAGCAAAAAGATAGAGGCTCACTGAATGGATACAAAAACAAGACCCATATATATGCTGTCTACAAGAGACCAACTTCAGACCTAGGGACACATACAGACTGCAAGTGAGGGGATGGAAAAAGACATTCCATGCAAATGGAAATCAAAAGAAAGCTGGAGTAGCAATACTCATATCAGATAAAATACTTTAAAATAAAGAATGTTACAAGAGACAAGGAAGGACACCATGTAACGATGAAGGGATCAATCCAAGAAGAAGATATAACAATTATAAATATATATGCACCCAACATAGGAGCACTTCATTACATAAGGCAAATGCTAACAGCTATAAAAGAGGAAAATGACAGTAACACAATAACAGTGGGGGATTTTAACACCTCACTTACACCAATGCACAAATCATCCAGACAGAAAATTAATAAGGAAACATAAGCTTTAAACGACAGAACAGACCAGATAGATTTAATTGATATTTAAGGACATTCCATCCAAAAACAGCAGATTACACTTTCTTCTCAAGTGCACACAGAACATTCTCCAGGATAGATCACATCTTGGGTCACAAATCAAGCTTCAGTAAATTTAAGAAATCTGAAATCATATCAAGCATATTTTCCTACCACAATGCTATATAAGATTAGAAATAAATTACAGGGAAAAAACATAATTAACACAAACACATGGAGGCTAAACAATACACTACTCAGTAACCAAGAGATCACTGAAGAAATCAAAGAGGAAGTAAAAAAATACTTAGATACAAATGACAACAAAATACAACGATCCAAAAGCTATGGGAGGCAACAAAGTAGTTCTAAGAGGGACATTTATAGCAATACAATTCTGCCTCAAGAAACAAGAAAAACCTCAAATAAACAATCTAACCTTACACATAAAGGAACTAGAGAAAGAACAAAGAAAATCCAAAGTTGGCAAAAGGAAAGAAATCATAAAGATCAGAGCAGAAATAAATGAAATAGAAACAAAGAAAACAATAGCAAAGATCAATAAAACTAAAAGCTGGTTCTTTGAGAAGATAAACAAAATTGATAAACCTTTAAAAAGACTCATCAAGAAAAAGAGGGAGAGGACTCAGATCAATAAAATTAGAAATGAAAAAGGAGAAGTTACAACAGACACCGCAGAAATACAAAGCATCATAAGAGACTACTACAAGCAGCTATATGCCAATAAAATGGACAACCTAGAGGAAATGGACAAATTCTTAGAAAGGTATAACCTTCCAAGACTGAACCAGGAAGAAATAGAAAATATGAACAGACCAATCACAAGCACTGAAATTGAAACTGTGATTAAAAATCTTCCAACAAACTAAAGTCCAGGACCAGATGGCTTCACAGGTGAATTCTATCAAACATTTAGAGAAGAGCTAACACCTATCCTTCTCAAACTCTTCCAAAATATAGCAGAGGAAGGAACACTCGCAAACTCATTCTACGAGGCCACTATCACCCTGATACCAAAACCAGAGATACTACAAAAAGAAACTTACAGACCAATATCACTGATGAATATATATGCAAAAATCCTCAACAAAATACTAGCAAAAAGAATCCAACAACACATTAAAACGATCATACACCATGATCAAGTGGAATTTATCCCAGGGATGCAAGGATTCTTCCGTATATGAAAATCAATCAATGTGATATAGCATATTAACAAATTGAAGAATAAAAACCATATGATCATCTCAATAGATGCAGAAAATGCTTTTGACAAAATTCAACACTCATTTAAGATAAAAACCCTGCAGAAAGTAGGCATAGAGGGAACCTACCTCAATATAATAAAGACCATATATGAAAAACCCACAGTCAACATCATTCTCAATGGTGAAAAACTGAAACCGTTTCCTCTAAGATCAGGAACAAGACAAGTTTGCCCACTCTCACCACTATTTTTCAACATAGTTTCGGAAGTTTTAGCCACAGCAGTCAGAGAAGAAAAAGAAATACAAATTGGAAAAGAAGTAAAACTGTCACTGTTTGCAGATGACATGATAGTATACATAGAGAATCCTAAAGATGCCACCAGAAAACTACTGGAGCTAATCAATGAATTTGGTAAAGTTGCAGGATACAAAATTAATGCACAGAAATCACTTTCATTCCTATACACCAATGATGAAAAATCTGAAAGAGAAATTAAGGAAACACTTCCATTTACCATTGCAACAAAAAGAATAAAATACCTAGGAATATATCTACCTAGCTAGACAAAAGATTGTATGAAATAAATTCACTGATGAAATAAATTAAAGATGATACCAACATATGGAGAGATATACCATGTTCTTGGACTGGAAGAGTCAATATTGTGAAAATGATTATACTACCCAAAGCAATCTTCAGATTCAATGCAATCCCTATCAAATTACCAATGGCATTTTTTACAGAACTAAAACAAAAAATCTTAAAATTTGTATGGAGACACAAAAGACCCTGAAGAGCCAAAGCAGTCTTGAGGGAAAAAAGTGGAACTGGAGGAATCAGACTCCCTGACTTCAGACTATACTACAAAGCTACAGTAATCAAGACAATATGGTACAGGCACAAAAACAGAGATATAGATAAGTGGAACAGGATAGAAAG
Organism: Globicephala melas; assembly: GCF_963455315.2. NCBI lineage: Eukaryota > Metazoa > Chordata > Mammalia > Artiodactyla > Delphinidae > Globicephala > Globicephala melas. The sequence goes on from NC_083323.1 coordinate 43,208,865, forward strand.
CCCAGAGATAAACCCACTCACCTACGGTCAACTGATCTATGACAAAGGAGGCAAGGATATACAATGGAGAAAAGACACTCTCTTCAATAAGTGATGCTGGGAAAACTGGATTGCTACATGTAAAAGAATGAAATTTGAACACTCCCTAACACCAAACACAAAAATAAACTCAAAAATGGATTAGAGACCAAAATGTAAGACCAGACACTATAAAACTCTTAGAGGAAAACATAGGAAGAACACTCTGTGACATAAATCACAGCAAGATATTTTTTGATTCACCTCCTAGAGTAATGGAAATAAAAACAAAAATAAACAACTGGGGCCTAATGAACTTAAAAGCTTTTGCACAGCAAAGGAAAACTTAAACAAGACAAAAAGACAACCCTCAGAATGGGAGAAAATATTTGCAAGTGAATCATTGGACAAAGGATTAATCTCCAAAATATATAAACAGCTCATGCAGCTCAATATTAAAAAACAAACAACCCAATCCAAAAATGGGCAGAAGACCTAAATAGACATCTCTCCATAGAAGACATACAGATTGCCAGAGGCACAAAGCTGCTCAACCACTAATTATTAGAGAAATACAAATCAAAATTATAATGAGGTATCACCTCACGCCAGTTAGAATGGGCATTATCAGAAAATCTACAAACAACAAATGCTGGAAAGAGTGTGGAGAAAAGGGCTGCACTGTTGGTGGGAATGTAAATTGATACAGCCACTATGGAGAACAGTATGGAGGGTCCATAAAAAACTAAAAATAGAATTACCATATGACTCAGCAATCCCACTACTGGGCATATACCCAGAGAAAACCATAATTCAAAAACCCACATGCACCCCAATGTTCATTGCAGCACAATTTACAATAGCCAGGTCATGGAAGTAACCTAAATGCCCATCGACAGATGAATGGATAAAGAAGATGTGGTACACCTATACAATGAAATATTTTCAGCCATACAAGGGAACAAAATGGGTCATTTATAGAGACATGGATGGACCTAGAGACTGTCATACAGAGTGAAGTAAGTCAGAAAGAGAAAAACAAATATCGCATATTAATGCCTATATGTGGCATCTAGAAAAACGGTACAGATGAACCAGTTTGCAAGGCAGAAATAGAGACAGAGATGTAGAGAACAAATGTATGGACACCAAGGGAGGTAAGCAGGGGGGTGGTGGCGGGATGAACTGGGAGATTGTGATTGACATACATACAATAATATGTGTAAAATAGATTAATAAGAAGCTGCTGTATAAAAAATAAAATAAAATATAATTCAAAATAAATAAATAAATAAAAATGTGCAGTATCATTTTGAGGGGTTATTATCAACTGATTCAAATGTTATTCTAATACACACACATTTATATTTATTTGTAATTATCAACACAAATTTGACCAAGCTTATGCCTGTTTATAAAGATTTCTATCAGTTTTTCTATTTTTCTTAACTTTATATAGTCTAAGGGATCATTACAAAACTATTTGGGAAAAAACTTATATTGAACTCTGTATAGAAAAAAAAACATTGAATTGTACTTATGAAATTGAAAAATTAAAGAAGGGAGGGGTCAAAATGGATTAAAAAAATTTTCCCTACACATAAATTGTTTTAAGATGTTTTTGTTTTGTTTTGTTTTGTTTGCGGTACACGTGCCTCTCACTGTTGTGGTCTCTCCCGTTGCGGAGCACAGCACAGGCTCCGGACGCGCAGGCTCAGCAGCCATGGCTCACGGGCCCAGCCGCTCCGTGGCACGTGGGATCTTCCCGGACTGGGGCACGAACCCGTGTCTCCTGCATCGGCAGGCGGACTCTCAACCACTGTGCCATCAGGGAAGCCCAAGATGTATTTTTTCGTTGCTTTTTTATTAAATACTCTTCTAAGAAAGTAGCTTTTAAAGGCTTGCTGCTCAAACTGTTGTCCATGGACCAAGAGCCTTGGTATTGTCTATGGTACTGATGTTAGAAATGAGGATCTCAGGATCTACACCTAGTCTACTGAATCCGCATGTAAGTTTTAATAGGCCTTCTACTCATACTTAAAAGTACAAACCAAAGAAGAAATACAAAATCATGTCTGTTCCCCGCATAATATATCTAATTATGTACAAGTGAAAATCTGCTTACTGTCCTGCAATACTGAAAGTCTCTAAGTATTATTAGTTTTTTTTAATTATTATTAGTCTTTCAATATCTAGGTGCTGTTTATTTCTTTTCAAGTTTAGTCATTATCTCACTTTGATATTCTGTAAACTATGTTACACTTTAACATTAACTACCAACCCCTTATACAAAATAGAAATGGGGAGAAAGGAAGGGTAATTGGTTAATATTAAGTACACTCACACACACACAAACACATGAACATACACAGGAGTGAGAGAGAACAAGAAAGAAAATAAGGATAAAATATCTCCTTTTTTCAATGCATAAGAATGCTACGGGTCTTATTTACAGCTTCCTTCCTACAATACCCCTTCCATGTTCCATTTGTCCTCAGCATCTCAGCTCGATGCTGTTCTTTTCTTGGTAAAATGATTCAAACTTTCTCTTCTGGAGATTCTAACCCCTTGGTGATCCTGATCACAGGTGATAAAAAGCACTTCAGCTAAATTTTTTCACCTCAGATTCAGATACAACAGTCAAGAAACCACTATAAATTACATGATTCTGGTGTTAGAAATAAAGGCCCAGAGAATATGATAAATGGGTATTTTGAGTGCCTTATGTATACATTTCTAGTGAGCTACTTGCATCGTCTATTTAAAATAATACAAATAGAAGAGCAAATGTTTCTCCTTTGCTACTTTTTAAAAAATTTTCAAAATGCCTAAATAAATAAGTTTCAATAGGCTGTAAAAGTTTCAGTCTCATATAGCATGATGTGAGGCCATAATACTAGGGTTTTGTGTGATGAGTGTTCAGGTGTCATCATTGTATAATTTCAAGAAGTGGATGATTTTGTTTGAATCATATTGAAGGAACCTATATTTCTGGACATTCTGCAATTAAATGTAGATAAATATATTCAATATTTCATATTAAAGCAGTTTGGATATTTGGATGATAGGAAGGAGATCAAAGGAATATATTTTTATAGAAATTTATAAACATAAATGTAGCCATATGTTTAAGCATATTACCACTGTTTACTTGCCTAACTCTTAGGATCTCTGCACCTTTGATAGCTTCTCTTTAGATTGATAAAAATAAATGTGTCTATTCCCATAGAACTTCAGCATATAGATTTATTGTCAAGCTTCTTTTCATAAAATGCAGCCTGAATAACCAGTATGTGATATCAGGCCTATTGTAACTTCGGGCAGCAATTTAAATTTTAAAATTCAGTCAAGCACAATAATTCTGAAATTCCATTTCTGTGGTAATGTATAAGAATCCCCATTATACGATGTTTCTGTGTATGTGATAATTTGAATAAGTGGTCCTAACTTTTCACTCTTCTTTCTCATATCCTTTGCCATGTGACTTTGTATTTCCTTCCAGGAAATGGGGCAGAGTATATTTTTCTACTGCTTGACTTTAGGTTCAAACATGTGTTTTGTATTGGCCAATACAAGAGAAGTGACAAGTGCTAATTACCTTAAGAGACCGTGTGTATTTCCACTTGTTCCTTTGCATCTCTGCCCCTACCAAAAGAAGAGCTTCCCCTGGTAGCTACTGTTTCCTCAAGCTTGAACTTAGAATAAACACATAGAGGAGACATGACACTAAATCTCAGTGAGGAGAATAGCCGTGCTCAGAGAGATCCATGGCTTAAAGCAAAGCCTTCCTCTCAGCTGAATGTAACCAAGATCAGCTTATGCCCAACAGTGAAATAATTAAATACTTATCATTATATGCCACTGAAAATTTGTGATGATTTTGATGCAGTACTACTCCTCCACATAAAGGTGAATATGTTTCATGATCTAAACTTATATACATCCATCTATTTCAGACTGCAGCTATACCATTTGATGTTTATCCCATCAGTTGAATCAGAAAATAGGATGTGTTGAAGCCCATAAAACTGATAATGTCTCCTTTCTTTAAGCAGCATTGATGTAAGATAATATGGATTTTAGTAGAAAGTCTCTTGCTTAATCGCCATCAAAAGAGCATTGTATACAATTCCCAGATGAAGAATGACTTTGTAGTTAAAGGCTTGGAGTAATTGTAAATGATAAGTCACCTAGTACTTGAAAGAGAAATTATGTCACTGCCAGAAGATAAATGTTTATATTTTAATTCAGCAAAATATTCTCTGTACAATATAAAAACGGAGTTCAGTATAACTCAAAAATTCAAGTGATTTGTGTGTGTATGTGTGCATATTGTTGAATGATAGGAAGGAAAATGAAAAAGTAGGAAATAGCCTCTTTGAATCTCTGAGCTTAATCCTAAAATTCTGTTCATCTAGTACCACTCTGAGTGCCAAAAATCCATATTAGTCAGGGTTCTCTAGAGAAATAAAACTAACAGAATATATAAATAGATATATAGAAAGAGATTTATCACCAGGGATTGGCTCACATGATTATGAAGGCTAAGAATTACCAATATCTGCCTTCTGCCACCTGGAAACCCAGGAAAACTGGTGATGTAATTCTAGTTCAAACCTGAAGGCCTGAGAATTAGGCCCAATATCTGAAGGCACGAGAGATGGATGTCCCAGCTCAAGGAGAGGGAGCAAATTTGTCCTTCCTCCACCTTTTTGTTCTTCCCCGTCCCCCAGTTTTATTGAGAAATAACATTGTGTAAGTTTAAGGTGTGCAATGTGAGAACATTTAAGATCTACTCTCAGCAACTTTTAAGTATATAATATATTATGGTTAACTATAGTCACCAGGCTGTATGATAAATCTGTAGTCAGACAGTGCACAGATCTCCATGTTTTAGGGTCAGTCATTGTAGATTTCTTGATTTCCTTTGGTGGTATCCATTACTCATGATCCTTGTGGTCTTGCATTGGTGCCTGTTCATTTGAGGTACCTCTTCTAGTCTTTACGGACTGGTTTTGGCAAGGAAAGCCCTTTACCAGTTTCTGAGTGGACTGTCTGCCATTGCCATTGGGTGGGCTGGGCTTCCTGCCAGAGTCCTCTAACAGTCAGTTCCGGTGCCTGGATCAGCAGGTGGGAAAGCTTGGTGTTTGGGTTCACAGTGGTGGACATGGAGCTTGAGATCACTGAGGTGGTCCTGGCACTTAAGTCTGCAGTGATGGATCCTGGACATGTGTCTGTGTGGGCTGGTTTGGATCCTGGGTCTATTGGGGCTGACCGCGTGCTGGTGACCACTGGGGGGTGCCTGGAGACTAAGTTCATGGGGGCCAGCCTGGTGTTGGGCCAGTCCAGAAGCCTGGGTTTGCAAGAGTTGGCCTGGCACCTGGAGCCCCAGGATCCAGCTTGGAGGTTGGCTTACAAAGGCTGGGAGGCTTTTTGTTCCATTCAGGCCCTCAAAGGATTGGATAATGCCTAGCCACATTGGTAAGGGTGATCTTCTTTACTTAGTCCACTGATTCAGTGTTTTTCTCTTTTGGAAACAGCCTCATAGACATATCCAACAATAACATTTCACCAGACGTCTGGCCACCCCTTAGCCCAGTCAAGTCAACACATAAAATTATCCACACAGTACTTCTAAAATCAAAGATGCAGTCTCTGGTAGTTGTGGGCAGTAACTCGATGTATAATAAGTGGTAGAAGTAATGGTGGCATGAAAATTTTCAGTGTTGTCTTATTCTTCCTGGACATACCCTGATATTTTTATTCATCCATAATAAGTATTTAATAAGAGTTTATGTGCATGGATGCTATAGCAGAATCTATGGGAAATAAGAAATAGGAAATATAATTTCTGACCTATGGAGCTCTGAAATCTATGGATGTCAAAACACTTACATAGAAAATAGCCAGCAAATATCCTAGTAGCTAGAATATGCTGAGTTGGAGTCCACATTTTGCACAACTAAACTTGAGTGATCTTGAGTCTAAAACTAACAGATAGCCAAATTTATGGTCAATATTGTTTGGATTATAAAATTGATTAGTCTGGTTATGAATAAAAGTCATTTTAAAAACTAGGAAACGTTAAAAAATTAACATGTTTTTCTTCATTTATGAGACTGACAGAAACTCCTTCTTGCTCTTCATGAATAGAAAATAGATAATTCAATATTTCTACCAACTGAACAAAACTGAATTTTTAGAAGTTTATATACTGGGTCATATGGTAGTTCTATTTGTAGTTTTTTAAGGAATCTCCATACTGTTCTCCATAGTGGCTGAACCAATTCACATTCCCACCAGCAGTGCAAGAGTGTTCCCTTTTCTCCACACCCTCTCCAGCATTTATTGTTTCTAGATTTTTTGATGATGGCCATTCTGACTACTGGGCATATACCCTGAGAAAACCAAACTTCAAAAAGAGTCATGTACCAAAATGTTCATTGCAGCTCTATTTACAATAGCCCGGAGATGGAAACAACCTAAGTGTCCATCGTCGGATGAATGGATAAAGAACATGTGGCACATATATACAATGGAATATTACTCAGCCATAAAAAGAAACGAAATTAAGCTATTTGTAATGAGGTGGATAGACCTAGAGTCTGTCATACAGAGTGAAGTAAGTCAGAAAGAGAAAGACAAATACCGTATGCTAACACATATATATGGAATTTAAGAAAAAAAATGTCATGAAGAACCTAGGGGTAAAGGAATAAAGACACAGACATACTGGAGAACGGACTTGAGGATTTGGGGAGGGGGAAGGGTGAGCTGTGACAGGGCGAGAGAGAGGCATGGACATATATACACTAACAAACGTAAGGTAGATAGCTAGTGGGAAGCAGCCGCATAGCACAGGGAGATCAGCTCGGTGCTTTGTGACCGCCTGGAGGGGTGGGATAGGGAGGGTGGGAGGGAGGGAGATGCAAGAGGAAAGAGATATGGGAACATATGTATATGTATAACTGATTCACTTTGTTATAAAGCAGAAACTAACACACCATTGTAAAGCAATTATACCCTAATAAAGATGTTAAAAAAAAAAGTTTTATACTAATTAAGCCAACGCTAATGGGCTATCCTATTGCTTGTACTGGACGGGTGAGGTAAATGTTTTGGAACTGTTCTTCACACATTGACCATGCTGAAAATGTGCTAGATCAGTACAATCTGAATATGCCCTTAGCTGACTCAACCACAGTATCTTTATGACTTTGGCAAGATTTCAAAATCTCTGACATGACTCCTCATCTGTATAATAGGGATGGTAATAGTACTTACCCCATAAAATTGTGGTAAAGAGCAAACCATGTATGTGGCATGACACAGGTAGATAGGGGTCTACCAGCTGCTTTGCTCCTGGCAGTTTGGGGCAGTAAGTGGTGTGGGAAATGGACCTAAAAGGCAGAAGAGCTGGAGAGTGATAGGCATCTCTGAATATCCTGGGGCGTGGGGAGATGAGAATGGGAGAAACTACCTGCTTGTATGTAAAAAAATTACAATTAATAATTGGAAGGTTCTAAGAATAAGTTGGGCAGGAAGGGTCTGATTACATATGGCTGACAATTGTTAGGCACACAAATGTTTGCTGCCTGCTGGCTGAACTACGTAAGGAATGGCCACTCCAATTGTAGTTCTCTGAGTGTGCTGAGGTTAATTTAATTTTTTAAATTAAATCATTGTTGACTTATAATATTATATGTTTCAGATGTACTGAGGATTTTTTTAATTCTTTTTTTAATTATTGAAGTTTAGTTGACTTGTTATATTAGTTTAGGTGTATAGCATAGTAATTGGATATTTTTATAGATTGTACTCCATACAAAGTTATCATAAAATATTAACTACATTCCCTGTGCTGTACATTACATCCTTGTAACTTATTTTATTTATTTATTTACTTATTTTTTATTTTTATTGGTGTTTAGTTGATTTACAATGTTGTGTTAGTTTAGGTGTACAGCAAAGTTAATCTGTTATATATGTATATACATATATCCACTCTTTTTTAGATTCTTTTCCCATATAGGCTATTACAGAGTATTGAGTAGAGTTTCCTGCACTATACAGTAGGCCCTTATTAGTTATATATTTTATGTATATGTCATAACTATTTTATTTCATACCTAGTAATTTGTACTCCTCAATTCCCTTCACCCATTTTGACCCTCCCTCAACCCCTCTCTCCCGTGGCAACCATTAGTTCATTCTCTGTATATGGAAGCAACCTAAGGGTCTATTGACAGATGAATAGATAAAGAAGATGTGGTTTATATATACAATGGAATATTAGTCAGCCATTAAAAAGAATGAAATTTTGCCATTTATGGCAATATGAATGGACCTGGAGAGTATTATGCTTAGTAAAAGAAGTCAGACAGATAAATCAAATACTATATGTTTTCACTTATATGTGGCATCTAAAAAGTACAACAAACAAACATGTATAACAAAGGAGAAACAGACTCACAGATACTGAGTGTGCTGAGGATTTTTCAAAGAAGAAATAAGAGACCTACTAAGATGTAAACAAATGGGCCTCTTACTGCAGGGAACAATTTGTGAGAAAATACTGTAGGCTTTTCATCTGCCAGCAGAAAGGACTTACATTGGAAGCTGCCAATGAGAACCACTCATCAATCAGAATGGGAATATAGACATAAAACAACAAAACTAAAATGCATATTTAGAACTTATTTAAGGTTTTCAGTGGCAATTAAATTGAGAAAGTCACATTTGCACACATAAGATGAGGATGATCGTACTAAGTTGGCAAACAACTTAAAAGATAAGAAGAATGCTATTACCAGGATATTCATGGGATTTTCATGTTTACTTCTTTTACCTTTCTAAGAGAGAATTAAGTTTCTCAAGTGGGGAGTTTTGTCTCTATAAGTGAATGCTGCTCTGAAATAGTCATGTTGATGTCAGAAAAATAGTCTTGAGACTTTAAAAACTACGTACTAACTTAAAAATATATACATCCTTCAGTAAATAATTTCAATTATTTTATTGGGGAAATAGGTTTTACTTAGGTGAGCTAAAGGCATGGAAATGTGAGACACATAGTAAACATTCAATAAATATTAATTGAATAAAAGTATTATTATGCCAATCATGAAGGATATTAGTGTGTGCAATATTGTGCATGTGTTCCCAAACTGATATTAGACTTATTATATAATGTGTTTTATGCTCTAAAATAGAATTTTTCAAGAATTAGGAATTACATGCATGAATTCAACAGTTTTGACTACAGGAGTGAAGTGGTTGTGCCTTTCAAAGAGACTTTATTAGCAATAAAGCAAAAAGTCTATGAGATTATATGAACAGCAAATTCTAGTATTAAAAGTATTTCAACCTAATGGATTAAGTTCTATATTTTTGTATTTTGTATTTAATATACTGCTCCTTTTCATTTTTGTCTAAAAAGAAGACTCTAGAGACCAGCTCCTTCCTGTCCACTCACACACAATTTCTGGAGAAGGGACCAGTAATAAATCTTTTAGCCACAAGATGGAAGTTGAGCTTGATAACAGGTTGAGCTTGAGCAGGCTGGTGAAACAGAGAAAATTAGTTAGCTTCAAACTGTTTTGTGATGTATTTTTATGTGGGATAAAACACTGGGAATTGAGATACCATTTAGGTAAGAGAAGATATGTCTACTGAGTTGAAAATATTTTTGTAAATTTATAAATAGGCTTCTTATCCAGATTTGGTCAAAGTTTCACCTAAAGCGTACAAAATTATGAGCTGAAGAGTTGTATTAAAGTTAGAATAAAATAGCTATTAGATGTATTTGTGCTCTTAGAAATTGTGGGTTAGGATATACATAATTTTTGATACATTTTAAATAGCATGACAGACTTATTTAAGTTAGGAACTTTAATCGATAAAATTGAGATCTAAAATTGAGTCTAATCAGATATACACCTCAGAGTGAAATGAATTCTTTAATGGTGATGCTAATTTGAATGAAGAAAATGCTTTTTATCACTAAAATCATTGTTGAAATTTGTATTTTGCAAATAATAATATTTGCACTCAAATAGAAATGAGAAAGTTTAAGGTGATTAAAATTAAAAGATTTATTCTTGTGTAATTATCTATGTTTTCTATGAAAATGTTTGTGATTTTGCTAATGGCAACTGGATATTTCTTGGAATGCTATTGGTGGCGTCTGATATGCTGAAATGTACCTTGGCTGTGCTTGCCTCATTCAATCAGTAAAGAGAGAAACATAATATCTACATTTCTGACATTCTTAAATAAAGGAGTTTTTAGCTGGACTTTTAACTATCATTTGAGACCTGACTCTCAGGTTCCAAATAATAGTCTGAAGTATACATGGACTTAATGAATCTATTAAGCTTTAACTATTTGGGTTAGTAAGGCCCAACTGTAATTATTTTTACTGTTTCTTTTGAAATTATCTATTTTGAAAATTAAGTTTAGAAATAGAACATTAATTAAATGGAAATTTTATCAGAAATGTGCCAGGGATGTTTTAGATCTCTGTTATTGACTTTATCTGGGCTACTTAATCTTCTCACAAATCCAAGAACTCTGTTTGGTCTGAGGCTCTCATGACTGAGGGCATACTTTTTTGTACTAAGAACTACTAGAAAAAGACTCTGTTGGATACAGGAAAAGGATCATACCCTGAAATAGCCACAGTTAAATCCAGATTTAGAAAGGGGATTTTGAATGAGCCATGTTTAGAAGATACTAGGATAAATGGAAATGAGAAGGAGGATAAATAGATTGAAACAGAGCAGTGGAACATGTTGGCTCATGTGGAAAGAGAAGTGCTGGTGCAGGATTTTTAGTATCCTAAAGCCATTATCTCTGCTTTCCTTTTTGTTTTAAAAAACTGATGGGTTCTAAATATATGGGGTTCAAGATATAATTCTTGGTGCTTTGCACAACATTCCTCAAGAGAAGAATAAGTTTTCACTTTCTTTGTTAATTTTATTTTTCATTTTCTGTGCTTTTACATCTGCATAATGCTATAAGTGGGATCACCAATCCTGAATTCTATGCAGCCAGTTTTTAAATATCTGTGCCACGGTTAAAAGAAAAAAAAGTAAAATCACCATTCTGTTCCAATGCTTTTGAAATACTGTGTACTTTACTTTTAGGTAATTATGAATCATTTTAGTCTTCTCTGAAGCCTACGCTAGGCTGGTGAGAAACATACAAGTTGGGAATTTTATAGGTTTCAATACAAAGAGTATCAGACCTAGGAGAGAAAAATATATTTTTACATATGAAACCAAAATACTTAATCTGTTTCATATGGCCGGCACGTAATTAATAGAAGTGACTAGCTAAATGAATGAATAAAGAATGAGGAGGTATAACAGGTTGTGAAGAATTAGGAGTCAAGAAATATTAGGAATTCTTATGAATATTTTTGAAATGTATTCTGTGGTTATGTTATGTTGTGAGAAAAGAGGGACAAAGATGTACACAGAAGAAAACTTATTTGTATTAATGGCTTGAAAGAATTTGATGGACTTTTCTTAAGAGATACATTGTGAAATCAGTGAAATAAGAGGAAACTGGCTTAGAGTTTTAAAAATTTGTATTGTCAAAGGAGAGAGGCTGGAGAAATTGAAAGTGAATGAATCAACCATAAGACAACTCAATGGATGCAACCATAAACTCCTAAAAGAAAACGTATGCAGTCAACCCCTTGTCATTGGTCCTGGTGATGATTGTTTGAATTTGACACCAAAAGCAAAGGCAACAAAAACAAAAGTAAACAAGTGGGACTACATCAAACTAAAAAGCTTCTGCACTTCAAAAGAAACCATTAACAAAATGAAAAGGCAACCTACTGAATGGGGGATAATATTTGCCAATCATATATCTGATAAGGGGTTAGTAGTCAAAAGTATTTTAAAAATTCATACAACTCAACATCAAAAAAACCAAAAACTCGATTAAAAAATGGGCAAAGGACCTGAATGGATATTTTTCCAAAGAAGACATGCAGATGGGCAACAGGCACATGAAAAGATGGTCAACATCACTAATCATCAGGTAAATGCAAATCAAAACCACAATCAGGTATCATCTCACAATGGATATCACCTGTCACAATGGTTATCATCAAAAAGACAAGAAATAATAAGTGTTGGCAAGGATGTGGAGAAAAGGGAATGCTTGTTCATTGTTGGTGGAAATGTAAACTGGTACAACCACTATGGAAAATAATATGAAGTTTCCTCAAAAAATTAAAAATAGAACTACCAAATGATCCAGCAATTTCACTTCTGGGTATTTATCTGAAGAAAAAAAAACACTAACTCAAAAACATATACACACCCCTATATTCATTGCAGCATTATTTATAATAACTGAGATATCAAAACCATCTAAGTGGGGCTTCCCTGGTGGCGCAGTGGTTGAGAATCTGCCTGCTAATGCAGGGGACACGGGTTCGAGCCCTGGTCTGGGAGGATCCCACATGCCGCGGAGCAACTAGGCCCGTGAGCCACAACTACTGAACCTGCACGTCTGGAGCCTGTGCTCCGCAACAAGAGAGGCAGCGATAGTGAGAGGCCTGCGCACCGTGATGAAGAGTGGTCCCTGCTTGCCACAACCAGAGAAAGCCCTCGCACAGAAACGAAGACCCAACACAGCATAAATAAATAAATAAATAAATAAATAAATAAATAAACTCCTACCCCCAACATCTTCTTAAAAAAAAAAAGAAACATCTAAGTGTCCATTGACAGATGAAGGAATAGAAAAAATGTTGTATGTATACAAAGGAGTATTATTCAGCCACGAAAAGAATGAAATCTTGCCATTTGCAGTGACATGGATGGATCTTGAGGGCATTAAGCTAAGTGAAATAAGTCAGACAGAGAAAGACAAATACTGTATAATCTCACTTATATGTGGAATCTAAAAACCAAGCTCATTATTATAGAGAACTGATTGGTGGTTGCCAGAACTGGGGGCTGGGGGTGGGCAAAATGGGTAAACGGAGTCAGAAGGTACAAACTTCCAGTTATAAAACAAAGAAGTCATGAGTATGTAATGTGTAGCATGGCAGCTATAGTTAATAACACTGCATACATATTTGAAAGTTGCCAAGAGAATAAATCTTAAAAGTTCTAACAGCAAGAAAAAAAATTCTGTAACTACATATGGTGACAACGTTAACTAGACTTACTGTAGTGATCATTTCACAATATATACAAATATCAAATTATGCTGTACATCTGAAACTAATATAATGTTATATGTCAATTATACTGCAATAAAGAAGGACAACAATAAAAAACCTGCAATGTACTTTTTATTCTGCCAATTTACAGAGGAAGGGACTCCAATTTTCACCTAAGGGCAAAATGCTAAGTAATGAAATTAAGTTATAAGTCTACTAAAATAATTCTAATTACATGGTTTGGCTCTAACTTCTATGTATGGTATGAGATGTTGAATAATGATATTATTAAGTTATAAATTTACCCTCCAAAAATCTAACTAGATCGTTTGCGTTTTTGACTTTCTTTTGGTATTTTCTATAATGACTAAAATATGAGTCCAAATACGGTTTGAACATATTACATATTGCTGTCTTCATTTTACATTTGAGACTGAACCAAGGACCTTGTCTAAGATAGCATCTCAGGTAAATTGTAGGTCAAAAATTAAGGATTATATGACTCCAAAACCAGTGGTTTTTTTTTTTTTTTTTTTGCGGTACGCAGGCCTCTCACTGTTGTGGCCTCTCCCGTTGCGGAGCACAGGCTCCGGACGCGCAGGTCCAGCGGCCACGGCTCATGGGCGCAGCCGCTCCGCGGCATGCGGGATCCTCCTGGACCGGGGCATGAACCCGTGTCCCCTGCATCGGCAGGCGGACTCCCAACCACGGCGCCACCAGGGAAGCCCAAACCAGTGCTCTTTTTACCCACAAAATCTCCTGGAGTGCAGTCAGGGAGGACAGTTTCACTTGAAAAATGCACACCGCATACATCTTATTAATAAATGTGAGGATCGGACGAATAGAAGTGAAGCGGTTGGGTGTTGTATTTTAGGGTGATTAGGGAGAGCTCTCTTAAATGAAGTGAAATTGTAAAGAGACCTAAGCAAGGTAAGCAAACTTTCCCAGGATATAAAGAGGAGAGCATTCCAGGCAGAGAGAAGAAATACAGATGACCTAAGGTGGAAGGTTGCATGACATGCCCAAATACTTGTAAGGAGGTCAGTGTGGCTGGAGCTCAGCTACCAAGTACGAATGCTTATTCAAAAACCAAGTGGCAATAGTAGTTCAGGGGGAGGTTGGGTCTGGGAAAATATTGCTAGATGTCAACTTATCAATGACATCCAAAGGCGTGGAACAGGATTAGGTCTCTAATAGAAGTATGGCAATTACAAATGAGGAGGTCCAAAGACTTAACTTTGGAGCACTCCAAACTTCAAAAGTAAAAAATATAAATAGGATCTGGAAAAATAGCCCCCAAAAGGGGAGAAAATTAAGAAAAAAGGCATGAATGTGTGTTGTCCCGGAGGCCAAGAGGAGGAAGTATTTCAAAAAGGAGTGGTCAATTCTGTCAAATGCTGGTCCCATAAGATAATGAATAATTATTGACCATTGGAGAGCTCATTGGTGGTAGAATGAAATTTGGATAGAGTAGTGGAGAAGAAAATCTATCCAGAGTAGATTGAGAGCAAAAATGAAGCAGTGCTAATATAGAGCAAAGGCAAATCATTTTAGGTGCTTTGTAGAAAAGGAGAGTAGAGGAAAAGGTTGTAGTTGAAGAAATGTATCAAAAGAAAATTTATTGCTATAAGAGGAGATATTACAGTATGTCCATGTGATAATTTTTAAAGAATCAATTAGAAAAAATTCTGATGATCTAAAAGGGGAGGAGTGGGGAATAGTCTGAGTGAAATCCTTAGGTAAGAGGGCAGCTATTCAACGCATAAGTGTATAGGCCTTTCAATTTAATTTCTCCTAAAAGCACAGCATGAGAGAAAAACTTGGCTGTATATAGTTTATTTAGAAGATGTTCCCTGTAAGCACAAATAAGTCAGTAGTGAGAAGGATATGGGAAAAAGAAAAAGCCAATATAGGTTGCAATATTGAGGATATGCTCTCCAGAGGGATCGCAGAGAAGAATATAGAATCCATCCAGAATTTTCTAGTCACTGGCCTTACTCTACTTTAATCCACTGATTCTCATATCCCATTATTTGAGGGTTATCCCCAGGGACATTCATCATGATGATATTTTTAGGCCTAGGGACTCATAGGGACTCATAGGTTGAATGATGAATTCATTCAACCACTGATATATAATAAAATGAAATTTCCTTCCAAAAGTCCTAAATAAGTACCATGAAATTGGCAACTCCATTCAGTCACTGAGAACACTAAACAGGGTAGAAGAAGAGGCATTTTTGTATGGATGGAGGTACCCTTGGGGGCTCTATATATTTGCCAACTATGAGAAATTTTACAGCTGTGCAACTCTGTTGAAAATGACTTGGAAATAGGCCAGCTTGTGTCTGGATACACTTTACAAGAAAGATAAAACCTATATATCTTTACATCTGATAGGAGCCATTTCACATTGTTAGTATATGAAGTATATTTAAGGCCCTGTGTGGGGACTTTTCTATAATGACTATTATCTTTCGTAGATGCACATGAATATTGACTCATTCTGAATTAATTAGCACCATTCGTCACAGAATCTCACAATATGTCTGTGGATTTGCTTTTGTCTTCACTTTTACTGAAGTAAAGGAGGTCAAGTGACTTGCCAATGAACATCAAACATGTTGGTAAAGAAGCCAAGAATAGATCCTAAGATTCTGACTCCAAGTTATTTATGTCACTGTATTTATTGATTTTACCTTCTATTTAGTCATTTTGGGGCACATTTACGATAAATATAATGAAAAGCGACACTCCTATGCTTTAAATAGAGCCTGTACTTTACACCAAGGCAGGATGAAAACAGAATTTAAATCTGTGAGGCATATGGATTTTTGACTGAAGTTTCAGAATAACCAATTGAACGATTCATTTAATTTCTTAAGGTCTCAGTTTCCATATCCATAAAATTGATGCAATAGTTTCTTAGGTCCCTTTTAAGACCCACATTCTGTTTTTCTAGGAGATGATAATTGAGGATTTGGTCATTTTAACTTCATCTGTATGGTGAGTGACTTTACCATGTAGGGTTCCTTAGTCTCCCTGATTTTTATCAGGGATCCTTAAAGTACAGATTCTCATGGATTCTGTCATCACAGGCTCTACTGGGAAGTCCATAGTTAGCTATGTCTTTCTCCTAGAATATTAGCCAATTTGGCTTTCTGAACATAGAATCAAGATAGTACCTTTCCAAATTACTTCTGAAAAAATGTATGCCTGCTAGTGACATATGCCTACAGAAATATCATAACCTCACTAACAATTAAATTTCATGAGAGAGCCGATCTGTTTTGCTTCTTATTTTAAATATATACATGTATGTGTATGTGACTGGAATAGTGTCTGGGACATAGTAACTCAATAAAAACTTTTATGAATGAATTATTAGAAAAAAAGAGCTAGAAATCTGCCCCATACCATCTTAGGCACAGGGTCCATGATAAAAGTACAAGACAAATAATAAAGTTATCAGATGACTTTAAACGTTTCTCATTACCCCTCCCCCAAATTAAGTCCTAAGCCTCAGAAGTTATCTCCTTTAATTTTTTGTTTCTAGTTTCTATGACTGTTACAACAATTCTAATTAAAATGCATTCACCCGTATTTTTTCTGTCATCAGTCTCTATGCTTTGAAAGATTTGGAAAGTGGTTTCCCTGAAGTAATTTGTACACCTGTTTACTTTCCAAAGTTTTATTTTCAGTGATACTAAATTTAAAATGTTTTCTGATGTTTATCTCTATTTATTCTTTTTTAAAATTATGTTACAGGTGTACAATACAGTGATTCACAATTTTTAAAGATTATACTCCGTTTATAGTTATTATAAAATATTGGCTATATTCCCTGTGTTGTATGATATGTCCTTGTAGCTTATTTTATACTTTATAGTTTGTACCTCTTAATCCCTACCCCTATATTGCTCCTCCCCCCTCTCTTCTCCACACTGGTAACTGCTAACTTGTTCTCTATATCTGTGAGTCGGCTTCTTTCTTGCTATAGTCACTAGTTTGTTGTATTTTTTAGATTGCACATATAAATGATATCATACAGTATTTGTCTTTCTCTGTCTGACCTTTTTCATTTAGCATAATGCCCTCCAAGACCAAGTCTCTATTTATTCTTAAATCTCTATTTCTTTTTATTCCAAATCTTTTTATATCTTTTTATTCCAAATTTAAATAGATCTTTTTCTCATCTCTGTTTCATCAGGTGAGGAAATTAGCAATCTGCTAATGCCCTTTGCCACTTCTAATTCTCTACACTCAAACTTTTCTTTGCTATGTCATTCATTTTACAATACGAGGGAATGCTGGTTATTTGTTGTGACTCAGCTTTATTTCCACCCTTATGAACATTTCTATTACAATTAGATTCTGCTTAGATTCTGCAAATGGAGGCAGTTAATGGGAGGAGGAAGGGATAAGATGTATTTTTCTGTTCCTGGTGGTCAGCATGGTATATCTTTTTCCAACCTTTTACTTTTAACCTACCTGTGTTTTTATATTTAAAGCACATTTAAAGTTGACAGCATATGTTTGGATCTTATTTTTTGTGGAGTCTGACACTTTTTTCCTCTAATTATAATAGTCTATATTTAACATAATTATTGATATGATGGAGATTTAATCTACCACCTTCCTATCTATTTAGTTTTTGTTTCATATGTATGTCTTTGTTCCTTTTACTTGGATTAATTAACAATATTTTTGAATTTCATCTAAAATGTGTTGCTTAATTTCTAGATATTTGGGGACCTCCAGATATCTTTTAGGTGTTGTTTTCTAGTTTAAGATTGTAGTTAAAGAACATGCTTTGAAAAATTTGAGGTTTTTTTTAATTGAACATTTGAAAGTCACTGTGTTCAGCTGTTACTGGGTCACACATTCTGAAAATATCAGTTTGGTCGATTATCAATCTAATGTCCTTTAAGTATTCTATAGTTTTACTGATTTTCTGTCTGCTTGTTCAATGTAAAACCAAGAGAAGAGGTTTGAAGACTCAAAACATGACTGCCCCAAACTGTCCTTGGAGGCAGGAAACAGTTCTTACGACCTTGGCCTTCCTGTGATGTGTGTACTCCCCCTGGCTGCAGGACCCAGCCTGAGTGGACAGGAGGAGCTGCTGGGATGAAGCCCTTCTTGGATGTTTGCTCCTGTATCAGCCTACCCCCCAGCCTCATTCATGGCCGGGACACTGACCTACATGGAACTCATCCTGGGGGAGGAGACAGCCCTTCCAGTCACAGGTCTCCTAGGAAGGCCTGGCTTCTCTAAGAGGATGGGCCTCGTGTTTAGATTTGTTCACATCCGAGACCTAGGAGAAGAGGCACCTTGAACGTGACCTACTCAGGCCACAGCTGGGGTCACTTTCAAAAAACATGGTTCAAGAGCCACAGACAAACTCATAGGCCCGGTGCAAATGTGGCCTTGCAGATGGAAAATGTTTCCCAATCCCTGAGAGCTTTGAGACTTTCAGGCCAAATTCTCCCTGTGTGTTACAGCTATGGAAATAGGTTCCCATGGTCCAAAGAATTTAGCTGTTTATACAAAATGCATACCAAGTCCTACCAGGCCCTGTGTTAAATCCTGGAATACCCAGAAGAGTAAGACACTGCCCTGTCCTCGAGGGATTTGGAGACACACAGGAAACAAATGATTCCGTCAGAGCTGCTAAGAGTTGTAACAGAGTTGGTGAAAATGCTGTGGGAGCCAGAGGAGGTGGCGCTAATTCTGCAGGAGATCACAGGGATCCGAGAAATTCTGTGACACTTTCCAAAATAGGACTCAGAAGTAGGTTCGCCATCTCTACGGTGGAGATCATGGGTGCTGGTCATCGGGACCAAGATGGCAGATTTAAGCCCAATGGTCATTAGAAAGCCCACTACAGGGCTGGGAACAACATGCTGCCTGATGATGAATAAGCGGGGGACTTTTTTTCCCCTCTATGGATAGGTAGGTAAGTAGCTGGCTTTGAATAGCAAAACCACACTTCTGGGTAATGCTTCTGGTATTCCAATGCAATGCAGTTGGACACAGAATCCAATTCACATCACCCCCACCCAGACGATGCTGCAGTTCCCTCTGTGCTGCTGGAAAGGAGCCTAAAAGGATTAGGCTGCAGGAATGGCTTTTACCCTAGTTCAACAGTCTCCGCTTTAATGATATATTGCTTCCTCACCACGATGGCTCATTTCTCCAAACAGCACATGAGATTGTCTACATCCTGTCCCAAGAGAGACAGCATTTTTCCTGATAGTGTGGGATTTTGCTTTCCCAAGACTAGGTTTTGTAATGTTTCTTGGCACTCTCCCAGGTGCAAGGGGCTCTCTAATATATGAGATTATGATTTTTAAAAAAACATCAAATTTGATTTTGTGACCCAGGCTCTTCCATGTGACTTTCTGAGTTATTATCAACACACATTTCTGGTTTTAAAAAAAATGACTGCCCCTCTTCTTTTCTTCTATTATTCTAATATCCTAATATTTCCTTCTAATACACATACTGTTACAGTGGTCATTGAGGCCCTGTTCATCTTTATCCAGTCTTTTTTCCACTCTGCTTCACTGCAGATATTTTCTATTTCTATGTCTTAATGTGTAGCAAGCTTCTATTCTGCATTTTCTAATCTGCCGTCAAGCTCATTCAGTGAATTTTCACTTCAGATATTGTAATTTCCGTATTTAGAAAGTCCACTTAGTCCTTTTTATAACTTCAATTTTTCTCTTCAGTAGTATGTTCATGTTTTCTTTTAAATACCTTTACATAGTGATAGATATTTTAATGCTCTTGTCTGTCAATTCTATTATCCCTCTTACTTCTAGGTCTGTTTTTATTGACATTCTTTCCTTGTCACATAATTTTCTTGCTTCTTGCTATGGTTAGCATTCTTTTAAACTGTATGCTTAACATTATGACTCTGTTTCAGGGCTTTGAATTTTAACATGTAGGCAGTTAAATTACTGGTGGTTCTATTTGCTACTTTTGAGATTTGCTTTTAATTTTAATTTAGTGGATCTTGGGTAGCCCTTATTACGAAAACAATTTAATCCCACTACTTAGGCGGTCTTGCTGTGGTCTCACCTAAATGTGCCTAGTGGTCAGTAGGGACACCTGTCTCTGTCTCTGGTTGATTGGAATTGTAGTGCTTTTTTGTGTGGGCTCTAGATCAGCTCACAGCCCTTCTGGTTGCTCAACCTTGTAGAGTTTCACCCCATGCATGTGTATTTTAGTAGCTGTGATGGTTAATTTTACATGTCAACTTGGTTAAGCTGTAGTACCTAGCTATTTAATGAAACACTGATTTAAGTTTTGCTGTGAAGGTATTTTATAGAAGTAGTTAATATCTACAATTAGTTGACTTTAGCTAAAAGAGATTGATAATGTGGGTGGATCTCATCCAATTAATTGGAAGCCTTAAGAGCAAAATCAGATTTTCTGGAGAAAAATAAATTCTGCCTCAAAGCCGTAGTGTTAACTCTTGCTTTAGTTTCCAGCCTTCCAGACTGCCTACAGTTTCAGACTTGCCTGCCCCTAGAATCACACGAGCCAATTTCTTAATTCCTTAAAATGTCTATCTATCTATCTATCTATCTATCTATCTATCTATCTATCTATCTATCTATCTATCTATCATCCCTCCATCTATCTCCTATTGGTTCTGATTCTCTGGACACATCTGACTGATAGAGTAATCTATAAATATTCCAGGGGCTGGAACATGGGAATTTCTGAAACTTTTTTTCTTTGCAACTCCCTCCTCTCTGGAATTCTGTGCTGTAAATTCCAGTTGCCTCCGCATTCATGAAATCCAGTCTCTGGCTCCTCAGTTAAACAAGATTGCATGCTCTGCTTAGCCTCTCCTTGCTCATTCGTTTCTCCAGGCAGAATTCTGGGGCAATTGCAGGGTTCACTTCATTTATTTCTCTTGTTCAGTGATCATGGTTCTGCACTGCCAGTTGTCCATAACTGAAAGATGTTTTATACATTTTGTCATTTTTTTTGGTTGTTTACAATATGAAGTTAAATTCAGTCCTTCCTTTCTTTTAAATTTATTTATCTGTTTATTTATTTAAAATTTTTAAAAATTTTATATTGGAGTATAGTTGATTAACAATGTTGTGTTAGTTTCAGGTGTACAGCAAAGTGATTCAGTTATACATATACATCTATCTATTCTTTTTCAAATTCTTTTCCCATTTAGGTTGTACACACTGCTATATTTAAAATAGGTAACCAACAAGGACCTACTGTATAGCACATGGAACTCTGCTCAATACTCTGAAATTCAGTTCTTACTCCACGGTGAACGGAAGCTTGCCTCTCCATCATCAACATTAGCAAGGCAAAAACTCAGTCAATTAAGAATCTCCATTTAAAAATCATATTGGAAAAGCTTCTATTTCATAAGGAAATAGACATTCATTGCTCTGATTTCAGTAAACTAGAAATAGAAAAATTTCATATATAGGCACTCTTCTTGTATGTTTGCATCACAATTTATTTTTACACAGAGGTTATCTTCCGTTTTGATCTCAGCTAGTGTATAATCAATCTTTTTTCTGTTTGTGTACTGTCTTGGTAGGGAGTCTTAGTAAATCATGGGTGCATTGAAAGGTCACAACCAGTGTTTTTTTAATATGTTATTTTATATTTGCTCAGAACCATGATTTTTGGGCATTCTTGACGAAAGTAATAGATCTCTCATCTCTGCACAGTGATAGGACTGGTCAGCTACTTGCTTTATAGATTTATTGTTTTGGGACATCAACTTGCCATAACATTGAAAAAAAATTCCTTTCTGAGTCTAATAGTATAATTCCCATTCACTCCCCTTCTTACCACTTTTCTGGGCTAATGAGTTTATTCAGAACATTGCCTCCTGTGTTCACATACTGCTGCTTCTTTTCTTCTTTTATTGATTCATTTCAGGTCTAGTATAAGTGGAAAATTACTCCTTTCACAGCATTAAATTTTTGTATTGTTTTTTCCATTTCAGTAACTATATGATGGATATAAGACTTAGTTTCCTTTCTATGTAATAATGATAGTTTCCTTTCTATGTAATAATGATTGAGTTGCATATAATGGGCAAATAGAAAATGTTTTATACAAAATGGCCTAATGGAAGTACTCTTCCTTGTTTAAAAAACACAGTATCTTCCATTTTTATGTCTACTTGATGCTGTTTCACAACTCTCAATTTAGCTCTCCCTGGTGGGAGTCATCATTTGCTCTTGGCAAGCAGAAAGACTGCAACAAAGTCATTTAGTTTCTCCCATATTTTTGAAGTCACCTCTGTAATGAGATGGTTGTAAAGGCTATTTCGTTTGCATTCCCCAATGCTATTTTTGTTGTCGTTGTTCTGCAGTATTTTCCTATGTACCTTGTACTCTATTTGAATCCTAGGTTAAAACTTGGTGTTTGTGTGTGTGTGTGTGTGTGTGTGTGTTATGTAGATGTATTCTCTCTCTGTCATGACTAGAGCAGTTGTATTTTGACAAATATTTATGAATCTTGAAGAATATGGTTACTGTACGACCATGATTGGTATGACATTAATAACTTTGATAATTATATTAATATTATTAAAACATAGTAAGTTAATATGAGATTGGATGTCATTGCTATCTAGTGCATTGCTTACTTTTAATTTTGTGGTTATCTTATTAGAAAAAATAAATTAGTTGAGGACTTTCACAGAATGTTACTCAAAAAATGTTTGCTTCATTTTGTTCCCTCAGCACCAATGAGAGTGCAAGATAGTGACTGTTCAATAAGTAGTATTTACAATCAATGAGATCATTTGAAACATTTTTAACAGTATGCTGGAAATAGTTTGTTGTGATTTTAACATATCTTCACATTAAGTAGTCAATATTTGGGGGACTTGTCTGGTGGACCAGTGGTTAGGACTCTGTGCTTCCACTGCAGGGGGCGTAGCTCTGATCCCTAGTCAGGGAACTAAGATCCCACATGCGGCGTGGCCAAAAATAAATAAATAATAATAATACCTGGTAAATAAATATATATTATTTTAAAAAAGTAATAAATATTTTATAGTTAGAATAGTGCCAGTCTAATATATATATATATATATATTTTTTTTTTTCTTTATCACACAGCATTTCACTTGGCTGGCATTCCTTTTAATACAAAACCTGAAACTATTTCTCTCTGAAACCCTGTCAACATTAAATTCAGGACTTTTATGTATATTGCTTAAAACAAATAACTCACTCTTGTAGATGAGTTCATTTTTTTTTAAGTGAACTTTAAAGATCAGATTTATTTGGAGAAAACAAAAAACCCCACAACCTAAAGGATGGGATTTTACATCTCAAGACATCTCCCAGGTATTAAGTCTACAGATTACAAATCATTTTCACAGAAGATATTTTTGTACAAATTTTACATGTATTGAGGAGCGGGTCATAAATCCCTGTTTGTTTTAACAGGGTGGCAGGGTAGAGGAATGGGGGAAAAAACAGCTTTTTTGGACACATCTATTTGGAAGCAGACATGAAGAGGGCAAACCCTACTTTTTCATCATCTATAGCAAATGGTTAAAAAAAATACCCTCTCAACCTTGGGTATCTCTAAAAGTCACTTCCTAGCTACTACCCACTCCAAGCCAATTATTTAAAGTTACTTCACTTGGTATGTCTTTTATGTCCACTGGGTAAATGATTCATTATGCTCACTGCTGCAGCACTCATACACCAACACCCCTGCACGGCTGTAAAGGGTCTAACCTAGGACTGATGCGAGAAGAGACCAAGATGTCTTTTCTCTGCAGGTACCAATATTGCCTGTAAGGACACCATCTGTTGAGCTGACAGTACCAAGGTGCACATAAAAGCAGGCAAGTAAAGTTACTTACTGTGTTGCAAGAGAAGCCAGGACCTTGTGAAATTGTTCTTCTCCATTATCATTTATTCTCTCAAGGGATGCTAAAAAAACAGAACCAAAAAACCACACATTGGTCTAAGCCACATTATAAATCCAAACATTGGTGTGGGATTTCACTTGGAGAGAAGGAAACTTTTGTTTTTTAAAAAGCCCCTCAAACCCCAATCAAGGTTGTAAGAAAGGCTCCCAATTTAACCACCCTTGCTCACCACCTAAGACTGGTAATTCTAAAGTTTTCTGAGGTGTAAAAGGGGTCAAAGCAGCAGGAGCACGAATGGCTGGAGGGAAGGAGTGTCAAAGAATGAAGGAGGCAAGATTTGCTTGAGAAAAAGCAGTGATGATTCCTCATTGGACAGCTCCCAGGGGCTCTAGAGAATGCTTAGGAGGTCAAGTATGTGACTTAAGTAGAAGCTGCCTGTAGGAAGGTTAACAGGAAAAAGTAGCATGATGAACATAAGATGATGACAAGAGTCTAAATTTTTAAAGCTTCAAGATTTCAACAGAATGTGGATATATTTGAACTTTCAGAAGGGATAGTGTTTAAGAAAGGGTGAAACCAGGACACATAAAAGACCTGGGAATTCCCACAACCCCTAAGTGCTTCCTGCTCCAGGAGGTAAACGATTATGTGTTTACTGGAGGTCATACCATTTTCCCTGTTACTGGTGCAAAATAATTCGTCAAATCCCCAAGCTTCTTTTCAAATCACGATTTCCCCATTTACTTTGGTCACCAAACAGTCCTATTCTTCAGTGGCCTGTAGACTCACTCCCACCTACCCCCCTGGGGGGCACAAATGAAGGAACTCCCCCTTAGGCTGGCCCCAGTAACTCAGAATTAAATAAGAGGTGGGGCTGGCAGCCTCCTAGAGACTAAAACAACATCAGAGACTAAACCTACCTTGCCAAGAATGGAGAATTTATTCAGATACTGTTTGCTAATTCATGTATGCCACAGCAGGATAAGAATTAAAGGTAGAAACCTCACACTCTTCCTTATACTTGCCTACTGCCCAACTAGATTCCAGACACTGCATCACTATCACCGCCATCTTGCTAAACGGAGGCCCCTAGGCACTAATCACACAGGCAACTGCACGTGTCATAAAAATGCACCACAACTTTAAACTTACAGCATTAAAAGCTGTACGGAGCTTCCCTGGTCGCGCAGTGGTTGAGAGTCCGTCTGCCGATGCAGGGGACACGGGTTCCTGCCCCGGTCCGGGAAGTTCCCACATGCCGCGGAGCGTTTGGGCCCGTGAGCCGTGGCCGCTGAGCCTGCGCGTCCGGAGCCCGCGCGTCCCGAGCCTGCGCGCGTCCGGAGCCTGCGCGTCCCGAGCCTGCGCATCCGGAGCCTGCGCGTCCGGAGCCTGTGCTCCGCAACGGGAGAGGCCACAGCAGTGAGAGGCCCGCGTACCGCAAAAAAAAGCTGTACGTCTCTCTCTGGCTACATTGGTGATTCTCCACTTAGTTCAATATTTTAAAGGCTGCAGCAGCATGCAAAATAATTTCATTTTGTTTCTTTAAAAAAAAAAAAAGTTTAGAAAGGTATCCAGGAGATGGTGAGTTTTATTTTGTCTTGTCTGGATAGAGGTTTGATTTGCTCTCGAATGTTCCAGGGTGGTGAGAGACTAGGAGAAAGCACAGAATGCAGAGGTCTATTCGGTGTAATCTTCTGCCTCATTTTCATCTTCACCATCAACGGCAAGAGCAGCATACTTGCTTGCAGAACTGAACTTAGAGACTGGATTTTCTTCAGCTTTCTTTGGCTCAGGTGCAGATCTGGAGTCTTGATCCTTTTTGCCATCTTTCCTATCTGACTCCTTCCAGAGGTCTTTGTTCCCTCCATCTCCTGGACCACGGCTGGAATTTCCACTTTGGCCTTTTGGGGCACTCACCCCATCTACTTTATTTTCATCTTTCCTTACGGGTCCTTCCTCAGATGGTTGAGCTGGAACTACTTTCCCTCCCCCTTGTAGGGGACTGCTGCTCTGTGTCTGAGCTCTGAGATCGAGCAGGAGGCTTAGAACTTCGCTGTTAAATAGTCAAAATTCAGCTTTTGTTCTTAATGCTGATTTTATAAGCAATTTTTCCTATATTCCTTTTCTGTTTCCCAAAGATGATGATAGCAATGGTAGATAAGTAAATATAATCTGAAAAGATAAACTATCTAAGGAACTGTTTTATTAGTCTAAGTTTCAAGAGAAATTTTCATATCATATTCCTTAACTTTAAATTACACAAAAATATGGAGCCTCCATCAGCCCTTGAAATGCTATGGTTATTTCACGTCTGTTTTCTCATCTCTGACTCCCATAATATACTATAAATCATACTTACTAAATATCAATAGCAAATGCAGACATCTATAGACCTTTGAGTGGTATAATTTTTATAGTCAGATATCTAAGGTCATTATTTTTGCACACTCTTTTTGCACACTTAATTTCTGACTTATCTTTCTCTGATGTTATTTCCATAGGTACAAATTTTGGTCTTATTTTTAAGAGCTTGAAAATAAAGCACCACAGTTTATCACATGTCAAAATATTCTAAAGATGGGGAAATTGTACCTTTTTATAGATATGCATTACTTTATTTACAGGCAGGATTTTTTTTCCATTAAATAATTTTTTTCACTTGTTAAATCATTTGGGATAGAAGCATGACAGGCACAATAAAAGAACTGGCTTACCTTGACTGCTACTATTCTTGTGAATTTAAATAAGCATTTGAACATTCCTGGTCTCTTTCTTTGATACAATGAATTATTAGACTGACTGTCTCAAAGATTTTCAGCTTTAAATTTCTAAGAATCTAGCTTTCTTTTTGCATATCTAATTAGATAGAAATTGTATAAAAGCAATTCTGGTCAGATGAGAAAGGATTCAGTTAGGTTAGACAGGTGATCACTGGGAAAGGGTTAAAATGGAGCTCAGTGGTGTTAACTAGCAATAAGTACACTGAGCTTCCACACTGGGTCATTGTTATTATACAAACCACCTGTGATTGCACTTCATCTCTACCCAAATTCTGTCCATAATTTATGCCCTGTGAAAGACATTGCTCAAAATGCTGGCCTTTTAGTTTACTGGGAAACTTCATTCTGATAGATTTATTCTCCATTTCATCAAATTTTCCTATTGCCGTAGTCATACCCTAAAACACCAATCTTTGATATTGCTTTACTCTCAAAACATAACAAACATCCCAACATTATCTCCAATATTTTCATTTCCCTTCTCAGTTATTACTCCAGCAACTGTTCTACTTATATTTTGTTTCCTACCATATTATCTCATTGGGACTTTCCCCCTCCCATTTATACGCCTAAATTCTCCAGTGAAACCCAAAACCTGGAAAAACGTAATGTTGGTTTTCTTCATGCCTACCATCAGGGTGCTGAGCCTTGGATCAGTATCACAGTATCAGACAGTGATAGAACTAATCATTTATAATCATGTGCATCAGTGACCCTTTTGACCACCTGGGCAATCAATTACTTATAACAATTTTTTCAGCTTTGTGAAACTTCCCATTTCTCCCACTACATGCTGTCCTCAGCAGAAACTTAAACTTTCTCTTCAGCGAGAAAAGAGAAAAATATCAGTGAAGAATTACCTCAAATTCCAACTACCAATCTACAAACCAGTATAAATTCTCACCCCTTCTCTATTCTTTCCTTTCTGTCACAATGCTGCAGTTGTCATTCTTCCCTTCTAAAATCAATATTAAAGTTGGCCTTTAAGTTATTTCATTCTACTTCCCTTTATATTCAGTATCTTCAACTTTTTCAACTATATTATGTCTGTCCATATGTATTTATGCATATTAAAAACACTCCAGTTTGAACAGAAATGTCCTTTCTTAAAGATACATTCAATTTCAGCTATAATTCTATTTCTTGCACTTCATACTCTAACTCTGTAAGTAAGTTTCTAAAATCTTTGTTTCTATTTCATCATCTCTCATTTGTACACCTACAGTTCAAGAGAAACAACCTCGGCAAATGGCACCAATGACTTCCAAGTCACTCCAATCAGGGGCCACTTCTCAGTCTTCTTGCTTAAACTCTCACTACCCTTCTGAATAAGTGACGCTTTCTTTAAAACACTATCTTCTCTTCAGATTTGATTCCACTTTCAACAAGTATTTTTCCTACATTCTCAATTCTTTCCAATGGTCTATAGCATCTTTAAATCTTGGATTTCCTCATGCCTTCTTCCTCAATTCTATTTCCAATTTACTCTTCCTCTCATGTATTACCATGGCTTACCAAAGCCTGCAAATATGTATTTCTAATACTCTTTTTTGAACTTTAAATGTCTGTATATTTATCAAATATCCATCTACCTATCTGTGTGTCTGTCTGCCTATCTATCATGGTTATCTATCATCTACTGCCTCTCGACCCCACAATTTAAACTCAAAAGCAAATCACCTATCAATCTGGACCAATTGTCCATTTCCCACAACCTGCCAGATGTGTGAATTTCTTCTAGAATAGCACTCTTGTTCTCTCTCTAACCTCTCAATCACTCCCTGATTAAAGAAGAAGTTATCTGATTGATTTTTGGAAAAAAGAGCAGAGCATGCTTGGCTCAGTTCTTTTTTCCTATATCATGCCTATTCCTTCAGTATGCAGCCTTTTATTTAGTCTTATGATATACTCAATTGCTTCAGTCAGGAAGATAGAAGATAGAAGATAGAAGTTGATTTGTCTTCTTTTTCCTCATGCCCTTCATCCCTACATATCCAACTAACCTTGTACTTCTCCAAACTCTCACTGTTACCCTTCTATTTCTGCCTTCCTCTCTCTCTCTTCTGACTACTGCAATAGCATTCTAAGTGGTATTCCCCCATCACTTCTTACATCCCATACAACTCCAATTTATCTTTTAAAATGCATATAGTTATGTCGCCACATCACTTTAAAAAAATCTTTCAGTATTTGTAGTTACCTATAGGAAAAAAATCCAAACTTCTTAATCTGGCTTAAAATTGGTGTACAATTGGGTTCTTGTACTTGCCTCTCTTACTGGCTACCCACCAGCTTGCTCTTTAAGAATTAGCAGTAGCCTCCTTCTCAGAATTCTTCAATATGTTATATTTTTTTACCAATTCAGAATTTTTATTCATCCTATTCCTTCTGTCTGGAACAATCTCTACCTTCTCCATTTGAACCTATTCTCTTAGATAATATCTATTATTCTTTTCAGTTTTCAGTTCTCAGGTTAACAGCCAATTCCCATGGAAGTTCTTTATTGATTACTGAAATAGATAAGATAAACAATTTGTATGCTATATTGCATTCTGTATTTTTCATATAAAATATGAAATTTTTCATATTTTTCATATAAATTTTTCATATTTTTCATATTTTTTCAAATTTTTCAATTTTTCATATTTTTCATATAAAAATTTGTGTAATGTTTTTCTTTCTTACTAGACTCTAAGCCCATAAGGGCAGAGCCTATCTTTTCTCAGGGCCACAATGTACTCTCCAACATATTGAGAAGTTCAGTAGGTATTTGCTTAATAAATGAATAGCCAGTAAAGAAGTAGGAATTTCACAGAAAATTATGGCATGAGGAAGGTGAGGAAAGAGACTTTGGAAATAAGGATGGTTATATTGCATAAGTAAGAGAGCAATTATGAATTGTGCACTTATATTGTACGGCATTTTTACAGAAACTTTAGCAAGTAGATCTTGGGATACTATTCCTTCCTCCCTTTTACATATGAGGGAAGTGAAACACAGCGGAGATTATGTGGCTTGGCAAAGACCTCACAGCCGGTAGAAGTGGCACTGGTTTACAAACTCAGTAATGTGGATGCAGAGCCCATGCTCTTTAGCACTATTTGTCTGGTTTGGGTAGTAGAGTAATGCTGGCCTCATAGAATGAGATAGAAAGCATTCCCTCTGCTTCTAACCTCTGAAAGAGATTGTAGAGAATTGGTACAATTTCTTCCTTAAATGTTTGGTAAAATTCACCAGTGAACCCATCTGGGCCTGGTGCTTTCTGTTTTAGAAAGTTATTAATTATTGATTCAATTTCTTTAATATATATAACCCTATTCAGACTGCCTATATATCCTTGTGTGAATTCTGGCAGGTTGTATATTTCAAGGAACTGGTCCATTTCATCTAGGCTTTCAAATTTGTAGGCAAATTCACACTATCTTTATTATACTTTTAATTTTCATGATATCTGTAGTAATATCCTTTTTTTCATTTCTGATATTAGTAATTTGTGTTAACTTTCTTTTTTTCTTAGTTAACCTGGCTAGAGGCTCATCAATTTTATTGATTTTTTTCAAAGAAACAGCTTTCAGTTGTGTTGATTTTCTCTATTGATTTCCTGCTTTCAATTTCATTGGTTTCTGCTCTAATTCCTATTATTTATCTTCTTGTGCTTGCTTTGGTTTTAATTTGCTGCTCCATTTCTAGTTGTTTAATGTGATTAAAGCAAGCCAATTTAGAGTGTCTGACACATTCCTTAAATTACATGAGTTAAACATTAAAAGTAATTAAAATTACTACAAATGTAAAGGACAAGAGAAACAACATATATATATATAACCCATGTGCATGTGCACATATATGTGCATGTGTATGTATATGTATACATAATATGTTTGGTGAATATTGAATGAAAGAATTTCCATTTTGAAAAGTGAACTATTTTCTATTCCCCTTTGAATTGAGACTCAGAAATTCACAGAAGCATTTTTAAAAAGAAAATGTGAGGGTTTTTGATTGTATTCTTTAGTCTGGTCATCCTTGCTTGAAATTTGCCTACCATACAAACTATTCTCTACTTCTGGTTCTCTTCTTTTAGTAGATAGATTTTGGAACTTTTGGATCGATTCATCAAGTGCCAATTTTTATCATTTTATTCCTTATTATTTAGTACTGTATGTTGAGATAATTCATACATTGGATTTCACTGTTATTTAATTCAATATATAGAAATTCACCTAATCTATTGAGATTTGTATTATTATTATTATTACTATTATTATCAAAAGTTTTGTTTTACTTTCAGCTATCAGTCTTCAAAATTATACATAGTTAACTTGATTAATTATATATTCTCCCATATATTGGAAAATATCAAATATGCTTAGTAATTTTATTGGCTTTCTCCAAATATCTGGTCACTTCTGTATGTATTCTTGTACTGTTTACTCCAGTTTTGATATTTGAAAACATTCACCATTCTCCACAAAGTATACTCATATAGGCTTTTATTTAAAGACCAAAGATGAGTAAAGTGAGATAGAGAACGCATGTAGAGATCAGAAATCAAAGACATTCTGCAATGAATCCCTTTTTTTTTTCACATACACATGGGCCATGCTGAGTTTCTAGATTGAAATGCCATGATTTGTGTGAAAAATCTTGATTTAAGGAGTGCTCCTCAAAAAAGCTCTCAGCATCCCTTTAAATAATGAAGCCACACTTGTCAAATGGGTTGGGCCTGTTGCAAATCAGCTGTAAAGAAACTGATCCTGTGGGTCACCAGGGAAGTTTCAGACTTAAACATTACATCATAAATACCACTATTTTAATCTTTCCCTGAGTCAAAAACCAGATGTGAAGGAGTCCCAAGATATAAAGACTGAATTTTCCCAGTCCAGCTGTTAATCAACTCTGGTTCCACATCACTAATATTTTATTTTGAAAGGCTTTATTCTGTTTGCACCTGTCATACCATTTTATGACAGTTTGTCTCTAGATCTTGTGGAGGAAATATGGAATGGACTGCTGGGTAGTGGGTTTCAGTGTTAAGTGTTCTGGGCATGGGGCTTCCCATTTGTTCCCATGGCCTTGATATGCAAAGCACAGCTTGGCATCTTATTCAACAATCCCAATAATAAACACGTAATTCTCTTATTTAGAAGCAGACACCTTTGTGGACAATATTTGTTTAAAACAGTATGGATGTGGCCTGGAGATGAGAGTAGTTGAGGTTGGGATGAAGTTAATCTACCTGGCAGATACTAGCAAGGTACTTTTATTGTTATGTTTGTTCCTTCTTCTCCTGATGCACAGCACATCGATGTTCATAATCTTCCTGAACTTTCCCAACTTTGCATCAGCCTTTTCATGAACAGGTTTTAAAGTACATTTTCTTTCTCCAGATTTAAGATTTACCTCTGTCTCCACAACAAGAATTGCTCAGAATTTTGGTCCCCCTAGGACAACATTTTTGTTTGCCATGTTTTTTCCTGCTTTAGGATTTTATATTCCTTATTATCTTTACCTTGAATACTTCCTTTTCTACTTCTTTTCCACCTAGTTACAGCTCTGTAATAATTATTCATATCTTCCAGGGAAAGCTTTTTTTTTTTTTTTTTTTTTTTTGCGGTACGAGGGCCCCTCACTGCTGTGGCCTCTCCCATTGCGGAGCACAGGCTCCAGACGCACAGGCTCAGCGGCCATGGCTCACGGGCCCAGCCGCTCCGCGGCATGGCATGTGGGATCCTCCCAGACCAGGGCACGAACCCGTGTCCCCTGCATCGGCAGGCGGACTCTCAACCACTGCGCCACCAGGGAAGCCCAAGGGAAAGCTTTTCTTGATTTGCCACTCTATTAGCTTCTCCTCTTATATTATGATATAAAACTTGAACTTGGCCTTCAGAGAGTTTCTGACAATTCTTTTTTATCCTCTACAGGATCTGCAGAGGAATCTGCAATCGAATGTATTTTGCCAGTTTGGAAAAATTTTCAAATATTACCTCAAATTTGGCTTCTGTCTCTCCTTTTCTTTGGAGAGATTACAGTTACACATATCTTTTCACATTTTTTTCCATTTGCCTCTTGCATTCTTTTTCTCTGTTTTCCATCCCTCTTCCAATCTGCACTTTAATCTTAATATTTTATATTCACCTAAATTCCTGATTATCAATCTTTTTTTAATACTGTGTCTAATATGACTTTGAACTCACTTATTGGATTCTTATTTTCAGCTACTTTGTTATTTTAATAAACATTTTATTTTAGAACAGTTTCAGATTTACAGAGAAATTAGAAACACAGTTTTGAGAGTTTCCATATATCCCAGACTTAGTTTACCCTGTTATTAACATCTAATTTAGTATGGTGCTTTTGTTATAATTAATGAATCAGTGTTGATAAATTATTATTAACTAAAGTCAAGAGTTTATTATGATTTCTTTGTTTTTTTCCTAATGACCTTTTTCTGTTCCGAGATCTCAACCATGATAGCATATTACATTCAGCCATGTGTCTCCTTAAGCTACCTTGAATGTGACAGTTTCTCAGACTTTTTGTTTTGATGATCTTTACAGTTTTGAGGTGTACTCGTCATATATTTTCTAAAATATTCCTTAATTGAGATGCGTCTGATATTTTTCTTACAATAGGACTAAGGTTATGTGTTTTTCGGAGTAAGATCACAGAGTTAAAGTGCCATTCTCATCACATTATAACAGGAATACATACTACCAATATGATTTAGTGCTGTTTATGTTAAACTTGACATCTGGCTACGGTAGAGTTTATCAGATTCCTCCATTGTAAACTTAATCTTTTTCCTCCATTTCCATGCAAACAAGTATAGTCAATTTATCTTGACAAAGGAGCAAAGGCAATTCAATGGAGAACTCACAGTCTTTGCAACAAATGGTGAGAATTTATGTTTATCTGGTTAGGAGTTGGTCTCTGTTTAATGTTTTCATAGTTGTATGTGCCAGAGGCGCCAAATTAATTTAAGTGTCCTTGTTTCTGTACCCCTTTGACTTTGGGTTTCCTTAAGAACTGCCCCTAGGAGGGATTCTGAATCTTGTCTTTCAGCTGTAATCCACTGTTATTGTAATGGAGCCCTGTTGGTGTGGTAGAAAGGTACAGAAAAGGGATGTATTCTATAACCTTTTGATTAAATCTCTGTATTTTTGTGAGCTTGTGTCTCTGGGTTGTTACCTTCATAAATGTTTCTGTAGCAGTATATCTTTTTTTTTTTTTTATCTCCCTTAGATGAGATAGGAAATTAGAGGAGGTTGCAATCTGAGTAAATCACTTCCACCAGCTGAGATAAAGATCTGGTAATTATTTTCCCCCCTTGGATAATAGGCAGTACTTACAGAGGAAATTCTGGGAGTATCTGACAATAATTACCCTTCCCCCTTCCCTGTCAGAGCCACAGGGTATCTTTCTAACATATTACCTTAAAGACATAGTGGGCTTGCAAAGTGTGGGGCTCGTTCCAAGATTATGGACCCCAGGTTTTTCTTATTGTCATGCTTGTCTACACTCAGCTTCTAGCAATTCATCAAAATGTCTATGTGAGCACTTCTGCATGTTTATGGTTTCTGTGGCTCCTGCTCTAAGCAAGTGGTTCTTGACTGTGACTCTCTTGATTGGCCTGCTCTCTGAATTTCATGGTGACAAATGGCCTTGTAATCTTTGTTACCTGATGGATTCAATAAAAGCCATTGATTTTCTTTTTGTTCTGCTCTTTCTTGTTTTAAGTTTGGGAGTGACAACTTCAAAGCTCTTCTTTAAATGAACACAGCTGACACCAGAAGTAGCAAACCATTGGATTTTTAACTTCTAGAATGTTGACTCCTTTTAAGGATTTGAGGTTTATACTGATATTCTCCATCTGTTTTCTATACTTACCAACATATTAAGCATATTTATTTTAAAGTTATGGTCTGATAACTAGGATATCTAAATGATCAATTTTTTCCCTTGGTTTTGGTCATTTTTTTGCTAAAGCATACCTCGTAATATTTTATTTAATGCTAGATATTGTATATGAAAAATTAGAGAAGCTCTGGATGATATTTTCTTCCTCAAAAAGGGTTAAATATTTTTCTGGAGGGCAAATAGAGTAAAGGCTGATTCCCTTGATCCCACAGAGGATTCATTTTAAGCTTTTTTTTCTTTCAGGCAGAACACATTCAACTTTGGCTTTACTTCTAGATCATAGCCCTTACCCCTAGGCTGTGCTCCTCTGAGGTCTTAACTACAAGCCAAAGTTGTTTGACTGTGTTCTTTATCTTGGCAGGTCTTGAACTCCAACCTCTGTCTCCCTAGTATTGCACTGCTGATCAAATTTCTGAACAGTTCTCTAACTTCCCAGCTGCTACTTTCTGTACAAATTGTTGTAGTATCTTTCTGAGCATATTCATCTTAGGAGCTGACAAATACCTCAGAGGAAACTGCACTTAGATACTTGGGCTCACTTTTTGTGGCTCTTGCCTCTCTGAGATTTTGTCCTAAAAGGCTAATCACTTTGAAATTTGCAAACTCCAGTCTCTGAATTAGCATAAATGTCAGTTACATTAAATGGAGTCTTAAATGTTCCTATTATTTTTATTGTCTTGAACTATATCAATACACATCTATATTTGAAAATATATTCAATTAAATTTTGAATGATATTTCAGGGTCTTAAAAAACATCATATGCAAAATATGGAAAGTGTGATCAGTCTACACAACAGTAATCAAGAGAAATGCTTGCTAATTCCAGGTCTTTTTTTTTTTTCATTTTTGAAACATTTAAAATAAATAATGGATTTGTTAACATTTTAAAATAAATTTAGTTGCCTGTGCTTTATATTAATTAGGATCTGCTTAAATCCTGTGATATTTTGGGGATTCCATTTTTTAATTCCATTTTAAAAAATGTAGTGCTAGTAAAATGAGAAATAATTACCCTGTATTTCATACATATAATCCATGTTTAGAAGCTATGAAACATGGATTATAAATAGAAGCTATGAAACATGGATTATAAATAAAGTTTTAAAATTTGAAAAAACTATTCTTGCTATACTATTTCAATGTGAGATCATATAGTTTACTGTAATGGAAGGACATGAAGGTATCAATAGTTAAGTGGGGAAAAATGCCAGTTCAACACTATTTACTTATTAAATTCATTTTCTTTCCATTAATTCCCTCAAATAAAAAAAACAGGACACATGAATCTATTCTGTATTAGGTTAATATTAACGTGTTAAGCTTCATTTAGAACCCAATTTAGAATGTATACATCACTAGTAATAATATAAATTTATTTGAGAAAGAATACACTTCCTGTAATGATTAACTAATTTATTATAAATATATATGTAGAGAAAAACAGGAGAGAGAGAGAAAGAGAGAAAGAAAATTTAGAGAATGTCATTTAGCCATAATAACATGGTTAAAAGAAATCCATTTTATGTATTTATTTTTTTTAAACATCTTTACTGGAGTATAATAGCTTTACAATGGTGTGTTAGTTTCTGCTTTATAACAAAGTGAATCAGCTATACATATACATATATCCCCATATCTCCGCACTCTTGCGTCTCCCTCCCACCCTCCCTATCTGACTTCTCTAGGTGGTCACAAAGCACCAAGCTGATCTCCCTGTGCTATGTGGCTTCTTCCCACTAGCTATCTATTTTACATTTGGCAGTGTATATATATCCATGCCACTCTCTTACTTCGTCCCAGCTTACCCTTCCCATTCCACGTGTCCTCAAGTCCATTCTCTACGTCTGCGTCTTTATTCCTGTCCTGCCCTTAGGTTCTTCAGAACCACTTTTTTTTTTTTTTAGATTCCATATATATGTGTTAGCATACGGTATTTGTTTCTCTCTTTCTGACTTACTTCACTCTGTATGACAGATTCTAGGTCCATCCACCTCACTACAAAAAACTTAATTTCGTTTCTTTTTAAGGCTGAGTAATATTCCATTGTATATATGTGCCAAATCTTCTTTATCGATTCATCTGTTGATGGAGACTTAACGTTGTTTCCATGTCCTGGCTATTGTAAATAGAGCTGCAATGAACATTGTGGTACATGAACATTTTTGAATTATGGTTTTCTCAGGGTATATGCCCAGTAGTGGGATTGCTGGGTCATATGGTAGTTCTATTTTTAGTTTTTTAAGGAACCTCCATACTGTTCTCCATAGTGATTGTACCAGTTTGCTCTCCCACCAACAGTGTAGGAGTGTTCCCATTTCTCCAGATGCTCTCCAGCATTTACTGTTTGCAGATATTTTGATGATGGCCATTCTGACCGGTGTGAGGTGATACCTCATTGTAGTTTTGATTTGCATTTCTCTAATGATTAGTGATGTTGAGCATCCTCTCATGTGTTTCTTGGCAATCTGTATATCTTCTTTGGAGAAATGTCTATTTAGGTCTTGTACCCATGTTTGGATTGGGTTGTTTGTTTTTTGATACTGAGCTGCATGAGCTGCTTGTAAATTTTTGAGATTAATCCTTTGTCAGTTGCTTCATTTGCAAATATATTCTCCCATTCTGATGGTTGTCTTTTAGTCTTGTTTATGTTTTCTTTTGCTGTACAAAAGCTTTTAAGTTTCATTGGGTCCCATCTGTATACTGTTGTTTTTATTTCCATTTCTCTAGGAGGTGGGTCAAAAAGGATCTTGCTGTGATTTATGACATAGAGTGTTGCACCTATGTTTTCCTCTAGAGTTTTACAATGTCTTGCCTCACATTTAGGTCTTTAATCCATTTTGAGTTTATTTTTGTGTATGGTGTTAGGAAGTGTTATAATTTCATTCTTTTACATGTAGCTGTCCAGTTTTCACAGCACCACTTATTGAAGAAGCTGACTTTTCTCCATTGTATATTCTTGCCTCCTTTATCAAAAATAAGATGACCATAAGTGCATGGGTTAATCTCAGGCCTTTCTATGCTGTTCCATTGATCTATATTTCTGTTTTTGTGCCAGTACCATACTGTCTTGATTACTGTAGCATTGTAGTATAGTCTGAAGTCAGGGAGCCTGATTCCTCCAGCTCCGCTTTTCTTTCTCAAGATTGCTTTGCCAATTCAGGGTCTTTTGTTTTTCCATACAAATTGTGAAATTTTTTGTTCTAGTTCTGTTAAAAATGCCATTGGTAGTTTGACAGGGATTGCATTGAATCTGTAGATTGCTTTGGGTAGTAAAGTCGTTTTCACAGTGTTGAGTATATGTATAGTATCATGTCATCTGCAAACAGTGACAGCTTTACTTCTTCTTTTCCAATTTGGATTCCCTTTATTTCTTTTACTTCTCTGATTGCTGTGGCTAAAACTTCCAAAACTATGTTGAATAATAGTGGTGAGAATGGACAACCTTGTCTTGTTTCCTTAGAGGAAATGGTTTCAGTTTTTCACCATTGAGAATGATGTTGGCTGTGGGTTTGTCATATATAGCCTTTATTATGTTGAGGTAGGTTCCCTCTATGCCAACTTTCTGGAGGGTTTTTATCATAAATGGGTATTGAATTTTTTCAAAAGCTTTTTCTGCATCTATTGAGATGATCATATGGATTTTCCCCTTCAATTTGTTCATATGGTATATCACATAGATTGATTTGCATATATTGAAAACTCCTTGCATTCCTGGGATAAACCCCACTTGTTCATAGTGTATGATCCTTTTAATGTGCTGTTGGATTCTTTTTTTTTTTTTTTTTGCGGTATGCAGGGCTCTCACTGTTGTGGCCTTTCCCGTTGCAGAGCACAGGCTCCAGATGCGCAGGCTCAGCACATATAGTATTATTTATGTACCTTAGAAGATCACCATGAAGTTAAACCAAAAAACTTATTTGAAGCAATTAGCTCTAATAATCACATACAAAAAAGTGTTTACACACTCCATAGTCAATGTGTCCAAATATTTATTTTAAATAAATGTTAGTCAAAATTTCTCATTTTACAGTTCTACACTGATTACTATTCTAAAATCTACTATAATTTGTTATTGCATATTGTTTACACACACACATGCAGATTTGAACTATTGCTCTTTTGTAAATGGGACATTTTCTGAAACAAAGACCAGTATTTTGCCATAATTGGACTTTGTGAAGAGCATTATTAGGTTATGGCAATTTTAGCAGGCATTCTTTTTCTTCCTAAATGGCTATTTGGAGATAACTGGAGAAAGCAAAAGAATATCCTTGGTGTTAGTTGGATTACTACTTGACAGGAATAAAGCCTACATGGGGCAACATGAAACCTACAAAAGAATAATGATAAAAAATTAACGAACATTCTTTAGAAGTTCAAAGTGGAAACTGAAATGGTTAGATATTAACATTCTCTGCTATGTCTTTCAGAAAATATTCCATATTGACTTTGGTAATAACAAACTTAAAAGAAGCCTAGTTAAGAACTTATCAGAAGTACTACCTCTCTTTTTTCTTTTATTATAATTATTACTTTCCTCATTTATTTTAATTGCTAGATTTCAAATAATAAAACTTAGGAAGAGAAAATTAACTTGATAATTGAAGAGTAAGGCATTTTCACACAGGCCTAAACACACGCACACCCACAGACACACAAATACAATAAATACCTTTTTACTCATCAACTAGAATCAACCATTCTAACATTGTCATAATTGGTTCTTGTGCTTTTTTGTTTTGTTTAACAAACATAAAACATTCTCACGGCTAACTCTCTACTTGAATAATGTCTCCATTGAATGAAGTTTTAACTATGATACCTCTCTAAAGGCAACCAATATCATGAACTTTACATGTACATTTTCAATCTAGTTTTGTTACTTTTTTATATATACTAGATTATATTTGCTTTTTAAATTTGTGTAAATATTATCAGAGTGTATCATTCTTCAGCTTTTTATTTTACTAAACAAT
Source organism: Globicephala melas (assembly GCF_963455315.2). Taxonomy (NCBI): domain Eukaryota; kingdom Metazoa; phylum Chordata; class Mammalia; order Artiodactyla; family Delphinidae; genus Globicephala; species Globicephala melas. The sequence continues at coordinate 43,248,635 of NC_083323.1, forward strand.
ACATTTTTGAGATCTATCTCTATTGAGAGAGACAGTCAGATAGATATACCTAATTCATTCCTTTTTCTGTTTGTATAGTTTTTACTCTGACATTTCCAGCCTATATCTATTATATTGTGCTCTATGGATCTCATTTTAACAGAATAAAACTGAATTTTTCAAGTAAAAGTTTGCATTAACAGGATTAATCTGTGAGTTTATTCAGTTTACATGATTACCTGTACCTTTTTAAAACAATGTCTTATTCTATTTACAACATATTTCCTTTGGTTCATTTTATTTTTCTTTTCCCATTTTTATTGAATTTATAAATATTCTTTAGTTCATTTTATTTTCTCCCTGTAAGAGTTTGTTTATTCTTTACTTTTAAATTAAGGGCCTATCATGAAATACTTAATCTGTATTTTATACAGATGTATATTCATCTATTTATTACAGTAGAAAATTAATTGATATTTTTAGCTTATACTTCAAGGAATTTATTGTTTTTTGCTTAAATATCCTGAAAGTTGTCTTTTACATTTTCATGTGATTTTTTTATTCATCTCTTTTGGCTGTATTAGTTTCTAAACACAAAATAAAATTATGTATAATCCTCTAGCTAAAATGATTTATCTATTTCTTTACTCATCATTACAATATGATTTACAATTATTTCCCTAGATACTTTTGTTTTTCTTGCCAAGTTCTTCATTTTTTCCTACATTCTTAAATTATAGTTCAGCTTGGTATAGAATATTTGATTGATGATATTTTTAATACGTGCTTTGAAGATACTCTTTTTTCCTCAAGTTATCTTAGGATGAGAAATATGCTTAATTTGCCTTGGTGTACTTTTAGAGACACTTAGATTTTTAGTTTGATAGCTTTTAAAAGTTAATCTTTTAGGGACTTTGCTGGTGGTACAGTGATTAGGAATCCACCTGCCAATGCAGGGGACACAGGTTTGAGTCCTGGTCTGGGAGGATCCCACATACCACAGTTCAACTCAGCCTGTGTGCCACAACTACTAAGCCAGTGCTCTAGAGCCCATGAGCCACAACTACTGAGCCCACATTCCACAATTACTGAAGCCTGTGTGCCTAGAGCCTGTGCTCTGCTGCAAGAGAGGCCACCTCAATGAGAGGCCTGCACACCGCAATGAAGAGTACCCCCGCCTGCCACATCTAGACAAGGCCCGCGTGAAGCAGCGAAGACCCAATACAGCCAAAAATAAATAAATAAATAAATTTATTTTTAAAAAAGTTAATCTTTTAACTTTTCTTCTTAGACTTTGATATTCCACAGTTTCATAAAAATATACTTAAGATTTAATTTTTCAATCTAAGGACTTAGGTATTTCTGTAATTCTGAGAATTGTTGTCTATCATCTCATTTAAAATTGCCTCTTTCACATTCTTCCATTATTCTTCTACATCTCTATTCACTATTCTGCTAATTCAAATAGAACTATATTGGATCTTCTAAATCTATCATGTTATCTACCATATGATAATCAAGTGTATAGTGTAATTTGTCTATTGAAGTTTATTATGATATAATTTGGATTTTTTGTTCTTTTTAAAAATCCATTTGCTTCTCTTAAAATCTGCCTTTCTTGTTTCAAAATCTTGATCCTTTTCTATATTCTTATTTCTCTTATTTTATCTCTCTGAATATTGGGAACATACTACATAGTCAATTTAATTTTTCTTCAAATTATTTCATTATCTCTAGTTCCTTGGCTTACAATTCTCTCATTGTGGATCTGTCAGCAGTCAGTCACCTTTCATTGAACTTCATTATAAATCTTATAATTTGATTTCTTTACCATCCTCAATGGGATAAATCTGGACTCCTCAAAGTACCAGGAATAGAGACTATACCATGGGATCATTTTTCATACTGCTGCCATGTCTTTATAGATTTCATCAGTTTGGGACAAGTCATGCCATCAGTTTATATGCTCTGGGTTCTTGTTCGGCCTGAATGTAGCCTCAAAACTCTACCATGTGCAATCTTGGACACTTGTTTGCTTCTGTTCAGAATCTGGTGCAGTAACCCTACACAAGCAGTTGAAAAACGCTATTTAACATACTAAATATTAGTGATATTTGGATCTGTACATGAAGTCCACCGACTTTGTCCTTGATTTTCAGCGTTTTGTAGACTGTTCAAATAGTAGGTGTAATTCCTTTATACCAAATCGAAATTCTTCCACCATCAATCCTATGATTTACATGCCTTCAACCTCCTTTCAACACAAAAAGCTATTGATTGTTATTCCATCCAATAATTAATTATATATGTCTGAACAAAGAGTAAGAATCGTCCATCAGTTAAATCTGACAATTGAATAGAAGTTCACAAAAATTTATATTTATATATAAAAATATACTTTTTATACAGTTATTTGAACTACATCTTTAGATTCAAACAATTGGAAATTTACCCATCCACAACGAACATAAAAATTTTGGTTATATAATTTTATATATATCATCAATGCATTTTCAGAAGGTATTTTGGTAAAGAAAACTTTTATTTCCCCATGAAACTCACACACATAAAAATATGTGGAAAGGGACTGCATATGAGAACCCATATTGAAAACTAAATGTATTCATATTTACTTATGACATTGTATCTTAGATTTACTTGTAAAATCAATTAGATGAAATCTTATCTGATAAATAGATCTTGAATTAATAGACATTTAAGCCATGAAGACTCAAAATCTATTTGCTTCAGGGTCAGCCAGATACATCATCTATCTTTTGCATCAAAAGAAATATTGTCCTTCTCATAGCGGTTACGATAAGAAGAATCCTAATAAATTTGTTATTATCAAGAAATGGTGGCAAAATCAGAGAAATATGATATTCATTATAGCTGTCCATCAATTAAATTTTAGTCAATTTGCAACATACAGAAGTATATATGTTATGCCATGTGCTCATCCCATCTCCCCTTACACCCTAAATCAATAGATTAATAAGATAAACTTAGCTAATTTTGTCTGATAGTTTTATTGTTAATATATCTCACTTTGAAGAAAGTTTTTTGTGTTTTCAAGTTTTAATTTCATGATTCATAGCAATGACCTTAAAGCACTGGTTCTGAAGTGAACTACATATCATTTCTCTTTTGTAACAGTTGGGCAATTAGCATGACTTAAAGACAAAAATAATCATGGGACATTATTTACACAGTAAGAATACAGGAAAGAAATGATTAACTATATCCAAAACTTTTAAGATTTAACACTTCTAAATATGTGTGGTCTTAGACTATGTAAACTTTATGAATTTAAGGCTTTACATATCCCTTAGTGCATATAAAATAAGTGATAAGATAAAAAATAGATATTATTTTAAGATATTATTAAAAGATTGAAAATATTAGATATTATTTAAAGATTGAATTAAAATGGCTAAGTCAATTAATGTAGTCAACAAACGATTTTTTGAGGAACTAGAATGTATGAGATATATGGCATTAATTGAACATACAAAGTTTGGAGACAACTCCTACATTCAATGAGATTAAATCTACTGTAAAAGAGCTCTCTAGGGAAGTTTAATTAATAAATACCTATTGTGTTTAAAATAATAATAAATTATTAAATAATAAATTAATTGCTGGAATAAAAAATGAAGAAAGATATGAGACAACTAATAAGATGATATGTGAAATGAGATGTGTAGGGGCATACAGACTGAAAAGGAATGAAGAAAAGAGAAAGAATTATTATATAATTAAGAAAATGAGAAATAAAACTAAACAAATGAGAAATGAAACTAAGTATAGGATAATAAAGAACAATAAAAATCAGAAAAATGTGAGCCAGGCTTCCAAAACAATGATTTATTCACTAAACTTTTAATTTTATTTATAATAGGCTTTATTATAATATGGGATATTATTTGCAAAATCATAAACCATGCTTTACTAATATTTTGAAGGAATGAAGTCACTATTATTTTGCAATACAACACTGTATTTAGCATTGAGAATCTTTGATGTCCTAAACTTTTATAGATGTAAAACTCTTGTCAAATAGTACCATTTCTGTTGTCTTGTATAAATAACTTAGATACAAAATTGTAATTTGGGAGTAGCATACATATCAAAAAGAAGCAATACTTATATAAAAGCAGAGGAAACAAAAAATGTAAGCTATCTCAACAAATCTGTGGGATTTTATAGTTCTGATAAAAATTATTAGTCATAATTCTTATTCCCCTTGATAAAATAATGTAGAACAACTTTTTCAGTTCTCTCCATGGGGACAATTTTAAAAATGAATGAAATATACAATAAAAAGCATCTTAAAAATATCAGAAAGCTATCAAGATAGTGAAGAAACAGAGTCAAAATCTAAAAGAATGTAAGTCCACAGAGAGGTAGGCCTAGAACTCAAAAATGCTTCCTATGAGGCATAAAAGCTTCTGATTTTTAACATACAGTGTACAAAAATAGTCAAAAACAAAGGCAAAGAAAGGACTGAGATAGCAAAACCTGAGGAGAATTCAGAACTATATCAACAATGACTTCAGTTTTAGATTTATCAGCCACAAATTAAACACACACACACACACACACACACACACACACACACATACATTTTACCATGCTCATGTAGATAAAAGAACAGCTTAAAAACTTTGCAGGAAATAAGAAACTATAAAATTTGACATAGTAGATTTGTATATAAGCCAAACAAAAATTCTTGAAAAAATATATCTGTACCTTAACCAATAGTAACAGCAAAAAGAGGAAACTACTAAATAGTTTTCAAAAGCAGATTTTATATCTAAGAGCAGGTTAAGCAGAAAGAACCAGCCAACTGGAAAATAGATCTGAAGAAGCACTCAAACCACAGTATTGAAGATAAGACTCAAATTAGAGAAGAGAGGACAAGAAAATAGTAAATATGGTGAGACATTCTAAAATCTGTATAACTGGAGTCTCAGAAAGTGGATAGAAGAAACAGTTCAAAAGCAATGTTTTACAATAAAACGGTTGAGGATTTTCCAGAACTAATGAAGTCAACAGTGAACAGATTCAATAAGCTCAGTAAATCCTTAGCATGACAAATAGGGGAAAATACACTTAGAAAACTGTTTAGTATTTTCTCAAACTGAACAAAAGTATACTCTACAGCCCAGTGATTTTTTTTTTTTTTTTTTTTGCAGTATGTGGGCCTCTTACTGTTGTGGCCTCTCCTGTTGTGGAGCACAGGCTCCACACACGTGGGCTCAGCAGCCATGGCTCACAGGCCCAGCTGCTCCGCGGCATGTGGGATCCTCCCGGACCGGGACACGAACCCATGTCCCCTGCATCGGCAGGCGGACTCTCAACCACTGCGCCACCAGGGAAGCCCACGGCCTAGTGATTTTGATACTAGTTTATATCACAAACATATATGCATATGTACACAAAAATATGTACAAGAATGCTCATAACATTTTTATTTACATTTGCCTTAAACTGGAAACAACCTAAATGTCTATCACAGTACAAGTTAAGCATTGCCTATTTTTCAATGACTGGAAAGTAGAAAAGTATACAGCAATGAAAAAGAACAAACTACTGCTACCTGAAATATCTTTTATATATGATGTGCAAATAAGGACAATCATAAGGGGTATATACTGCATGATTCCATTATACAAATTTTAAGAACAGATAAAACAATACATAGAATAATATCTATGTTTGGGGAAGAGGTTGACTGGGAAGTAGGATAAGAGAAGTTTCTAGTGTGCTGTTAAAGGTATATGTTTTGATCTGGGTGGTGAATAAATAGATAAACTTGTTTGCAAAATTTTACAAAGCTATATAATAAAGATTTGTGCATTATATTACAAGTATGCTATATTTCATAAAAAAAGACCTTGTCATTAAAATGTTAAAGCTATTGAGAAGAGGAAAAAGGTATGTAAAATATTGACCGAGAACATGGCTAGGGAAAGTTCTCTTAAACAGGAAACAGAGTATTCATGATATGAGAAGAAATGGATAAATTTATCTACATCCAAATCAAGAGCGTCTTTCCATCCATAGTAATTGATGAACAATTCATATCTAGAATATACAGAAACTCTACTTATCAATAAGGATAAAAATAGAAGGCAACCTATTTAAAAATTGGCAGAACTCTTGAATAAGAACTTCAAAACAGAAAAAAATGCAAATGATAACAACAGTATCACATGAAAAGCTGGACAACATCTTTAAAAAATATATAGAAAATCTGGCAATTCCATGTGTTGGAAAATTTGTAGAACAATGGGAATTTTCATACCTTACTGGTTTGTGTATTCTTTTTTATAACCATTTTGGAAAACTCTTTGGAATTATCTGCTGAAGCTAAAAATATGTACATCCTAAGAACAGATAATTCCGCTCTTGAATGAATTATCAGTAAAGGTGCACCAGGACCTATGCATAGAGATGCTTGTAGCAGCATTGTTCATCATTGTCTTAAACTAGAAATGAGTGAATGGTCATCTACATTAGAAGAGATAAATGAATTGTGTTATATTTATAAAATGTATGTTTCTCTAGCAAAAAAAGCTAAAAAAACCTAGCTAAATCCAACACCATGGGTGAACCTTAAAATACTGAGCAAAAGAACACACTAAAATGATATGTTGATATGATATAATTTTGTTGACATAAAGTGCACAAACAGGAAAAACTGTTCTATTTTGATGTACACATAGAAGGTAAAACTATAAAGTAAATCATGGAAGTGATTACTATAAAAGTCAAGATCATGTTAACCTCAAAGAGACAGGGAGGAAATGTAATTGTGAAGGAATATGTGGGGCGGATGGGAATGTTCTCTAATGAATAACTATCACTTTATGGTTATTCCTTATACTGTATATTTATGTAGTATTGGCATATTGACATATATATGTTATACTTCTATAAAACTTTTTCAAAAGATCACCAAATCATATACCTAATAAGTTGAATGCAAATAATACATGATGAACACTAACTTTGCCTGGTTGATAATTAAAACCAATGGGCAAAAAAGTTCAGTTCTGTGTTATTGTAACAACTGCCTCAACCTGAGTATGGTAGTGAATCTGATTGTGTTGTTAAACTAAAAACATTCTGATGCTAAAATCACTTTGAGATAAACAAAAGTTGATTCAGTTTGTTCATGACTAGATTATGGTTGGCTCAAATCCAATGACTGGTGTACATATAAGACAAAAGAAATATGGTTCTTGTTAAATATGATATAGAAATAAAATGTATACATCTAATTTGAAAAAGAAAAGCAAGACACATAAAGCAGAATTAATTCAGAGAGGAAATATTTATTTCACTTCCAAGTTTCCCCTAAATTGTTTATTTCTTTATTTTAAACTCTATTTCTTTTTTTTTTTTTAATTACCCACTTCCTAAAACTAAGGTTACATTAAAGAGGGGAGCATTGTACCCGGCTGAGGAAAAGTTTCAGATTTATTTTTATTCATTAAAAAAATTTCAATTACTATTATATATTTTTTAATTTTAAATTTTGAAAAGTATTCATTTTATATGGTAAATATTCAGTTGATTTATAAGTCATCTATATCAGATTATTTTCCAAAACCTTTTCTATATAGTAGAAATTGGACTATGTAATTAAGATTATATAATAGAAATACTTACAGAAGAACTTATCTCCTCACATGAAATACTTTAACATCATAATATATATCGACAACTCTAATTCTACCATCATGTGCATTATAAGTGGGGCTAAATCTCAAATCGTTCAAATTTGAGAAATAAATTATGGGGAAAAACAATGTCAAACTCTGAGGTAGATTTATATTTCATTTTATATATTTTAAATAAATTTTTAAAGTAACTGAAGGGTAAGTTAAATTTAATGAAGCACTGGGGATACAATTTATTATTATTATAATTATGATTAAACTATTTTATGACACATCTACTACTGCTTTAACTGATACTGCATCTAATAATATAATGATACATAAATTCCTTTTCACATTGAAGTTACCAAAGTATCTTTTGAGAATCAGGTTAAGGCTTTGTTTGGAGCTCTGGATGATTTATGTTGTGCTTGACAAAACCAACTTCCACATTAAGCTAACTTGAGACCTGGCATCACTTTCTCTCTAAAAAATCTTGAAGCTCTTTTTATAGTAGTGCATTGCTCATTGACGGTGAGAGGATTTCAAGCAGGCAAGTGTCTGGGTCATTATGTGCTTGGCCATGTATTATGTAGGTATTTAAATTTGTTTAGCTCTGGTTAGTTTGTGATGTATTTTAATTTAGAGGTATAAATGCTGGCCAGAGTTCTGAGTTTTAATTAAATACTGTCAAGGGATTGATTACAGTGTATTGATCCATAACTGAACATACTATCTACTGAGCCACAGTTCTAGTAAACAAGGCTACATTTTTAGTTCTGTTCTGATTATAGTCTGTTACTGGGACAATATATAAATTGCATTGTTGTTATTTGAGAATAATGATACACAGCCATTGATAAGACATGTTTCTCTTCCTTTCACTCCATTAAGCTACAAGTTTGGATAAACAAAGAAACAATATTAGTTTCATATATTTTCTGATGGCAGCTCTGAGAATAAAGAAACAGCTTTGGTAAGACAATACGTTTAGTTGAAATAAATTTTTGGAAATTACTTCCTAAAAAATGGATAGATTTAACTAGAAAATAATGTTTCTATTCTCTTTTCCAAAGACATTGATGGCCCTTCTTTTTCCTCAGTCATCATTGATGTTTCCTATCCTCTAAACTACCCCTGCCTCACACAGTAAAACTTAACATTCAAAACATAATTTTTCATGTATCTGTGAATCTTCATGTAGCTTCTAGATGTGGTTTCTCTATATTGTTGGAAATATATCTAGATGTATATCTAGATGTGGTTTCTCTATATTGTTGGAAAATTCAGCATCATCATTGAACCTTTTCACTTTGCAGTTGAAATGTAAACTTAAATGGAATCTATGTCCATGTTGCACCCTTTGTCTCTACTTAAGCAGTAGTGGTATGCTTCAGTATTTATTTTATTTGATAAAATGTTCACAAACATTAAGGACTAACTTAAGAAAAATGTCAGAGAATCCTGATTCAGAATCTGTGACATACTGATAAGGATTATTTGCAAACTTAAGACATGCTTCCTGAAATGACAAAAGAAAATGTCCTAAATCTCACTTTCTAAAGCATAGAATGATGGAGTCACATTACCTTCCCATTTAATATGCATTAATTCAACAACAAATAGTAGATGAACAAACACTGTACACTTTCTCCTATCATTTCACTCAATGGGCATATACTTGGGGCAAGCATAAGATGAGACAAAATTTTTCTTTCAATTAAGTTTCTTACAAGCCTTTTAGGGTATGGACATCTTGTACCATTCTGGTCTACTACTGGTGGTCAGAATTTACATTTCTAAATTGTTTCAAACTTAAAACAAATTCTAGTATTTTAAGACAAATATTTTTCACAAGCACGATCTTTAGTTTATATACTTTTTGTTGTGTCGTTCAGTTCCTTTGTGTTTTGAATTGTGTCCCCTGAAATACATGTTCAAGTGATATTCCCCGGTACCCTGTGTAAGTTGTCTTATTTGAAAATAAGGTCTTTGCAGATGTAATCAATTAAGGTGAGGTTAGACTAGATTATGGTTGGCTCAAATCCAATGACTGGTGTACATATAAGACAAAAGAAATTTGGACACAGGGAGAACACCATCTAACAATGAAGGTAGAGAATAAAGTTGTGCTGCCACAAGCTAAAGAATGCAAAGGATTACCAACAACCACCAGAAGCTTGGAAAGAATATACAATAGGTTTGCCTTCTGAGCCCCCAGAAGGAACCAATGTTGACAACACTTTAATTGTGGACATTTGGCCTCCTGCATTATGAAAGAACAAATTTCTGTTAATTTAAGCCACCCACACTCCGGTAGATTTTTTGTTTGTTTGTTTGTTTATAATTATTTAAAAAAATATTTATTTCATTTATTTATTTTTGACTGCGTTGGGTCTCTGTTACTGCGTGCAGGCTTTCTCTAGTTGCGGCGAGCAAGGGTTACTCTTCATTGTGGTGCACAGGCTTCTCATTGCGGTGGCTTCTTTTGTTGAGGAGCACCGGCTCTAGGCGCACTGGCTTCAGTAGTTGGGGCATGCGGGCTCTAGAGCGCAGACTCAGTAGTTGTGGCGCACGGGCGTAGTTGTTCTGTGGCATGTGGGATCTTCCTGGACCAGGGCTCGAACCCGTGTCCTCTGCATTGGCAGGCGGATCCTTAACCACTGAGCCACCAGGGAAGCCCAGGGAAGCCCCTCTGGTAGCTTTTTTATGGCAGACCTAGGACACTAATACAAGCCCCAAAGAAAACAAACAAAAACAACAAAACCCTGGCTGGAATTACTTAGTGAGAGGCAGTCTTAAGGTGAACCCTTCCTAGGGTTTTTTTTAAAGGTAATATTGTGGAAGATACTGTTTATATAGGATCTTGGTTAAAGTCAGCATCTAACTCATCTTGATAGTAGAAACTGTTCTTTTTTTTTTTTTTTTTTTTGCAGTACGCGGGCCTCTCACTGATGTGGCCTCTCCAGTTGCGGAGCACAGGCTCCGGACGCGCAGGCTCAGCGGCCATGGCTCACAGGCACAGCCGCTCCGCGGCATGTGGGATCTTCCCGGACTGGGGCACGAACCCGTGTCCCCTGCATCGGCAGGCGGACTCTCAACCACTGTGCCACCAGGGAAGCCCTGTTCATTTTTTTGAAAGACAAATTCACAGTTATAATATTGGTGATCTAATTCATATAAGTACATAACCCTTTATACAGTTTTACATGTAGGCAATAGAGAATAGTGGTTAATTACCAGAGTTCCTGAGTTGAGGAAATAACCAAGTATTCATACCCACATCTCCTACCTACCAGCTACATGGCCATGGGAAAATTATTAAGATGGTCTAAACTTCAGTTATTTCTCTATAAAATAGAGACAATAATAAGAATTAACTATTGTGCTGCTCTAAGTTTTAGATAAGATAATTTCCAGTAGAATGTAAGCTACACTCAAACAGGAGCATCTGTCTTTTTACTCACAGCTGGAACCACATGGAAGGGATTCTATGAACACTTGTTGACTGGATACACGGATGAATGAATAATGCATGGCCAAAAAAGTGCCTGGCTTGGCACATGGAAAATATTCTAAAGGCATTAGATATTAATGTTTTCCCAAAAAAACCCATCAGATTAATTTATATTGGACTGTTCTAAAGATCTATGCTGAACTAATTTTTTTTCTCTTTTTGAAATATACTTTCTTTCATTTTTTACAGCTTGCTTATAATATATAAAGATTGTTCAATTTCATGAAACTTTCAGTACAAGACAAAAAGATTTATATATTGTTTGATGGATTTGGTGCTGCATGAATAAATTAGTGGCTAGGAAATATTATACTCTTGAAATTCATGACAACTTTTATGCAACTAGGGTATTATTTATCAAATTGATTTAGCAAATTATTGAAAGGTGGCTTAGTAACCAATGATATACTAGTTATCAAGAACAGGTTTTTCTCCTCTGCTTTATTTAGTGATAAAAGATAGCACATCAATCATTTACAGACCTATGCTATTGTCCACCCAGTGACTCTTAGAGAAAGTGTAAATGGCTCAAAGTGAATCATCTCCTCTGTTCAAAAAACAGTTTAAAACAAGCATCATATTTTTTATGGACGAATCACTAATGTTGCATTCAAATAGGAATTGCATGCTTTTTCTGTTGTATGAAAATTATACAGTCTAGCATCTCTTGTATGAAAATTATTAGAGTCTAGGTGTACCTTTGTAGAAGGCACATGCTCTTCTCTGCCAGGAAGATACGAGTTGATACTCTTAATGCAATAAGTGAGGTGGAGCTACAGATTTGTTAAGTCTTTTTATCATCCTTGTTCCTAAGCCATAGCCTTCCTAGGACTTTCAAGTAATAGTGTGGTAGGTTCTCTGTGGTCCTTCCCCCAGGCTGGTCTATGCAGCATTACAATACTGCTGAAAACTTTGCCCTACTTTTCAGAGGACTTCAGCTTAGCTTTTTAGTATCCTGCCCTAAGAATGTTCAGATTTCAGCAAATGTTTCAAGGTAGCATGCGTGTGAGGCCTTTTATGTTTTCAATTTTGTGGCCTTTTTACAGAGAAAAATTAGATTTCAGTCCCATGTTCATACATGAAATTATCAAAGTCATTAGGGAAGGGCTTCCCTGGTGGCGCAGTGGTTGAAAGTCTACCTGCCAATGCGGGGGACATGGATTCAAGCCCTGGTCTGAGAGGGTCCCACATGCCGCGGAGCAGCTGGGCCCGTGAGCCACAACTACTGAGCCTGTGCATCTGGAGCCTGTGCTCCGCAACAAGAGAGGCCGCGACAGTGAGAGGCCTGCGCACCGCGATGAAGAGTGGCCCCTGCTTGCCGCAACTAGAGAAAGCCCACGCACAGAAATGAAGACCCAACACAGCCAAAAATAAATAAATTTAAAAAAAAATTCATTAGGGAAAATGCAATTTCAGATTAACATCTGGTTTTTTACTCTTTGTAATAGGTATTAATTCTATTAGTCCTAGGGAATTTAGCAGTTCTCTGATGACGTTCAAAAGATATCTTTATTTTTTTCTTATTTAATTCAGCTTTTTAAGTTATCCTCAAGAATGTTTTTGTCTTCCATTAGTCACTACGTTCCACCCAGCAATAAAAGTCTCAAGAGGTAGTTCTGTGGGAATTTTATGTTTCTTATAGGCCCCTCTTACTGCAGTTCTCTTTGTCTCAAAATAATGCATCTCGATTTTTGAAGGCTGCTTGCAAATCAAGTCACTCTTCACTCAGGAGTCACTCTGGTTTTTGATATTGAATCTCTCATCTTCCTTACATCCCTGTGTGATGGAAACTGAGACCACTCTATAACTGATTTCTTATCTCATAGCCTTTATCTGTTTCACAGGAAATATTTATGCATTGCTGGCATCAACAACCTCTTGGATATTAGGCTTAATCCAATACAGACACCTCTATCCTCTTGCTAGAGCTCATTTTAAGCTTTTTAAGGTATAAGCCAAACATCCTTATTATGTGTCTGAAAAGTACAATAAACACATTTGAAATCTCTCCGAGTGGTCCTGTGAAAGGCATCTTCATAAGATCAAAGGTTAAAGAGTTAGCACCTCTCAATACGTTCCTTCTTGGTCCTGGTGGTGTGGTACATTAAGTATAAAAATGATACTCAATCTAAGTTTTTGAAGAACCCTAAGAGCTATTGTTTATATTTCTTATATCTATTGATATTTACTGTGTTATAAATTAAAACACAAGTTAAAAATATTTACAAACTCATTCAAAATAATGGTAATCAGCTTATTACAGGTTAACATGAATAATATATGTTGCTTGAAAAATAACTGTATTTTCCAAAAGAAAAGAGTGATGTCTTATATTTTTGTAAATCCTTTAATATCTTGTTAAATAGAGGTCAAATGGATTCCCATATCTGCTACTGCATTCATCATTTGCAATATCAATTATTTCTTCACTGTCCATGCTACCCTGTATCTCTCCACTATGAACATACAGTTTTTTTTTTGTTTTTTGTTTTTTTTTTTGTGCGGTGAGCGGGCCTCTCACTGTTGTGGCCTCTCCCGCTGTGGAGCACAGGCTCCGGATGCGCAAGCCCAGCGGCCATGGCTCACGGGCCTAGCCGCTCCGCGGCATGTGGGATCTTCCCGGACCGGGGCACGAACCCGTGTCCCCTGCATCGGCAGGCAGACTCTCAACCACTGCGCCACCAGGGAAGCCCGAACATATAGTTTTGATATTGTGTATATTCTGACTGGATTTGGAGAAATCTCAAGGTTACTAGATCACATTTTGATAACCACTGTAGTACAGTAATAGCATTCTTTAAATTAATATCTTTACTTTTCTCTATGTTTTTATTCTTGAAGCAATAGAGAAGATTCAAAATGGGGGAATATGAGGAATATTTTTGGAATGATGGGAACATTCTAAAATTGAATGATGGTGATAATTCCCCATCTGTAAATTTACTAAAACTCACTGAATTACAAACATATATGGTTAAGTGTTATGGTATTATAAATTATGCCTAAATAAACCTGTAAAAATGGTGGAATACATTCTAATCCTTTTGTTTCATAAAATCATCATGTGGTGATATTACTTTGCAATTTCACGTTTGTTGTAACTTGGTGACTTATTTAAACCTTCAATTTCTAGGAGAGGCTGGATAGCACAGGGATTAGAAACAGATTCTTGCTTCATCCTGAATTCCTGGATTTAATCCTATACTGTCTCTCTGTTTCCTCCTCTGTAAAAAGGAGAAAATAATAGCAGCTAAGCTAATGACTTGCTCTAAGTACCAACTGAGCTAATATGCGTAGATGTGCTTAGAGTTGTGCCATTGCCTGGTAAACATTACATAAGTCCTAGTTATTATTATAGATGCTGAATTAAGAAGTCAGTTAACGTTAAAATCGAAGACACAAAAGTCAGATAGTAAAACTGAGAGAGAAAGATATGAGAAAAGGGAAGTAAAAAGGAATGTGATTAATCTTCTTAAAGTAAATAAACAAATCTTATCCCTGAAGTAAGACATACACAATGATGATTAAGATTAATCCAGGTATAATTTCAAGTAGTGGACTGATGAATGATGGTGTTAGTAATTAGGAAGATAATAGAAATTCAGTTATTTTGGCTATTTCTATTACTATTTTATAGTAGGTAAAATCATGTGAAGAAAGAGATAACCTGGGATACTAACGGTAGGAGAGTTGAGATTAAAAGTTTGCCATAACTGTTGTTGGGAAATGGAGAAAGATGTTAAATAAGAATACAGAAGAGAACAACCAAAGTTGTAGACCATAATTTTTTCTCAGTGTTAATGGAAGTATATCCCTTTGACAACTTCAATAGACAAAATGACAAAACTATTTTACTAAAACTGATCCTCATTAATTATTAGAACCAGTTTTAAGAGCGTACAGTAGCCATTATAACTGACTAACCAATATTTATTCCCCATGAAATAATTAGTCTAAGTCAATCATAATAATTTCTTTATCTCGCCAGTGCTGAATTTAGAGATGGACAAGTTGAACAACTTGAGGCCAGTGAAATGCAAGTAAATATTTGCTTTGGACTCCTAAGGAAGTAAATTAAGCCTTTGCAGTTGGATGTGAAGAAAGGTGCTTTTAATCCCAGTTTCTGCTAGCAGACATTTCACCCTCATGACGCAAGCCATCCTCAAGATTAATCTAAAGGTTTGTGGTGGCAGAGATAGAGAAATAACCTTGGCTCTTCATAAAACCTTTCAGAAATCAAATCAAGCATCTCAAGAGCCTGGCCTAAATCTGAACTACCTATTATGTAAACTTATTTCTTTTCTTTTCTTTAAAATACAATTTAAGCTGAAATTTTCATTACCTATGGTTGAAATAACTCAATCTAATACAGAATATAGATCTGGAAATACTCTTCAGATACTCATTATAAAAAGTAAAGAGCAAAAGTAAATAAATTTCAGAAGAAAAAGTTTTTAGTGAAAATTAGGTTGTTATATTTATGTATGTTAACTGAATTTACATTTGATCATCTTTATGTAGTTAATCATTTTATATGGAAATTACAGGCTCCTCCCAAACTGAAAATCACAAAGAAGCAACCAGGATGACTGAATCAATGGGATTCAAAGCATCTGAGGATAAAACAGGAAACAATCAATTGTATAAGCTCACATTTGACTAAAAGTAATTCTTAGGATGTATATAGATCATGAATATGGTGTAACTGAAACAATCTTACAAATTAAAGAGTTTAAAAATTCAAAAAATATATCTGATAATGTGGTAAGAGACTTGCATTTGCTTCTGTCCTATTTTTAGCATTGCTATCTAGTAGAAATTCACCAAAGAAAGCATTTCATTTAACTATATTGGTTTGAATCATTGCAATGACTCTAGATTATAAATGGCTTACAAATTATAGGAGAGGTTTTACATTATCCTAACTGCATTTCACTTTTTTTCTCTCTTGACTTATAGGCAATTTTCTTAGCATACCTCATTACATTATTCTCAGAGTACATTAATCTCACCACTTTAAAAAATAAATACCTGCCAGTCTTCTCACACTGATTGTACCTGAAGAAACTCTTCTAAAATTGTCCCTTTAAACATCTCTTATTCCTGGGTATAATTAGAAGAAAGAAAAAGTGAACATAAAGCTAATTTCAGTTCTTTTATTTTGATACAATAACCAAGTGCTCTAACATGTGTCCTTTAATTCCTTATTAAATAGACGATAAAAACTATACTAGAGCATGTCATTTGGAAGCCAAATCCTTTATCCTTCCCTAAATATGTGCATGGATTAGAAATACACTAATTAAATTCCAAACTTATAGTGTGATTCCCTTTGTGAATGGAAAGGTGAAGTCTCACTCAGCATAGTTTTACTAAGCCAGAAAGAAAAAAATAGGCATTAAATGCAATTTATTCCAAAATCATATGATGCCCTTACATTCTAGAAAATCATTCAGGCTTGACAGCAAGAAAACACTTTTAAATTGGAAAAGGCTTTAGTTTTCAAACTTTTCCCCTGGTTCTTATTTCCCTTTTACATTTTGATGTCACCAATGTTCCATTCAAATACACTCCTTGGAGCTTTTGTGCAACCTTCCTCATGTATTTATTTCCCACTCGAGTGCTATCTAGAAGGAAATGTTACTCTACCTCTACTTTTTAACAATAATTATTTCTTCCTTATTGATATAAGTTATTTGATTGAGCCACAAGAAAAATTATCAACATTCAACCATCTACAAAAACAGTATTTTCAGATGGCTCCAGCTAGTATTATCAAAGTATTCAGAATTTCTTCATATCAGAAAAAAAAGGTGATCTAATACAATTAATAATATAAATTAATTTTCTTTTTAATTTATGTTTCTGAGATTTTAATTACCCTGGATTTAGAATTATATGTATGTAGATTACTTTACTTTGGCCTAATGTTATTTTCCCCCTTTGCTAATTTCAGGGATTATTTTAATCTGAGTTTGGTTAGGAAAAGAGTATTACTGGATAAGACGTTTTAATATAGGGATTTGAGCTTATATATTTCTGGCAGAAACTGGGAGAATGAAAATAGGTTTACTTAGAGCTGGAGCACTGGAAAAAGAGTTACTAATGATATCAGTTGAAGCATAGGCTGAGGAGGATGGGAAAGAAGCCACAGACTACAGGGAGTTTGACAAGATTCTTTTTCCCCAGAACTGCAAGTCAGAGAGGGTGCTAAACCATGACGTCTGACCAGAACAGCCTTAGTGGCGATCACTTCATGTCCACTTTCCTAATTTTACTCAAGTTCTTCTTAATGAAAAACTCTAATTTGTGCTAACACAGAGAAGGGGATTCCATGGAAAATATGTCCTGGCCGTAGAAGGAAGAGATGGGAATTCCCAGTTGACTACTGACAATCCACCTCAGGCACAGAAGCCAGAGATTTGCATAAACGATCATTCAAAGATTTTCATCTCCAAGGGACCATTGCTTTTTCCAGAAAACGTAATGATGTAAGCTTATCACTGAGATGCTCCATACCCACAACATACACAAACATACACACAAAGATACACTCAACTCAAGGATCCTGCCAATAAACTAAGCAACAATGCTTTTCCTAGAAGTTTAAAGCATATTGACTATTTTGGCTCACAGGCATAATTAGTAAGGTAATCGACAGGTAAGTCAGGTCTAATAACAGGGCATTCCTTTCACACTGGGAAAGAAAGTTGGTCTGCCTGGTCAGCTTCTATGTAAATAATAAATCTCTCATCTGTCTTCATTTCTGAGACACTCTACTCCTTTTACAAGATTAGGTAAGTACTCAGGCTTCAACGCCTTTCCCACTAGATCTTCAAGTCTTCTAACAATCATTAATATATGTAACTACAAATGACTATGGAATGAGAAAAACAAACAAACAAAAAAAACATTTTTTCCCCCCACAGAAAAGCTCTTTCCAAAGAAACATGATCTTGTTTACCAAATGCTGGGGCATAATTATTATGCCAATTAATCTTACCATTTGGAGAAAACTACCTATTTGTTAAATTCAAAAGAAATATGTGAAAATAAAGTATTCCATATTGTGATTTGAACTATTTAAAAATAACTTAATGTTATTTCTTTAGAATATTATTTAAAAATAAAAGCTTGTCACCAATTTTTGTACACCATGTATTTTCCTAGAGGATATATTTTTTTCTCATTTCACAGCTTTAGAAATACATATATCTTACTGTAATCAAAATGTAAGTGAAAGGATTGTGAATCTTATATCAACATTTGAAAAATAGGAAACCACAAGAGAGTGGAGACCTAATAGTGTTCATGAATATAGTACTTGTCTTTAAAATTATTATGATATTGCATGAACAGGAGAACATGAGAAAGTGAGGTTAAGAAAAAGAGCAACTATTACAAGGTGGTGAGGGCTGAGAATGATGTTCAGATGGACAATGAAGATGGACCAGATATGAATATTGTGTCAGAGGTAAGGAAGGGTCTCAGAGCCTTGAAAATAAGCAAAAAAGTATTAAATGTATTAGGTAGTGAAGAATGAAATCAGTTGATGGCTTTGAGAAACAAAGTAAACGATGAAATCTTATTTTTGTAATTCAACCCCAAAAGACTTTTTGATGTGTTAGTCTTGGGTACTTTTGTTTGCTAACTATTGCTAAAGCAGATAGACAGTACTTTGTCTATTTTATCTTTCCCATGTCAGTCAGCTTACTGGCTTCCTTGAAATTTAAATTAATAAAATTTATGGCTTAATGATTAATTTTGACACTATAATTTTAAACAGAGATGAGTCTCATTATTGTATGGTACTTGATCATTCCCTAATATGAGAATATAATTTTTTTGATTTTTTTTTAAAAGACATTTTTAAATGTCTCAAGGTATTTGGATCTAAATCTTGGTGATTTCTGTTAAAATTAAAGTAGAGAATTAGGTGGTGTACACTGTATTAATTAAAATTAGAAACATCTATACTTGAATATTTTTATTTTAGAATACATGAAGATTTACAAAAATGTTGTAGAGAGAGTACAATTACTATATACTCCACACTCAATTTCTCTTATTATTAATATTATATTATATTAGTATGGTACATTTGTCACAATAATAGACTGATATCAACACATTATTAACTGAAGTCCATATAACTGAAATCCATACTTTCAGGTTTCTGGAGTTTTCCCCTAACCTCCTTATTCTTTTCCAGGATCCCATCTAGAGTAACACATTACAGTGAGTTGTCATGTCTACTTAAGCTCCTCTTGGTTGTCACAGTTTCTTAGATTTTCTTTGGTTTTGGTAACCTTGATAATTTTAAAGATTACTGGTCAGGTATTTTGTAGAATTTAGGTTTGTTTGATGTTTTTCTCATGGTAAGACTGGAGTAATATATACTTGAACATTAATGAGAAGAAGAAAGTTTTAAAATTGTCACTCAAAAATGATTATAATCTAGTAAACAAATGTAAATTTGTAGGGAAATGAATGAAAAATTATAATATATTAATATCATATCAAAATATAGAGTTCAAAGAGCAGTTTTCTAACTTTTTGAAACCTCAATCTATAATAATAAATATAAGTAACATTGTGCCTCAGTAGACATACACACATATAAAGCTGAAAAAATAAGATTGTCTATTTTCTTTTTTTAAATTTCTTTAACTCCACTAAATTCGTTTTACAATCGTCTAATATGCCATGACTTGCGGTTTTAATAGACTGGTCTAATTTACTGTGTGTCACAGAGGAAATCAAATAGTCTTTTCTCTCCCTCAGAGCTTTGGAGAGCGTTTGATTGAATATTCCCAAAGACATAGGGGGAAACTGAGCAAAAATATTGGAGAGATAATATAATGTCTAATAATATAAAGTTCCCTCAAGAATTTCTTTACATCTGTTGGACACACAAAAGGCTAAGTGAGAAGAAAATAAATACATGTTGTTGTGATTTTCATAATGGCTATTAGAGTTAAATTAGGTGTGAATCAAGAATAAAAAAGTTTAATCGCATGGATAAAGGTTGTACAGTAAGTCAATAGTAAAGAGGAGAATAAAAACCAGGCATCTGTCCCCTGCAGTCACTATTACATATGTCCCGCAAATAGTTGATTTAGCAGGAAATTGCATTCTCTTTAATGTTTCTTATTACATAGGTCTGCTTTTCACTATAAAAGAGAAAATGAGTGTAGGGAATTCAAAACTATGTACAAATGATTTGGGGTCTCAATTTCATTTCTGTACTGAATATGAAAAAATTACAAGAGTCATGTAAAAATGTCCTCTGTTTCAAGTGACTTGCACTATAGCAGTCCCCACGGCAGAGTCCCACACTTGAGCTAAAAGGTAATATTACAGGGATCATTTCCAAATGGAGATAAAAATAAGAGAAGAATCCTTCATCCTGCATCCTACTAGGAAATGTGACTCAGAAGCATCTTTTCTTATTACTTCTTCTGTTTGTTTAAAGAGGTAAACACACATCTGGGGAGTATTTTCAAAAAGGGCAAATACAACAGGGATGTTATCAAATGACTGGAGTATGATCTAGGCATGTAAGGAATTCTAATTCAGGTGTTTGGGGAATCTTATAAATTCAGTTCTTGTTTAAGAGCCAAAACAATAGTTCATTAGTAACATTTTTTAATGCCAGAAAAGAGATGTGGGTTCAGTTCCCAGTGTCTGTAGCTACCTCTTCAGGCTATTTGGCACACATTATACAGCAGATGTTGCCTGAAAAAAAAGCTGGAGGCCAGGAAGTATGGCATGCTGCTCACCAATGGTTCCGCTAGGCAGGAAATGATCAGCATGTTGATAGGCCCTCTGATTAGCTATTCATGATGAGATGTGCAGTTATGGTGCATGTGTGTGCATAAACCAGGAAGGGGTAAAGTGAAATGTAGAAAATAGATAGGCACAAACGCCTTTTGTACTTGGCCAGTCTAGGTAAACATGAAGGTGATTGATCATGTCTAATTGTAGATAAGAAATAATTACAGCCATTTCAAGACACTAAATGATCAACTCTTAATTCATATAAATAAAATAAAGTCCTAATCAAAAACAACTTGGTTTTTTGACTTTTGCTTAGCTAATTTTTAACAGGGCTTTTTATTTTGGTTATTATACTTTATTATTTTAAATCTACAATGTCAGTAACTTTATTTGTAACCTAGTGCTCCTTCTAATGATGATGACTTTTCAGTTTCTTAAAATATCTCTTGATGGTATTTTTCCACACTAAAACAAGATAGAAAAAAAGAAGTACTAGAATCTTTAAATGATCCTTTACTATATTCATAAACAACATAAGAGCAAAGGGAGGAAATGGAACAGAAGAATAAAAGGAAATTCTCCATAAGGAATGATAGCATTCTGACAAACAGCTAAAAGTCTGCTGAAGTCATTGGTTTATATACTTGATTCAATTAATTCTTAAATATGTTTAATTCTTAAATATTAAATTCTTAAAATATGTATTTGTGCATTTTTTTCATGAAGCAAATGATCAATAGTTTTCATAGCATTTTGAGAGCATTCTTAAGTGGATCCATGACCAAAGTCATCAAAATTCCCTTCTCCTTCCAAATATATCAGATTCATATGAGTTTTCCCAAACTTTCAAGAAACTAGATCATCTATGTCTTATAGAAATTATGTTTTGTAGTCAGATGAAATTCTTCAAGATTTTTGTCTTCAATTTCCCCCAGCTTTCTATTCTATTTTATTCTACATTGTCTTAGAGATATTTTCACTGTTTTATTGGTTTGTTGGTTTTAATTCTCCAGAGTTGGATGAATCTGCCTTTAAAGTGTTGTACAAATGCCATTTTAAAACAAAGCCTATTCATTATTTTTTCCCCAAAAATTAGTTGGGTTGGGTTGAAAGGCATAATAAGGTGTCTAGAGAATATGTGACAAAAGATGGGTATGGTAAGTAGTCTATGTCAGGGACTTTCCAGGGGGGAGATCAGCATACCACTGATAGGCCAGTGGAGCATGGCAATGAACAATTTAAGAACTGTCACTGTTCAGAGATACAGATAGATAACCTAAAAAAAGAAATTGCATGAAGTAGCAGGGAGACAGACATTAGGGATTAGTTGCAGTCTCTGAAAGGTGGGAGGACAGGGGTTGACAAGAGAGAAAAGGAGAGGTTCAGGCTTGAGGGACTGGAGAAGTTCTAAGATAAGCAATTTAAGGAGTAACCTTGGCACAGGAGACCAGGGACAATCACCTGCTCCAGGAACAAAGCGTAATTTCTCGATCTGGCCTCTATGGTCAGAGGCAGGTTGGTAGCAATGACAACTTGTTGCTGACCATCTGGTAGTGAATTAAATTCTTGCTGGCAAGGGAGAATTTTGGGTCTAGAAGCAGTGGCAGGGTTGAACTTAATGCCAAGAAGTCTGGCAAAAGGGAAGTAGCCAAATCCTGATGCTGTGGAGATTTGACCTATTTCATATACATTTCTTTCAGTAGTCTTTAATTATATTCTTTAATTAATGACATTTAGAACTTTCTAGTAATAGTTCCTCCTCTTATTACTGAGAATATAACATATGTAAAATACTCTTTGCTCCTTACTAAACATTATTAACAATAAATTAAACCTAAGACAATTTTGATTTCTCAAAGTTTACAACGTCTACCTCAGAGGGAGTTACCTATTAAAATGTTTATCTCAGTCATTTCTAACTGTGGGTCACATATTCTAAATCAAGAAATACAGAATGCCCTTTAAACTTGAGATACTGCTCTGTCACCCAAACTTCACATTTAAAATGTTCCTTTCAAAGGGAAAACATCTGTCAAAATTTGTTAAATAATATTTTCAATAAATGCCTTACTTCCCCATTCTTTTACTGTGGCCCCATTATTAAATCAATCTGCCAAAGCATACATTTTTACTTCTTTTCATTGCCTCTTCACAAATTGGTACAGATGTGGATGTCAACCTTTTCTTATATAACACTACTTTCTGAAAAATATTTGGTAAATTATTTCATAACTACTAATTTAAAAATAAAGCATGCACTAAAATTTTTTGTAATCTACAATACAAATCAGAATGTTGGATATGGTGGGGTTGTGATTCTACTCCTCAAAGCTCCGATTCTGAATAAGATGCTGCTAGTCTCTTTTAGTTTTTATATCAGCCTGTTGACTTTGCAATTTGAAAGCGCTTGATCTTTAATGATCTGTAGCACATCTGTATGCATAATATTGTCTTTCATATTCAACAATACAAAAACATTAGGCACGTATCACAGAGCTCTTTTAATACATTTTCCAAGCAACAGTGCTTTTCTAAAATGCAACCCATTTTTGCATAAAAAATAAGGTTTTATTGTGTGGGGATAATCAGGGAGTTATGTTGAACTAATTGAGCTTTTTCTCTTTCTGACAGTCCTCAGATAAAGTAATTGGGGAATTTAGTCATTCCTTAGATCTAGGAATAATGAGTTCTTTACCTTTGGTCACCATTAAAGATTTCCTTACACTGGAATATCCAGGCCAGGCAAGCTCATTAACAAGCAACATTCCAATCCATTGATTACATAATATGAAATAATAGGCTATCTGTCTATTCATTAAAACTGAGCTACTCTGCATATAATGTAAATTGATTGTGCCACTTGCCACTGTTATTTTCATTACATAAATTAACCTGAAAAAGTGTATTTTTTTCTTTATTACATAAAGCAAAATTTAAAAAATTAAAAAATGATCACAGGGAAGTGATAATGTACTAGCTGGGATAACTTGGCTTTATTTCTTTAGAGGAAGTCTTTTTTTTCTCTAAATTGGAATCACATTTTAAAAATTCTATTGTCATAATTTTTAGACATTCCACTTCTCCTTCTATTTATTTCAAGTTCTGATTGTGTTCCAGAATTCGGTCTTGATGCTCCATAATCATACAAATCCCCTATTCTGAAAGGAATATTCAATTCAAAAAGAGAGAGGAAGAGCCTGGGAAATTCATTTAGACTAATAGCATATTTATTTAGCACTGAAGGGCAACATTCTTTTTATGGAAAGATGTTCTATTTTTTCCCTGAAAGGACAAATATCCTAGTGAGAAGGTGGCACATCTTCTACCTTTGGCTATTTTTCTCTGAAGCTCTGACCTATTTCTTACACTGTTGTGGAAACAGTTGTTGTTTTTCTCTATTTCTTTCCCTCTCTCTGTCACTTCTTTCAATAGTTCTCTATATTCATGATCAAAGGAATGGAAGCTTGAGTGTTCCTGTGTGCACCCAGCATCAGAAATGCAAGTACAAGATGTCTTCTTTGGGTGAGCATAAGGCTTACCTTCAAATCTATGTTTAGAGATTTAAAAAATATTTTTATTATTATTTTTAATATTTCTAGTTTCAATAGATGCATACTTGTAAAAAATGTTGTGCCTTTTATTCTTATTCTCTCCATTTTCTGGCTTGTTTGGGGCATCCAGAAAATAAGACTAAACTGATAAGAAGCTCAAGAAAAGGCATGATTAATTTAAAGCAAAGAACATTAACAAGTGAATGCAATTATCTGCCTGTTTGGCAACAGCCACCAGAATAAAAACCACAGGGACCAAAAAATAAATAAATACATTTTTTAAAGGAAGAAAGAAGTATACCTAAACATGTTTTCTGCAAGCTAAGTGAGCAAAGCCGTAGTTTCTTAAGAGCTATTGCATCCAGTCTTAGGACTGAAGCATTAAATCATCCCAAGCCCATCTGTCAGCCAATCAGGAAATCTTTACATTTTAGCTGGGTCTTTAGCACAGCAATCAAGGTACTCACAGGTTGCTCTCTTGTAGCATAAAGTTTAATGCACTGTATAGCACATCGTTGAAAACTGGCCAAGACGGACAGGGACTTGGCAGACACTTTCTGGAGCTCCTAGTGCCAACAAGATGTCTTTGCTAGGTAAAAACAGATAAGAACCAAAATTCTTTCCAGCCTGCAGAAATAAAAGGTTCCTGGGAATTGCTGAGTGTTAGATTGCTGTCCTAAAACCCTTCACTTTGTGCTTTTGTTCTGAGTTGTGTTTTTGTTGCAATTGGTTCCCTGCCTAGGAACTTGCTATGCCCTGCTGGGTTAACCATGATGGGCAGGTGGGATGAGGGACCACTGGTTGATTTGACAGTAGACCAGTGGTGCTTAGGATGACCTTTGCCACAAGAGGGTGGTATACATTTGTGGAAGGTAGGTGATGTTTTAATCCCCACCCTCACCTCCCCTTTTAAATTTGTCCCTGTCTTCTCAGTCTTTCACTTCTCACTTTTCCCCAGAAATGCCTCCAATGGCCATTCTACAAGGTTACATTGCAGTGTCACATTATCAGCTTCAAACATATCAAAAAACAATCAAAGTGACCATCTTGCAGGCGGGGCAGGTGGTAATTCAACAGAGTTAAAGTCTATAAGACACTCTGGCAAATATTTAGAAAATGTCCCCTTAAAGCCCACAGATAAGACTACGGAGTGTTTTATCAGTATTCAATTGTCTATGTAAAAGAAGGAAAAGGGATTAGCTGAAGGTTAACATTTATTCACTAATATTTATGTCATTAAAACTTGCAAGAATATTGTTATTTTATTTATAAATAGCTTATTGAATCTCCACTATATTTCAAGCACGAAGGATACAGCAATGGACCAGAGACAAAGCCCTGCTCTCATGGAGCTTACAGATGAGTGGGAAAGACAAAAAAGCAAGTATATTTACAAACACATATATATGTCAAGTGGTGGTTAAGTGTTAAGAAGGAATGTAAATCAGGTTAAAGAGAAAAGGGTGGTGCTATTTAGATAAAACAATTAAGTAAGGCCCATCGAAATCCAATATAAAAGTGAGTTTGTATAAATTGAATAGTATTTATTCACTCAACATATGTATATATAATGCTTACATATAATGGAAAACAGGTATATTATCTGGTACTTAAGCTATACTATCTACATCCTTCAGGCATTATTTTTTGTCACTCTGGCAAAACATAAATGTTGAGATCTTAGGTTTTGATATAATATACTTATTTTTGTGTCTTACTGTAATATGATATATAATGGGAAATTAATTTGTCTAAGTCTCAGTTTTCTCATATATAAATTGATATTTGTCTCATAGATTTGTTATATATATAAAGGAAATAACAAATGAGAAGCACCTAGAATAATGCTAGGAACACAATTCATACTTATTGAATGTGGTATTGAAATTGTTTAAATCAATGCATGGCCAAGTATTGCAAGCTAAAAATTAAACATCAATTACATAATCATGGGAGCACTTTTGGGCTTTTTTTTAAAAGTTATCATAGCCTTCCACTTACTTTAATGGTAGCATTCTTTTTTTTTTTTTTTTTTTTTTTGCGGTACATGGGCCTCTCACCGCTGTGGCCTCTCCCGTTGCGGAGCACAGGCTCCGGACGCGCAGGCTCAGCGGCCATGGCTCACGGGCCCAGCCGCTCCGCGGCATGTGGGATCTTCCCGGACCAGGGCACGAACCCGTGTCACCTGCATCGGCAGGCGGACTCTCAACCACTGCGCCACCAGGGAATCCCAATGGTAGCATTTTAAAAAATGAATACTTACATACTGTGATTAAAAAAATAGCTGCTGTTACTTTTCTACAAATAAAGGCAAGTTAACTATAAGGTCCCTTTTTCAATATATTATTAGTTAAATTAACAAAATTATTTTGAGAATTCTCTTCCTATACCTTTACAGATGAGGTATGTTTAGGAGCAGGGGCAGAGTGTTTTGGATCACACTGCAGTAAGGAAAGAGAGCAGTGTCTGTATTTCTTTTTCCTAAAATATCTTTGTATTCTGCCACAGCCTTTGGTCACCAAGATCCTCAGACTTTCGAGTCCTCCTTGTCCCAATTTTAGATCCTCTCAATATTTCTGACCCCATCTGATAGTAGACGGGAGCCCTCATCTTCTTTCCCAGTACTACCGAGGACTGTGAAGCTGCTGTGAGGCTTCAACCTCATGCTGGACAGGACGTGGATAAAAGGTTTATATTCTTGCTGTACTATATACTCAGAGGGGAGGCTGAAGGCCACACGCAGGGATTCCTCCCGTACCCTTGGTGTAGTAATATTGGCTACACCCTTACCTACCAAGTGTTTTGGCCTCTAGTTGGGACAGGTGTAATAACTCCTTTTCAAACAAGTATCTCTAAGTCATTCTTATCAAATCTCTTTTAACCTAGAAGAGTGGTTCTTAAGGGTGCAGCAGAATCACCTAGGGGGATTTTAACGCATAGATTGCAGTTCTCTACCCCCAGAGTTTCTCATTCAGTAGGTCCTGAATGGAGCCTGATAACTTGAATTTCTAATAAGTTTCCAGGTAATGCTGATGTTGCTGGTGTAGGAACAATAATTGGGAAACCACTGACCTGGATGATCCTTATTTCCTTTTGGGCTGGAAGATCATCATGGTGAATTTTCCCTTCTTTGTATTTTATAACATAAATTGTATTTCTCAGTCTTTCAAAATTGCTCTTAACATTTAACACCAAATTTTTGGAATTCTAGAAGATGTTTTTCTCTCTCACCAAAAGACCAATGGTTTTCTCTTTTTTCCTTACTATATTTTGGATCTGTTTCAAACTAAGATTAATAAAATGAAATACCAGGAGGAAGAACTAGATTTCTTTTCCAATTTCAAATGTACTTTTCAATTTGGAAAAAAACAAACAAACAATACATTTGCATGTATTTGGAAAGTATTTATTGTTTAAATATTCTCTGTTTTAACCTTCTGATTGCTAAATATGATTTAGTCACTAACAGTCTTCCAAACTCTGGAGGTATCATACTGTTTTGCAATTATGTTCTGTTAAATAATGCTTAGGCAGATTACAAGTACTTAGCTAAGTCAATATGAGCAACCGTTTACAATCTGTTATATTTTGCTTATGGTAATTTTTAGGAGATTATGTTAGATGCACAAATAAGCTAGCTGAACCTGCTAAATGAAAGTGCATGCACTTAATCCTTTTTCTCTTATCTCATTTAAATTAGACCATAAGAATTGCTCTTTTTATAGCATGTCCCTAAGAGTCAAAATGAACACCTGGGCCACTGAGGGGAGTATCATAAATAAATGCACACATGCAGAAACATACACATATACATTCACCCATTTTGGTAAATGGTGCTGAGACGAAACCAGATACAGCACATATACACAAGAGCTTGCCAATTTAATTTATATGAATAAAAATAATATATCATTCAAACTTTCAATTTTCCTGGCTTCAAGCAGACTAGACAATGTACTTGGTCTAAATGTTTAATCATCATTTTTTTCAAGTAGCCTCAAATTTAACTGGGATTTAATTACAGAGTTTCTATTTTGATTACTTAGATTTAGGGATGAAATTTTCATTGCTAGATTTTTGTGTGTTTGATTAGTCAGTAATTTTTCAGACAGACTCACTATATTGTAAAAATTCATGGCTACCCTTGACCAGCACTGTCCTTGAGTGTTGGTATGGCATTTGCACCTATATGGTATAAAAACATAGTTAATATACTTTAATATTTGAAACTGACGGTGACAGTGGAGGATCAGGTTGAAAAGGCCAGTATATATTCTGAGGCAATCAATTATGAAAGCTGCCTTCTGCTTAGAAGGTGAGGTTGCTGCTTTCATGGCATGCCCTTTGTATTTGAAGCCCTATCTGTTGTCTATCAGGCTCCGTATTATAGATCTGCAGAGACTTTTTCCCCCAAAATGGTATCAGCCCATCTCAGATTCCTCCCTGCCAGCTGCCTGTTTCTATTTCTGTTTATTTCAAGCAATCAACAACTCCTTTACATTTCTACTGGCTGAGTTTCTGTGGGCCAGTCTTTCTTTTGGCTGGAAAATATATTGGCTTCATTTGAGAGTAGGTCTAGTAAGCATGGCTATAATACCAATTGCTGCATTTTCGTCCAGGATCTTGATAATTTCAGTTCCATTTTGCTAATTGAAGACAACATTAACACAGTGCTTGCCAATAAATCCAGTCCAAATACTGAACAAAGGGAGTGATAATGTTCAAGGACTCTAAGCTCTGAGGATGCATTATTATTCTTAGAGTCTGTGTTAATCTTCACTGCCTCCCGTGGGTGCCATTGATACTAGAGATCTATTATCTTGCCTACCCAACAACCATTTCCCTTTCATTTGGTAAAAGCACCTTGCCTTTCTTTTAGAAGATAACTTTTCTCAACCTTAATTCATGTGATTTGAGGGGAACTGACTCAACCTTGAACTTTAGTAAGACATGTGACCCAGATGTGGACATTTAGGGCACTTCAATGTCCTCACTAAACTCATTACCTCAGCTGGACCAGGGAGATACTTACATGTGGATTTTACTAGCAAGAGGAAAAGGAAGTAAAAAGATGTCTTTCCAAAAAGATGTCTAAGCTGATACAATATACTTTTAGTGTCACTAGTTATCACTTGGCACTACTTGTGATTGAGGATAGCTGCCTAAAAATAAAGTCAACAGAGATAAAAGCAAAGCAGTGGTGAAGAGTTATTCTTAGAGACATATCCTTGAATATCTCATTTGAACACCTACATCAAGCCATACCTAAAGCCCACCCTTAGACTTCCCTGTTATACCAGCCAAACACTCTATTTTTGCTTGCATCAATTTGAATTGGGTTTCTGCCACCCACAACTAAACTGTTTTATAAAGTACACTGATTAAAACAGTATCCCTAGTCCCAAATGCTAGTGTTGTGAGTAACACAAACAACAAAAGCATGATAGAACCATAAACTTTAGGATAAAGCCAATGGGTTATCCTAAGATAAAACACTCTGTTTTACTGGCATTAACACCTAACATTTCACCTACTACTAAGAAGTCATTTGATGTGATATGCATGTGCATTCAAGTATGAGACATGCTTCCTCTTTCTTATCTTTCTTTTCATTTATAGTTATCCCCTTGGTTTACCTGAGTACCATGTAGCTACTTCGGTTTCATATATTTAGTGATATTTTGTCTTTAATTAAGCCAGATTTCTTTAATAGGAAGCTGGTACATAAATATAACACAGTATAGTGGATACTGAATATGAGCTATGGAAGTAACAGAATACAGTGACAGCTCTGAGCCACACAGGTCAGGAGAGAGTTGCAGCCAAATGTAGTATTTGCCCAGCAAGACCTTGGTTTTCAGGATGATTGTCATTTCATTGTATTACATTGAACTTTTAAACAATCCATAATTTATTGCATATCTTCTTGAATGTGTACTTCTAGGGCAGAGTTAGCAGTGTCGACACTTTCCCAAATAACTTTATCAAGGTTTTCAGTGTACTCCTATGAACCCTAGGAGTAGAAGAGTTTCACTTATTGTCCAAACTCTGGGTCCCAGGCTTTTTGTTTTATAACTGATCAGAGTGGAATAGGGCTGGAAAGAGTCACTTTTACCTCTATGCCTTTGGCTTAATTTATGCACCCAGGGACTGATACTTTTGCTGACTGGAGTATTTTCCCAATATGTAAAGATAGTTTTTAAGATCTCAGAGTCCTCTGAATTGTGACAAACACATATAATACTCACTTTCATGCTTACTATCTGGGAGTCCTTGGGACTTAGGTTCCTCCCTTGTAAACTAGGATGACCTTAATAGACTATTTTTGGGGTGGTAGTTATTATTATTAAATTAAATAATCCTGATTAGTCCACAAAATGTGATTTATTAGTATTAGTGTGAGTATTATAGTCCAATGTAAAAAATAATCATCTAAAAGGAGTCCAATTCTCAGGCAAAGATTTTTTTTTAGAAGTAATTCCTAAGATGTGAGTCATTCAGAAAAATGTTCTCTGACTCATACATGCTATATCATGAAATTATTTGCCTGAGGTTACTACTTGATTTATATGTTCTCCCTGACCTCTCCCACTCTTTTTCCTGTGTGAGTACACCATAAGTATATTATCGACCATATGTTTCTACTTGCATTCAGTGCCCAGAGTGTGAACAAACATGAAATGTTTCCCATGAGGGAAGAGAAACAAAGACCCTCGAGACAAATGAATCTCCCAGAGCAAAGGAAAGATGCTCTTCTCTGGAATTCAACATAGTCATGGAATCAGAGCACACAAGAAGTGATCTATCAGTACAGCCTCAAGGTCACAATTTCCAATTCAGAGAATCACCCAAGAGAGGGTTTCAGAATTAGTTAAGTGCTCTGGGACAGCAGCAGAAAGCAATGCAGGAGGAAACACCATTTATAAAAGTGAAGAACTACAGTGAATACTAAATTTTTTCTCCTTTCTGGGCAAATGACAGAAGAGGCTATCATATAAAATGAGAAGTGATAGTAATTATGACTTATTGGAGGTTTTTCAATACATTACCATTGGTGATGATGATAAACAGAGTTATCTAGGACAGGAGGGAGAGTTGAACAAAACACAAATTCTAAAAGAACATAAAAGAAAGAGACCCAAGATAATAGAATTATTTTCTTAAAATAAAGAAAAAGGGGAAGTAGGAAAAAAATTTGGAGGCCCGAGTGAGATAAAGCATTAAAATTTTAGCATTCAGGAGTTTGGAGGATCAAACTTGTTAAGTTTAATAAAAATGTATTTAAGCACTCTCACTAGAACAAACATTTATATGTTATTTGAAATATTTTTATAAATAAATACTACTTAAACTAATATTAATATTATTAATGATAGGTTACCTTTATATAGGCCTACTATGTTTTTCACTAACTCTTAATACCATGATTGTAATCAGTCCCAGAGAGAATAAGAGGCTTGTTAAGACCACAGAGCAAATAAATTGGTCAGAATTGGGACAAGAATTTGTTTTGTTTTGTTTTGTTTTTTTTTGCGGTACGCGGGCCTATCACTGTTGTGGCCTCTCGCGCTGCGGGGCACAGGCTCCGGAAGCGCAGGCTTAGCGGCCATGGCTCACGGGCTCAGCCTCTCCGCGGCATGTGGGATCTTCCCGGACCAGGGCATGAACCCGTGTGCCCTGCATTGGCAGGCGGACTGTCAACCACTGCGCCATCAGGGAAGCCCTGGAACAAGAATTTATATTTTCTAAGTACTCAACCAAAGATTCTGCCATCATATTACATACTCTCAAATAGATTTTTCCCAATTTCATAAACATTTAACATGGAGACTACCATCTCAGTAGGCCTTATTAATATGTATAATCCCATCAATTTCCTAAATTCAGGGTAAACCAACTAATAGCTATATTAGTTATTATTTGTCTCCTTGGGGACAAGCTGATACTGAGTGTGTTCTAATAATAATTTCTTTTTGTTTTTAGCAATGCATACATTTATATAATTGGAAATGGTATGGCTTAATTTATGGTAGGAGTGTGTGATATATCTGGGAGATTGGAATTGTTTAATTTGGTCAAAACGGTCAGCTGTGGATCTTTGGTTTGATAAGTTTCACTGCATCTTAAGTGCAAAGCAAGAGTAGGCATGTTGATTTGATATTGAGACTTCAGAGAAATGTCACAAGAATGTGACCAGGTAGAAAACTTTGAGGATAGAGTTGAAATTAATCTATAAGATTGGGGATATGCAGGGAATTCAATATTTTAAGCACAAAACTATCCAAACAGCTATCCCTATGCTAGTTAAATTTGCCAACTCTTATTACAATTGCTACTTTGTAATGAAAGTGTCTAACTTAAAAAAAAATCTCCATTAAGCTTATAAACAGAATTTTATTGTCTAGCTAAGTGGTAGTATAATTTTTCTCTTCTTTTCTAATTGTTTAACTTAGAGGATTTAGGATATAATTATCTCTCATTGTTGTGAAACTAAACTTTTCAATTTATCAACAAATACACTAAAATAGTGTTCTCCATAATTACTTCATATGTAGCTTATTAGTTTGTATTTTTCTGCTGCATATTCTTCTTCAAATGCATCATCGAACTATTCTTTCCATTAAAACTCATCTCCTTCTCATCTGAACAATTTCCCCAGCTGTCCAGATCCATCTGTATTTTTGATCAAGCTGATTTATTATCTTTAGCTTCTAGAGTTTTATTATTACAGATTTGGATGTGTACTCGTTTACATTTTCCACTGACTGCTTAATGAATATGTTGAATAATACCAATTCACATTCTAATCCCCAGAGACCTTCCTTGATACTTCTATCTTCCAATGAGGTATAAAATAATTTAAGTTTTCTATTTGCTGGGCTAATTTGTATATTCTTATTGTGCCATTATTTGTATGTAAGAAAATCATAAGTACTGAAACCCGTCATTTAACTAGACTTTTTTCAACTCTCAGCTGTTAGGAAAAAGAAGAAAGTAATGGCACAACAGTAGATAGCAGGCATTGAGTTTAAAAACTACTACTTTACAGAGTCCTGGCTCAATTTTGCTTTAGCTCAGTCTCCTTTATCTTCAGTAGCTACAATGACAAAGTTTTAAATGGTAAGACTTGGGTACAACAATATCCCCAGGCACTCTACTAGGAAAATATGCCACAGACCCTACGGTAAACTGAAGGAAACTGGACCTGCTCGCTTCATGGGGAGGATGCTATCTGGGTAATATTCCATCCTCCACCCCTATGCATATATACATAAGTGCCCAGAGAGAAAAATCAGTAAATTTTTTAGACAAGCAAAGAATTATCGAGACTTGGGTCACAGTCTCTTCATGATTAGATAAGGTGAGCTTGCTTGCTTAGCTTAAAATGACTAATCTCTGGTTCATGAATTGTGGATTTTGAATAAAAATCTTTTCCACATACTTCTGTGGAAATATAATACATCTGGGCACATAATCTCCTCTATCCTACATTTTAAAAAGTTCTACCTAAATCAACTCCATGGTAGTGTGGGTGTGTATATTCTAATGCTATTTTTTCTTCAGAACAGAGAACTTAACAGCTAAAAGCGAGTCTGACGTTATCATAGCCAAGCTCAGCATTATACTTGAGTCCGCCCTTCAAAGCAAACCCTCCCCTCTCTACCTCTGCTGTACTGGTTGCTGCTTCCTATGTATCACTTTACTTCCTTAAGAAAATATTAAGACTGTACACAAATTTGCAATCTCTAATCTTGGTCCTATACCTTTATTGCCTATTTCCAACGAACTTTAAATTCCAGCTCTAATCAAGAAACTTGATAAGATTCTCAAGAGACTTTATCAAGCAGGACTTGTTTGGAATGAGCATATAATCAGCCCATGGTAAGGCGGATGTATATCTAAAACCCAGAATAAAACATTGTGTGATTCGCATTTCAGTAAGTATAAATGAGGTAGTAAAGTATGATGATAAAGGAAACGTTTTCTAAATGGAGAAAATATCATAAAAAATAAAAGAAGAAAACATAATATATGTTGCCTGATTTATATGTAATTGAAAGTTAGAATAAGAAGGGGAGGATGCTTAAACTGTCTATTAGATTAAGCAAACTCTACTCTGGATTATCTTGGTTAAATTATATAACCAAACCAATCCCTGTTATGTCATTTTAAAAATGGCAATTATAAATCCTGAATTGCTCCTAGGGTTTAAATACAAAAGTAGATATAAATCCCCTATCAAAGTGGCTTGTTCATAATAGGTAAGTGACCATAAAATGTTAGCTACATACCCTCTTCTGCCCCAGAGCAGTACTTTGTGGACATATCTCCAACTATTTAAATTAAAGCATAACGGGGAGGGCGTGTTGGAGACAAAGTGACATAGATTACAAAGAACTAGGTTAAGAACATGGTTAAGTCTAAAAACTCCAGAGAGGAACCCTATGGTATGCCAATTCAGTGGGTCAGTGAACCTTGTATTAATATAGCAGGAACATGGCAACAGATACTCAGTAAAACCATTATACTAGGTATAGTATAACACTAGCCAATATAGATAGCTATTGGGTTACCTCACTTTTATTTATTTAAAGAGCAGCTCTATTTATTTATTTATATTTTAAGTTCTTGGAAATATTGTTGGCTCTTAAAATTGTCATAGACCAAGTAGTGGAAGTTTGTCTGGGCTTGAGGAAGTTTAGTTTTTATTTCTGGTACCACAAGTGGGAAAACATTGCCTCAACATTTTTACATCAGTAGGGTATTTAAAAAACATTTGAAAAAAAAATACAGTTTCCCATTTTTGCCTAAAGATATGCCATGAAATTCTCCAGAAAGTTCAATAGAGCAACAAAATCTAGTCTGCAGAACAGAAGTAAGTGACATGAAAAAATATTTTGGAGACAAAAGTAGAGAGTTTTTTAAAGGAATTGTGCATCATTGTATCACCAATATTCTTGATGTCACCGCAGGGCATATTATTCTTAGGCAAAATACAGAGGATGACAATTCTGTGATTCAGAAGAGCCAGACTCTGAATGGAAGGTCTTAGGAGTAACTAAATCAAATTATTTCTCTTATACTTTATTTTAATGTATATACAAGAGTGACATATGAAACAAAAGTCTGAATTGAGTCTGAAAGATATCTTCCCACAGGTATAAAATAAACAAAAACATATTGTGATAACTTTTAATTGGCAGTGTTATCCTATTGTTCTTTCTTAATTGTAATTACCATAACAGTGTCATAAATTGACTGTGTTTTGGATTTAATGAAGTACAGTAGCTGCTCAGATGCTAGAAAATAGTGACTTAGACTGTATCGTAAGATGACTATTTTTATGAATATATTAGAGATTTTCCTTGTCTTTCCTCACTAGCGTAGGTATAACAAACAATAGAAACACCACTGCGGATACCACAAAAAGTTACAAGATTTACATTTTTGGACATGATAGCATAGGAGAGTGTTACCTCAGAAATGTGAATTTTTTAATGATTCTAAAATATACAATAAAACAGTCTTACTTTTCAGAGATTTTAAAGTAATATAAAGTAAGTCTGCTAGGCAAAGAGAAAGCTGAAAAAAATCAGAAGAAAATGATTTACATGGCCAAGCATATAGATTAAATGAAAACACAGAGATACTTAAGTCCAAATTTGCTCAATTGTAGCCTCCATTTTGCACCTGCAGTGTGTGGGCACCATTCAAATGAGATAACATCTGGTACATTGTTAGTGTAGTAATCGACAATTGCAGAGCATTTAAATTGTGGCTGTACTTATGGAGAAAGAGAGAAAATGCAGTTAAAAAGATGTGAGTCTAAGATAGGTTTAAACTCACAATATCCACATAACTCATTCTTCAGAAGAGAGACTGAAGCTAAGTCTGAACTGGATCAAAGAGGGAACTCAAGGTTATGAAGCTACAAGGAGTTCAGTCATGGGGTGGTAGAAAGAGGATGGGCTTTAGAAATGATCAGATGTCATTTCACATACACTTTCTAGGTGTAGGAAGTTGAAGCAACTACTTAACCTCTTTGTATCACAAGTCTGTTGTAAAAAGAAAATAATAGAAAGGGTGTGGATTTATAGTGAGAATTATAGTAGTATGCTAAAAAGTAAGAGTCACTATGAATTGTAGTTTCCTTTCTCAACCTTCTTTTTTCTTTCTTATATTTCTATCCCTAGATTTTATATAAAGTGATGATAATTTTTATGTACTTAAGTGTGTTTCAATTTGACTTATAAGTTCACCTACTTCATACTCTGGGGATTTGGCAATCATTCATTCTAAACCATGTAACAAAAGGCTCTTTTATGCGAATTAATATGCCAGGTGCTGGAATTACAATTGTGAGCACAAAGAAACACGACCCTAGGCTTGTTATAACCTATTGAGTGAGACAGACATTAATCAACTGTACAAAAAAAAAACTAGTGACATTACAAATGAGACAAGTGCCATGGATAAGGGATATAGCTTGTAACATGAGAGGGTGCAGAAATCAAGGAAGTTAGGGAAACATTTAGGAAATTGAAGGAGGAAGAGAAAATATGTAGGCAAAAGGCAAGGGAAGAGCATAAAACCAAGAGAGAAAAAAAGAGAAAGTTCTTTCTGGCAGAAAGGAGCACTATATATGAAATCAAAAGAATATGTTTGGTATTAAACTGATGATATGGATGAAACATTACATACTTGAAAAATTTATAGAGGTCTTTATCAGATTATGTGGAAAAAATAGTAAAGTTATCTACACAGTATAGGGTTGGAGTCATGAGTTATGTTCAAAATGTGTTTGAAATTTTAGAACAGTGAAAGTATTCCTTACAATGTAAATTGTGCCAATAATGGACATTTTGAGGGCAGTCAGATTAATTTAATTCACAGTGACATCCCTTTGAATTCCAAGTTCTAAATTTGGGAGAGATATAAAATACAAGCATGAGTGGGAACACTAGAATTTGGCATGACAGATGTTCACATGTACACCCTTCCTCTGCTTGATCATTCCTAATTTTCTCAGTACTTAGTTCAATGAGTGTCAGAAAGAGAATAGGAAAAGAAAAGAGTTTCACTTCTAAGCTGGACTGAACTATCACTTCTGGGAGAGACTGTACAAATATAGTAGTACAGTTAATATATGTGTATGTGTACCTCCACATGAAGTACTGATGTAAGAGAAATGCAGCTGTTGAGAAGCAGTCCAAAATCTGAGCTGGAGTATGGATATTTTTCAAGTTTACAAATCTTACATGACAGGATACTCAACATCACTAATCATTAGAGAAATGCAAATTAAAACTACAATGAGGTATCACCTCACACCAGTCA
The DNA here is from genome assembly GCF_963455315.2 of Globicephala melas. Lineage (NCBI taxonomy): Eukaryota > Metazoa > Chordata > Mammalia > Artiodactyla > Delphinidae > Globicephala > Globicephala melas. The sequence goes on from NC_083323.1 coordinate 43,286,470, forward strand.
GAATGGCCATCGTCAAAAAATCTACAAACAATAAATGCTGGAGAGGGTGTGGAGAAAAGAGAACCCTCTTGCACTGTTGGTGGGAATGTAAATTGATACAGCCACTATGGAGAACAGTATGGAGGTTCCTTAAAAAACTAAAAATAGAACTACCATAGGACCCAGCAATCCCACTACTAAGCATATACCCTGAGAAAACCATACTTCAAAAAGAGTCATGTACCACAGTGTTCATTGCAGCTCTATTTACAATAGCCAGGACATGGAAACAACCTAAGTGTCCATCGACAGATGAATGGATAAAGAAGATGTGGCACATATATACAATGGAATATTACTCAGCCATAAAAAGAAACGAAATTGAGTTATTTGTAGTGAGGTGGATGGACCTAGAGTCGTCATACAGAGTGAAGTAAGTCAGAAAGAGAAAAACAAATACTGTATGCTAACACATATATATGGAATATAAAAAAAAAAAAGTTCTGAAGAACCTAGGGGCAGGACAGGAATAAAGACGCAGAGGTAGAGAATGGACTTGAGGACATGGGGAGGGGGAAGGGTAAGCTGGGACAAAGTGAGAGAGTGGTATGGACATATATACACTACCAAATGTAAAATAGATAGCTAGTGGGAAGCAGCTGCATAGCACAGGGAGATCAGCTCAGGGCTTTGTGTCCACCTAGAGGGATGGGATAAGGAGGGTGGGAGGGAGACAAAAGAGAAAGGAGATAAGGGGATATATGTATACGTATAGCTGATTCACTTTGTTATACAGCAGAAACTAACACACCATTGTAAAGCAATTATACGGCAATAAAAATGTAAAAATAAATCAATAAATAAAAGTCAAATTACATAAAAATTTCAATAACAATAAACAATAAAAGTGCTGAAAGAAAAAATCTTAAGGGAAGTAGAAAAATGTGATTGTACCTTAAACCTCTGGGATGGACACCATAAATTAGACAAATGATACAAAGAGTGTTTTAATTTAGTTAAAATCTTATTCTAAATTATTTATCAGTCAACATATTCCGCTCATACAATATATTAATGTAAGTCATATTTTTATGTTTTAATAAGAATAAGCTTCCCCAAACCACTGTCCATAAGATAAACAACATCTAGAAAGGAAATACAGCTATTTAGCAAAATTAACACTAAAAAATTAATAATTCTGTATACTTATTTAATTTTTACAACAAACCTTTGAATTTTGAGATAAATATTACTACTTCAATACTGAAAATAATGAAACTGAGATCTTGAATATTTAACTTAGATATCCAAAGTCATAAAGTTATTGAGTCTGGCACATAGCAATTATATGATAAATATTTATTGAATTAATAAGCCCATGGAGTATCTTAGGATAAAACCTAGATCTCCAGGACTCCATAGCATCTCACTGCATAAAAAAGATAGTACTATCTTTTCTATTTAAGCAGAAAACTTAAATAGAAGCCTAAGCTCGAGTTTAAGCAGAAAACTTAAATAGAAGCCTAAGCTAGAGTTTCCTTCATTGAATCATTTGTTTTATGTATTCATTCATTCACTTGTCTGTTCATTTTATTTCCCATAAGTTTGTTGATAGCATATTACATGTGAGGAATTTTGTTAGGCATGGAGATGCATCAAAACACAAAACAGTTATGTCCTCAGTCCTCAGAGAGTGTATAGTTTTTCAGGGAATATAGACAAGTACACAAGTAATTACTGCATAGGTTAATGTAGGAAAAGTAAAGAATGCAAGAGAATAGGGCATAATAATCTGGGGGTGGTGGAGAGAGGCAGTGAGAAAAACTCAGAAGTGCTTTTCAGTCACGTCCTCACCTAAGAATGGGAATTAGCCAAGTGAAGGTATGCAAAATTTGGTGGTTAGGTAGGAGAGTACTGTGTAAAGGAATAGCATGTATTGAGAAAGTCTGTAGATTACAAAAAGAAACTGAGTATGAATAGAACATAAGAGTACAAGATGGAGAGTGGAAAGGCATGAGGATATAGAAGAAGACAGGAGCTAGAAAATGAAGACCCTCATGTAGCTTATTAAGATGTACCCTCAAAGCAATAGTTTATTTTGTAATAGAGGATTGGTTAAGCAATAAAGCATCATCGTTAGAGCTGCATTTTTGTTTGTTTTAAAGATTATTTTACAGAGGTTTTATATGGACAAAGTTTTAGGGAAAAAAACTAAAATCATTTATGTAGGGATACCAGTTGGTTTCAGTGGTATTGGAGAAAACAAAATCACTAGGAGATATGCTTAAGACATTGTCTGCAAGCCATTGTATGGGATTGGAAAGAATGATTCCAGAGATTCTGATTGCAGTAACTGAGGGTGCTGCAGTGCTAATCATGGAGTATGGGAACAGTTATGGAAGAGAGAGTTAGGAGATAGCATGATAAGCTTTGCTCATATTGAGTTTGAAATGTCTACCAGACATCAAGTGGAAATTTCTATTGATTATTATTTTTATTATTTTGCAATACGCGGGCCTCTCACTGTCGTGGCCTCTCCCGTTGCGGAGCACAGGCTCCGGACGCGCAGGCTCAGCGGCCATGGCTCACGGGCCCAGCCGCTCTGCGGCATGTGGGATCCTCCCGGACCGGGGCACGAACCCGTGTCCCCTGCATTGGCAGGCGGACTCTCAACCACTGCGCCACCAGGGAAGCCCCTATTGATTATTTAAATAGAGGGATCTGAGACTGAGGAGAAAAATGTGGTATGGAGCTAAAATTTTTTAAAAAATAAATAAAATGGGGAAAAAAAAACATTAATGTGATAGTGCTCACAGTCTTTCCTCTGAAGGATGAGGCTTCGGGATGGCTTTCTAATTCTGAATCCCAGAATTAGAGCAACACTGACTACGGCAAATATTGCAGATTGGTTCGATCAGCATCGCTTTCTGTGAACTAGACAATAGAAAGGTGAAATCTCATTTCTCATACTCTTGAAGCTAAGTTTTCAAAAGTGACTGATTTGTACCAAGCAGATTCCCATGCAAGACTCGAAAGGCAGAACTAAGATTATAGGGCAGAGGCCATGAGGCTTCTCCAGCAAGCAGTCAGAAAACTTTTTCCTTTTTTTTTTTTTTTCTCATTCTCTCTCTCTCTCTCTAATGGCAGCTCTATAAGGATCTCTGTTCTCCAGTGTTTGGTATCTTGGGTGGTGAGAACCAAAAAGCTACTACTACTGCAGGACTGCAAGAAAATATTTTGTTGGTGTGATTGGACAGTTCTGTTTACATTGCTTCTGGAAGTTTAGCACACAAATTTAGTATCCAAATAATAATATTTTTAAATAAATTCTTTTTTTTTCTTTTATTCTAGTTAGAGTAGATTTTGTCAGCTATTAAAAATCCTCTCCTAGTGATAATTAACTAGGTTTTGTTGGAGTCATTACTGGCTACATAATTTGCAGGGCCCAGTACAAAATAAAATTTGACATCTTTTGTTCAAAATATATTAAGAATTTCAAGATGGCAACCACAGAGCATTAAATCAAATACTGGGAGCTTCTAAGCTGCACAGGTCACACATCCATGAAGCCAGTCCCAGCTGGAGCATAAAACAGCCAGATGGGTTGACGTGGACAGAGGGTGGTTCTAGAAACAGGCATTTTCAGACTCCACTGTCTTGTAGCTTTACTGTCTACAACAGCTGCTAGTTGCTGGGTCAGCAAAAGAGGGAAGGAATAATCACTCTTGAGCTTATCACTGTTCCACCTAAAAGTGTCACATGCTATTTCACCTTATAGGCCATTGTTCCAAATTAATTACAGGCTCCCTCCTAACTGAAAGAGTGCTGGGTAATATAAGGAAGTAATTTTAACTGTGTGAACAGTATAATATTTGCTACAAATCCCAACATACACCAGTACAAGTCACAGAAAGTCCTTGAAGTCGACTAATACCAGACTAGATGCTTTGCTACTAAGCTTATCATAAGAATGCATGATGATATCAGCTTGGTCTTTGCCACCAGCATGCCTGGGGCATGGAAGGAGCATGGAAGGGGGCTTTGGGGTTGTGGAAGGAGCATGGCCCATGCCACAAGCTACTGACTCACTTCGGGTGCTGCAGCTGTATGTTTGTAATGCAACCTCTACAGCAGCTGACTGTACAAATAAAAAGTTCTTTTTGCTTAGTGAGGAGAACTGCTTAATGTGTAGAACCTCCAGAGCACTGGCATCCCAAATACTTTTATTTTCAAATCCCTTCTCCATAAGAAGGCTTGAAAAACTTCCTGTTTTTTAAAAAATTTTGTGAAGGGGTTGCTGGTGAGGAAAGGGCTGGAATTTACTAATTATAGTCAATTTTAATTTTACAGATATTTTACATCCTGATTATATAATCTAAACTCATTCTAATAGTAGTTAAAAAAAGCTTAATTAAGAAGGCAGATTTAGGAAAAATACAGAATTGCAATGTGCAACAAAACCAAAGATAAGTCACTTATCTATTATTGGGTGTTTCATACCATCTACATCATCTTTTTAATTTATGGAGTGCATTTAAGCGCCCCCAAATGTTGTCTTTTACAGAGACACAAGTACCAGAATTTGACACAGTTACACATTTGACTGGTATATTAGGGTGGTAGTGATACCACTTGACCTGATTTCAGGAGATTTAAGGTTTATTTCGTCCAGTCTCTAGATGTATAACCTTTAAAAGTCACATAATCACATATCAAACTGTTCTAGTATTTTATACAGCATCACTTTACTTTTGACTTGACCTAAGCCTTACGTAGTTGGGTGTTCTAAAGCAGATTACAGGCTTCCAAAGATTACATCTTGCTCTTTTTGTTTCCATTCTCAGTCACATGTAAAATTTCACTGCAAACTTCTTGAAAATTCTGATATTCCCTAATACTACTTCATGCTAATATGCTAAGTTTTTAAAAATTTTGTAAAACTAAATGTTGTGTATTTGATTACCTATCACACATTTAAGTGTCATAAATTAGACTTAATTCTATTCAGTTTTCACTTTTAAAATATTAATATAAATATATTTTAATGGAGAGAGTAGGAAAGCAAGTATGGAAGGAACAAATAGTACATTGTAAGATTCACTTGCAACTAGAACAAGCTAGAGAATTTGACTTATGAGATATCCAACCATGAACTAACCTTTTCTTTCAATTGGCTACCTATTTCCTATTAAAAAAATGATTAACTGAATGTCCTGAAATTTACAAATAAGATATAAAATTATATCCTTCTTATGACTTCAGCCACTAAAGTTGTCTTTACTTTAAAATTAATGATAGATAAAATCTTATACACAAATATATATTTGGGCTCCACTTTACAGAAAAAAGAAAACATTTATAATACCATAACTTCCTACTTAACATTATCTTCTAAATGGTGAATTATTGATGCTGCCAATTATGTTTAATTTAGAGGTTAAAAGTTTCCACAATTTCGCTTTTGTTAATTTTACTAACAACACAGTTGGTGATTCTTTGAGAGCTTTCTTTTTGTTCAAATATTTGTTTTAAGAAACAATAAATTTTCCAGTTTTCTTTCCTTCCTTTCCTTTCTTTCTTTCTTTCTTTCTTTCTTCCTTTTCTTTTTTTTGTTTTTTAACCAATTCACAGAAGTCGAAATAGAAGACACTTTTACTCACAAAGAAGTCAGGTAACTGATACACCCAAAGCTCACATCAGATAACTCACCTAAATAAGCTAAATGCTCAAAATACAAACTGAAAATTTAGCAAGTAAGAACCATGTAGTCATTCTCTTTTTGTGAAATTACAACAAACAAATAGAATATGATGGTTAAATCAACAGATCCAAGGTACAGAATACTACTAACATTTGTAATATGTCAATAAATATTTTTAAATAAATCCTATTTAGTTATTTTATTATCCTATATAATTATTTTATATTCCAGATCTATATCCTTTTAACAAATGAGCATAGGAGGAATGTGACCTATCGGCACAGTACTATAATCAAAAATACCCTAATGATAAAAATATAACATCTTTAACATATCAATAATATCAGAGAATATACAAGTTTATCCTGAGATTCTTACTGGCAGGAATCTAAGGCCTAGGAAAGGTGCTCCCTACATCCAGAAGGAAAAAAAAGAAGGTAGGTAGTTCTCTGTTAAAGGGAGAGGAGAAGCACTGTACAAAAAAGAGAGAATGTAGAAATATATGAAAATACCCAAACAAAATGTACCTGCTTCACAGTGAATAATTTGCAAATATTTATATTTGCAACAGTTGTCAATATATGATTAAAGTCTTAATTCTTGGAATATCAAAGGATGTACAGAAAGAGCTATTCAGTTTCCCACTTCATGTTGTAGTAACAACTGCCTCTTTCTACATGGCTCACTTTCTGGAATTAGCTGTAATCAAACACATAAAATTTAATAGTTTGTTTTATTTTTTAATCCTATAAATTAATTCACTGGTCATACACATTTTATGACAAACTACCACAGAGATACAAAAATTTTGTAATGTGACAACTTCTTAGATGTACAGTCTTCTAAACTGTCATTAAAATCTGGTTGACTTTTTATGTCTATAAAATATTTGTTTTTAATCCTTTAATGTTATTGCATTGTCAATGAACTATAAGGCTTAAAACTCTGGTTAGTTTAAGGTTTTGTCAAATTTTGGCCAACAAAAGTGAATTTATTTTGACTGTATTTCTTGTGGTAATATCTATTTATAATGCTGGCTCTAAGTGACTGCAATGTGTATACCTCTCAAGAAAATCATGAGCATATTTTAAACTACAAAATACATTCTGCGCATGAGCAAGAGCATATAATTGGATTGGTTGAGGCCACTTATGTCAGAAAACAAAAGATGATATAATCTGTAAATCAGGCTAACTTATAACAGTGATGAATATCCGCTAAATTCCTAAATTCTCTCTTCTGTGTTTATATGATATATTTTTGGGGGGTTGATACAGAAAACCATTTTCAACGTAGAATATACAAACTCTTTAAACCTGATGATTTTATAGTGTGATTCCTACTACATTACTTATAACAAAACTCTAAAGTGGATGAACTTTCAGACATAATCAAACATTTAAACATTTAATCATTTAAATTTCTTCTTACATTGAGTTGTTTTTTTCAGGCATCCTCAGAACCGCTAGCATGATTTGTTACAGCAAATTACTGATCATCCAGTTGCTCAAATACCAGATTGTGATCTGTTTCAGAGCCGTTGCTTCCCATCACATACCCTTCCCTTTTGTTTAAGAGCATTTAAAAAGCCCAGGAACTTCTCAGAGAAAAGGAAGGACCACAGATCCCCAAGTGGGTTCACTGTTAAGAGTCCCTGACACATTATGGAAAGGGACTTACTGGCAGCTTACTCCTTCATTTGTCCTTTAAAATTCCTCTACCAAAGATTTTGGCCCTAAAACAAACAGTGATCATATCATTAGAGCAGAAAATTAAATGTGTGTGTGTATTACTTTACAGATATTTTACTTTATTTTATTAACAAATAGAGGGAAAGTAAAGGGATAAGAAAGCAAGCTGGGTCACATATTCTCAAATAACATTTTCTGCCTCTTATACTCAGGGTCAGCTTGGGATTTAAACTTTCATTTATTTGAGAAATGTTGATTTGATATGCATATCTTTAGAACTAATTTAAATAAATGGGTAGGAAGATATCAATATTAGGGAATTCCCTCTACAATCAGCCACCTGCCTTGCCTGTACAATGTGTTATGTTGCTTAAATCTGGCCAGTGACCTGTCTAGAACCAGAGACATTAATGTTTAATCATTCCTAGTCACCTTCCAAGCAGGGGCAATTGTCACCACTCCCTTAATAGTTCTGGAATATGTGATACTTAGTAAGGGGAAGGAACTTGATTCTAAGTGCAGTGCTGTGTGGTTAGGAATAGTCAGGTTCTATAATATCAACATAGAAAATGTTTGTGTGTATGAGAAAGAGTGCCTACTGTAGGTTTTCTTAGCCCCCTATTTAAAACTGTTAACAGCTGTTTGAAAGAGATTATTAGTCTCATTTTACAGATGTGAAAATTGAGGTTGAGAGGTTGGGAAAATCATTGACTGTCAAACACCAGCCAGTAATTAAGCTCCCATCTGTCTGATTCCAGGTCAAACTCAAGGGTTCTGGGAAAACTTCACATTCTCTCAAACAAGTAGTGCGAAGAGGGAGAAAAAAAAATATTGTCAGCTTCATAATTCCAGGCAATAAACTCAATGCTTTCTCATATTTTAGTGAAAAGATTTACTCAGGATTCCCAAGCAATTTCAATAAAAGCCCAACTGGTTTGAAAATTTTTATCTCAGCACTAAATAATAAAAGTCTTAAAAAGCAGTTTTAGACTCACATTGATATAGTGATGGCATCATTATATTTACGGGCTGATAGGGTCTGAAACTAGGTGTGTTTCATGGATAGAAATACTTTTCACCAATCACATGGACTAATCATCAGATGTTAAGTTAACCTTACTTATGGCAAAACTCATCCTGACTTCTGCTATGTAAAAAGGAGAAAGGCACAAATCAACAGAAAACGGGATGAGTCAGAAATAGCCTTATCTTCAAATTGCTTAATTCTGATGACTTATGCCTTCATCATACTTTTCAGCAATATAGCTTTTTGAAGTAATTTTTTTCCTTTGGCAAAGAAGAAATAAATGAGTATATGAATAAAGGAAAAATTAGGTACTGGAGAAATGAAGACTTTCTAATATATCTTCCATCTACTAGACACAGCATAGTTAACTTGTATAGTTAACTGTTCTCCCAATCCTTAAAGCCATAACAAGACTTATTGTTGAATATTAAAGATGAAATAATACTTGAAGTTACACAAAATATTATATATAGCAGTATCAAATTACTATCATTTAAAGAAATGATAAATCAATATTCTTGTTTCTGAGATAGAAATTTAGCTGCTGTAAATCATTAGAATCTTCCTGCTTTTCCACTGAACCATTATTGTCTTTTATATTTTAACAAGTATCATGTGACTCCTCTCCAAAATAATAAAGAACAGGGAATGACTGCTGCAGAGAAAATCCTTGGTTTTACAAGCAAGGTATTTCTATATTTCCTTTCTAAGGCCACATAATGATTCCTTAAACTTTTCTTGACAGGGAAAAATAGTAAATATTTTTAGGATTTTGCTGGCCACTGGGTCTCTGTCACAACTACAAAACTCTACCGTTGTAGTGGGAAAGTAGCTATAAATAATAAGTAAACAAATGGTGGCATGGCTGGGATCCAATAAAATTTCATTTATAAAAACAGGACAGAACTGACCCAATGATTCTAATTTTCTGACTTCTATAATGCAGGGTAGCTTCATCAGACCTTCCATTTGGCCAAAGTGCCCCATTGGAGGTTTTTTTTCACTATTTCCAAATTTACTCACTGCCAATAATCTAACTTTGTCTTTACGCTCCTTTTAGTATAAAACTGCCTTCATATTTAATCTGTAGCCATTCTTCAAATCCCATCTTAAATCCACCTCATCAGAGAACTCCAGTGAGCATGATACTTTGAACATATTAAGCTATCATAAACTATTTCATCAATTAAGCAATCTTTCCTCTGTTGACTTATAATAGTGTTCATCATTTTTGCACATAGAATCCTTTTTTTAAGAAAAGAAAACAAACCATCCAATTTAAAAAATGGGCAAAGAACTTGCTAAACATTTTTCCAAAGAAGACATACAAATGGTCACTGGGTACATGAAAAGATATTCAATATCACTAATCATTAGGGAAATGCAAATCAAAACCACAATAAGATAGCACCTCACAATAGAATGACTATTATCAAAAAGACAAGAAACAGCAAGTGTTAGTGAGGCTGTGGAGAAAAGGTACACTGTTGGTAGGAATGTAAATTGTTGTAGCCATTACAGAAAACATTATGTGGAGGTTCCTCAAAAAATTAAAAATAGAACACCATATAATCTGGTAATCCTATTTTTGTGTATATAACAAAAGGAAATGAAATCACTATATCAGAGATATTTGTACCCCCATGTTCACTGCATTATTATCCACAGTAGCAAAGTGGCGGAAACAACCTAAGTGTCCATCAGTGGATGAATGGATAAAGAGGATGTGGTGTATACATATTCTAATCATCTAATATAATAATTATCTAAGAAAGCTAAACTCATAGAAGTAGATGGTAGAATGGTGGTTCCAGGGCCTGAGAGGTGGGGGAAACGGGGTCATGTTTGTCAGAGGATATAAACTCCCAGCTATAAGATAAAAAAGATCTGGGGAGCTAATGCATAGCATAATGACTATAATTAACAACACTGTATTATATACTTGAAAGTTGTTAAGAGAATAAATCTTAAATGTTCTCACGACACACATAAAAAAATCTTAATTATGAGGAGATGGGGGTGTTAACTAACTTTACTGTCAATCTTTTTACAATATATACATTTATCTAATCATCACATGGCACGCCTTAAACTCATCTATGTTATATGTCAGTAATATCTCAATAAACCCGGGGGAAAAATGAAAGGGAACCATAACTATCATGTGGTGTGATCCTGTCATTTGGCAAGCATGAAAACCAGAGAGGCTAAGTAATTTTCCATGATCAAATGAAGGAAAGACAATAGTAAAGCTCTTGAATCTACTTTAGTAAGCTTTATTAAGGCTGTAAAAATTTTAGCATTTCATAAGGATTCCTAAGGATATATAACTCATTCCATCAAGTGCCAAAAGATCCTTTATCAGTTCACTAGCAATTAATATCCAGTTTCAATATTTTCAATCATAGGGAAATAATGACATGCTCCTACTTACAAATAGCATAATTTTTTAAAAAGACTTTTGTGAGTCCATTTCCTATTGAGCCAAAAATGACACTCAAACTCTTTGCTAAAGTTGATGAAATGGTGATCTGGTGAGAGTCTTTGTTCTTATTAACAAAAATTGTAAGTAGACAGAAAATGAGAAGCTTCATTACCTCCTTTGAGATATATCCCTAGTTGGACAGGTCTAATCGCTATTTCTTATACTGAGCAAAACCATCGTCTCTGTAACATTTACTCACTGGCTTAGCTCTACAAATTTACTCTCACGTGTCTTATCTTATTTACATGTGACAAATCTTCACATATTTGAGAAATGTTGTCATGTACCTTCTAAGAATTTTTTTTCAGACTAAACACCACCAGAACAGCCATTATTTATCCATAATACATAATACCAAGAACACGTCCAATAACTCACATATATGTATGCATGTTACTTCCCACAGTGGCAAGTGGTCTGACCTGCACAGAGTACCATGAGTTTCCTGTCTTCCATGCCTTGTAAGCCGGAGTTCTCTTAACACAGATTGATTGAACTAAAGATAGACTCTCTTGGCTAAATCTGATAATAGTTTGCTTATATTCCTTACCCTTTAAGTACGTTTCAGTATATTAAAATCAGAAATAACTCAGTTATGATTCAACAAATTCCCACATAAACTATTTCCTCTTATTTCCTTGCCAGTTGAGCATGTTGTAATGTAGAATTCTAAGTTGTATGATTTAAACTCATATGTTTTCACTGGTAATGCTGCATGGTTGGAGGTCTTTGACTTACTTTCCTAAACCACTCTTCAATTAAAAAAAAAAAAAAAAAGAGATTCTTTTATGAGAACTAGAGTTCCCGGAAAAGAAAGTTTGAAAACAAATATTCTTTTTGAAGGCTTAAAGTAACGTCAAAGACGTAACAGGGAACTGTGCATTTAGACCTATATTTCACATGTTTTTGCTAGGATAAGCACCCTCTGGGAGAAACTTTCTGAGTGCTGAATGTTGAAAAGGATTCTTAAGAGTATATAACTCAACATGCCATCAAGTACAAAAAGCCCCTCTATCAGTTAACCAGCAATTAATATCCAGTTTTGATATTTTCAATGAACTTGTTCTTACACATAGTCATTGGCTGAATCTCACCATTTGTGATCTAGTTCTGAAAACAGACTCTCCAAGGCTAGTGATCAGCAGGGAAAAGAGCTTAAATGTATCAGTAAGCCTCTACCCAAGACTCCATTTAATTCATTCAACATAAAGGCAGCATTTTCCTGAGTTAATTTCAACAGTTTTAATCCATTTCATCTATTTAACTAGATTCCTCTCTATTATTTTAAAGATGTTGTTTTGAGAGAACAAAAGAGGAAAATTATGTGTGAAAGATACATGTTTAGGCAAAACCAAGCTAAACAATACAAAAACAGAAGAATATGGAGAAAGTATCTGATTCGATCAATGCCACACGACTTTCTCATCAAGTTATTTAGCAAGTAATTTGAAAATGGGCTTGGAGTTTTCTAAGCCTTCTAAATTAGTGTGATGCAGCCTAGAGCTTCCACATCAAGGTTCTTATCTATAGGACAAGCAGATTAAACTCATTTGCAAGTGTCAACTCTGTCCTTCTATTCTCATCCTGAGTGGCTCATTAACTTGTTTTGAGTAAGAGTACCTATGTACCAATGAGCTGGTTAAAGGTTCTTGTCATGTACTTATATTTCAAAATGGATGTGACTAAAGCAGTGACTGTCATTTTGATACAGCAGCAATTCTGCAGAATATGAGTACCTGCAGGTAACATTTTATTCATCTTCCTCTTTTAGACAGATTGTGGATTGGCCTACCCACACTGTCAAGTGCAAGTGTGAGGGAGGAGGAGAGTGAGAATTCATGAGAAGGGGCAGGAGGTAGTAATGTAAGAGACACATTCTTACTTTAATGTGGCTTGAAAATCCCAGCTTACCTCCAGGCTGGGTTTGGGAGACAAAAGTTTATATGCTATATGGCTGTTAGAAATATTTTATATTTTTATGGACTATTATTTGGGCTTCACAAAGAAAGATGTTAAAAATCTACTTTTATATCACTCTAAAAACTATAGAAACTATAGAAAGACCCATAAATGAAAAAAAAAAATCAAACATAATTCCAAGACCTAACTCTTATAGTCTTTTTGCTATGCATAAAAATAGAGACAGCATATTAACAGACATATAAGATATATATATATATATATAATTGTATGTATACATATATCTTAATGTAACTGAAATTACCCATTGTCCTTTCAGATTTAAATAAAAATTTATTAAAATCCAGTTTGTGGTAATTTTAAGCATGTCTACAAATTCTCTGACACGCTATACTTTCCTTGAATATTGGCTGGTCTTAATGCCTCACTATGACAACTAGTTTTATGTGTCAACTTGGGCAGGTGACTAGTTATTCAATCAGACACTAATCTAGGTATGCTGTAAAGGTGTTTTGTAAATGTGGTTAAAGTCCATATTAAGTTGATTTTAAGTACACAGATAATCCTAAATAAACTGGGTGGACCTGATTCAATCAGTTGGGAGTACTTAAGAGCAGAGCTGAGGCTTCCTAAGAACTTCTTCCTGTAGACAGCCTCCTCAATAATGTCCAAGAGTTTCTTTATTTTTCCTTATTTAAAAATTTTTTTTAATTTAATTTCATTTATTTTTTTATACAGCAGGTTCTTATTAGTTATCCATTTTATACATATTAGTGTATATATGTCAATACCCACCTCCCAATTCATCACACCACCACCACCCCCCGGCCACTTTCCCCCACTTGGTGTCCATATGTTTGTTTTCTACATCTGTGTCTCTATTTCTGCCATGCAAACCAATTCATCTGTACCATTTTTCTAGGTTCCACATATATGCATTAATATACGATCTTTGTTTTTTTCTTTCTGACTTATTTCACTCTGTATGACAGTCTCTAGATCCATCCACAACTCTACAAATGACCCAATTTCGTTCCTTTTTGCGGCTGAGTAATATTCCATTGTATATATATACCACATCTTCTTTATCTATTTCTCTGTCAATGGGCAGTTAGGTTGCTTCCATGACCTGGTTATTGTAAACAGTGTTGCAAAGAACATTGTGGTGCACGTGTCTTTTTGAAATATGCTTTTCTCTGGGTATATACCCAGTAGTGGGATTGCTGGGTCTTATGGTAGTTCTAATTTTAGTTTTTTAAGGAACCTGCATACTGTTCTCCATAGTGGCTATATCAATTTACATTCCCACCCACAGTGCAAGAGGGTTCCCTTTTCTTCACACCCTCTCCAGCATTTATTGCTTGTAGTTATTTTGATGATGGCCATTCTGACTGGTGTGAGGTGATACCTCATTGTAGTTTTGATTTGCATTTCTCTAATGATTAGTGACGTTGAGCATCCTTTCATGTGTTTGTTGGCAATCTGTATATCTTCTTTGGAGAAACATCTATTTAGGTCTTCTGCCCATTTTTGGATTGGGTTGTTTGTTTCTTCGATATTGAGTTCCATGAGCTGCTAGTAAATTTTGGAGATTAATCCTTTGTCAGTTGCTTCATTTGCAAATATTTTCTCCCATTCTGAAGGTTGGCTTTTCGTCTTGTTTATGGTTTACTTTGCTGTGCAAAAGCTTTTAAGTTTCATTAGGTCCCATTTGTTTATTTTTGTATTTATTTCCATTTCCCTGGGAGGTGGGTCAAAAAGGATCTTGCTGTGATTTATGTCATAGAGTGCTCTGCCTATGTTTTCCTCTAAGAGTTTTAAACTGTCGGGCCTTACATCTAGGTCTTTAATCCATTTTGAGTTTATTTTTGTATATGGTGTTAGGGAGTGTTCTAATTTCATTCTTTTACATGTACAGTTTTCCCAGTACCACTTATTGAAGAGGCTGTCTTTTTCCATTGCATACTCTTGCCTCCTTTATCAAAAATAAGGTGACCATATGTTCATGGGTACATTTCTGGGCTTCCTATCCTGTTCTATTGATCTATATTTCTGTTTTTGTGCCAGTACCACACTGTCTTGATTACTGTAGCTTTGTAGTATAGTCTGAAGTCCGGGAGCCTGATTCTTCTAGCTCCGTTTTTCATTCTCAGAATTACTTAGGCTATTTGGGGTCTTTGTGTTTCCATAAAATTGTGAAATTTCTTGTTCTAGTTCTGTGAAAAATGCCATTGGTAGTTTGATAGGGATTGCATTGAATCTGCAGATTGCTTTGAGTAGTATAGTCATTTTCACAATGTTGATTCTTCCAATCCAAGAACAAGATATATCTCTCCATCTGTTTGTATCATTTTTAATTTCTTTAATCAGTGTCATATAATTTTCTGCATACAGGTCTTTTGTCTGCTTAGGTAGGTTTATTCCTAGGTATTTATTCTTTGTGTTGCAATGGAAAATGGGAACGTTTCCTTAATTTCTCTTTCAGATTTTTCATCATTAGTGTATTGGAATGCAAGAGACTTCTGTTCATTTTGTATCCTGCTACATTACCAAATTCGTTGATTAGCTCTAGTAGTTTTCTGGTAGCATCTTTAGGATTCTCTATGTATAGTATCATGTCATCTGCAAACAGTGACAGCTTTACTTCTTCTTTTCCAATTTGGATTTTTTATTTCTTTTTCTTCTCTGATTGCTTTGGCTAAAATTTCCAAAACTATGTTGAATAATAGTGGTGAGAGTGGACAACCTTGTCTTGTTCCTGATCTTAGTGGAAATGGTTTCAGTTTTTCACCATTGAAAATGAGGTTGGCTGTGGGTTTGTCATATATGGCCTTAATTATGTTGAGGTAAGTTCCCTCTAGGCCTACTTTCTGGAGGGTTTTTATCATAAATTGGTGTTGAATTTTGTCAAAAGCCTTTTCTGCATCCATTGAGATAATCATATGGTTTTTCTCCTTCAACTTGTTAATATGGTTTATCACATTGATTGATTTGCATACATTGAAAACTCCTTGCATTCGTGGGATAACCCCCACTTGATCATGGTGTATGATCCTTTTAATGTGCTGTTGGATTCTGTCTGCTAGTATTTTGTTGAGGATTTTTGCATCTATGTTCATCAGTGATAGTGGCCTGTAGTTTTCTTTCTTTGTGACATCTTTGTCTGAATTTGTATCAGGGTGATGGTGGCCTTGTAGAATGAGTTTGAGAGTGTTCCTCCCTCTGCTATATTTTGGAAGAGTTTGAGAAGGATAGGTATTAACCCTTCTCTAAATGTTTGATAGAATTCGCCTGTGAAGCCATCTGGTCCTGGGCTTTTGTTTGTTGGAAGATTTTAAATGACAGTTTCAATTTCAGTGTTTGTGATTGGTTTGTTCATGTTTTCTATTTCTTCTGGGTTCAGTTTCGGAAGGTTGTGCTTTTCTAAGAATTTGTCCATTTCTTCCAGGTTGTCCATTTTTTTTTTGGCATATAGTTGTTTGTAGTAATCTCTCATAATCCTCTGTATTTCTGCAGTGTCAGTTGTTACTTTTCCTTTTTCATGTCTAATTCTATTGATTTGAGTCTTCTCCCTTTTTTTCTTGATGAGTCTGGCTAATGGTTTATCAATTTTGTTTATCTTCTCAAAGAACCAGCTTTTAGTTTTATTGATCTTTGCTATTTTTTTTTCATTTTTTTCCCATTTTTTTCTGATCTGATCTTTATGATTTCTTTCCTTCTGCTAACTTTGGGGTTCGTTTGTTCTTCTTTCTCTAATTGCTTTAAGTGTAAACTTAGGTTGTTCACCGGCGATCTTTCTTGTTTCTTAAGGTAGGATTGTATTGCTATAAACTTCCCTCTTCGAAATGCTTTTGCTGCATCCCATAGGTTTTGGGTCATCGTGTTCTCATTGTCATTTGTTTCTAGGAATATTTTGATTTCCTCTTTGATTTCTTCAGTGATCTCTTGGTTATTAAGTAGTGTTGTTTAGCCTCCATATGCTTGTATTTTTTACAGAGTTTTTCCTGTGATTGATATCTAGTCTCATAGCGTTGTGGTCGGAAAAGATACTTGAAACGATTTCAATTTTCTTAAATTTACCAAGGGTTGATTTGTGAGCCAAGATACGACCTATCCTGGAGAATGTTCCATAAGCACTTGAGAAGACCGTGTATTCTGTTGTTTTTGGATGGAATGTCCTATAAATATCAATTAAGTCCATCTTGTTTAATGTATCATTTAAAGCTTGTGTTTCCTTCTTTTTTTCATTTGGATGATTTGTCCATTGATGAAAGTGGTGTGTAAAGTCCCCTACTATGCTTGTGTTACTGTCAATTTCCACTTTTATGGCTGTTAGCATTTGCCTTATGTATTGAGGTGCTCCTATGTTGGGTGCATAAATATTTACAATTGTTATATCTTCTTCTTGGATTGATACCTTGATCATTATGTAGTGCCCTAATTTGCATCTTGTAATAGTCTTTAAAGTCTGTTTTGTCTGACATGAGAATGGCTACTCCATCTTTCTTTTGATTTCCATTTGCATGGAATATTTTTTTCCATTCCCTCACTTTCAGTCTATATGTGTCCCTAGGTCTGAAGTGGGTCTCTTGTATACAGCATATATATGGGTCTTGTTTTTGTATCCATTTAGCCTGTCTATGTCTTTTGGTTGGAGCATTTAATCCGCTTACATTTAAAGTAGTTATCGACATGTATGTTCCTATTACCATTTTCTTAATTGTTTTGCATTTGTTATTGTAGGTCTTTTCCTTCTCTTGTGTTTCCTGTCTAGAGAAATTCCTTTAGCATTTGTTGTAAAGCTGGTTTGGTGGTGCTGAAGTCTCTTAGCTTTTGCTTCTCTGTAAAGGTTTTAATTTCTTTATCAAATCTGAACGTGATCCTTGCTGGGTAGCGTAATCTTTGTTGTAGGTTTTTCCCTTTCATCAATTTAAATATGTCCTGTCACTCCCTTCTGGCTTGCAGAGTTTCTGCTGAAAGATCAGCTGTTTACCTTATGGGGATTCCCTTGTATGTTTTTTTGTTGTTTTTCCCTTCCTGCTTTTAATATTTTTTCCTTGTGTTTAATTTTTATACTTTGATTAATATGTGTCTTGGCGTGTTTCTCCTTGGATTTATCCTATATGGACTCTCTGCACTTCCTGGACTTGATTGACTATTTCCTTTCCCATATTAGGGAAGTTTTCAACTATAATCTCTTCAAATATTTTCTCAGTCCCTTTCTTTTTTTCTTCTTCTGGGATCCCTATATTTTGAATGTTGGTGTGTTTAATGTTGTCCCAGAGGTATCTAAGACTGTCCTCAATTCTTTTCATTCTGTTTTCTTTATTCTTCTCTGCAGTAGTTATTTCCACTATTTTATCTTCCAGGTCACTTATCCATCTTCTACCTCAGTTATTCTGCTATTGATTCTTTCTAGAGAATTTTAAATTTCATTTATTGTGTTGTTCACCATTGTTTGTTTGCTCTTTAGTTCTTCTAGGTCCTTGTTAAACCTTTCTTCTATTTTCTTCATTCTATTTCTAAGACTTTGGATCATGCTTACTATCATTACTCTGAATTCTTTTTCAGATAGATTGCCTATTTCCTCTTCATTTGTTTGGTCTGGTGGGTTTTTACCTTGTTCCTTCATGTGCTGTGTTTCTGTCGTCTCATTTTGCTTAACTTACTGTGGGTTCTCCTTTTTGCAGGCTGCACATTCATAGTTTCCGTTGTTTTTGGTGTCTGCCCCAAGTGGCTAAGGTTGGTGGGTTTGTAGGCTTCCTAGTGGAGGGGACTAGTGCCTGTGTTCTGGTGGATGAGTCTGGTCTTGTCTTTCTGGTGGGCAGCACCGCGTCCAGTGGTGTGTTTTGGGGTGTCTGTGACCTTATTATGATTTTAGGCAGCCTCTCTGCTAATGGGTGGGGTTGTGTTCCTGTCTTGCTAGTTGTTTGCCATAGGGTGTCTAGCACTGTAGCTTGCTGGTCATTGAGTGGAGCTGTGTCTTATCATTGAGATGGAGATCTCTGGGAGAGCTTTTGCCATTTGATATTACGTGGAGCCGGGAGGTGTCTGGTGGACAAATGTCCTGAACTTGGCTCTCCCATCTCAGAGGCACAGGCCTGACACCTGGCCGGAGCACCAAGACCCTGTTAGGCACAAGGCTCAGAAGAAAAGAGAAAAAAAAAAGCAAGCAAGAAAGCAAAAAATAAAATAAAGTTATTAAAATAAAAAATACTTATTAAAAATAAAAAAATTAAAAAGTAGTAAAAAAAAGAGAAAAAGAAAGAAGACATCAACCAAACCAAAAAACAAGTCCACCAGTGATAACAAGTGCTAAAAACCATACTAAAAAAATAAAAAACCTCTAAATACTAAACTAATATAAACATAAAACCAGAAACGAATTAGACGCAGACAGCAAACCCCAAGTCTACATTTTCTCCCAAAGTCCACCTCCTTAATTTTGGGATGATTCATTGTCTATTCAGGTATTCCACAGATGCAGAGTACATCAAGTTGATTGTGGAGATTTAATTCCTGCTCCTGAGGCTGCTGGGAGAGATTTCCCGTTCTCTTCTTTGTTTGCACAGCTCCCAGGGTTCAGCTTTGGATTTGGCCCCACCTCTGCATGTAGGCCCCACCCCTACATGTATACCTGCATGTAGGTCACCTGAGGGCATCTGTTCTTTGCCCAGACAGGACGGGGTTAAAGAAGCAGGTGATTCAGGGGCTCTGGCTCACTCAGGCTGGGGGGAAGGAGGGTTACGGATGCAGGGCAAGCCTGCATTGGCAGAGGCTGGCGTGACGTTGCACCAGTCTGAGGTGCACCGTGCGTTCTCCCGGGGAAGTTGTCCCTGGATCACGGGACCCTGGCAGTGGCGGGCTGCACAGTCTCCCGGGGCAGGAGGGCAGTGTGGAGAGTGACCTGTGCTTGCACACAGGCTTCTTGGTGGCTGAAAAAGCAGCCTTAGCATCTCATGCCCATCTCTGGGGTCTGCGCTGATAGCCACGGCTCACGACCCTCTCTGGAGCTCATGTAGGCGATGCTCTGAATCTCCTGTCCTCGTGCACCCCAAAACAATGGTCTGTTGCCTCTTAGGCAGGTCCAGACTTTTTCCCGGACTCCCTTCCGGCTAGCTGTTGTGCATTAGTCCCTTCAGGCTGTGTTCACGCAGCCAACCCCAGTCCTCTCCCTGGGATCCGACCTCCGAAGCCCGAGCCTCAGCTCCCAGCCCCCGCCCACCCCTGCGGGTGAGCAGACAAGCCTCTCCGGCTGGTGAGTGCTGGTTGGCACCGATCCTCTGTGCGGGAATCTCTTCACTTTGCCCTCCGCACCCCTGTTGCTGTGCTCTCCTCCGTGGCTCCGAAGCTTCCCCCTCCACCACCCGCAGTCTCCGCCCACAAAGGGCCTTCCTAGTTTGTGCAAACCTTTTCTCCTTCACAGCTCCCTCCCACTGGTGCGGGTCCCATCCCTATTCTTTTGTCTCTGTTTTTCCTTTTGCCCTACCCAGGTATGAGGGGAGTTTCTTGCCTTTTGGGAGGTCTGAGGTTTTCTGCCAGCATCAGTCGGTGTCCTATAAGTGTTGTTCCACATGTAGATGTATTTCTGATGTATTTGTGGGGAGGAAGGTGATCTCTGAGTCTTACTTCTCTGCCATCTTGAAGGTCTCCGAGAACACACATTTTTAACAGGTTCACCAGGAAGTTGCTTTGCTCAAAGGTGAACATTTTCTTGCTTTGTGGCCAAAGTCAATGTATGATTATACTGGCTATAAAAAATAGTCCTTGATTGGGCTTCCCTGGTGGCACAGTGGTTGAGAATCTGCCTGCTAATGCAGGGGACATGGGTTCGAGCCCTGGTCTGGGAGGATCCCACTTGCTGCGGAGCAACTAGGCCTGTGAGCCACAACTACTGAGCCTGCACGTCTGGATCGTGTGCTCTGCAACAAGAGAGGCTGCGATAGTGAGAGGCCCACGCACCGCGATGAAGAGTGGTCCCTGCTTGCCACAACTAGAGAAAGCCCTCGCACAGAAATGAAGACCCAACACAGCAAAAATAAATAAATAAATTAATAAACTCCTACCCAAAACATCTTCTTTAAAAAAATATATATATATATATATATATATATATAGTCCTTGATAAATTCAACTATGTTTATTTATATAGGGTAGACCTCTGTTGCCTTAACTTTTAAGAACATTTAAAAGAATATATATATACATATATATATATATATATATCATCACATTATAAAACCAAGATCATGGAAATATAGAAAAATATGTACATACAATATAAAAAAGATTTAGGCTATTCTGGCTGAAATATTTTAGAAAGGCTTTTGTTTGCTAAAAATCATTGTTTTGTGAACCCAGCTAAATATTTGTTAGCCATCATGATCTTTCCCCTCCACTTTTTGTGCAAAACCAAAGTTTAGGCTAATGTGTGATATAAATCATACGTGAACGTGGGTTTGAAATGGACCAAGAAGTACATATGATGCTGTATCTCTAATCCTGATGCAAATATGTCATTGGTGAATTCTATAATATAGGTATGGTGAAACTTTTTGCTCAGCAAGGAGAAAAATAAGAATTTGAAATAAGGCATTGCAAGC
This sequence comes from Globicephala melas, assembly GCF_963455315.2. Classification (NCBI taxonomy): domain Eukaryota; kingdom Metazoa; phylum Chordata; class Mammalia; order Artiodactyla; family Delphinidae; genus Globicephala; species Globicephala melas. The sequence goes on from NC_083323.1 coordinate 43,307,876, forward strand.
TGGTCTATCTTTCCACTCTGCCACACGTTGATGGCCCTCATAATTCATACCTAGGGGAAAGTACAAGGCAAGCCGGGGAAGTCTGAAACCAAATAAGCCCTACTGTATTAGGGAAAGTGCCAATTAAAGACATGTTTTATTATCAACAAGAAATCATGAGTGCATTAGTGCATGGTGGAGAAGGAAAATAATTTGGCTTAAGAGGATTAGAAATCCCCAGTTCCTAGTTAAAAGTAATTCAACCACATAGCAAAATAAACAAATTCAATAATATTTGAAGTTTATGATCAAAGGTAGTCAGAAGGGGAGAAATGACACTGTAATGATATAGACAAAGCTTTGTTTTTAGAGCTTCTGAAAAATCTGTTTCAGAAAATTCTCACAGAGAGAAGAAAAACAGAGCTTACTATTAAATCCTTGCGGCTAAACCATTGTTTTGCATTGATTTTTGTTATCTTTTTCTCTAATAATGTCACATTATTTATTAAAATTATGACCTCACAATAATTGGTACACAGTTAAAAGCATTCTGAAAAATAAACTTTGCAAGAATTGTGCTTCATTTATTTTTGATTTCATTGGTTTTGTGTGGGTTGTTTATGCATCAATGTTCAGTACAGTTTCATTTACTTTATGCCCATGTGTTATTTGTAAGTTTGTTGATGTTTCACCAATAAACAACAAATCAATAGAGACAGAAAAAAGAGAAATAAAATTTTAATTCTTCCTTCCCCATGATGATATGGCCTTTCCTAATTTTCCCCATGTAAAAATAGTGATAATAATTTATCTCTGTTTCAAAGACTTGTTCTGAATATTGGATAATTTAAAAACAACTCAAGTGAATAAGCTTTAACACTATAAAGTACTATGCAAAGGAAATAGCCATTACTTTTTTATTAATATAATAATTAACATTAAGAAGCATGCCTTTTTTGGACAGATGAAAATGAAATAGTGCAACTATAAGTAAGTCTGAGAAATGATGAGGAAAAGGCTGAAGCAATCACATAAAAGTAGATTAAACTTGTGTCAAATTTCAGGCTCAAAAAACAACAACACAAAACACATATTAGATTTTGCCCGACGGGCATTACTAGCCTTCAACACATACCAAGTGACAAAAAGCAGGAAGACATCCTCAATTCACCAACCCCAGCCCCAGCCCACACTCCCTCATGGAACCTTTCATTTCTCAGGACTGTGGAATATACACTTGTCTGACATTGTAATTGATGTTGCTGCTACAAACAGCAGCAAATATGAATGCACCCTTATCTTTTCCCCAGCTTCAATAGAGGAAAATGGAACTACCATGCAGGTGTGAGGAGATAGAGAAGATGAACAACTTCAAAATTTAGTGAACTTCTGACTAGTAAACAGTTAAATTCAGAATAAAGAAATAGTTGAAACTCATAGTCACAGAGGGTATTCCTAAGTGGGTTTCAAGTAAAGAGCACAGAGACTAGATACTTGGTGTGGACAAGCAAACCAAAATTTCAACATTTTAAAAGTATGTGATCTCAGACAAGTTTTTCAAACTTGGAAATAAAATGTGAAAATAGGCGAGACATTAAATTACGAATATTTCAGGTATAAAGTAAGTACCAAGTAATGACAGTGGTAGTGATGATAACGATGATGATGATACTGTCAGACATCGAATTATCTCTGAAGTCATTATCACAGTTATCTATAATTTGGCATTATCTGTCCCCCAATGTAAGTCTTATGATGTAAGCTGATAGAATATTCCTCTTTCATTTTGAAAAACTTTGAGTATATTTGAGTGAAGATGTTAATGTTAAATTTTACTGAGACCAAGTAAAACTTAAATAAATGGCATGTTCAAACCAGAGTTTAATAAATCCAAGTATCTTCTTTCTTTTGTAAATTATTCAATAATTGCAGTACCACATATTTATCAGTCTGAATATCAACTCTTCACATGAGCAGTAAAGATTAATGAACATACCTAATTAAATGATTTCAATTAAACGTGTACTGAGTCCAAGTTATCCCAAAGATTTTAAAAATAAATTCCTGATATTAGCTTATTTTGCTATTTGCAAATTACTCCTAAAATAAAGATGTAGGAAAACTGTTATGAATGTAACTGACTGTTCTGACCACTTCTTGCTCATCACTGCATTAATCTAATAATATTATCAACAATGAAGCTCTTGTCTCAGTGTTTTGCTTTTCTATAATTATTTATTAAATCTTAATAAAATTGAAAATGGTAACATAGTATTTTTCTGTTGACTCCCAAAAAGTAAGAGATATAATTAAGAAAAAAGTCTTGGTGTATTTTTAAATCTTTTTCATTTCTCATATACTTTTTTTTTTTTTTGCGGCACGCAGGCCTCTCACTGTTGTGGCCTCTCCCGTTGCGGAGCACAGGTTCAATGGCTGTGGCTCACGGGCCTAGCCGCTCCGCGGCATGTGGGATCTTCCCAGACTGGGGCACAAACCCGTGTCCCCTGCATCGGCAGGCAGACTCCCAACCATTGCACCACCAGGGAAGCCCTCTCATATACTTTTAATAATCCTTATATATGTGGCTGAGCTGGATTAAGGCAAAAATATTTACTTTTGTAATAATAAATACAACAAAGTAAATCCATATTTCTGGGTATTATTGTTTATGGTACTATAGCAAATAAAATATTAATCTTTTAAAATATATATACTCTTTGCTAATGTATCTTTCTAGTTAATGAAGAATGCTATGCATTTCACAGCTCTAATAGTGCAAAGCAAGGACTTTGTAAAAGTCAGAAATCTGAATATATCATGATTTTTTAATATGGTGTAATAGCACTGGCAAGACAAATCTCAGGGTGTTTCTGTACCTTTGGCCAATTTAATTCAATCAAACACGTAAATCATTTAACAGAGCTCCTGCTATATTTGTAATGTTCAATAAATATGATTTCTTATTCTATCTCTGTCCTAGGCTGCCTTGCTTTGGCTTTTTAGACCCTCTCGTTCTATTAGACATGATCTTCACCTCACGTTGAAAATCATGCTCACAACACAAGTCTTCTAAGTCTTTCTCTAATGGAATCATCTTATTTGAATTATTACTTTTCTATGATTTATCCATTTAATGTACTCACTAATTCATACATTCTTTCATGGTTTGACATATTGTGCTGCTTTATTTGTCTCACTTATGTTACTCTATTAATCAGATGACTTAAAGGTAAAAATAAAACACTGTACTATAAATATTGCTCATTACATATCAGTTTAATAGCTGGAATTTGCCTTAAAAGTGTCTTTATTTTTTAGACTAAATACAGTTGATATTTTCATTATGTCATTTGTAATGTTGATGTTAGCCAGTCATTTCAGCTAAAATTAAGTCTTCAAATGAAGAAAAGCAAAGATATGTTATTTTAAATTGTTTACATTTGTAAATCGGGTATTTTGACATAATTATTGAACTTAATGATAGATTAAATTCCAATAAGCATTTAAACTCTATGGGTTAATCCACTATGCAAATTTATGTTAAGTCAAAGAGCTCCGAATTTAAACTACTTAAAGATATTATAATATGAATAGCTAAAACTTCTGATTAAAAAATGGAAAACAAAGTTACTCTCAGTGCTGCCAGTATAGCCATAGGCTATTTGAACTTACTCCCCTCCTGTGCTCAACATGTTAATCTAAGATCCATTCTTTGCTGTCTTGAAAGTGCCAATTCTCAAGAGTAATCTATTTGAGAAGCTCTTTGGTCTTCTTGTTTTGTAAGTGGAGGACAAATGGGATGTTAATAAGGGAAAGTGCAAGTACTTAGGACCTGAGGTTGACAGCAGAAGAAATTAAAGATGGCTCTGGAAAAACAGCTTCCGTTAATAGTAAAAAATAGAGATTAAAAAAAATAGAAAGAGGATCTTGAAAGTAATGGATTTGTAACTTATTACTTTCTAAATTATTTAAATAGCCTTATTAATATCAGATTATTATTTCATTTTACACAATGTATTTATTGACTAGCACATCACACAAACTTTGTCAGCTTAACAATGCCATAAGAGTACTAGTTACTTTTTATGTGGCATCAGATTTCACTCCCTATGAGTCCCTCACCCAGAATATCTGGGAAAATTAACTCACGTATCTTTATTCTCCAAGAGTTAGATGCAATACAATTAATAAAATGTTGCCATGATTCTTCTCGTTTCTCATATACTATCTCAAAATCTTAACCAACTTCCAAGGTTCAGTGTAAGTTTCACTTCCATCACAAATATTTACTTGACTACTTCAGCATATATGATCTATTTCTCCAAATCCATAAGCCATCTATTTCTTGCATTACACAATTTGGTATTATACAACGTTCTAAGACTGCATGCATTTATATTTCCCTCACTCAACCCTTCAAAATATTATACCTTTTCACAGTTCAAAGGCTGTCATTCACACTTCACTTTTATGTGCTTGTATACTAGTATAATTATAAATATGACAGGCACTATTTTTTGAGCTGCAATATTAATATCAGAAACTTGACTTTGTCATTTACTTGCTGCATGACCTTGGGCTAATCAATTGATATTTCTAAACCTCATTATTTTTATGTATGAGATATTATGTTTATATTGAATTCATAGGTTTATAGGAATAAAAGGAAATACTGCATGATAAATAGTACTAAAACCATAAAGTATTGGAAAAATTAGTTGATGGAACAAAAATTATGTCTAAATGGACAAAAGAGTGCTAATCTTTGAGATCACTTACTTAAGAACAGATATAAGGAATTATGAGAAACAGATATAGTGCACTTTAATAAATATCATCCATCTTGATCATTTTTCACAACTAAATTAAAATAAAATCATCAGTTCTGCAGTAGTCAGCACCTTTCTTATTGAACGTGTTCTATAACTCCTTCCCATAGAGACACGGCAATTTACTATTTCCCCACTTCTCAAGAACAGATATAAAACCAGGATGCCACATCTAACCAGGCATAAGTATGTCCTCCTTTTTTATACTTGTGAGAATCTAGCTTTCATGCCCAACAACCCAGATTCCAAGCTTCTCAGTGTGACTTTTACTGATGTTACTTTAATAAGGAATCTAGGGAATTGCAGTTTATTACTATATTATTATTTATCTTCATATCTATACCTATATCTATATATATATATTGATATGCAGTAAACTGAAGATTGCTAGAGAAAGACATCTGCACGTGGGGTGCAAGGTATTCCGTTGAGGAAAGAATTGCAAGAGTAAAATGATGAAATTTTCTTTATGTAATAAAGGGAGGAAGGTGGCAACTTCTCTCCTTCCTCACGTCAGGATGTCTCCTTGAAAACATTATACACCCAATCTTTTGATTTTACAACATAAAGATGAAGGCTTTCTGACCCTTGGAACTTGAAACATGGACCTCTAAAATCCACCCAGGAGATTCTTAGGAGGGGTCCAGGAGACTATCACATAGTGCAACCATTTGTCTCTCACAGAAATAACTACACCATAGATGTTCTAATAATTGTCCCTTATTTTTGTCCACACCTTGCAGTCTTCTGTGGACTGTCTGCATGCATGTAATCTGATATGTATACTCAATAATTACCTCCCTCTTCTGTATTGATGCAAAGTTTTTTGGGTTTTCTTGGGGAAAGAGGCATGGTTTTCTATTTCCCCTACAGAACTATATCTTAACTACTTCTAACAGAGTTTCAAAGTTATGGTAATGATCAAGAAGATTCCAATTAAGGCCTATAGGGAAAGAAGGAATAAAGACAACCTGTAAGTAGAAAAAAATGGGTAGAATAAGTTGGCTCTGTACTCTGTTTTTGGGTGTGTCTAGGTTATTGCACCTAAAAAGTCTTGCTAATTTTAAGATGAATACGTTTTCAGACGGACAGTGTGCACTTGACCAGGCAGGTTTGCATTCTGGGAATGCATAGGTGTGAATACAAAAAACCCTTTAATATTGATATTAAAGGTGAAGTATATCCAGTAACCATCTTGAGCTTAGAATTAACTTGCCTGGGATGGTTTCACTGTTGCTGACATCTTTATATACCATTCATCAAAGTTCATGAGAAGCTGAACTCCTGCTTGGAAACAAGAGCTTTAGTCGTTAGCCCGACCCCCAGCCCCACTGCCTGCTCTATAATCTGGAGAGGAGAGTCCAGTATTTTAACTATGTCTGACTTTGGTGGCATTATAAGGAAGGTGGCTTCTTCTGGAGCAAGGACATTCTGCTGATGATTGTAGGGCCTCCCTGATGATTTACAGGCTCCTTGAGGGACATCTACATCTCTGTATTTAAACAGAAGCATGCACTGACTCTTTTAATAGTAGACAACAGTACAATTTTAAGGTTATATCAGGAGGAAATATAGCAGTGTCAGAAAGCTAATGTACTCCCTGATCATCTGGCCCTGTGGAGAACCAGAGTCAGAATACTAGGAATAGGACTTAACCATTCTACCGAAACAGGAAACCTTATTTCACATACTTTATAACATTCTGGTCAATTGAATATAATAATTCACTTGAAGATTTTAAAAAAATTTTTTAAAGAAAATATTTTTTGTATTTGTTAGTTAAAATAATGTTTGAGAATTAGAAAAGACTGTGATGCGTTGGGCTACTCCACAAAAGCTTATACCATAAGAGATGTATCATTTAATGTTCATCAAATTATTATGTATTTTAAAAATTTATATTTACAGATTATTCATTTGTACCACATCCATTAAATAATGCTATGAAAATTATGTGATAAGCAAGAAAAATTACTTCCAGATCCTGAATGTAGGTGCCTTGATGGTCCACATTAATTCATAAAATTTGACTAAGTAATGACATAATTAAGAGTTTGCTACTACAGAACTCTATTAAATTTAAATTTCTTTAAAGCTACGAAGTTAATTATCAGTTAATTTTTTTGAAAGAAGCATGTCATTTTAATATATGGAATAAATACATAGAAGAGAAAAAATAGTGAATTATTAAAATTTAACTTAAATATTAGTAAATTATATAATAACGGACAGAATACTTATAAACTAATTGGTCTAGCACATTAGTTTCAAGGTATCTACTTTTCCTTACAATGGTGCAGGGAATAGTAAAAAACAGTTCTAAAATGGAGTCCCAGTTTACAGAAGCAAAAATCTCTAGGTGAGTTTCCAGCCACTAACAGATGTATTTGAAGCAGTTGAAGTAAGACAGGATTTTTAAAGAAAGCTTTAAACTCACAAGTTCCATCATGAATAAAATTTAAATTATTGCCTTCATTAGTTTTCTTCCCTCCAAATCTTGAGAATTTGCTTTCAATATCATCCATCAGAATCATTGTGGAGGAAAGGTCACAGATCTAATTCTTCATTCAGGCACAGAGGACATTAACATCTAATATACAATGTGAGCTATCATATATAATAACTAGGATGTAATTATCTTCATATATTTCCTCATAGATGTCTTTAGGCACTAGCTGTTCTTCAACTTCAAGAAACCACAGTGGACACTGTTCCTATGGTTACCTGGAGGGGTGCACTATGGAGATAGCTCAAGACTATAAAAGGAGTAAGAAACAAAGCCAGAATTGCCAGCTGGCCTAATAAAGTCACTCTGTCCATCAGTATTTCTCATTATCCTGATGCTAAGATTGTGTTCTTTACTAGGAACAAAGAAATTAATAAAACATTAAACATTTTACATGAATAAACCAATTTAATTAGTTTTCAGTCTGCTTTAATCCATTTATGGCTGCAGCTCTAGATTCCTGATAAAAATTATTAAAAAAAAAAAGAATTTGGGAAAAGAAGTCTGCTGTTTTAAAGGGGACAGCATTTTGAGAGAACTGTTCCCTCAAATATTATTAAGGTGATCACTGAAATAGTACAGGTAAAGTCAACTAGTATTTAAAACAACAGTCCAGTGGGAAATAACCATGTTCTCTACACAATCATAGGTTTATTTAACTGAACATGAACCTAATCTTGTTATTTTGTTTTTGTAATAGCTTGTCTGAAATAAAACCTCTGTATTTTGACAACATTTTTGCTGAGAGAGAGAGATAAGAAAATGATAGCATCACATGCTCTAAAAGGAAGTAAAAGTGGAATTAGAGAGTGAAATGAGAATGGTAAGAAATTATTAAGCTCCCCTAGACAAAACTAATTTTTGGTGAGAATTCTTTGAAACTTTCACTTTTCCTATTCATTGATTTGCAAAACAAAGATATGATTTGCTAAAGCACCTAAATATTCTTATTAATTTTGAGATGGAAAACGCAGTCTTCAGTGTGCTAAAGTTTGCCGAATAGAGATGTTTATACATATGTATACATACTTAGAAAAGCTTACCATTATATTCTCTTTTCTAATCAAACATAAAATATTTAATCATTTTTATTTAGTTCCTGATACAATTTATTTTTAAAATCCAGGTTGAAGCTTATGAAAAGTACCAAAATTTTTCAACTCTATATTTTTGCATGCTTCTGACATTAAATATCTTAGAGAAAGTCAGTATTCCTCAGTTTAACAAGCTTCCCTCTCTGACTGCCAGAGCTGAGAAAGATGAAAAAAATGGCAATTTATGCAAATTTTCTAATTAAGCAAGGAAATCCTAAGGCATTTACTGGAACCTACCATCAAGTATCCTGACATTTTTTTAAACTGAATAAGATATAGTTATTTGTTTATGTCAGCAAATACCCAGTGGCACGTCTGAGAGCAACATTTATAAAGAGCAGACACCCCCATTTACCTGGGAAGATTCTGAAATAATTAAGTAAGTAAATCATCACCTAGTCAGGACATCAGGGTCCCACAGCTACTCTCCTTGATCTTCACCTTAATTATGTACTTGTCTTGATCCCGGATTATAAAATGTACTGATATTCATGTGCTGTTGACTGCTCTATTCTGGATATACTTGATAAGCTATCCATGATTCGATGTTTTTATTCTAACTCTCCATGCTGCTTTGACATATATATCCAGAGAGAGGTGTCTGTCATAACCTGCAAACTCCTAGGGGGTAAGCTACTTACAATCAGTTTTCATTGTTCAGTAGCCACAAGAGTGGCATTTGCAATCAGTCAGTTAATCAGTGCTTAATGTCAGGATAAGGATGACCATGACAAATCCATATTTTGGTTGAAGTATAAATATATTATATAAAGAGAAGACAGTGTCATCCATTTCAAATGTACACACATGCATACACACACACAAAATAAAGAGGATTTTAAATAATACATTTCATCTTAACTCCAAGATCTATCAAGACCATTATGCTTTTAATAATTAAAAAAAGAATGTACTACTGTAAATTACTACCGCCATCAAAAAGGAATGTCATACTGTTGATTACCCATTATAGTGGTACAGTGATATAATTGTATTTTCGAATTATACCTTATTTTTATTTCTTTTATATCTATTTTGTATATTTAGTATATATGTATATGTACATATGTGTGTGACTTTCTATTAGAAAAAATAAAACAAAATATGGGTGTCTATTATTCAATTATATGACATATAAGATGAAATATTAGAACTCAGTCTTCTACCAGGGATGAATTACTCACATCCTCTGTAGAACACCTACAATATTCTCTCCAGGAAAGTGATACTGACTATCGTAGAACCAAGAAAAGGCAAGTTAATGAGGAAATAATGTTATTAGAGTCCTTACTTTTGGATCTGCTTAAGGAATAATCAGAGGGAGAGAGCATAATACTACATCACCCAAGTCTGTAGAGTGAATGGATGAGGACATTATACAAACAAGAAATATACAGCATTTCTAATCCTTGTACCATACTAATCGTTGAGAGAAGTGTCCTGTGTCTTCAAGGTTTGCCTTATGAAGATCTCAACATTTTGAAAAATAAAGAGACAAAAAGATAGCAACAAATAAAAAAGCCTCAAACCTTGACTAGTGATTGAATTTTTCACCTGCTATCTTTTACTATTTAATCTGTACATGGAAGTAAAAATCAGCTGACCTGTCCAGAAACATCTGGATGTGATGGTACCCAACAAATATGATAGCCACAGCTAATAAGCCTAAAGATAGGAAGAGCATTACCTGGTTCCTGTTTCAGCCTTTAGTCAATGAACATAAACAGGTTTTCACTGATCTTTTGTCCTACTAAAATGTAATCCCGTTTATTGAACTGATGACTTACATTAACCATTTTGACATTATTTCTTTATAAGTCTAACATGGTGTCCTTGTTCTGTTCTTCATCTCTCTGTATTAGAGAAACCATAATAAAACGATATAATCTGTTTAAGCTCAGTGATTCTAATGATTGATAAAAAAATTTGTATAGAAAATGCCATATATAGGTATATATACAAAATATATATAAAAATACATATGGGGGTTGCCCTGGTGGTGCAGTGGTTAAGGGTCCGCCTGCCAATGCAGGGGACACGGGTTCGAGCCCTGGTCCGGGAAGATCCCACATGCCACGGAGCAACTAAGCCCGTGTGCCGCAGCTGCTGAGCCTGCGTGCCGCAGCTGCTGAAGCCCGTGCTCCGCAACATGAGAAGCCACCACAAAAAGAAGCCTGCGCACCGCAAGGAAGAGTAGCCCCTGCTCACCGCAACTAGAGAAAGCCCGCGTGCAGCAACGAAGACCCAACGCAGCCAAAAATAAATAAAGAAATAAATAAAATTTATACAAAGAAAAAACATAAAAATCACACATGAAAAAAAAGTTGAATCTCCACTTTGATGCCTATAGTTATTTCATACAAAATGTTCTGCCTCAATTTTGTTCCCCGAATAATGAGATTGATGATGGGACCTGCCCCAAAGGGTTTTGTAAAAATGAAATTAAGTAATGCATATAACGTCTATACAGAAAGTGCTGAGGAATGTATTCATTGATATTATTATTGTCATGGCTATTAGTATATCATCAGAGTGTCACATCTAAAGTAAGTTTTATGCTGGCAAATTTGTCCAACATTAGGAGAGAAAGGCTGTGTTGAGATTGGGAAGTATGCCCAGGCTAAGCAATGGGCTTATGAAGGTAAATGTGGAAAAGCTGGCCTCTTTTGGTCTGGTCAAGACAGAATGACTTGTCTGTCATTCAAGGCTGGGTCTTCTCCTGAGGAGAAGTGGCTCCCATAAGCACCTGGACTACTCACTCCCCTGCCTCAACTGGAGGTCACTGTGTCATATACTATATATTCAAAGGCCATACTCTGTGATCTGAGTTGCATTTTATAGTTTTATACAATAAACTGTATCTACTGTGTACTTACTAGTGGTCAAAACCCTTGACATCTTTTAAGTCCTGTGCTTCCACTGGTCTAAGGATGGGGAAAGAGGATAGAAGGGGCTCTTTTGGTCTACCTGGAAATATGCAGAACTTGATACCAAGTTTTTAACATGGGAAACTAGAAGTATTAATAAAAATATAATTTTAGGACACAGAATTAACAACGGAAGTTAAGACTGTAGCTTTCATTTAGCAGCATTGCAACAGCATAATGTGGGTTTTATCATTTAAAAAACACTGTCTTATAAATAGTTTTACATAATTTCACAACCAATCAGTGACCTAGCTAGAGAAAATATTGTTTTCTCCATTTTACAGATGACACAACTGATTTTTAGAGGTAAAGTGACTTAACAAATTTCATATATGTGTAAACAATAGATTTAAGGCAAGAGGTCATATCTTTTCCCTCCAAACAAAATTTCTTAATATTTATATATTTCAGCTTTACATATTCATTGATAAAATGAACATTTATAAATAAAATTCTAGCAACTTGTCAATTTGTTTTTATTACAAATATACACCAAATTTCTCTCTTAGAAAATAAACTTTAGTGATATATTTATTCAGGTTTAATAACTTCAAGTAATAGCTTTTGGGTATATACTCTGTTTTCATCCAAAGGCATTCCATCTCTAATGGAAATACACCTTAAGTTATAAAAACACAACATGATGAAGGAAAACTCCCAGGTAAGTGGTTTAAGCCACTGGGTTATCTGTGCCATTCAGTGAGATAGAGATGTGATCAAGATAGTTTTTGGAGGAGAAGGGAGGGAGTCAATAGTTGTACTTTTCACATATTATATCTGAGGATACAGCTCAACATGGAAGTTCAAATATTTGGTTACACAAGTCTAGATCTCAAGGGATCTGGTAGAAGTTGTAAATGGGGGGAGCCATGAGCATATTGAAGTAGATGTATGAGTCCACTTAGACATGGTTTAGAGAGGAATGAGAGTTTGGCCTTGAAACATTCCAACATTTAGAAACTGGGTAGGAAAGAGAAGCCAGCAAAGGAAAATAAGGAAAAGTTGGGTGGTACAAGAAAAGTCCTGGGAGTGTGACTGTAAACAATAGAAGAAAGTGTTTCAAATATGCTGAACTTCTGGAGAGAAATGGTATGAAATAAATGGTACTTGAAGACATTTCATTGGTCTGAGTGAAACAAAATTCATTTCTGGAGAGATTTCTATCAGTCAGAGTTTGATCAGAGAAACAGAACCCCTTATAAATAAATAGTTTATTGTAGGGATTCAACCTTAACAATTGTGGGAATTCATTATGCTATCCCTGATGGAGCTGTGGCTAGAAGTCAGCAGTGCAATCTACTAAGAAAAGATTGACATTAATGTGAAGTGGGGAAATATGGAACAACTAGAATACCCCAAAATGAATGGACTCTAGGAGTACAGAATGGAACTGACATTGGTTTCCTATCACCTCCGAGACTCTAACTTCAATAGTTGGGGTGTCCTGCAGGAAGACCTAGTGACTTTTGTCAATGAGCTAGGAGTGCAAAAGATCCTTAAGGAGGAGGTGAGGCAGTAGCTAAAGTTACTGTGGATTCAGCTGCAGCCCATCCCAACCAGTTGAGCCAACAGATAAAGGGCAACCTGCCTGAGCTGTTAGCAGCAACTTATCCCCCCACTATCCTTCCTAGAGTAAAAAAGAACATGACTCCCTCTGTCTAACTCTTGTTCACGATGTCTCTTGTGACCCATGCAAACTGGAACCATGCAGGGAGGGGAATTCAGGGAAACTATGTCTCAGTTAGCTAACTTGACACAGTACAAATTCTCCTGAGGGTGGAAGACTGAATGGGAGGTGAGTTAACATCTACAACTCTTTCAAGGGTTTTGCTGAAACAAATAGAAGTGTAAATTTTTTAGTTTAGTTTTTGGTTTTTGATTTATTTATTTTTGTTCTACAAGATGGTTGATAATGGAGCAATCTGGTTCTATGAGATGGTATATAATTGAGAATGACTCAGCAGAAATGGAGAGATTAATGATGAAGGGAAGAGAGAATAAGGACAGAACTAATAAAGCCCTTGAGAAGGTAAGATGAATAATTGCTGTTAACACTCTAGGTCTAGGACATTTCTTTTCAGTCTTTCTTTTTGCTATGTATTTCTGATGGAATTTAGTGGTTCACAGCACAGACTGGGACAGATTGGCTTTAAATCTTGACCCTATTACTTAATAGTTGCGTGACAAAGAGCAAGAATATCTTTGCCTCTGATTCTTCTTTTTAAAATGGCAATACAAAAACTAGACTCAAAGCGTCACTGAAAGATAAAATAATAATGGTACCCATCCATAGGTCATTGCCAAGATTAAATAAGTTAATATTTGGAATTCATGTTGAACACTATGGGTTTTTAGCACGTGCTCTGTTATTATCTAAATATTTGGGTGCCTAAAAGAATATACATTTCTTAAAATTATTTTTTCATTAACATTCTAATCTTAAGACTTCTATTATTTAAATTTCTTTACAAATATTGTTTTATTATTCCATAATCTTCCAGCATATAGAGTGTAACAAAATGTGCCTAACTTTTTCTTTTTCCCTGAATGGGCATTCAGGAAAACTAATCATACATTCAGAAAGCTTCTAATTTTAAAAATACTTTTTCTGTTGTTTTTGTTTGCTTTACTTAATGCTGTTGTGGACATCTTTGGACATAAGGATATGTCCATTTATATTATTTCTGTAGAATAAACTACTAGAATTGGAATAATGAATTAGTAATTCCCAGCATTCTTAATGTTCTGTCTTTTGAGTAATAAAGAAAAAATAGTCCTAAAAATTAAGTTTGAACTTTGTTCTTTTAAAATATTATCTTAAGAGTTTTGTTCATTAAGTGACTAAATGGTAGAGAGCATTAAAATTTATTAAAATTAAAATTTTCAGCAATACGTGTCTATCATGTATTTCTAAATCCATGCTAAACTCTGTTAAATACTAGAAAACCATGATTTTTCTTCAGCTGCATCGCTGTTAAAATTAACATTGAGATTTCCATAGAAAAAAATGTTTTCTTTAGACATTTAAATTATAGTAATTACAATAGTTTTTTAGATTATTTTACTGTTTGCTCATCTTTTGTACCTGATGTTTACACTTATAGATTTTATCATGAAACTTAAAAACACACTAAAGTGAGATAATATACATAGCTTTTCACTGATTGTCAATTACCATTTTGATTATGTCACTTGTTAATTTCACAATTAAAACATATGGATAATTTCTTTGTATAGCAATTGCCTCTGCTCTCATAATAACTAGTGGCAAATCTGCCAAGATAATATTCTCACCTGTCTCTAGAAATTTGAGTCTCCTTTGCATTATTAATTTGACCACAAAGTTGATCTCCTCCAGTGTGCATTCATCTATCGTTAGTGTATTTGTTAACAACCATACCCATGTCTTTATTTCAACTGTTAATCATGATTTTATAATGCACAGTTATGACAAGTGTCCTTAAACATTTTCTTGATGAATGCCCACAATTTCACAAATGTTCACATGGTTGTTAAAAAAAAATTACATCATGAATAAAGCAGAAGAATATATGCCTACACAAGGAAAGAAAGAATTTTACCCTATAGAAGAATACTCACTAATAATGCCATAATCACTGTTATTAGAAGCCGCCTATTTTCTTTGCAGTCTTCTGTCTTTGGAGTGGAAAGATAGGTTGTTCCTGTTCCTGAGAGACAGTGGCTAAATAAAATGCATTTCATTTTTTCTTTCCACCATCAAACTGGTGTTCACATCCATAAGAAATAGGAAAAGTACATTTTTAAAATAGTGTACTCTCATGGTTTCCTTAACACCACACTCTCCTTGTTCTCTCTAATCTTTTCTACGTTTTCTCCTTATATCGTTATAGTTAATACCCTTTAGGTACTACAATTTTAGAATACACTAGTGAGTACTCCAAATGCATTTTCTCCTTTAATTTTCTGAATAACACTATTGGGTGAGTATTTTATTGAAGAGAGGAAACTAACTTGCCACAAAATAATGTAAGAAACAAAATGCAAATTAAATCCAGAAGGTGTGACTGACTCACCTCAAAAATTTAACTATTATGCCTCTCCCCGCCCCTGCCATTACCAGCTCCTTTCCATCATATGATCCCTTAAGTGGCTGTAGGACCAAGTTTCTCTCCATCGTCATCCACTCTTCTCATTCGGCATTCTTTCCTTCAGTGATTTCTTTCCCATGTTTTCAGATTCTATTGTAGCTTGGAGGCTTCCATATCTTTTTCACAAGCCTAAAACCTGCTTCTGAGCTAAAGATTCTTAGTTTCATTTGTCTGATGGACACCTGCACCAGAGTGTTTCACAAGAACCTGAGTATCATTATATCTATAATTAATTACATAATTTCCCCAGCTCCATTCTTTCTCTGCCAAACTTGTCTTTACCTTTAATTTTCTATCTCTGTGATTGCTTCAATGTTTATGAGATCCTTAAGAGTCTTTAAAAAGTCTCTTTCCCATTCCACATTTCAGTCATTCACCAAGGCTTTGTCATCCCAATTCCTATAAATCTGAATTCATCTTCATTCTCTATCCTCACTGCAAATTCATTTCTTCTATCTCAAATCCATTCTTCAAGTGATCTCAAATTGATCTTCTGAAAATATCTTAATGGACTCCCATTATATTCAAGATAAATTTCAAATTCCTTAAGTAGCCCAGAAATCATAATCAATATTATGCCAACATTTCTAACCATATTATTCACTTTTCCTACTGTAATGGAAGTTCTCTTAACAAGTAAGATTTCTTACTGTTCCCTGCTTTGAACTTAAGCTTACTCTGTCTTCCATGTTTTTAATGGACTGTCAACCTGAAAACATTTTTTCCTGCCTTTCAAAATCACTTAATTTTCTCATTCTCTGTGAGATTCTTCTTTGTTGTTATTTTAATGTTTTTATTAAAATGTAACTTAAGTAGATAAAAGTGCTCAAATAACAGATGCACTGCTTAAACTATTATCTTAAGAAATTTTCTTTGTTTATTTGTATTAATTATTGCTTTTCCTATTTTTGACACCCCTTTACCTGGTCCCTCCTATCATATTCCGAAGTCTTCAAAATATGTAAGTTTTTAGTTTTACTAAAATTCAAAAATATTTTAGATATGTGATAATTTTAGTGTTACTAAGGTTACCAACAGCTCCTCTCTATTAGGATACACATTTTCCCTCATCCTCACCCATCCAGAGTTTTGTCTCACTTCTTTTTTCAAGGTTTTTAATTTAATTTAATTTAATTTTTAATTTTTTTCTTTTTGGCCACACCACGTGGCTTGCAGGATCCCAGTTCCCCAACCAGGGGTTGAACCTGGGCCACGGATTCTAACCACTAGAACACCAGGGAACTCCCTTGTCTCACTTTAGAGAGATGTTTTCTAATTTTTGTTTTAATTTATATTTTGAATTAAGTAATAGTAAGTATATTTTCATATATGAGTGCCTGTTTTAATTTTTTTCCAAAAGCAGTGAATTTATATATTTGCCTATTTTTTCCAACAAGGTATTTTTACTTCCTACTGATTTGAAATGGCTGCTTATACATGAAGTAAATTGCCTGTTATGCATTGCAAATATTTTTCAATCTGTTTTTGTTTTATGGATTTAATGTTTTTTTCTTGCGTTTTTCTCAATCTTTGTCTTTATGGCTTATAGATTCTATGCCATCCTTAGGCAACCAATTGAAGACATGAAAAAATATATTTATTCTGGTACTTTTTTGAACTCACTTTTACATTTTTAAATTGGACACTTCTGGTATTAATTTTATAATAGGGTATATAGTAGAAATCCAGATTTATTCAAATAGCTAGTCAATTCCCTACCATAGTCTCTTTACTAATCCTTGTTTTCCTCACTAATTTTCATAGATTAAATCAATTCATATTTTGGGGGCTGTTTCTGGTTTCTCTATTATGCTCCATTGATCTGTCAGTCTACTCATGCACAAATAACTTATTTTATTAACTGAAGCGTTATCCTTTGGTATCCAACTAAAATACTTCCTTTGTCACCATCCTAATCCTCCTTTCATACAGAAATTTTCTGATTATTCTAGGATGTTTCTCTTTTAATACCAACTTTAGAAACAGTTTCTCTAATTCAAAATTAAAGCTGGTATTATTTAAAATATTAACTTAGGAAAACGGCATTTTGAAAATATGTAATATTCATATCCAAGGACAGATTATGCACTTCCATCTATTCAGAGTCATTTCTGCATTTTTTTAATTCTTCATATTCTAGAAAAGTGCATTATTGGGCATTTCATATATTTATATTGCCAATTGTGAAGACAATATTTTAATTTCTTTCCTCACTGCTTATTACTAGAATAAAATGCATTTCTACCTATTTGTCTAAGTACTTTTTAATCAAGCATATTACTAGCTTTACTTACTAACTGGTAATTTTTTCATACCTATTTTCCACCTTTTGTTTTTTAAATATATAATCTATGAAAGAAAAAGTTTCCCTCCTCTTTTCTAGTTGTACACCACTTTTTTATCTTCTCTCATTCTAAAGGTCAATGTGGAGAACTTTTTTTAACAGCATCTAGAATTCTACACTCCATTCTCATCACTCTTCCCTCCTTTAGTATTTATTCAGTCTCTGCTACTCAGAAAATGCTTGGTCAGATAGTAAGGGAATGAACAAAATGCACTGGCATTTGACTTATAATTGTTTGCTAACACAACTGTATCACCATGGCCTATCTTCTACCTGGGACCTCATGAGTCCTCCAAAGTGAGTTCTATATTTGGAGGAATACATTGGTAACATAAATACACCGTTTTATCAAAAGTGGTAGAGAGGAAGATAGTTTGTTAATACATGTTATTCTGCACTTGTCTGAATTCTGTCAAGATGAACAGGAAGAAAGTCATTACAACATTGAGAAAATCTCTTCTGAGTAAAACAGAACAGAATAGTTAAGCACCCTTCCAAGTGCTTAAAATTTGGCTGTGAGCTCATTTGTTTTTTTATTCACTTATTCATGTAATTGTTCAACAACAATATGCAGACATTGTTCTAAGCAGTGAAGATATGGCAATAAACAAAACAAACCCCATGTTCTCATAGAATTTCACTCTAGAGGAAGGAAAGATAATTTAAAAACATTGTTGGGATTAGATAACATGTAAATGATATTTAAAGCCATGTACTAAATGAGATAAGCTTGGATTTAGCATAGATACTGAAAGTCCAAGGATTGATCCCTGAGATATACCAATATTGCAACATTGGTGAATTTAGGAACAGTAAGAATATTAGCCCGAAAATAGTAAATTAGAAAAATAATCAAGAGAACTGTGGGCTCTGGATTTCACGTAAACAGTGTATTTTAAGAAAGAAGTAGTGTTCAACTGCATTAAGTTTTCAGGTTGTAGGTTGAGTAGAATGAGGATTTGGAATTGATTATTGGCTTCTGTAATGAGGAGATCATTGCTGACCTTAGCATGTTTTGGTTTTGTGGAGTGGAAGGACTTCACTCAAGGTTGGAATAAGTTCGAGAGAGAATGAGGAAAGGAAGAAAATAGTGGAGTGATACATTTCTTTAAGGTTGTTTTGAAAGCACAAATTAGAGTCTAGGGAGTTTTGTCTATGATGTGTGTATTATTTTTCTTTAAGGTGGGAAATGTTCAGCATGTTTGATCCAGTACAGAGAGAATAATTATAATTCAGAAGAGAGAGGACCAATAAGAAAACAAACTTCTAATACTTGAGAGGTAATGAGATCCAGCGCAGAGATAGAAGAGTTGGCCATTAAGAGGCACACTGATAATTCATCTGTAACAACAGGAGGAAAGATTCTGTATATAGTTACTAATGCAGGATATTTTGTGGAAGTTGTGGTGGACTTATATAGAAATTCTCTTCTAATTTCCTCTATTTTTCAACTGAAATGAGCAGATAATAAGGTCACAAGCAGAAAGTAAGGGGAAGAGGAGAAAAGGCTGATATATTGAGAAATGTGAAAACAGTGTAAAACAGTCCTTTTGGAGAGTGACATATGAGGTGAAGGGCAACACTATCAGGGAGCACTGAGGTCTCACTTAAAGTTAACTGTTATGAATTTAGAATGAGAAGTGTAAGAAAGCTGAGTGCATTGCTGAAATAGGTAAGGATTTAGAAAGTACAACTGAGGCAGAGCAGGGAAGGGAACTGAGAGTGTGCAAAGGAAATAGTTTATTTGTTTATTAACCATAGACTTTAATTGGTTCTAATAATCTAATTGGGTCTAATAAAAGTATGGAGGGAGGATGTGAGAGATGTTGATTCATAGTGAAGAAGACAGAAGTAGCTGTGCACCTCACCCTACCATCCTATTTTAATGGGAAACAAAACATATAAAAAGGATTTGCAAAAAATTTAGCAGATATGGGAGACAGAAGACAATAGCTACCCTCTGTACATGGGGTACTCCAGAGAAAAAACTGCAGTACTAGAAAAAGAAGCAAAAATCGGAAATATTTCCCAGACTAAACCATTCCCTAATTAAGTGGATTGAAAAGACATAGCATTTAAGGGAAATTCAATGTAAAGAAAGTCAAAAAAGAGGGGGAAAAAAAAAAGAGAAACAATACCCTGAGTAAACCATAATTCAAAAAGAGTCATGTACCATAATGTTCATTGCAGCTCTATTTACAATAGCCAGGACATGGAAACAACCTAAGTGTCTATCAATAGATGAATGGATAAAGAAGATGTGGCACATATATACAATGGAATATTACTCATCCATAAAAGGAAATGAAATTGAGTTATTTGTAGTGAGGTGGATGGACCTAGAATCTGTCTTACAGAGTGAAATAAGTCAGAAAGAGAAAAACAAATACCATATGCTAACACGTATATATGGAATCTAAAAAAAAAACTGGTTCTGAAGAACCTAGGGTCAGAACAGGAATAAAGACACAGACATAGACATGGACTTGAGGATACAGGGAGGGGGAAGGGTAGGCTGGGACGAAGTGAGAGAGTGGCATTGACATATATATGCTACCAAATGTAAAATAGATAGCTAGTGGGAAGCAGCCACATAGCACAGGGAAATCAGTTCGGTGCTTTGTGACCACCTAGAGGGGTGGGATAGAGATGGTGGGAGGGAGATGCACAAGGGAGGGGATATGGGGATATATGTATACATATAGCTGATTCACTTTGTTATACAGCAGAAACTAACTCAACATTGTAAAGCAATTATACTTCAATAAAAGATGTTAAAATAAAAAAAAAGAAAATGGAAAAGAAAAAGAAAGTATCAGTAGAAAAAAAAATCTATGAAGAAGAAGAAAAGTTCAAAAATTTGTGACTGAAAAGGAAGAAAATTTAGGTTTGCCTCAGGTTTTCCATTGCAATACTGAAACTAGAAAACAATTCTTCTGGATAATTTAATCAGACATTCAAATAGCAATCTATCCTCTGATAGATCTAGTGCATCTACTGCAATCAACGTCTAATATCCCTGTATCTCTCACTTTGAGATATCAAAGTACAGAGATATTTATGAAATTACTTGTTTTATCAAAGTAATGGGTCCTGTGGTGTACCAAAACCCTGCCTTTAGATATCACAAAGCTTATTTTCCCCCCATAGGTTTCATTTGTGATCTCAGTAAATGAAAAGAGTCAGATGTAAGGATAACTCTTGTACCTCCCTTTGAAGTTTATGTTGTATAATTCATCATGGCATCTCTAATATATCTTCTAGTTTTAAAGGATTTTCAATTTAATTGGACCGACCATCTTGAGAATCACTTCAGAACAACTGTATTACTTTAGAGTGAATATATAAATCTGCCTCAACAAATACATAAACACAGGATAATAAAATGCCTGGTAAAATTGGTAATTATGTGTACCAGTTAATCTTTGGGTTCTTTTACTCACATTGAATTTTGAACGTTGGAAATACAATGCTTGTTAAATACTACTACCATTGTTTACTTAATAAAGGTGATGTAAACTGATCTCTGTAATTAGCAATGTAATTGATGAATAATATATTGCTCATTACAATGATAACAAAATAAAATAAAATAAAAACAGCAATGTTAGTGCTATGGTCTGAGTGTTTGTGTCTCCTCCCACCCCCAGTGCACATTTTGGAAGCCTAACACCCAATGTGGTCATTTTAGGAGGTAGAGCCTTTGGGAGGCAATTAGGTCAATCAGTGGGATTGATACCTTAAAAAAGAGATTCCACAGAGGTCCTTAGACCCTTCCATCATGTGAGGATACCAGAAGTGAGACTTCTGGTCTCACTTACTGGACCATGCTGGCTTCCTGATCTGGGACATCCAACCTCCAGAAGTATGAAAAATAAATGTTTGTTGTTTATACCTCACCCAGTCCGTGGCGTTGTTATATTAGCCAGAACAGACTAAGGCAAGTTAACATTTTTAATCCTTAATTTATTCCAGGTATTATACCTGGTACTGTAGGTAGCATTTACTTCGTACCGCCTAGCAAATACATGAGATATGTCCTATGATTTTCTTATCCTACAGATAGGAAAACTAAGGCTTACAGTCATTATGTGTCTTGCCCAAGGTCAAGGTGTTGAAGCTGGAATTTAAACTCAAGAGGGCTGATATTATAATTCAACTCATAACTATTAAGACAAAAAGTTGTTACACATGAAGCAACAGTGTATTTTAAAATGCTGGCTAATATTGTGGATTTTTTTTGTTGTTTTACTTTCTCAGGCCTCTCTTAGATGACATTTGTGTAACATGAAAATTTCAAAGAAAGATCTACATCTAAAATGCATGACTATTCCTATCAGCCGTTTGCAAGAACTGTATTAGTAAATCACCTGGGAAACATGGCATATTAAAGGCTATTTATCATGAGTCACTCTCTTTCATATCGGTGCTGAAAAAATGTGAGTTTTAATTTACAGCAGTGACTACGTGAAATGCCACGAGATAATGGCCAACAGAAAAAAAAGAAGAAAAAAAGGAAGAAAGAAACCCTAGAAATAGAGAAGTAGGATATGTATTAACGCAATGCTATGTGTAGGGTCTGTGTCTTTTAAGAATCTTTTTCTTTTTCACACTATGTTTTTCCCCTGTAACTCATTTGACATCCATTATGGCCCTATATATTTTAAAGGACTTGCAACAATGCTGACTACTATGACATAAGATCATTCACTTTGACTTTAAATGGAAATTTTGAAATACTGATTTTCAGTCTCTGCTATCTGATGCTTTTATAAACGCCAAGTAGCTTAGCTTCTAATTTTCTAGAATGGCAATAGTGGTTTTGAGAGTTTTGGAGGCTTCAATTTCATGTTTGCTTTCTTGCTGTTTGAATAGAAAAATAATCCATAAAAAATGTGATGAGCTTACAAAATCCTACCTAAAACTAAAATGAAAAAATAAACAGCTGTATGTTTTGAAAGCTGCCTTTGTCAATTGGCACCTTTATTTGTCAGTGACTTGAGGATAGCAAGCTAAAGAATACATCATTATAAGTGTATAAGGGATACATCTGTTATGCCTGAAATCAAATAATTAAATAGTGACTTCTTATTCAAGTCACTATTAAAAATGGCATTAATGCCATTTTTTATAAAATATGAGGGGATATATGAAGTGGGTATATCTGTAACAATGATAATACTAATAACAAAGATTCAATAAATTATCTTTTAAAGAGCCTGTTTGTATAATTGTTGAGGGGTTATTAAAAGATTTTTTCCTTCATATTTTATAACTTATACTGGAAGATTCATGGAGGGAGAAAATTGATCACCAGAACTCTTAACATGCAACGGAGTTTAGTGGAATGAACACTTCATTGAATTAGCTATGTTAATGGTCAAAATCAAGAACAATTCTTTCACATATTGATATATAAAATGCAAATCAAAATCAAATTCAATATAAATGATCCCTCTCTGTATTTTATATATATATATATATGTGTACATGTGTATATATAAAATAAGCCTTTTGAACTTTAACTACAAAATCTGAAACTTCAGAAGTAGAGTCATGTTTGTGATCCTTTAATCACCTTCCTAATTGAATCCCCATTTCACAGATGATTAAACTAAGATTCACAGACTCTAAGTTATTTCCCCAAAGTAATTTTATAACTAGCAAGTGGCAGAGATCTTGTTCCCCAGTATCCAAGCTTGGTGTTCTTTCTCTAAACATGAAATAAATAACTTTAGAGATGAATGCTGGAAAAAGTTGACAAGATAATAATAAAATGCAAAGTATATAAATAGTTAAGTTAGCAGAGTTATTGTGCTATTTAACTTTGCAGTTTAGGTTCACACCATTATGTAGAAATAATTTATGTATTTCTTTAAATATTTAAAAAATTCAAGTTTTGAATATTTTTGTATTGAAATAAGGAAGGTGGATAAAATTTAGTTCTAATTTAGTATAGAACAATCTACTTATTTCTCTTTTCCTTCTTATGTTATTAGTCTCCTTTGATCACCTCTTCTATTCTTTTCCCCCATATACATACACACATATATTTTAACACACTCACACATACACAAGTAGTTTATAAAAATAAAGCATGGTTGATTTATCTTTATGACTTATTTAAACATGGAAAAATATTTGTAGTTATCAAATCTAAAACCTGTAAAAAGGTCCTAGACCTGTACTTAATAATCAGAATATAGTCTTAGAACAAGTGCTTAGGTATGTATTTGGTCTTTATCTCAGGTATTTAAGCTCAATTTTAAAAATAAAAATAATTCTGCATAGCTTCATGTGCTCTACAAAAATTTACTGCCTTCTTAAACAGCTTAAGATAAATTTATATACAATAAAATACACAGATATAAAATGCACAGTTTGAAGAATTTTCACAAATTCATGTAGCCATGGAACTAGCACCTCAATGATCCTATTATCTCAAAACAACCCATCATGTTCTTTTGCAGTCAATCCATGCCCCTCCCTCACATCCCACTCCTTGGCAACAACTGATCTGGTTCCTGTCACTGTTTAATTGTTTTGCATAGTCTAGAATTTCATATAAATGAAATCTTACAGTCTTTAGTCTTTTGCGTCTGATTTCTTCTGTTTAACATAATGTTTTTAAAATTCATCATGTTATATGTTCCTTATATTAATGAGTAGTGTTGCAGTGTGTGGACATTTTTATGAAGAGAGTTAGTGAACACATTCACATATAGGTCTTTTTTAGACAAGTGTTCTCAATTACTTCGGATAAATACCTGGTAGAGAAATTGCTGGGCCATATGATAAGTGTATATTAACTTTTTAAGAAACTGCCAAACAATTTTCCAAAGTGCTTGTCCACTTTAATTCCCATTGGCAGTAAAGAATAGTTCTAGTTGCTCCATGCCTTATCCAACAGATTGTATTGCCAGCCATTTAAACTTAGCTATTCTAGTGGGTGGATGTATAGTGGTATCTCATTTTGATTTTGTTTTTCTTTCTCTGAAGATTAATGATAGTGAGTATCTCTTCATGTTCTTACTGACCATCTGAATATCTTTTTGGTGAAGTGTTCTATTTTTTTGGTCCATTTTAAAAATTGGGTTTTTGTCATAAGTGACTTTTTAATATTCTAGTTATACTTTTGTCATGTACATTTTTGTGAATCATTTTTCACAACATGCATCTTACCTTTTCATTTTCTTAGCAGTTTCTTTAAAAGAACATATTTTTTCATTGTTTATAAAACCCCATTTGGTAGCTACCTATTGCTGTGTAGCAGATTTCTTCCAAATTTAGCAGCTTAAATAAACAACACATTATCTTACTTAATTGTGAGGGTCAGTAATCTAGGAGCAGCTAGATAGATGTTTCTGGCTCAGGATCTCTCATGAGGTTGCCGTAAAACTGCTGGTTGGACCGGAGCTGGAGAATCGGCTTTTACTCTTATTCACATGGTTATCACCCAGTCTCCAGTTCCTCCAACCTAGGCTTCTCCATAGGGCTGCTTATGGCAAGGCAGTTCAATTTCTTGAACAGGTGTCATCCAAAAGAGGGAGAGAAGTAGAAATAGAGATAGAGCAAGAGCAAGAGACCAAGAGACCAAGATGGAAATCACAGTATTTGATATAACTTAATCTCAGAGAATGACCTATGATCACTTCTGCCATAGTCTATTGGTCACACATTCCAACCCCATACAATGTGAGAGGAATTACACAAAGTTGTGAATACCAGGAAGTACTAGGGGATGACCAGGACCATCCTGGAGACTAGCTACCGCACACATTTATTAATATTTTATTTTATGGAATTGCTTCTTGTATCCTACCTATGTGAACTTTATCTACCTTAATATCATAAGGATTCTCTCCTTTGTTTCCTTATATAAAATTTAAGTTTTTAGCATTTCTGTTCAGTACAATTACCCATTTCAAGCTATTTTTTTGGTATGGTATGATATGAGTTGAGGTTTCATTTATTCCATATGAATTTCCAGTGGTTCCAGGGAAAGTATAATTTCCCCATATGAATTACACTAGCACAAATTAAAAAAACTGATTTACAAAATTTGTATTTTCAGTAAAACTAAGTAAGCTCCCACCATTTCTCACCTTCCCACAGATAACAACTATAATCTTTGGAGAAAATAATATGACCTGTAGGCATTGGTGAATCAAAATAGGAAGATTCTGAGAGGAGAGTCAAAACACAAATGTCCAGAGTAAAATAAAAAATTACATAACATACTATGAACCAAGAAAATGTACCCCATTCTCAATAGAAAAGTCCATTAGTTGAGATCAACATTAATTTGAGATCACCCAGATGTTGAAATTAGCAGATAAGGATTTTAATACAGTTATTATAATTAAGCTCAGTGAAGTAGAGAAAGATGTGATTCACAATGAATAAAAATATTTGAAATATTGACAGAGAAAAAGTATAAAATGGAAATTCTGAAACCAAAAAAATCACAATAAGTAAAATTTAAAAATAACTGGATGTTCTTAACAGCATAATGGGTTTAAGACAGAAAAAGTAGTGAGCTTAAAGATAAATTGATACAAATAAACTAATATGAAGGATAGAGAGCACAAAATTTGAAAGAAATTATTCAAACCTAAGAAACACCAGGGAATATAACACAAAATGTAACATTTTAAAGAGAAGTAGTGGAAGGTAGAGAGAGAAAATGGGTAGAAAATATATGTCAGTGTATAAAAATGTAAAAGCCAAAATTTTTCCAAAGATAAAGAAAAATATAAATGTGTTGGTTCAAGAAGCTCCCCTCAACAGGATGAATATGAAAAAAACCATGGTATGCACAAAATAATCAAAGTGACCAAAACTAAATATAAAGGGAAAATTTTCAAAGTGGCCAGACAAAAATGACAGAAAACATATAGGAGAACTATAACTTGAATGACTACTGACATCTCATCATGAAATATGAAGGCCAAAATACTCTAAAATACTAGGGAAAAAATCAACTAACTGCTCTATATACTGTGAAAACACTCTTCAAGAATAAAGGCAAACTAAAGATATTTTCAGGCAAAACAAAGATGAAAGAAGTGGTCATCAGCAAACCTGTACTACAAGAGATAATAAAGGAGGTTCTCAAGGCTGAAGAGGGATGATAACATGAGTAACTTAGATCACCAGGAAAGGAAAGAAAGAAAGAAAGAAAGAGGGAGGGAGGGAGGAAGGAAGGAAGAAAGAGAAAGAAAGAAAGGAAGAAAAAGGACGGAAGGAAGCAAGGAAGGAAGAAGGGAAGAAAGGTAATGATTAAAGGGTCAGTACATCAGGAAGAATTGTAAATGTATGTATACTTATTCATGAAGCAGAATTTGATTGAATTAAGTGAAAAATAAACAATTTTATGATCACAGGTTTAGGCATTTAAACCCATCTTTCAAGATATAGTGGAACAAATATATTTTAAAAATTGGTAACAATGTAAATTATCTGAAGAACGCTATCAACATATTGACCCAATTGATATTTATAGAACACTAGGTGCTATAACTACAGCATGAAAATTTGCAAATCCACATAGTACATTAACCAATATAAGCCATATGCTAACCCATAAAATGAGTCTCAATGCATTTCAAAGGATTGAAATAACTTCTAAATAATACATAAGTGAAAAAGAAAAATCCCTAGCAAACATAGAAGATATTTCAAACTTCATAAAAATAATGTATCCAAATATATGGATGTCTGGAAATTCCCCAAACACTGAGAGCCTAAATAAGACAATTCTAATTAATCTACAGAGCAAAAGAAGAAATCAAGAGTGAACGTAGAAAATACTTTGAATGAAAGGAAGCAAAAACACACATCAAAAACTGTTCAGGTAGCTGTTAGAGTAATTAAAAAAGGAGGTCATTAGACTGAGGTAGCTCTGATACGTTGGCAGCCTATGTAAGCAAACCAAAACCTAAGCCAAAGTGAAGTCCTATAAATGTGCTCAATAAAATTCAAGAACAGCCAATCACAAAAAGCCAACCAGAATTTTCCCAAATAAGGCAATCACTGAATCTATAGGGAACAAAATAATTTCTTTGCTTTACTTCTGCATCTGCTCTATAAAAGCCTTTTCCAGCTCCTGTAGAAGCAATGCTCCCAACCACTTCCTGTTTGGTGCTGCCCCATGGGAACTGATGTTTGCTCAAACTCTTAAAACTTTTAATGTGCCTCAGCTTATTTTATAAGTAACAGCTAAAGCAGTACTTGGTATCTTTATGGTGCTAAATACCTAAATAAGAAGAGAAGAAAGATCTCAAAACAAATGACTTCATCTTCCACATTAAGAAACAAGGAAAAGATTAAATTAAAACCATAGTAATTAGAATAAATTTTAAAATAAAGACCAGACTGAAAATCTATGAAATATGAAATGAAAACAATAGAGACAATCAATGAAATCAAAAGGTGGCTCTTTGAGAAGATCAATAAAATTGATAAAATTCTAGCTAGGATGATCAAATTTTAAAAAAAGACACATATTAATAACACCTGGAATGAGAGGGGTTACATAACTCTAGTTTCTACAAATATTAAAAGGATATTAAGGGATAGTATTGATGTTTTGGCCAATACATTTGACAATTTGGATTAAGCAAGCAAGTTTCTTTAAAGACACAATTAACACAGCTCACAAAAGAAGTTATAGAAAATCTGAATAGCCCTGTATCTATTCAGGATATTGACTTTGTTATTGAAAATATTAACCCTCAAAGAAACTCCCAGCCTAGTTCACTTAACTATTAATTTCTATCAAATATTTACAGAAGAATTAATATCAGTTCTACATAAACTCTTAGAGATAATTTGAGAGGCGGGAATATGTCTCAATTTATATTATGGGACCAGAATTATCCTGACACCAAAACCAGTCAAATATATTTCAATTAAACTACACACCAATATACCTTAAGAATATAGATGTAAAAATTATATACAAAATTTTAGCAAATGAATCCCCACAAATAAAGATAACAAATTATAGTCAAGTAGGTTTTACCCTAGGAATATAAGGTAGATTTAACACTTAAAAGTAAACTGATGTAATTCACTATATTAACAAATTGAAAATGGAAAAACATTATGATCATCTTAACAAACAGAAATCTTTTGACAATATCTGAGATACATCCTGATAAAAACTCTCAAACCAAGAATAGAAGAATACTTCTTCAACCTGATAAAGAGCATTTTTCTTAGTTTTTCTCGTCAATGTTTTGTCATTTTCAGTGTACAGCTATTTTATATATATATATTTAATCATCACTATCATTTCATATGTTTGATGTTCTAACAAACCTGGAAACTTTCTGGGACCCAGAACATTTCTGGGAATTTTAATAAGCCCTGCAATCTTTCCAGAGCCCCAGAAACTTCCTGGGAACAAGATATGCATATTTTAAAAATAAAGTTTGTTTGGATTGGAGAGCTGCACACAAGGGAGTGGAGCCTAAATCCAACAGTGACTTACCCAAGCCCCTCAGTAATGATGAGTGGAGCAGTGAATTCAAAGTGTTCAGTGGGTGCTTTGCCTGGGCACTTCATCGTCCCATAGGCCATTAGCAGTCAGCTTAGGATCCCATTCCTCATCATAAAACCTGTTAAAAAATGATTAAAGAAGACAATTTAAGTGTTAAAAAGAAACTTCATTTAACAGTTCCTGAAGTGAACAGTCTCCTTTCAGAGAACTGCAAAATAGGGCAGAAGGCAGGTAGCTATTACAGGATAAAGAATAAAGAAACAGGAAGAGAAAAACAAAGTATCTGATTGGCTAGAGCCATATAATCAAACTTGTTTGGGGTAAGAAGGAACAAAGAAATTAGTAGAGAGCCCAGAGTTGGCTTGGTGTTTGTGGATTGGCATAAGGATATCCTGAGTTTCAGGTCAAGAAGAGCATCTACAGGGACATGAGAGTTATCTAAGTTTCTGTTTGCTGAAGTGGCACCCTGGGCAGGAGCAACTCCATCTTGGGCCTAGAAATTTATTTTAACAACATCCAAGGATAAGGTGTACTTGCAGCCAGCCCACTTGAAAGGAGAGAAGTTTGCTGATTTTCCTGGACTATAGGTGGTTCAGTGTCACCAGGTAAGCAGGAAGCAACTCTCCAGGATGCAGGTGAACTGCAAGGGTGTAGGTACACAGAGAAAGGGGGGCACCTGTGGGGGAGGTCTGGATCACATGATATCACAGTGTCAGGAGGTCCTAACCATCATTACTCAATGAACAGTTGCCAAACGCATAAGCTGTAATACAAATTTACAGTCCTCAATTTATTCCATAAATATTTATGGGGAATATAGTATGTCACAAACACTAATCTAGGTGTTGGGCTGTTACAACAGTGAACAAAATAGGAAAACATTTTCTCTCTGTGGAGCTTAAATT
Organism: Globicephala melas; assembly: GCF_963455315.2. Classification (NCBI taxonomy): domain Eukaryota; kingdom Metazoa; phylum Chordata; class Mammalia; order Artiodactyla; family Delphinidae; genus Globicephala; species Globicephala melas. Next base: position 43,338,096 of record NC_083323.1, read on the forward strand.
CTTGTGGAAATAGACTTAGCACAACTAAGTAAGCAAAATACGTACATCAGATGGTGTTACTGCTATGTGAGATGGAGGTCAAGAGAGGTGGTATTGTTATTTCAAACAGGTTGCTTTGGGAGGCATCACTAAAAAGTAGATATTTCAATAAAAACCTAAAAATAGGGAGAAAGCAAACCATTCATATGTCTGAAGAAAGATAGCTCCAGGCTGAATAAACAGTAACTACAGATGTGGGAGCCTAGTTAGCATGTTCAAGGATTAGAAGGGACTCCAGTTTGGATAGAGCAGAGTCAGCAAGGGCACAAGTAAGAGATCAGGTCAGAGACATATTGGAAGGAAGGCTGTATACAACATTGTGGGCCATTGTAAGTAATTTGGATATTACTCTAAACAAAATAAAAATCCATTGGAAAGTTTTAAGCAGAGAAGTGACAAGATATGTTTTATGTTTTAGAAGGATCTAGCTGCTCTGTTAACATTGGACCTTTGTGGTATAAAAGCAAGAACAAAGGCAGGGAACCATTTGGGTGGCCAATAGACATAGTTCATGAAAAAGAAAAGAGTTGTTGGAACGACGAGGATAACAGGAAATGGTGAAACGTGGCCAGATTCTAGGTACATTTTCAATGTAAAAACAATAATGTTTACTGTTATATTGGATGTGGAGTGTGAGAAAATATAAGGAATAAGAATAACTTAAATATTCTTTTTTTTTTTTTTTTTTTTGGTACGTGGGCCTCTCACTGTTGTGGCCTCTCCCGGTGCGGAGCACAGACTCCAGACGTGCAGGCTCAGTGGCCATGGCTCACGGGCCTAGCAGCTCCACGGCATGTGGGATCCTCCCGGACCAGGGCACGAACCCGTGTCCCCTAGCATCGGCAGGCGGACTCTCAACCACTGCGCCACCAGGGAAGCCCTAAATATTCTTTTAATTTTAAGAAAATATTAAAAGGTTTTGGCCTGAGCAACTGAAAGAATGATGATGTAATTCCTTTTTTAAAAAATGTATTTATTTATTTATTTTATTATTTGTTTTGGCCACACTGTGGGGCTTACAGTATCTTAGTTCCCCAACCAGGGATTGAACCCCAGGCCACTGCAGTGAAAGCACCAAGTCTTAACCACTGGACTACCAGGGAATTCCCTGTAATTTCTTAAGATAGATAAGGTTAGGAGAGGTACATCAAGATAGAAAGGATCGATGGATTTTATTTTTCTCTTCAATTACAGTTTAATAATTCACAGGCAATTATATAGTATTCAAAGAAACATTTTAATTTTCTACTAGATTCTTAAAATGAATATGCCATCACACTTGGAATAAATTTTTTTTCTTTTTTTATATTATGATTCTATTTACTTTATCTTATTTTATTGATTTTTTAACATCTTTATTGGAGTATAATTGCTTTACAATGCTGTGGTAGTTTCTGCTTTATAAAAAAGTGAATCACCTATACATATACATACATCCCCACATATCCTCCCTCTTGCATCTTCCTCCCACCCTCCCTAATCTTGCCTTTTCTATGTTTGAGTTTTTAACAATCCATATATATATGTAATATTGTCACTCCTAAACTATATTTTGTTTGAAAATTTTGACTTTTATACTTTGGTCATGCTGTCAGAGAGCAAAATTTTGGCTATTGCAGTGTCATCTTTCTCTATAGTGTTTGTGCAATTAATAAGATACTTTATTGAATTTTTCCTTATTTTGTATAAATTACTAGAAAACAAAAGAAATTAAAGTGCTGATACTAGTCATAAAAAGATGTATCATAAACATAATGCAATTGCGACAAAGATGGAATTCATTAAGAATGTGGAATGAAGAAACTCTTTAGTTTCAGTTCTATATCATTAGACTTATCTGATTGTGTGAAATGTGAAGGGCAAAAAGAACAAAATTTAAGAACACGTGTGGGATGCTAGTATATACTGTCATACTTTAAGAGATCTACAGGAGAGCACAATTGATGCAGTGCCAATCTATTGTTCAACTCGAAAATATAATATTAAGCTTTCATAGTTAGAATTAGACATATGATGTCTAATTCAAAGGTCGTGCTTTACATTCTATAGAATTTTGTCAATTAACTTAAACATTATGCTTTCTAGAATAAGTAAATCCCAAGTGGTTGTTACCAACATATGCATAGATTGTGTCTATACAAAAAAAGTTATTAGTTTAATCATCTAGTCAAATAATAGGCTAATCAACAGAAAATATACTAGACAGGTTATTGGGAGAACTGGTAGGTAAAATTAATATGGTCAAGTTGCTTATACACATACAAAGGATATACTTGCAAAATTACAAAACTATTCTACCAATTAGCACAAAAAAGTTATTTAAATTACCATACCATAAGTTAATTGACAAGAGATCAAGTTATTAACATCATAGTATAAAAACACTGTTAAGTCCTAGAAAACTTCCTCACTGAAATCTAGACATTCTAAAATTAATATGCTTCCATCATTAAGTGCTTTATATTTCACTGATAATATCTAAATATTCCTAAGTTTATTCAAACTTTATTTCATAAAAGACTTGAAATCTGGAAGAATTTTAGTTTTGCTTGTATGATTTTTCCATTTTACACCATGCATAAAAGCAAATTCCCAAAGGCTTTAATATTTGAATATAAAAATAAATACAATTAAATTCCCAGTAACAAACATAAGAGAAAAGCAAAATACCCAACAAGAGCAACATGAGACTATCGTGGGAAACAACACTGACTACATGTACACTGCCTGCATAGGGAAAATAACATTTTTGAAAGTAAAAGGTCAACCATTTGGAAGTTCTACAAGGCAGATAAAGGATCTTTACACTAAATGTACAAGGAATTCTTGAAATAAAATAAGATAAAAATGAAATGCTTAATGGAAAAAAATAGGCTAAAAAAGAAACCAAATTTAACAAAATAGAATATATCTATAAAAATCAAGCTTTAATGTGAAAATAACATAAATTTCCCTCGACAGATAAATGGATAAAGAAAATGTGGTGTATATATATATATATATATATATATATATATATATATATATATATACAAAACGTAATTCTATTGAGACTTTACAAAGAAGGAAATTCTGCAATATGTGAAGGATGAAATTTGAGAGCATTATGCTTAGTGAAATAAGCCAGTCACAGAAAAAGAAATACTGCGTGATTCCACTTATACGCAGTATCTACAGTAGTCAAACTCATAGAATCCAAGAGTGATAAGATGGTTGCCAGCCACTGGAGGGAAGGGAAATGAGTTACTAATCAATGGGCATAAAGTTTCATTCAAGAAAAATGAATAAACTCTACAGATCTGCTTTACAACATTGTACCTCAACAAAAATACATAGTGCACATAACAATTTGTTAAAAGGGTAGACCTCATATATTAAGTGTTTTATCCACAACAATTTTTTTTAAGAAATCAAATTTTACCCTAATAATAACAAGAAGATATAATTGAGGACATCCAATGATGAAACTTGACATAAGTCATCATGTTCTATGATGATAAGCATTCAGGAAAAGTCTCAGCAACCCACGGCAAATACCTGGTTTTCAAATTTAACTGTAAATTTTTCTTTGCTTTAAATTTTTTAGCAATGGGACTATATTAAATGTAAATTTTAAAAAGATTATGAAAACGTTTAAAGTTCCGTGAAAAATTTAAAGATCATAAACCTTTATGAAAAATGTAAAGATTATAAGCAGCTGCAAAACTGCAGAAAATAGAAAATAACATAAAGTATAAATTGGCACATTTCTAGGGAAGCAATTTATCAGTACATACCAGGTCCTTATTTATTTCACATCATTCAGGCCAACAATCATATACAAATACTTATAAATATAAATGTTTTGCAAATTTTATTTATGGTCATTTTAGCACAGTTTAGGACAATGTTAAAAATGAATAACCTGTCTAAAAATAATGAATATAATTACAATAAAATAATTGTGTCACAGCAATTTAAAGATTGCTAAATGTATTTTAAATATCTTTTAGTTACATATTTATTGATGTAAAAATTATTTAATATAATGTTTAAATAAAAACCATGCTACACGCTAAATGTAAAAGGGCATTTTATTTTATAAAATTGTAGATTTACATGTATCTGTACTATTAGACACAAATATCTAGTTATCTTATTTAGATATGATACCTATAGAATTATAGATATTCTATAGCTTGAAAGCCCAGAAACACTTTCATTTGCCAGATCTCAGTCACAACCCTCAAAACACCCCCCCACAATCCTGTCTTTTGTGCAGCTATTTTCTTGTGTATTTTTATTTTTTCATTATCTAAATATGCATCCTTATATATGGTAGTTTAGTATCACCCATTTTCTTAAAATTTGGTATGTCTCTTAAGTTTCTTAATTTACAGGTGCAAATTCTATCTTTTCTTTTCCCCTTACAACTTATCAAATTGAAAGTCACAAGCCATTTAAATTTTCCCGTCTGGATTTGCTGATTACATGCCCGTTTTGCAATTCATATGTTCCACTGCCCTCTGTATTTTCTGCAACTTGGAAGAAAATAGACTTAGCTTAGTTCTTTTTTTTTTTTTTTTTTTTAGGCAAGATCACACATAATTTTGGTTTTCTAGCTTGTCTTTCTCTTTCTATGCTTAACTCATCTATCCATTAATTCACTGAGAGTTGATTTATCATTTCTCTTTTTAGTTATTATCAGGGGTAGTTCTATAAAGTTTCACTTTCCTTCATCTGTTAATTAAGTATTAGTGTTTGCTACTTGTTATATTAATAAAGCATTAGTTCTCTTTTTTACTTATCACAAAATATTTTAAAAGTAACACTTTAAATGGAAAAACAAGTTAAATCCCTGATTTTCCCCTTTATTTTATAGATTTCCAGGTAATTTGTTTCTTCTCATTCCCTAAAGTAACTAAGTAGATTGCTGTTTAAGTATCATTAGGAACTCATGTATTTAAACGTGTTTGATGGATTTCAGTTCCTTAATATAAATTCAATTCATTTTGAAGCTCAGATTATCTTATCTTTAGTTATAGCACCTCTTCACATTGACTCTTGTCTCCTTTAGATGTGATCCCGATAGTTTTTCAATGACAAGATATTCCAGATTTGTTTCGTGTCATTTTCAGCCTCAGAACTGGAATCAGCCATTCCTCCAAGAAGTCCTCATTATCTTTAGTGGGAAAAGGTAATTTAAATCTACAGTCTGGATGTTACGGATGCTTTTTTTTTAAACATCTTTATCGGAGTATAATTTCTTTACAATGTTGTGTTAGTTTCTGATGTATAACAAAGTGAATTAGCTATGTGTATACATATATCCCCATATCCCCTTCCTTTTGCACCTTCCTCCCACCCTCCCTATCCCACCCCTCTAGGTGGTCACAAAGCACCGAGCTGATCTCCCTGTGCTATGCAGCTGCTTCCCACTAGCTATTTTGCATTTGGTAGTGTATATACAATACCGTATGCTAACACATATATAGGGATGCTTATTTTTACCTGATTTCTTTCTATACAATTTTGTGGATGAAACTTATAGGAAAATAAACATTGATAGAACAATGACTTGATCAATGGATGGATAAAGTGCCTAATGAGTTTATACTAATTTTCCAGTTCAAATTCAGGAGTGCAGGACCACTCAGCCTCTTCTACTTTACATCTATTCTTTCACCTTGAGAATTCTGTTTTCAGGTACAGAAGGCGGTGATAAAATTACAATATGCAATAATTATCCATTTGCCTTATTCCACATCATACCCACGTTAGTTTCCACATAACAATGTAAATGCTTCCAAAACTAATATGATTACTGACCACATTTAAAAGATTTGTAAATGCATTCTTTTTGTCCTCAGTTATTTCTAATATTACTAAATCTACTTTGTCCTATCATATAGTAATTATACTCAATATCCTCTCCTCATTTAATCTTAGTTCTATATAGGTAGCTATATATCCAAGGCTTATTTTCATATGAACATTTGAAATTTTATAAATTTCCTGAAATTTTAAAAGGAAGTTTCTTTCAGAATAGATTTTATAACTTCACAGAGCTCTCACATCTGTTTTCTTTATTATTAGTATTTAAAAATATGATTTTTCTGGCTCAATTTCCCTCCCCCACTTTTATCTGACTTTTTCTTTTCTTCATTTCTATTGGCCTTATCCTGATAAGTTGAATTCAGGAATTCAGTTCTCAGGTTTTTGGGTTTTTTTTTTTCCCCATAGTGTGGAACTTTGTTCTGGAAGTTGGTCACGCTTAATCAATTTAAAAATTCAAAGGGGCTAGACTGTTCCAGCCCTGCCAGACCTTCCTACAGACAGTTACACTGACCAAGTGTGGATTAGGCAAAATTCCTCCTAATTTTAAATGCTGTTTTCAAATTGGCTCCTGGTGAATATCCTGCCTTCAGATCTTAAAATGTCTAATTGTTTCACCATGCTTCCATCTGTACAAAGGCTGAGACAACACAGGGCTTGTAGCTGTTTTCTCCCCACCCCTTGTATTTGGGGTCTGTGAAGATACCTTGTAATCTAATATTGTTGTAAATGTGGTCCATCCATTTGGGATTACTATTTAATTGTTCTATCTGCTTTTATAAAGGTATTTGAGGGGATTAAATATCATGCTACTGTCATTTCCCCAGAATCCCTTGTTCTTATATTGAAACCAATTTTTCATAATGGAGGAATGGGTCCTTAAATAAAAGTAACTTTGCTCTCCTTTCAATGTTCCCATTTCAAGGTATTAGAAGTATACTATAACTGCATTTTGTGTATAAAATAGAACAAATTTTAGCATAACCTATGCCAACCAATTAAAGTAAAGTAAAAGCATAAAGCAGAGCTAAACACAGTGCACCAAAAATTGTGTTAACACCAGGTAAGTATCTTTTGGCTCTTTCCACAAAAATCTACACTGTAGACAAATTGCAATAAACAAGACTGACAGTTATTCACTGTTGGTCTCTTTAGCTTCATTTGGAGAGCCAAAGTCTGTGATTCCTTTTCAGCAACAAAATTAGTTGGAATGGTCAAATCCTTTTTGTTTAAGGCAGTTTTGTATCAATAATTTTTTAAAATTACTAAATGTTAGCTGAGAAATTAGTCTGCAATTATCCCTGCCATCCACCCCCTTTGGCTTCACTGCTTCTATCAGAGTTTTGCCTCTGGGGATATAAACATATGAAGTACTTTGCACAAATTTATTCCATTGCTTATAAAACTATATTATATTAGACTGTATGGTTACATTTATTTAGCCCTGGGCTATTGCATAAGAAGACTAACCTACATATAACTTTGTATGAGCTATAATTTTATGACAACAATTAGTTGGGGCAAATATGCTAGAAGGAGTTAACTCATTTGTAAAATCGTGGAAAAAAGTATTCTATTCTTAATACTCTAGTTTGAAAGTTTCAACTCTTAAGCAATTTTTTAAAACTTAGGCATAGGGTACAAAACTATTTGGGTGTGATAAACTTTCTAGGAAATCCTGGTTAGAATAACTAACAGTTTCATCAATTTTTACACATGCCTAAAAATGCACCATTGTCTATTGGATTTGGTTATTTGAACATAATGTAGTTTAGATAATGTACTGCACAGGAGAACACATGGGCTGTGAATCCTACAGACCTACGTCCTCGATTTCCTTTTGCTGTATACCAGATGCATGACCTTGAAGAATTGCTTATCCCATATATGCCTTTGCTGTATACCGGATGCATGACCTTGAAGAATTGCTTATCCCATATATGCCTCAGCTTCCTTTCCCAAAAGTGAGAACAATAATAATGCTAAATTTATGAAATTTTATGATAATTAAATGATACAATAAATACAAACCAACTTTTACTCTGCTTTGTATATAGTCATAAAAGTTTGAACATAAAAAGCATCACAAATTTCACTTGTCCAAAACAGATCACTTTTTTTTTTCCCCTATCCAACATCTTTCCCATAGCTCTTCACATGATTTACTCCCTTTCTTCATTCATTTATTTGCTCGAAGATAATAATGAATATATGTTAAGGATGAAGTTCCTGTAACAGTGGTACCATAGTAGAATAAGCTCATTCTTCAGTCCTCTACAGCAGCTTTAAACACCTTCATGTCAGAAAAAGTAAGTACTAAATATCTAATTACTAAATCTAATTATTTTTAAAGACTAGCAATCTTAAAAATGGATAACTCTGAATTTAGATTAGGGCTTCATTTTATAATAAACTATATTATTTTCAAAATGTTGTTTTCTTTTATGTAAGCATGCACTTGTTTCTAGATTAACATTTTATTAATATTTGAAAATAGCCCTTTTACAAGATTTGCTATTATCTTTGGACCAAAAATGTCAACTTGTTCAGCTTTCTTCAATAAATAAAGTATAAATGCAGGAAATATTTATTTGCATTTGATGTATTCCATATATTTGTTGAAAATAATTTTAAATTATATTTAAATTAGCAGAATTAATCTATTTACTTTAATAAGAATATTTGTCATTTAGGTATACATTTTCGAATATAAGCTTGAAAACACTGACTTGCTGAGAACATTTTTATTCATCAGGACAGACAGAAGAGCCTAAGTCCCACCTGTAGTAACAAACTTGGTGTACTTTAAGAGACAAGAGGAGATATATATTATATATATAATATATATGTATAAATATATAAATATAATAATTTAATATATTAATTATAATTTATATATTTAACAATAATATATAATAAATATTTATACATTTATATATTATATATATTTATATATATATATTTTGAAATATAGAAAGTAAGAGGAGAATAATGGGTAATGAAGAAATGTTCTCAGTCCACAAAGAGTCTTATATACTGTTTGTACACATACTTTCTTGATATGTTAAAGTCTGCATGTGTGCGTAAGCTTTAATAGCAGTAATATAATCAGAAAGAATAAGAGTTACTTTTTATATTGGCATTTCCTGACTTCTGCAATTTCCAAAAAGATGGTTAGGCTTGTGGTCTTTGCTGCAGTTAATGTTTACATTTTAGGGCCTAAAGCAAGCTTTGCCTTCACAACACCTCTCCTTTTAGCATTTGCCTGAGCATATTAAGAGAAGAGGAAAAAGAGTGCTTTTCGCGGTGGTGTCAATGGTGTGATTTATTTTTTATTTTTGTAAATAATAGGACATTATTTAAGCACTAAAGTAGTATAGTAATAGTCACATGTCAAGACAACTCTTAAAAAGTGAATTTAAAATGTAAAGCAAGGGCTTCCTTGGTGGTGCAGTGGTTGAGAGTCTGCCTGCTGATGCAGGGAACACGGGTTCGTGCCCCGGTCTGCGAGGATCCCACATGCCGCAGAGCGGCTAGGCCTGTGAGCCATGGCCGCTGAGCTTACGCGTCCGGAGTCTGTGCTCCGCAGCGGGAGAGGCCTGCGTACCGCCAAAAAAAAAAAAAAAAAAAAAATGCATTGCAAAATTATTGAGTTTTATGCAGGTGAGTTATGTAATTTGATGCTATTTTTGGAAGATGATTTAAGAATATTTTAAATACCCATAGAAAAGGAATTAGAAAGGGGATAATTAAGAAGCTGGTTAAGAGGCTGTTACCGTAAAAACAATAAAAGATAAATATAATCTTTGATCATGGAAGTGACAGAATGGTTTTATTTAAAATATATTTTTGACCTATGGAAAATATAGGGGAGTGTCAAAAATGACTTCCATGTTTATACCTAGAGAGACTGCATGGAGATGGTGCCATTACCCAAGATGGTATGACTATGAAGGAGTAGTGTTGGTGAAAAGTTTCTTGTGACAGTTATCATATGAAAAGCTGTTACATAGGCATTTGCACATACAACTTTAGAACTCAGAAATATATCCTAGAATGAGAAATTTAAATCATGCCATTCATTCATGTAAGGTCATTTTTAAAAACTGAAAGTGTACAAAGTAAAAGACAGTTACTATACTGGTTGCTATTTCATGGATACAATGATTAGTCATGAATTTTCACTAAAACATATGTTATGGATTAGATATCATTAGCTTTTTTATGGTGCTCTTGTCATATGTGATGTCAACACAAAAGATATTTTCAGATATTCAAGGGTTTTGGAAAAAACACATCCATGATCCCTCACTGAAAATTTAATCAATGTGTAATTTAAGTGACTAGGTGGTGGACTGCAGTAAATCCAGATTTGGAAGCCATGGTATAAGAGAATCGACAGTGAAAAATGAAACCAGTAAAACATAAAGTTAAGACCAGTAGGGCATGCACAGAAATAACTAAAATAAAATACAGAAAGTAGTAAATGTCCCCTGAGAAATGATATACAAATAAAGTTCAATTTGGTATTGGGAATTGAAAATTCTTTCCATATCAAAGGATCAGGGATATCTGAGGAAGGAGGTGACTATAGAATTGGGCCTTATAGGGTAATTAGGATTTGAACAAGGAAACATGGGAGAGAAATTATTAGGTTGTTCAAAAAGACCAGCAAGAGCAGGTACATTGACTGGACTAAGGGAGGCGTTTGCATCTTGTATAGTTCTCTGTGAGAGGACCACGTATATCACATGGAGAACTGGGTGACTCAGCAGGACACAGAGATCAGACCAAACTGGGTGAGCCTTTGAATTTATATATCATCTCACTATCACTAATGGGTAATCATTCTTTACAGGTACAACCCAATAATTTAAAATTATGCAAATGGGAAAAAAGTGAACTCTTGCTTGAAAACTTATCTTTAAGAATTCAGTTGTAACTGTCTGATATTTAAAATAAATTGTTCATTTTCTAGTAAGATTCCTTCAGCACTAGATCTGATGATTATCCAATATCCCATAAGGAAAGTTAGAGGTAAGTAGGGAAATTAACAAAATAAGAAGTAAACTGAAAATTTTTAGATTTGATTTTCTCCATAAAGAGAATGATGATTTTAAAATATGATTATAAGGCATGATTGCAAATCAATGCCAATTAACTGTAAAGGAATTATATTTAATTAAGGGGTATTCTTAAAATGTTCAGGTACTTAGAAGATATGAAAATTTACCAAGGGAGCTTCAGTTTGGTCAACAGATTGTAGATTTAACACATAGATTAGCTTTAAATAGTATTATTCTTCAAAATAAGGTTTAGTTTGTATATTAATAGACACAAAGTTTTTCTACATGCAGTGTGATGTGTGCTGCATGTGAACATGAAACTCTGAGATCTTTAGAGATCTTTTACTTATTTCAGGCTCATGCTTGCAACCAACCAATGTTAATATTAAATTCCTAAACACTCAAAACAAGTAAAATAATTCAATAATAATCTAAGAGTAAAAATTATTTCTTTTTAATTCATCATAATTTAAAAAATAGCCTGATTTTTAGCTTATTTTCCATGAATCTTTTATTTCTCAGTGTAATCAAATACTTCCTCTCTGCCCGTTTCTTCTTTTCTTACATGTCTTAGAATGGCAGCACAGACTGTATAAATTATTGTAAGCACATAGTCACAAATCTACAGGAAATTTACACAGAGCTAAAGAAAATCAGGCAGAAAAGACAGTAAAGATTACAGCAAAAATGATGCTTATTATGAACTGTTTTCATTACTCTTTCCTGTCTCATCACTTTCTACACTTGGCATATTCTTCTACTTTTCGTTCTTTGAAATTGAACTCAGATGGCATTTTCTCAATAACCTCTCTCTTTCCTGTTCTTCCAGAATGAGAGATAAGAGTCAGGTTACACACTTGAAATCTGGCATCAGATAAACCTCATTTGTGTCTAACCCTTGTACTCCTTACTTTGTAAATTTAAAGTCACTATTCTGTCCTTAGTGGAGAGTGTTAAGGGTCCCTGCCTCAAGAATTTCTATGAGGATTTAATGAGCTTGTGTATATCAACAGCTTAGTATTATTACATGTTCTACTATAATATTCCCATGTTGTAGTATAAATGCTGCTTTTCTTCAATCTTTATCATCTGATTTTTTCCTTAAAGGAACTCCAGTGAAATTATTCCCCATCCAAAACACTGAAAATCTCCTTGTCAAGGCCACCAATGACCACGATGGTATTAAAACTTAATGTATTTCTCAGTTCTCATCAAATTGCTGCACTATTGGACACAAGTGATCTATCACTCCCTTCCCAGGAGAACGTTTTAATGTCTGTCTTCCAGGGCCATTCCCCATCACTATTGTTCTTCCTCTTCCATCACTGGTCATTCCTCCTCAGTCCCACTTGCTGATTCCTCCTTATATCTTCAACCTTTTAAAGATGGAGTGTCCCAAGGCCCATGGTCCTTTCTTTTCTCTCTGTACTAACTCCCATGACAATCTCATGCAGACTGTATGCTGAAGGCTCCCATATTTGCATCTACTATGAATGCAATATTTATCTATTCAATGGCCTACCTAACATCTCTGTTTGGATATCTAAGAGACATCTCAGATTTGGTCTTCTTGACACTTCCTAACCTGCCCGTATCTCAGTCTTCCACACACATCAGTTGATGGGAACTCTGTCTTTCTAGCTGCCTAGGCCCAAACTCAGGTGTCTTCCTTGTCTTCTCCCTTTCTCTCACATACCACATCAAAACTGGCTAAACTTTAAAAAACATACAGAGAATTAGAAATTTTCTCACCCCTCCAGTAATCCCTCTCTGGTCCAAATCTGGATCATAGCAAAAGTCTTTTAAAGAGCTCCCTGATTCCATTATCTGTTCCTCTAGTATATGTTCTTAATACAAAAGCTAGACTGATCCTTTCTAAAATATACTTAGAACGTGTTCCTTCTTTTCTAAAAAAATTTACAATGCCTTCTTCATATCATTTAGAACAGCAAAAAAAAAAAAATATTTATAATATCCTGAAAATTTCCACATATCTGTTCCTTACTGCTTCAATGTATACCCCTACAGACTTCTTATCTTACATATCGTTTTAGCCACAATGGCTTTCTTGATGAATTTTGAACTTGCCAATTAGGGTCCTACCCCAGGGCCTTTGCACTTGCTCTTCCTTCTGATCATAATGTTCCTCTTCCACATATTCACAGGCTAGCTCCCTCATCCACCTTAACCCTTTGCTCAAATATAACTCTAAATAAAATAGGCCTCCCATGGCTACCCTATTTTAACTTGTTGTACTCATCTTCCCTCCTCGCTTTATTTTCCTAAAGACTGGATAATATGTGTTGTCAAATTTTAAAAGTCCACCTAATATCTATAGAGCATTTACTATTTTATCATAATACAGAAAAGTATTTAATTAGTCAGTCACATTTGTTTAAAAACCGTATGATCACTACTACTTTTTTTTTTTGCGGTACGTGGGCCTCTCACTGTTGCAGCCTCTCCCGTTGCGGAGCACAGGCTCCGGACGCACAGGCTCAGCGGCCATGGCTCACGGGCCTAGCTGCTCCGCGGCATGTGGGATCCTCCCGGACCGGGGCACGAACCCGTGTCCCCTGCATGAGCAGGTGGACTCTCAACCACTGCGCCATCAGGGAAGCCCGATAACTACTTTTTTAAAATATTATATGGTTGTTTTAGAAATATTTAGAAAATATATAAGCTGAATCCCATTTGCATTATGATAAAATGGGATTCTACAAATTAATTCCAACAGGATTCAATAATGAACATAATAATAAAAATTGGTGTGCTCTGATGATTAATATATTCACACAATTTAAGCCCCCTTCTTTACTTGTTCTATATACAATACTGCTGTTTCCCTTCATCTAAAATGAAGAATTTTCTTTATTTATACAATCAAAAATATTTTAATCTTTTTTCTCCCTCACTCCCTGAGGTTTCTGCCCAGTTTATTTTTGTTCATTATATTCCAAAACTCCTCCTGGAGTGGTCTTCCTAATATACTGTGGTTTGTTTAAATATAATACTTATAATCCATATATAATTTTTATTAAGCAAAATGCTTAACTTAAGAATAATCTCTTTCAAACTCAACAGTGTCTTTAGGTACACCTGATAAATTTCCAGCAGACAGTCATGAGCTATTCATTTAATATAAAAAGTACTTTTCCATTCTTTCTTTTTTGGTTCTTAAATGTGTATTAATAATTAATGAAATAGAAAAAGTTTCAAAGGATTCTAGGCGATGCACAGTGTTACAATGGATTCTGCGGCTATGTCAGCCCTAGGATTTAGTATTCTCACTTATAAAATGAGAATTATATACTCACATGTACCACATACACAGAAAGACTAGCTCATAAAAATGGTGTTTCCCAATCAACAAAGTGAAATAAGATAGGAAAAAAAAGAGCATAAAGGGCATAATTAACCAAAAGAATGATAGGCTCTTAAGCTATGGAAGTGTAATAGACTAAAAGCTTAGCACACCATCAAAAAGTGATGACTTAGCCAGTTTCCATAGAAAATAACCCAAAGATACAGATTTCAACTTTTGTTCTAATTTAGAGCATTCTAAAGCAATACCTCCAAAACGAACTGGATAACACCCATCTTGTTTGGAAGACATGTAAGAGAAAAAGGTTTTAGGTTCCTTTGATAAAAATTTTGCATATGTCTAGTTTATTTTAACTTTGTCAGCAAATATTTTCTCATGCCATGTATCAGAAGGAGATTTTCTCCCCCTTAGGTATACACATTTAATCACCATGTTTGTATGTTTTTCTTAAAGACAGCAAAAAGCTCTATCTAGGAAAACCATTTTTAAACTCTTCTAGCTTAACAAATAATTTTAGTCTATTTGCTGCTCTTCAAGAATAACATTTAATTTAAACAATTTATTCAACAGTAGTGACAAATCTAAAATTTTCAGCTAGGAAATCTCTTCCCATTCCTCTCCTGTAGTTTAGCTCGATAAACTCTAAAAATAAAATTTCAAGTAATAGTAGATATACACCAAGTTACTTCTAAGTAATACTTCAAAACTCAACAGGCCTTACAGTAAATCTGAAGGTAGGAATGATTCCCTACAGATGCGAGACCCACCATAGCCATTGTGTTATTAGTTACACCAGGAAGCCTTGTCAAACTGCATGACTACTGAACCTGGAAATACTCTGAAATGTCACAGATCAAATCTCCATCGTTATATAGACTCTACAAAGACCCATAAAGATATTTTAACTTGGATTGACATTTATGCTTCCTGAAAAACTTTAACTTTCAAGAAGCAAATATTCTCTGGCTCTATGGTTTATTTCTTCATGTGTTATATGAATACTATCTCTTGGTAACACTCCTAAATAGCCACTGTAAATTGTGCTTAATTCAAGGAGTTTATATATTACATATGAATATAGGGCTCTAAACTACGTAGGCATTGAACAACTTAGGAAAAAAACGTCGTTATATTTTTCGAGATGTTTAAAACATGCACAGATCCTAAGCACTAACTAAACAAAATAAATTATTTATTTTATAAAGTAGGTATTTAATTTGATGATAATGAAAACTTCACTAAAATGCTAAACTACAGGAATATTATTATAAAGGTTAAGAAACTTTAAATTTACACATTTATTAGAATTGCTAATCAGGAAAAAAATATAAAATTCAACCTAATTAAAAAGAAAACTAGGCTATGCTTTAAACATTAAAGCATGAATTGGAAAATACAGGCAATAAAAGATAACTGAAATGAAACCAAAAAACCTCCACTCTTATTTCCAAAGTTTTAAGCATTTGAATGATGAACAGTTTTGTTTGGTTATTGGGACAATTGGATAAATTATCCACTAAATATGTTTAGGCATAGCCTTAAAATCAATAAGAAAATGGAAAAAAAATAGTTGTATATTCATGAAATAGTCTTTAAAAATCACAGATTTAATGCTTACTTGTGTTTACAAAAATGATATGCATGTTATTTCAATATGAAACTAATTTTTATTTGAAAAACATTGCTCAAGCTCTTCTATACCAAATATATCTAGAAAAACATCATTTCTTTAGTTAGATTTCTGAAAGTGTTTGTAATGTTGTGGATTTCTTGCTATTTTATTGTGTCTTAGAAGTTACACTGTATTATAAAACAATTGCATGGGAGGAATGACCACTTGGATGAGATCCTTTCGGTGTAGGCTAAAGGAGAATGCTAATACTTACCCATCAGCATTCTATTTCTACCGGCATCAGAATGATGGCTTTCTCATGGAGCATATGGGAGACCTCTTCTGAAGCCACTGCCCTCAAGATATACATATTGACAATCCATATCCTGATTTGACAGTGCCACTTTCTAGGGCATTGGTTTAACCTAATAGAACTTATGCACCCAGGCCCACTTCTCTGTTTTCATCTCTCCTTGCCATACTAGTCGTGGCTCATCCAGTAAAGCACCAGTGTTCAAAATTCCTCAGAAAGGAAACAGGCACCAAACTCTGAGTATATATATATATATATATATATATATATATTCCTGAATTACTGAGGACAAATGTCAATTTCTCAAGAACTGAACACCCTCCAGTGGCTATTGTAGGATGGCCCTAAGGGTCTCTGCAGCTTTTGAAATAGCCAACCAGAAATGAGCAATGTCAACTCCCTCTTTAGTAAGTACTGCAACCTCTCTGAGACTGAGCTCCCCTCAATTATTCTAGTGAGCCACACCCAGCACTAACATACTCATTTTCTCCCTCCAAAGCTCTCCATTTTCCACTTATATGGCTTGATTATTGTGAGTAAAGGTGAAACACTAGTTTGTCTACCTTTCCCTTTTAACAAATAGGCAAAGTCCAAAGTAGGATGGGGGGTGGGGGAGGAACTCTGGCAGCTTTATAATTGTTTTATAATGTAGATAGACTTGTCTATAGTTCTCAAAATTAAAAAAAAAAGAAAAAGGAAAAAGACCCATTTTACATACTGTCATGTATCTCAGCTAATCCACTTACATAATTAGAATTTTCCTGTAATACATGAATTAAAGAGGGTGGGAGTTGTGAAGAAAAAACACTACAGAAATCACGAAAGAACAAAACCATTCCTCTAATGTGTGTGAAAACTTCTCTTCTATGAACATATAGCCACAAAGTTGTGTGCTAATATAAATATAAAATTTTGTGTGACTGTGTGGATAACACTAAGCTTTGGTGGTCATTATATTTGCTGTGAATAAAAACTCACTGCTCATAGGCTTTTATGAATACCTCACTTCATTTATTCTGTGGTACCCATGGGAATGTCTATTAATATATATTTCATTGAATAAGACACAATTTCTCTTTCATTTTCCCTGTCCTCCACCAAGCACACACCTGTGTGCTTTCAGTGTAGGGTTAAAATAAAAATTATCATATAAGGTGGCAAAGTGATTTATTAAGAATTTAATGTGGCAGAATAACCTATTAAGAAATTAACTGTCTAGCTTTTCTTCTTCCATAGCACAACAAAATGGATAATATGTTATTCTGTTTCACCCTCCATTTGTAGCAGGGAGCTCTACTTTTGTGTCTTGAATTCTGGATTTTCTTTATTTTCTGGGTAAAGGGACAGAGGAGAATTTTTTGGGTTTTTGTGGGCAATGGAGGAGTTGTCAGGCAGAATATAGAGATAATATGTTTTAAAAAGTAAAATCCCCTATGTTTCCCTACAGCCATTCCATTTTTGAAATATAGTTAGCTCCCCTGGATGACAGAGACTGAAGCATCTTTGTGCTCTGGTACTCAGAGGTCTGTGGTTTTTGAAGAACTCTTTTGATTAACTTAAAAATAAATTTAGATAGTTAATGTAGCTTACCTTACTGGACAGCTGAGCTCTATAGGAAAAGTCATATGAAGTGTTACTCTGAAGAAACATCTTAAGGAAGAAAAAGATATACGCATTGCATTTTCAAGCACATTTTCAAGGCAGTAAAAGAGATGTGGAAACCTCTGCTTTGTTTTATTGGTTCATAAGAACAAATTGAAAATGACAAGATGGCAGTGGTTAAAGCTAAAAACATGTACTGATTACTTAGAAAATTAGAAACAGTGGGCCAAAAAATTTCCTGATGCAAAGAGGATAAAAGAAGGTAATAGATTTCATAACATGTAGATGATTAATGATT
Organism: Globicephala melas; assembly: GCF_963455315.2. Classification (NCBI taxonomy): domain Eukaryota; kingdom Metazoa; phylum Chordata; class Mammalia; order Artiodactyla; family Delphinidae; genus Globicephala; species Globicephala melas. Next base: position 43,356,165 of record NC_083323.1, read on the forward strand.
CTACATTATCAGTAGTTTTAGAAATGTTATAAAACATTATGAAGGGGCTTATATTTGGAATCTGAAATTTCACAAGATGCAGGTACATGAAGTATGAAAATTTGAATTACTTACAAAACACAAAGCAGTGTGTTCTCTCTTTCAGTTGTCTATTAAAACCTTGCTTTTTATAAAAGTCGGGTAGAAAGTACAAGTCATGGAAAGAGGAGTGCTGTTTTTCAATTAGGGCATAAATCTGATGGTAATATTCAGAGTTCAGTACTTTTATTGAGATGACAATTTTGTTTACTTTAAACATCATACATTTAGCAAAAGATTTATGGTAATAAAAATAAAATAAAAATATAGCTATTAAATTATTCTGTTTTCTTGAGGAATTCTTGAAAAATTAAGTTGATATAAATACATGTAACATTTCTTAAGTATGCTAAAATGTGTATAGAAAACAACTTATAAAGTTCTTATCTAACTAGTAGGGAATTTAAAAATCTTTAATATAAAGTTATATTTATCATTTATTTTTGCTTCATTTCACATTTAAGTAATTACCAATGAGTTTGTTTTAGGACCTCTAAAGAAAAGCCAGTGTGTTTTATATTTAGAATTAAGACATAAATATCTGAGATGAATCTAGCTAATAGTGAAACATAAGGACATTTTTCATCTTCTAAAAATTATCCTCTAATGTTGTACATTTATGTTAATTATAAGTCAATAAAATCTCTAGTCATGAGATTTGGAAGTTTACTAAAAGATACTGCAGATGAAGAGCTAAATATTTTATCACATTTGAATGTTTAAGTAACTATTCCATTTAATGTTTCGTATTTCACTATATACCATAATTGTCTCCATAACCACTAGCCAGAGTTATGGAGCAGGGGCTTCCCTGGTGGTGCAGTGGTAGAGTCCGCCTGCCGATGAAGGGGACACAGGTTCGTGCCCCGGTCCGAGAAGATCCCACATGCCGCAGAGCGGCTGGGCCCGTGAGCCATGGCCGCTGAGCTTGCACGTCCGGAGCCTGTGCTCCTCAACGGGAGAAGCCACAACGGTGAGAGGCCCGCGTACCGCAAAAATTAAAAAAAAAAAAAAGAGTTATGGAATAAACCCACTACAGTGTAGTGTATCAATTACTTTTTCTTTATGCACCAGTATCTCCTTTTGTCCTGTGTTTAGACAGTGCTGCCATTTGTGAGTGTGTGTGTATGTGCGTGTCTGTGTACCTACATGATAAAACAATCCATTTGAAGGCTAGGGAAGGGAATATTAGTTGTATTTTATGTTATGTCAACTCAATGAACATTTCAAAACTAAGTACTCATGGAGAAAGTGAGTAAGATGTTATAGGCAAAGCCTTTTTTGGCATTGTGTATGGTAAGAATAAAAACTAAAACCTGTGTTAAATCATATACTTTCTACTAGGTTTGTTCATCATGATATAATATATTCCAGTAAGGTCATGAGTAAGCCTGACTAATTTCAACTTTCTGGAAAGAATAGTGCTTATCTCTTTTGTTCTCTAAAGGCCCAGAATTTTGAATACAAAAGTTCTGGAAAGGCCCAATTAGTCTACATAACATATAACCTTTATATAATCTAAATGGATTTTTTAAATTAAGAAAAAATTTTAAGAACTTCTGAGATTGTTGTTTTATTTATTATTTGTGTGCTCTCTCTTTTTTTTCTCTCTCTCTCTATATGTATATATATAATAAATGTCACATATTGGTAACAGATATAGAACAAACACTCATGAATCTACCACCCAACTAAAGAAGCAAACACTGCAAATAGTTACTCTCTAAGTGCTCCCATCTTCTCTGCCTTCCTCCTATGGGAAACCACTAACCTGAATTATGAGATTATGCTCTTGTTTTTTAAAAATATAATTTTACCACATATGATAAAAAATAAAACAAAATGTTTTTAGAAGTGCTAAATATCTGTATAGCATAGTAAAATCAGACAGAATTGGATTCATATCTTGTCTTTTTGTTTTTGCTTTAGTTTTTAGTGCTGTTGTTTTGCTTCATATTATCTCTGTATCTTTGACATTTTTATTCTAAATTTAAAAAACAACTAAATAAAAAGGTATGGGATGTACTGTTAATACCTTCTTTATAGAGTTTTCATGACAATTAAATGAAGCTAAGAAGATTAAAATGTATCTAAAGTGCTCAGAACAATGTTTGGCGCATACTGGATGTTTTTATCATTATTATTATTACTGTTATTATCATTATTTTATGTTGCTGTATGTGCGTAACTCTTGTTTATGATTTAATAACTGTTTAGTCAATCAACATGGTTCAATCCAAAGCCTTGGCTTAGTTCTTAGATAATATTTTTGCTGTTATACATGTCACTGTTTTTTTTTTTTTGTTTTGTTTTTTGTGTGTGTGGTACACGGGCCTCTCACTGTTGTGGCCTCTCCCGTTGCGGAGCACAGGCTCCGGATGTGCAGGCTCAGCGGCCATGGCTCACAGGCCCAGACGCTCCACGGCACGTGGGATCTTTCCGGACCGGGGCACGAACCCACGTCCCCTGCATCGGCGCCACCAGGGAAGCCCTACATGTCACTCTTTTAATTAAATTGTTTCTTCAATGTTTATTAAGAAGATAATTATGAAACACATAATTCTATATCAACTCCTATAGTCAGTACCCTCATGCTCCTGTAGATAGTCAAAATAAACAGAATGCCATGAAAAATTGCATCAGAACAGACTCTGTTCCTGTCCAAACATACCACATCCTACTCCAGAATCTATATTAAATGAAACATTCTTGTACTGACACTTTCATGACTTTTAAAAAATTTCAATAATTTACCATTTACCACTTTCCTTTTGTGAGGAATGGAATAAAGTCTCTTATTACTCTAAACTTGTTTCCACAGATAATATTTGTATATTATAAATTTTAGACATTTTATATTTTAAAAACACATACAATGTAGTTTTCAATTACATAATTAATAGATATGTAATAATGCTAAATAAACTTAAGTACTCCCTTTGACTTTCTAGATCCCTGTAATGTTTTTCGATATATGTTATGTGGAAAAGAAAAATTATATCATTTTGACAATTTTCTATTCTCAAGTTGCTTAGCAGTGCAGATGCATGCCATCATTTCTTCTGTTCTCTTTGTCACATGTATAATGTTAAAAGATACAGTGCTTGTAATGTCTTTGAAGAAATTACTGCCCTCAAGAATTCTATTGTGTTATTAATATGTTACTCAACAGGTACTTTTAAAACATTCCTGCTAAAATAGGCCATATCATTTCCTCTATCATTTTTCTCCATCCCTTTGCATAGTTTGATTAAAAAAAGAAAAGTCTAGGGCTTCCCTGGTGGCGCAGTGATTGAGAGTCTGCCTGTTGATGCAGGGGACACGGGTTTGTGCCCTGGTCCAGGAAGAACCCACATGCCGTGGAGCAGCTGGGCCCGTGAGCCATGGCCACTGAGGCTGTGCGTCCAGAGTCTGTGCTCCGCAATGGGAGAGGCCACAATAGTGAGAGGCCTGCGTACCGCAAAAAAAAAAAAAAAAGAAAAGTCTAAGGGAGCCAATAAACTGTTTTAGAAATACATCTACTTTCAAATTAAGACAGAAACAAACACAAATGAACATATTTAAGATGATGCCCTAATAACATCATAGTTAGATTCTGTTTAGTATTAACTGTGTTATATACTACAAAGATATTATAGATAAAATAGAGTAGGGGAATTTTCTGAATTTAAAAGCAATGGAAGAAGTTCCAAAGAAGAATGTCCATAGACTTCCAGCATAAAATACCACAACTTCAAGTGTAAGAAAGCCACAATTAAAAAACAAATAGCTATGAATCAAAATATTTATTTAAAATAAACTGTATTTATATCATTAAAGTTTAAATGCCTCAGGCAACTAGATAAGAAAATACAAATATAATAATAGGTAAATGAACACACTGTGAATTGACAATTCACAAAAGAAGAGAACGATTATAATACTACTAGCCACAAATATTCAGAACCCATCTGAACATGTGAAACAGTTGACAAAATATTAAGAAAAATTTTTCATTTCTAATTCACTAATACAATTCTGTGGGGAAGATATGAACTCTGGGGTTCAAGATATCAGTGTACAATTTTGTGGTCATGTCTTAGCCCTTTAAAAATTTAGATTCTATGATATAACAAAATCTAACTTTTTCTCCACTATGTGTGCCCATTGCCCTTTATGATCCTTTTATGCTCTGCCTTTCAGTGGTGTCCTTAAGAAGGTCTTTTTCTTGGATTTCAGTGTGACTTTACTATCTCTGCTATTAATTAACCTTTCTTCCTCTGAACTGGTTTCACACTCAGTGTGCCTGTTTGTCTGTCTTTGTTCTCTCTGAGCTGTCTATGAAATGTAGCAGAGGAACCAAGGCTCTCTCAGCAAAAGGGCACCAAGTCTTTTTTTACAGCCTACTCTTTGGTTCATGGATTCTCAGCGGTCAGTTTGAGACCATAATTGTGTTCATATGTCACCACAGACAATTCTCAGGGGCCTGCCTTCAATTCCTTATTCCCTCACAGAATCCTAAATATCAATCCTAGTCCCTTTACCATTTAAGCTTTCAACTAAACAACTTAAGACAATTCTCAGGGGGAGAATGGGGGAAAAAAAAAACCCCAGTGTAGTTGAAAACTACCTTCTATTGTGTGTATATTCAGATAAAAAGCAACCAAACTGCAGAGATTTCCCTGTCCCTCCAATAACACTTTTCTGAAAGAAAGTTGGGACACATAACTGTCATAAGCCCAGCAAGTCACAGGGCTTATTATTTTTCATTCAAAGCAACTACAGTGTGGCACTTGATTATTCAGTGCATACTAAGAAAATTTTAACATTCTGAGGAAAAACTGCAACCCTTTGTCTGAAAACTACTTCTGTGTTCTGGTTAATTTTTTTTTAAAACCAACAACCATGGTGTTTAAATATAGGCAGTTCTTAAAAGTTAATTCTATTAGTGAAGTGATATAGGTTGAGCTTTCTTCTAGAAATAATTTGGGTAACAGAGATAAGAGATCAACTGTATACTCATTTCACATGACTCTGGGTCAAATTAACTACGTCTTTGAATTTCAAACTTCGAACTGGGAAGAAGGATTAATCTGACTTGACCAGGCAAATGCGATCTTAGGAACAGGTGAGGAAAGTGTCAGAAGAAGCTTCTCTGTCAGTTAAACACTGGGAGTCATGGAATTATGTTCATGCTGCAGGGAAAAGAAGAACACTGGATGGGAATTAGACTCTAAAAGATTCATCAGAGATGGAAGACCCTTTACCACTCATTAAGCAAAATGGCGTGGCAGCGGGTATCAACAGCTATAACATTAACCTTCAGAATGGATTCCTTCCAGTCATGGGTCATTCTGATGTGGGATTTCAAAGGCAGCATCCAAGTTCCTTGGAGGCAAAATAGTGTGGCCTTCTACCTCACAGAGTCTGTAGAAACCTTTTGAACAGCCCTGAATAGTCTGTCACCAGAAGCTAAGTTACTAAACAAAAATTAGGGAAATTTCAGCTCACATGGAAGAACAGACATAATTGAATTAATGGTCTTAGCCTGAGTCAATTTGAGAGATCTTTTAATGAGACCTAGAGGCTGGAATTTTCAAAACAATGAGAACAAAAATAAGCAATCCGAATCGGCTTTTTCTCTTAAAAGAAGATTCATGACAGTTCACCAAAAATATACTTTGTAGAGAAGTATTTTGTTTTTGTTTTGTTTATCTATGTGTTAGACAAGTTTTTATCTGCTGAGAGGTTGACCAAATGGATCTGCCACTCTGTTCCTGTTTCTATCACTGCTGACCTCTGACCTCTGAATTACAATTCCAGGACTGATTTTGATCCTCTGCAGTGCCACCAAGAAAGGACATCAAAGGATGATGGAGTAAACTGGCATAGAGTTTTCTGCATTACCATCAATTTTATTCTGAGTCTCATGTTGTAGATTTTTCAGAAATGAATGCTGCTACTCAAAATGCTTTCTGGCCATAGAGCCCTTACTTAATCTTAACATACAATACAAGTATACATCAGAAAGTTAGGAAGTCAGGGTAAAGGTGACTATAAAGTTGAATAAATCAAGAAAGAAGGATAATCAGGGGTTGACGTCTAGAGTCTTGGAGGTTGCCTCAATTAGAGAGAGGATCACACCTGGGAGAAACTGAGGAGTTGAGTTTATATGCTTCAGTAAATATGACCAAGTGAGAAATCAAATAATTATCTTATCATCAAATATAACCATTCTTTTTCATATTTAGTGAGCAGGGACCCTTCCTTGGTTATAACTGAATATCTGTTGAAAAAGAGAAATGGTAAAAGGGGTACAATTTTATATTGTACTTAGAAGAGAAATGCAACTATCTGCATGCATACACGTGAGCACATGTATGTACACACACAATAAACAATAAGGAATCTTATTTCCATGTTATTTGAATTACTTGAGAGCATAAGAAAAGTTACAAAACTTCTCAAGTCATTATAAGGCAGTCATCAACTATATAGCCACATAATACGGCCAAATTTTAAAAAAAGGTGTAACAAAGTCATAAAGTATTCACAGATATTATCCACCAGTGTATTGAAAGAAAAATGTATCATGACAAAAAAGATTTAATCCTGAGAAAGGAATACATGTTTAATATTATCAGGTTTATGTTGTCAATGATCATACCAATAGTTGTCAACAATTTGTGATAAGTCAAATTGAATTAAATTAAAGCATACATTTATTTTAAAATATATAAAACTCTTAATATGCTTAATTTTCCATCATTGAAAATAACTATTCTTAGAGGAGAATTAAGAAATTTATCAATGACTGACAAACATATAAATAGTTCTATCTAGGTGAACTATTGCACTAATTGTACAATGTAGGTTAAGTAACCCAGAAAAATGTAGTATGTACACCATCTTCTAAGAAAACAATCATGTTATTGACAAAGACATATTTTTTTTTCTGCAGAGATACATTATATATATAGATATATACACACATATATTTTTGCTTCTGGGAAGACAGGGTAGACATATTTACATATTTTCCCTGTTCCTCTAGCTAAGTACAATTAAAACCCTAGACATTATACATTATCTATATAACAAACATTCTGAAAGGTGAAGAGAGACAGGCAGACAGGCTAGAAAACAGGGGTCTGAGGAATGGCACAGTGATGAGTTTCCTGGGTTTTCTTTTTGTTTCATACATCCCAAACTTAAGAGCTGGAGAAGTCAGTGACCTGGAAACACCAACAAGTAAGGACAAAAATAAAAGTCCCAATAGATGCTTGTTCTTTCTAACAAAAGAACCAGGAAAGCAGCCATCTAGCCAGATAGAAACTTTTACACAATAAGCACTCTACTGCAGGAAACACAATAGGAAAGAACATGGCACCATCCCTACCCAGCCAGCAAAGGCAGAATGGGGAGCCTAGATTTCCACTGTTTCCATGTTGTAGCAAGGTGTACCAATCTCCCTTGCCTACCATGTATGAGTGGGATTAGAGAAAACTGAGTTGGGAGCTAGGACATTTCCTTTAGGTGGTAAAAAGAACCTTACATGGTATTAATGGAGACTACATAGCAAGCCTATATTTCCACTTCCACCTGGCAGTAATGAGCTAGTGCCCCTCCTTCTCCCCCTAGGAAAGCATTAGAGGAGTCCTCTTGGAGAGCCAAGACTTTTATTCTTGCCAGCAGCAACAAGGCCATCCCCTCACCCAACCTAGTGTAATCGGAAGCCATGTAAGATGCAGAAACGAGGCAGACCTATCTCTCCTAGACAGGGAGATATTAGTAGTGACATGGTAGGGGGCCAGAACATCCACCATTTGACAACAGTAGTGAGTAGCCCCTGACCCTGGGTGTCAACAGAGGCCAAGTGGGGAACCTGCACATCTATTCTCTCCTGGCAGTAACAAAGCTTCACTTTGCCCTTCCCGTGCCAGAACAGTGTCAGAGCAAGCCAGCTAAAATGGGTTTAAAGATCCAGAGTTTCATAACACTCAAATGTCTAGGTTTCAATATCAAATTATGCCTCATACCAAGAACCAGAAAGATCTCAAACTGAATAAAAAAGACAAACAATAGATGCCAACACTAAGATAACAGAGATGTTAGAATTATCTGATAAAGATTTTAAAGCAGTCATCAAAACAATGCTTAAATGATCAATTATGAACACACTTGAAACAAATGAAAAACTAGAAACTTATGGCAATGAAACAAAGTCTCAGCAAAGAAATTGAAGATATAAAAAAGAACCAAATGGAAATTATAAAGCTGAAAAATACAATAATTGAAATAATTCAATGGATAGGTTCAACAGCATAATGAATGGAACAGAGGAAATAATCAGTAAACTTGCAAATACAAAAATAAAAATCATCCTTGGGCTTCCCTGGCGGCACAGTGGTTGAGAGTCCGCCTGCCGATGCAGGGGACATGGGTTCGTGCCCCTGTGTGGGAGGATCCCACATGTCGCGTAGTGGCTGGGCCCGTGAGCCATGGCCGCTGAGCCTGTGCGTCCGGAGCCTGTGCTCTGCAACGGGAGAGGCCACAGCAGTGAGAGTCCCGTGTACCACCAAAAAAAAAAAAAAAAAAAAAAAAATCATCCAATAAGAACTACAGAGAGAATATAGACTGGAAAGAAATAAATGGAACTACAGGAACACTGTGGAACAGTGGGTCATAGCAAAAAAAAAAACCCAAAAACCTAATATACATATTATTGGAGTCCAGAAAGGAAATAAAAAAGAGGATGGGGCTGAAAGAGTGCTTGAAGAAATAATGGCTGGAAACTCCTCCAATTCGGCAAAAGACAGAAACCCACAATTTTAAGAAGCTGAGCAAAACTGAAACAAGATAAACTCAAAGATATCAACACCAAGAAATATCATAATCAAACTTCTGAAAACTAAAGACAAAGGAGCAATCTTGAAAGTTCTGAATAAAGTCCAGAAAGAAAAGAACTGTCAACCCAGACTTCTATATCCCTGAAAATATCCTTCAGGAATGAGGGTGAAAGCAAGCCATCTCAGAAGAAACTAATGTGAACAGGAGTTGGTAAAAGAGAATATCTAAATCTCCAAAAAGCATATAGAACATGTTCAGCATCATCTATCAACACGTAAACACAAATTAATTCCTGCATGATATACCACTTTTCATCTACCAAGACAGCTAAAATTAAATAGATTTATAATATTAATTTTGACAAAGATGGAGAATCTGGAACTCTCATTCAGTGTTGGTGGTTGTGTAAATTGGTTAAAAGACTTTGGAAAACTGTTTGTAACTACTAAAGCTAAACATATGCCTACATGATGACTCAGCAAATCTACTGCTACCATATACCCAAAAGACATGCGCATATAGGTCCTCAAAATCATATGCAAAAGAATGTTTGCAAAAGGTTTATTTATATTTGAAAACTAGAAACAACCCAAAAGACTATCTACAGGAAAATGGATGAATGATAGAATATTCAAACAATAGAATACTACACACCTAAATAAGAATGAAATCCTGATAATCAAAATAATATGGATTAATTTCATAGATGTTATGTTGAGCAAAGGAAGTGAGACACAAATGATAATATCTCATATAAATTAATTTATATGAATTTCAAGAACCCACAGTACTTATCGATGATTATAAAGGTTAGAATAATTAAGAAATTCTGAGGGTGAGTATAAATCAAAAAGCCAATGAGAAAAATTTCTAGAGTCTTAAAAAAGAGTCTATATCTGATATTGGGTGTTACATACGTAAACAATCTCTGAGATCTACATTTAAGTTTTGTGCATGATGAAGGTGAGCATAACTGGCTGAGTTATGTTTTCTTACCCTGAAAGTCACTAATTATTTGAGTTTGGATTTTTCAAATTTCAGAGACCACGGTAATCTCCATTATGTCATGTTGCCCTCCTAAGATAAATAGTGCCATCTAGGTCTAATTCTACGGCTCAGTAGCCCTGAAAAGTGGAAGAGAATTTATCCTGATTAAGAACACTGAAGAAATCATACTAATATAGGGTTAACAATTGAATAATTCACCAAACATTCTGCATAAAATATAACCTCAAATGGAGGGCCATTTATGATTCAAAAATTGAAACTTCCCTGCTCATATTGAAGAGAATGTAAAAAAGTAGGACTTTTGTTATCCTCATAGTTTGTGGGTTCAATAGTAATACTGATGGACTATTCAAAAAGTAGGTGTTTTTTCTACAAATACTTAAATTATTTGGGTAACACCAAAAGAAAATAACTTTGAGTCTAAACACACTTAAAAAGGTAAATATCATATATGGGACAATAAGGCATGAAATAATATGTAATATTAAGATAATATGCATTTAGATGTAATATTCCCTATGGATCCCTTCAAATTAAGTTGTCCTCTCTAAGTCTTTTCCAACCCATTGTTCATATAGGTTATCTAATTCTCTTTCACACTTTTAGTTGTCTCCTATATGCTGAATATTATCAATATTAAATCATATTTCTCCTCTGCTCTGCCTTTTCTATTTGAACATTTAGATGCTTCTAGAAAAAAAAATCTTACAATAAGTTCATCTTCTTCTCCTCTAAACCCATTTATGTATTCTCAGCATTATATTGCAGTACCGCAGTTAACCCACTCACCCAGCTAAGAACACTGTGTCACACTTGACCTCCTCAGTTTTATAATTGCCCACTTCTAGTTACTTTATGTCTTTGATTATATGCTTAATAGTTCTCTACACACAACATGCTATGGTGTCTTATCTCTCTGATTATTCCTATTTTTTAATCATTTTTTAGAATCAGCTCAAATGTCTCTAATCCTCATATCCTTTCTTGCACTCTGCATATACCTACTTCCATTAAACTAATTGTATTAAAATTATGTATTTAATTTGAATCTTTTCTATTAGACTGTAACTGCATAAAGAACTATGCACCTAGCCTCTTGCCATCAAAACTGTCCCGTACATGGAGGCTTCTCATGTGAAGAAGATGTACAGCAAGATCAATGCACCTCATTTTGAAAACAGACAAACATATCTGAATGAAGAGAGAACACATAACATCTGCAAAAATCGAGGCTTTCTTTGTTTAGAAATCACATTAGTTTCTTTTATATTTCCATATAAGGAATTGAGAGGAACCTTTCTCTTCTTACTCCCAGTGAAGTCTGAAATTTATGACTTGAGGTCACACTGGTCTACAATTTCTGCTCTGAAAAATTAATGAGTGTCAAAACACTTCTTCACACTGTTGGTAAGTTTGACCAGTTAAGTTCACAGATATTTGGCTTTAGCAGTGGAATCCTGTCAGCCTCATTCTCTAAGTGACCCATGCTTTTTTCTCTTGGTCACCAGACCAGTGGGATACTTGCAAAAGGTGGAAGCAATGAGGTAATAGCTGTACTCTATTTGTGGTTGAGGAAAAAGAAATAGTGTCTTGCAGTGTCCTGCAATTAATTTTTCATTTTGATCCAAGGGATGAAAGTACCATCTAGCCCAAAGAGTGACAAGAGCCATAGTTTTACTGAGAGGAACTCACAGACAGTTTAATTTTCTAAATAAAAAATACACATTTATTTACCAAATATAAAATGTTAACCTTCTGAATATATTTAACCCTTTTAATTTTCATTCTGAAAGGGAACAATCAACACTTGGCTATCTAACCCAAACCATGTTTTCCCAAAGTGTGATTTGCAGAACCCTGATTTGAGAAGCTGCTTGAAAGGAATTGAATGATAGAAAGACTTCTATAATCAAGCACATTTGGGAATCATATAGCTAAGCAAATTTAAATAAGTTTCTTCATGACTTGGAGCACTGGATATGCAAATATGTCTTAGAACATGTTATAATATGCAGATTTTTCTCAGGTATTTGAATATGGCACTTTTTTTTCATTGATTGTATCAAGATAAAAGTATTTTATAGAATTAATGTCACATGAAGCATGTCTTGCAAATTACTACCATAAACTAACCATATCTATCTTTCCATTTCTTCCTAATGTTTCTTTTATAAAAATGTTCCCTTTTTATTCTTTGTTCTTGTTTGTTCAGTTTTCTGACCTTACTAAGCACCCACTGAGCATAGCATAGCAGGAGGTAGAGGCTATTTATTGCCTTGACAGGTTGGGTAACCTGACAGGGTAAGGGCATAAGAAGGGATAAAACGATGTTACTCTCAAAAAAAAAAAATCAATTTTTTCTGGTCTGCTACATACTTTGTAGACCCATTTCATTATAATATAAATGACTACACAGAATGTCAACCTAAAGTACATCTTGGCCCCAAAGCCCTTTTGGGTAGTCACATAAACTCTTCAGGGATTTCATAAGCCTCTAAACTGTCATTATCCACATACTAGCATTTAGGTACTTGAGTTTAAGTAAAATATAAAATCTTTCCAAGAAATCACAAAAGAGGTTAAAAGTGCCATGAAACTTCACTATAGTTAATGGTAAATGGACTCTCTCTCATCAATATCTTTCTATCTCATCTATTGAATGATTATTATGTTGGATTAATAATTCAATGATTATGCCTTCAGATAGCTTGGTTTCATAATAAGAAAGTTCACCAGTAAGTTGTAATGGATAATCATCCTGAAATTATTTGTTTAAATATTCAGCCTGATATTCTACATGACTCATTTATATCATAGAATTAGTAAGTGGCCTTTCCAAGATTCAGTATTTATAATAAATGAGATTGTTCTGGTATGAAACAACTTCTCATAAGTAGGTTAATCATTTAAACTAAACCACAGCATCCTACAGTGACTTTTCCTCTCTAAACTTCTATGATTGTAAGTCAGGCTAAATCATAGTATATGCTATAATTTATATATCTTCTGAGAACTACTAGGATCCTGAATCCTTAACTGATTTTCTGTCTTAGCCAAAGCTCATATGGTAAGATATGCAGAGGGTACAGGACAGACAATTGTGCAAACCTTTGACCTCAGACTCCCTTGTAGAACATATAGTCATGGCAACTTGGGTGGGATGATTTTTGAGTCAGAATTATTTCTTTGGTGTTTGTGGCCCAAAGCCTTGACTACAACAATAATGAAAATCACTCCTTGCTCTATTTATTTATGCTTATATCTAGCATCTTTTCACAGTTTTTTTTTTGTCGTTGTTGTTGCCTCCAAAACTTTAGCATATTGTTTTTTGTTTTTTTTTACTTTACTCAATTTTTTTCTTTTTTTCATAGAGGTGAGACTCACCTGATTTGTTTATTGATGACTGTTACCAGGTAATTGCATAATTTTCTTCTTGTCAAAATACATCACACTTTAAAAAATATCCCATTACATGTCAATAAATGTTCACAAAATTACTTCAATATTTTGTCCTCTTTATTTCTCAATAAATGATTAATTTTTCCAAAATAAAATTTATTTCAGATTTAGAATTAATTTAGATTTAGTCCACTTTATATAGAAGAAAAATCACTATTATTTTACAGATTAAGTAACTGAAATTTTAAAAAATAAAATAAGTTTTCCAATGATATTTACCTAGCTAATGGCAAAGAAAAAAATTATGTTAAAACTAGGCCGCACGTTGGCCATAACATTGAATGGAGACATATTTAAGGCACATGTATGTTCCTTGGTCTCTAGGGGGATGCAAAACCCTGATACCACCAAAAGAACTGTATCATTTGTTCTGGTTTTATTGACAGTTTAAATCTCTGCTTGATTTGTTCTTCATTTGTGAAATCTGGATTTAAGTGCATCTGAACATTTTCATAGCTTAGCTTCCAAGTAGATATCTGTTCAGGATCAACCACATATCAACTATCTAGCAGCTGTGAATTAAGCTGACCTTAGGGTTAGAATCAGATGACCTTAGGGTTAGAATCAGATTTCCCTAGTACTTATGCTTTCCAGATGGTTATTTAGCAAACTGGGACATTTCTTGGTCCCTAGGAAATAAAGTATGTTTCTAACTACTATCAAACCTATTTTGGAATTGTAAGCTCTTGATAAAATTCCATTTTGGCTCTTTGTTCTATTACTTAACATATCAGTTTTCACAGTCCTTCAGAGTTACAGAATAAATTCCTTGCTGAATAGAACAAATGGGGTGTTTTTTTTCTTTTATTTCTGCACTCAATTATCAGTCAGTGTTCTCACAGGACTCTGATTTAGTGAAAAAAATTATTAGTCTCTAGAGCCAAAGAAAACATGTGACTGAATTGCAGTTAAATGCTTGATGTTGCAAACTAGAAATGTGCAGGAAGAACTGGGGGATCAAAGTGCAATATTTCTTGAAATTAAATTGTCTGTATTAATAAACATCGTTGTATAACAATAATTAAAATGACACTTTTTATTAACAATTCTAACAAATACTCCTCTGCCTCTTCTATGTGCCAGCCCTATTTAAGAAATGGCATTGCTCAATAAGCATGGAGCCAATGGTTACCTGTAAAGTTTGTGTTTATTTACAAATCTCAATCTCCAAACAATAGTCTCCATCCTCTCTGTCATATTTCTCAGAGACCATATCTATATTACTATACACTTCGCATGAATCATACAGGCTTGATAATTTCTCAACTTTCTAATGTCCAGACAACAATACACAAAATGTACCTGTCATCTTAGAGATAAGCATGATGGACATAGAGAGAGGAGATAAAATATAGTAAAGATTTAATTTTAAATACAAATTTTTTCTTCAGCAATATTATTTTATGATGGTCATTAAACTGAATCAATGTATTTTATATAGTTCTTTTTAAATTTTAAACTCTTCATTTTTCACTGTATTATTTTTGAATTTTACAAGAACCAGAGATGTACACAGCACATAAATAATATTCCCATTTTACATGTAGTATTAGCAAATTTATACAGTGCCTAATATGTTTCTGTTTAGTATGTGTTTAGTATTTTCCTGTACAAAGTGTGCTATGTTGATAAATTCATTTAGTCTTTAAAACTTCAACTCTGAGGAAGTTCTATTATTAGCCCCCTTCACGTTTAATAAGGAAACCAAGGCATAGAGAGCAGGTAACCTCTCAACATCCCACAGCTAGAATGGTAGAACCAGAATACAACCTCGGTAAACTGACTCCATAGATGTCCACTGTAACCTTTGTATTGTACTGACTCTCACATCACAAAGTAAGGATATTAGGGCCTCATGAAAATGTGATTTTTTATCACACTGCGATATAAGCAGAAATAATGAGCTCTTGTCTCCTGATTCTCATTAGGAAAGACTACAAAGCTTAATAAGCGTATTGCAAAGTTCTTAATAAAGATCAGTCAGTGTTTTTCTCAAATCCAAAAAAGCGTCTTAATTTCTAGATGGGTATCATTCTTTTGATCAAGGAAATGCCATTCAGGAAATTGGGACCTAAACAGCAAATATTTGCAATGGTAGAGTATGCATTTGTGGATACATGATATGTACGAGTAAAACTACAAAAGCTAAATCCTAGTTAAAAGGACTGAATTGATTTATTTTTTAACAAAGATTTACTGAATTCCTACTTATACCAAGCATGCTTCTTTGCGTTACACTATGTCAGTAGACAAAAGATCCTGCCTTTGTGTAGTCTATAGATAAGCAAATGGAGGGATATAAAAAAAGGAAAATAAAACAAAACCACAGGAAATAAGGAAATTGTAAGGCAGTAGGGGTTATAGAAAAAAGAAAATGTCAAGTATGGTAACAAAGAGTCTGAAATTCAACATGGCTGATGGTAATGGAATGGCTATAGTTTTTATCAGGGTGTTCAGATTTGGTCTGACTGTTGAGCGAAAATTGTAAAGAGGTGAGAAAAGCAGTCATGCAATTTTCTGGGGGAACAACATTGAGAAAATAGGAACAACTTACTAAAACCGGTGGTGATAACTGGCATATTCAAGAAATACCAGAATGACCAGCAGAACCAGTTAAGTAATTTATGTAAAATTAAAATGTTAAAAATATTAAGAGTTTAAAGATGGTGACAAGGGAGAATTAAAGTGTGGGGTCCATTTGAGCGAGGAGCCCTATATGATGACATAGGTTGCATGCCCATGAAGCTGTCACTGTGTGGCCAAGTGACTGACTAGGGAGATGAGATTAGAAAAATGAAGAGAGGCCAGATCTTGTAGTACTGTACAACTAGGGCCATGGAGACAGCTTTTGCTTTTACTCTGAGTGAAGTGGGGAGCTGCTGAATGGTTTTGAGTAAAAGAACAATATGTTTTGATTTACAGTTTTAAAATGACCTCTTCTGCTGCTATTTTGAGAATGGAATATAGATTAGCCAGGGTAGAAGCAGGGAAAAGTTGCATTAATAACTAATAATTGTTTGGGTTGGATAATAATGCTTTAAGAAACTAGATATTTCTTTGCAATGAACTTAATAGCTCTAACTTATATGTGTAAGTGTGAATGTATATATAGTGGTATGAATGTATATTAAGAGAACTGGTTCAAATTAAAAGAACATTTCAGTTTTATGTAAATTGATTGTAAGAGATAAAAATAAAGTTAATTATGGAAGAGGGTTAAATATTTGAAGTTAGAGCATTATATTCAGGGTAAACTTCCAGATATGGAAATCTCATATTAGATTTTAATTGTGTCTGTAGTCTGAATATACATTTTAAAATATCTAATAAATGAGAGCATATGAGTTGTCATTGGAAGTAACTGTAAACTCGAGATAATCATATATGGAAAGATTTTTGGAGATTACATCCTGTGAAAAAAGGTGTGTGTGTGACTCTTAAAGGTATTGCTGAGCATTAACACTTGCCTTAGCTCTTACTTCATGCATTCTAAATGATACCTTTGTAATAATTACAAAGGTATTACAATTAATTAAGAGGCTATTCATATATTTTAATAGGTAATGGTTTTATCAAATTTTTTATAGTATTTGGATTTCTTGATACATTTAAATAGTACTTTAAGACAGGGCTATCTCAGTGAAATAAACATGTCATTTGCAACTATTTAAGGTTTTAATAAAAATATTAGATGTCTTTCTAAAATGTGCAAGAGAGTAGATATTTATTCAATAAATATTTAATTATGTGAAGTTTTTTTGAAAATCATTGTTCCTAAGAGCCCGGGGCAGTAGTGGAATAAATAATTTAACATGGTTAAAATAGAAAGGAGGTAAATTTTAGTCTGTTACAATTACCTAGGTAGAAGATAATTGTGGCAGTGTTCCTGGAACCTCTGATATACATGGAGAAGAATCAAATTATTTTAAAGAAAGAATTAGTAGGATTCAGTGACATAAAGAACATAAAAAGATTTTTAAAAACAAAAATATATCAAATATGACCAAGTTTTCTAGAAAAGGAATCTAGAAAATCATCTGAAAAAAACTCATTGACAGAATTGGGTTAGCTGGAAAGCAAATGTATGTTGGAGGATGATATGGAGGAGTTAAATTTTGCATATAGTGAGTTTGAGGTGACGATCAACAAAACTTTTTGCATATACACGTAACAAGTTCGGACTATAGATATAAATGTGGGGTTAGTTTTAGAGAAATAAAAGATGATAATGTAAACTTAGGCAAGGATTCCAAAAGACTAAATGAAGAAAATAAAGCAGATTTCTAAAATGAAGTAACTTCCTATATTTTTAGCCAACTGCATTTTTGTTTCTAGCAGTAAGGATTTGCTGAAAGATGGGGTGATGTTAGAGGATATAGATTTGAAATATGTCTTAGATTACTAAGTGTCTAAGTAAGTCATTCTTAACAAATGAAATTTTCATCAAGGGTGCTGCAGGCATATCATATGAACGCCCAGTTCTCAATTAAATTTTAACTTCTCAGTTTACAATAAAGTTATAATGGGATTGTCAGATGGGGAGGAGGGAAATGCATCCAAGTATGTACACTTCTTTATCTTTGTATGTCGAGCTAAAATGCTATATATATATATATATATATATATATATATATATATATATATTACAGCATTGTCTATTTTATAAGAAAAAGTAAGACAACAGCCCAAGGCTGTGTCAAACCTATGTCAAAACAAACTGATAAATTCAGTATGAGAACAGCAAACTTGTATGCTTATTTTAAATAATTATACTTGAATTTTAATATTTTCTCTTAGGCGGATTTCTAATGAGCTAAAACACCTAGTTAATAGTATAACAAATTTTAAATATCGTATAAAAGTTTACCTTATTAATTTCTCTGCACATGTCAAACTTTGCAGTATTTAAACATATTGTGCTAGGTGGGTTCCATGTTCAAAATTTTTGATTATTTGAAATATTCAGTCGTATTATATGACAGCCTGTTTTCTGAATCTATGAGCAAGTGAGTTTTAGTTATGACAATATTATCATCAGTTGGAATGTTTCTATTTTTAAAAAAGTGAATCATATTACTTAAGAATGTAATCAAAAAGTAGATTGCAAAGTTCCATTCTAAAGGGAGGAAGTCCGTAAAGTTTTACAGTTACATAGGCTGCAATGTAGACTGTAAAATCTCCCCTTCCATACTCAAACTGAAACAGTATTTACCAAAATATCAGAAAGACATGAGCTATCATTTGGTCTAATAACAGGATATATGAGGAAAATTAACTGTTAACTTCCTCCCAGAGAAAAGAACATGACTTGGATAAATCAATTCCATCTATCTATCTATCTATCTATATCTATCTATCTAAAAGTCCACCTGTATCTAACTACCTATGTAAATAATATATCATGTCCACAAATTTTATTAATTTTTATAAGAGCATACATGCAACTTTATTTACTTTGAAATTATTTTATCTATAACATTGAGATTGTTTTTTAATAAAATAACCAGCCTCAGGACTTCCCTGGTGGTGCAGTGGTTAAGAATCCACCTGCCAATGCAGGGGACATGGGTTCAAGGCCTGGTCCAGGAAGATCCCACATGCCATGGAGCAACTAATCCCATGCACTACAACAACTGAGCCTGCGGTCTAGAGCCCGTGAGCCACAACTACTGAACCCATGCACCACAACTACTGAAGCCCGTGCACCTAGAGCCCGTGCTCCGCAACAAGAGAAGCCATTGCAAGGAGAAGCCCACACACCGCAATGAAGAGTAGCCCCCGCTCGCCACAACTAGAGAAAGCCCACACTCAGCAATGAAGACCCAACGCAGCCAAAAATAAATAAATAAAATAACTAGCTTCAAAGCTATCTTTAACTAACATGCCAGATAAAATATTATTTTAATAATTCTCTAAAATCTCTGCTCCTATATACATGAGAATATGTACAGAATTATAATTTTTATCATGTACATGTGGCCTCCTCTTTGTCAATGGATTCTTTGCTCATAACTAGAGCTTAAATTTCAAGAGAGCAAGAATGTGAAGGGAGTGAAGGGTGGTAAGAAGCATTTTATTCACTCATTTAGGTGGTAGATTGAGGAGCAGTTGGAAGCTGGGAACTCCCAGTGATGTAAATACCTAGAAATACATATAGTTTTCTAAACAATTCTCCATCCTTTTAGTTACTGTTTTTCTGTTCTTCCACATAGACCAGGATTTTTGTGTTCATAATTTTCCATTTTGGGTGAATCAGACTCAAGAGAGACCTGTTAATATAAGACTAAATTTCATTAACAGATGAGATAAAGAGAAAGACACTGTGGAGAACTGGGTTTTTCAAGATCCAACTAAGTGTTAATATTATACATGAGGGTCTAAAGTTGTAAGATCTGCAGATTCCTCAATAGAAATAGGAAGTCTGAATTTTTAAATAAAATGAGGAGTTTTAAAACATTAATTGTTAAAATCAAAGAGAATATTTTAAAAAGCATAATTCACTCATTTATGAATATATATGTATATTTTGCATCTGTATTACAATTTCCACCTACCACCTTAATAGATTTTTCTCTTACTTTGAAGCAAGACTTTTAGAGCCAGGAATTTTTATTGCTATATACAAAAGGAAAAGCAAATACAGCTACAGAGGCATTTTCCTGCTTTTGGCCATGATGTTATAAGTAGTACTGAAATATTAGCCCTCTCAAGATTAACACCTATAATTTTTGTTTATCTGAAAATGTCTTCTGATGGAATTCATATGTGAAGAATGTTTTCACTGACTATTCAATTGTGGTTTGACATTTTTTTCCTTTCCATGCTGCAAAAATGTCATGTCAGCATCATAAACAAATGCACATTACATAAGATATTAAAGTTGTTTAGGTTGAAGAAATTGAATTGCAGGAAGGAATAAAAAGCACTGAAAATGATCACTATATGGTAAATATAAAATATTTTATACTTTTCTTCTCTTAATTTTTTCTCTTAATTTAGTCTTTCAAACAATAATTATAACAACGTATTGAGGATTTCACAA
Source organism: Globicephala melas (assembly GCF_963455315.2). NCBI lineage: Eukaryota > Metazoa > Chordata > Mammalia > Artiodactyla > Delphinidae > Globicephala > Globicephala melas. Next base: position 43,376,581 of record NC_083323.1, read on the forward strand.
TGTGTGTAGGGATATATATAATAAAAATTACACATTGGAATGGGGGTAAAAGGAATTATATGGTTCATTTGCAGTCTTTTTCATTTTATGTGAAGTGGTAAAATATAAACTCTAATAGTCAATGATAAGTTTAAAATGCATATTATTGATATAATCCCTAGATAAGCCGTGATATCCAAGAGAAAGCAGGAAAGGGGAAAAAAGATTAGAAAAATTGGAAAAAAAAATTAAAAACAATAGAAATAAATTGAACCATATTAAAAACTAAAAATAAAATCAAAGTAAAATAAATGTCTAAAAAGTCCTGTATTTACTTAAAGATATTCAATTTGTAATTAAAAGTTCTCCAACCAGGATAACACTGGCCCATGTGAATTAACTCTAAACATTTTGAAACATTATAGAAGAAATAAAATCTTAAAAGAATTCCTTCAGAAAATGGGGAAGGAAACACTTTCCAGATCCTTTTCTGAGGCCAGTACAACACTCAGTGTTAAAACTGATCAATAAAGAAGTAAACTGATCAAGATAATAAAAGAAGTAAAATTACAAGCCCAGGTGCCTCATAAATATAAATACAAAAATCCTAAGGAGAATATTAGCATACCAAATCAGTAACATATAAACTAAACTGACATCATGACCAAGTGGGTTTTCCCCCAGGAAAGGTACTTTAATATTGAAAAAATCAAACAAAGTAATTCACCAAAATAAAAGAGAAAAGAAAATGATCATTTTAATAGATACAGAAAAGCATTTGACAAATTCAACATTAATTCATATTATAAACTGTCAACAGAGGAAAAAATGTTCTTTATCTGATAAAGAGCATCTATAAAAAACCCACAGCTAATATACTTATTAGTGAAATTGAATATTTCAAATGTCCTAAACTTGGGAACAAAGTAGGAATGTCTTTACTACCATTTGTAGTCAACATGTCACGATTGTAATGGGTGTCCTTGACTTCACTGAAGCAAAAAAAAAAAAAAAAAAGATTAAAGACTGGAAGAGAAGTAGCAAAACTGTCCCTAATTTCAGGCATAATTTTTTTTGTGCTTGGAAACGTCTACAAAATTCATTAAACTACTACTAACACCTACATGCAAATTGGCATGGTTGAATGATAGAAGGTAATTAGACAACAATCAATTGAAATTCTATATATTAGTTTCAAACAACAAGAACATTAGAATTTTTAAAAAGGGCCACTTGAGAAACATATAAAATAATATTTAGGAAGAAACAACAGATTGCATGTCCTCTACATCAAACATAATGAAATTGTTGAAAGAAATTAATGGACTAAATAAAGTGCTACATATGTTCAGGGATGGGAAGATAAGATACTGTAAAGATGTCAATTTCATACAAATCAATTTATAGACTTAGTGCAATCTTTACCCACAGTGGTTTTATTGATATAATTCACATATAATAAAATCCATCCTTAAAAGTGTAGAATTCTGCAGTTCTTGCTCTAGGAGGTGGCAACCAACCACAAAATGTAATTTTAGAACATCTTTTTCACCTCAAAATGAAACCCTATACCCAATAACAGCCATACCCTTCCACCCACATGCCCCTGGAAACTCATAATTTACTTTCTGTCCCTATGTATTTTCTTATTCTTGACATTTCCTATAAGTGCAATCATACAATATGTGGTTCTTTGTAAATGCCTTCTTTCACTTTGCAAACATTTCAAAGTAAATGCACATTGTACTATGTATAAGTGCTCTGTTCTTTTTGATTGCTAAATAGTATCCAATTGTATGGGTATACCACATTTTTTTTCCATCAGGTGATGGATATTTAGGCGTTTCTATTTTTTAGCTATAATGAATAATACTACTTTGAAAATTCATTTTTTGTGGCAATATATATTTTCATTTCTCTTCAATATATATGTAGAATTTAGAATTTCTGGGTCATTTGGAAACCCTACATTTAACATTCTGAGGAACTGCTAGAATGTCTTCCAATGTGGCTGCACCATTTAACATCCCAACCAAATAAACCTACCTAAGGAGACAAAAGACTGTAGGCGGAAAATTATAAGACTCTGATGAAAGAAATTAAAGATGATACAAATAGATGGAGAGATATACCATGTTCTTGGACTGGAAGAATCAACATTGTGAAAATGACTATACTACCCAAAGCAATCTACAGATTCAATGCAATCCCTTTCAAACTACCACTGGCATTTTCACAGAACTAGAACAAAAAATTTCACAATTTGTATGGAAATACAAAAGATCCCGAATAGCCAAAGCAATCTTGAGAAGGAAAAATGGAGCTGGAGGAATCAGGCTCTCTGACTTCTGACTATACTACAAAGCTACAGTAATCAAGACATATGGTACTGGCATAAAAACAGAAATATAGATCAATGGAACAGGATAGAAAGCCCATAGATAAACCCACACATATATGGTCACCTTATCTTTGATAAAGGAGGCAAGAATAAACAGTGGAGAAAAGACAGCCTCTTCAATAAGTGGTGCTGGGAAAACTGTACAGCTACATGTAAAAGAATGAAATTAGAACACTCCCTAACACCATACACAAAAATAAACTCAAAATGGATTAAAGACCTAAATGTAAAGCCAGACACTATCAAACTCTTAGAGGAAAACGTAGGCAGAACACTCTATAACATAAATCACAGCAAGATCCTTTTTGACCCACCTCCTAGAGAAGTGGAAATAAAAATAAACAAATGGGACCTAATGAAACTTAAAAGCTTTTGCACAGCAAAGGAAACCATAAACAAGATGAAAAGACAACCTTTAGAGTGGAAGAAAATATTTGCAAATGAAGCAACTGACAAAGGATTAATCTCCAAAACATACAAGCAACTCATGCAGCTCAATATCAAAAAAACAAACAACCCAATCCAAAAGTGGGCAGAAGACCTAAATAGACATTTCTCCAAAGAAGATATACAGATTGCCAACAAACACATGAAAGAATGCTCAACATCATTAATCATTAGAGAAATGCAAATCAAAACTACAATGAGATATCATCTCACACCGGTCAGAATGGCAAGCATCAAAAAATCTACAAACAATAAATGCTGGAGAGGGTGTGGAGAAAAGGGAACACTCTTGCACTGTGGGTGGGAATGTAAATTGATACAGCCACTAGGGAGAACAGTATGGAGGTTCCTTAAAAAGCTAAAAATAGAACTACCATAGAACCCAGCAATCCCACTACTGGCATATACCCTGAGAAAACCGTAATTCAAAAAGAGTCATGTATCAAAATGTTCTTTGCAGCTCTATTTACAATAGCCAGGACATGGAAGCAAGCTAAGTGTCCATCAACAGATGAATGGATAAAGAAGATGTGGCACATATATGCAATGGGATATTACTCAGCCATAAAAGAGGAATGAAACTGTGTTATTTGTAGTGAGGTGGATGGACCTAGAGGCTGTCATACAGAGTGAAGTATGTCAGAAAGAGAAAAACAAATACTGTATGCTAACACATATATATGGAATCTAAAAAAAAGAAAAGAAAAAAATGGTCAGAAGAACCTAGGGGCAAGACGGGAATAAAGATGCAGACCTACTAGAGCATGGACTTGAGGATACGGGGAGGGGGAAGGGTAAGCTGGGACAAAGTGAGAGAGTGGCATGGACATATATACACTACCAAACGTAAAATAGATAGCTAGTGGGAAGCAGCCGCATAGCACAGGGAGATCAGCTCAGTGCCCTGTGACCACCTAGCGGGGTGCGATAGGGAGGGTGGGAGGGAGGGAGATGCAAGAGGGAAGAGATATGGGGACATATGTATATGTATAACTGATTCACTTTGTTATAAAGCAGAAATTAACACACCATTGTAAAGCAATTATACTATGATAAAGATGTTTAAAAAAAAAAAAAATCCCAACCAGCAGGGAATGAAGTTTCAATTTTTTCTACCTCCTAATGAATATTTATTATTATCTGCAATTTTATTTTAGCAACCTACTGCATGTGAAATAGCATCTTTTTGCAGTGAAGCTTTTCATTTCCCTAATGACTTATGATGTTTAGAATCTTTTCGTGTACTTATTGGCCATATATATATATATTCTTTGGAGAAATGTCTATTAAAATCCTTTGTCAAGTTTTAAAATCGGATTATTTTTAATTGTTGAATTGTAAAGGTTTTTATACATTCTGGATACCAATCACTTATCAGGTACATAGATTGAAAATACTTTTTTTCTATTCTGTGTTTTGTCTTTTTATTTTCTTGATGTGTGTTTTGAAGCAAAAACATTTTAATTTTGATGTTAATTTATCTTTTTGTTATTGTTGCTTGTGCTTTTTGTTGTCATAGCTAGGAACCCGTTACCTAATATAAGTGCATTAAGTTTTTAAAAAATTTTTTTTAAAGAAGATGTTGGGGGTAGGAGTTTATTAATTCATTCATTCATTTTTGCTGTGTTGGGTCTTTGTTTCTGTGTGAGGGCTTTCTCTAGTTGTGGCAAGCAGGGGCCACTCTTCATCGCGGTGCGCGGGCCTCTCACTATCCCGGCCTCTCTTGTTGTGGAGCACAGGCTCCAGACGCGCAAGCTCAGTAGCTGTGGCTCACGGGCCTAGTTGCTCCGCGGCATGTGGGATCCTCCCAGACCAGGGCTCGAACCCATGTCCCCTGCATTAGCAGGCAGACTCTCAACCACTGCACCACCAGGGAAACCCTGCATTCAGATTTATGCCTATGTTTTCTTCTAAGAGTTTTATAGTTTTAGCTATTATATTTAGTTCTATAATACATTTTATGATACTTTTAATATGGTATGACTAGCGTCCAGCTTTATTCTTTTGCATATGGCTACTCAATTTTCTTAGCACCAATAAAATTCCTTTCCTCCATAGTGAAAAACTTGGCTCTAATTATCCTCAATATATTCAATTTGCTCAATAATAGAATACACAGAATTTTCAGACTTCTTAACCCATGTTCCTGCAATAAACAGTTTCACCAGAGTTCAATATTTTTTTAGGTACAATTTACATATGGTAAAATGTACATATCTTGAGGATACAATTCTGTGAAGTTTTATAAATACATACTCTCATGAAACCTACATACATATCTAAATAAAGAATATTTTCATCACCTCAGAATGTTCCCTAGGATCCTAGACTGAATACTAAAAGGCAATATCTGTTATAAATAAAGGAGAAGGAGGAGGAAAAGACCAGAAGGAAAAGAAGACCAGATTTAAGCAGTATAAGTCCAGATCTCAGTTTCTAAATACCAATCTCTACTAAAAGGAACAAAATTTCTTTAGAGGACGGTTGATTTCTACACTAGGACAGGGGAATAAAAGTTGAGCCAGTGAGCCTATGTTGTGTCAAAAAGAAATGAAGTATCAAGAATCATGGAGACTTGTCAGGAATTAGTGTGACAAGGTTCACAATGGCTAAATCTGGAACAACTTGAGCATCAAAATAAATATTTACTGAATTGCATCTTATTAAATGAAAGAAAAATCACTTAGACCACAATGACATAAAAAAATAAATGAATACATAAATGAATAAATGCAGAGAAGGGAAAGCATTTCCTCCCAAAACAATGACCAAAAAAATCAAATAGAAGGAATAAAGGAGTTAGAAAATTATTAGTAGGTACTAAAAATAAAAGGTAAAATTTGAGGAGAATACTTCCAGTTTTACCTCTAACATGTAGAAAGCTTGAAAGTAGTCATTTTCATCTTTACAACAAAAATACTTGGATAAACTGAAAGTCAGTTTTTCTTGGACCTATCAGAAAACAGACATGGTTAGACATACTACTACCCCCAAATCTGGAGAGACAGTCAAGTCCAAAGAGACACAGCTAACTAAGATCTGCTTAATTGTATCAGAAGCCATAAATTTGTAGAAATGGGATTTTTGGTAAATTGCTGGAGGCTCAGTGGGCATGAATGTGAGAGTGAGGAATTCCTCGAGGCTGGAGTTTTAAGAGGGACACATCACATTAATTTGATTTATGTACAGGAACCACACTAGATTCTTACAAAGAGTATCCAAGAAAAATCCCCTCCTGACTGTGGTGGGGGTGGGGGGGGAAGAGTAATTACTGAAATAAACCCAAAATCTTCTCCACAACTGTCTACTGTCTAAAAGTGGAGATGTAATCAGAAGACTATAGAACTTCCTCTTTCCCCTCCTTACTACCACCACAACAGGGCTCTAGTGTAATAACAGTGGATTACAGATAGAAAAGCAGCAAGACCTTAATTCTCTCTGATGAAGAGTACTTAGGGAAGCCCCAAATCAACAGAAGAGACGTAACATGGACAAAAACATAATTTGAAGCCTCTGGCATCTATAGGTACAGCAAATATTCACGGAGCCCACTGCTAATGAGATGAACATAGATCCTCACATAACAGACCTATTTACCTCAGTTCCTATCAATTGATAAATGTTTGCCTTTCAAGAGAAAATTACAAGTTATGCCAAAACACAATAAAAAAAAAAAGGCAGGCTGAGGAGACAAAGAAATCATCAGAAGTAGAATCAAACATGACACAGGCTTTGGAATTGCTAGATAGGTAATTTAAAATAACTATGATTAATTTGTTGAGTTCTAATGAAAAAAGTAAACATGTAAGACAAATGAAGAAAGTAAGCAGAGAAAGGAAAAAAAAAAGAACCCACATAAAACACTAGAAGTCAAAAACAACAAAACAACAAAATAAGTAAAATAAAAAATGCTTATGATGTTATGATGTACTTTACTAAACTTAACATGGCAGATTGGTAAGCTTGTGGATAGGTCAGTGAAAACTCATGAAACAGAAATGCAAAGAGAAAACACAATGGAAAAAAAAAAAGAACATCCAAGGACCGAGAACCGTGGGGTAGTTTCAGACTGTGTAACATATATATAATTGGATTACCAGGAAGGAAAGAAAAGTAGAAAAGAGTAGAAAACAATAGTTGAAGTAATAATGGACAAGAACTTTAAAAAATTAATGACAGATACCAAACCACAAACCCAGGAGGCCCGGAGAACACCAAGAAGGAAAATACAAGTATGTCCCCCAAGTATTTCCTCAGCTGAAAAAAAATCTAGGCTTACCTTGTTCAAATGGAAGAAGAACGAAGGCAGAGAAAATCTTAAATGAAGCCAGAGATGGGAGAAACTTTACGTATAGAGGAAGACGGATAAAAATGATAGCAGACTAGCAAGAAGAGAGTGGAGTGAAATATTTTAAGTATTGAAAGAAAAACAAACAAATACAAACATAAAATGTTTTATCTACCATTAAGTGTGTCTACCAACAAATGGGGAAAAATATAAAAAACTGGAGCATCTGAGTAAAAAGTATTTGGGAATTCCTCATTATTTTTGTACATTTTGGAAGTTTAAAATTATATCAAGTAATTTAAAACTAAATCAATATAAAGAGTCACCTCCAAATAAATCCATCTTTCCAACTCATGACCCCATAGGATTAGACAAAAAGGAATGTAGAGAACTAATTTTTTATTTGGCAGATTCCCCCAAAGTAAGGAATATGATCATGTATGTTAAACAATAGTGTACAGTAAAGTCACTGCTGAGGTGAGAAGTACCTTGGCTAGAATTATGGCAACGTGGAAAAGAAGTTTACTTTTGGGGTTTGCTTGACTACTGTACCTATCTTCTCTTGCCACCAGCACTTCTGATATTATAGCCATACCCCAGAATACTGTAAGAACAAAATGAGAAAGTAGTGCTACATTTAAAATTCAGATATAGGCATACCTCATTTTAGTGTGCTTTGAAGATATTTCACTTTTACAAATTGAAGGTTTGTGGCAGCCCGGCATCAAGAAAGCCTATCAGCACCATTTTCCCAACAACATTTGCTCACCTTGTGTCTCTGTGTCAACATTTTGGTAATTTGCACAATATTTTGAAGTTTTTCATTATTATTATATTTGTTATGGTGATCTGTGATCAGTGATCTTTGATGTTACTACTACAACTTGTTGAAGATTAGCATGTTTTAACAATAAACTATTTTTTAATTAAGGTATGTACTTTTTTTAGACATAATGCTTTTGCACACTTAATAGGCTACAGAATAGTATAAACATGCAATTTATATGCACTGGGAAACCAAAAAATTTGTGTGACTCACTTTATTATGATATTCACTTTATTGTCATGGTCTGGAACTGAACCCACAATACCTCTAGTTAAGCCCAATTCTATTCTGACAAAAGGGGGAAAAAAGAGGAGAAAAATGTGAGGTATTAGTATGGAGGTTGGGAAAGTTCTCTGACTACTAGGTCACTCAGAATAACAAGAGGCACTATTACAGGGTAAGCTTTCATATTTGAGCAATAGTGTTAATATGTTTACATTCACCAAGAAATGAGATTAATTTACCTATTCCATAAGCACAAAATGAGTAAATATTTAACTTAAAAGTAAACTGTAAATTATACTATCACATTTATTGTATATAACTTTTTATTTTTATATATGGTCAAAATCCAAGTAATAAGAGTGATTTTCAGGCAAAAATAAGTTTTAAACTTGTGAAAAATTTTAAAAAGTTTGCATAAAGGAAGTTCCTGTAAGTGACAATTTCTATTTTCTTCTCATTTTGTAACTGGTTATATAATCAGAAAACCTGTTGATGTGAGCCAAAGGGACAGTTTATTCATACAATATAAATTATTTCTGAGTCACTTCATGCTTCTCCCTCTGCCATCCCTATTAGAGATAATTGGTATAATTCATGTATTCCTGGGAATCCTATGAACCTACAATTAACACTGCAATTATGACTTCAAATTTTCAAAAACCTTAATCAAATCTGAAAATCTCCCCCTATTCTGTACTTGATTCTAACTACAGATTGATTGCCTTTGTCATGACCTCAAAGGAGAATACAATTAATTGAAGGAATATGATTAGTCTGTTAATTAATGATATTTTTGTCAATTTAATGATTTTTACATGTATAGTTAATTAAGAATATAAACTGAAAATATCAAAATCTCTCAGAGCAGATATCAAGAATCCTCTCTATACAGAAAGCTGGGTTGCTGTTTGCTTATGAAGTGGTAGTGCACTAATCCATACGAATGTATCTATAATTTTTCCCTCAAGAAATCTCTATACTGGACTGTGAACTAAAAGGTGTGATATTTTTATTCATCTTCATATTTCCAGCATTTAGCATATTGTCTGACAAAGTATGTCTTGTGGACAAAATAATGGAAGGAAAGAAAGAAAGAAAGAAGAGAGAGAGGAAGGAAAGTGGTTGAGTGGGAGGGTGGGTCTTCTGAGGACAGGTAAAATCAATCTCATTTTTGAGGTAGTATTTTCGATATGAATAGCATAAATATTCCCAGGAATACTTGGTCAGTACAATCTTTAATTCAGGGTAAAACCAAGAACCATGTGATTTTGAGGCTTCTTCATACATAAGGTAATTTGAAGAGTAAAATCCTTTGTTTTTTCCCAATCTGATAATTCCAACATCCTTGCCATATCTGGTTCTGAGGCTTGCTGTGTCTATTCAAATTGTGTTTTTGCCTTTTGGCATGCCTTGAAATTTTTTTTCTTGATAGCTGGACAAGAGGTACTGGGCGAAAGGAACTATAGTAAATTGTGGTGGTAAGATGTTGGGGGAGGGGATTTTCCTGTAGTCCTATGACTAGGTCTCAGTCTTTTAGTGATCCTGTGCCACTGGACTGTGAACTTCACAAATAATTCTCAGTCCCCTCCTCACCCCACCTGACTTGGGTGGGATGGGATGGCTAGAAGTGTCTGGAGTTGGGTATTTACCTTCTCCCCATGAATGCTAGAGTTGGCTAGAAGTGGATATTTCCCTTCCTCTAGGTCAGTTAGACTATTTACAACAAACAAACAAATGAAAACACTGGGTTAATGTCTGGTAAAATATTTTAAGATAGCTATTTTTCCTTCCTCTGGCTGGAATCATGATGGGATTTTTGTCTGATATTCACTGTGAGAACCATGTCTAGCATTTAGAGGCAAAACACAAAATTGTAGGGGGCACTCCGAGAGCAGTTTCCTCTAGAGTTTTTAACTCTCAGAGTTGTCCACATTGAGCCTCCAGCTATCTGTCAGTTACAGTTTAGGTTTTCCTACACCAGCCCTGGTTCCCTGTGAGGTTTCTGCTCATGAGTTTGTGCTCCAGTACATTGCGATTCCCTGTGTTCACCTTTCTCTCCAATTTTGAGGACATTGATTTCACTTCAGTCAGATCTAAGAGTTATGTTCTTTTAATGTATAAAAAATATAATTATTATTTTAATAAACACTATATGTAAAAACATATAATGTATCACACTTTGTTACCACTGTGTACACTTTATTATGTATTTTATGCATATATGTACTTCTAATACATATGCATATACATAATTCTAATTAAAGTTTTATGTAATTCTAATGAATATCAGAAAATATAACTCATATTTTAATCTAACAACATTCTATCTAATCTGTTAATCATGTTAGTCATATCACAATACACAAACGTCTTGGCAACCATAAAAATATCAATTATTCACCTCATAGCTTTGATACTCCTTTGCCTTTGATAACTTCAAATTTTAGAATTCTACATGGAATATAGATTTCTTTGAAAACTGAAGAGAAAATGAAAACAAAAAAGAGGGGATAAATTTTTGGTGTTTTGCAAGCCCTAGGGATCCCTAAGGTAATATTAGTTAAGATATTATATATTGTATTCACTCTGCTACCAATTTTTGCTTAATGTTTTTAATAGGTCTATGTTATTTAATAATAGATAATAACTTTTACTTAAGTCCTCCTATGACTCTATTTCTACATACATAAAGAGATATATGCAATTAAATTTTATTTTGTATGTGACAGTCATTGCTTCAAAATATAGTATAATTAAGAAGCATTTTCTCCTTTTTTTTTTTTTTTTTGCGGTACGCGGGCCTCTCACTGTTGTGGCCTCTCCCGTTGCAGAGCACAGGCTCCGGACGCGCAGGCTCAGCGGCCATGGTTCACGGGCCTAGCCACTCCGCGGCATGTGGGATCCTCCCGGACCGGGGCACGAACCCGTGTCCCCTGCATCGGCAGACAGACTCTCAACCACTGCACCACCAGGGAAGCCCTCTTTTTTAAAAATAGTATATTTTCCAGTCCCAATCCACAACCACCTAGCTCTTTACTTGTCATTGTATACATATTACAAAGATACAGCAGAATTTTGTGTGTTTCTGTTTTTAAGTCTCTCCCCAAATAAATGTACATTCCCGAATAGTGATAAGAAATGAGAAACTTGTATCTCTCATCTTAAGTTTGCCATATCATTTATTTTCACCCTCTCATGATGAAGTGGTCATCTTAGACCTTGATACATTTTTCTCTTTGAAGGTAAACTGTCTCTTTATGAATTATTCTTTCAGTAGAATACATGTATATACACTTAATTATTCCTGTTTCTCGGTCTTTGATCATAATCTATGAAAGAGGAAAAACTTAGAGTACCTGAAAGTGGTGTTGTATTGCAAGTTAATTTTCTAAAACAGAATAGTCTCCCCTCAGACACAGCACATCCCTCTTCTTCTGCCCTAGATTATTTTGGGAAATGCCTGGCTGATTTCTTTTATCACCACAGTTTCCATTCTTTTCTGTATATTTAATGTGTGACAGGTAAGATTGGAAAGATGGAAAATATCAGCCTGAGGAATGGCCAGACATCTTAGAAAGACAAAAGCATTATAAAAATTTTAAATGACACAGAGATGAGTCGGGCGTAAAAAAAAATAGAGATTAGAAAATCTGAGGTAATATTTATTTTTAGGTGTGATAATTGCTGGCTATCAGTATTAATTGAAGGTAAATATCATGCTAGAATGAAAAATAAATGCATTTTGTAAACTAACATGGAATAAACTGCAAAGCTCAAGTCAATTGCCATCAATTTAAATGTATTTTTATCCTTTCTATTTTGTATGCCTTCAGTTCAAAGAACTCAAGATTACCTTTGGAGCTCACACAAAGTACTTTGTTATGAGGCATAGATAACACTACTGGACTACATTACATAATATGCTATGTATCCAAGATTTTTTTCTAAATGTATGATTTTATTTTAGTGTAATTCTTATCTTCTATTGATGGCAAACAAATAATAAACCTCAAAATACATCTATCAAGTAAATAAGCTACAATTACTTAGGTAGTATTTGTTTATAATTTAAAAGATTCATCTTTTAATTCCTTCCAGTTTTGACAGTTTGACAGCAAGCTATTGAAAATCTGATGTTAAGTGTAACTGATCCAGCTTTAAATAAATTCAACACAATTCACTATGAGCATAATTTGAACAAAGGTTACTTGTCTCATGATTGAAACAAAAGCAGTATGAGTTAACAACTCTCTACTCCAAATCCCTGAATATTGTTCTCCTTTGTAAAGCCTGGAGAGGAAAGAAAGATTTATGGGAGATAATCTATATTTTTCAAAAGACATCGTGTGTCACATTAATATTTAAGACATTTTCAAATGACTTTTTTATTCTTTCAATGAAATTTTATTAACTGCCCCATATATACAAAATACAATCTCAATTCTGAGGATAAGAAATGAACAAATTTTGGTCCATAGTCTCAATGTATAAAAAATATACAGACTAGTAGAGAATGAGTAATCACAGTGTAATTTAGTAAATGCTGAAAGGTCATGAATGCATGATAGGGGAGGGGCAAAAAGTTTCCAAGTTCACTTGGGTATAGTTGGGGCTGCTGGAAAAAAGATGTCACAAGAGATCATTACAGAACACATATTGGATACAGCATATTATCATGAACTACAACTGTTTGGTTTTGGATCATTTATGTTTTTAAGGGCTAAAAAATATTTAAGATAATCTCTTTGTCACTCCTTTTCATTTGATTTCATGTGTTGTGTTCCTAATGCTTTTAGGGATAAACAAATTACGCCAGTAGTTACACAAAACATAAAAACAGTGCATAAAAATCACCCTCTATCCTTTCTTTTCCACAGTGAAGCTATTCAGTATGTGACATGCTAATATTAGGAAAGCCAGATATCAATAAAGTGTCCCTCAAAAAACAAAGGGTTATTACTAATTGATTGGTTACACTTCATTTTCCTATTCATGAATACAGAAAGTTCAGCATAAACATTACAGTTTTTTTATTTCAGCATTGTATAAACTCTTCCTTTGGCAGTGTATGTAGCAGAGGAAAGACTGTTTTTTAAACTTTTTAGATTTTATGCCCAGTTTTGCTGAATAATATTTTTTTCAGTGAATTAATTTCCTAAGAACTAACTGAAGCAATGGAGATACTTTGGATAACATCTTTACTTCCCTGATTACATATTTTTTATATAAGTAAATTGCTTATAAAAACAAGGAATTTCTATTTCCAAGACCATAATAAAAACTAAAGTAATTTTTACTGTTAGGTATAGTAAGATAATAATCTATATTGGACTTTTTCAAACTAAGTCAATAAAAGCTTATTAATTAGTGTATGTCCATACATTGTGTAGACTTCTGCCTTTGAAGATTAACTAGTATCTTTTATCTAATCAAAGTCCCTAAACTAAAAGGAAATTGTTTTCCATGAGATTATTTATTCAGTGTGGTTACTTGTAATTTGTACGTTATGAAAATAGAGAGCCTTGTTGACACGGATTCTGAGGCACGGTCAGAACTTGTTTTGGGAGTGGGGACAGCAGCAGGATTGCTGTAATTAAGGAGCAGTATCATTAACTCAAGAAAGGAGAGAGGTACCTATTGTGCTATATATTGTGTGCTGAAGTGATGTACAACTTAAGTTCTGTAATAGGCTGGATTATCATGATTTCAACAAGTCCCTTGAGCCTTCTTTTCCAGTAGGCATGTTTGCTCTCTAGCGCTAATATAGTCAATAGCAATTAGTAAATGTCTTCAAATGCTTGGCTCAATTGTCCTGCCTGTATAAGAAACATGAATTCTGCTATTCAAACGATAACTAAAATTACTCAGATAATTGTTCTTTATCCACATAATTTTCTTTTTTTTTTCTCACATTTGGGATTATTTAACTGGTACTAGTTAAAAATTATAGATAACATTTAAACTGAAAATGACTTTGGATTCTTTTCTCATAATTATGTTGTGTGTCTATTTGTCGTTTACCAAGGTAAGTATATACTGGTAGTTCTTAAGCTTTATTGTGCACATTAATTACCTGGGAGGTTGTTATAAATGACTAATTCTTGTGCCTCATCCATAATTACTATTAGACTCACAAGGTATAGTCTAGGAATTTGCTTTGTAATAAGTTCCATAGGAAATTCCAATTTACATTTTTCGGAGATTACACGAGGCTGGTTACTAAAATCACCCCATTTTGTGCTTTTAGTTGCAATCTACCCATTTAGAAGTTTCATAAGTCACACAAAGGAAAAATATTTTCAGCATGAATCATCTTGTGCCTTAGTTTAAGGATTTTAAATTTAAATCTTGGTCCTCTCTGATTGTGAACCCAGTAAGCTACCATCACTGCCATCCGTCTATTTTTCTAGCTAACATCTGTGTGAAAATCTTCTTCCCACACTAGCAGCCTGTATGCCAGCCAGTCACAGAACGACCAAGTTTGGAATGCTATTCTTATATAATTGCTGCCTGTGGAACATGGTACTGCTGTGCAGGATGCTAGTTCATTAGTTATGAGTTAGAGTGGAACTTGAGCATTAAAACAAGAAACTCTTCGTTTTCTGCTTGAGCCTCTTCCACTCTCCTTGTATAGGAGGCTGAGTCCAATCACAAAATCAGGTGAACACACCCACCCAGAGCGTATTCACTCACTAGCAGCAGGTCATCTCCTTTTCTTCCTCCAACATAGCTCCATGGCCCTGCCAGCTGCAGAGCAAATGTAGTTCAGCCCCCTTGCATAGAAGAACTGATTTCTACCAAGTGGGAAATTGATGAAGATTGTGTGATTCTAGTCAATTTCACTCACAATGGGTAAGAAGTGCCTGTGCACAGGCTGGTGTGGCACTTCCAGAGCAGCTGCTGCTCTTTTCCTGGGCTTAGTAAAGATGCAGAAAGGAAAATGGAGCAGATAAAAAACAGCGAGGCAAATGTGCAAACCTATCTTATTTTCTATCTTTTCACACTAAGAATTTACTATATTTTCTCACTGATTAAGTTATTAAAAGATTTGCATGTAGTCACAGTTTTACCTAAGGTAATGCAATTCCCAAATGGTTTGTAAAGCTCCAAACAATACAGGATTTATTTTTAGTATGCTACACAAGAGGACACAGGTTTGTTTATATTTTGGGGGGTTATTTTTTAAAATATGCTTGTTTTTAGAATGACAGACCACCCACAAACCATGAGTCTTTTTTAAATATTGTAGATAAACATTTACTTCAATGCAAACACTTTCAGAAACTGGCCGAACTAAATGTCAAACCTGACATTTTCACCTCAGATTTAGAACAAGAATAGTAAAATCATAGACTATGGTTTCTGCAATTCTGTCTATCATCCCCAACCAACACAGTTATCTGCATACAGAGCTAACCAATTATCCAAAGTCACAGGAAGGGAAGTGGCCCTCTAGCCCCTTTCTACCTCCTAGGGATCTGCCATCTCTTCTGCATCTGCCTTCTTAGTCATGATACCTACCCCTTTCCCCTAGACTACAAACATGCTCAAGTCTTTCTCATGACAATGCACACACACTCACTTAGATTTTCCTCTCCATTACAGTTCTCTCTCTCCCTGGCTCTCTCTCTCTCTTTTAATTTTGGGACTAAATTTCTTCAGTCTAATGGTATGGTACTTTCATCATTTTCCATTCATTTCTTAATGCACTAATATCTATATATTTCTACTAAAATTACTCTGAAAAAGCATTTCAACTGGTAAATTTTATATTTCTAAGAACAATAGACATTCTGTACTTTGTCACTGATTCACTGATTTTAATATTGTTGACCATATAATCTCCTTAATAATTTATAATATTAATTTCCTTAAAATAATTTGCCCACTGAATAATGTGATGTCACTCACCTTGCTTCCTCTTCCATTTAGACATTAGTACTCCTTCATCTTCCTTGTCTCCTCCTTTTCTATTAATTAAATTATGATATTTCCTGGAGTGCTTACCTTAGCTCTTTCCTCCCTACAAACATTCACATAGTTTTTACTATAAATGCTATGTTATTAACTACAAATATGCTACAAGTAACAAATTCCCCATTCATAGAATACCAACCTGGGCCTATTCATTTTTTCTCATTTTTGCCCCATCTCAAGGGTGTCTCCCTCCTCATTTTTTTTTTTTTTTCTCTCTCAGGAAATATCAGCACTATCTATTCAATCATCAAACCTAGAAATCATAACAGCAATCTTGACTTCAACGTTTCCCTCAGCTTGTATATTGAAACAAAATCATTCCAACGTGGTCTCAATATTTTCCTGACTCTCTTTTTCCTGTTTCCACTATGGTCCTTTCAACCCTCATTATCTGTTACATCACCTTGGTACAAGCGCCTCTTTGCCTGTAGAATTGAATCCAAATTCCTTAACATTGTTCTTAAAGCTTTCATGACAGATCCCCGACTATACTCCTTTCCTGCTTATCTCTAGCATGCTGTAGTAAGAAGAAATCTCTTGTTCTTAGGAAACATCATGCTATCTCTAGCTTTCTTACTATATTCCTTTTTTTTCCTTCTCTGCTTATAAACTATCCTTTCTACACAGAAGTCTGTTATTCTTTCTTAGTTAGCTAATTCCCAATTTTGCCCAGCTATTCACCTCCAAGGATATTTCCTGAACCCTAGACTAAATTGAATTCTGATTCATGACTAAACAAAATAAAATGGATAACATTATGGAGTTTTTGCCCCAAGGAAACCAAAATACAAAAATATTTATATTTATCACTACATATGTCTGTAGGAGAGAAGCAAATATCATCATTACCATTAAAAAATAATACTTTTTTAGCTGTGAAATCTCCCTTCCTTTCTCTAGCCCCTAAGTGGAATTATATTAATCTAAGATTTTATAAGATTTATCTGGAGCAGAAAAGAAAAGGACATTTCTCTTTCTCAGGAAAATACCTAAGAGTCTATAGTACCTTTAGGGTTCTGGTGAAAGTCATGACACACTCATCTGCATCAGGCTTCTGTGGCCAGGGTTTGGGCTGTGGATCTGAAAACAAAAATAAACTACATGAGTACAAATGTGTTTCAACAATTAGAATTAATATGCAGCATATGGCCATTTCACTTACAACCACAATTAGAGAATAAGAATTCATTGATTAATAGACAACAAATTAGGAAAATAATTTATTTTACAAAATCTTTTTTTTTCAGAAAGATGTTTAACTCTTTGTACATAAAAATGTTTTCAATGAAGAGTATTTGGTAACCACTAAATGAGTTTTTTTCACTATGATCTACAACCACATTCTGATCATATAAATGAGAACGTTTAAAACTCTTTAAAGGGGACTTCTAGTATCAGAGCTGACCTATAAAAAACTTGACAGTCATCACTCCTGTCCTTACAACAAGAAAAAGATGAAAAAACTTAAAATCAAGGATTCTACTTGGACCCATCAGAGGGCAAATCACCGCACCAAAATCTGTAGAGATGTGCTCATCCAAAGAGACACAGCCAAGATTTGGTTACCCAGAGCAGAAGCTGTTTTGACAAATCACTCTAGACTGGGTGTGGATTTCAATTTGAGAGTAAGAAACTCCAGGGGGCAAAGCCAAGGTTAAGCTTTTATGTGTTTAACCTAGAGGATTCACACCAGGTTCTCATAATGAAGATATGAGAAAGATACCCTCTATCTATGTCAGAGGAAGGGAAGAGTAATCAATGTAAATAATTCCTTGAGCCTTCTCCATAATAAAGGCTTACTCTCCAGGGTAAAAGATTGCTACAGCATTATTCAAGTGAAAGGGCATTCCTTTCACTTCAACCTTCTTTAGCCTTTTTGTGTCACCTAAGATGGGAAGTAGTCAATAGGGGTCAGAACATCAAGGAAATAGATTGAGAAGAATGATGTCCATGAAAGGATCAGGAAGAAGAGCGAAAAAAAGCAATCACATTGGGGAAAAAAGTTGGGACAGTCACAATCCTCTGACAAAGGCTATTAAAACCATGAGATTTTATTAGATTTTAGAGATTTCTTTACCCACAGCCTTCCGCAATAATAGCATGGCTCCCGTATAATATCAAAGATTATAGCTGAAGGAATCAAGGAGGAGTTCTTAGAAAAGCCGAAAGTCAAGGTGAGACCCCTGGCCCAGCTGGCTGTGGGACCCTGCTTCTTGCAGTTGCTGTGGGCCCACTGGTGGGTGGGGCTGACCCCAGGCACTAATACGCTAAGAGGGAGGATTCCAAAATGGCACTTGTCAGCATCCATGTCAGCACGATAGAATGAGGTCCCCAAAAATGTCTGCCTCTGGCATCTTAGTTCCCAGGGGAAATCCAAGCTGCCTCTTGCCTTTGTGGGAGGGTCTCCAAGATCAGTAAGTGAATCTGACACAGGTGCCTTTCAAACTACTACCTTTGTGCCAGGACTCAGAGCATGTGAGATTTTGCATGCACCCTTTAAGAGCAAAGTCTCTATTTCCTATAGAGCTCCACTTCTCCCAAATGTAAGCCCAAACTCTGGTTTTCAGAGTTTGACTTTCTGGGGGCTCTTCTTCCTGGTGCAGGACATTCAGGCTGGGGAGCCTGATGTGGGGGTCTGTCCCCTTGCTCCTGTGGTTGTGACATCTCCCCCATTTATGAGTCACCAACCTGTGTGGTGTGCCTCCTGACAAGACCACATCTCTGTCCCTCTTACCCATCTCATTGTGGCTCCTTTTTTATATTTTTAGTTGTGGAAAATGTTTTCTGTGCATCCTCAGGTCATTCTCATAGGTAGTTGTAACTCTGTAAATAGTTGAAACTTTGGTGTGCCCATAAGAGACGGTGAGCTCAGGGTTTTTTTACTGCACCATCTTGATCCCTTCCTCATAAAGCCAATCTTTAAGGAAAATAAGAATTGTAGTTTATATTTCTCAAAGCTGATGATTAAATAAATGTATAAGCAGCCTACGGTATTTAATAAAAGTATTATATGAAAACACAAAAAATATAGGCAGAAAGAATATGGTGGCTATAAGTAAAAGCCAGAAACAAATTAAATGTTCCTCCCTTTAACAGTTTCTTTAAGAGCAGGCCCACTATTTTCCTGAGTATTGATCCAGTAAAACACAATTTGGAAATCCTTTTCTCTAACAAAATGTATTTCAACCACAAGAAATTTCAGTTACTGAGTATTGGTGAGAACATCAACTTTTGCTGTTTCATTGAGGAAACTATCACAGCAACCCACTGGACCTTGTTTGCATCAAAATTCTTATTGGTAGAAAGTAGTTACTTCAAGATAATTATACCACAGTATATATTCAAGTATCTTTTCTCTTAACTAAATTTCTTACATAGGGAAAAACAATATAGAAAAATAATGTTGACATTGCTGTCTAGTTTTGAATATAAATCCCTCAGGAAAATATTTTCTATTCTAGTTAATCTTCCTTTAGTAGTACTCATAGTCTTCGGTAGTGGAAAATGATCTGACTTACTTTTCAAAAACAAGTAAGACTGTTAAATGAAAAGGGATATACCACATAAAATTTTAGTTATTTTTTCCCCATTAAAATGTTTGCAAAGAATTAGGAAAACTCTGGGCTTCTCATTTCAAATATGAAAAGTAAGGGAGCTTAGGGATGTAATTAACATAAATCTAAACTGATTTCAGCAGTATTTTCCTTACAGAGATCTTTTTCTGTGACTAGGAATACACACATTTTATTAAGGGGGATGTCTGAAGAATAACTGTTTTGAGCTAATAGCTATTTTGACTGAGATTCTGTAAGTGAGAATAAAATTGAAGGCTTATTTGTTCATTTATATACACATAAATTAAAAATATTTATTGAAACCTATTTTGTGTAGTAAGTTATGAGCTGGAAATACCTCATGTTATTTAAAATTATGTCAGTAAGTGTTTTGTTCATGACAAGCTATTCCACAAAAATTGAGTACCTACCTAAGGTAAAGTATACTTTTATATTGAGGCTATAAATAAAAATTACGCCATTCTTAAAGACCTCACAATTTATTTGTAAGATTATTTTAATACTTTACTTTTTAGAGGAGTTTTTGGTTTACAGGAGAATTGAAGGAGGTACAGAAATTTCCCATATATCCCCTGTCCTTACACCTGCATAGCCTCCCTCATTATCAACTTCACAAAGAGCTTGCACAACACATCAAAAATAAATAAATAAATAAAACAATCTGATTAAAAAATGAGCAGAGGATCTGAATAGGAATTTTTCCAAAGAAGACACACAGATGGCCAACAGGTAAAAGAAAAGATGCTCAACATTACTAATCATCAGGGAAATGCAAATCAAAACCAGTGTGAGCTACCACCTCACACTTGCTGGAATGGCTATAATCAAAAAGGACACAAATAAATGTTAGCAAGGATGTAGAGAAAAGGGAACTCTCATACACTGTTGGTATACAAGGAAATGTAAAATTGTGCAGCCACTATGGAAAACAGTATTGAGGTTTCTCAAAAAGCTAAAAATAGAACTCCCATATGATCCAAAAGCTAAAAATAGAACTACCATATGATCCAACAATTCTACTCCTGGGTATATATCTGAAAATAACTAAAACACTAATTTGAAAAGATACATGCATCAATGTTCATAGCAGCACTATTTACAATAGCCCAAATATGGAAGGAACCTTAGTGTCCATCAACAGATGAACGGATAAAGAAGATATAATATATATATTATATCTTGTCTATTGACAAGATATATCTTGCCTGTTGTATCTTGTCTGTGTATCTTGTCTGTTGACATGCCGTTGTGTGAGTGACTTATACAATAATATATCTATTCATGACCATTTGTGTTGATTCCAGTTTTTTACTATTATGAATAAAGTTGCTCTGAACATTCTTATACATGTCTTTAGTGCCTATCAGTACCTCACAGTAAACAAGAAATTTTGTCTTCTAAGAAACTCCACCATATCTAGCTTATATTGTGTGCGTGCACACACACATACAATACTGCATACACTCCTGGATTATGGAATTGATAAAAAATGCAGAGGAACATGATACAATACAAAGCAACACATGTCTATGTCTATGCAAAACAGGTGTTTGTTTATAGGTTACCATTTGCTCTCCTCATCCCAAATTGTTTTAACCAGCTTTGTCTTACTTGACACTATGCTTTATTACTCAAAATTCATATATAATGTTCCCAACTGAGCTTGGACATCCAATTGTTCAAGTTCACATTATAGCAGTGAGCTAATGTAGAGTCTGCTACCTGTTTACCGCTCAGAAAGATTAAATAACCATGCCTAAGATAGTGGATAAAAATAGAAGAGTACTAGTCCTCCTTTTCAATAGATGATATTAAAGAATTTGCAGTGAAAGTGAAAGATATCCTCTCAGTCTTACAGTGATTCCTTAGTACTGACAAGTTAATGGAATGCCAACATTTTTTTTAGTACCTAAAGGGTTGTTAAAAATCTCTCTTAGAATATAAGGAAGATTAAAGAAAACCAAGATAATTATACTTCACTGCCTTTAAAAAAGTACCTTTACTATAAAAGTGAATTTACTGATTTATAGTAGAATACCTTTATTCTAAACCTGTATTCATTTATTGGAAAACTATAATATTTTTATTTCATTTACTATCAGATAATATATGAAAATATTTTAAAGCCTATCAATTGACTCAAGTTTCATTATTCTATGATCACTATCATTTTAAGAGGGTCACTTTTTTAAGACCCAAGAATTCTTTAATTTCTTTATTGCAATCACTGGTCAAAACAATAAATATAATTTTTATATATTGATTGTATTGGAAACCAACAGAACCATAGCTTCTTAGAGAACTCTTCATTTCCCTCACTTTAAAGATTGGAAAACTGAGATTATATGATGTGCCCAACATCACACTGATAGGAAGCAGCTGGTGACTTTTCACTTTCTTTTAAAACAGGAATAACAAAAGCTTTTTGTAAGATGCTTGAAATTTATAATGTATTTTTTACATATCATGGCTTTTGGCCTTTCATTTTTTTAAGTAGAAAGACAACTGCATAGAAGAAATATTCAGAATCCAGTTTGGGTTGGTTACATGTATACATATAAATGTTGACCCAGGAAATCAGATTATATATTTTAAGGTAATAGGTTTATTTTTATATGATGAGTATATGAGACAATCTATTTCAATGGCAATATATATTTCAAAATACTTGACATCACTTAATAGGTAATTTTCTATAATACCATTACATATATATTATACATATACCTACATATTATATATATATATATATATATATATATGTTTATCCATTTCCCAAAGTAAGATAAGAAAAAAATTATAGCAAGCTAGAACAAGTTTATTATCTTTCCAGGCTATAAATAAACCACTGAATGTCTAATGAACTGCTTGTAAAGAAATGAAAAACTTATCCATATTTGAGTTTGCATGAGATTCTTTTAAATTGAATATTCTTGTTATTAAGAATCCTGATATAAGTTACACTAGTTATACCAAATCTATGACTCTAAAGAGACAGAATGTTTATTTCTTTCCCAGTCCAAGCCAATATGTGGTTTAGGGGGATAGAAAGATTCATTCATGAGATGACTCAAGTTTCCTTCCTTAGATTTTGTACTTGCCTCCCCAGTTGAAGTTTGCACAATACAACCACCTTCACGTTATAGCCCATGCGAAGTCAGAGAGGCATTCAGTAAGGACAATCAGGTTACTTCTAAAGATGTTACTCAGAAATTGCACACATTATTTTGTTTGTTATTAGGTAGAACTTAGTCCTGGTCATAACTATTTGAAAAAGCGTCTGGCACATGTGGTCTCTAGCTCTGCTATGTGCAAGCTAAAAAACAATGGAGTATATTAATAAAATGATGAAAATAAAATTGGCAGACAATTAATAATCCATGTCACATGTGAACTTTGTAGTGATGCTAAACATAATCTGACTTTTTATTTTTTTGGTTCATAAGGAACATGAGGACATTATTTTTCTTCATGTTAATTAATTTTCAATGTATATTACTTTAAAATTCTTTTTCTTTGAACATTTAGCTCCTAGGGAATTTTATATTTGTTTACAGGTTTTGACAACAGGGTGATAAACCATTATTTCAAATAAGCTATTATTTCTCATAAATTTTCAATCCTTATAAAACAGACTTTTCAGGTCATAGGCCAGTTTCAATTAAAATAATAGTGAAATTCTCTTTGATATATCTTAGTGTTATCCATCATTGGAAGAGCATAGGATTGTGAGAGTAAACTGGTCTGCTGAAAGATTTCTCATGGTTGTAAGCCTAAGGCAAGGATGAGGAAAAAAAGATGAGGCTGAAAAGTGGGTAAAGCCTTGTGCTTAAAGACTCTGAACACCATCATGTGCCTTCAAACTGCTATCATGAACTGGGAGATAAGAAGTCTCCAAAACATTTTATTGCATGTATGTCAATAAAAATTATTGAGCATATAACCCAAATATATGTACTTAGTGTAGACTTTGTATGCATATACTATTCTACTGATGTATTATGTGCATTATAAAGCATATACGAAATAGAGCATAAAGAGCTAAGGAGAAAACAAACAGCACTTTAAATATATAAAAGATTTTTACTCTACAGTTATAAAGTTTATCTTCATATTCTGTATACTCAGTTTTTAAATATCTTACTGATAACATTAAAGTCATAATATAAGAAGTTACATTTCAAGCTGTAATTTTATTCAGGGTGAAGTTCAACATTCACAGTAGTTTCTTGTCAACCTGTTTCATAAATAATCAATAAATTCCAGAACTCCAAGCTTTCTTAAAAATTCTTAACTCTGGTCAAGCATTTGCTTTGATGGATACTGTGCATCCCAGTGTAGTTCTCTCTGGCTGGGCAAGAAACAATCTTCATCTTTATCTCCAATATTTAAGTGATTTAAATTAAAAAGCATTTGGAGTTACTAGTTGTAAGCTCTGATTAGAATTTTCTTTGTTTTTAAACCATGTGATATGGCTGGAAATGACCTCATGTAAGAAATATGAGACTTATTTGGTATGTTTAAATTATACACCATGTTCTCTGTTTGTGCTTGCATTACTGGTATTTTTATCTGTCAATCATGGGAATTAATATAGTTTAAAATGAAATCAACTTAACCAGACACGAATAAACTTTGAGGGCAGCGCTGTCAATCTTGCCTATTATGAAATTCTCACTTTTCTTGTAGGGTAACTCAATTGCCTAAATACAGTGTGTTTCAAATAAGTAAAGGAACCTTGTAATTTGTATAATAAATATTATCATATCCTGGTATTTTTCTTATTCTCTTACAGTTTTTAGTTATAAAAATTAATATGAGTAAAAGTGCTAATATTTTCATTCAGGTTGCATGCAAACTTCTCTGGAAACAATTGCTCTAAGCAAAAGTTGCTGCTTGTTTTTTAAGCATTTAGGTTTGCATGAGATTCTGTATGATTGAATATTCTAAGTATTAAGAATCTCAACATAAGTTACAATAGTTATACCAAACCTCTGACTTTTAATGTATAGAATGTATAGTCTATATCTAATCCTCTAATTCTAATAGTTAACCTAACTTAGCATTTACCTTTCTGGGGGAATATCAAATCAAAATGTTAGCTGAAATAAATTCCAAGATACTTAAAGCAAGTTATTAACATTGATATTGCATAGACAAGTCAACAGCAAATGGCATCTCATAAAGTAATACCATTTTTTATTATTTGTTAGGTTTAATGTATACTGCCTCATGATAGCTCTCAATAAGACATAAGAAGGCAGCTTCCATAGTTTTAACAGAGGCATTTAGTGCTCTTAAGTACTGATAAAATTCTCAGTCTGTATGTTTGCTGAGCCTGGTTCCGTGATGGACTGTTGATGCAGTGAATAATTCTCATATAAGCCACTGTTCTTCTGTTTCTTGGCTATATCATCCTCTGATCAGCCATCAGAATGGAGCAAATTTAGTCACTTCTGTCCCCTTGCATCTGTTCCAAGGGATATCATGCACAGCATATTAGTGATCTCAAATACCAATCTGGCACAGGTGTTTGGGTCACAAGTTTTCATTTTGAACAAGTAATTGAAAAACAATCTTTACCTGGCCAGAACAAAAATGAACTAAAACATTCTGTGCCATATTTGTTTACTTCAGAGGGGATTCTATTACCATATATTTATCTTCAGTCTTTGCTTATAGAATAGTTATATATTTTATTTTGCCCCTAACCTTTTTCTTTAGGGGAAAAATAGAAGAAATAAGGCAGACTTTATCAAGATGCTTATCGCAGTCTAAAAGAAATAAATTCTGTATTCCTGCTTTAGAGAACAGGAAGACAAGAAAGCATGCAAATTCCTGCTAGAAATTCTCTTAACCATCAAATTCAAAATAATTATTTCAAATTAGAAAGTTTCAAACCTTAGTCTTATTCACAGATACCTTATTTCTAATGATTACACAAACATTTGAAAAACACATCAGTGAAAAAAAATCATAGAACGTCTTTTCTTTTTGAGATGAGATTCTCAGGATTCATCTCTATACCAAGCAACACGTTAATATTGTATCTTCTACTCTTTCAAAAAGGTTATTGATTTTTCATGGTTTTATCTCTCAATCAAAGCCTAACATGAAAACTTGTTTGTTGACATGAGCCTTGATGTAAAATTTAGTTTAACTCTTTTTTAGTAATATGTTTGTCAGTGGCATAGCAATTTTCTTGTCACTGAAACTAGTGGACCCTCTAAATGCTTTGCGCACCAGAGTATAAAATTATTGTTTTCTTCATCTTGGCTGTTCAACTCAACAAATGCTAATTTTAATAGAAATTTTAAAAAACTGTTTCAAGCAAATACATTACATTTTATACAGTTGAAACTGATTCCTCATCTTCTGCCATGCTAGTTCTTTTACAGTTTTAGAAGCTAAGACTCTAAAGCAGTTACATAGAAGGAAACATCCCAGGGCTGCTTTAAGTCTTGGTTCCGGCTTTACATATCCCAGGAGAGACACAAAACTCTGAGCTATTGTCCTGGAAGGTTATGTGTTTCTCTGCTATTTTTTATGAACCTAATGGAGGAACTAAAATGATGCCTGGTATCAGGAATAAAGCTAGTTTTATCCATGAGTTTTTAAAATATGCGATCCCCATCACATTAATTAAAGCTTGGTCCCTGTACTTCAGGTGATACTGTTAATTAAGGGAAAGTAGAACTCTCAGTGAAACAAATCAATTTCTGAAATAAACTTGATGGACACAGATTTTATTAATTCACCGAACTCAGGAACTTCTCTACAAGCAGGATTATTTTATGAAATGGCACTTCGTAAGACATACACGTTTTGTTAATGTTTTCTAAAGTGTTTATTTTTTCTTTTATTGGAGTAAAATTGCTTTACAATGTTGTGTTAGTTTCTGCTGTACAATGAAGTGAATGAGCTATATGTATACATATATCCCCTCCCTCTTGGACCTCCCTCCCATCCACCCCATCCCACCCATCTAGGTCATCACAGGGCACCGAGCTCAGCTCCCTGTGCTATACAGCAGATTCCCACTAGCTATCTATTTTACACATGGTAGTGTATTCATGTCAAACCTAATCTCCCAATTTGTCCCACCCTCCCCTTCCCCTCCATGTCCACATGTCCATTCTCTACATCTATGTCTCTATTCCTGCCCTTTAGGTTCATCTGTACCATTTTTCTAGATTCCACATATTTGTGTTAATATACAATAATTGTTTTTCTCTTTCTGGCTTACTTCACTCTGTATTACAGACTCTAGGTCCATCCACATCTCTACAAATGACCCAATTTTGTTCCTTTTTATGGCTGAGTAATATTCCATTGCATATATGTACCACATCTTCTTTACCCATTCATCTATCATTGGACATTTAGATTGTTTTCATGTCCTGGCTATTGTAAATAGTGCTGCAAGGAACATTTGGGTACATGTGCATATTTGAATTATGGTTTTCTCAGGGTATATGCCCAGTAGTGGGATTGCTGGGTCATATGGTAGTTCTATTTTTAGTTTTTTAAGGAACCTCCATATTGTTCTCCATAGTGGATGTATCAATTTACATTCCTACCAACAGTGCAAAAGTGTTCCCTTTTCTCCACACCCTCTCCAGCATTTATTGTTTGTAGATTTTTTGATGATGGCCATTCTGACCCACCTATTTGCATTTCTCTAATAATTAGTGATGTTGAGCATTTTTTCATGTTCCTCTTGGCCATCTGTATGTCTTCTTTGGTGAAGTGTCTATTTAAGTCTTCCACCCATTTTTTTTTTAACTTTTTGTTTTTAAATAACTACAGATTCACAAGAATTCACCAAAATAATACAGAGAGGTCCCTTGTACCCTTCACGAAGCTTCCTCAATGGCAACATCTGATATAATTCTAGTATAATATCAAAACCAAAGAGTTGACATTGGCATAATCTACAAACTTTATTCAGGTTTTGTGAATTTTTACATGTATTCATTTGTTCCACCCATTTTTTAATTGGGTTGCTTGTTTTTTTGATATTGAGTTCCATGAGCTGATTGTATATTTTGGAGATTAATCCTTTGTCCATTGTTGCATTTGCAAATATTTTCTCCCATGCTGAGGGTTGTCTTTTCGTCTTGTTTATGGTTTCCTTTGCTGTGCAAGAGCTTTTAAGTTTCATTAGGTCCCATTTATTTTTGTTTTTATTTTCATTACTCTAGGAGGTGGGTCAAAAAAGATCTTGCTGTGGCTTATGTCAAAGAGTGTTTTTCCTATGTTTCTGTTAAGAGTTTTATAGTGTCTCTTCTTACATTTAGGTCTTTAATCCATTTTGAGTTTATTTTTGTGTATGGTGTTAGGTAGTGCTTTAATTTCATTCTTTTACATGTAGCGCTCCAGTTTTCCCAGCACCACTTCTTGAAAAGGCTGCCTTTTCTCCATTGTATATTCTTGCCTCCTTTGTCATAAATTAGGTGACCATATGTGTCAGTACCATACTGTGTTGATTACTGTAGCTTTGTAGTATAGTTTGAAGTTGGGGAACCTGATTCTTCCAGCTCCATTTTTCTTTCTCAAGATTGTTTTGGCTATTTGGGGTCTTTTGTGTTTCCATATAGATTGTAAAATTTCTTGTTCTAATTCTGTGAAGAATGCTGTTGGTAGTTTGATAGGGATTGCATTGAATCTGTAGATTGCTTTGGGTAGTATA
Organism: Globicephala melas; assembly: GCF_963455315.2. Lineage (NCBI taxonomy): Eukaryota > Metazoa > Chordata > Mammalia > Artiodactyla > Delphinidae > Globicephala > Globicephala melas. The sequence continues at coordinate 43,404,991 of NC_083323.1, forward strand.
GTCATTTTCAAAATATTGATTCTTCCAATCCAAGAATATGGTCTATTTCTCCATTTGTTTATGTCATCTTTTTGTTTTAAATAAATTTATTTATTTTATTTATTTATTTTTGGCTGTGTTGGGTCTTTGTTGCTGCGCATTGGCTTTCTCTAGTTGCAGCAAGCAGGGGCTACTCTTCGTTGTGGTGCACGGGCTTCTCATCGTGGTGACTTCTCTTGTTGCTTGCGGAGCATGTGCTCTAGGTGCACAGGCTTCAGTAGTTGTGGCACGCAGATCAGTAATTGTGGCTTGTGGGCTCTAGAGTGCAAGCTCAGTAGCTGTAGGGCACAGGCTTAGTTGCTCTGCAACATGTGGGATCTTCCCAGACCAGGGCTCGAACCCATATCCCCTGCATTGGCAGGTGGATTCTTAACCACTGTGCCACGAGTGAGGTCCCATCTTTGATTTCTTTCATCAGTGTTTTATAGTTTTCTGAGTACAAGTCTTTTGCTTCCTAAGGTGGTTAATTCCTAGGTATTTTATTCTTTTTGTTGCGATGGTAAATGGGATTGTTTCCTTAATTTCTCTTTCAGATTTTTTGTTGTTAGTGTATAGGAATGCCAGAAATTTCTGTGCATTAATTTTGTATCCTGCCACCTTACCAAATTCATTGATTAGTTCTAGTAGTTTTCTGGTGGCATCTTTAGGATCTTCTATGTATAGTATCATGTCATCTGCAAGCAGTGACAGTTTTACTTCTTTTCCAATTTGTATTCCTTTTATTTCTTTTTCTTCTCTGAATGCCATGGTTAGGACTTCCAAAAATATGTTGAATAAGAGTGGTGAGAGTGGACGTCCTTTTCTTGTTCTTGATCTTAGTGGAAATGCTTTCACTTTTTCACCATTGAGCATGTTTGCTGTGAATGAACACTTAATGAATTTTAAAACAATATTTGGGGAGGCTGTAGAATGCCAAATTTCATTTGATATATTTTTATTATATTTAAAAAATTTTTCAATGTACCACTACAGAAACATGAAACTTAGAGGTTAACTGCTAAAAAATAGAGAAAAGGATCTCTGCTCTCTCATTCAGTTTTAATTTTCTCAGTTTTATGTAATATAATGAACTGAAGCTTTTCTTATACCACACCTGTTACCTTCTTTTGCCAAAAAATCTTTTGATGCTATATATTGCCCCATAGAGAGAGTCATGTGTTCTTCCCCTTCTCTTGGAATCTTAGTTATAGGAAAGGATTGTTCTTCATACTTGGAGTCCTAATAGTTGTTATGTTTAGATGTCTGCTAACACATTTTTTATTGGGCTACCAAAATTTAACAGTTGGTAACCCCACTCATTGCTAGCCAGAGGGAGCCATTAACTTTAATGAAGCAACCATCCTCACATGCTTGAATTAGATTGGTAATCAGTTTACTGGTAATTGGATTAGTAGAATACTCTGAGTTTCAAGTTCCTGTGCAATTTGCATATTCATACATATCCTGCTTCACTCTGATTTATGACTCTTTTATATGTATTTACATGACAGTCTTTCAATTTACAAGTGAATGGCTATCCAAAAGAGAGTGAATGATTCAAGCTAGCTCATATTTACATGAAGTGTTTAAAATTTGTGAAGTTTAGAGAGATTGATAAGTGTGATTTTTAATTTTCATATATTTATGAAAATAAGGTATACTTTGTATGCAAACAGAATTCATTGTATACACTTTTAATTCTACAGTAAATCAGAATATTCTGTTGCAATCTGATTGTTTTGATATACATATTCCATCAAATTATGTTTCTGTATATTGCTTCAGAATTTTAAAAGCAGATCCTAGGATTTTCTGTAATAAATTATCAATTTATTAAATAAAAAAGGCTGCAACCCATTACTTTAAAAGGGTGGTATCTTCCATGTTCTGTGACATGCCTCTACACTCTTCCCTCCTTCAATTGCCAGAGCTCTTCTAATGCAATAATTTCTCTTAACAGATGATAGGAGAGGCAACTATAATAAAGAGAAAGCCTTCTAGGATGGGCATACTTAATTCTCTACCATAAGCTTCAGATTCTTCCTCAAAAAATAAGCATGATAATTTCCCACAGGTTATTGAAAGTATTAAAGAGTTAATATGTTGTAAATGTGTTATGCTTTATATGACTAATATATTTCCTATCTATTGCTATGTAATAAATTATCCCCAAACTTAGCTGTTTAAAACAACAACAACAGAAAAAAGTTTATTATCTCACATGATTTCACGGGGTCCGGAATCTGACCTAGGCATCTTAAGTGGATAGCCCTGGTTCAGGGCTTTTACTGAGGTTGCAGTCAAGATGACAAGTTGGACTATTGCCATTTGAAAGCTTTACTGGGCTGGAGAATCCACATCCAAATTCACCCACATGGCTTCAGTTCATCAAATGGGTTTCTCCAGAGAGTTGCTCAGAGTATGGAGCTAGCTTACCCCAGAGAAAGTGATGTGAGAGAGGGTACAACATCAAACTGCCCTTTGTGACTTAGTTTCCAAGTCACACGTTAATCACTTCTGCTTCATTCTATTCTTTAGAAACTGGCCACTTAGTCCAGCCTAAATTTAATTGGGTGGGGTTAAACAAGTAAGTGAATATTTGGAGGTAATCATTGGGAGTCATCTTGGAGGCTGGCTACCACAAATAAGCTATCATAATCTACTCTGCTTGATACACTGTCACAAGGTGACACAAATTTAAAACTCTATTTCTGTCTTGTTCTACTCAAGGAGAAAATAAAGGAGAAAGAAAAATGAATCGAATAAATTAATTATATATTTGTTATTAAAATAACATTTTATATAATTATATAATATTAAGTATAAATCAGAGTTTCATATTAAAATTTGTATAAAATATTATCAACAGTATTTAATAGTACTGATTAAATATGAAATTAAATATATTACAATAAATGTACTTAGCACTTAAAGTAGCTATTGTAAACCTATTGGTTGTTAATGGGCACAAATGATGAAAAGGTGAAAATTGAATTAAACATAAAAAGTGAGCAAAGTTAAATAATAGAGGGTGGAAGGCAAAGGAATCTCTAGGCTAGGGTGGCAGTATGAGCAAAGTTAGAATGAAAGATTGTGGCCTCTTTAAGTAACCCAAAATTTTTCATTTTATTGGAACATAGGACAGAAAGATGGTCTGAATGGAGTAAGCAAGTAGTTAGAGATAAAGACAAGGAACCAATCATGGAATATATTTTACAATGTTATTTTAGTTGAGGAAAAATGTTGGAAAGATTTAAAGCTGAGATGTATGAATGATAGGATGAAAAATTGTAAAACTAGAGACAAAGAGATGAGCCATCAGACTGTTACGTGCCCACATAACTGATGATAAAGGTTTGGTCATAAGTATAGCATTAGTATTAAACTCAGAAGACAACAACAATAAATGCTAAAAAAAAAAAAAAAAAGAGAGAGAGACTTATACCTCTGGTAGTGATGGAGTAGTTTATATGAGACAAATCTCCTCTCTGGGAAGAGCTATGACAGCTAGATACAATTAGAAATTGAAAAGAGTCAAGGAACAAGGACTAGAAGGTCCAAGATCATAAAGAGGAGGGAAAGGCATACATATGAGATCAATATTCTTCATGCTTTTTCTTTTCAAGATATTGGACAATTCTTATACTTCAAGAACTCAATGCTGAGAAGAGAAGAAAAACCGGTAGCACACAGATCAAACTAAGCTGAGCTTTGAGCATGCTTGTGAGATTGGAGAGACAAAAATTGGCTATTTGTGTAACTGTCAAGAAAAGCCCTGGTAGAGACCACGGATTTCAGTTAAAAATTAAGGCAGGATATAATATAGGAGTAAGCACTAATAAAAAACAGACCAGAAAGATCTAATTTTGAAATCACTAATTTCTTAATTTGATCAACTTGAGCTGCCTCTACATCCAGTACCTTCCAAAAGAAAAGTATGGACTCTGCAGGAAGAGTTAAAATCATCATCCTGAGCTGTTACAATTTTTATACACAATTCCAGATACTTAATCAAAAATCACTAGGCATACATCCACATCTGACCATCATGGAGAGAACAGAGACTGGATTTAACCCTTACCTAAGACATCTGAGACAAAATAAGAAATGGTTTTCAAGATATTGGACATCAGGCAGTGAAAGATGATGATTCCTGAGGATGGAAAACCAATGAGGCAACCCTGAAGATGGCACCAGCTTTTTGATCTGAGAAACTTTTCAGGCCGCAGCAAAGGAAGAAGGGAATCCAACTGAAGCTTGGCATACATCTTAAGTTGAGGAAACAGAGATGAGACCCACTGGGGGTCTCCTTGAGTAGTCATCAGAGAACTGATCAATGTGCATGTGAGAGGAAACTACCAGAAGCCAAGGAAAGAACATACAAAAGGATTAGAAGGAACAGGACCTAGTACTTACACAGAGCTAGGAACAGTGTCTGTTACCACCAGCCAGACTGGAATATCAGATAATTCATCGGGCATTCAATAAGCTGCCCAGTAAGGTCTTGCCTCAGTAGTAGGGAATATTTATCCTTAGAATAAATGCTGCTCAGTCACACCTAATATATCTTAAGACTCAAACAGATCAAATGGATTCTATTTAAGTTACTTACATCATAGAACAAATCTCCAGAATATTTATGGAAAAACAAAATATTTTTTAACATGTTTAACAAATGAGCTAATTCATATATATATAATTTTTAATATAATTTATTATAGAATAATTTTAGATTTACAAAAATTTGAGCAGATATTAAAGAATTTCCATAAACCTCTCGGACTTTCTTCTTGCCTCCACGGTTTCCCCCACTATTAATATTTTTCTATTAATGTGTAACCTTTATTAAATTTAATAAAATATTGATACATTATTTGTAACTAAAGTTCATAGTCTACATTAAGGTTCATTCTTTGTGTCATACAGTTCTATGGGCTTTGACACATGGAGACATAGAAAATATTAAAGCAGATAATAGGCCAATAAAATAAGTTCACCTGCAATTTAAAACCCTTCTACAAAGAAAACATCATGCTCTACATGTAAAACATTTCAAGCATTGTAATCAACTTTATTGGGAAATAATTTACATACAAAAAATTCCATGAACATTAGGTGTAAAATTCAACAAGCTTGACAAATAATTATATAACCACCACTACAATTATGATACAGGAGTTGAAAAACTTTTTTGTAATGGATAAGCTGGTACATAATGTAGCTCTGGAGGCCATGATTTGGTAGGTACTCATACCAGTATGAGACAGAAAATGATTTTCCAATAGTGGAGTACAATGTTTTTGTACTATGTGTCTTTTAACGAGAAGAATGGAATTTTTTTTGAGAGAAAACATTTCACTTAATTTGCTTTTAAAATTATTGTTCTCATTTATCAAAAACAATTGCAAATGTTTATGTGTTAGTACTAGACTTGGATGGGATTTTATGTATTTCACCTTTGACAATGTCTTTCACATAGATTAGCACTGCCACATAATGAGCATATTCATCATGTGAAAAGCATTCATAGAACTGCCTTAGATTCTTCTCTTTATACTCTCCTTTTATCATGTCATTACACTGCAGATGAATCACTTCCAAATAAAGAAAGGTAGAAGCCCTTCAATTGCACAGTTAAATGGATTTTGAAATATGAAAATTTCCTTTGTACTTGCATCAAGATATGAAAAAAAGTATTAAATTATAATTTGAACTCAGAGAATATATCTCCTGCAAATTGGTGTGACAATAGAGATCTCATTTCTTGTTTTAATAGCTGAGGCATAGGAAGTATATAAAACAATTTGACAGTACTTGGGATACAGAAAAAAAATCAGTTGTCATTGAAATTACTTTTCTCCAGTATAAGTTTTGCATATAGGCATTGTTTGTAATTTTAGGTTAACTCATTAAGAGACATTATGAGTTATGCAATAAAAGCTAGTTTTCAGGTTTTTTCCAAATTTTTTCTAAAAATTGTGATTTTTTTTGAGCTCAAGGATTTTTAGCTAACCCATAGAATTTCTGTGTAGTAAGGCATGTTAGCATACCATACAAAAAATTAAAATAATGCTTAATTCTGAGAGTAAATGAAATTCACTTTTTACATTACTGTTTCCATAACACATAATGGATTTAAATATTATCATCAAAATCCCTGTTGATGAAAAAATGCAATTAATAACCATCTGTTTGCAAAAGCTTTGTAATTATGTCTAAATAAACCTTTTTCTGCTCTACACATATTTTTAAAAATTTATTTTACTGAAGTATAGTTGATTTACAGTATTGTGTTAATTTCTACTCTACAGCAAAGTGATTTAGTAATATATATATATATATATATACATTCTTTTTCATATTCTTTTTCATTATAGTTTATCACAGGATATTGAATTTAGTTCCCTGTGCTACAGAGTAGGGCCTTGTTGTTTGCTCTACACATGTTTTTATCACCACCCACTGTAACACATCTTAGCAGTTTTCACCTCAGGTTGTACTGAATTGTGATATCTCAAATTTGAAACTAATCTCCACTGTAGTTCTGCAATGCAGACTGCTGATGGAGGCTAATTCTTCAGTCACTCCAAACTCAGCATCAATCCCTTGAAAAAAAAACTGAGAAGGATTGATAACAATTGTTGACTCATCAAGAGCTAAGAAAAACCATCTCAAATAATTTGCCTTGTTTTTTGACTACGTATATTGCTCCCAATGACCTCAAGTCTTTAATTGTTCTCCTCAAAAAGCTATCTTAAACAGTTGATTTTTTCTGAACACACTTTTTTTCAGCCATTGATCAAAATGATTCAATTAACTCATTACTGATAAATGGCTTTTCTTGGTTGGCTAATTAATTAATTAGAAGTGGATGTTAGTTGCAGTCTTTCTCTTTTTTGGGGCGGGGCAGTGAGAAAATTGCTTTAATTTCTAGATTTTTTTCATTGATTTCTTGTTGTGACGGGTGCTTAGTTTGGTAATGTAGATGTGTATTGTATTCTGTTGGCATAGCTACAGTGACACTGAGTAATGAGCACAATACTTTGCCATCTAATACATTAATAGAATAATACAAATTCCATTGTGCCTCAAGAAGGCACAAAATTACTGACTATATAACAGTGCTCTTTTGCAATTTTGCAATTTTTAGTGTCAGTTTGGGTCAAGCAGCTTTTTTCCAGAAATATTATCTGTGTAAATTAAGTCATGTTCTAATGAATTCATTGAATGTAAGTCAACATTGTAAAAAATTAACAGTAAAGGCCCACTTGTTGGAGCAAAACAAGATATTCAAGGTAGGCAGAGATAGTTCTTTCCACCACGCTATAAATCCTTTCACTTCCAAGGCCACAGAAAAGCTATTTCTCAGGCTGCAGGAACTTTTTTCTTTTTAAGAATATCTTATCTACACCTATTTTCTCTAATGTAATATAAAAAGTGGTGATTAATCCTAATATTCACCAAAGGATTTAAACTTATTAACTATATAATTGAGCTGATATTGAGTGTTTCCAGATAGTCAATTTAGAGCATAGTACCTATTTATTTTAAATATCAAGATGTAAAATACCTTCATGGCCTGTGTTAATGCAATGTCGGTAAGGAGGGAAGAAGAACATAGACAAACATTTGTATCTTTCTTGTCTTCATTGGAAATAACTCGATTAACAATTAACACAAACAGATCTTACAAGATTTAGCAGTTATTTTAAAAATCAAATTCATATTTTATTCAACTAAAAGTTCACATTTAAAGAATGACCATGTTTTTGCTGTGTGAGCATATACTTATATAGCCAGTTTCTGCTTTCCATACAAAGTCATTTAATGCCTTAAGGATTTAATCATATCAGGAAAACTGTAATCCTTTGAGAAAAGCATGCACTGTACACATGTATACACAAACACACACACTTTTTCAATTTCTTACACTGAAGAGAAAAGAAGCCAGGAGAAGGAAAATTGACAAACACCTTAAAATGAACAAAAATATAGTTATTTGAAAATTTCAAGTTTCCCTCATTGTCTACATACTTATATCAATCTTCTGAGTTTTTAGTCTTTCTAACATAAAAAAATTTCATTATTTTCTAAATCTTCAATCTTCTGACCATTTCTTAACTATTTCTTCTCAAGTGAGAAGCCCAAATATCAGAGAGCTTAAAAAATGAGAGAGAATGAAAAAATGGGACTTGACACAAAAGTAGCAGATGATGCTATGCATAGAAGGAACAGTCCAATTCCTGATTTTCTTCACCACCAGCATGTTCCCTTTTCTTTCCACTTGCAGAGATCCTCAGTTTTTAAAATCTATAACACTTACAGAGTGAATCTAAAAATGCTTTACCAACATTATTTTATCTTAACACCCATGAGAATCAAATCACTTCTGCTGAGTAAAGTGATCTGAGAAATTAATTCTTTCTCTACATAAACTTCATGACTATTGATATTCACAGCTATAACATTTGATATACTTACAAAAAGTATGCATTTTTGAAAAGTAATTTTAAATTTGTCATTTGTTTACCTACTAAATAGACTGTAACATATAAGTTTCTTATACATGAATTTATAAGGCAAGTACATTAAAAAGCTCTTCATGTATCTTCAAAATTTAATTTATATGCATATGGTTATATCTAGAGGTTTTATTTTTTATATAATTCATAGATGATGAACGACAACTCATACTTTACGTGGAGAAAGGAAAAGAGACAAGTAGAATAATATACCATGTTATTAAAATATATTAAAACAAAAACAACTGAAAAGATGCTACACAAATTGAGCTTTTGATGGGATTATACCACTTAGAGTAAAGGAAGAGATACACACACTTTTGAGAGAGTGTCAAGTTTTTACCCATAATACAAAGTAGGAAAAAAAAAAAACAATCTGAAAAATGAAAGCATTTTCTGTGACACTAAAACTTAATCCTACTATGAATCTCCTTATTCTAGCACTGAAAATCATCATTTGTTGCCCCTAGAGAAGTTTTGATTTGGCAAATGGTGAAACTATTATAGAATAACTTTGATTATGAGTCTATTAATCAAGCAATATTTAATTCACTGGATTCAGTTACAAGAGCCATACGATGCTCAGGAAAAAAGAGAGAGAGAGAGAGAGAAAGAGATAGATACTAAATTACCTGGAAGAGACAGTTTTAAATGAAAAGATAGATTTTATCTATAACTGTAACTTTGCTTATTCCCTGAATTTTTAGCCAGAATGTAGACTTTAGAAAAAGATAATATCTGTTATAGAAAATAGAGCTACATATTTTCCTCACCTGAGTAGCACAGATGTTGAGCCCCAACTAAAATAATAATTTAAAAAATCTTAGAAAAAATAGTATAGGCAATGCATGATAGGATTTGATGCTAGAAGAAATTCTTCTAGAATATGATGACCTCAACTTCTTTATCACATAGAATGCACTTCAAGAAGTTTCAAGGAATATGGTTGGGTGGCTAATGAAAGATAAAAGACCTTTCAGTTAAGTGAGAAAAACTTTTGACTGACGTGATTGACAGAAGGTTGAGAACACCAGAACCTCAGCTTTGTAAATAAACAAGTGACAGCCCTGATCACAATTTCTAGGCAAGGTAATTCTGACAGTGGGTATGGTATTTCCTCAGTGACACTTCATACCTGAAGGATTTGCTTTTCTTCTACCGGCTTTGACATTGTAATTCTTTGTGGTTAAACTTCCCTGGTTAAACTTCCCTAAAATTGCTTGACATCCTCTAAAAGATGTCTTTGATCTCTTATCTCATATGGGAGGGGGGATTCCCTCATTTATGTGACAAATAGGAAGCATTCTTAAAAATTGTAGTTATCTAACTTGTTTCTGCTAAAGAATTTAAATAATTGATTTGTCTTGTTTCTACTTCTTTTACCCATATACTTTTTTATTGAAATATTTTTAATTGTATGTTAGGATGTGATCACTTCCCGAGAGCATTCCTGAAATGGTTTACTTGTTTATGAACCTAAAATGAACTTTAAGAAGGGAACAGACTTTTGTTATCAATGCTGTAAGATGTTATAGCATATCTACAAACAGTTTTAGAAAGCACATTTGTGCTAGCAAGTTATTTTATTGAAAATGAAAATTTCAAATGCAAACAATATCCCATCAGGCTTGACACTCTACAATTAAGATCACTCGCAATGAAACAAAGTGGTTAAAAATATATGTATCTAAATCAAAGAGAGTAGTATTTGAATTCTGGTTCTGTCAATGGTAACAGTAATTTTAATCAATTCATTAACTTCTCTGGGCCTTAGCTTTTTCCATCTGTAAAGTAACATCATTAAGACTTTTTTCTTAGGTTATGGACAAGTTTAAGAATTTCCTAAAGGATTCATAAGTCGTATGCAAAATATCACAGTAGCTACATTGTTTGGTCTTCTAGAACATTCTATAACATGAAAGATTTTTCATGAATATTCTTGAAGACTTAGGAAACGTGTCAATAATACAGAATTGCCCTGGGATAAAAACGTGCAGCTGAAGGAAAGGGTAGCATTGTTGCTTAAATCCCCACATTAACTTCTCGTCATTTCAGCTCTACACTGTCCAGAAGAAGCTGGAGAGAGAATAAATGACTTCAGTGATGGCACTGTAAGATACAGGGCAAGTCCAAGAGTTCTAAAGTCAGAGAAATCTGTGTTCATTTACATTCCTAGTTGTAGAAATTTTGGTAAATTGCTTTATTTTTCTAAGCCTCAATTTCTGTATCTGAGAAATGGGAAGTGTCTCTGTGCTATATGCAATGTTCCTAGCACCTACAAGGCACTTAGCACATGAAAATCTAGTATTACACAAACATGAAGGATCTATCAATACAAAAATTAATTGAATGAATTATGAAATTATGGGTGCTGAGATTTCCTGTAAGCCACAAGTTTAGATGCCAATATGGGTGAGCTATTCATTCAGATAGCAATGTTCACTTATTAGACAAATCCTAAAATGTCCTCACCTATACACACTAGGCATAACTAGGCATAACTCTCATTTTACTGTGATGACTTTTAGGAAAATACCAAATAACAAAATATATGCACTATTTTTAAAAAGTTCAGAGTTTCATTTTAGTTACATAAGATAATATTTCATGGAATTTACATAAAAGTTATGTAGTCATGTAGTTATATTTATTTATTTGTTACTTAATTAACATTGTTTTATTTCAAATGATTAAGCAATTGATTAAAAACTTGAGTGCTACCTCAAAGCCTGTGATAATTTGATGAAACTATTTTGTGATGACCACCCAAAGCAAAAACAAACAAAAAAACCCAAACTCTGTATTTTATAAAAGGAAGAGAACTAGATGGAAAACTTGGAGAATTGGGTTGAAATTCTAACTCTCATACTTACTAGCTATTATTCAGTTTAGGACAAATTCATTAATTTTGCTCTATGAGTCTCATGTTCTATTAAAATTGAATTAGTAATACCTGTCCTTATCATTTAATGATAGGTGTGAGAACAAAGTAAAATAATGTCTGTAAAACTATATTTTATAATGGAGAATGCATTATAAACATGGATTTTGAAATTATCATAAAAATAAAAGAGGATAAAATCATTTCATGATATTCTGGTTCTTTCTGAGTCTTTCATGCATATTAAGGAGGGAAGAAATCAACTGTAGAGCTGATACTTTTACTCAGTAAGAACAAGAATAGGAAGAACAAGACTTGGAGTCTTAGAGAATAAGAAACAGTACATTTCATGACTCTCCAGAATTACAGGTAATGCTACTCTGAAACCTAAGGATCGATCCATGAGTTTTGAAATGTAATGCCTGTTAGTCTCAAAATAGAATGAAAGCTTGTGAAATGGAACTCTTGCCCTCTGCTATTATTACTTGTTAAGTTTGTAATGAATAGAACACTCATCTCAGAATAGGGAAGTGACTAAGAATCCTGGTTCTTCATGAATTATGGTGATTATCATGTTTTATCCGCCTGAAGAAGTCATGGCATTTGCTACTTTATTTATTAATGTATGCTAGATGCAAAATAACAATGAATACAGAAGTAAGCATAGATTTTACTTACAGAACATATAACTAATGCAAAACAGAATACTGACTCATGAAAGTGATTAATAAATAAGAAATTCTATAGTGAAAATAGTGCAGGGTTGAATCTTTACCAGTCTAATTAAAACCTGAATTCCAGAGAGATTTACATTAACTGGCATAGATTATAGTGTCTTTATATATGCAATTAATAAGTTGGAATCTCACTCCTAAAAAGGTTCCTTATAGAATTTCAAGTATTAAGCTTCTTCTTTTTGTTGAAAGAGTGATTTATTTCCATCTGGTGTGGTAAACTTATATGGGAGATGATACACATAAAGTGTATAAGTTTGTGATATTTCATTAGCTGAGCATTGATATTAATAGCTAACTCTTGTTGTCAGCTGCTTTTTTATCTAGTTTGCCCCATTTACTTTTATACGATGAAATACACACATGGTAGGATCACGGTAGAAAATTAAGCTGCATGTGTCTGAAGAAAACACATTATAAGCATTATCTGGTTACTAATTAGACTCTAGCAGACACTCATCTGCAATGATTAATGCACTCTTAACCAAAGAAAAAAATGATTCATCCTGTATATGAAAGAGATTTGGTTAACACTGAAATTAATCTTCCCATTTATGGGAGAAAATTGTTTACTGCAAATTTTGCTTACTTAACAAATGTAGATGAATTATCCTAGATGCCAGTCAAAATCATTTCATGCTATAGTCTCCTTGTGTTTCAGTATTGATTAATCTGATCTAATATTTTCCTGACATAGTGGCTTCTTTATGCTCAATTACCACAGATAGCTAGAGCCTTACCACACATCACTAACGTTAGCAGAAAAATAACACAAATACTGCTTCTTCTAATGAGTTATACACACTTAAAAACACAGCTAATTAAGTTTTACAACAGAAAACAACAAAATAAAATAACTAAAATGACATAACTGTGAACCTAAGACAAAGGGAGTGAAGGATGGTGATGTCAAATGTGAAGACAATCATGATCAATAAGATTATAGTGAAGCAGTCAGTCTTTACAATAGCATTTCATTTACTTTAATTAGTTTCCAATTCAATTAATTCTATATATTGCAACATGAATAATATTCTAGAGATACAAAGAGCTATAGAAACTATTTACAAAAGGGAAACTCTGTATAAGTTATAATTAATGAGTAGTTTGTAAGGGATTCTTTTAACTGGGTAATAGTACCTGCCATTATTAATGATTAATCTCCCCTCAAACAATATTCATCCCTGGCACTGAGTACCCTTCTCTGAATCACACTCTTCAGAATAAAAGTTGTTTTTAAGTAAAGATGGTGCACTGCATTAAATCATGAGTATTTTCAAAATGTATTTAAAATACATTGCTTCAGTGGAAAGCAGTAATATAATTAACAATGTCAAGAATGATGTCATTTGAAGAGTTAGTCTCTGATTACTATGGTTTTAGGGCTTTTGATGTAACTTAAGAACAATTATTTTCCTTTGTAACATGGCAAAAACTTTTGTCTCTAAAATCCTAATACTGATAAACCCACTTTTTGTTAGTAATATAATATTAGAAAGGTGTAAATTTAGCTTACATTCTCTTTTCTCCCCAAATTATTTTTATTGTATCTATATATACTGGATACTCTTATATAATTTTATCTAATATGAAGAGCCTAAGTTACTATGAAAAGACATATCTAAAGTTAAATAGTAAGTTGTGGCAGATCTACCAGTTGCATTTAGAATTGCATGCTTCCTATTTGGTATATAATTTGAGTGAATTTTTTGCTCCATTCATTCATTCATCCTATCTGTTATTGATTCAGCATTTATTGTGTAATTATTACTTTATCACATGAGCATTTCATCACTGGGCTCACAAACATATCTGGGAACTTGGAAGAACCAAGACTGTAATATTGATGCCAAGGAAGTTAAGGGAAAAATGTATGCGGATGAAGAACTTTTCATTGCAGACCTGGAATGAGAATACACATGTTTCAAGTGAATGGTCATCAAATAATACCCACTGCAAAAAACCTCCCAATAATCAAATGACAAAATGATCTTCCCTGTAGATATTAGTGAGACATTTCTTCAACTATCACACTCTTGCTAAATGAGCTAATGGACAAATTGGGTGTAGCAAGAATGGAAGCAATAGATGGGATCATTAATATTTTTTTTTCTTTAACCAAGGCTGAATTGGCTATCACTACAACTTGATGTTCACTTGGAGCTAACCATCAGCAATCCAGAGCCTTTCACATGGTACCATACCTTGCAGGGACCAGCCTGCCTACCAATGGCAGGTTGATTATGTTGAGTATCTTCCACCATGGAAGGAGCCCTATTTTCCCTTATTGGTATAGGGGTTGATTATGGAGGTGGACTTTCCTTCCTTGTCCACCATTCTGCCACTATTTGCATCCTTACTGAATCCTCATTTGCTTATATATCCCACAGAATATTTCTTTGATAAACTATCCTTATAGAAAGAGAAGGAAGAAAATAAACTCATGTGTATAAGGTTATTAGGTTTACCATATTTCTCATCACTCAAAAACTGCTGGCCTGAAAGAACAGTGGAAGTTTCCACAGAATACTCAGTTAAGATGTTATAAGGGGGGCAATAATTTGGGTTTGGGCCATGGTATATAGGCTCTGAACAAAAGATCAATATGTAGTGCTATTTCTCCCAGAGTTAGAAACATGGACCCAAGGGAACAAGGATTACAAGCTAGAGTGGCATCTTCCAATCAGGATTCCTGGCCAACTTTCAAAATATTGATTTTGTTATATATGATATTTCGAGTTTCACCATTTCCGAGGTCTTACAATAATAAGGAAAAAATAAAACTTTCCATAAGAGGATTCAAAACATACTTCTATTGAGTTTATAAGCTGTGACTACTAAATGGCTATATTAGCCAGGGTTTTTCAGGTAAACAGAATCCAACGGATATATATATATATATATATATATATATATATATATATATATCTACTATCTATCTACTATATATCTATCTATCTATCTCTCTCTCTATATATATGTGCACATACAGAGAGAGAGAAAGAGAGAGATTGAGAGAGAGAGAGAGAGAGAAATTTATTACAGGAATTGGTCCATGTGATTATGGAAGCTGAGAAATCCTACAATCTGCCATCTGCAAGCTGGAGAATCAGGAAAGCCAGTAGTACAATTCAGTTCAAAGCCAAAGGTCTGAGAAACAGAGGAGCTGATGGTGTCAGTCAGTCCGAGGCCAAAAAGCCCTAAGAATCAGTAGCTCCAACATCCAAGGGCAAAAAGCAAATGAACATCCCAGCTCAGAAAGAGAGAAAGAATTTGACCTTCCCTCACTTTTTGTTGTATTCAGGCGCTCAAAAGTTTGGATGATGCCCATCACACTGTTGAGGGTGTCTTCTTTACTCAGTCTACTGAATCAAATGATAATCTCTTCCAAAAAAACCCTCAGAGATACACTCAGAAATAATGCTTTACCTGATATCTGGGCATCTCTTAACCCAATCAAGTTGATACATACAATTAACCATCAAAATGGCCACTTGGGCTTCCCATGTCATTGAGAAAAACAGGAAAAGAGAGATTCCTTAAGTCTGGAATGATTGCTCCTGATTAACAAAGAGCAATACTGTTGCTGTTATAAGATGCAAGCATAGAAGATCTAAGGCACCTACAAGAAATGCCACATGTAGTGGTTAAAGTTAATGCATGATAACAACAATACCATGTAGTAATATTTAAAAAAATGTTCATAAATTTTAGGGAAGTTTAGACATCCAACCAATTAAATAGTCCTTGTCAACTGAAATGCTGACTGAAAGCAAAGGGAATGTTAAACCAGAAAACAAGAAAAGCTAGTATAAACAGTAATTTTGACCTTGCGAAAAGTTGAAGAAATGAAAGTCATAGAAATAACCCATGGATTAGTTATATTAGCTAATTTTTTTCAACATACTCTTCCATTTTTTATTTATATAGGATGTACTGGTTGGGGTTAAATTTATTCTTAAATACACAGTTTAGAGATTATTGAGATAGGTCTGTGAATAAATTACAGAGGAAAGGCCATTAATTAGAAATCCTAGACTTGAAACTGTATTCAGTGATTGATGAAACTGGGACCTTGCCTTCTGAGGAATGGATGAAAATATTTTTATTTATGTGTGGGCAGTTGTAATATATCAATATTACATTCAAAGGTACTGTTACTGCTGTTTTGATATTGAACAGTCAAAGGTGGGAATTGTGGTGGAGATCTGTTTTGATGACCATCTAATCAGAAAGACTGTAGTTACCTATATAATCTGGTCCCTCTCTTTACATTTTACTTGGCCCTATTTTACTTGCCTTTCCAATACAGAATCTCCCCCAAACCACTCCCCCACACTTAAAAAAATCATTTCCCTTTATCTCTACTAAGGCTCAGATATGAATTTTAGATTCCACCAATTACATGCATCCAAGGAAAATTCTGATTAGATAAATGGAAAAAGAACTAGGATACCACATATATCTTGTGCTGATGCCAATTTTTACAAAGACCTGAAACGGCAGGAGTGGAATGGCTTCCTGATTTGTAGCTTTCTGTCATGACAGAGGAAACAGCTCTTTGAAAGAACTAATTCTACAGTGTGGGTTAGAAAGTCATTTCTAGAATCTCAGTCTAGAATTTACTTTCTCAGACTGAAAAATTCTGTGAAATATCTGTAATTTTAACAACTTCTTTCTACTACTGTTCTTTTTTTCTTTTTTGGTAATAAAAATTCTGACCAATAACAGTCATATATATCAATTAAAAGTGGTTTTTGTTTTGTTTACTTTTGAGAAGGTTCAGAGAATAATTATATGTAAATGAGAAACTTGCAAATTATGATGATTAAAGTAGGCCTAAAATATGGGACCACTAAGAAAATAATTCAGCTAAAAAACTTAACTTGCAAAATTTGTTTTACCATATTTGTTAGTAAAGATTCATGGATATAGCTAGACTTCTCACCTATACTTGGTGTCAGGTGGTGTATAAGAAGATTTTCTAGAGCAATTAGGACTTAATAGGAGGTTAGAAACCTTAAGAGCATAACAAAGAAAGTGTCTTGAAGGACCATATGGAATTCTTACTCTATGATATAGTATCATTAGTAGCAGGTTGCAGGATCCTGAGTGATAGGGAAACACGTCTCTTCAGTTATAATAGGATTTTGTCTCTTGTCCTTTGTAGCCTTTTCTATGCAGCAATATTAGGAGACTGGATGCTTTTTACTATGTCACTTAGTGTCATTTTTCAAACTCCATTATCATTGGAACAACTACCCATATTTATGGCAGACATGGCATTGGCCTACCTAACAGTATAGAGGATTTTTATAATGACATTACAATGTCAAAGGGAAGCAAGAGTACATTAGATTATCAGAGTGCTTTTCCAGATGATCCTTGAAATTAAACGTTTTGGGAGTTGGAAATAAGAGAAAGATTTCCCCTCCACCCCCCAGTGGAGTATGCCAGGTGGTACCTATACTACAAAGGGAGTAGTGTGTAAAGAAACGCATTAACAGTCATGGTTAATTTTACCATTTTGGTTAAAACTATGGGGGTGAATAAATCATTAACAGAAACAGAACAGAGAACAATTATAAGGGATGTCCAACTGATAAGGTAGACTGGAATTGAAAGCCAGGATTAAAACACTTAAGGCAGAATCACCTGGGGTGATAACTTTGAGAATGGCAGAGGTCCTGAGAAACCCTGTGGGCCCCCTGGAGTGTCAGTCAGAAACCTTCCAGGCAGATACTATATGATAACTAATTCACTGTTTGTGTGAGTATGTACAACTGAGAAATTCTTTAATTCTCAGGCGGGTGTCTCTCTCTTTAGCAGTGGTAAGAGAAACAGTATCCACAAACTTTTAGATGAGGTATGGAGCAAAGCAAATAGCAACAGTCTAAAAACATTAATCTTTACTTACTCAATTTGAAAAACAATTTTAGGTTAAAGGATTTAACTGTCAGCAGTTCTGACCCAAAATGTGTGCATTAAAACTTTCTTTTAGGCAGTCATAACTGCAGGTTACAAATAATGTTAAAAGACAGGGGTTCAGAAATTATTGTCCACTTAGGCTAGGAGATTCCCAGTTGAAAACTACAAGTACAAAATTGAAGCACGAAATTTTCAGTAAGTGTACAAAAAGCAATTTATTGTTTAGTAAATTATTTCTGACACCAGAAAATATATGTAATAATATAATTTGCACTTGTGTGTCTATTACCAAGTTTAAGAAATAAAATAGAATTGAGGTCTCCAATTTACTCCTCCCAGACCTCATCTCCAATGTTCCTGCTTACAGATAACCTTTACTCCACATTTGGCATTTAAATACTCATGCAAAGTTTTATATATTTTTTCATATGGAGTTGTCTTCAAACAACATGTAATTTATTCTGCATGCATTAAAATTATATTAAAGATATTATACTTTATGATCATCTGGAACTTGCTTTCTTAGTCAATATTTTAAAATAAATTATCCATATTATTACAAGAGGTTCATTTTAGTGTGTATATATTGCAGTGCTGTGTGAATAAAACAACTTCTTGATTTATTCTCCTAGATGAATATTCAGATTGTTTTCAATTTTTCAATATTATAAAACAATGCTACCATAAACATTCTTGAACGTCTCCCTGGGCACATGTGGCCATTTCTTGGGGAAATGCAATTGCTGAGTTATAATACATGTGCATCTTCCACTTCACTAGAGAGTGTGAAATTGCTCTCCAGAAGGGCTGTGCCAATTTACAAATCTGCCAGCAATGAATAGAGTTCCCTTTGCCCCACATCTTACCATTAGTTCTTGCTATTTTTTAAATTGTTGCCAATTTAACAGGTGTGAAACTTTAGGTAATTATTGTTTTAAATTGTATTTTCCTCATTATTAATGAGTTTGAGCATTTTTTGTATATTACTGACTTTGTGGGTCCCTTCTTCTGGGATTTGCCTTAATATATTGTAAGCTCAGCAAAATCTTTTAAAGATTGTTTCATTCTATTCAGAATTTTTAACTCTTTTACAACAGAAAGACTTTCATTGTTTTGTTTGAAATGTTTCTCTAAAGTATTAATGCCTGGTTCTTGCCCTCAGTCATTCTAATTTAGCTGTAATGTGGTGCAACCTGGGCATCAGGGTTTTACAAAATCCCCAGGTACTTCTAAGTGCAGCAGCATTTGGGAACCTTTGGATTAAGCTGATTCTGGATAGCTAATGTCCCGGAATAAACAAATCAATTGGTGTCCTATTTTTCACCTGAACAGGTGATGATTTGGTGGGAGAAGAAGAAAGAGAAATCATTCAAATGACAAATAAAAGTGTAATACTTTCACTTATTTTATTTGATAAAGTATCCTGTCAACTTTGGGTAGTTAAAGATAATACTAAGGGACATTTGTTTTGTTTTCTGCCTAAGGTAGAAAAAAATATTTAGGAAAGGAGAGAAAGATAAGCTGGCAAGCTGTTATTGTGAGAATATTAAATATTAAGGTTGTGTGCCCACATGAATAGACTTCAATTTGGTCTAATGTATAGTCTTCTGAGAAATGGATTTTTCTTTACCTAATCTAGCAGATAGAATAAACATAAACTGGAACTATTACTGGTGACTAGCACTACTGTTCAGACATGACCAATGCCCAAATCTCCAGAAAAGTTCTTGCTCAATGTATAACTTGCTCAATGTAGAGATTGGTGTTTAGTAAATTGTATCCATCACCTATTTTAAAGGAGCTCATATGTTTGCGGGTATCAACTTCAGATACCACTCACCCAGTTTTAGAGGGAACAGTGCTCACTATTAAAACAGTATAAAATACTCTCAGAAAGAGAAATTAAGGAAACAATCCCATCTACAATCACATCAAAGAGAATAAAATACTTAGGAATAAACCTACCTAAAGAGGTAAAAGACCTGTACTTGGAAAACTATAAGATGTTAATGAAAGAAATAGAAGATGACACAAACAGATGGAAAGATATACCATGTTCATGGATTGGAAGAATTACTATTGTTAAAACAACCATACTACCAAAGCAATGTACAGATTCAGTGCAATCCCTACCAAAATACTAAGGGAATTTTTCACAGAACTAAAAAAATTTTTTTTTAATTTATATGAAAACATAAAAGACAGTGAATAGTCAAAACAACCTTGAGAAAGAAGAACAGAGCCAGAGGTATCATGCACCCTGAATTCAGACTATAATACAAAGTTACAATAATCAAAACAGTATGGTACTGGCATAAAAACAGACACATAGACCAATGAAACAGAATAGAGAGCTCAGAAATAAACCCATGCACTTATGGTCAATTAATTTATGACTAAGGAGGCAAGAATATTCAATGGAGAAAAGACAGTCTCTTTAATAAATGATGCTGGAATATCTGGACAGCTACATGTAAAAGAATGAAATTAGGACATTTTCTCACATCATATATAAAAAGAAACTCAAAATGGATTAAATATCTAAATGTAAGACCAGAAACCATGAAACTCCTGGAAGAAAACATAGGTGGAACACTCTGACATAAATCATAGCAATATTTGTTTGGATCTGTCTTCTAAAGCAAAGGAAATAAAAACAAAAATAAACAAAACAGAACTAATTAAACTTAAAAGCTGTTGCTCAGCAAGGAAACCATAAACAAAACAAAAAGACAATCTACTGAATGGGAGAAAATATTTGCAAATGATATGATCAATAAGGGTTAATATCCAAAGTGTATAAACGGCTCATACAATTCAACATCACAACTACATGATTAAAAAAATGGGCAGAAGACCTGAATAGACATTTTTCTAAAGAACACATATAGATGGCCATCAGGAACATGAAAAGATGTTCAACATCATTGATCATCAGAGAAATGTAAATTAAAATCACAATGAGATACGATCTCACACCTGTTAGAATGGCTATCATCAAAAATTCCACATATAACACATGTTGGCGAAGATGTGGAGAAAAGGGAACCCTTGTACACTGTTGGTGGGAATGTGAATTGGTACAGTCACTATGAAAAACAGTATGGCAGTTTCTCAAAAAACTAAAAATAGAACTACCAGATGACCCAACAATTCCATTCCTGGGTATTTACATGAAAAAAATGAAAACACTAATTTGAAAAGATACATGCACCCCAATGTTCAGGGCAGCATTATTTACAATAGCCAAGATATGGAAGCAACCTAAGTGTCCATCAAGAGATGAGTGGATAAAGAAGATGTGATGTCCTAATCATTAGAGAAATGAAAATCCAAACTACAATGAGGTAACACTTCACACCAGTCAGAATGGCCATCATCAAAAAATCTACAAGCAATAAATGCTGGAGAGGGTGTGGAGAAAAGGGAACCCTCTCGCACTGTGGGTGGGAATGTAAATTGATACAGCCACTATGGAGAACAGTATGGAGGTTCCTTAAAAAACTAAAAATAGAACTACCATAGGACCCAGCAATCCCACTACTGGGCATATACCCTGAGAAAACCATAATTCAAAGAGTCATATACCAAAATGTTCACTGCAGCTCTTTTTACAATAGCCAGGGTATGGAAGCAACCTAAGTGTCCATCGACAGATGAATGGATAAAGAAAATGAGGCACATATATATAATGGAATATTACTCAGCCATAAAAAGAAACGAAATTGAGTTATTTGTAGTGAGGTGGATGGACCTAGAGTCTGTCATACAGAGTGAAGTAAGTCAGAAAGAGAAAATCAAATACTGTATGCTAACACATATATATGGAATCTAAAAAAAAAAAATGTTCTGAAGAACCTAGGAGCAGGACAGCAATAAAGATGCAGACATAGAGAATGAACTTGAGGACTTCTTTAGTTATTTATCTTCAGTTTCGTCCAATATGTAATAGTTTCACAGCCTTTCCTTGTTTTTCCTTACTGTGATAGATGTTTTTGAAGAGTAAATCAGTTATGTTGTAGAATGTCCCTCAATGTGGAGTTGTCACTATTTTCTGATCATTGGAATGAGATTATGCATTTTGGACAAGAATACCACAAAAATGATGTGCCTTTCTCAGTGCATCATATCAAGTTTTTGTGATGTCGATATGTTTAATAGGAAACAGAGCTGGTTAAAAAAGAAAAAGTTTGAGATAATAGAAACTAGTGAAATATGCAAAATAATTTAATTCTATACCATCTGAAAGGAAAAAGACTATGACTGATATGTTGATATCTCCACAATGAACCTGATAGTGAACAATATAATAACACTACCCCACACATAAGCAATGCAGTAATCAACATTAGTGTCCCTCAACATAAAATGAAGGAATGTAAGTAAATGCTTAAAATATTTATTTTTAACTTATTGTGGAAATGTGAATCAGGCTAAAAATTGACATCTCTTATGCAAGAAATTTTCTAGCAACAACTACATGAAACTATCATTCTTGAAGCAACACTTTAAAACCAATCATGTAAACTGTGAATAAAAACCACCAGAATGTTTTGTAACTTAAAAGAGAAGTCTTGGCTGGGAACAGTATAATGAAAAGTACAATCAAACAAGCAAGCAGATTGCTTAAAGCTAAAATTCAGATCTATTTCAGAATTGTATTGGTAGTTGAAGCTCATACAATTGGAGAAATTTAGTGCTATTCTGTATTGTAGCTAAAAGTGGACAGATTTTAGGTCGAAACCCAATAGAAAACAACACTTTCAAATGACATATTTCACTATACTTAAATGCATCCTTAATTATTTTAGAAACTGAAATCAAGTTGTTTCCTACTCCTTTTTCATTTTCTTGTTCTCTTACCTGTCTACTCCTTTTTCATCTTCTTAGCCATATATTATATAAGTAAATAATTTTGTAATTTTATTGCCCTTTTAAAACTATATATTAACTTTCATTCTATCTCTGTAATCAGTTCTAAATTTTTCCTAACAGGTAAAAAATTTTATGAGTCCATTAATTCTCAACATAATTAACAAAAAATGATAGTGTTTCTTTCCTTGAGGAAAAGTAACCTCAAGCATTGCTTAAAATATAGATAATGTGTTTTTGTAATTTTACTAGGAGGATAATTTTAAGTTGTAAAAATTTCTTCTTGCTATTAGCATCCTTTTAGCAGCTGAAAAGTTATCATTCATCATTTTGCTTGTCCCTCATAGGCTGTACCCACTAGCATGAACTGTTAGCAACACAAAGCAATTTGGGAACATATTTATGAAAACCAATAAATGTACAAATATTTTAGGGATGTAAAATAACACAAAGTATACTAGAAGAGTTGGACACAAAAATAAAACACATTCATAGAGAAACAATTTTATTTGATTTCAAAAAGGCTATGAACACTTTGCTCTTATAAAAAAATTTTAGGGCTTCCTTGGTGGCGCAGTGGTTGAGAGTCCGCCTGCCGATGCAGGGGACGCGGGTTCGTGCCCCGGTCCTGGAGGATCCCACATGCTGCGGAGCGGCTGGGCCCGTGAGCCGTGGCCGCTGGGCTTGTGCGTCCGGAGCCTGTGCTCCGCAACGGGAGGGGCCACAGTGGTGAGAGGCCCGCGTACCACACACACACAAAAAAATTTAAAGGCACAGCAACATTAGATATAAAAGTAATTTGTAATATGAGGATTAAAATGTTATTTTCAGTTTTATTGAGGTAAAATTGAGTTAAGACATCCATCACTTCACATATTTAATATTTCTTCCTTTCTGGTGAGAACAAATAAGCTCTATCTTCTTAGCCAATTTCAATTATATAGTACAGTGTTATCAACTGTAATCACCATATTATGCATTATCCTCACACCTTAAACAACTGTAACCAAAAGTTTCTACCCTATTACCAACCTCTCCCTAATTTCCCCATCCCCTAGCACCTGACAACCAATTTTTGCTCTCTGTTTCTATAAGTTCAACTTTAAAAAAAAAAAAAAAATTACAAATATAAGTGATATAATATAGTATTTTTCTTTCTCTCTCTGAGTTATTTCACTTGGCATGATGTCCTCAAGGTTCATCCTCTTGTTGCAAATGACAGGGCTTCCTTCTTTCTAAAGGCTGTATAATATTCCATTGTACATATATAACACATTTTCTTTATTCATTTCTCAACACATATGTTGTTTCCATACCTTGGTTATTGTGAATAATACTGCAATGAACATGAGAGAAAAGATATCTCTTTGAGACACTGATTTCACTTCCTTTGGATATATACCCAGTAGTGGAATTGCAGATCAAATGGTAGTTTTATTTTTAATTTTTTGAGGAACCTCCATTCTGTTTTCCATTGTGCCTATACTAATTTACATTCCCACCAACAGTGTACAAGGATTCCCTTTTCTAAACATCCTTGCCAGCATTTTTTATCTCTTATCTTTTTGATAATGGACATCCTAACAAGTGTGAGGATATATCTCATTGTGGTTTCTATTTGCATTTCTTGATGATTAGTGATCAAGATCACTAATGATCTTGTACCTGTGTGTACCTGTTGACTATTTGCATCTCTTCTCTAGAAGAATCTCTTAAAGTCATTTGTCCATTTTCTAATTGTGTTATTTTTTTTACTTCTATTGAGTTATAAGAATTCCTTGTATATTTTGGATATTAATTCCTTACTGAATATGTGGTTTGAAAATATTTCCTCCCATTTCAAACATACCTTATCTTTTCATTTTGTCGATGGTTTCCTTTGTTATGCAGACACTTTTTAGCTTGATGTGGTCCCATTTGTTTATTTTTACTTTTATTGTCTTTTGCTTTTGGAGTCATATCCAAAAAAAAAATCATTGCCAGGCCAATCAAGGAGCTTAAACCCTATGTTTTCTTCTAGGACTTGCAGTTTCAGGTCTTATATTCAAGTTTTTAATCCATTTTGAGCTGATTTTTGTGCATGGTGTAAGGAAAGTGTCCAGTTTCATTCTTTTGCATGTAGCTGTCCAGTATTCTCAACACCATTTATTGAAAAAGTTACCTTTTCTCCATTGTATATTTTTGGCTCCTTTGTCAAAAATCAGTTGCCCATATATGCATGGGTTTATTTCTGGTCTCTCAATTCTGTTCCATTAATCTATGTGTCTGTTTTTATGCCAGTATCATACTGTTCTGATTACTATGACTTTATAATATAGTTTGAAATCAGTATGTGTAATGCCTCTAGCTTTGTTCTCCTTTCTCAAGATTGCTTTGGCTATTCAGGGGTCTTTTGTGGTTTCACACAAATTTTAGGATTGTTTTTTTCTATTTCTGTTAAAAAAATGCTATTGAAATTTTGATAGGTATTTCATTGAATCTGTAGATAACTTTGGGTAGTATGGATCTTTTAACAATACTAATTCTTCCAATGCATGAGAATGGAATATCTTTACATTTATTTGCATCATCTATAATTTTTTCATCAGTGTTATAGTGTACAGATGTTTCACCTCCTTGGTTAGAGTTATACCTAAGCATTTTATTCCCTTTGATGCTATTGTAATGGTATTATTTTCTTAATTTCTCTTTCTGATAGATCACTATTCGTGTATAGAATAACAACTAATTTTTGTATATTGATTTTGTATTCTACAACTTTACTGCATTTGTTTACTAGTTTTAAGAGTTTTTGGTGAATTCTTTAGGGTTTTCTCTATGTAAGAACATGCTACCTCCAAGTAGAGACAGTTTTACTTCTTTCTTTCTGATGTGGATATCTTTTATTTCTTTTTCTTGCCTAAATGTTCTGGCTAAGACTTTCATACTATACTGAATAAAAATGGCAAGAATGAGCATCCTCATCCTTTCCCCAATATTAGAATGAAAGTTCTCAGCTTTTCACCATTGAGTATGATATTGGCTGTAGGTTTCTGTATATTGCTTTTACTATGTTGAGGTATGCTCCTCTATTCCCAGTTTGTTAAAAGTTTTTATCATGGATTTTGCATTTTATCAAATGCTTTTTCTGCATCTGTTGAGATGATCACATTATTTTTATCCTTCATTCTGTTATTGTCTATATCACATTTATTGATTTGTGGATGTTGGACCACACTTGCATCCCTGGAATAAATTTGCACTGGTCATGGTTTATGATCCTTTAATTATACTGTTGAATTCAGTTTGTTAGCATTTTGTTGAGGATTTTTGCATCTATGTTTATCAGGGCTATTGGCCTGTAATTTTCTTTTCTTTCAGTGTCCTTGTCTGGCTTTTATATTGGGGTGATGCTGGCCTGGTAAGATAAGTTTGGAAGTTTTCCTTCCTCTTCAATTTTTTTGAAGAGTTTGATAAGTATTGACATTTATTCTTTTTAAATGTTTGGTAGAATTCACCAGTAAAGCTGTCTAGTTCTAGACTTTTCTTTGTTATGAGGTTTTTTGATTACTGATTCAATCTTTTTGCTATTAATTGATCTGTACAGATATTCTATTTATTCATGATTCAGTTTCCTACATTGTATGCTTCTAAGAATATATATATTACTTCTGGGTTCTCCAATTTGTTAGTGTATAATTGTCCACTGTAGTCTTTTATGATCTTTGTTGTTTCTGTGCATTAGATAAAAACACCACCTCTCCCAGTATTGACAGAGTGGTCTCATGTGGGAAATGATCCTCTTCAATCAGCTCTACCAGAGCTTCTGGTTGTATCTCACACCTTTGTAATTGCTCAGTTTCCAGTAGTTGAGGGTGTGCCAAGACCTGGCAGTGTTTCAAAGGGGAGGATCACAGTTATCATATATCAATAGATTCAGGTGGATTAGAAGCTAGACTTTCAGGCAGCAGCTGGGAAAGTATATAGTTAAGCATCTTTCAGGGAAAACTAGGAGACAGCCACTTGCCTGCTTCCTTTGTTCTGGGCCTGGTATATAGTATGGGGCGGTG
This sequence comes from Globicephala melas, assembly GCF_963455315.2. NCBI lineage: Eukaryota > Metazoa > Chordata > Mammalia > Artiodactyla > Delphinidae > Globicephala > Globicephala melas. The sequence goes on from NC_083323.1 coordinate 43,431,995, forward strand.
AAGGGATGCTCCTACATCTGTTTAAAAACTGCTTCTTTGTTTGCTACAGTCTGGTGAGACTTGTGAATGTAAGCCCTGTGGGCTACTAGAATCAGGCAATCCAGACCTGTCCCTCAGGCAGCAGCCCTCAGGCTCCAGACCTGTGTATCAACAGTTCCATGGAGATACTGGTGACTTGGTATTTCTTCTTGGTGTGACAGAGAGGAAGAAGGTGGAGAAAGTGTCTGCTAGATTCTGCACTTTCCAGGGAGATCACAGCCAGCCTCTAGATGTGTGCTAATTTTAGAAGCTAGACCTTCAGGCAGCAATTCATAAAGTATGCAGTTAAGTCCTTTCAAGGAAAGACTGGGCAATAGGTGTTTTTGTCTGCTGCCTCTGTGCTGAGCCCTTTGGGGAGAGCAAAAGTGATTGCTCACATTCACATGCTTATTAAGAACTGCTTCTTTGTATGAAGTCTGGTGAGTCTCATGGATGAAAGCCCCTTTGCTTTCAGAGCTAGGTTTTTGGGGAGCCCATCCCTCAGGTGGGAGCCAAAATTGGAAATGCTAGAAGTATGGTTCAAAACCTTTGCTCCTGAGGAAGAAACTGGGAGTTTGGGGCTCCCAATTGGCACTGTGCTGGGGCTAAACTTTAGAGCCAGAGTGCATCTCACCCTTTGCTACCCACTCTGCTCTGGGTATTTTCTCATTTGCCTGATGTGTAGAAGTCACTGAGCTCATTTCTGGATTACTTTCAAAGGGAACTAGTCCATTTGCAGTTGTGTATTTAGTGAGTCCATGGGAGGAGACTTTTGTGTCAACATCTTGGTCAACTCCCCTCTTTCAGTGATTAAAGTATGTTTAGTAATAGACCTCCCTGTTCTTTCTTCTCTCTCCATCCCCTCTCTCTTTTACCAATCTCCACTGTAGTCTATTTTCTATCTTTCCCTTCCCACCCTCTCCCCTCTGTGTTTACACAATTTTCAAATTCTTTTAGGAGAAAACACATTGCTGCTTAATATTCTTGGGGCAGGCACCTTGTCTTGTGTCATCACTGGGTCCTTTAGACTACAATAGCGAATTAACACAATTATGCCAACTGATTTGGTAGGCGATTCACTGGATGATCATCAATATTATGAAAGGTATAACTGTGTTAAATGTGTTATGAGGTAGCAAACGTGTTATTAGATATCAAATCTCTAAGCCTTGCATAATCAGACATTTTTAGTCAGTGGCAGATTTGGTATTGTCCTATACTTTTCCTCTCTCACTCTCTCTGTACACACACACACACACACACACACACACACACATATAAAACATTTTTAAAACACATAACTAACACTATAATTAGCCTTAGGAATATTATCTAGCAGGTATAGGCTTTCCCCTCCACAAATGGAAGACAATTCATATTGGATACTGTCTATTATTCTGTCTTCAAGTTCATTGACTCTTTTCTCTGACCACTCTCTTCTGCTGTTTAGCCCATCCAATAAGTTATTCATTTTCCTCATTATATTTTTCTGTTCCTCTTTATATTTTTTGTCTTTATATGTTCTGCTTCTTTTCTGAGACTTTGTGGGTTTTCTCCAAGCAAGTCTGTGAAAACTCATCAAAGTATTTTTTAAATGGCTGCTTTTAAATATTTGTCAAATAATACTGAGATCTTTGCCACTTTGGTGTTGGATTCTGTCAACTGTCCTTTTCATTCAAATTGTGGTTTTCTTGATTCTCAATATGATTGAGTGACTTTTGATTGAAACCTGGACATTTAAGGTATTACATGATATGAGTCTGATTCTCATAAACAAATAAAAAACCCTTTATTTGTTTTTAAGATGGCTTTCTCTGACAATACTCCAACAGAGAAAAGGGGAAGGTGAATGCCAGGTGTGGGTAGTGCCTTGGTGGGAGTGAGAGTTCCAGTTCTTCTGCAGCCTCTGTTGACACCAACCTGGCTGGGAGAAGTAGGAGTACCTCTTTACTCTTCCTTAAATGACCTCCACTGACACCAACTTCAAGGTGGCCTCATTACTGCTGAGTAGTGGTGAAGGCCCTTATTCACCATTTGGCCTCTGCTGACACCACTCTGCCAGGTTGAGGTGCCATATTACAGCCTAACAAGTATAGAAGTCTAGATTCACCCAGACTTTGGCTTTTGCAGGCATGAGTGGGAGAGGGACCACAATTTTTTTCTGCGGTGTATGCCTGGAATGGCATGGTCATTGTCTAAAGCTTCTCTGTCTTGCTAGACTGGCCTTTTCTTTCATTCTTAGACCTTTTTTTAAAATTTATTTTTTCTTCACCTACTCATGTTTCTGGGTTGCTGGCTTCTTTGGCTCCACATCTGGCATTTATTAGGCAAAAAGAAAATCCATAGAACTCACAATATGTTGTTCCTTGAGCCCTCAGATCCCCAGCTAGTCTGCCTTCTTCTCTTAACTTTTCAGAGTCTTCTTATGTTTATTGTGTATATAATTCCATGGTTTTTAGTTATACTTACCAGAAGAAAAGGAAAATGTACAAGTGTTCTGTCTCCCTGGAGGTAGAAGTTGAATGGAATTCATGCTTCAGACTGTATCTTTCAAGTTCAGCAACTGTTTTAAGTACTTTCACATGAGATAAATAATAAATCTCCAAATGGCAAAATATTAAACAAAGAAAAACACAATTTTATTGGTCACTTTCTATTTTGTTATTAAATATTTTATAGATCCAGTAAGCTCATTCACGTACTCACTTAGACGGTTAACTATAATATGCAATACCTAACAATATTCTAAACGCAATACATGAATGAGTGCCATTTTCCATTCCTTTTCCTTATACGAATCCTCTGCCTGCCTCTGTATATTTTCCAAATTGTAAATAAATACCGACAATTTCATACACAGACAAAGTGCAGATGTCAGGGCCAATCCATCTACAAAATATTAGTAAAGTTTTGTTTCTTTCTAAATTTTAAAAAGTATAAATATGAGTTATAACATTTTCTTTGACAGCTAAAAGACTCAGATATTCACCATTAGGCGGGAACTCCTTCTTTAAAGACTGCTGTTTAATTTGGGGGAAGGACAGGTTAACTGTTTAACTCCAAACAAAAGTAGAGTTGAATTAAAAAAAAATCTGAGATGGGAGATCTCATGAAGGGGAAATGAATGTTGTCAGCTGTTTGGGGTGTTTAGACAGAAAGGGAGAGTTTTAGTGATAGGTATTTTCAGTTTGATCTGCAGAGCAAAGCAGACAGAACGCTGCTCAATAACCTGCCAGAAGCTGAGAAGAGCAAAGAGCAATTTCACACCTTTCTGATAAGGCAGTGGGTTAATTAAAGGTAATCAATCTAGTGGCAAATACAAAAAAACTGCAAAGATTGTTTTAACACAAGAGCTTTTCAGTAATGAATAGATCTTTTCAATTGAAGAAAATCTAGGAAGCAGAGGAGTCTGTCTGCTTGATCTTGTGGGGTGGGAGGAATGACTGATCAACTTGCTGTCATCTGAGTATGATATTTCAGTTTCTTGTTCTGTTTTGTATGGTTTTGACCATAGTTTTTTAATCTCTAAATTGAGATTAATCTCCTACAATATAATTATCCCTACTGCCTATTTCTTTTGTGTACATAGACTCAAAGAAAGTTTTTGAATAAGCTCAGTATTGGAAATATTGAAATGATTTTTATATTTTATCCAGGTAATTTCCTTGGCCAATAAATCCTGTAAAGTGGTTATGAGGTTGTATCAGAACTCCCTGAATTGTAATCATAATAGCATTAAATGTTATATTTATATAGTACCTTTCATTTCTGAATCTCAAGTGATTTAAATATGCCACATTAATCACTCAAGCATTCTTGGAGCTATGTAGGTGTGTGTTTTTAGCATTATTATCAACAATTAAGTAATACCAAAGAGATCAATCTTATCTTTTACAACATAAAGCAAGTATAATATTTTTTACCTCCAAAAGGCTCGTAATGAATAAAGAGAAAGACATTTAAATGTAAATATGCCTCTAAACACACTGTCAAATATCAGTGTGATAATTATACAAAATGAATTTGAGATTCATAGCAAAGAAACTACTCTCTTTAGAATATACTAGATTTTTGTGAAAACAGCATCAATAGTTTTAGGCCTCTAGGATATGATTAGGTGCATTAGAATAGTAATTTAATTTACTATTGATTCAGGTATACTCCCCATTTTCCAATGGCTATATTTCTGAAAAGTCTGTAAGAATTAAATTTTTATTAAAAAAGAAAACAAAAAGAACGGAAAGATGTTGCTAGCTGAATAACGTTTTTTTTTTCTTTTCGGTACGCGGGCCTCTCACTGTTGTGGCCTCTCCCGTTGCGGAGCACAGGCTCCGGACGCGCAAGCTCAGCGGCCATGGCCCACGGGCCCAGCCGCTCAAGCGGCATGTGGGATCTTCCCGGACCGGGGCACGACCCCGTGTCCCCTGCATCGGCAGGCGGACTCTCAAACACTGTGCCACCAGGGAAGTTCCTGAATAACACTTTTAAGGATAAGTACAATTAGTCATTTACCTGGTATGTCTAATCGTATTAAACCTGAATTTATTCAGAAGATTTTTACATATTTGGAATTCTTAAAAGTGGAACTAGACCAGTACCTTAATAGCATGGGAGAAAAATGTAATTTTCTAAAATAGTCCCAGGGAGTATTTTTATGCAGGGAGAATCTTCATTAGCAACACATTGCCATTAGTAAAACTGGTAAGGAAATCTGCTTATGCAATAAAATTTAAAATAACTACAAATTTCTCAGGACATTAAGTGAATACATATGTTTGGTTTTGATGTGAAGTCTATCGTTCTTTAATTCAGATGTTATCTAAACTATTTATCTACCATAGTTCACCTTTTTATGCTTTGTAAAAAAAATGTAGTTAAATGTTTTTTAAATGTTGTCATAACACAGTAGGGAAATTTTCAATTTCATTACAGAAGTTTTAAAAAACTGATTTACTAGATACATAGTGGGCATAATTATCTCAATATCTTTATCTAGCCTCTTCTGAGATTTGAATATGATTCATCTATAATGCTTATCACAATGAATTATTAATAAATAGTATTTTGGAAACAATTCTAATATATTAAAATTCAAAAAAATAACTTTTTTGGCTGCAGTTAAAAATCTTTAAAACAGTGACATGCAGTATTAAATGTCACTGAGAAGTATAAAAGTAGAAGCACAAATGTGAAGCATAATATTTATTATAAAAAATTCTAAAGACTCATTTATTAAGTGTTTCAAACAAGTCAAAGGACTTTTCAAAAGTAAACTATATTAAAAAGGACTGTACAATACAATTTTTCACTACAACATATAGTGGAATTTTCTCTGCAATTCTTAACTCACAAAAGTTTAGCTTATAAAAGGTACTTTACATAAAAATGGACTTGCTAGTTTACAACATAGATATTTACTGAGTATTTGTACCATAGCCATTGCTTTTTTGTGAAACAATCTTTCATTTGTGTGTGTGTACATATTAACATAAATTTTGCATGAAGTAAACAAGAATCACTTTTTTAAGACAGAATGTTAAGTGGAAGCATCTACAGAAATAACGTTTGTACTTTCACTGGGAATAGCAAGTCACTCATGCTTTTTGCTTTCCCTCCTACAAAGTAGATAATCTACTGTTCACGTCAAGTTGACAAGACATATCAAGAACAATTTAGGAGTTTCGAAGGTGGGTAAGGACCTCCATTTATGCTTAGTACTGCAGAACACCTTTCAACCAGTAACTAATTTTTTTCTCTTATATCCTACTTTATGGTAATAATAATAATAATGATAAAATTAAGCACATTTCCCTAATACACATGTGTTCTCTACTTATCAATTTTATGTCCACACAACTGTACTAATACTTCATAAATAGAAGTAGATCTAAACTGATGAGATAAAATAAAGGAAAATACAAGTTCTAGTATTTTTTTTCCCTGTACCTCTGGAATTAGACACTGTACTTTGAATATCACCACTTCAAGGTACAACAATGTTCCTATGTCCAATCCAAGAAGATCTAACTTAATTAACTCAGCAGCCATCTGCTAATTCTTCTAACTGGCTTTTTTTCCCCCCAAACTACTCCATACTAGTATATATCAGCAAGCATAGACAGTAAGTTCACCTTCTGTCAAAAGTAATCTCAGAAAAGGAAGGTTAGGAACTGCTACCACATGAGGTTTTTAATCTCACTATTTAACACACCCTTGCCTCAGGTTCCCCAAAAGGTATGTACTTTATGGTTGCTAGAGGCGTGACCTTTGATGTGTATTTTCACACACAAAAGCACACACATTTTCAAAGACACTTAACAAACACACAAAGACTTTATAAGGACTTGAGTTGCCTTTAACCTACACCCTTGGCACTTTTGTGTGATTGGCAGAATTTTTAATCATACCTGCCATTCAAAGATGTGGTTCCAAATACACATTTATTCTGTTGAACCAATTACTATGTTCAATATGCAATTATGAAGATAGGAGCTGAGCAGAGTCTCCCTCTCCCTTTCTTTCTCCATTGAATAGAAAAGGAAAAAATGATCTGGACCCACAGCAATCTGAGAATAAGGAGGAAACAAGGAAGGGGTAGGAAGGAAAGTGGAGCCAGGGGAGATGGCCCAAGTCTGAGAATTGGGAGCTTATGTTCACTTTAACTAGGTTTTCAAGAGACAAGGGGCCTCCAGCTCACTTAGAAATGAGGATTTCAAACTTAATAAAGATGATAAAGGTAAAATATAGTTAAAATGTAGGACTGATAACATTTTCTCCTCTAGGTAACTCAAATGGTCACAAAGGTGAGCATCAAAGTTGGATGCGCACTTAACATCGTTCTGATCTAAAGTAGGCACAGGTGGAAGAGAGTATGGATAACTGACTCAGAGCACTTAATGTCTGGCAACGACTTTTGCCATATAAGTGCTGTCCCCATATATTGTTACTGTTAAGATTCTGCATAATTCAAGAGAATAGTCATCATTTATTTGATTGCATTTTGATTTATTCCAGAGCCTCATCTAAAGAGCCCAACAGTTCACAAAAAGGCTCTCTTATCTTAGAAGAAAAAATATGAAAACTTAAAGGAATATCTCATAGATTACATTCTCTTTAATTATATAATAGAATATAAAGAATGTCAGTCAATTTGGATCAGGTCTTGGACTGAAAATTTCATGAAGTTTCCAGTGATTTCAGGAGTTCATACTCAATTTTTCTGATCACTTAATATTTGATTTTCCTTCATTGATAATCTATCGGTTATATTCCTGGAAAAGTTCACAACTGATGCTTTTATGGAAGCTATCCCTAACACATACTGCTCTTATATTGTAGAATAACACTTAAATGCTAACATTAACACATACTGCTCTTATATTGTAGAATAACACTTAGAATAACACTTAAAAACACAAAAAGAATTAGAAAGCTTAGATGACTTCTATTCTCATATCCTTTTGGACTAAGCTTTAACAGTGGGAACCAGGTACCTTAAAAAATTAAAAATAAAGATAGTCCCTAGGTGTTATAGATATAAATCTGAGATAGCATGACACCTTATGTCCAATGCAAAAAGGCAACATGATGTTGGGGAAAGGAAATAAGACTTTGAATCATACATTGCTGGATAGTAAATTAGCATCTTCAACTAATTGTGTAAGTTTTAGAACATGTTTAGGAAGTTATTTAAGATAATTATTGCTAAAGGGAAAAAAAAGAATCATAAAAGTCAGCAGTGCCAAACTAAGACGCTGTGTAAACTATATCAAGTTCAATTATGGCCTAAAGAAGCAGGTAACATAACTGAAAGGGGAGAATTCAGGTCAGAGGGTCATTCAACTCTATTAAAGGAAGTCAAATACTTAATTCTAGAACTTGAACTTTTGCTGATCTGTAGGTTCGGAGAGTCATAAGGTATTTGTGGATGAAGAATTTGGTGGTTTGGTGGCTGCTTCACAAGGGCTTCCCGTTTGTGAGACAGAGACAGAGGCAATTACTTTACATGTCAGGTAAAATCCCAGTTCCTTGCAGAAACCCTGGCTGACCAGTCTGGTTGAGTGATTGTCCCTTACATCTGTGGTTCTAGCAGTTATTGTCTCTGCCTTTTAATGGATGCTTGATTCTACAATTCAGCATTAACTATCTCACCCTACTTTCCTTAGAAGCTTCAGGAATACCTTCTGTTTTATATCTTGTTGTGTCCTGCTGGGTGATTAGCTTTTGATGAGGTGCTCAACAAGTATTTATGAAAAGAATATATCAAATTATAGAGCATATGTAATTGCAAGTTTGAGTGCCTTATCTGTCATGGCATTGTGTCTCATGGAGGTAAAAGACAAAACTGCATGAGTACAACAAAATTAGAGAACATACACATCCTTTGAAGACTATTCTTTTTTTTTCTTAATTTTATTTAATTCTTTGGCTGTGTTGGGTCTTTGCTGCGCATGGGCTTTTCTCTAGTTGTGGAGAGCGTGAGCTACTCTTGGTTGCCGTGCACGGTGGTTTCTCTTGTTACAGAGCACGGGCTCTAGGCGCATGGGCTTCAGTAGCTATAGCGCGCGGGCTCAGTAGCTGTAGCGCATGGGCTTAGTTGCTCCGCGGCACGTGGGATCTTCCCAAATCAGGGCTCGAACCGGTGTCTCCTGCATTGGCAGGTGGATTCTTAATCACTGTGCAACCAGGGAAGTCCCCGGAGACTATGCTTCATGCTTACTTGTGCTATTCACCTGTCTATTCTTGGCATAGCAAAGAGCAGAAGCATATGGGGTGACCACCCTCTGGAGCCAGACCTCCTAGATTCAAATCCTGGGTCTTACTTTGTCAGACTAGGTGATTCTGAACCCATCACTTATTACGATCTTGATTCTCAGTGGTGATAACAATTCCTAGTCTCAAATGGTTGATATGTGATTGAAAACATGACTGTATCTAAAGAACTTAGTAAACACAAAGCAAGCACTTATTATCTGAATCATTGTGAAACATACATTTTTCTGCCTGTTGGTGTTTAGAGTGTTGGCTACTCAGGCGTTTCATCATTCAGAGACTTATTTCATCATTTCCCACCTGTATTCTGGAGAAGTTATAGATTCCTGAGGACAGCATTTTTTTTTATGCCAGTGAGTCTGCAGTGAAAGCATTTTGTGGGTCCCCAATGGAGAAATATGCATGTTTCTGATTCTTCAAAGGTCTTTTGCTGAGAAACCACAAAATATTATTCAGAGACATGACATTTTCTGTGACTCGATCTTATGCAATCTGAATCATGAGAAACTGCTTTCTGGAAATTCTTGTCCTGCATCAAATTCATAAGAAAAAAGAGCCCCTATTTCTATAATAGTGCCTTTTAAATATTGCTTCATACTGGCCTCCCATATGCATTACTTCAATATTTCTACAATTACTTTAAATATATGACACATCATATATATACATATATATATATATATATATCATAGTTTAGCATTTTTCTTCATTAGCTATAGTCCCATATATCTTCTTAAAAAGTTGGGAAATTAGAAACGAAGTAGTACTGTCATTTAATTCCTATAACCAATATTCCACACTGCTGGAACTATTAGTTTTAATTCTACTTTTATTTTGGTGGTGGATTGTTTTAGTTGGGAAGTTTTGGTGCCAGGGAAGAAACCAAGTGCAATTAGCTCCAGCAAATAAGCAATTATAATAACACTACAGTGGTGTCTCACAGAACCCTACATAAGAACTGTACAAGTATCAGGAATTACTGAAACAATAAGCAGGAAGCTGGGAATGTGATCTTTATTTCCTTCTGCACATGTTCTTTTTGCTGTTTCTGGACTGAAGGACATTCTCTGATACAGAGTCCATACAGACTTTATAAGGACCTTAAAATCTAATATAAGGCCATTATTTACAGTATTTTAAAACTTTTTTCTTTTTTGCTAATGTGCACTGGTTTAATATATCAGCTATCTTACATTCATGACATAGAAAAATTGAGAAGCGACCTTAATATATAAAATATTTACTTTCTAATTGCAAATAACCAAATTTTAACTTTATTAAAACCAACAAGGATTACTAAATTACAAAAAATTAGAAGATGCACATATGTATGTGTGTACATATGCCTATCTAAACATGAAAATATATACTTTGAGCATGACAACTGAGGAAGTTGTACTAAGAACAATACCTCCAAATTTCAAAATGAGAAAATTCTAGACAGTGTGAGAGTATTGATTAAACAATTTCACATGGTAAGTAATACTATTAAAATAATGGTCAGAAGATTAATGAGAGAAGAGTCTGTATATTATTTTTCTTTTCAGGCCTGAGTAAAAAGACTATCATATATAATACTAGTTTCCCTAATAAATTCTATCTTTGTTAAATATATTATAGGCAAAAGAAAAAATGACAGAAGAAATAATTTTAGATAACTAAAACCTATACAAACATAAGGATATACAATTTAGAGCATAATACACCATGGGGTTTAAGTTCTAGTAGAATGACAAATACAGCAGTTTTAGAGAGTACTGATATGATCTAAACTTAAAGGATGAAACAGTAGAATAAGGAATATGAGAGATGTGATTGTCCCTAAGCAGTACTTAAACTTCATAAATTCTGTCTCATGGCCTTTTGGTTAGTGTCCATTTTCTAAACTAAAACTTATAGTTTAGGGTTTCAAAAGAACTTTTAGGCTGTCACTCAAAGGGCCTCCTATTGTTACTCGTTTATTTTTCAGTGCAAGTTTTAATATAAATGATGTTCAATCACTGTTAAACAAAAGGAGATGGGGTATAAGAAATAAGGATAACATTTTTTATCAAGTGTATCTTAGACATCACAGAAGTTCTGTAATTCAAAGTCACTGCAATATCAAAGCATTATCATTATTGACAGTGATGTGACTGTAACTAGAGGCACACCTGAATCATATAAGTGGAAGAATCAAAAGAAAAATACAGATGATTTAATGCCAATGAATAGTTTTCTTAAAAAATAGAATTTAATAGAATTGTCAAAGAAATGTAAAAAACTAAACGAAGAACAATCACTAAATAGAGTAGTCAAACAAGTATTTAAACCTCTTCCTGCCAAATAGAAATCAGAACCACATGTTTTTTATCAAATCTTTAAGAAGGAAATAATGCACATTTTTTTCCAACCAATTTAATGATGCTATTATACTCTTAATTCCAAAGTGGTCAAGGATGAATGAATAAAGAAGATGTGGTACATATATACAATGGAATATTACTCAGCCATTGTAAAGAATTAATAATGCCATTTGCAACAACACGGATGGACGTGGAGATTATCATACTAGGTGAAGCTAAGTCAGACAGAGAAAGACAAATACCATATGATATTGCTTGTACATGGAATCTAAAAAAATGATGCAAATGAACTTATTTACAAAAGAGAAACAGACTTACAGACTTAGAGAACTTATTTATGGTTACCAGGGGGGAAGGGTGAGAGGGAGGGATAGATTGGGAGTTTGGGATTGACATGTATACACTGCTATATTTAAAACAGATAACCAACAAGGACCTACAGTATAGCATAGGGAACTCTGCTTAATATTATGTAACAACCTAAATGGGAAAATAATTTGAAAAAGAATAGATACATATATATGTATAACTGAATCACTTTGCTGTACACCTGAAACTAACACAACATTGTTAAATCAACTATACTCCAGTATAAAATAAAAATTTTTAAAAAAGTGGTCAAGGAGAGTACAAGAAAATAAATTATTTTTGCTCATGAACATATATGCAAAAATCTTCAACAAATCACATTTAGCAGTGTATTAAAATACTGAATCATTAATAAGGAGTGTTTGTCCGTTGAATCCAAGTCTTGTTCACTTTAGGAAATTTATCCATATTTTACAACCCATTAAGTTAAAAACAGAGAAAAAGTTATATAATTATCTCAACAGATCCAGAAAGTAATTTAATAATATGTGGGAAAGAATATTAGTAGGAACATGTACCAGTTAAAATTTCACCTGGAGCGCCAAAGCTGAAGACACTATTTTTTAAGTACTCTCACTTTCTAAAGCAAGACAAAGTGTAAGACAATTTAGTCACATCATGCAAATGGAATTTGAGTCCTCTAACCCAAACAGAACTCTACAACTTTCCTTTCTATTATAGTAGCCACCATAACTGTGGAAAATTTAATTTTAATTATTTTAAATAAAAGACAATTTAAAATTCTGTTTTTCAGTCACACATGCTGTATTTCAAGTGCTAAGTAGCTACGTGTGGCTAGTGACAGCTAAGTTGGACAGCACAAAGAACATGAGAGTGAAGCGGAAGACATGATTGGGGGAGATATAAAGAGTATTTCCTTGAAGCGAGTTGCTAGAGTGCCATTTAATCCTTCTTCTACTCTCCAGTATCCACATAGCTTGGAATGTTGGTGCTCTTTGTCATGATCACAAGCCAAGTTAAGTGCTTATTTAAAATAAATACTAACAGACAGCAGGACAGTTGTCAGGCAGAAAAAAGATTGCCCTCCCCCTCACCCAACCTGGCTTCAGCCACTAAGAAAGCTGTTTCAGAATGCTGTAATGGAAGCACACTGTGCTTTCAGACCCACAGTGGAAAGCAGTCTAAATTTATCTGCCAGATGGTCAACCAAACCCATGAATAATAACTGGACTCAAGTATCTTCCAAGTCTCTCACCTAAGGTTTCCTAGCTAGACAAATGTGACTCTGTAGAAAGGTGCAGAGACTGTGGAGAATCAACTGTCCCTGTACTGTGAATTTGAAAAACCCACAAAATGTACCTCAATAAGAGAACAGTGTAGCATCTGACCATGTATCAATCCAGAGGAAGGCAGTACTAGGTTACAAGTACATTGGTCAAGTAAGAGTTGTTCCATCCCAGACACCCCCATGTTCCCTGCTTCTCCACACCCAACCCCATATAGCCAGAGTAGCATAATGAATTGGAGAAGAGAGATGGAAGAGAAAGGAACAAAGCCTCCAAGAAGATTGTGCACCAAGTCTTTGCAACATGCAACAGAACTGTCTCACTTCAGAGGACGGAGCAGATTTTTAAAATCTGTCTTTCAGGAGTGAAAAAGAGGATGGGGGTACAGTTTTGTAATTAATACGAATACAAAATGCATCTCTTTGTAATTTATATATAACCTCTATTTATGATAGCCATAGCCCCAGCAAGAAACCAAAAATAGTAAATTAACTATTAATCTTTTTCAATAGTAAAAAGTTAGTCAACATCCCTCCCTTGCCCATGTCTCTACACCTACGTTAGTCTAGATTTGGTGCTGGATTAAGATGAGAAAACTCTTCCTATAAAGTAACAATACTCTTAAAAGTGATAGAAATTAAGACTGTTATTATTAATGCTGTGAAAATAAACAAATACAGCAATGGAATAGAATGGAAAGTCTCGATACAGGCTAAGAGCTCTAAAGAAACTTAGTAGACATTATTGGAAATAGTACAGATAAATGAAGAGACAGCTGATTTACTAAAACAGCATTTGAATTAATGAATATTGTCCAGCAAGTGGCACCTATTACTACCTCCATGGGAGGAGTCCCATAGCATGGAGCACAGCAAATAGCATAATAAGTCTACACCAAGAACAGTAGTCCCAGATGGCAACCCACTACATGGTTTGCAGGCATCAGGTCTCCAAGAAAGATATAACTCACACAGGCACTGGATGGAACAGTGCCTTACTCACACAGAGATAGAATAAGATCAGCAACAGCGGGTGTTTGTCCCCCATGGCCAGAGGGTCTCCTCCCACAGCCCAGCAAAGAGGGGTTTGCATGCCCCTCTCCCCACGGGAAACAGTTATAGCAGTGGGATTGACCAGGTACCATATGACGCACACATGTAAGGAGAACAAAAAAGCACACTTTAAATCCATATGCCCAGCACAGGCTATGAGGGTTCTTTATTTCCTCGTAAAGAAATTTTCCTCTCCCAAAGCACATTCTTATGTGACCATGCAGGGGTGCAGAGACTGGGCTCACATGACTGCCTCTGCTCCACTTAAAAAAAGCATAAGTAAGGATTCCTACTTTGTAAAATAAACATAAATTAATATCAGCTAGTAAGATAGGCAAAATTTATAAAATTTAAACTTTTATGAAGAAAATATGGAATATATAAAGTAAGATGTAGAAAGCACAATATATAATGAATTATTAATATATTGATTATATTATAATTACATCTTTTATGCAGAAAAAAGGAAAAAGGTAAGACAGAGTTGAAAATATATTTTACACACACAATGATATAGGATTAGCATTAGCATACAGCATATTAAAATACCTAACTAAAAAGAAAATGTTATAAAAAAATAAAGCATGTAAATAGGTAATTTAAAATAAACAGGAAACCTCAATTTGTCAAAAAATCCTCAGTGTCATCTTAAAAATAGAAATATTCTTTGACAATTCTTTAATCAACTTGGAAAAAAATATTTAAGCCAAAAACTTAGAATATGTTAACTGAAGTTGACTTTATATACATATATATATTTCATGTTTGAAAAAAGCACAATTAAAACAAAATAAAAATCTTTATATAACTAAGAATGTTGCAAGACAAGCATTATTATTCCTTGCTGTGACAGAATAAACACATTATTTTGAAAAACACTTGGAAAATTAGTACATTTAATGTCAAAATTTCATAATTTTCACACAATAATTCTACTTTGGATATTCTGAAAAGTAATTAATTGCAAGTGGTGAAAAAAGCTATAATCATTAAGATCTCCATCAATGTGTTACATGTAATAAAAATTTTGAAGAAATATATTCACTAATAAAAGAATACTACTTAAATAATGGCCTACCCACCCTGTGGAAAAATATTCTTTAAAAATTGAATGTATAAATAATTTGTTAAATTCAAAGAATATTAATTTTTTGTTAAACATCAAACCTAGATGTGAAATGTTAAATTTTCAAAAAACCTTGTAGAGTTAATTATAAAAGTTTCAGTAAAAAAACCACCATTTTTTTCTAACTGTATTTAATTGAATTAACTTTAGCTCTTCTTAAAAGGTGGGTGTTAAATTGGTTCTGTGTATGTAACATGATGAAAAATATTTAATACATTTTCAATTCACAATTTCTGTGTCTTATTAATGTGAATTGTGTACCTTTAGAAGACATATAATTTACACTTTAACAGATATTTTTGACAGAAATATTTTTCTCTAGTAGCATCTTGAGAAACAAATGTATTTAAGACAAAGTTAGAGAAAAAAATTGGAATGAAATAGGCCAAAAATATGCACACTAGCTTCCTTGGAATGCTTCCACTGACTGTTCTAAGACTTTCTATTTCAATTCTTTCTCTTTAATAATCATAAGTTAGTTAATTCTACACTAACACCTGAAGTGTTATCTTTCTCACTAATGTATTTTAAAAGTAAGAAAGGACTTCATTTGTTAATACTACTTCTCTAAATAGTCAGTTAATTTAGTGGTACTAAAACACAAAGGAAATAAAACTGTAGTGAGAATTCCTTCCATAAATTACTTAACTTTGATTACTATTTAACTGGTATAGAGAGAGAGCAAATATCTGATTTTTTATTTTTTGTATGACATAGACTAATTGCTTGTTTTTCATTTTATTTTGCTCGATTTCAGCAGAATTTGAAGAAAATTTCTAAAATTTAGTAATTATGCATTTTGTATAATGGAATGAGTACTGCTGACTTGTTTCAAAATGCAAATTGCACATTTACAAATTTGTGTCTCATTTGCCCTGGTTCCATTACCAGAGGGAAAACATAAACTCGAAGCTTGCCTTAACATTTATAACTATGAGGAACTGTTGACCTTCAGTTAGTGCTATTAAAATACATTTTTTAACATCTTTATTGGAGTATAATTGCTTTACAGTGCTGTGTTAGTTTCTGCTGTATAGCAAAGTGAATCAGCTATATGCATACATATATCCCCATATCCCCTCCCTGTTGCATCTCCCTGCCACTCTCCTTATCCCACCCTTCTAGGGGTCGCAAAGCACCGAGCTGATCTCCCTGTGAGATGAAGCTGCTTCCCACTAGCTATCAATTTTACACTTGGTAGTGTATATATGTCAATGCTACTCTTACTTCGTCCTAGCTTACCCTTCCCCCTCCCCATGTCCTCAAGTGCATTCTCTCTGTCTGTGTCTTTATTACTGTCCTGCTCGTAGGTTCATCAGAACCATTTTTTTCTTAGATTCCATATATATGTGTTAGCATACAGTATTTGTTTTTCTCTTTCTGACTTACTTCACTCTGTATGACAGACTCTAGGTTCATCCACCTGACTACAAATAACTCAATTTCATTTCTTTTTATGGCTCAGTAATACTCCATTGTATATATGTACCACATCTTCTTTATCCACTCATCTGTCGATGGACACTTAGGTTGCTTCCATGTCCTGGCTATTAGAAATAAAGCTGCAATGAACATTGTGGTACATGACTCTTTGAATTATGGATTTCTCAGGGTATATGCCCAGCAGTGGGATTGCTGGGTCATATGGGAGTTGTATTTTTAGTTGTTTAAGGAATCTCCATACTGTTCTCCATAGTGGCTATACCAATTTACATTCCCACCCACAGTGCAAGAGGGTTTCCTTTGCTCCACACCCTCTCCAGCATTTACTGCTTGTAGATTTTTTGATGATGGCCATTCTGACCGATGTGAGGTGATACCTCATTGTAGTTTTGATTTGCAATTCTCTAATGATTAGTGATGTTGAGCATCCTTTCATGTGTTTGTTGGCAATCTATATATCTTCTTTGGAGATATGTCTATTTAGACCTTCTGCCTATGTTTGGATTGGGTTTTTTGGGTTTTTTTTTGATATTGAGCTGCATGAGCTGTTTGTATATTTTGGAGATTAACCCTTTGTCAGTTGTTTCATTTGCAAATATTTTCTCCCATGCAGAGGGTTGTCTTTTCATCTTTTTTATGGTTTCCTTTGCTGTGCAAAAGCTTTTAAGTTTCACTAGGTCCCATTTGTTTAGTTTTGTTCTTATTTCCATTTCTCTAGAAGGTGGGGCAAAAATGATCTTGCTGAGATTTATGTCATAGACTGTCCTGCCTCTGTTTTCCTCTAAGAGTTTTATAGTGTCTGGTCCTACATTTAGGTATTTAATCCATTTTGAGTTTATTTTTGTGTATGGTGTTAGGGAGTGTTCCAATTTCAGTCTTTTACATGTAGCTGTACAGTTTTCCCAGCACCACTTATTGAAGAGGCTGTCTTTTCTCCACTGTAAACTCTTGACACCTTTATCAAAGATAAGGTTACAATATGTGCGTGGGTTTATCTCTGGGCTTTCTATCCTTTTCCATGGATCTATATTTCTGATTTTGTGCCAGTACCATACTGTCTTGACTACTGTAGCTTTGAAGTATAGTCTGAAGTCTGGGAGCCTGATTCCTCCAGCTCCGTTTTTCTTTCTCAAGATTGCTTTGGCTATTTGGGGTCTTTTGTGTTTCCATACAAATTGTAAAATTTTTTGTTCTAGTTCTGTGAAAAATGCCATTGGTAGTTTGATAGAGATTGCATTGAATCTGCAGATTGCTTTGGGTAGTATAGTCATGTGCACAATGTTGATTCTTCCAATCCAAGAACATGGTATATCTCTCCATCTGTTTGTATTATCTTAAATTTCTTTCATCACTGTCTTAGAGTTTTCTGCATACAGGTCTTTTGTCTCCTAAGGTAGGTTTATTCCTAGGTATTTTATTCTTTTTGTTGCAGTGGTAAATGGGAGTGTTTCCTTAATTTCCCTTTCAGATTTTTCATCATTAGTGTATAGGAATGCAAGAGATTTCTGTGCATTAATTTTGTATCCTGCTACTCTGCCAAATTCAATGATTAGCTCTAGCAGTTTTCTGGTAGCATCTTTAGGATTCTCTATGTATAGTATCATGTCATCTGCAAACAGTAACAGCTTTACTTCTTCTTTTCCAATTTGGATTCCTTTTATTTCTTTTTCTTCTCTGATTCCTGCGGCTAAAACTTCCAAAACTACGTTGAATAACAGTGGTGAGAGTGGGCAACCTTGTCTTGTTCCTGTTCTTAGTGGAAACGGTTTCACTTTTTCACCATTGAGAACAATGTTGGCTGTCGGTTTGTCATATTTGGCCTTTAATATGTTGAGCTAGGTTCCCTCTATGCCTATATTCTGGAGAGGTTTTATCATAAATGGATATTGGATTTTGTGAAAAGCTTTTTCTGCATCTATTGAGATGATCATATGTTTTTTCTTCTTCAATTTGTTTATCACATTGACTTGTATATATTGAAGAATCCTTGCATTCCTGAGATAAACCCCACTTGATCATGGTATATGATCCTTTTAATGTGCTGTTGGATTCTGTTTGCTAGTATTTTGTTGAGGATTTTTGCATCTATGTTCATCAGAGATATTGGCCTGTAGTTTTCTTTTTTTACGACATCTTTGTCTGGATTTGGTATCAGGGTGAAGGTGGTCTTGTAGAATGAGTTTGGGAGTGTTCCTCCCTCTGCTATATTTTGGAAGAGTTTGAAAAGGATAGGTATTAACTCTTCTCTAAATGTTTGATAGAGTTCACCTGTGAAGCTATCTGGTCCTGGGCTTTGGTTTGTTGGAATATTTTAAATGACAGTTTCAATTTCAGTGCTTGTGATTGGTCTGTTTCTATTTTCTATTTCTTCCTGGTTCAGTCTCAGAAGGTTGTGCTTTTCTAGGTATATGTCCATTTCTTCCAGGTTGTCCATTTTACTGGCATATAGTTGCTTGTAGTAATCTCTCATGATCCTTTGTACTTTTGCAGTGTCAGTTGTTACTTCTCCTTTTCATTTCTAATTCTATTTGTTTGAGTCTTCTCCCTTTTTTTCTTCATGAGTCTGGCTAATGGCTTACCAATTTTGTTTATCTTCTCAAAGAACCACCTTTTAGTTTTATTGATCTTTGCTACTGTTTCTCTCATTTCTTTTTCATTTATTTCTGATCTGATCTTTTTGATTTCTTTCCTTCTGCTAACTTTGGGGATTTTTTCGTTCTTCTCTAATTGCTTTAGGTGTAAGTTAGGGTTGTTTATTAGGACTTTTCTTGTTTCTTGACGTAGGATTGTACTGCTATAAACTTCCCTCTTAGAACTGCTTTTGCTGCATCCCATAGCTTTTAGATCATCATGTTTTCATTGTCATTTGTTTCTAGGAATTTTTTGATTTCCTCTTTGATTTCTTCAGTGATCTCTTGGTTATTAAGTAGTGTATTGTTTAGTCTCCATGTGTTTGTATGTTTTACAGTTTTTTTTCCTGTAATTGATATCTAGTCTCACAGCATTGTGGTTGGAAAAGATACTTGATATGATTCAATTTTCTTAAATTTACCGAGGCTTGATTTGTGACCCAAGGTATGGTCTATCCTGGAGAATGTTCCATGAGCACTTGAGAAGAAAGTGTATTCTGTTTTTTTTGGGATGGAATGTCCTATAAATATCAATTAAGTCCATCTCGTTTAATGTGTCATTTAAAGCTTCGTTTCCATTTTTATTTTCATTTTGGATGATCTGTCCATTGGTGAAAGTGGGGTGTTAAAGTCCCCTACCTAATGATTGAGTTACTGTTGATTTTCCATTTTATGGCTGCTAGCATTTGCCTTATGTATTGAGGTGCTCCTATGTTGGGTGCATAAATATTTACAATTGTTATATCTTCTTCTTGGATTAATCCCTTGATCATTATGTAGTGTCCCTCTTTGTCTCTTGTAATAGTCTTTATTTTAAAGTCTATTTTGTCTGATATGAGAATTGCTACTTCAGCTTTCTTTTGATTTCCATTTGCATGGAATATCTTTTTCCATCCCCTCACTTTCAGTCTGTGTGTGTCCCTAGGTCTGAAGTGGGTCTCTTGTAGACAGTATATGTACGGGTCTTGTTGTTGTATCCATTCAGCTAGTCTGTGTCTTTGCTTGGAGCATTTAATTCATTTACAATTAAGGTAATTATTGATATGTATGTTTCTATTCCCATTTTCTTAATTGTTTTGGGTTTGTTATTGTAGGTCTTTTCCTTCTCTTGTGTTTCCTGCCTAGAGAAGTTCCTTTAGGAGTCTTGTTGTAAAGCTGGTTTGGTGGTGCTGAATTCTCTTAACTTTTGCTTATCTGTAGAGCTTTTAATTTCTCTGTCAAATCTGAATGAGATCCTTGCTGGGTAGAGTAATCTTGCTTGTAGGTTTTTCCATTTCATCACTTTAAATATGTCCTGCCACTCCATTATGGCTTGCAGAGTTTCTGCTGAAAAATCAGCAGTTAACCTTATGGGGAATCCCTTGTATGTTATTTGTTGCTTTTCCCTTGCTGCTTTCAATATTTTTTCTTTGTATTTAGTTTTTGATAGTTTGATAATATGTGTCTTGGTGTGTTTCTCTTTGGGTTTGTCCTGTATGGTACTCTCTCTGCTTCCTGGACTTGATTGTCTATTTCCTTTCCCATGTTAGGGAAGTTTTCAACTATAATCTCTTCAAATATTTTCTTAGACCCTTTCTTTTTCTCTTCTTCTTCTGGGACCCCTATAATTCGAATGTTGGTGTATTTAATGTTGTCCCAGTGGTCTCAGAGACTGTCCTCAATTCTTTTCATTCTTTTTCCTTTATTCAGCTCCCTGGCAGTTATTTCCACTATTTTATCTTTCAGCTCACGTATCCGTCCTTCTGCCTCAGGTATTTTGTTATTGATTGCTTCTAGAGTATTTTTAATTTCAGTAATTTTGTTGTTCATAACTGTTTCTTTGCTCTTTAGTTCTTCTAGATCCTTGTTAAATGTTTCTTGTATTTTCTCCATTCTGTTTCCGAGATTTTGGATCATCTTTACTGTCATTACTCTGAATTCTTTTTCAGTTAGATTGCCTATTTCATCTTCATTTATTTGGTCTTATAGGTTTTTACCTTGCTACTTCAACTGTAGCAAATTTTTTTGTCATTTTTTTTTTTTTTGATGGGTGGTGCTGTATTCCTGTCTTACTGTTTTTTTGGCCTGAGACATCCAGCACTGGAATTTGCAGGCAGCTGGACAGAGCTGGGTCTTGGGGCTGAGATGAGGACTTCTGGGAGGCCTCACTCCAACTGATATTCCCTGGGGTCTGAGGTTCTCTGTTAGTCCAGCAGTTTGGACTTGGACCTCCCACCACAGGAGCTCAGGCCCACCCTCTGGCCTGGGACCCAAGATCCTGCAAGTTTTGTGGTGCAGTAAAAAAGAAAAAGAAAAAAAGGAACAAAGAAAGAAAAAAGGAGCAGTACAATATCAAAGAAGAGAAAACAAAATAAAATTAGAAAGATAAAAAATATATTAGGAAAAAAAAAACTATAATTGAAACAACCGGTCGCTGGGGGTTCCTCCCAGCCAGTTAGGTGTCCGTGGTCCCCACCGGTGCCTGGTATGTGCCCTCGTTGTGAGGAGACATGAATTCCGTGTCCTCCTAGTACGCCATCTTGACTCCACCCCCTTAAAATTTTTTAAATAATAATTTTATTCAACTGAATGGTTCTGAAAAGAATCTTTTTTAAAAGGATGATATTATCTTAATTAAAAGAGCATTTATGTGTGAAAACATAAGGTCTAATGCACTTCTGCTTTACATATTATCCAGAAGCATGAACAAATTTATAAGTTGTTAAATCATAATTATTATACTTTTTAAATTTCAATTTTACATTATATCAGTGAGGCTTCAGCTCCTCTTTCAAATTAATAAAGACCATAACACTGAAGCATTTTTAACTGATCTAAGTCAATATAACTCAGTTTAAAGAAAACTGCATCCCTATTTTAAAAAAAATTGAAATTAATTTTACAAAACTATTTTAAAACTTAGGAAGAAGAATCTATTAAATTGTATAGAAAGAGTTTATAATGAAGATAGTTGTATAAGTGATTTAGAAAATACCCTCACTACTCACTCATTTCTAATCAGATTCTCATTAGCAACAACATCATCAAATCCCAGAAGTGTATTTTGTTTTGATTAATTAATTATAAAATGAGAGTTCCATTAACCAATTACTCAATAGTTTACATACTGATTTTCTTGTACTGCATTAAGTATAGTGCAGAATATATAAAGAAATACAAAACCTGTATCAGTATGAAGCTAATATCTTTTTCAAACACAAAGTTTATACACGAATTCAACTAAGAATCACATTTGATTTGTTAAGAAATTTACATTACATTATTATCAAACTTATCTTCTATAATACACTTCAAAACATAGCAAGCTCTTTAAAATGCATGAAGACTGTCTTCTCATCTCTCTGTAAAACTTGATTCCCTGATGATCATGCCATGTCTTCTCCTGAACAAAAATTCTATGAACAAGACTAGGGGAAAAAAGGAAGTTAAGAGTGCTGAGCAATGAGAACTTTTCTCTGCCAAATCCGTGTTTGGCATGTCTTGCAGAGGATACACTGTTCATGCCTTCAAAGAGTTATAAGCAGAGAAGGGGGATAGGAAGGCGACTCCAGGAAGAATTTTACTTCATTTATTTATTCACTATCTAATCATTTATTGGTCTATTGATTCAGCCAATCAGCCATCATCACATAATTATATAATATTTAGTACATAAAGCTGAATAATACCAGCTCTGATATCTAGTTCTTTACAACATAGCAAAAAAATAGTCAAGCAGAACTAATTATGATGTTCATAATAAATTCTATAAGGAAATTTGTATTGTGTTAACAAGAACAAAGAGAAAATTATTGAGTGACAAAAGACTGATCCAAGATTTGCATATTAAAGAAAAAGTCTGGACCTTAAAGAATGTATAATCCAAGAAAAGCTGAAAAGATAAGAAATTCTATGGAGAAAAAGAGAAATGTTTCATTTTTCTCTTCATTAGTTGTTTAAAGAAATGCAGCTGCATAGCACAGAGAGATCAGCTCAGTGCTTTGTGACCACTTAGAGGGGTGAGATAGGGAGGGTGGGAGGGAGGAAGATGTAAAAGGGAGGGGATATGGGGATATATGTATAGATATAGCTGATTCACTTTGTTATACAGCAGAAACTAAAACAACATTATAAAGCAAATATTCTCCAATAAAGATGTTAAAAAAATGTAAATTCCTAGAATTTCAGATAAAAATACAATATTTTAGATACCCATTCATTCAAATAATATTTATTATTATCAACAGGGTATGTGCTGGAAAATTAAAAAACGTTATCTTATTAGCACAGCAATACATTTGAAAGTTAAATATTATTTGAAAATAAGCCATTATTTTAAATAATTTTGATCAATATTGCTATGTTTTGGCTATGAATAATCTGGTCTGTTGAAGTCTATTAGTTAGGGTTCTTCAGTCCAGAGAAACAGAATAGGAGATATACATATACATACACACACACACACACACACACACATATATATACACATATACATGTATTTATACTTTATTATAAGAGCTATTATAAAGAATTGGTTCACAAGATTCTGGGAGCTGAGAAGTACAATCTGCCGTCTGCAATCCAGAGACCTGGGAAAGCCAATAGTTTAGTTCAGTCTGAGTCCAAAGCCCTGAAAACTAGGAGAACTGATGGCCTAAGTTCTAGTTCAAGTCCAAAATCATCAGAACTGGGAATGCTGACGGTGTTAGTCCCAGTTTAAGGGCAGGGGAAAGACTAATGTCCAGTTCAATGGTAAAACAGAGAAAATAAGAGATAATTTTCCTTTCCCTTTAATTTTTGTTCTACTGAGCCCCTCAACAGATTAGATGATGCCCACCAACAATGGGGAGGGCAAATCTGCTTTACTCAGTCTACTGATTCAAATGCTAGTCTCTTCTGGAAACACCCTCACAGACACACCCAGAAGTAATATTTACCAACTACCTGGGCATCCCTTGACCTAGTCAAGTTGACACATAAAATTAACTGTGGCATAATCCATTTAAAAAACTAATCAGTGAATGTGATATAAACCATTGGCAACTTTAACATTTTTTTTTCAAGTTCTGAGTGAAGCATTAAAATCAAATGAGTTCAATGTTTTTACTAAATTTTAGCAATTGCTTGACCAAACTGCTAAGTCAGTGTAGCTAACCTCTCAATCCAAAAGAGTTTCAGCTTGAAAGATATTCAAGGCACTTTCAATTTCCAAAAGTATCAAAATGATCCTTTTTTGAATTTGTTAAATGTGTGGTAAGGAGGAAAACTATATGAAAATAATAAGTTCCTTCAACTAAAAATTAAGCAGAATGAAAAAGAATGGAGAAATGTAGATATCCAAGACCAGAGGAAATCATATCAATCACATACCCTTGTTTGTTCTTGACAAAAGTTAATCTTAATCAATGAATTATTACTAGGGATTTGAAAAAATGAACCTATGTACATTGAAATGGACATGTACGGAGGAATATTAAATGAAGTCCATTGTAAATGAGAGAGAAATATACAATTTTCCTGAAATGTATTTCAATGAGAAGATTTGGGATTGACAATAAAATGTTTCATAGTATATTTTCCTTTTTAGACTTTCAAAAGTTTAGGTTATTTTTAGATGTGGCTAATAATATATGTTCTTAAAAGGCATTCATATAATCTGCATACAGTATTTTGAAAATAATGCCATAGTTTTAGTATAAAACAATTCATGATTCGATGACATTGCCTATTTCTTCTAGAGTTCTAATAAGTAATTACCATTTGCAAATGTTTTGTCTATTATGCTTCAACTGACAAAAATTCTCCATAAATATACCTATTATATATTTCTCTTCAAAAATGGTATATATGAGCAACTCATTCTATAAAAGTATAGAAGATTAAAGCATACTACAAAATTATACTGATTTTTCTATAGTTTCAAACATGTTTCCATAATTTATTTTATGGTATAATGCTGTAACAGGTGCTAGAGATCATGTATTTCACCCCTCTCAAGGCCGTCTGTTTCTACTGGCAGATGTACAACATTTGGTAGATTTTAATAAAAAATCCATGCATCATAAAGGGATGAATATAATCCAAATTTAGCATAGCTCAAGGAAGACTGTTGGTGGGAGAAATAGCTCTATAGATATATTTTTGGTAAGTGAGCTAAATATTAAATGAGAAGAAATGAATGAAAATGATTGAATATTATGTTTGCACAAAATTTGCCCTAAAAACATGTAATTATATAATGATGAAACCTAAATGTATCACTTATTCTAGTCCTCTGTCTCATATATTCTTATAATATATAGTCCAAATGACAACAATACAGTCGGCCCTCTATATCTGCAGGTTCCACATCCGTGGATTCAACCAACTGCATATCAAAAATATTTTTAAAAAATCCAGAAAGTTCCGAAAAGCAAAACTTAAATTTACCACACACCCACAGCTATTTGCATAAGCATTTGCATTGTATTAGGTATTATAAGTAATCTAGAGATGATTTAAAGTAGATGAGAAGGTGTATGTAGGTTCTATGCAAATACTGTGCCATTTTATATAAGGGACTTGAGCACCCAGTCAATTTTAGCATCTGTGGGAGGGTCCTGGAACTAGGCCCCCATGGATACTGAGGGATGACTGTATCCTTTGCTTCTGAGTGTTTCTAAGGCTGGAAATATCCCATGTTTGGTGAATTTTTTTAATTGCATGATTATAACATGCATTGCTCTAGGAAGGATTTTCCTTTTCTTCTGTTGGAGGTATTTTCCACTACCAATCTTAGACTACCTTAAAATACATTTTCAGCAGATTTTTCAAGCCAGGTAGGTCATATGAATTAAGGGTGTGTGATTAGAGATTCTTCCTGGTAGCTTTTTTTATTATGTCTCCCCTCCAGCTAAGGCTGAAACAGACACTGATCTCCACTATCACCTTGCCTCTACATGGTGGGTTTTTCCTAACTTACCTACTGAAGAAGCTGGATTTTTCTGAGAAATCTATAATCTAACTTCCCTATGTACTGTTTTGTTTCCTGTCTCCCTTATCACCAAGGCTACCTGACTCAAGGATAAAAGCTGGCCTTAGTGCTCTCTGAATTCCCTCTATCTCATAGTATGTATCCTCTGAAAATGTGCCTTAAATTCCTGAAAAGTCAGTCAAACATAAAAAAAAAAAAAAAATTTTCTTCTCTCACCTAACGCTCTCATACACCAATATTTTTAAATGTTCTTAACTGGGAAATTACTTCTGGTTGTCTTATTTAAAAATACATCTAAAACAGCCTTTTCTCATCTTTGTCCCTTAAGAGAAAGAAACCACACACACACAAAAAAAAAATGAGAAAGAGGGGGAAGATGCCAGTAACACCTTGCAACCTGGAGGGTGTCCTTAACATAAGTAAATCAAGGTAAGTTGGGTCAGAAATTATTCTACTCCTGGTGTTAGTGTGGGGGGTTATAAGTTTTAGATTCTTTATAAGGGAACGTATCCGAAAACCAGGCTTTCAGTTAGAAGGTCCCACTGGAGAACAAGCGTGCTAAATGGATGAATATTTCATATAAATAAGAACTACAGAAAGAGCAAAGCATGTGCACACACTGTTGTGTTGTAGATATGAGAAGGGAAATCAGATATTACCAAGCCAATATTAAGTAGAGGCAAGAGCAATCCAAATATTTGACTCTAACTAAGATGAAGAAAGAAGACAACTTATAAAATATTAAAAAACAATGAAATATGTAAGTTGTTTAACTGGACGCTTGACAGAGTAAGTGCTTGATAAATAGCAACTTTCATTCTCTCTCCCTCCCATTATCACTTTCCTCATTACTCCTTACAACACCCAGAAAATTCTAGAAAGTCATCATATTCTAAATTCAGGTTTTCATATTTGCAAGTTTAGGTTCTTGGGTTTTTCAGTTTCTAGGAAGAGGCTGATATACAAAGCAGAATACAAAACAGCTGATATATGGTGATCTTTCAATAAAATAATAGTACCCTTCCAAAAAAATAATATATGAAATGTAAGTTCTCCTTGCTGATATCAGGACACTTTG
Source organism: Globicephala melas (assembly GCF_963455315.2). NCBI lineage: Eukaryota > Metazoa > Chordata > Mammalia > Artiodactyla > Delphinidae > Globicephala > Globicephala melas. The sequence goes on from NC_083323.1 coordinate 43,459,027, forward strand.
AAAATATTTCTCCTTCTCCTAATAAAGAATAATAATAATAAACAATAATTCAGAGAGCCTAAGCAGAGGCTGCTTCTTTCTATTAATATGGCATTTACTTGTTATAGAAGTCGTGGTCTAGGCTTCTACCCCCCTAGGGCTTCTGCTTAGAGTCTTGACTTAATACAGAAGCTCAGGTTCACCCTCCTAGACTTTTTGATAGCTACTGTGATCCATTATGTGTAAGTTTTGCCATTTTATTTCATACAAGTAATTGATTTCTAGCATTTGGGAGATCTTAATAGTAGCTATATATGTCCATAACCACATTTTTGTAGTAGCTTTCTATGAACAATGTTCCATATACATATATATCTTACTAACTAAACGAAATGATGTTACCAGTCAATATTAGGCTAATTTAAATTAGCCTAATTTAAATTGGGCTAATTTAAACCAAAGGATAGGATTTATAGTAAGTATTCCAATGCACCTATAGACAACCACATTTCAGATCATAGCTGGCTCTCAGGAAAGGACTAGAATTAGAAGCTGTATTGGCCTACTTTTTCTTTTTTCTATATACCTCTTTCTCTTTTTTTTTTCTTTAATGAGAATAGATTTTTCTACTTCTCCTTTTAAGTGTCAGGCTAGTAATAGCCACTCTATAGCTCCCAAGTTTATAAATCAGTCAAGACAACTCTTCAAAATAAATTAAATTACTTCGATCTAGTCATGAAACCAAAGAAGAATACCGGATTTCCCCAATTTGAGTCCAACCAATCGTGACAGGGTGAGTGGGCTCAAATTATAAAAGAGATTATTAGGTCTATTCATGGAGAAAATTGTCACTTGCACAGAAACCACTGAAGGATGGACTATAGTGTTTCATATTTCAAATAATGGCAGGTCATTTTTATTTTGGTGGGATTTTAAAATATTTATTTATTTCACATTAATTTGGGGAAATTTGAAAAAAAAAGATATTTTGTCCTGTTTTCCATGATAGAGTTAGCCCTCAATCTTCTCTTCTTCGCTGAAAATACTTCAGTAAGCTATGGACTGAAGGACTGAAAATAGAAAATGCCTAGAGAAATTGCATTCATTTATATTATGTTTATTTTGGGGATCCCTAGAAAGATGGGAGGAAGAGAACTTGATAATAACAGTTTACAAGGGGCAAGTCACTTCACTCAGAAGGAAAAAAGGAAAGAAAATGGCAGAAGGTGACAGGAAAGAAAATGAGACCTATAGCTTATTTACAGACAGGAATTTAGAGAGATTATTTATGGCTCTTCTCTGTCACTGGGATTGTATACTAAGTGATGAGGCTCTGAAAGCAATGATAAGGGAGAAGAGAGCCATTTGTGAGTGGCTCTAACAGATTAGTGACCAACAGATAACACAGGATAACTGTTAACAGATAACTCAAGAGCTGCCAGATTCAGCAGACGGAGAAGAGGTAAAGAGAGCCTCTGACATGAACAAAAGTCTAGGACTTACCCATTTTCTAGACAGCACGTAAACTTTCCAGATTCTTGTGTGACTTTTAATAATCAGAGCACAACAAACAATGAAATAGAATTGTTTGTCAACTTGTCAAGCTGTATTCTTTTTAAATGATATTTTTATTGAAGCATAACAGAGGATTGCACAAACCATATTTTTCATGAATTGCCACACACAGAAAGATCAGCCCTTCTTGGGTGTCAAGCCAGCCAGCTTTTGGACTGGAAATTACACCACTGGCTTTCCTGGGTGCCCAGCTTGCTGACCACAGATAGATCTTGGTACTTAGTCTCTATAATTGCATGATTACATGAGTAAATTTCTCATAATATTTCTCATAATAAATCTCAGTCTCTCTGTATATACAGAGATAGGTAGATAGATACAGATATAACTGTATATAACTGTATCTATCAGCTACTCAGCTGACTTTTACTGGTACATGCACTCCCATAGGTCACAGCTTCTTTAGTTATCTGCAGACTCACCTTTGGCTTATTGGAACCACCTACTCAGGGAAGTTCTATCCACCTCCCCATCCCCACCTTTGACCATCAGACAATGATTAACTGACATACTGGTACCAACAGCTGTACCTCTTGGCTCAAGGGAGGCCAATTTCATGTGCAATCTATGTTTCATATCATCATAGTGAGATCAGGTTAAGGCTAGTTTCCATCAGAGATTACATTCTATCTTTGCTTTTGGGCCCTGTTCAATCTCCCCTTTCTCATTCTTCTTCCTGGGGAGAATATCCTAAATAAACAATTGAAAAAGAATCTCTTCCTCAGACTCTTCCTCTAAGGACTTGAGAGAAGTTGTCTTAAAAAGCAAATTTTGCGGATGCAATTCTGGAGTTGTATAATTTACCAGGTGAAGGCATTATCACTAGCAGTAGATGGAGTACTGATGGTCTTAGGCATGCTTAGGCAGTGTGATTGCTCATACTTTTACCTGTGGTGAGCTGGGATGAGATGCAAGTGGAATGAAATTCACTATCTGGTGCAAGTCTTGGGCAACTGAGAGGTATAGAAAAAATGCTAATTACAAGGACAGTGGAACTGGAATGGCTGAGTCACTGAAGAGAGAAAACTACGAGCTTAGGTCTATGAATCAACACTTTAAAGCAAAGCAGGAAAATTTAAAAAGCCTCACATGCAGCATTTAAAGAGTCCCTCATCATATACAGCTCCTGGTCACAAATAGTTGAATGTCAGGCAAGGAATTTAATTTTACAAGTGGGAGAAATTCAATGATGGCTGAATTCTAAGCCTTAATAATTCTATTATCTGAAATTTAGGGCCCTCATAGGGAAGAAGTGGGACTGTTAGACTTGGGCTGGAGATATACCAATAAGCTCATTTGAGAACCTTGAATCCTCAGATTTCCTGAACCTTCTAAGCCTACATTCTTAATTTCTTGCATTCCTAATATCTATGAACTTACATTTTAATGCTAGAATTTGTACTTGATTCTATTTTATTGATTTAATTTATCTCCTAGACTTCTACATTTTATCTCTTTATTTTCTTGAAAATATTGGTCACATTTATTTTTAATTTTTAACTCCAACACTAATTTTTCTGAAGGTCTGTTTCTGTTGTCTGTTTACTTTCTCTTGCTTTTGTTTTTTTAATGATTGATAATTTGCGAGTAAATGCTTGGCATTATATATAACAAATTGTAGAGATAATATTACATTTTTTATTATCTTACCTTTCTCTATGGAGGGTTTACTTTTGCTTCTTGGGGGTTGTTTGGCTACAGGAAGGGTGTGTTAACATGATATATAAATGACCTATTTAGTAAGGGTGAGAAATCTGAAGCAAATAGCAAACAAGAGAGCAAAAAGAAAAATTAACTTCATCATTTTTTCATTTGTGCAGGAAAACCTACTGGTCCTCAGAGAAAACGCTTCCCTCCTTTAAAAATGGAGGCTTATGACAAATTCTAAGTTATGAATAGAATAGTCATAAAGCATAAAACATTGTATCTTCCCCAAATGCATTTTGAGGAATTTTTGAAAGATGAGGCAAAGATATTTTAGATGTTTGCGGTTGAGGCGGGTTAAGAATATTGTAGTAACTAAATCATGTGAGTGTATAGACCAGGAGGTAAAATGTAAGCCAGGAGAAACTGAAGCAAAATATCCCATCACAAGTTTGTTGGGGTAATTTTGATCAAGAGACTAAGAGGAAGAGCTAACAAAGCCACAAAATAGCCTCTGTAAAAACACATTAAAGAGGCTTTTGTAAAGATATTCCTCATAACAATGAAAAAAAGAAGTCTGGTTGTGAACAAAGTGAAGGTTGAAGTCCAAAGAAAATTACCAAATGCCTAAACTAGTCATTGAAGGGTCTGGGAAGAACTATTGGAAGTGGATGATTGCACAAAAAAATAGTAATTTTGTGGTTTATGATAGCAATGAATAGCTGATAACTGCAATTCTATGAAGACTTTGTAGAGCCATCCCATACCACAAATACAATCAGGGACTATATAGGAAGTGACATGACAAATTTCAGCTCAACAATGCAAGCAGTTACTAAGCATAGGGTTTGCTGTTTGTCACAGTAGAGAATGGAGTTAAAGATAGTTCTGCCAAGCTTCACTCATTATAGTGATGGTCACTTTGTTGAGATTAATCTAAAAGCCATTTTTAAAGGATTCTATTCTTATAGTGAAGAGATTTGCTGTCTATTTACTGAAACCAAGAAAACCTTTGTTGATTGTTTTTTGCTATATACTTTTCTCAACTGGCTTTATTTGATAATCCTGAGTCATACAATAAAATGAAATAACAGCATTTAAGACAATGTGTATGCATATATGGCACCCATATGGCCATGAATTCCTAGTTTTATTATACATACATAAAATATAAGTATATATGCATAGTATGTAGATTATATATATATAGTTCTGTGTACGTATGTGTGACCTTACGATGCATATGACAGCTCCCTACCCAAAAAGAAATGATTTTGCCCAAAATTTGAGACTGAGAAACTGCATAGATAAACCATAACTAAATATTATTCCCTTTTTATGATTTTAATGGTGTGTCAGGCAACAATTGCTGAGTGCCTAAAGTACAACATACACTCTCCTTTGAATGAGGATAGAACCAGCACCATCCCAGTTCAAACGGCAACTCTGCAAATTAAGCTACATTGCTGTCATCATCCAGAATACAACGGCAATAATTAAATCTCTGGTATTTCTGATGTTAATGATACTCCTTGGAAGAGTGAGATGCATGACATAAAACTATATGCAGAGGCCCTGATAGGATGACCAACCCATCCCCATTTTTCCAGGATATCCCCAGTTTTAGCCCTAAAACACCCACATCCATGAAAACTCAGTCCCAGGGAAACCAGGGTGCTTGGTCACCTTACTGGAAATAGTGGTTAAATAACATAGATAAAGTTTCTGCCTTTAAAAACCTTACATTTAAGTTTCAAAAAACAGACAACAAAATCTAGATGAATACTTAAAACACTTTCATTTAGGCACACATAAGTGGTGTATGAAGTGAAAAAGAATGGACTCCAGGATGATTAAAGATTTTGGTGGTAGCAGCAAGGAATGTAACTTTGGCTGAGATTAAGAGAAGAAACAAATAATAATTTGATTTTAAAAACTAGTACCTCAAGTCAACCTCAGAAAAGTACTCAAGACACCTGTGTTTTATTCCCAGAATTGTCAATAATTAGCTGTGTGACTCTAAAAAGGCACAACTTTTCTGAGCCTGAATTTCTTCACCTACAAGTTAAGCAAGATAGGCAATTTAATCTCTGTAGTTCTGCCTAGGTCTGAAATTCTAGAATAGAACCTTTCCAATCAAGAGTTAAATGATTATTATATCCTTAGACATAATAGACATCATGTCACCTATTTCTGTCCAGTTGCTACTCAAACAGTTAAGAAGTAGAAAATAATTGGTCTTTTGCCTTTTGAACAGTGTTATTTCATCAGAAGTTACATGGGGAATAGACATTTATTGTCATGTCACATTTTACCTGCTGGGAAGTGATAGAAGCTAATAATGGAACTGTTTACAGCAAAATGCATTTGTACAAAAGAGAGTTTGCCTTCTGTGTGAAGCTGATGAGGGATTTTGAGCTAGTTCATTTCCTCCTCATGACTTCTTAAAAAAGACTTTCCACTTGCTGGGCAATCATTTAAAAAGCAAAGTGAAGTTTATAGTGTTATATCTCTTGTGGCATATACAAAGAAGACAAAGAGCTTCTCAATGGTGGGATGTTTAAAACCATTTTAGAGCGCAGTCATCATAAGCAATTATCTCCCCAGTGACCATTCTTCCAAGCCTATTTTCACTATACAGACTTATTAAGCCCATGTGCCTTAGAATCCAATGATCTGGTTTGGAACCAGCTCAGTTATTAGTTATGACACTGTAGACAGAATAATTACTTTCTTTTGTAAAACAGAGATAATATTTCCTATATTATAGAGTTGTTTGGAGCTTAAGTGTGATAATACAAATAAAGTACTGAGCACAGTACTTGCAACATACTAACTCCCCAATAAATGTTTCCTAGAACCATGATTATTTTAAAACCCAAAACCACTCCAAGACAGGTTATAATAAAGTAGTGGCTCACCATGTGGCACTACTGAGCGATCTTTTAATGTATCTAAGCCACTTTTATCTATTATGCCAGTGCACTTCTAAATGTGGTATATTTCATCGTGGTCATAGGTTAGACCTTGGATTTCAGCAATTTGAGACCATGGCTGTCTCTTTTAAGTGTGGTATAGATGCATATAATGAAGTAACTATTTTTAGTTGGCAGTAAGTACATATCAGCAAACATTAAGTGGACACTGGGATCATGAAACATGTGAACATTAGATATGTGTTTAATCTAAATAGTTGACATCAAATATAAAAGAGCTTAATTGTTTTTAGAGAAAATAGGATTGTCATATAAGTAAAATCAGTTCTTTTTCTCATTATTTCATTTTACTTATCAAAACAGGAAAATTGTTCACAGTTTTCTAGAAAGAAAATTATTTTACACAGAAGAAAGCAGTTGATTTGAAACAGAAAATAGTTTTCAAAACCCAAGCTCAAGATTAAATTCTTAATATTTATGAGTGTTGCCTTATATAAGGTTAAAATTATTGTTTTATAGAAACAAATAAGGATTAAACAACACAAATAAAATAGCTGAAATTTCTTTAATTGTAGAGAGTAGAATGCATTCATATTGCTTTGTTTTATTTTTGCCTACAGATTTGGTAGAAGAAAGTGAAATTTTAAAGATTTAATATCTAGTTTTGCTATTTTAAGAGGATTAGCTCCCTGTGCACAGTTCCCATGATCTAATGGCACCTCCCTGAGTCTTCAAACCATCACTAACCTTTACTGTTTCAACAGTACAAGGGGAAGAATGCATTTGTTTCATATTTCTATTCTAAGAAACAAGATGTTTTCTGATCACATAAATGCTTCACATCCAGGAAATATCTAGAATAGAGTATTTTTCTGAAAATAGATCACTATAAGTCTCAGTAAAAAAATGAATTTGACATGACACTGAAAGAAAGACTACATAGAAAAATGCACAACAAAAACTTCCTTTGATAAATAATTTAAAGTTTTAATATTATGAAAAGTTTATATATATATATATATACACTAATAGAAGAGCCTATCCCTTTTTTTCTGAGCATTAGAAATTTCAAGCTTTCTACTCTCCCTCTATTGAAAGTATGTATTAATTAGTATTTCCATCATTTCAAAAGAATCGTGTATTACCTCTTGGAAATTTGTCACCAGGTTTAAAGAAAATAGTAGTAGTAGTATTCAGGAAAAGAAAGGTTTATTCCTTTTGTGCTTATAATGCAATCAAGTTTTAAAGGATTCTCATTTCTTCTCGATTAAAAACTCTTTAGACAAAGATCATTTCTGTGCATATATGAATATCTCTTTGTGGTTATTCTTGGAATTTTTTGGTATTCTTTATATATGCCTTTGGGGATGGGGGGCAGATACTGTAGTTTTACCAATGGTACAATAAAACACAGAATTCAATTAAATAAATAATTGAGGCAGTACATGAAAAGGTAATATGTTAATATACAAGTATAAATAATTATCTTGTTATAATGTTGATAACTCATGTCTTCATTTACCTATTCATCTGCCTACAGTAACAGAGGTAAAGAAAGGAAGAAGAAAACTCGTGTCTTCAAAAATATCTGTTTGGCACATTTCATTAACTGCTAAAGCAAATACATCTATCAAGAACATTTTTATACTATATATGTATAATATTCCATGTATACATATATATTCTATATGTATTCCATGTTTAAATATATTTATTTTGTATATGTTTACTTATGAATATATAAAATATTTACATTTCAAATTGTATATATTTGAATATATAATAATTCTCATTAATAGCTGGCCAATATCATGAAGTACATCTCTAATCCACAAATTTTAGTAAGGATATAACTGAGGCTCAAAGAAAATCAAAACTTTCTCTCAGAAGCGTACAATTAGTGAGAGTTCCCAAACCATACAATATAAATTCATCATTGATTCTCAAACTTTTAAGGTCATAATTTATTGTGATAAATAGAAAATCTTATCCTTGCTTTAAATATTCTGATGTATCTCTTCCACTGCAATATCCTAATTTGTTTCTCTTTGAGAAGATAGTATCTTTTCAGCATCCCTACAGTCTTGAAGATTTTGTACAGCATGGCTTAATTCTTACTGCTTGAAATATAAGGTAATGCTTTCCATTTATAACATAAATTACATGATAACATCTATTTTTAAAAAACATACTCCTCGCCTTTATAAAGTACCAGTACCTTCCCACAGGGAGAAAAATTACAGAAGCTAGGCCTTCTCTTACTTATTCTCTTTCTTCTGTACTACATTATTCTCTTAGCCAAAAATCATCTTAAATGATCATCCACTAAAAAGTTTTGAAGTATCTCATATGTGTAGGGTTATTCTGTATTTACCTTGTTTTGAGGTGATGGCATATAACAGGCTGGTGAAAGTTGTTATAATAACATTAGTGGCTGTGTTTGAATGAAATACTGGGATTTTGTCATTTATGGAGCATTTTCTGTGTGTCAGGAACATGGCATAATTACACTGCTCTAATAATCATAACACTAAATGGTATATATTACTATCCTGATTTTTTTGAGATAAGAAAAATGAGTTTTAGGAAGTCTAGAAAATTCTGAAGGCACTAATGGAAGAAATACGTTTTACGGTTTCCTGATTTCAAAGCTCTCTGCTTTCTGTTATGCCATGCTATATTATTAAGAATTAAAGGGTTACTTTTTGAAGTTTGGTTTATGACACTAGTACTCAGTCAGTGATGGGTCTTTATAAAAATTACCATTAAATATACATAAACTCTTGTACCAATTCAGTTTTAATGAAGAATAATCTCTGGGTCGGGGTCATGGAACACACATTTAAAAAATTCTCCCGAGGTTAATGTGATGTACAGATAAATTTGAAAACTACTCAGTCTTACTGTTTCAAAATCTAATAATCCCATTTTATCCATAATTTGACACGACAGTATACATGCATAGAGTCACAGAGTTAACACTTCCTTATTCCATATAGAAATACAGAATTCCTAAGTCAGTAGGGGTACTAAAATTGGAGCAATGATCACAGCATATATGCTTTGTTTACTCAAGATTGCAGTATGTTGCTAGTGAGTAAACAAAAATTTGAAGGAACTTTTTTCATGAGAATGAAAAAAGTATAGCAATCGTGAAGAGAAACACTACTAGGGTTTTCATTAGGCAAAGACTCAAATAATCAAGAGTTATTTTATTTTACACTTAAAGATCATCATACTATCAATATTCCTACAATATTACAAAGGCTGTATAAATCTGAGCCAGGATTAAGTTTTCATTGATGAAAAAGAAAATATTTTTCCCGTCAGTAGACTTGTTTATTATTATGAAAGAAGTTCTTTCTTTCTTTCTCTCTTTTCTTTCTTTCTTTTCTTTCTTTCTCTCTCTCTCTCCTCTCTCTCCCTCTCCCTCCCTCCCTCTCTCTCTTCTTTCTTTCTTTCTTTCTTTCCTGTTTCCTTGAAGTAATTTTAGATTTACTGAAATATTGCAGAAAAGGTACAGAGTTCTCATATATCCTTCACCCAGCTTCCCCTAATACAAATAACTTATATAACTAGAGTAAAATTGCCAAAGCTAAATAAATAATGTCTGTCCAGTATTAGTAACTAAACTTCAACTTTATTTGAATTTTAGCAGTTTTTTAATTGTTAGCTTTTTCCTGTCCCAGAATCAAACCCGGATCACACATTTCATTTAGATTTCATGTCCACTTAGTGTTAGCCAATCCAGAATGTGCCATAATGTTTCATAGTTGTTCTCTTCAATACTTTTGAAGAGTACTGTTTAATTATTTTGTAGAATGTCCTTTAATTTGGGTTTGTTTGTGTGTATTTATGGTATATCTTTCAATTCTTTTACCTCTAAGCTATACATGTCTTTATATTTATAACTGATTTATTATATACAGTATGTAGTTGGGTCTTACTTTAAAAGGCAGAACATATTTCTTTTAACTAAGATGTTTACACCATTCCTATTTCAATCTTATTATTGATAACCAGTTTAAATCTATCATCTTTTGAATTGTTTGTCAGATAGTTTCAACATTTGTGTCAGATCAGAGGGTCTATTTCTGAAGATACTGTCTCTCAGAAGATTGCTGTTTTATCCTATCTTTTAGAAGGCTTATCTTTTTTTTTTTTTTTTAACTGATAGCCAGATATCTCTATGAGAAAGTAGAGACTGAAATAAATGAGTACATCTTTACTTCTGGGCCTCTAGGGTGCAAATTTGGGGTAATCCACTTATGATTTATTATTGTTGTTGTAAACAATAATTTATATTTTTTAAAAATTCAGAAACAAGAAAAACAACGTATATTTACCTCCAAATTTATTATTTCCTGTGTTCTTCATTCTTTTATGTACACACAGTTAAACAAACAATGGGTCAAAGTAGAAATCACAATAGAAATCAGAAAATATACAGAGATAAACAAAAACCAAAACAGCACATTCCAAAATGTGTGGGGTGAGGCAAAAGCAATGCTCATTGGGAAATCTATAGATTTAAATTCTTAAAATAACAAAAGAAGAAAGATCTCAAACCAACAGCCTAACTTTACACCTTGAAGAACTAGAGGAAAAAAAAAAAGAGCAAAGTAAATCCAAAGCTAGTAGAAGAAGGAAATAATAAAGATTAGAACAGAAACAAAAAAAAATAGAGAATAGAAAAACAATAGAAAGAACCAATGAAACCAAAATTAGTTCTTGAAAAGATCAAGAAAGTTGACTAATATTTAACTTGACTCATATAAAGAAGTAAAGAGAGAAGACAGAAATAAATAAAATGGGAAACAGGAAATGAGAACGGGGATATTACTATTAAACTTACAGAAATAAAAAGGACTGTAAGATAATACTAAGAACAATTATATGTCAACAAATTGTTCTAGATAAAATGGATAAATTCCTAGAAACACATAAAATGCCTAAATTGACTCAAAATGAAGAAAACTTCAACAGACCAAACAAGAGACCAAATCAGTAATCAACAACTTCCCAGCAAAGTCCAGGACTAGAAGCCTTTACTGATAAATTCTGTCAAATATTTATAAAAGAATTAAAACTATTTTATCTCAAATGCTTCTAAAAAATCAGTAAAAGAGAATGGAACACTTCATAACTTATTCTGTGAAGCCAACATCACCCTGATACCAAAGCCAGGTATAAACATCACAAGAATAGAAAACTACAGACCAATATCCCTTATGAGTATTGATTAAAAGTCCCTCAATATAACTAGCAAACCAAATCTAACAGCATTTTAAAAGAATTATATACCATAACCAAGTGAGATTTATGCCAGAAATACAAGGTTGCTTCAATATAAAATAATCACTGTAACACATGACATTAACAATGAAATTTAAAAAAAACGATCATCTCAATTAACGCAGAAAAGTCATTTTTCCAAATCCAACACCCTTTTTGTAATTAAGAAAAAACATTCATATCTACAGATTACTGGATCATTTGTATAAGCATACACTAACCAAGATGATTCTCTAATACAAGCATCATGAAGTCTGTTTCTGTGACTAAGTGAGGAGAATGGGGGGGGCGGTGTGCATCTCTGGGGAGGGGATACAATAATGAGTACATTTCTTCACACTCAAATCTATCAGCTCTGCTACCAAACAGCTTTGTAACCCTGAGCAAGACATCTTGGATATTGGCTTCCTTGTCTGTAAATAATGTCCTTCCTATATTATTAGATATTATGAGTCACCAAAATTACAGGAGGTGGGAGGAAAAGAAGCAGACTAAGTAAAGTTGCAAAGCAGAAAAAAGAAACACTCACAAAAGTAGGAATAGAATGGATCTTTCACAGCATGATAAAAGGAATTTTTTTTAAAAAAACCCAAAAAACAAAAACCAACATCATAGTAAACATCATACTCAATGATGAAAGACTAAAAGCCCAATGGAGAATGGTACATAGCACAAACACAAAAACTAATAATATACTATATAAAAAGAAAATATCAATAATGACAAGAAAAATGAAAATATTTATTACTCAAGTTAATAAATCATAATTACAAATATTTCTTAATAAATAAAAGCTGTCAAAATAAAAATTATATGTTATCTTGTAAACAATTAATTCTTTATATATAAAACCTATAGGATATGAAAAAGGTAACAGTCGGAAGAAAAATTATAGTTTGAAAGACATTAAAATAAAAACAAGAAATACAGAGAAAATGAATATGCTTTCATATAAAATGAGTGGAAAAATAGCTAAGTAAACCAAAAGGAAGTAGAGACACAGAAATAATAAAGAGTGGAAAGTAACTGGAAAACGTAATACTATTATAGTTAAATATGAAAAACAATATTTCTTTAAAAAGTCAAATAAAACTTTAGGAACTATTTTTATAAATGGATCAAAGGTAGAAATTAACAATATCTAGAAAGAATTATGTAACTACAGATATGAAAGCATTTAAAATTTATAGAAATGACCCGTACAGCTTTATACAAATTAATTTTAAAGTCTAATTAGAAAGAAAATTTTCTAGGTAAATTTAATTGGCAAAAATTAACAAAAAAGAAGAAAGCTTGAAAAATAAAGTCAAAAAATAATAAAAGAAATTATTAAATAACTACACAAATAGGTGCTGAGCTTAGATGGTTATAGAGGTTGACCTTAACCAATCTTCAAGGAATAAATACTTAGATCTTATTAATGGAGCTCCAAACCACAGAAAAATGGTCAGAAAATTACAGATAATGAATTGAACATAACCCTGAAACTAGAACCAATAAAGGAGAGAACAACAAAACAATGCTAGAGACCAGTATCACTTTAGAAAATTCATGCAAATAACACACTGCAAAACATAGTTCATAGCCATTTAAATAGCAGTACGTCTTGACAAAGAAGTATTTGCTTAGCTATTCAAATATGCTTTGATATTACAAATTTTACCAATGCAATTCACTTCATTATCAGTTTCAAGGTAAAGTGCTCAGAGTCTACTAGTGTAGAAATAACTTCTCTTGTACCAACTCTTTCAGTCAACAACTATAATCTCTGGACAAAATACAAATAGCTACTTGAAAGCATTGGAAAATCTTCAAAAGTAAGCAGACACTGGATGGCAGTCTACACTTGGGTTAAGGAAACAACATTAGTGAGTATTGGACAATAAACTCAAAGTTTTTTCCAGAGAGTAAGCTGAGTCTTACTGGCTTGAATAACAAGAGTACAGAGAATGAGGTAAAACAGCAACTGAAAAGGAAGAAAAATAAATCACAGAAAGAGAGAGCCATAGGTTTTAGCCTCAAATTTTCTAAAATATCTCTGCCCAAATCTCAAACTGCCTCCTAAATTATGTGTGTGGGGAAGACTTCAAGAAGCTTAGCTAAGAACCAAAGAAATAATCAGAGAAATTCTGCTATAACCTATGACAGGGAAGACAAAATTTACAGTTAGAGTCTAGCCAATTTCACCAGTTTTCTTAAAAAGAGAAATCAACATTTTTCAGAGAAACAGAATTTAGAGCTTATACTATGTATCACTCTTAATATCTAGGATACATTTCAGCATTACTAAGTGTAGGAAGAAATAGGAAAATGTGACCAAGATTTAAGAGGAAAGGCTATCAGCACAGGCTAATCTAAAAATGATCCAGATGTTGGAATTAGCAGACAATTATTTTAAAATAGCTATTTTAACAATGTTCAAAGGCATGTGCTGAGATAGATTAGAGTTAAATAAATGGAGCAATATACATTGTTCACAGATAGGAATATTCAATATCATGTCAATTTTATCCAAGTTGATCTACAGGTTCAATGAAATACCAATCAAAATCCTATCAGGCTTTTTTTTTTGTGGAAGTTGACAAGTTGGTTCTAAAATACATATGGATTCAAAGGACCTGGAATGTATAAAACATCTCTGAAAAATAAAACAACTTGGAGAACATACGCTACCAGATTTCAATGCTGACTACATAAAGCTTCATTATCAAAACATGGAATTCTGGTGTGAAGAGAAGAAAATTGATCAATGATACAGAAAAGAAAGTCCACAAATAGATTCACACATATATGCTTAATTAAATTTGACAACGAAGCCAAAGCAATTCAGTGGAAAGAGGATAGTAAAAAAATGATGCTGGAATAAATGGATAACCATATATAAAAAAAAAATGAACTTCTACGCTTAACTAGCAACATATACTACAGATAAAACAAAAACAAAAACAAACTCAGATTAGAATATATAGCTAGAAATTGCAAGGAAAGGGATTGTCACCCAGAGCCTGTAGAAAGGACCACAGTCTTACCAGCAGCTTGATTTTAGCCATGGAGGCCTGTTTTGGAATTCTGACCTATGGAAATGTAACATAATAGACTTATATTGCTTTAAGTCACTAAGTGCATGGTAATTTTTTACTATAATGACAAAAACTTGATACAAAACCTTTTGCTGTATATAACATGTCTATAAGCTCTCTTTTCTTTTTTCTTTCTTTTTTTTTTTGATTCAGTAAGAATGCAATGAGTGCCGTCAGTAGTAGTGGGCAAAACAGTTAAAGTCAGTAAAAAATGCTAAAATCTGATTTCGAATCTCTGTTTTCAGAGTCATTATGCAGATTTATTTTCTGTAGGTGAAATGATGGAGTTGCTGCCCCCAACAGACTTGCATATTGTAAGTGTAGACTACTGGGAAGATCCACCTAATAACCACAGTGTACTGATGGAGTAGTTCTTTTCAGCTTACCAACAGGAGGATGAAATCAACTTCTCTGAAAACATAATGAGTCCAAGGATAGAGCCACTAATCAGAAATGAGCTGAACAGGACATGGAGTAGGAATAGGCTCAAGAGGGGCAAAAGGTCTAGTTCAAGATATGACCAAGTGGGGAAGAGAATGAAGGTCCAAATACAGTAGTCTAAAGATATAACTGGGGCTAAAAGGCTCTTTTGAGATTGTTCAGGATTGCTAGGTCAGCTTTTTCTACTAAGAAAGAGGCACAACCCCGGCAATTCTGAGGAGTACATTGAGGCCTAGCAATGACAAGCCATAGTTTTTTGCAGCTTTACTCTGTTGACAGCTGAAATGAAAAGCCTGTTAGTGTTTAGTAACAGGCCATCGTTGCTATGACCATAGCAAAGTTTTCAGATACAAGGAATATTAAAATCCCTGGCTCAGATAAGCAGGGAGAAATAGTTTAGGTCTAATTACTTGTTATTTTTACCTATTAAATATTTACATCCATGGTATTAGGAATTTTTAGAGGTAGAAGAAAACTTAGAGATCATCAAGTTTCCCAACGGAACACTGTACCCACTAGCCACACTGGCTCTTGAGCACTTGAAATGTGGCCAATCCAAATTGAAATGTACTGTAAGTATAAAATATTCACCAGCTCTCCTAGCCTTAGGATAAAAAGAAGAGGAATGTAAAATGCCTCATTTTACAACTTTTTTCAAAAATTGACTATATGTTGAAATATTAATTTTAGATTTACTGAGTTAAACAATATATATAAACCTAGGGAGATGCTTTCTTCTTTGTATCTTACTCTTATTTCTTAGATCATCCTCCTGTTTAGATGGTGACTTTGAAGGATGAAATAAATCACACACTTGAGAATGTATTAAATGAAAGTTCCCAAAAGTTGAAAGCTGAGATTGAGGCATAGAGAAATTAAGATATTAGGAAAGAGATTTCTATTTTTCAGAGTCTAGTGTATATTAATGGGCAATATTAAAACTTGTTTAGCAAAATGTCAACATTGCTAATTTCCCTGCTTAATGTTATGTAACAAATCCAACTATATGTATTTTAAAAAATTTCTTCTCTATTTTCACAACTCTTTCTTATGGACCTTATTTTCTATTATATATTATAAGAACGTCCTAACTCATGCCTCTGAATATATTAAAATACCTTATCAACCTATTCTCTGTATAAATCTCAGAGTAATCTTTCTAAATTTATTATGCCATCCTCTGGATTACAATATGTGGCAACATTTCCTTCAACATGTGACAAATAAAATCTCATCTAGAAATAAAATGCAATTCTAGCTTAAGCACCAGTACTTCTCAATACCCTAATTCCATGCTAAACTGCAAGTAGTTCCCCCTAACATACGTTCATCCATTTGGGTGTGATAAAATGCAGTGAAGAGGTCTTAGTAAATCCAGTCAAATCAAAGTGGTCTTAGCAAATTACATCATATCAAATTAAGGTAAGCAGAGCAAGCTAACTCCTGCAAAGAAAAATCCCAATGAGAATATTTTTGAATAAGTAGGGTGAGCAGAATTTATGAATTGCATATTTTTATGTTATAATTTACCACGCACAAAACTTTTCTTTAGCCAAAACTACTTTTTTTTTTTTTTTTTTTGCGGTACGCGGGCCTCTCACTGCAGTGGCCTCTTCCGTTGTGGAGCACAGGCTCCGGATGCGCAGGCTCAGCGGCCATGGCTCACGGGCCCAGCCGCTCCACGGCATGTGGGATCTTCCCGAACTGGGGCACGAACCCGTATCCCCTGCATTGGCAGGCGGACTCTCAACCACTGCACCACCAGGGAAGCCCCAAAACTACTTTTTATAATTAGTTCTTGCATTTTTCATGGTTGATTACAGGCAAGATGAACATATCCTGATCTTGAGGGTGATTTCAACATAAATGCAACTTTACTTTGATGTTAAATCTTGCTTGAATTTTCCTACTCTGGACTTTTGTTTGATACTAACAGCTTTTAAAATTTTTACTTTATTTTGCTGATATTTGTTATTTCCTTAACATTTTCATAACTTTTGATTTGCTTTGACTTTAACTCTGGTCTCAACCAAGTCCAGAAACTCTTTTAATTTCCAAAAATTGCAGTTTAACATGTAGTTATGATTTTGTGCTCATTTTTGTTCATTTTTATTATATATGCCTTTGTAATGGAATATATGGTTATTATATCACATAGTTATCCTGCTTACTTGTATGAACATTCTTAAGAAAAAAAGTAAATTATCTGTATCTTCAAAATTATTAAGCATCTTGTTAAAAGTATCATGTTTTATAATCAACTTTAATTCACATTATTTACTTAATTTTATTCACTATTTTAGTATAAAATCATGCCTCCAAAAATCATACTTTACAATTGTTCATTTATTTGGATGATTAATAAACATTTACTACTTCATTGTATTTCTTATGTTGCCATCTGCTGCTTTCCGTTAAATCTAGAAATACCATGAAATTTATGACTGAAGGCTTTCTCTGTGCAACTGAATTGTGACTCCACAAAGTAAAAAAAACTAGCCATTTTAAAATTTGTAATCCACCATATGTACATTGGGTTTTGCTTTGAGATCAAAGATTAGAATATTTTTCCAACTAAATTTATTAAGTATAAATATTAATCTACTTTTTAATCTAGGTATTTTCTATTTACAGAATCTGTAAAATTTTCATTTAGAGAAACAGCAATACTCCTTTTAAAATAAATTATTTAAGATCTTGTATTTGATTTCTGAACTACATAATCAATACATATAAAAGAAACATTGAACTCTTGCCTAAGTCTAATATGATCTGCAGGTGTAATTGCACATTGTAAGCCGAAATACATAATTCAAGAAGCAGATGATTCAGTTGAAAATATTTATGTAATATGTAAACTGTTTAAGAACTTGACTTCTATTTTATTTAGAAGTGTAAGTTTTATCTCAATGAATTAAATTCATGACCAGTAGATCAAGCCCAACAATTAGAGAAACTTTGCAATGAACAAAGACTCATGAAGGATGGATAGGTTTGCCAAAGGACGAGAATGTCACAAACCTTGGACAAAAGGTATAGAGAAATAGTGGAGAAATGCAATTTGCAATCAGTCTAAAAATGGGAACTGCAGTCAAATGTGGAAGCTATGTTTTAAATTAGTATTTTTATTCTATATACTACTGATGGCATTGCATGCCTTTAGCGGGGAAGGAAACGGATCACATTTTTGCTCTACACAATTATCACCATCAGTAGTGATGGGGTGGATTGGAGCTAGGAGGAGTTGGAGATAAGAGAATCCTATTGGAATAGTGAAAGGCCAAGATTAATGATAATCCAAATGGTAGAAGAACAAGAAGGACATTGAAAAAAGACACAAGACATTGAAAATATAGGATAAGTAAAATCAATAAATGATAGAATGTATTGGGTCAAGAAGGTAAAAGAGTTTTCTATGATTCTTGGGGTTTTAAACCTGAGAAGTGACTATGGTATTAACATTAGCCAAAATTTGCAACACCAGAAGGCAGGTTTCTGAGAGGAAAATGTTTTTATTTTTATTTAGCCTTATTCTCACTGAATTGGAGCAGAGCAGCTGTCTCTGTGATTTGACAATTAAAAAGGTATTTCTGGGCTTCCGTGGTGGCGCAGTGGTTGAGAGTCTGCCTGCCGATGCAGGGGACACTGGTTCGTGAGCCGGTACAGGAAGATCCCACATGCCGCGGAGCGGCTGGGCCCCTGGGCCATGGCCGCTGAGCCTGCGCGTCCGGAGCCTGTGCTCTGTCCGCAACAGGAGAGGCCACAACAGTGAGAAGCCTGCGTACCGGGGAAAAAAAAAAAAAAAAAAGGTATTTCTGACTTAATGACTTCAAAATACTCTTTAATATTAGAAAAATGCCATTTTTAATCAATGTCCAGGTAGAACTAAAAGAAAAAAGTATTTCACTCAACCTGCCAGCACAATTAGAAAAATTACAAGGGAGATATGCAAAATTGAGAATAATTAATGATTGCCATTCTAATCTTAATATTTGTTGGAAGTAATATAAAATGTTATAATCATTTTGAAAAGAAATTTGGCAATTTGTTTCAAGACCCAGTTACCGAATAAAACTACATATGGGAAGAGTAGCCCTCCCAAACTGTTTGACACTGATAAAAATTGGCATACAAAACATTTATCAATTAGTATTTTTGTGTATTTTTCTACAGACAAAAACGTTTGTCTTTCCGAACACAGAATATATTTCTTTGACTCCAATTATACTCATACTAAAATCTAAATAACAGCTTAAATAACTGCTTTAAAATATAACGTGGATTTTAAGGATATTACAACTAGAAGACTGATAAAGTATAAGAAAAATCAGAAAATACATTGGAAATTCATTTTCTTTTTGTTTTGGTTGCACCACGCAATTTGCAGAATCTTAGTTCCCCGACCAGGGAACCAGGGATTGAGCCCAGGGCCCTGCAGTGAAAGTACAGAGTCCTAACCACTAGACCACCAGGGAATTCCCAGAAATTATTTCTAAAAAAACTAGTACTTCAACAACAAAATAATTCAATAGAAGTGTGGCAATATTTTTTAAAATCTAAAACTAATATTATAAATAAATTAAACAAGAATTGGTAAGGGAGTGTTGGAAAGTAAACAGTAAATATACCCTAAAGTCTCTTCTCATATGTGAAGGAGGCTATGCATGCATTTGTTTTAATGTTAACTAAAATAAATGAAATAAATACATTCACATGTAAACACATTACAAAATGATTATAAGTAGTATCCAGAAACATAAGAGAAGGAGGTAAAATTTTATTACTGATGCACCAATGGTTCTCAAATTTTGGAGTATCTCAGAATCTTTTGGTATCATTGTTAGAATTAAATAGTCCTAGAATTCACTCCAAGAAATTCTAATTTTATTGTCCTTGGGGGAGGCTAGGCTATCAGCATTTTCAATAAACAATCCAGGTAATTCTGATACACACAGTGTTGGGATCCAATATTTGAAACATACTGAATTTGAAAAGGAAGAAACAGTGGAATTTCCATGATTTAATTAATATAACTCAATTGAGATTTAAAAAAAAAAGAACTATAAAATATGATATAGAAAAATATAATAAGACTAAATACTCTGTTGTTGCAGTCAGCGCTTATAAAATAAATGCTCCACATCCTTCCTATTTCTTCACATCAATAAACTTGGATGAAAGTTGTAGATATGTTATTGGTACAATTGGTCATATTTCTTTATACTAACAGCAAGAGAATCTGCAAAATGTGGTGTTTCTTTATAATTCTTAATAGTACTGGAATTCACACTTTTCAGAAATTTTGAATTGCAGTTAACTTGTTCAAAATGGTGAATCAGCAACAAATGATTGCTATCTGTTACAGCTCCCAAAAAGAAAATATGGATGGCATTACGAATACCTATTAATATCTGAAAAATAGAAATAAATTGGCAATCTTCCTTCTAGCATTAGATAATATCTACTCGTGGAAAATGAATATGTATTTTTTATAAATGTATAAGAATGGCTGATTATTTATTTATTTTTTGTTTGTTTTTGTTTTTTGCGGTACGCGGGCCTCTCACTGTTGTGGCCTCTCCTGTTGCGGAGTACAGGCTCCGGACGCGCAGGCTCTGCGGCCATGGCTCATGGGCCCAGCCGCTCCGCGGCATGTGGGATCTTCCCGGACCGTGGCACGAACCCATGTCCTCTGCATCGGCAGGCGGACTCTCAACCACTGTGCCATCAGGGAAGCCCGGCTGGTTATTTAAATAATAATAATAATATCCATCTATCTCTAAAGTATAGATATTTTTTCTACTTCTAACTGGGTAGATGTATGTTTAGTTTCCTATTGCTGCTGTAATAAATTACCACAAACTTATTGGCTTAAAAATAACAAAATTTATTTTCTTATAGTTTGGAGGTCAGAATTCCAAAATCTGTCTCTTAGGGCTAATGTCTAGTTGTCTGCAGAGCTGGGCCCTTCTGGAGAGTCTAAGGGGACAATGGGTTTTCTTGCCCTTTTTAGTTTCTAGAGGCCACATGCATTCCTTAGCTCATGATCACTTCCTTGCCTCACTCCAACCTCTTGCTTCCAGTGTAACAAAATTATGGATATAGTTTGGTGGGGTACCAGAAAAGGAAGGACTTACTAGAATTGATGTTAATACACAATAAATAGGTAGGAAGAAGATTTTTCAGTGTGTTTCAAAATGATGGCCCCAGGTACCAAGAAATGAGTTATTATGTGGATTGGATCTGCATCTCCAGGGAGATAAAGCCTTTGAATGCCCCTTCTAAATTGTATTAGTCAGAATTTTCCAAAGAAGCAGACCAACAAGGTGAGTGAGAGAGAGAGAGAGAGAGAGAGACAGAGAGAGAGATTTGTTATAGGAATTGGCTCATGCAATTATGAAGGCCAAGAAGTCCCATGATCTGCTGTGTGCAAGCTGGAGAACCAGGAAGCCACTGGTATCATTCAGTCTGAGTTCAAAGGCCTGAAAATTAGGGGACTGATGGTGTAAGTCCTGGTATGAATCTGAATGCCTGACAATGAGGAGTGCTGATGTCTGAGAGCAGAAGAAGATAGATGTCTCAAGTAGAGAGAGTTTATTTGCCCCTTTTCTACCTTTTTGTTCTATTCAGGCCCTCAACAGATTGGATAATGCTGATCCCCATTGATGAGGGTCCTCTTCTTTACCCAGTTGAGTGACTCAAATGCTAATCTCTTTTGGAGACATCCTCACAGACACCCAGAAATAATGTTTTATCAGTTTCCTGGACATACTTTAGCCCAGTGAAGCTGAGACATAAAATGAACCATCACATAAATATAAAATGATCTAATATGGAAATATGAAGTAAACAAGCAAGAGGATAAGACCTACCATTAAAGCTATCTGGTGGACAGCATAGTGGTAGAGAAGGAGTCAGAATTAGAACAGAAGAAAGGAAGGAAAGGAGACAAGGTTAGGACTACCAGACTCCCCACCCAGGGTGACTGCAGCTACTTACAGGCTCCCTCTTGAACAAAAATTCTCGGTGGAATTGAGTAAAAGGCATTCCTGCATAGTTGACTCTGATGTATTATTGAAAACACTTACTAGCAGGTGAAATATAATTTGGGGTTACTTCTTTGGGATTTGTACTGTGTGATGCTTGGCTTTTGCCTTGCCTCTTTTAAGAGCCTTGGATCAAGCTTATTTAAATTCATTGGAATATGCCACTTAGCAAAGAAACTAGAAATCAGAGGTAGAGATAATCAAGACTCTCTGTTACCATATTCAGCTTTTTAAAAACAAGTTCTTAGGTGTTTCTTCTAAGTAAAATAGACATCATTATTACCCTTATCATCAGTATTTAACAATAACAATGCCATGACAGTTTTGGAATAATGAATACTGCAACTGATGATTATTTTAGTGTTGCAACTTTGAATAGGCAGTCATTCCATTAAAAAAAATCATTTTGGACAATAGTTTGAGGCTGGAAATTTTAGGTGGGGCTGGTATATTCTCTTTACTATATACTACTGTGATCTGAAAAGAAACCCTTCTGATAAACATTGAATTTTTCAAATTATTTGCCATACTTATAAAGTGAGGTACTAAATAATAAAATGTATTCAAATATTTATAATAACCATTTTCGTTGTGAAGACAAAGCAATTAATATAAGCATATACATTAAAAACAGACATATTTCGTAGTACCTGCCATGTCTAAACTAATAGTTTCAAAAGCACCCTAGTATAACTGAAAATAGACATTCTTGAATCTTGAGACTGTAAAAATGGTATTATTGGAAAATATAAGTGGCAACCCGGTGAAAATTTACTTAAATATGTTATTTTCCTATAAACTTACAGGTCTTTTGCTTATTATATATTACATATGCCTGCCCTAGGATGAATGCAATAAACACATAAATTAAGAAAAAATATCTCAAACAAACAACAAAACTTTACATCTTAAGGAACTAGAAGAACAAATTAAAGCCAATGTTTCAGGAGGAAAAAATAATAAAGAATAGAGTAGAAATAAATAGATCTAGAAAGGTCAATGAAACTAAGAGTTATTTTTTTAAAAGATAAAGTTGACAAATTTTTAGCTGAACTAAGAAAAAGAGAAAATTTAAATAAAATCATAAATAAGAGGAAAAATTACAACTGATATTGCAGAAATTCAAAGGATCATAAGAGACTACTATGAAAAATTATATGACAACAAATTAAATAATCTTGAAGAGACAGTTAAATTCCTAGAAACATACAACGTACCTAGACTAAATCATAAAGAAATAGAAAATATGAATAGACCTGTAACTGGTAAAGAGACTAAGTCAGTAACCAAAAATATCCACCTAAAAAAAATCCAGGACAAGATGGCTTCACTGGTGATTTCTACCAAACATTTAAAGAATTAATGCCAATTCTTCTCAAACTCTTCCAAAGAACTGAAGGAGAAGGGACACTTCCAAACTCCTTTTATGAGGTGAGGATTACCTGGATATCAAAGCCAGACAAGAATACTATAAGAAAAGCAAATTATAAGTTACAATCCCTGATTAACATAGATGCAAAAACCCTTAACAAAATACTAACAAGCCAAATTCAATAGCACATTAAAGGAATCATATAGCATGGACAGGTGAGATTTATCTTGGGATGCAAAATGATTCAATGTATGCAAATCAATAAATATGATGCACCACATTAAAAAAAATAGATAAAAATCATATAATCATACGAATAGATGTAGAAAAAGCCTTTGACAAAATTCAGTATCTTTTCATGATAAAAATTCTTAACAAAGTGGTATAGAGGGAATGTACCTCAAGATAATACAGTCCATATCTGACAAACTGACAGCTTATTTCATACTCAATGGTGAAAAGCTAAATGCTCTTCCTCTAAGGTCAGGAAAAAGACAAGGAAGCCCACTCTTGCCACTTCTAGTCAACATACTATTGGAAGTCCTCGCCAGAACAATAGATAAAATAAATAAATAAATACCTACATACATACTATCCGAATCAGAAAGATCTAAAGTCATCTCTGTTTGCAGGTGACATCATCTTATGTACAGAAACCCCCAAAGACTCCACCAAAAAACTGTTAGAATTAATAAATAAATGAATTCAGTAAAGTTTCAGGATAAAAAAATCAATTTACATAAATCAGTTCCATTTCTATTCACTAAAAATGAAATATATTAAAGAAGAATGAAGAAACCAATCCCATTTACAATAGCATCAAAATTTAAGGATAAATTTAACTGAAGAAGTGAAACATCTGCACACTGAAAACTATAAGACATTGATGAAATAAATTAGACACAATGGAAATATTCTTGGATTGGAAGAATTAATATTGTTAAAATGTCCATACTATCTAAAGTGATCTACAGATTCAATGCAATCCCTATCAAAACTACAAAGGCATTTTTCAAATAGAAAAAACTATACGAAAAATGTTTTGGTATCACAAAAAACCCCAAATATCCAAGGAAATCTTGAGAAAGAAGAACAAAGCTGGAGGCATTTTACGTCTTGATTTTAAATTACATTACAAAGCTATAGTAAGCAAAACAGCATGGTACTATCATAACACCATATACATATACCAATGGAACAGAATAGGGAGCTCAGAAATAAACCCACACATATACTGTCAACTAATCTTTCACAAGGGTGCCTACAACAGGCAATGGGGAAAAGACAGTGTCGTCAATAAAAGGTGGTAGGAAAACTGAATAGCCACACACAAAAGAGAGAAACTGGATCCCTATCTTACACCACTTACAAAAATTAACTTGAAATAAAGATAAATTTAAGACCTAAAACCATAAAACTCAAAGAAGAAAACATAGGGGAAAAACTCTTTAACGTTGGTCTTCTTAATGACCTTTTTGGATATGACACCAAAAGCAAAGGCAACAAAAGTAAAATTAAACAATTGAGATTACATCAAACTAAAAAACTTCTGCATAGTAAAGAAAACAACATACAAAATGAAAAGGAATTCTATGGAATGGGAAAAAATATCTGCTAACCAAATAGCTGATAAGGGGTTAACATCTAAAATATTTAAAGAACTCATACAACTTGATAACAAAAAAAAATTAAAACCCAAATAACCCAATTAAAAAAATAGGCAAAGGACCTGAATAGACATTTTTCAAAAATTTACTCACACGTGGCCAACAGGTAAACAAAAAGGTGCTAAACATCACCAATCATAAGGGAAATGCAAGTAAACCACAATGTGGTATCACCTCACCAGTTAGAATGGCTATTACTAAAAAGACAAGAGATAAATTTTAGTAAGGATGTGCAGAAATGGGAAACTTGTACACTACTGGTGAGTATGTAAGTTGGTACAGCCATTAATAAAAATAGTATGGAGGCTCTCCTAAAAATAAAAAGTAGAACTGTCATATTATCCCGCAATTCCAATTCTGGTTATATATCTGAAGAAAGCAAAATCAGTATCTTGTAAAGAGATCTGCTTCCCATATTCTTTGCAGCTTCTTAACAATAGCTAAGATATGGAAACAACCTGAGTGTCCACCTGTGGATGAATGATTAAAGAAAATATTGATACATATACAATGAAATATTATTCAGCCATAAGAAAAGGGAAATCTGCCATTTATGACAACATGCATGAAACTGGAAGGCATTATGCTTGACAGAGAAATACAAATACTGTATAATACCACTTATATGTGGAAGCTTTAAAAAGTTGAATTTACAGAAACAGAGGGTAAAATGGTGGTTATCAGAGGCTGGGAGTAGGCCTAACAGGGAGAGGTTTTTCAAAGGTACAAATTTTCAGTTGCAAGATGCATAAGTTCTGAGGAGCTAAAGCACAGCACGGTGACTATTGCTAATAATACTGTATTGTATAACTGAAATTTGCTAAAGAATAGAAGATGTTAAGTGTTCTCACCCTGCAAAACAGAAAGGAAACTATATGAGGTGATGGATTTGATAACTGACTTTATAGTGGTAATCATTTCACAATATATATCAATATGTATATCTAATTATCACATTTCACACTTTATACAATTTTACTCGTCAATTATGTCTCAATAAAGTAAAAATTGATATAAAACTTGATATCAAGTCAAACAGTTCAAAAATGATAAAACAACACAATTTTTTTTTCAAATCTTGTTTTTTTTTTAAAAAAATAAGTTCTGGTATTATCAGGAAAAGAAAACTTTTCTCCTTAATTATCTTATGGGATGGATGCCTGAGTAAGAGAATCTATATTATATTAGGTAAATTCTAAGCTAACATTCAGAATGGGTTGTCAAAACTCATACAAATTAAAGAGCTTAATATCACTAGATATAGTGTTATAATAATTTCAAGATTAAAGACAACCAAGAGGCACAGAAGAAGCCGAAGGAGATCTGGACACTGAGAGCAACTCCCTGTCTTTCCACAGTAGCCATGTACTCCTTGCCCAAAATGATGGACGAGGTCCCTGAGAGAGTCTGTGGGTCATCTCACACAGCAGGAAGGCTTTAAATTTTGAAATATCTCCACTTTATACCTCAGACTGTTGTAAAACTTACCCTGCCTAGTAAATCTGTAGATCTGGCTATCATTTATAGGTAACCTTTAGCCAAGGTTCTCTTGCTAAGAACCCTCTGTAGGTTAGAACTTTGCAAATATCATTAGTTTAATCATCCATAGTTCTAGCTGACAAAGATATTTAGAGTAGGACACCAGTAACTTCTCTTCTTTGCTGGGGGGCATGCCTCAGTAAAGCGAGTAAATGTAGCTGCTGCTTTGATCAGCTACTTTGATTCCTTCCTCTCCAGGCTCATTTAGGGATCAAATCATCAAACCTGAAGGAGGACTCATCATGAGATAATCTACTGTAGTGTCTGCTAAAGTGAAGGCAAAAAGTAGCCAGCTTTAAGTTTAAAATAAAGTCTAGTTTACTAATAACTCTCTTAATACTATCTTTTATATAGAATATATTGTAAAAATAAGTAGATAGGTGGTCTAAAAATATAAATTGGAAACTGCTGAAAAGAAAATAAAAATGCAGACAAAAATAATAGATACAAATTGTTTTGGTAATCACCCAAAGAATTCTGACAACCAAAACATACTAAAATATAATAATGATCATAAGCAAAGACTTTGACAGCTTGACTCCTTTGACTGGGGTACATAGTATGCAAAAAACATTTCCTAAAGAGAAAAATGATGTGGAAGAAATATCTTCTTCCTTTGTAAGCAAGAAAAATAAGCTGCTTTTATCTTTAAATCCCAGAACTCTGTGTAGGAGGAGTCAATCAATAAGTCAATCAATTCCTATTTGGAATTTGCAAAGTATTTTATATTACATTTCCCAATTTTATCATTCTCATTATCATCTATAGTTGGATTTTAGGGGTTTTTTAATAGATAACTATATGGAAATATTAAAAATTCATGTTTACAGTCTTTTTAAAATAACATCTGTGAAATTCAGCCTTTCTCTGACAGTCTTTTGACTGTAACAACTACAGCAGCTGAGCAGATAATGAATAGTATAAGATATAATACTTTTGTTAACTTCTTTTCTGTTTATGTTATAAGGACATGCTCTAAATTCTGATGTATCCTTTTAACTGAAG
Source organism: Globicephala melas (assembly GCF_963455315.2). Taxonomy (NCBI): domain Eukaryota; kingdom Metazoa; phylum Chordata; class Mammalia; order Artiodactyla; family Delphinidae; genus Globicephala; species Globicephala melas. Next base: position 43,486,606 of record NC_083323.1, read on the forward strand.
TGTGAAATAGGGATTTGGTACTAACATTTAATGAAAGTAGTATGTCTTACCCCTAGAACAGCAAAATTAGTGAATATTTTTATGTCAATAATTTTACTAATTTACGACTTTGATTTTCATTCTATTATAAAATTGGCTTTTACCGTAGATAAGAGTAAAGGTAGTACTAAAAAAACTGTTGTATTTTCTTTTCTTTTTATAAATTTATTCTATTAATTTTTGGCTGTGTTGGGTCTTTGCTGCTGTGCGTGGGCTTTCCCTAGTTGCGGCGAGCAGGGATACTGTTCGTTGCGGTGCGCGGGCTTCTCATTGTAGTGGCTTGTTGCGGAGCATGGGCCTTAGGCACGTGGGCTTCAGTAGTTGTGGCACATGGGCTCAGTAGTTGTGGTTCTCGGGCTCTAGAGCACAGGCTCAGTAGATGTGGCGCATGGGCTTAGTTGCTCCGCAGCATGTGGGATCTTCCCGGACCAGGGCTCAAACCCATGTCCCCTGCATTGGCAGGTGGATTCTTAACCACTGCGCCACCAGGGAAGCCCAAAATTGGTGTATTTTCTTGACAGAAATATATTTTGAGGTATATTTTTGTTTACATTTGAATCTTTATTGATATCTAAAGAAACTTGCAGATTTTCCTTCTAATGTGGGCTATTATTTCTAGTATCAATTAAAGGGTCTTTTCTTCCAAATACTATGTAATAAAAATCTCTATGTTCATAAGGCCTTGTCTGCTTACCTAGGTCAATTAATAATAAAACTGGAAATTGTTTAGTTCCACTGTGTAGGAGGTACTGCACTTGTTCACCTATTATCTCCTTTTACAACACCAGAATTTCTGAAACTTGAGTACTGCTTTAGTCTCTCTTACAAGAAAATAATCGTGAACATCCAATGGAATTAAAAATATTTTATTAAGATGACATTTCTATAAGTAACATGTCAAAGTATAACTCCTTGTACTTATAGTTCTTTTACAATTATTACAAATTTTAAATTATAAATTATGTACAAATACCCAAAATTAAACTAATAATAATAATAAAATGTGAGTGACCTTATTGTTTTCCTAAAACAACCAATTAAGCTGTATTTTTTCTATTCTTGTATTTTGAATTTAGTCGTATCAGTGAAAAAAATGGATATTGAAAGAGAACGGTGTGTAACATGGTATTAATATCACATCTTTGTTACTAGTTTAGCTAATCAGCCACACAACCAAAGAACAACCACGAATATCAATTTAATTATGTGTCACTGACTTTTGTTATTAACACCCTTGCTAGTATAAGTTTAGTACTATAGCATTATGAAAATGTGCCAAGGTCACATTATATCTAAGTATTAGTAGAAACAGAAAAGATACTAAAAGTTTTAAAAGTTTGGACTTGAAAATATTGTATCTACAATCCATTTATTTAAAACTTTAACATTATTCTGCACTTGGTTTTATGGGTCTTTTGAGTTAGGAATGCCTGGATACCATGTGTGATGTAATGACTCAAATCTCTTCTCTATTTGAACTTCTGAAAAACACTGTTCATACAGCACATTATGGTGTAATCTGGGAAAGCACAGAAGAGTACACTGTAATTAAATATGCTAAAACATATTTTCTTTGGATTGTCATCATAATTAAAGATTATAGAATCTTCTATTTTTCTGGGTTTTTTTTTTTTTGGTAGATAACAAATCTAACTAAGTTAATGGAAACTTGCATCTCACTATGATGCCTCAAGAATATTTGAAAAAAGTATGGTTAAATGTAAAAAGACATATTAGGACTGTTTTATCTGCTACCTAGGAATATAAATTCCTGTGTTATTTTTGTTTTTTAAATATTTATATTTATCAGGCTTTACAATATTTAGCACTTCAGAATTCTAGAATGTTCCTCTCTGCATTAATGTCCTACATATTTTACCATGAAGTCTATTCTAAAAGTGACATACAGCTAGATAATGCCTTTATATTGGTGCTTAAACAGACGATAAGAATGCTTGGAGCAGTTCTGGTGCTGGTGAGATCATATTATATTATATGTTAGGAACTAAATATATGCAAAATAATGGAGAAATGAGAAATGGCAGTGTTGCCTTTGCATTTAAATTTGCATCATCTTGAAGCTGGAGCCTAGTGTTGCCTGCATTCAAATGATTCCAGGTTGCAATTTCAGTTATGCCACTTAGAAACGTTGTGATTTTGAGAAATTTCCTTAATCAACCAGAGCATCAATTTCTCTACACATAAAATGTGATAGTAATACCTACTTAATATGATTATTTTGAAAATTAAATGTTTATTGTGCTTAACACAGGGTTCTACATGATCCAGAGTAGGCATTCAGTAAGAGAGTGTTTTTGATATTATTAGAAACAGAATTTGTACCTGGTCTTCTGGGACAAATTACCATCCAGTCTTATCTTTGATTAATGGGGAAGGGGAGATCAAAGTGGGAAGGAGAAACCTGCTCTATCACATTTATAAATAGCTTTTATATAACAAGTTTTGTGTAGTTAGTTGTTTAGACCTAGGGAGTAATTTTCTCATGGAAACAATGCTATAAATTGTAGTTAAGTCTCAGACAAGCCCACAGAACTCTGTTTAGTCCATAATGTAGTTGAAATAATGTGTACTTGCAATGGAAGATAGTAGAAAAGTAATACTATTGCAATACTACCAATTAAACAAAACAGAAAAAATAGAATAAAAATTAGTTATTTTATTGAATTCTTGGATTGACTAGAAACATTTAATTAAAAGATGGTGAATGATCAACCGAGATTTCTGTAGAAATTCTAACGGTCACTTTTATAGAATTTCAGAAGCTTTAGAGGAAGATTATACTACTCATTAAAGCTAATCTGACTTAATTTTGTTCTCTTTATTCTTTCTTTTTTCCACTGCAAACACAATAAGGAAATAATTAAGAGGAACAGAAAAAATAAATACAAGGAAAATGTTCTCTTGACATTGGAAGAGAGAAGGAATTCAGAATAGGAGGAGAGAGAAGAAAAGGCAGGTTATTGGAAAGGGGAGTAGAAGTTTATTGAGAAAGGAAAGGGGAGAGAGAGAAAGACTAAGTGGAAGAAAGAAAGAGGTACCAAGAAAAAGTGGAAAAGGAAGAGAGAGAAGTGGAATTTGTTGAAGAGTTGTATGCAATGTGAGACATGGGAAAAATAATGAAATAATCCATGACATCTGATTGCAATATGAAGCAGCCTACTACAAAATGTGAAATTTCACTAATATCTTAAAATTTCTAAATATGTACAATAATTTTGCATTTTACAAGAAAAAAATGTGAATGCACTGGGAATCAATGAGTTTTTTTTATATCCATCAAGTAACTGGGATCACAAGGCCAAACTGCCACCTAGAAATCTGGAATATAGGAGAATACTGAGAATCATAGCCCAGATCAGCTCACCTGGAGGAGAAGCTCTGGAGTCATATTTGGTATGAACATTTACATGGTCATTTTGACAAATTGCTGGAGGCAGAGTGAGAAACCCTGGAGGACTCAGTTTTAAGGGGCCCCTACACTTTTGTGGGTTTACCAATAGGAATCTCATTAGGTACTCAATGTGATGATCCTAGAAAAGTTCCCTCATGTTTTCTGTTTTGAACAGGTGAGAACAGGATGTAAACTATTACTAATCTATCCGTTATAAAATGGAAACTAATATAAAATATAAACATAAATTGTTGATTTATGGATAGTTGATTCATGGATAGAGAGGGCTGACTGTAAAGTTGTATGTAGATTTTCAACAGGGTGGGGTTGGCACCCCAACCCTTGCCATTGTTCAAGGGTTAACTGTAATTAAATAATAATTAAAGGAATATAAAAAATGTATCCCTCTGTTTTATATCCCTGTTCTAAAAGGGAAACTAATTTACCAGAGCCTTCTTTAACTGGGAAAAGGGATATTAGCCAACTTCAGCCCTTCTAGCTTTCCTACTCACCTAAGATGAGGAAAAAAAAAGCTGAGAAACAATTTTGATTATCACAGCTACACACACTTAGACTCAGATGAACATAAAGCGATAGAGAGCATTAGAGACAGAAAGTTATAATGTACCTGCACTTCCCAGGAAGTGTTATTTGAAAGTGGACTTAGATTAGTTGTAAAGGGTCATTAGGTATGCTGCAAAGTCTAGGACAGCCACTAAAAGCAATTTAAAAGAAATATAATTGATATGCTAAGGCGGGGAGAGAAAACTGAGTCATATAATGCTCAACTATAACCAGAAAGGGCAGACATAAAAGAGGGAAGATAAAAAAATAAACAGAAAACATATACAATAAACAGAAAACAGTTAGAAACATGGTAGTTATTAATCAAATGATGTAAATAATCACTTTAAATGTAAATGGCCTAAATTAAATAATTAAAAGACAGAGACTATCAGAGTGGATTAAAAAAAAAAAAAGACCCAACTATAAGTTGTCTGTAAGATATCTACTTTAAATATAAAAACCAAGTTAGGTTAAAAGTGAAGGTATGAAAAAACATGCTAATACTAATCAAAACAGAGTGAGAATAACTATATTAATTTAAGACAAAGCAGACTTTAAAGCAAGGAAAATTATCAGAGATAAGGAGAGTTATTCCATAATGATATAGTGGTCCATTCTCCAAGAAGATATAACAACCCTTAACCTGTAGGCACTCAACAATAGAGCATCAAATTACATGAGACAAAACTGACATAACTAATGGGAAAACTAAATGAACCTACTATTACAGTTGAAGATTTCAGGACCTATCCCTCTTTCAGTAAAGGTTATCCAGTATCCAGAAAGGATGTGATTTGAGCAATGCCATTAATCAACTATACCTAATTGACATTTATAAAATGCTTCATCCAATAACAGTAGAATACATATTCTTCTCAAGTTCGTACGGGTCATTTTCCAGGATAAACCACATTATGGGTCATAAATCACACCTTAACAAATTTAAAATAAGAAAACGTATTCAAAGTGTGTTCTTAAACTACAATGGAATTAAAAAGAAATCAGTAACAGAGAGATAGCTGGAAAATCCAAAACTATCTGGAGATTAAACAACACACATTTAATAACACATGAGTCAAAGAAGAAGTATCAAGAGAAATATTTAAAATATTTTAAACTAAATCTAAATGAAAATGAAACATATCAAAATTTGTGGGATGCAGCCAAAGCAATGATTGGAGAGAATTTTATAATATTGAATGCATATATTAAAAAAGAAAGAGCTGAAGTCAACCTAACCTTCCACCTTAGGAAACTAGAGAAAGAAGAGCAATTTAAGCCTAAACCAAGCAGAAGAAAAGGAAAAAAAAAATGATTTAGAAATACTTGACACTGAAAACAAGCCCTCTCCCTCTCCCTCTCTCTCTCTATATATATAAAAATGAAAGCAAAAATTGTTTCATTGAAAGGTTTATTAGAATTGATAAACCTATATCCTGGGTAACAAAGGAAAAAAGAGAGAAGACACAAATCACTAACATCAGAAATAAGAAGTCACCACCACTACTGATGCCAGGGCATTAAAAGGATAAGGGAAAATTTTGAGCAACTTTATGCCCACATGTATGATAATTTAGATAAAATGGACCATTTTTTAAGAGACACACACTATTAAAACTCCCTACAAGAGAAGAGGCCTATAACTATTAAAGAAATTGAATTAACACTTAAGAACCTTCCAAAAAAAGGAACACACCAGGCTTTTCACTTGTGATTTCTACCAAGCTTGTTAGGAAAAAATGATCCCAATTTTCTACAACTCTTTCAGAAAGTAGAAGCAGAGGGAACATTTCCTAACTAATTCTATGAGGCCAGCACTACCTTAATAACAAAACATATAAAGAATTTACAAGAAAGGAAAACCCCAGACTAATATCTCTTATGAACACAGATGCAAAAATTCTCAACAAAATATTAGGAAATCAAATCCAACACATTATACACCAAGACTAAGGGGTAGGTGGTTTTTCTAAATGTGCAAAGCTAGTTGACCATTAAAAAAAAGTTAATATAATCCACCAATCAATAGGCAGGGTAATGGTGAAAAATTATATACACATATCAATTGATGCAGAAGAAACATGTGACAAATTCCAACACTCAATCATGAGGAAAAAAGAAAAAACTCTCAACAACCTAGGAATACAGAGAGAACTTCCTCAACTTGATAAGGAACATCTATAAAAACATCCTTCAACTAACATAATAGTTAATGGTGAGAAGCTGGATGCTTTCCCCTTAAGACTGTAAACAAGGTAACAATATCTTCTTTTACCACTCCTACTCAACATCATATTGGAACACTTACCTAGTGCAGTAATGCAAGGGAAAAAAATGTGTACAGTTTGGAAAAGAAGAAATAAAATTATCTTTGTTTACAGATGGCACAACAGTCTATGTATAAGATTGTAATAATTGACAAACGAACAACTTCCAGAGCTAATATGCAATTATAGTAAGGTCATAGGATACCAGGTTAACATATATAAGTCAGTTGTTTTCTTTACAACAGCAGTGAATCATTAAAATTTGAAATTAAAAACACAGGACCATTTACATTAGCCCCACCCCCCAAAATTAAATACCTAAGTATAATTCTAACAAAATATATACAGACTCTATATTTAGAAAAATGCAAAACTCTGATGAAGGAACTCAAAGAAAAATTAAAGAAGATATATTTAATGTTCATGAATTGAAAGACTAAATATTAAGATGGCAATTATTCTAATTTGATCAATGCTATCTCAATCAAATGAAGCTATTTTATAGAGTTCTACAAGCCTATTTAAAGTTTATATGAAAATTCAAAGACCTAAAATATTCACCACAACATTAAGAAAGTAAAAATTAGAAGGTTTACATTACTCAACTATAAGAGGTACTTACTATAAAGCTACAGTGATCAAGACAGAGTAGTATTTGTTAAAGTACAGACACATGGAGATCAATGGAACAGAATAAAGAGTCCACAAATAGACACACAAATGCAGCCAGTGAGTCTTTGACTAAGAAATAAAGGCAATTCAATGGAAAAATGACAGTCTTTTTAATAAATAGTGCTGGAAGAATCAGACATCTATATGCCAGGGGGGGAGAGAGAGAGAGAGAGAGAGAGAGAGAGAGAGAGTCTAGACACAGACCTTTCTCTTTTCACAAAATGCAAAACTATAAAAACTGTTAGAAGATAACATAGGGAAAAAACTAGGTGATCTTGGGCTTGGCAATGAAGTTTTTCATACAAATATACAAAAAAAATACACACAAAAAATCACAATCCATGAAATTAAAAAAAAATGATAACTTGGTCTTTGTTAAAATTAAAAGTATCTGCTTTGCAAAAGACACTTTAAGGATAATGAAAGGATAACCCACAGGCTGAGAGAAAATATTTGCAAAACACATATCTGACAAACAACTTGTATCTAAAATAATTTTTTAAAACTCCTAAAACTAACCAATTAGAAAACAACAATCCAAATTATAAACTAGCAAAAATCTGGACATCTCACCAAAGAAGATATACAGATGGCAAATAGGAATATGAAAAGTTGCTCAACATCATTTTTCCCTAGGAAATTGCTAATTAAAACAAGACACCACTACCCACCTATGACAATAGCTAAAATGCAAAACACTAAAAATACCAAAAATGCTGACAAGAATGTCATTCATTACTGGTGAGAATGTGGGAAATGAGTGTGTAATTCATTACTGGTGAGAATGCAAAATGGCTCAGCTTATTTGTCTATTACTTACTGTAATAGCCATTTGGCTATTACAATAAGTAATATTGTGTTGGCTATTTGGCTATTACTTATTGTAGCAGATTCTAGGGATTTTGTGACTGCCCAAAGAAAAAGATGTGGTCATGAGAGGCAGTACACACAACAAGCTCAGCATGGGAAGACCTATCATACAAAAATGAGAAGGGCAAGGAAACTACTGGGGGAGAGGGGGATTGGAGAGGGGATTTGTGTGTCTAGGTGATAACTCTCTACAGCATGGTAGGCCATCTGAGTCAGAGAACTTTGATGGGCATTAGTGGCTTGTGGTCTTATATCCACAAGGCTCTATCTCATCAATGGCCAAAGACTGTTGGATCAGTTTTCACAGTACTATGAACCAAATTTTATCTTCCCCTCAAATTCAGTTGTAGCCCTAACCCTCAATGTGATGTATTTGGACATATGGCCTCTGGAAGGCCATTAAGTTTATATGAGGCACTAGGATGGGGCCTTCATGATGGGATTATTACCCTCATAAGAAGAGATACCAGAGAGAGTACCTGAAGGGGAAATCTCTCAACCGTTTGAGAACAAAGAGAGAGGGCAGCCATCTGCAAGTAAGGAATAGAGACCTCAACTGAAACTGAATGGCTCACATCTTAACCTTGGACTTCTCAGCCTCCAGAACTGTGAGAAAATAAATTTCTGTTACTTAAGCTACCCAGTCTATGGTATTTTGTTATGGCAGTCTACAGTACTTTGTTAAGACACTCAGAGTACGCAAAGCAGGCAAGCTCTAAATGGCTAAAAATGTGCTTGTTTAAGTTGAGTTTAGAACTGGTACACTTGTGAGATGATGCAACTCATAATACAGTGAAGAAATAATCAACCTAGGCACCAATATACAGAGACCATCTTTGGCTCATTCATATAACACTTACAAAGCTAAACATAGTCTTACCATATGATCCAGCAATCACACACCTAGGTATTTACCTAACTGAGTTGAAAGCTTATGTCCACACAAAAAAACCTGCACATGAATGTTTATAGCAGTGTTATTCATGATTGCCAAACACTGTTAGCATTCAAGATGTCTTTCAATATTTAAATAAACTATGTTACATACATACAATGCAGTACTCTTCAGCAATAAACAAAATGAGTTAACAAGCCATAAAAAGACATGGGAAATGTAAAATGCATATTGCTATCTAAAAGAACCTAATCCAAAAAAGCTACATATTGTATGACTCCAGTTATATGATATTCCAGAAAAGACAATCTAAAACTATAAAGTATTAAATATTTCTGAAGCCATACTGATATAAATAAATGGTTGAAAAAATTAATAGGTGAGAAGAGAAAATATCTCTTGAGAAGAAGCATTTAAAATAATTTATGTAGATATTCTATCCTAAAGGAAGGGGAGCATAAATCCCCACTCTTTAAGGGTGGGCTCCAAAGAGGAAAGCATGGAAATGGGGGAGGGAAGATAAATATAATTTTATATCAGAGAAACCTGAAAAACATAACATCAGCCAGGTGACCAAGGTCAACATCATAAGCCAATAGTCCTGATCAACAGAGTTATCAAAGGCCAACAGTCAAATCATGTTGATATTTTGATGTGACAAAAATGACAATTACTTCTGTGATCTTCCCTCAAATCCATAACCCCCATGAAATCATTAGAAAAAAACCATCAGGCGAACTTCAATAGAGGGGCATTTTACAATACATGTCCATTACTCCTTAAGACTGTCAAGGTCACAAAAATAAGGAAAGTCTAAGTAACAGTCATAGCCAGAATAGCCTAAGGAGACATGACAACTAAACAGTCTTTGGAGTCCTGATGGGATCCTCAAACACAAAAAGACAAGTAAAAAGTACAGCAATTTGAATAAACTGTGGACTGTGGATTGATAACACTTCAATATTGGTTCGTTAATTTTTAAAATGTACCATACTCATATCAGATGTTAATAATAGAGTAAACTCTGTGTGTGTGTATATTGTGGGTATATTGGAACTCTACGTACTATATGCTGAGTTTTTCTGCAAATCTAAAACTCTTAAAATATAAAGTCTGTTGGTAAAAAGCAATATATTTAATAAAATATTTCTCATTAAAATGGATGTTTCATTTCTGTTTTAAATTAGCAGTCTGAAATGCACTTTAGAAGAAGAAAACAGTAAAGATTGTGGGAAAGTTGTTGACCTATACATTCCCCCAGAAGATGTAAGCTTAAATTAATTGGCTTTCCTCTAGGATATTTTGTTGCAGACATTTTATTTCATTGCTTGAGTGTTTTGAGAGTAGGAAATCATTGGGTGAAGAGTGTATCATTCCAGAACAGAAGATACATGTAATAACTATGTTTTCAACTAATAAGTTACTGTAACATACTATTTCTATTAATGAAGAAAAGGTAAATCTTTAACAAACTTCACTGTAACTTTGTTATCAGATGTGGAAATAATTTAAAAGCACAGGATATATCATTCTTACTAACAAAGACATACACAGATACTAAATATAACATTTCTTAAATAGCACACACACACACACACACACACACACACACACACACACACACACCCCTCTTAAAACAGAGTATAGACGTATTAAGGAAAAAGTGAGTCTGTAAGAAGCAGTGCTTAGGGAAAAAAGACATAGACGTCAAATTCTGAAAGTTATATATATCATCCAACCACTTACCAATTCCTTCACTGCATAAATATTTATTAAGTGGCTACTACTATATACCAAATTTTTATCTAGACGCTGGAGCTACAGTGGTGAATAAGATGAAGAAGGACTCTGCTTCATAGATTTAATGATTCCAGTGACATACAACAGGTTAAAAAAATACAAAAAGAACTAGACAAATGAGCATATAGTAAATAACACAAATCAGTTAATAAAAATACCATAAAGAAAATGAAGCAGGGTAATTATATAGACAGTTATTGGACTAGGATGTTTTAGATATGGTGATCAGGAGAAAATCTCTAAAACTGTATATTTAAGAAATAATATACATGATCGGAATAATTTAGTCTTGAGAAGATTTTGAAGGAGAGAATCCCAGGCAAAAGAAACAGGAAAATGCAAAGTTTGTAAAAATAGGAACTAGCCTTGCCAGTTCCAGGAGAAATAAGACTAATGTGATTAGGCCATTGTGAATTGTGTTTGAGGAGAGTATGAATTGATAAGATCAGTGAAGTAGCTGATTGTTAGACCATGTGGGACTTAGGAAAGTGTACATGGCATTACTGAACCATGGAGTTCAAGAGAAGACCACTAGACTCTTGTGGAGGGAATGAAAAAATGGGGAGTATAGACACAGTAACCAAAAAGTGAAGGATGCTATATGTCTTATTAGCAGTTTGAAAGTAGAGGTATATGTTTTTGAAAGAAAACATTTACAAGTGTAAGAATGGAGGAAGGTAGAAAGACACAACGAAGGGAAACCAAGTATGGCAAAGGAAATAAAAACTGCTATTTTATTTTCAAACCCCTTTCAAATTTCTTTCCCTTTCTGGAAATCCCCATTTCTTTCATTCTTCTGATTAAAATATTCCTAGCTCTGAAGATTCATCTCTTCTGTGTAACTCTTTCCAGCTATAAACAACTTCCTTCTCGACCTAAAGATACTTTAGCACTGATCTATACACTTTGAAATTGATTGCTTGTTATTTTACTAATATACATTATGTCTTTCAATTTGGCTGTAACTCACTGAAGGCAAGGTTATTTCTGTCTTTCCAATATTGTCTGTTATATTTAATGGACATAATTGGGAAAAATATGTAATTGTTAATGAATTCCAAATTTAAATCTTCAGTCTGGACTTTTCCCCTGAACTACAGACCCATATATTTAACTACTTACTGTAGCTCCAGTTGATGTTTTATAGGCATCTAAAACTTAACATGTAGATTGAGTGTCTGATATTCCCTCTCAACTTGATCTACCAGTAGTGTTTGCCATTTCACTAAATGGCGACTCTATTCTTCCAATTGCTCAGGCCTCAAAATTTGTAGCTTTCTTTGACTCTTTGCTTTTTTTAGTATTCCACATGCTATTCATTCTTGGTTCACAACTTTGGGAGTTCCCCAGGTTAAATCTGTAACTGGGTCCCATACACTGAGGGCAAGGAGAAACAGAAGAAAGAGGCAGACCACTCCAGATTGGTAGGTGGCACTTTTAATAAGCAAAGGAAGTAATATGTGTAGCTTATTTTAAATAAGTAGATCTCTGCACCTCCCAAACAGAATCTTAAAATTTATATAGAGACCTTAATGGAATTCAGTAACGTATACTGTGCAGATGGCCTCAACAACACATTAGTATCTCAAGTTTGTGTCCCTGAAACAGCTCAGGCTCTAAGAACAGTGGACAGAACATACATTCCAAGGACAAGGGACATCATAGCCTTTGCTCTTCCCTCTATCTGGAATGTTCCTCCTCAGATATATCATGGTTTACTGATTTACCAGCTTCATTTCTTTACGCAAATGTCACCCTCTCAGTGAATCTTTTCTGGTAAATCCTATATAAAAATGCAATTCTTTTATCTCTAATAATTTGCCTTTTCATAGCTTTATCATTTTCCAAAATATTTTATATTCATCTATTCATCTTTTTATCATCACTAGGAGGAAAGCCTCCTAAGGGCTGCAGCGTATTCACTGTTCCTAAAACATAATCAACACTCAAAAATTACTTGTTGGGCCTCCCTGGTGGCGCAGTGGTTGTGAGTCCGCCTGCCGATGCAGGGGACACGGGTTCGTGCCCCGGTCCGGGAAGATCCCACATGCCGCGGAGCAGCTGGGCCCGTGAGCCATGGCTGCTGAGCCTGCGCGTCCGAGCCTGTGCTCCGCAACTGGAGAGGCCACAGCAGTGAGAGGCCCAAAAAAAAAAAAAAAAAAAATTACTTGTTGAATGAAAGAATAAATGAATCATTGAAGATAGTGTGTTGAATTAATCTAAAACAGAGTAAATCTGATGTCCTGACATATCTTGTCTCAGTTAATGTGATCCATCAAATTATGGCACTAGCTTAGTCACAGTAATAAAATACTTTCATGTTAATTACGTAAACTGAATGTTTGAGGGGTGACTTTTGTTATAAAAAGCAACTTTCTGCTCAAATTTAAGTAGCTTCAAGTTTCAAAATGATGTGTCTTTTTTGTTGTTTTCTGAACAAGAATACTTTACTGAAATAGATCACAGCAGGAGGATGGACTAGTGTGGTTAAAATAAAAAAGAGAAGCTACAAGAGAGACATTCACTTATTTCTTTTTATTGTTGACTCCAACATAGCAGAATCATTTTTTCTCATTTCCTTTCCTCTCTAGCTTACCTAATTTGCTGAACCCTCTCCACTTACTGATGCCTTCTTGTCAATCTGACAAACTGACCCCTGCCTAGAAAACCTCCACTCTTCACAAGCCATTTTTGCCTTTCCTACTGCCATCTGATTTTTTTCCTTATCCATAATTCCCCTCCATGAAGTTTTACAATGTCTAATACATTCTTTGTCACAATTCTCTTCACAGTCCAGTCCATACTGCACATTACTTCAATGTAATCTTTGTAAAACTCTCACCGAAGAAAACTACTGATCTCTAGGAAAGGTATTTCTCTCTTTTACATGTAAAATATTGAATTTATTTAGCTTTAAAGAGCCAATCCATATATTACCTCCTCTCTGTTTTTCCCTGACCCACTGAACCATAATTCCCCACCCTGAACTGTTTTCTTACCTGTTTTTCCATCATAGTTTATGAATGCCTCGATTCAAACATCTCTCTTATTATATTACACGTATTTATTTCTGCTTCTGTCATGCTAGCTATATAGAGGAATTTTTTTTTTTATTATTATTTTTTATTTTTGGCTGTGTTGGGTCTTCGTTTCTGTGTGAGGGCTTTCTCTAGTTGCAGTGAGCGGGGGCCACTCTTCATTGCGGTGCACGGGCCTCTCACTGTCGCGGCCTCTCTTGCTGTGGAGCACAAGCTCCAGACGCGCAGGCTCAGTAGTTGTGGCTCATGGGCCCAGTTGCTCCGCGGCATGTGGGATCTTCCCAGACCAGGGCTCGAACCCGTGTCCCCTGCATTGGCAGGCAGATTCTCAACCACTGCGCCACCAGGGAAGCTCCCTATAGAGGAATCTTTAAAAGAATAATTTATGTTGTTTTTACTTTTGTACTATGTTTTCTGTCATTGGGTAACTACTGAAAAATAAAATATATTTACACTAGGTGCTTTCAATTCATAAAGAAGATTATAGTAAGATTAAGTTAGAGACACAACTTTTTTACAAGTTAAATGTTAACTGACTAACGTTAGTATAAAAATTAATTAGAAAATTAGGTGTATGCTGTCATTTTCATATTATGCCATCCTGATCCTTAGTTTCCCTGTGAGTATAAAAGAAAGAAACAGAGAAAGTTAGGAGAGAAAGAAAAAGAAAGAAAGGAAGGTAGAAAAGGAGAGAAAAAGGGAGGAAGAAAAAAAGGAAGAAAGAAAAAAAGAGGGAAGGAGGGAAGGAAGGAGAGGGGAAAGAGAGAAAAGCAGAATAAATAGTTATTAAGTACACTAAGACTACCTGAAAAAGAACTCTAATATTTTATAGTTTTGCCTTTTACACATTGTACTCTAAGCTCAGCTTCTCCAATCATTTGCTTTTGTAGTCCTACTGGATTCTTTAGATGTCTGCTCATTTTTTCAAATTTGAGCTGTCAACATTTCAGTTCATTTTAGTTAGTTATAAAATAAAACAGTCCTTGTTATTTAAGCTTTTGTTAGCTAGCTCATTTGCCTGCTCTCAACATAGTAAAATGAGAGAGAATGATGGTAGCTTTTCCTGGGACTCTCCACATTCTTTGTTCAGGGTAGAGATGTGAAAAATACAGACTAACTTTCTCACCTGGAAAGCAAATACAAAGAAAGAAGACCCTGTATACAATGTTGACGGTATTGTCCCCTCAGTCATGTACAAGCATTTTTGGTAGAAATGTTACAACAGCAATAAACTTTAGAACACAACTGGCAATATCTACCAGAATGACCAAGGCATTTATTACTATTCCCAGAAGTCTTATATAGGAGATCTGTCCTATAGATTTATCCGAACATTTGTTACAAGATATAAAAAAATAACAAGTGTACATTGATGATATTGCAGCATTTTTGTAATAGTAACATATTAGAATTAACCCAAGTGTCCACTGATGGGGGAGGGAAGAGTTAAATTAATTATTATTTTATCTTCACAATGAAATAAAATGTAAGGAAGACAAAAAGATGACCTACAGAATAGAAGAAAATATTTGCAAATGATATGACTGATGAGGCGGTAATGTCCAAAATATATAAACAGTTCATATAACTCAATATCAAAAAACCAAACAACCTGATTAAAAAATGGGCAGAAGGCCTGAATAGACATTTTTCCAAAGAAGATATACATATACATATTCATTAGCCAACAGGCTAATGAAGAGATGCTCAGGATTGCTAATCATCAGAGAAATGCAAACAGAAACCACAGTGAGATACCACCTCACACTTGTCAAAATAGCTATCATCAAAAAGTCTACAAATAACAAATGTTGGTGAGAATGTAGAGAAAAGGGAACCCTAGTACAGTGTTGGTGGGAATGTGAATTGGTGAAGCCACTATGGAAAACAGTATGGAGGTTCCTCAAAAAGCTTAGAAAAGAACTAGCATATGATCCAGCAATTCTACTAATGGGTGTATGTCTGTGTGTATATATATATATATATAAAATGAAAGCACTAATTCAAAAAGATAAATGCATCCAATGTTCATAGCAGCATTATTTACAATAGCCAATATATGGAAGGAACCTAAGTGCCTATCAGCTGATGAATGGATAAAGAAGATTTGGTATACGTACACATAATGGAATATTACTCAGCCATAAAAAATGATATTCTGCCATTTGCAATAACGTGGATGGACCTAGAAGATATTATGCTTAGTGAAATAAGTCATACAGATAAAGTCAAATACTCTATGTTATAGAGTAGGAATCTAATAAATAAAACAAGCAAATGTATAAAACAAAACAGAAACAGACTCACAGATATAGAGAATGAACTAGACATTACCACTGGGGAGAGAGGATTGGGTAGGGCCAAAATAGGGGTGTGTGATTAAGAAATACAAACTATTATGAATAAAATAAATAAGCAACAGGACATATTGTATGGCACTAAGAATTATAGCCATTATTCTATAATAATCTTAAATGGAGTATAATCTATAAAAAATTCAATCACTATGTTGTACACATGAAACTAATATATTTTAAATCAACTATACGTCAATAAAAAATAAAAGATATAGTTGTACATAAATATATTCTCTAGGGATACCAAATAAACTGATATGATTTCTTATAAAAATAAATCCCACATTGAGAGTTAAATAGAAAGTATATAAATACAGCTTATTTACCACCTTGAATCAAATCCAAACGCTATATTTTAATATATTTTAGATTCACAGAAGTGAATAGGTATTATTTTTCTCTTAAAAGCATACATTATTAAATTTCAGAGTCTAGGTTACAAAATCAAGTAGAGATATTGCATGATTGTCTTGGAAAAAATACTAAGTCTTTCCTTTCCCAGAATATTTGGATGGAAGCTAGATTGTTTTCCTTTATTTGATTTATCCAAATAATGACATCAATCTTCTACATTAAATTTCTGATAGAAACTTGGCTTTGAGGAAAAGACATTATACACAACAAATTTTAAGACAGGGGCTTCCCTGGTGGCGCAGTGGTTGAGAATCTGCCTGCTAATGCAGGGGACACGGGTTCGAGCCCTGGTCTGGGAGGATCCCACATGCCGCGGAGCAACTAGGCCCGTGAGCCACAACTACTGAGCCTGCGCGTCTGGAGCCTGTGCTCCGCAACAAGAGAGGCCGCGATAGTCAGAGGCCCGCACACCGCGATGAAGAGCGGCCCCCGCTTGCCACAACTAGAGAAAGCCCTCGCACAGAAACGAAGACCCAACACAGCAAAAATAAATAAATAAATTACTAAACTCCTACCCCCAACATCTTAAAAAAAAAAATTTAAGACAATCTAATTTTAAAACACAGACCTAAGTATTCTATAATTTTACATCATTTTTAATATGCCTAAACAGTTCATATTTACCACCATAACAACAAAATCCACTGACACCACTTTTATTTGTTTCTCCACTTTGGCTGTACTCCAACTCTTCCCATCTTCAGCAGAAAGCCAGTCAAGGGGAAGCCCTGACCCACATCCAGCTGTTGAATGCTATATGCCTCACAGCCTGAGTGCTAATTCTTTCTCTGAGAAATTGGAAAGCCTCCTACAAACTGCTGGTAAGCTTTAATGGAGAGTAGATGAACAGATTGTCCTTTAGAACTGGCCAAATTTCAGTATCAATATTGAAAAACAGACTTCAAGAAGGTTTTTGTTTTTGTTTTATCCCCTTTACTCTTTAATGCTTTGTTCTTTCAACCAAAAGTGTCTATCTGGGTTTTGTGGGTCTCATTTTCATTCTAGTTCAAGGTATATAGCCTTATTAGCACAGTTGCCACCTGGCTATGCTTTTAATCTGTATTGGGTAGTCATTCACCTCCCACATGGCATCAGCAGGATATTCAGTTGATAGTTCCCAGGGGTGTCTTAGTGGGACTCTCTTTACAGAGTAGGATGTTGTCCAGCGTCCAGTATTCCTCTGTTCAGCATAGGACAGGCCAGTGTGTATCCAGGGGACAACAACTTGATTTAATTTTCATTTGCTATTTTTTTTATTAAGTTCTCTAGTGTGCATAAGAAGCAGAGGGAGCAATTTCAGCTTGTTTATGCTTGAGCAACATTGTGAAATGAAGGAAGCACTATACTGGGAGTCAGAAAATTTGTACAATGTTCTTTCATCTGTCTTTCCTTGGCTGGTCATCCTCTCACTTTGGGCCTCAGTTGCCTCCTTGGTAAAGTGGAATGATAATAATATTTACTCACCTAAGGTGGGACTTGTATTAATGAATATATGAGGTTCTTTGCAATACTAGGTTTTAGTCACAGTAGAAATAAACAGGCTCATCTGAAATTTACCAGTTCCCAAAAGAGACTCCTATGCTAATAGCAGGTGGAGCAAAAAAAATTCCAAGTAAATTAATGCCCACCACCCAGAATAGTGGTAGGAGTGCAACTTATTGAATATTTACTCCCTATCCAGCACTATGAAGGTACTGAAATGAAATACTGAGCAAAATCAATGTCTCTAACCTCACAGAGATTACTGAAGAAATGAAGAGTGAAGCACTAGGTGTTGTGATTGATTAGAATTCCATGTGCTGTACCAACCTCTTTAGGCTTAAGGGTTCTCTCACCTGTGAACAATTACTTGTTTTTCTTTATCAACAGTATCAGAATAAATAGAGGTTCTTAGTGAAACTTTCCTGCTGCCTCAGAATTGGCATCAAAAACTTTATCTAATGATATGGAGGCACAGAAAATTCTTCTCACATTTCAAGTTCAGAGAACTTTCAGCGGTAGCTGACAGGCACAAAGGAGAAAGAGAGAAGGCAAATTAACCCATTTCATAAGAAAATGGGTTCAAGTCCTGGGAAGACACTGTATTCCTGGAAGAGCAACTGTTTCTTATTCCTTTCAAATCTCTTTTCAGCCCTCCTTTCCTTGGGGAGGCTATAGGGTCTGGACTGCTTTTCTATACTGGACAGCAGTATACAGAGCTCTGTGATACTAAGACAGGCTCACTCCTCTGCTATTGCTCTCTCACCTCCCATAATATATGTTGCAGATATTCCCAGATTCCCAAAACCTCCTTCAACGTACTAGCACCATACTCACTACTCAAATTCAGTAACAAACCTGAGGGTGAAAAGGTCAGGAAGCTCCTTGAGCTTCTATCTCCTGTCAATCTCTTTCAGCTACTTAAACAATTTTTAGACAATTGAAAATAACTGGTCTGAGTGTACCTGCTCTCCCTCTCTGGCACTTCATCCCAGAAACAAAATGCTTTCTTCCTCTTTAGAGTACTACTATCCCTTTTGTATATAGCACAATGACTGTCATTATGGCTGGCAGAATTCTAAAAATGCACCCTACCCTCCAGGGAGATTACTCTGCATTATCCAGGTGGACCTATGTTATCACATGAACCCTTAATGTCAGAAGAGAAAGGCACGAGAGAGAACCAGAGAGATGTAGCAGAATGCAAAGGAGGAGAGTGTTGAAGCTTGAGACAGACTAGACTCACTGTTGCTGGAAGGAGGTCATGTGGAAAGCACAGGGACAAAAGTGCGCTATCTAGGAGTGAAGACCCCTTGCTGGCAGCTAGCAAGGAAATGGGGACCTGGATTTGCCTGAATAAGTCTGGCACTGAATTATATCCAGAGCCTCCATTAAAGAACAAAGCCTTGTGTTGTTTTAAACTGCTACATTTTGGGTAATGTGCTGTGGCAACAATAGAAAACAAATACAGTCATTTCCTCCTCTTACTCTAAGGTGACTTTGCCTTTCTGTCCCAGAGGGAAAGCTGTAGAAGGAATTAGCAAAAGGAGAAAACAGATTGGTGGTAGTCAAAATATTATTTCTTTTATATTTTTTTAACTTTATATTGGTGTGATATTCTATAATTAGATTATAAAGGCCTTGACAGACCTTACATACAAAGTAAGTTCTAAAATACATATATGTATGTGTGTGTGTGTGTAAGAGAGAAGTATTTGGATTAATAGTTCTTCATATGTTTATATTCATATATGAAAAACTATTAATTGAACTTCATATATTCAATATTCTCTCACTGGAACCTCAGTAAAACACCATGAATTAAGTGTACTTATGTGTGTATTATATATAAAGAAACAGCCTCAGAAATTTTTAGTGATCTGCCTGCCTAATGTCAATGAAACAAAATTCTGACTGCTAAGTGGAGCCAACTCTAAGGAAATGAAATGTCTAAAATTAGTGAACTTGTGGGGTTTCCTTGGTGGCACAGTGGTTAAGAGTCCACCTGCCAATGCAGGGGACACAGGTTCCATCCCTGATCCAGGAAGATCCCACATGCCATGGAGCAACGAAGCCCGTGCGCCACAACTACTGAGCCTGCACTGTAGAGCCCACAAGCCACAGCTACTGAAGCCTGAGTGCCTAGAGCCTGTGCTCCACAACAAGAGAAGCCACCACAATGAGAAGCCCACACACCACAACAAAGAGTGGCCCCCGCTCTCCGCAACTAGAGGTAGCCCGTGTGCAGCAATGAAGACCCAATGCAGCCAAAAATAAAAATAAATAAAATAAATAAATTTATTATAAATAAATAAATTAGTGAACTTGCAAAAGTAGCCTGAGATCACCAAGGCTTGAAGAAAAAGCTAGAAGATAGCTTGGCCAAGTGTAGGAATACCAAAGGGTCGCCTGCATCTCACTATTTGTCATGATAAGAATACAGGAGTATTCCATTAATAGACTTAAGTTGTCTTATCGTTATTTCAAAATGAAGCATTTCCATAGCAAAGGGCCAAAGTGACAAAATACTGTAAAGCAGACCACCATAGCATGCACTCAAAAAATATTAAGCATAATTACTCTACACAGTCACCACTGCAATACACAGTCACCTCTTCAATAACTCATCTGAGGAGCATTTAAACTTAAAAACAAAAAGTTTTATTGTAATAACTTTAATAGGTACAGGTGAGGAGTAAAAACAGTACTAGTCTAAGGTAGATCTCTTATGCCGGAGCAAAGTCCTATAGTACCCTCTGTATAATCAAAATCTTTCTCCTAAAGGAGCCAGCATTTGAGTACATGCCACGGAGAAATAAAGGAAAACCAGTTAGTATTAGCTGAAGAATTACAGCACCCCACATAATGAGGACAACAAATTCTGTACCACTTATGTGGAGTTGCTGTTTTTTTACCTCTCCTTCCTCTGCATCTTCCCAACTAGAGAAGTAAGTGCAAGAAGACATCCAGGGAAAAGAACAGATCTTGTCTCCACCCAACCCAAACTGGTGGAAGGAACTATGAGGCTAGACTAATTTGGGAAGGATCAGGATTTTGAATCAAATATGTGATTGAAAACATTTAAAATGACTGAAATTCATGGACTCAAATGAGAAGCAATTATAGTAATAACTACACAATGGGAAGGGAGATTTCAAAGTCTGTACCAAGTATTAGAAAAAAATAGAAATATTTTCTACTTATACTTTAATGATTTTCAATTAATTGAGCAAACTAATTTCATATTACATTGTTTATATCAAAATCTATCTATATATATTTTTTAAGTTTAGGAGTATCCTACTAGAATTGTCACAAAAATTTTTTTTAATTTGTTGAAATGCTCTTCAAATGAGCCGTTAAACTGATGTCTGTGCAGGGTAATTATATTTAATTTATTGAGCACTTACTACGAGTAGGACACTGTTCTAAATATTTCACATGTAACATTAATCAGATTATCAAAACTACCTTAATAACGTTGGTAAGATGAGAAAACTGAGGCACAGTAAGTTTGAATACTGTGCACAGCTCAGAATGAAGTACCAGAGCTAGGATTTGAACAGGAAGTTGAACACTGGGGCTCTTGTGTCAAAATTCATGGACAAAGCACAAAAGGTTCAGAACAGAAATTCAAGTTCACTCCGCACTGTTTCAAAGCTAGAAGGATCAATCACAGATAACGAAAGAATCAACCTACTTCCTCAAACACAATATTTATTTGGACAATCCCTTGACTTAACTTCTCTGGCTTGACACACGTGATAAATTAACATTACTGGTCTTCATGTCTTTTTTTTATCCTGAAAACAATTCATTCTCAAAAATCTCTGAGTTTACTTCTCCTTCCTTCCCTCTTTTATTCCTGTAGAATTCCTACTAGATATACGTTGGAGACTTGCGTTTGTTCCTACGTGCCTCGATTGCTTTTACTATGCAGTCTCTGTCTCATTACATTGCCTTCTATGAGATTATAGTGCTATAACAGCTAAACTGAGACTGATTTAGTACATATTTGGTGCCATGTATTGCACTTTCCATTTTACACATTTGCATTCACAATAGCACTAAGATGTAAAAACTGTTATAATTCCCATTTTATAGATGGTCTGAGGATAATAGGGAAGTTAAAGAATCAAACCAATTCAGTTTGACCGCAGGACCTACAGTGTTAACTCCTGCCTTTACTGCTGGTTTCAGTTGATTTTCCTTAGCAAGATTTAGTCCACTCTTTAGCACTCCTATTGAAAGTTTTAAAAATTTAGTTTAAATGATACTTTTCTATTCCAAGATTTTCAAGTAATCTTTTTAATCTCTCTCTGTATGAAAAACACCCTACTTGTTTTTTGAATACTAATTAAACCTCAACATTTTGAGGGTTTAAGCTTACTTATTATGAAATACTGTACATACAATTATTTGATCTCTATTCCTTAGATGTAAAGTTTCCTTTCTGTTGGATCTTTCAAATATTAAAAATTCTCTGTAGGCTCTCCATCATGCATCCTTTACTGGAGGAGTAGTTTCTTGTCAGCCTCAATAAGAGCCCTTTATGGTATAAGAAGCAGGGATCATGCTATCAGGTTGTTTCTAGGACCTTACTCTCTGCAGATGGGCAGTCTTGACCTTGCATTCACATGTAACACAGACCAAATTCTTATCATTTGTGGCTGCATTTACTTGATCCTCTGAATATTCAAAGTTGCACAGGATGGCTTCATCCCAAGTTGAGAGCAAAGGTAATTAGTGGACCCTGGTGTTTCCCTGGGTTCTGGGGATCACATAGGAAACCTAGCCTCCTCACTTCACCTCACCCCCATATATGTATGGAGTCTTCTATCAGTTCCAAGCAGCTAGTGGGTTAAGTTTTTGCTATTCTTGCTTCTTTGGTATTTCTCTTTCTATTTAGGCCCTTATAATCTCTTCTTTCTTTCATTTTTAAATGTATAGTTAATATTTTTTCAATCCTATGAACTAGAATGGATAAAGTTCTCTTGCTCTTTTGGTCACCTAGACCAAAACCGTGTATGTTTTAATGAAACAAGATTATACAAGGATCTTTAAGCATGCAATAGTGCTAATTTATATACATTATTATTCTGTTTATGTAGAATTTTCACACATGATTTCAGGATGAATAAAACAATCTTTTTGTGATACATTATTTTAATTTTGTGTGCAACTCATGTCTGATTCATGGTTTGAAAGCTTCTAAAAATTCTACCAATATGAAGAAAATGGAGTCTTACTGTCTACTGGTTTTACTGCTAAAATACAGATGAAAGAAACATTAAAATATGTGAATAGAAAAAGGAGAACATTGAACATAAATACAGACAAATAAAACTCTAATAAAATAAAAGAAAATCTGGTCTCATTAGTCCTCTTTTCTCCTTAAATTATTTGTTTTTATATTTTAGAGATTTTTAAAATTTCTGAAAAAGGAATTCTCTAAATAGTTAAGATAATGTAAGCACTAAGTTACCAATTTTATTCTTATCTCAAACAGAGATACACTAATAGATATAAGTATATGTACATTTATATACCTAATATATACATATATACCTAATACTCTGAAGGTTTAAATATAAGAAGATAAGTAATTATAAAAGATAATTATATAATATTGATTTTGTTTTATATTTATTTACAAATTAGGAATTATTAGTTATTGAGAAATATCCTTATTCTCAAAAAGAACCTTCAAATATTTGCCATTCCCACAAAATTGGTTTACTGCTTCCAAATATTACATTAAGGTAAGCAGTAAAATAATATGGTTCTCTGATTTTCCTTATTTCTTCTTTCTATCTAGTCTTCAACTTACCAACTGGCATATTTCTTTATTTTTACCAATATGCTATTTTACACTTTATTAAAACAAAAAATTCAATATCAAATTCAAATTTTTCAATATCCTTTAAAAATTATACATGTTCTTTTTTCTACAGAAAACTAAAAGAGCACTCAGCTCTCTGAATAAAAGTTATTTCAGTATTTAATATCATGCAATATTTTTAAATTAAAAGGTGATGAATTCAACTTTAATATTTGATAAACAGCCCACAACTGGAACTTTTTTCTAACTACAAAAGATGTTATTTATATTTGACACAAAGTCAAAGGAATTAGAGATGCATATTTTCAATTATTTTGTGCTTTATTGTTCAAGGTTTTTTTTTAATTGAAATAAAGCTATCTGAATTTTACATTAATTTCTCATTTAACCTCCAAAGTCTCTCATTTTTATTTTTCCTTAGAAGAGAGTACAGTTTTTGTTAGAACTGGTTGTGAATAGTAAATAATAAGTACACAAATTTAAATGCTCAAGGAATATACAGTTATTCAGTTCATAATATAATCATTAATTTCATCCAGAACTGTCTTGTTTTTCTTCTTTGCTTCTTCTTTATTCTTTATTTTTCTTTTCTCTTCTGTAAATATTTATTAATATTTGAAACATTTCCCATTGCTTAAGTCCTCTTCAACAACAATAACAACAACTTGCACTCTTGGGCACTTGTTTTAAGAAAAACTCAAAAATATTTTACTTATCATTTCATACCTTACTAGCAATTATATGACACCAAGAGAAATGATCACAGAAATAATACCTAAAAGTATAAAGAGAAATCAGTGAATTAAGCTTTACCTTGGAGAATTAGAAAAAGCAGAGCAAACTAAGTCCAAAGGAAGCCAAAAAGAATAACTAATAAAAATCAGAGCAGAATCAATGAAATTGAAAACAGGAAACCAAAAGAGAAAATTAAAAAAAAAAAAGCTGGTTATTTGAAAAGGTAATGAAAGTTAGCAAGGCTAACTAAGTTAGTTAGCTAACTTAGTTAGCAAGGCTAACTAAGAAAAAAAGAGAGAGGACACAAATTACTGATATCAGAAATTAAAGGGAGGACATTACTGTAGATCTCATGACAATAAAAGGAAAATCAAGGAATACTATGAATAACCCTATTCCACAAATTTGATAACTGAGATGAAATGAACAATTTCTTGAAAGATACAATCTGTCAATATTACCTAAGAATAAATAGATAATCTGAATAGGCCTATACCTATTAAAGAAATTGAGAATAGTTAACAAACCTCCAAAACAGAAAGCACCCACCCCAGATGGATTCACCAGTGAATTCTGCCAAACATTCAGGAAGAAGTTGCACCAATTCTCCATAGACTTTTTCAGAAGATACAAACAGAATCTTAATTCATTCTATGAGGCCAGATTACCCTAATACCAAACCAGACAAAGACATTATAAGAAAAGAAAACTATATCTTTTCATAACAAGAAAAGAAAACTAATATCTCTCATGAACACAGATGCAAAAATTCTCAACAAAATTTTATCAAATCCAAACAATGTATAAAAAGAATTATACATCATGATCTAATGGGATTTATCCCAGGTATGCAAGGCTCATTCAACATTTGAAAATCAATTAATGTAAACCACTGCATTAACAGACTGAAAAGTAAAAATCACATGATCATATCAATAGACACAGAAAAAGCATATGGCAAAATCCAACACCCATCCATGATAAAAACTCTCAATAAACTAAGAATAAAGGAAAACTACCAGGAATTCTAGCTGAGGCAATTAAGACAAAAAAGGAAATAAAAGGTATACAGATTGAGAAAGAACTAGAACTGTCTTTGTTCACAACTGAAATAATTGTCCTTGTAGAGAATCCAAAAGGATTGACAAGAAACCTCCTGCAAGTAATAAGCAATTATAGGAAGTTTGAAGGATACAAGGTTAATAAATAAAAATCAATTACTTTCCTATTTCCCATAATGAATAGATTTGAAATTAAAAACACAATATAATTTACATTAGTGCTCCTAAAAATATATATACTTAGGTATAAGTCTAATATAATATGTACAAGACCTATATGAAGAATACCACAAAACTCTGATGAACACAATCAAAGAACTAAGTAAATAAAGGGATATGTGTTCACGGATAGGAAGACTCAATATTGTCAAGATGTCAGTTCTTCCTAACTTGATCTATAGTTTCAACATATTCTTATCAAACTCGCAGCAAGTTACTTCATGGCTACCAACAGATTCTCAAGTTTATATGGAAAGGCAAAAGACACAGAATAGCCAATACAAATTTAAAGAACAGCAAAGTTGGAGGACTGATATTGCTTGACTTCAAGACTTGTATAAAGTTAATCAAGAGAGTGTGATATTAGCAAGAGAATAGACAAATAGATCAATGGGACAGAATAGAGCCCAATTAATATAATCAACTGATCTTTGGCAGAGGAGCAAAGACAATACAATGGAGAAAAGACCCTTTTCAACAAATGGTGCTGAAACAACTGGATATCCACCTGCAAAGAAAAAAAAAAAGCATCTAGACACAGACGTTACACCCTGTTAATACACCTATAAGAGTCTTAACACTATTAAAACACACTGTTAAGAAAATGAAAAGACAAGTCATAAACTGGGAGAAAATATTTGCAAAAGACATATCTGTAAAGGAGTATTAAACAAAATATACAAAGAACCTTTAAAACCCAGCAGTAAGAAAACAAACAATTAAAAATGGGTCAAAAGCTGGGCTTCCCTGGTGGCGCAGGGAGAGTCCGCCTGCCGATGCAGGGGACACGGGTTCGTGCCCCAGTCCGGGAGGATCCCACATGCCGCGGAGCGGCTGGGCCCGTGAACCATGGCCGCTGAGCCTGTGCATCCGGAACCTGTGCTCCGCAACGGGAGAGGCCACAACAGTGAGAGGCCCGCGTACCGCAAAAAAAAAAAAAAAAAAAAAAGGTCAAAGGTGTTATCAGACACTTCACCAAAGAAGATATAAAGATGGCAAATATGCATATGAAAAGATGCCCTACACCCTATGTCATCAGGGGAATGCACTTAAAACAACGAGATGCTAACACACACCTATTGGAATGGCCCGAATCCAGAACACTGACAACACCAAACGCTGGCAAATGTGGGACAACAGAAACTCTCTTTTCATTGCTGGCTTGAATGCAAAATAGTACAGACACTTTGGAAGGCAGTTTGGCGGTTTCCTATAAACCTAAACATTCTCTCACCATACTCTTCAGCAAATATACTCCATGGTATTTTACCAAATGAGTAGAAAATGTAAGTCCACATAAAAGCCTTCACACATATGTTTTTAGCAGCTTAATTCGTAACTGCCAAAATTTGGAAGCAACCAAGATGTCCTTCAGTAGGTGAATGGAAAAAAAAAACCTGTAGTATATCCAGACAATGGAATACTATTCAGTACTAAAAAATGAGCTAACAGGTCATGAAAAAATATGAAGGACCCATAAATGCATTTTCTAAGTGAAAGAAGCCAATCTAAAATGACTATGTACTCTATGATTACAACTATATGATATTCTAGACAAAGCAAAACTATGGAGGCAATAATAATAAAAAAAAGATCAGTGATTAGAGGGGAGGGAAGGATGGATAGGCAGAGTACAGAGAATTTTTAAGGCAGTGAAACTACTCTGTATGATATTATAATGGTAGATAAATGTCATTATAAATTTGTCCAAACTCATAATGTTTAATACCATGAGTGAACCTCAATGCAGACTACAGACTGGGTGATATGATTTGTCACTTGCAACAAATGTACCACTCTAGTGGAGGATGTTGATAATAGGGAGAATATGTATGTATGGGAGCAGGGGTGTATTGGAAGTACCTGTACTTTCTGCCTAATTTTGCTGTGAACCTAAAATTGCTCTAAAAAATAAAGTCTCTTAGAAAATGTAAAGAGGATTAAGGGTGAAGGCTATATTTAAAAAGTTAGAGATTATTTACAGAAGTGGAAAGCCATGTGGAACAAACTAAGACTACTTTCCTGTGGTACCTAGGAACTGTTAATTCAATTTTAAATAAACATTTATTGAAATTCTAATATGAGCAGTTGTAATATGGTAAAAAGACTTGGTTTAGAGTAAGAAGAACTAAATATATTTCCTAGCTCTTAAACTTAACTTCTGAGTTATCCTTCAGCTATTATTTACTTTGATAAATACGAACATCTTTTTTATCAAGTAAGAATAATGAATCCCTCTTTATATTGTATTTGGCTTGTTAAGTGCAATTAGATTTTGAGATTATCTAACATAGTTAAACTAAATGTTAATTGAATATTAATCTACAGATAATTTGATAATCAAATTAAAGACTTTAATGAGAGGAATCTCCAGTAAACTCATGGGTGATATGTTTTTATTTCTTAATCTGTTTGACTTAGTTATGTGAATTTGAAAGCAATAGATATTTATTACCACATAATCTTAGCATGGTGCCTGGAATAAAGTACAAAGCAAATATATCAATATTTGTTGAATGTTGAGCAATAGTAAGAAAGTTTATGTACCTTTCATTTATTATTATGTTTTTCACATGTTACAATTTTTTATTTTATTTTTTACATTTTCTTATTTATCATTCAATAAATACATGATGGTCAAGGACATTCTACACAATCACCTCCAGCTTCATCAACGATTCATATGGTTCATCATTATTTTAGCATTAGTGGCCATGTTTGGGCAATAACATGAGAAGGAAAGCAATCTACGTGATGAGAACTCATTATACTATATATAATAAAATTATTATATAGATATAATAAAACTTCAATAATAAAATAATTAAAGAGTTAGTTAAGATATTAAAAATATCAAAATGTTTGGTGCTTCAATTATTTTCATATATTTTACCTAACTCATGAGAGCTTGGGCTTAGACTTTTTATTGGTAGTGGTAACTTCAATACACTATTTACTGTTTGAGATTCCTCAACCTGCAGTGATTCACATATCTGTTAATAACTTAATTATTCCATTTGATTTGATAATTTTATTGCATAAAGGAAATCCTACAGTCTGTTTTTGAATAGAAGTCAATTATCATAAAATTAAGAAATTACTGTAACAAGGATATACAATTAATCAGCTCTATGCTTCACACTACCATGTGCATGCCCTGATGCATTGCTTTCAGTAATACAGCAGCTGTTCTTTAATGCATTTTTTTATGTCTCCAAGTAATTCTTTCATGATGAATTAGGGCACATTCAAACAGAATTAATAATGCACCGAAAGCATGTGTGAAAAATTAAGTAAAATCTTTACTGAAGAATTAAATTTAATTTGAAATTAAAAATAAATAACAAAAAGTATGATAAATTTTCAGCTGATGGAAATCCCACTTTGTAAATATCTTCAGTGGTCAAGAATGATACAATACTTAACTTTAATGAGAAGTAAATATTCACCTAAGAGAAAAACAGGAATCATCCACTGTGGTCACAACAAGAATAAGGTAAGATCTTTGAAAGAACTACCTAAATATTGTTAAATTTGTAATTTTAACCTTGAGATACCCTCATGTCATATATATTCTATTACTGACATGCTGTCTTCTCAATCCCTGTCACCAGTGGAAAATGTTCAGTAATTTTCCTTTTGTTACTCTCACCTAAATGAACCCTGCGAAGAAGAGCCTTGAGATGAGTCATGTAATATTGTAGCATGAACTAAGTAAAATCTATTCTATTAGCAAATGTTCTTGGAATGGTGATAATTAAGGAACTGTTTGCAGTCTGAGCCTAATCAAGAAAGAAAATCCACACAGTAATTTGAACAAGAAAAGTTCAATGTGAAGAAATATTAGCTATAACAAGGAATTGGTGTAATGTGGCATAGGCTTGTGAGAAGTAAAGAAACGTTAAAGAATATAGGTAAGGCAGATATAAAGAACAGCCATGCCCTCTATGGCTAAGATAGAACACCCAAAGAAAAGGCCCCCACAGGGCTCAGATACAGACCATATGGGAGGAAAAGCCATGGCTAATTTGATGGTAGAGAAGTCACTTTGGTGCAACACAGGAAAATCTTGCTGGGAATCTACACTCTAGCACTTGCCACATTTCCACTCACTAAGGTGCTGGGGAAAGTTCTTCACTGCGAGATATCCCACTGTAGACACTCTACTACAAAACCACTCAAGGAGGATGAATGCTGTTGGCTTTGGTGCACTATAGGAGTCAAGAACTGAAAAGCTGCAAGGAGTACAGAAGTCAGGTGCTAGAGAAAGTATCCACTCTGCATGAGCCCGTTAGGACCTCCTGCAATGTCTCTCTAGCCCCCTCTACTGGTAAAGCTGAACACTGTACCAGCTGGCAGAGCAGAAATACCTAAAGGGCACAGATCCATCTTTACAGAGCAAGCAAAAAGTTTGAATTAAGAGGTGAGAGTCAATAAATCAATAACTGGCAGAGTGACATAAATGCATAAGGGCACTTATCCATGATCCTGAGGCAGCTATGCTTGAAAATTCGATATTCATGTCATGTAAGACACATGACATGGACAGCAGTTGGATATGAAATACAAAGAGAAGAGCATGATCAGAGGAACAGGAGAGGAAATAGGAGGAAATGAATGCAAAGTCCCAATTAGCTGTTATGTAGCTATTCAGTTTTTGATGGCCTCTAAATTAAGTGATAGATCTTACTTAATAGACAATTGGGACGATAAAGGGTTTTAAGTAAAGGGATAAGGAATTCAAAATGTTCTCTAGAAATATTACTTCTATAACATGAACAAGACAGATAAAGCCACTGCAATGTCCCTGGGCCTTATCTCTTACCATGAAATAAATAGTTTTATTTCTATCTAAACAAAAGTATGCATAGAAAAGCAAATCAAGGAAAGAATAAATGTGTAAACTGGTGCTTGGAAATATGTTGATTTTTTAAATAAGCCTGTAAATTAGCAGCCCTTACTTTGCTCTACACTTGAGAGAAGAATCAGCCATAGTTGATAGAATACATAGGAATGATCATAGAAAAGGAGGTCACATGGAGCTACAATGAAGAAGAAAACTATCCTTGACTACTCTGTAAATTTATGCACAAAATTTTAAAATATATGCTAATTACTCAATTTCAAAAATCATGGGTGCTCAATATTCTTCTCTATTAGCTTTAAGTTAATTGTGGTGATGTTTTAAACTCAATACAGAGAAAAGTAAACTGAACATAGAATCAAAGATATGGATTCCAGTCTAGACTGTGCTCTCTATTTTCCATGTAATGTTAGGCAATAAAAATGATCTTTAAAACAGAGGTGTTAATGTAGCACACACTTGCCCTAGGAATAAAATAAAATAATGTAGGTGAAACATCTTTATTAATTGGAAAGCACTGTATAAATACAAAGCATTTATTTTGATTTAATTCAACTGTGTTGAGGAATGCTAGTTAAATAACAATGTTATTTCTTAAAGAATCAATGTTTCAAAATTTATTCAGGATATCTTTTATTAAGGATATCTTCCTCATGGGTATTCAGGACAAAATCTACTTTTCTCCCCTGATCTGAACAACAAAGAACATAGTAGCAAAGTTAAGGTTTTTCTGATAGGCATTTCACAATCTCATAGAATCCTCATACATGCTTCATATTTGATCTTATAATTACTCTAATTTTTGTATTTTTAGAATTAATATGCTTCAGTATTATTAAACTATTATCTACATCCACTTTTTCCTTTTTATAGGTCTACTCATTCAAGTGACATTACAAACTTATTCTTAATTTTCTAAGATTCATAATTCTAAACATATTTTGACACATTTTAAATTCAATATGAATACCTGTTTTAAAATATTTATTTTTAGTTTAAGTTTAAATAGGTTTAAATTTTCCCTGCTGATAAACTTACATAATGAATAAAAGCTCAACAAATAAGTATTATTTTTGCAGAAAACTGTTTTATATGGGTCATATATCTTAAGTAATAGAAATTTAAGAATGTAATTTTTATTTTCATTAATTAAATATATATATATATTCAGCACTCAATTTTTATTTCAAAGAAGAATCCAGCAATCATCATTGCTTTGGATTATGCCATACCAAGAGGAAATGAGCCCCATAATGTAGCCCCAAATTGGCATTTATCCCAGAAATTGAAAGGAAATTTTGCCAGGATAAAAATAATAAAATAAGGATTGATATTTGAACCGTAACCACTTTCATACAGTGTGTATCTCTGCAGAATAAAGAAATATAAAAGCTGAAATGTCCATCAATATAGGGCCATGAGCAAAAAGCAAACCAGTGCCTGAAGTACAAAAGCAGAAACTTGCTTATATTTATCTATAATGAGTAAGTCATACCACCATATTTCTGATTTCAGTTGAAGTAAGCCTAAGTGTTACATAATGAAGGAAGATCCTGAAATAGAATGACCTAGTCAAATGTCATGAAAAAGTAAAAAGTACCATAATTGTGAGAAGATAAAGTGCAAATATTAGCGTTCGATGCCATTTAAAAATATTTTATTTGATCACATCAAGGTGGTAATTAGCTTAACAATAAGCTTAGGTCACAGAAACTATTGAACTATTAAATAGATTTACAAATTTTAAAAGCTACTGATTTATTCAGGTGATATGTATCTTTTCTTCATTACACACTATAATGATTTTACCTACACAGTGGAACATGAGCCCTATTGTTAATTACAAAAAATTGCATGTCACAAAAGATTGTGCTTTTATTTTTTAGAAGTTCTTTAAATTTAGTTACATACACTATAATGTTAAATTTCTTTTCTTAAATTGAGTGTTACTGTTGATTATCCCTACCCACTTTTTTAAACTGGATTGAAAACTAACTTTAGGGGATTTCATTTGCTGGTTATAGTGGAATAGCTTATATCAGACAAAATGTCTCAACAAGGGTAAATATAAAACCTGAAATAAAAATAAAAACTGCTGTTTGAAAATAATGGAAATCAACTCAGGAGGTCAGGACTTCAAGGGTCCAAAATTCTCAAGGAAGAAAAGCACAAAGAAAAGACTACAACACTGTTTGTCTGTCACTTCTCTTCTTAAGGTATTTTCAGACTTGTCAGCAACATACGGCCCATAGGCCAAGTAAAAATTGGATCTCAGGGCTTTCTGAAGTAGCACAAAACATTAGAAACAAAAATTAGAATTCAGGGCTATCACAATAGCTTGGAATTAAAAGACCAAAATTTCAGGGCAAAGGGAGCAATAAAGAGGTGAACTTAATATTATGTGACTCCTTTCTTGTATAGTACTTTTTAAACTTTTATTCTGCAGAGAGTGAGAGGCAGGGCAAGCAAGAGCAGTCTCTGCCAAAAAGGAAAAAAATAAAAGGCTATTCAGCTCCTTACTAGGATGAAATGCTCAGGAAAAATACTCCAGGTTTCCACAGAGACTCATGAAGTGTTACTGTTAGATACAACTGAATAAAGTATTAGTGGAATGGAAGATAAGTCAGTAGAAAATATTGACTCATAATGAAGTAAACATGAATAAAAATATAGAAAAGAATGTTATATATATTATAATAATTATATATATGTATAAATATAAATACATATAACAAAATGAAGAAGAATTGTAGACCTGCAACTGGAGTCCTAGAAGGAGCAGAGAGAGAAAAGGAGGCAGTGAGCAGTAAGTTTTGTTTGAAGAGACACTGCTGTGAATCTTCTAAAAATTAATTTAAAAAAAAGACATAAAGCTACAGAGACAGGAATGATAAATATGAAATAGTCAATCCTAGGCAAACTATAGAAAATCACTGAAATTCAATCAGAAATAGAAAAATGTCAAAAGCAATCAGAAAAAAATAGAACATTATCTTCAAATAAAGAGCAATAATAATGGCATCCAATTTTTAAACATAAATGATAAAAACCAGAGAATAGGTGATACATTTTAAATTCTTTAAAAGAAACCAAAGCTAAGCTATAATTTAATAACCACCTGAAATATATTTAAAACTGATGTTGAATTTTACTTAAGACTCTTCCTTCCCACGATAAAATAATTTATAGGTACCCAACTTGCACTAACAGAAATACTAAAGGAAATTCTTGAAGCAAAAGAAAAACTATCTTAATTGGATTTTCAAGGAATGAAGGGATAAAGAACACTGGAAAAGATAAAAGTATGGTGAGTTTAAATAAAATTGGCTATGTAAAAATAGTAATATGAAGACTTATTAAGAATGACAATACCGGACAAAGGAAGCACAAAATGTAGGAAGGGATAAATACACCTAATACTTTAATGGGAATTCCATGCACAAAAAAATAATGGATTAAAAATAATGTCTAGTTGAATTAATAACACTTTTTTTCTCAATAAAATTGCTATATTTTTCTGACATTTAATATTCATTCAAAATTTTTTTTTATGTTTTATGTACTAAGATGAATAGTAGGCCTTGAATATACATATCAGAATATGACACATTCCCTGTTCTCAAGAGCATTACATCCAGTTTAATAGCAAATTCGCCCTAGTCTAAGATTCAGAATTGATTTAATTCATATTAGGAACAAAGAAGAAACACTGCTAAATATACATACTTAAAAAAAAACTAACTGAAAACAACATCTATTCATTCATACAATTATATGCTCCTTTTATTCTGTATCCAAATCAAAATTTGAATCTAATATTTTGGCAAACTTATAATCTAATTTTTCTGACTTTCTTTAGTTATCAGTAAGAATTTATGCCATCATTATTATATTCTTGTATTAATAAAAATCATCTTACTTTACTTCTTTTAAACTTTTGGGATTGATAATATCATATGGGGCTAATTTTTATTTCATTTCTTGTTTGGCTAAAATTGTATTTCTGTTCACATATGTATAGAACTTAAGTACAATAGCATCTTGCAAAATCTTTATTTTACCTTATTTTACTTTGGTGCTTCAGTGATGTTCCTTCTTGATTTATAAACTAGTTATATCTAACTCTCCTAACTCTGAAAATTGTAATATTTATTTAAAGAGATTTGGCATTTTATTTGACATTAATTTTTCCTAGCAACAGGATAATGTTCTAAGCATACAATGATGCTTGATGTTTCATTAATCATCTTTTAAAAAACATTTTAAGCTACAAGTAGAATTCAAATTTTAATTAGGAGTAGACCCCATATAGTGCTATAGATAAAAATAATTCAAGTGATGTGATGATCAGATGAGTAGAATATTTTAGCAAAGGTAAGTTAAACCAGGTGAAGTCAGTGACACAGCATCAGTGATAAAGTCTCCCTTGGCTAGTAAGATGAAAGCCACTTTTAAAAATTATTATTGTAGGACATATTTCAATAATTCAATTAGAGACATAAAATACAAAAAAAAAATACTGAGAATTGATGAAATATATTCATTATACAGCAATGAACAACACAAATGCAATTGTAAACACAAAGCATTGTGAGGCCTGGAAGAGGGGTGCTAATCCTTATTAACGAAAATTTTTTCTTCCATTTCTGAAAACATTTTCCTCAATATTATTTTATTCATGTTTAAAGATAAATATACAAAAAGCATTCAGACCATAGTACTCAGGTAAGATTCGAAGCGTTCCCTTATCATGCTAATTCTATGTTCATCATTTCTTGTCACTATTTATCCAAACACAATGGAAAAGTAGCAAATGCCTGGCAGAGTTTGTCTAATCCTTTCTTCAAAGTAGAGCTAGAACAAGTTACTTCACACCAAAAAAGATCTCTTAGCCTCTTCACATACTTCTGAAACCCAAAGCAACTTGATTTCAAATATAGAGAGTGGGGAAAACCTCTATGTTAAAGTAAAGATGTTCATAGACCAGATTATGTTTATGATATTCTTTAGTATCTGGTAAGCACCCTTTATTTTATTTTATTTTATTTTTCTATGGCCTTTAGCATAATGTTAAAGCTCTGTCGAGTCTATCTAAGCACAGGAATGCTGTATTATGCCTTACAAAGAAAATAGTGTATTAGATATGCTTCCCTTAGGCATGAGATATAATGGTGTTACCTGTGAGTTGTGTTAATGCATCATAATACATATTAAATAAGGTACCTTTAATCAGAAATACACATAA
This sequence comes from Globicephala melas, assembly GCF_963455315.2. NCBI lineage: Eukaryota > Metazoa > Chordata > Mammalia > Artiodactyla > Delphinidae > Globicephala > Globicephala melas. The sequence goes on from NC_083323.1 coordinate 43,522,382, forward strand.
ATCCAAGTTATGTGTTGGTCTGGTGTTGAAAGTATTGTAACCAGAGGCCTAGTCTACTATTTCCCTTAGGAGCATGGTTCAGTGATTGTGGTGACTTTATAGACCAGAACCAACACAAAGAGAACCAACTATATAAAAGAAATTCTATAAATTATGAAGAGAATAATTTATCAAAACCAAATTAGATTCTTCCCAATAAGGCAAGATTTATTTAACACTACAGAATTAATGAGTGTACTGTATCACATAAACAGATTAAAGAAAGTCATATCTCAGTAGCTGAGTGCATCTGATAAAATCCAACGTAGGTTTGTGTGAAATTTATTTTTGAATTTTTATTTATTTTTTTATACAGCAGGTTCTTATTATTAGTTATCCATTTTATACATATTAGTGTATACACGTCAATCTCAATCTCCCAATTCATCCCACCACCACCACCACCAACCACCCCCACCGCTTTCCCCCCCTTGGTGTCCATACATTTGTTCTCTGCATCTGTGTCTCAGTTTCGGCCCTGAAAACCGGTTCATCTGTACCAGTTTTCGAGGTTCCACATATATATGTTAATATAAGATATTTGTTTTTCTCTTTCTGACTTAACTTCACGCTGTATGACAGTCTCTAGATTCATCCACCTCTCTACAAATGACCCAATTTCGTTCCTTTTTATGGATGAGTAATATTTCATTGTATATATGTACCACATCTTCTTTATCCATTCATCTGTCGATGGGCATTTAGGCTGCTTCCATGACCTGGCTATTGTAAATAGTGCTGCAATGAACATTGGGGAGCATGTGTCTTTTTGAATTATGGTTTGTTCTGGGTATATGCCCAGTAGTGGGACTGCTGGATCATATGGTAAGTCTATTTTTAGTTCTTTAAGGAACTCCATACTGTTCTCCATAGTGGCTGTATAAATTTACATTCCCACCAACAGTGCAAGAGGGTTCCCTTTTCTCCACACCCTCTCCAGCATTTGTTGTTTGTACATTCTCTGATGATGCCCATTCTAACTGGTGTGAGGTGATACTTCATTGTGGTTTTGATTTGCATTTCTCTAGTAATTAGCGAGGTTGAGTAGCTTTTCATGTCCTTCTTAGCCATCTGTATGTCTTCTTTGGAGAAATGTCTATTTAGGTCTTCTGCCCATTTTTGGATTGGGTTGTTTGTTTTTTTAATATTGAGCTACAGGAGCTGTTTATATATTTTGGAGATTAATCCTTTGTCCATTGATTCGTTTGCAAATATTTTCTCCCATTCTAAGGGTTGTCTTTTCGCCTTGTTTGTAGTTTCCTTTGCTGTGCAAAACTTTTAAGTTTCAGTAGGTACCACTTGTTTATTTTTGTTTTTATTTCCATTACTCTAGGAGGTGGATCAAACAAGATCTTGCTGTGATTTATGTCAAAGAGTGTTCCTCCTATGTTTTCCTCTAAGAGTTTTATAGTGGCCAGTCTTACATTTAGGTCTCTAATCTATTTTGTATTTATTTTTGTGTATGGTGTTAGGGAGTGTTCTAATTTCACTGTTTTACATGTAGCTGTCCAGTTTTCCCAGCACCACTTATTGAAGAGACTGTCTTTTCTCCATTGTATATCCTTGCCTCTTTTGTCATAGATTAGTTGACCACAGGTGCTTGGGTTTACCTCTGGGCTTTCTATCCTGTTCCATTGATCTATATCTCTGTTTTTGTACCAGCATCATATTGTCTTGATTACTGTAGCTTTGTAGTATAGTCTGAAGTCAGGGAGCCTGATTCCTCCAGTTCCATTTTTTCCCCTCAAGACTGCTTTGGCTATTTGGGGTCTTTTGTGTTTCCATACAAATTTTAAGATTTTTTGTTCTAGTTTTTTAAAAAATGCCATTGGCAATTTGATAGAGATTGAATTAAATTGAGATTGCTTTGGGTAGTATAGTCATTTTCACAATGTTGATTCTTCCAATCCAAGAACATGGTATATGTCTCCATCTGTTTGTATCATCTTTAATTTCTTTCATCAGTGTCTTATACTTTTCTGCATACAGGTCTTTTGTCTCCCTAGGTAGGTTTATTCCTAGGTATTTTATTCTTTTTGTTGCTATGGTAAATAGGAGTGTTTCCTTAATTTCTCTTTCAGATTTTTCATCATTAGTGTATAGGAATGCAAGAGATTTCTGTGCATTAGTTTTGTATCCTGCAACTTTACCAAATTCATTGATTAGCTCTACTAGTTTTCTGGTGGCATCTTCAGGATTCTCTATGCATAGTATCATGTCATCTGCAAACAGTGACAGTTTTACTTCTTCTTTTCCAATTTGTATTCCTTTTTTTTCTTTTTCTTCTCTGATTGCCATGGCTAGGACTACCAAAACTACGTTGAATAATAGTGGTGAGAGTGGACATCCTTGTCTTGTGCCTGATCTTAGAGGAAATGCTTTCATTTTTTCACCATTGAGAATGATGTTTGCTGTGGGTTTGTTGTATATGGCCTTTATTATGTTGAGGTATGTTCCCTCTATGCCCACTTTCTGGAGATTTTGTAAATCATAAATGGTGTTAAATTTTGTCAAAACCTTTTTCTGCATGTATTGAGATGATCATGTTTTAATTCTTCAATTTGTTAATATGGTTTGTCACATTGATTGATTTGCGTATATTGAAGAATCCTTGCATCCCTGGGATAAATCCCACTTGACCCTGGTGTATGACACTTTTAATGTGTTGTTGGATTCTGTTTGCTAGTATTTTGTGGAGGATTTTTGCATCTGTATTCATCAGTGATATTGGTCTGTAATTTTCTTTTTTTGTAGTATCTTTGTCTGGTTTTTGTATCAGGGTGATGGTGGCCTCATAGAATGAGTTTGGGAGTGTTCCTTCCTCTGCAATTTTTTGGAAGAGTTTGAGAAGGATGGATGTTAGCTCTTCTCTAAATGTTTGATAGAATTCACCTGTGAAGGCATCTTGTCCTGGGCTTTTGTTTGTTGGAAGATTTTTAATCACAGTTTCAATTTCATTACCTGTGATTGGTCTGTTCACATTTTCTACTTCTTCCTGGTTCAGTCTTGGAAGGTTATACGTTTCTAAGAATTTGTCCATTTCTTCCAGGTTGCCCATTTTATTGGCATAGAGTTGCTTGTAGTAGTCTCATAGGATGCTTTGTATTTCTGCAGTGTCTGTTGTAACTTCTCCTTTCTAATTTTATGTATTTGAGTCCTCTCCCTCTCTTTCTTCATGAGTCTGGTTAATGGTTTATCAATTTTGTTTATCTTCTCAAAGAACCAGCTTTTTGTTTTATTGATCTTTGCTACTGTTTTGTTTCTATTTCATTTATTTCTGCTCTGATCTTTATAATTTCTTTCCTTCTACTAACTTTGGGTTTTGTTTGTTCTTCTTTCTCTAGTTCCCTTAGGTGTAAGGTTACATTGTTTATTTGAGATTTTTCTTGTTTTTGAGGTAGGCTTGTATTGCTATAAACTTCCCTCTTAGAACTGCTTTTGCTGCATCCTATAGGTTTTGGATCATCATGTTTTCATTATCATTTGTCTCTAGGTATTTTTTGATTTCCTCTTTGATTTCTTCAGTGATCTCTTGGTTATTTAGTAACGTATTTTTTAGTTTCCATGTGTCTGTGTTTTTTACGTTTTTTTCCATGTAACTGATTTCTAATCTCATAGCGTTGTGGTCAGAAAAGATGCTTGATATGATTTCAATTTTCTTAAATTTACTGAGGCCTGATTTGTGACCCAAGATGTGATCTATCCTGGAGAATGTTCCATGTGCACTTCAGAAGAAAGTGTAATCTGCTGTTTTTAGATGGAATGTCCTATAAATATCAATTAAATCTATCTTGTCTACAGTGTCATTTAAAGCTTCTGTTTCCTTATTAATTTTCTGTTTGGATGATCTGTCCATTGGTGTAAGTGCGGTGTTAAATTCCCCCCCTATTATTGTGTTACTGTCGATTTCCTCTTTTATAGCTGTTAGCAGCTGGCTTATGTTTTGAGGTGCTCCTATGTTGGGAGCATATATATTTATAAGTCTTGTATCTTCTTCTTGGATTGATCCCTTGATTATTATGTAGTGTCCTTCCTTATCTCTTGTAACAATCTTTATTTTAAAGTCTATTTTATCTGATATGAGTATTGGTACTCCAGCTTTCTTTTGATTTCCATTTGCATGGAATATCTTTTTCCATCCCCTCACTTTCTTTATGTGTCCCTAGGTCGGAAGTGGGTCTCTTGTAGACAGCATATATATGGGTCTTGTTTTTGTATCCATTCAGCAAGCCTGTGTTTTTTGGTTAGAGCAGTTAATCCATTCATGTTTAAGGTAATTATCCATATGGTTGTTCCTATTACCATTTTCTTAATTGTTTTGGGTTTGCTTTTGTTGGTCCTTTTCTTCTCTTGTGTTTCCCACTTAGAGAAGTTCCTTTAGCATTTGTTGTAGAGCTGGTTTGGTGGTGCTGAATTCTCTTAGCTGTTGCTTGTCTAGCTTTTGATTTCTCCATCAAATCTGAATGAGATCCTTGCTGGGTAGAGTAATCTTCGTTGTAGGTTCTTCCCTTCATCACTTTAAATATGTCATGCCACTCCCTTCTGGCTTGTAGAGTTTCTGCTGAGAAATCAGCTGTTAACCTTATGGGAGGTTCCCTTGTATGTTATTTGTCATTTTTCCCTTGCTGCTTTCAATAGTTTTTCTTTGCCTTTATTTTTTGACAATTTGATTACTATGTGTCTTAGCATGTTCCTCCTTGGGTTTATCCTGTATGGGACTCTCTGTGCTTCCTGGACTTGGGTGGCTATTTCCTTTCACATGTTAGAGAAGTTTTCAACTATAATCTCTTCAAATATTTTCTCTGGTCCTTTCTCTCTTCTCCTTCTGGCACCCCTATAATGCGAATGTTGTTATGTTTAATGTTTTCCCAGAGGTCTCTTAGGCTTCTTCATTTCTTTTCATTCTTTTTTCTTTACTCTGTTCCACAGCAGTGAATTCCACCATTCTGTTTTCCTGGTCACTTATCCGTTCTTCTGCCTCAGTTATTCTGCTACTGATTCCTTCTAGTGTATTTTTCATTTCAGTTATTGTATTGCTCATCTCTTTTTTTTGTTCTTTAATCCTTCTAGGTCTTTGTTAAACATTTCTTCCATCTTCTCGATCTTTGCCTCCATTCTTTTTCCGAGGTCCTGGATCATCTTCACTATCATTATTCTGAATTCTTTTTCTGGAAGGTTGTCTGTCTCCAGTTCATTTAGTTGTTTTTCTGGGTTTTTATCTTGTTCCTTCATCTGGTACATAGCTCTCTGCCTTTTTATCTTGTCTTTCTGTGAATGTGGTTTTTGTTCCACAGGCTGCAGGACTGTAGTTCTTCTTGCTTCTGCTGTCTTCTCTCTGGTGGTAGCACCGTTTATTTTTGAGGCCAATATATTTCTATAAAATAATTAGTTTGGATAATATTTGTGTAAGACAGTTACTGAGATTTCTGAACCTTCTTGTAAAATGCTAAATGCATGATATATTTCTGAGTGCTCCTTAAAAAGGTTGGAAAGTACTAGTTTCATAAATGAGCAAAATGAACACACAAAATAAACTGTAATAAGAGAGTTTGAAAAACTAATAAAATGTATTGAAAGGATGTGTTCTTCATAATCAGAATATAAAAATTGAAGAAATGCTTTATGAGGGGGGTATCATATGTGTTCCATCTTACATATATGTGGGCCATTTGAACATATGTGAATGAAAGAAAGAGATTTTCAGGTAGAGGAATTGAGTGAGCCTAGAAAAAGAGGTAGAAAATCCAACTCCATACTCAGAGATTGGAAATGAGTCTACTTTGGATTATAGGGTGGAAGAAAAATAAACAGCAGCAAATAAATCAGTGATGGTGAATGGAGAAACAGTTTTTATATATATATACATATATATATATATATGACTTTTTTTCCATTCACCATCACTGATTTATTTGCTGCTGTTCATTTTCCCATATATATGGAAATATATATGTGTGTGTGTAAATATATATATATATATGTATATATACAATGAATCACTTTGCTGTACTCCAGAAACTAACACAACGTTGTAAATTAACTATACTTTAATAAAAAAACAGAAAAAAGTTCTAGTTCTTCTATTCTGCCATCTTTTTCAAAAAGTATATAGGAGCAATGATTCCAAAATTAAAATTGAATTTTGTTTCATAAGGATTTCTGCTTTAGTCCTTTTAGTTTTTAGCATCAATGGTATGTAAAAGTGTGACCACTGAAACAGAATGCTTATAGACAGCATAGTTCAGTGAAAAAAATATTCTATTAAGACTTGAGTGTTGAGGGACTTCCCTGGTGGTGCAGTGGTTAAGAATCTGCCTGCCAGTTCAAGGGGCATGGGTTCAATCCCTGGTCCGGGAAGATCCCACATGCCGCAGAGTAACTAAGCCCATGCGCTACAACTACTGAGCCTGTGCTCTGGAGGCTGCGAGCCACAACTACCGAGCCCATGTGCCACAACTACTGAAGCCCACGCACCCAGAGCCCGTGCTCAGCAACAAGAGAAGCCACCGCAATGAGAAGCCCACGCACCTCAACCAAGAGTAGCCCTCGCTTGCCACAACTAGAGAAAGCCCAGACACAGCAACAAAGACCCAATGCAGCCAAAAATAAATAAATTAAAATAAACTAAAAAAAGACTTGAGTACTGAGTTCAAGTTCTGCCAATGCCAGTGTACTAGTTATGACTATATCCGTTAAAAGTAAATTTGATGGCACCAAAAAGAAAATTGACTATAGTGGCTTTTCAAATAGGTTTATATTTTTCTTATAAACAGAATATGATCAGAGATAAACAGTCCAGGATGCAACTACTCAAATGGTCATTAAGTACTTTTATAATCCAGCATCCTTTGCATGTGCGTTTCATCCTCCTGCTTGAAAGACAGCTGCTTCATTTCCTGTTATCATGTATGTCCTTTAGGCAAGAAGAAGGTAAACACAAAATGTGAAACAGTTGAGTCTATTCTTTTTATGAAGAAAACAATCCAGGAAACGCTATCTAGTAGATGTCTGTTCACATATCACTAGTGATTATTGTGATATCCATAATCAACAAGGTACTGTGAGGATATGAAATTTTTAATGAGACATATGGGCATCCAAATTAAACTGGTGTTATATTATTACGAAAAAAAGAGTGGATATTGATAAACACCTATGAGTGCCTGTTCCTGTAATCTGTGTTTTTCATTTAAAACATGAAGGGATTGCATAATCTATAAAACCCAGATCAATTATGAGAATCTGAGATTATATATCAACTAAAAAGAATTTGACCATTGTATTCAGCTATGAGTCACATTTCATATCATAATCATAATACAAAAACCAATTGCCTTGGCTATAAATGGTACAATCCTGGGAATTGTATTTGTGATTATGAGAGCAAAATGCTTCATTATTACTCAAAGTTTCTTTTTCATCAGAATAAGTGATAGCTCTGAACACTGAGTAAGCTAATGTCAGAAATGAGTTAATTAGACTTTGTACTTTTTATATTGTTTACATCAGTTCTAAAGGACTGTTGCATTTCAAAGTAGTAGAAATGCAATTTCATGGTATTCTGCTTAAATGACTTAGAGATATATACTAACTGCCTAAAGTTTGATTATTTTAATGATTTTAAGTCTACCAGAACGCAAATACAAATTTGTGATTTTCTAACCTATATACTTGTTCCAGAATGAAGGCTCTAATCTGAAAGTTAAATTATAAATTTGCTCATCAAAACTAATGGGCAGACCACAGAGAAGATAATCTTAGTAAAAGGAATTAATGTCAATAAAAGTTTTATGCATAATTTATGACAAGCATAGAATAAACTATCACAGAACCTAAGCATAATTACCAAATAACCTGAGGTTATTGGTAAAGCTAATCTAGACTTTTAATCAAATATTCACAAAAATGAATTTAGATCATTGACAGAATAATTCATTGATTAAAATTTCTATTTTGTTAACTGGTTTTTGTTATTATATACATGTACTATTTTGAGATCTTGACACATGCTAAATTTGAGTAAAATATTTAAAACTGTCTACTATCTGTATTGTTAGTAGAATGATGCATTATCTTTGATTGGTAGAATGATGCATTACCTTTGAGTAATTTAAAGAGTTATGTTTAGAAACATCCTCTGCTTTAGGTTTACTTATTTATTCATTTTTTCATTAGGCATGATAAAGATTTTTCTACATTATGACTAATAAGCAATATGAACACGTTTTGCAAAGGCAAATGAAATGCCATCTATTTCATAAATAACATTTCAGAAACTTAATATTCTTATTTAAATAGCCAATGTATATATTTTATATCTTTGAGTTGCAAACTAATTTAGAAATGATAATAATGATGTTGCATTGATTATTTTGACTGAGAAATAACAAATCCTATGCTACTAAAAATAAATTGATAAGAACATGTAGGTGTTCAAAGATTGACTATGGTCTCCCACCCTTATGAATATTAAGAAATTCAGACAGCTTTCTCACTGAGAATAATTAGAAGAGCTGGACAAATATAATGCATTAGGCTACCTAAAATAAAGTGAAAATTTTCTGTGATATTATATGAAGAAGAGCTAACTAAGTCCAATAGAGGGGAGTATGAGACTTGGGACTTTTTACTCTTGTGTGTGTTTTAGGATTTTAGTTAGGCTGTCTGAGAAGCTGAGTTGCAAGGCTAAGGTATTTTCACATGACTTTTCACAAGAATTTCAAAGGGGGGTGCCAAAATCGGCAAACGTCCACACTCTGAGGCCAGATAACCTAAGTTTTCTTATTTACTAGATCTAGTTCCTCAGAAGAATTAACTTCCTTGTGCTTTCTTTCTCCTTCTTTGATATTTTATAATATACATAGTAAAATATAAGGTTCATTATTATTACCATATATTATGCTAAATGATAGCATATATGCCATCATTATCAGGGTAGTGGGAAAGGAAAAGTAAAGAAAATTTCTTAAACGATACATAAATAGATTCCTATTGGGCACAGGGGAAAATACTCATAACACTTTCCATCCTTACTTGGCAAATGATTCTGTGATTGTAGCTGGTATATTTATAACTACATTCCTGGTAAATATAAATCTATCAGTATTAAAGCAATTAAAAAGTCCTACAAATTGAACAGAATAAATCTAGTAGAAAAGTAATTGAAAGAATACTGACAGTCTTTCTAGAGGAAAAAAAAAGAACAATAATCAAGAAAATTAGCCTTATATATCATCTTAGAAATATTAATTCAGATAATGATATACAATTTCAAATCTACGAGACAGCAAAAGAATGAAAAAAGGGAAAGAGGGAGAGAAGCAGGGAAGAAAGGAAGGAAGGAAGGAAGGAAGGGAAGAAAGAAAAAAGGAAATGCAGCCAAAGGACACCAAAAAAAAAGCAGAAAAGGAAAGGAATTGGAGACGACTGATATTACAAATTGGGAGGATGTGGAGCAATAGAAACTCTAAGACACTGCTGGTAAGAATGGAATTGGCAACACAATTGCGGAAAACAATTTGACACTATCTTGTAATGTTAAAGACGTTCATAACCTCTTACCCTCCCACTTTATCCAAAACTTATAATGGTAATTAATGGCAATTATAATGGTAATTACTTTATCCAATTATTATAATGGTAACATGCTTACAAGATGACAAAGAATATTCATTGTGACGTTGTTTGTAACTGCAGTAAATTGAAAACACCTTCATTTACAAGAAAATTGATAACTAAACTGTAGTAGAGTTATACAATTAAATATTGTTTTACTAGTTAAAATGGAATGAACTAGGCTTCCTATTTCAATGTAGAAAGACTACAAGGATATAATATTGAAAAAAACAAACTACGTAAAATCCTACAAAAAATAATTTAAGTATAAGTGTGTATATATATAGATTATATATAATCTATGCATGAGAATAATAAGCACCATAACAGGGTAATAGATTCCCATAGGAGGTAGAAAAGAAGGATACAAAATAAATAAATGGCTTGATGACAGGCTTAGTTTAGTTTAGTTTTGTTTTGTTTTGAGTTCCCTGACACATCCCCAGTTTCTTAAACAGAACCTGGCACAAAGGAAGTTCTCAAAGATGTTGAACAAATGAATGAATGTATGATATTTTCAGTTTCCTTCTTATAATCTGTATAATTACAAGATAATTACCAAGATTTAAATTATATCATTCTTTGTACTATTATTCTATGTATGAAACACTTTAGAATTTTAAAAACTAAAGAAAAATACTGACACTTCATATAAAAACTTATTTTAAGCTGTTATTCTCATTTTTAAAAAAATATAGGGCACCATTTTGTCAGTTATTTATCCTTAGAAGAGATTATGTAATGTTTTTCTATTAATAAGAAATTGAAATTATAAATACAATCAATGCTATCAATGCTATTACAGTTTTACCCTCAAAAACGTTTTGAATCAAAGATCTCTAGTATTTCTATAATAATCTTCTATCTTGTAAACATGATAGATGTAATCATGTACACCCTCAGAAAAACGTCCAAGATTAATGACATCAGGTATTGCCTGAAACCTTAAGCAAAATAATTATTTTAATATCAGAGTAGCACACATTATCTTGCCTTACTCAGCATCAGTTTGTACTGAGCCAATAACTTGCTCAGGGCAGATTACTGCTAATGAGACCAAGGTCACAAGCTTTTTTGACTTGCAGGCCAGTTAGTTTGTTCTGCACCTTGGCCCCTGATTGCACCATAGGGTGGTGGGTCTTGCTTGAGAAATTATACAAATAGAAAAATGGTTTCATTTAAACAAACAGACCGGAAATCTTTGAAAACACAGTTTTCCTCTTTTAGAAGTTAAGTTGTTACTAGAATGTAAGAAGCTAGAGGAAATACTAGAAGTTAAGGGGCAAAGAGAAAGTCATTAATGTTTAAGTCAGAGTTAGAAATGCAAATCTGAAGTTCCAGACCACTGCAATAGTGAGTATTGCAATAAAGTGACTCACATAAATTTTTTGGTTTCTCAGTGCATATAAAATTATGCTTACACAATATTTCTGTAGTCCAGTAAGTGTGCAATAGCATTATGTCTATAAGAAAAACAACATACATAACTTAATTAACAATACTTTATTGTTAAAAACTGCTAACCATCATGTGAACCTTCGGTGAGTTGAATTTTTTTTTGCTGGTGGAGGGTATGCCTTGATGTTGATTGGCTGCTGACTACTTAGGGTGGTGGGTGCTGCAGGCTGGGGTGACTTTGGCAATTTCTTAAAATAAGGCAGTAATGAAGCTTGCTGCATCAATTGGCTCTTCCTTTCATGAACACTTTCTCTGTAGCATTCAATACTGCTTGATAAAATTTTATCCACAGTAGAACTTCTTTCAAAATTGGAGTCAACTGTCTCTAACCTTGATGCTGCTTTATCAATTAAATTTGTACACTATTCTATGTCTTTTGTTGTCATTTCAACAGTCTTTCCAGCATCTTCACCAGGAGTAGATTCCATCTCAAGAAATCACTTTCTTTGCTATCTGTAAGAAGCAACTCCTCATCTGTTAAAGTTTATCACGAGACTGCAGCAATTTAGTCACATCTTCAGGCTCCACTTCTAATTCTAGTTCTCTTGCTATTTCTACCACACCCAGAGTTACTTCCTCCACTAAAGTCTTGAACCCTTTAAAGTCGTCCATGAGGACTGGAATCAACTTCCAAACTCCTGTTAATGTTAATATTTTTGACCTCTTCTCATGAATCATGAATGTTCTTAATGACATCTAGGATGGTGAATTCTTTCCGAAAGGTTTTCAAGATACTTTGCCCAGATCCATCAGAGGAATCACTATCTATGGCAGCATTAGCCTTACAAAATGTATTTCTTAAATAATAAGATTTAAAAATTCAAAATCACACCTTCACCCATTCTGGGCTGCAGAATGGATGTTGTGTTGGCAGACATGAAATCTCATTGTATATCTCCATCAGAGCTCTTGGGTGCAATTGTTCTTGAACAGTAATATTTTTAAAGCAAGCTTTCTTTTCTGAGTAGCTGATTTCAACAGTGAGATTAAAATATTCAATAAACCATATTGTAAACAGATGTGCTGTCATCCAGGCTTTGTTGTTCTATTTATAGAGCACAGTAATGGAGTAATTTGTAATTTATAATATATTATCTCATTTTAAACCACTGCACAACACTACAATATAGGAATTATTAGGCCCATTTTACAAATAATAAAATTAACTATTAAGAAGAAAAATAAATTTTGACAAATTTTGTCCTAGGAATATCCACCGGATTGGTCTGTGCTTGAGTGAGCTTGAACCGGTTTATGAGAGCCAATTGTTAAATTTTGTGAGGGGGTTGTTAAACTGTTGGTAGTTTTGAAATGGCCACGGTGGGAGTATTTACACCACAGAAACTGGCAAATGCTACAAGTCAGAGCTCTCTCTTTTCAGAGGGCTGCTTTACTAGCCCAGAACTGAATGTCACTCAGCTAATTTCTATAGAGTTAGGATTTATATTCTTCTGTGTTTTGTTAAAGAACCCATTCTTTCGATCTTTGTGTAACATGGTTTTCATGTGACACTATCACTCTTCTAAAATTTATTATTATGTATTAGTATAACATTAATAAGGTTAATAGGTCTTAAATTACATTTTATAGTGCTTAATAGTAAATCATGCTTACACTGATTAAATTAGTGATCCTTGAATATCAAACTAGAAAACAAGTCCTTTATTTAGTAGCTAAGGGGGGGGTTTCATGCAGGGCAGGGCCATTATCAGAACTATGATAAGCTTCTTAACACATTCTCAGACAATAGGGTGAAAAGTGTTTTTTGTTTTAGAAGAGACCAGAGGTAAGCAATCAGAAGCCTATTAAAATAGTCTCTGTGAGCGGTAACAAGGTCTTCACTAATATAGTAGTGGCAAGTGTAGCTCCTGAATTTTATTGTTACTACCAGAGGACATCTGCACACCATAATAAAATGCCATATGGGAACTTAGCTTTGGTGGCTCAGTACAAAATTTGCTCCTATAAAATACTTAATTTGTGTCAATTGATATGATTGTACCTGAGTGTCTTCCTTTAAAAAAAATTAGTTCTCTCCTAGAGAGCACTGTACTGTTTCTAATTATTTGATAAGAGTAATGAAGTGAATTCATCTTCAAATTTTTAGAGGTTTATGAATTTATGCCTGACTGAAAGCATTTTTGTCCTAGGAGTATCCACTCTTTTCATGTTAATTTTCCCTCCATCTGTCCAAATATTCAGAAGGTGAAGAACACATTTGATCATATCCAAATTGTCCTGTTTCTTTTCCGTTTTGCTAAATTGATTGCTCTAAGGAAAGGACTCTCTCCACTTTATCAGATTTTAATCTGTCTTGGAAACATCATAACAGTGAGTCCCTTTTGTTTTAGTGCTTTTAAAATGCTATTAACTCTTATTTTCTAACAGGAAAGAACTGATCACCTCCAACGTCACAGGTAGAAAGAGGAACAAATATACGTTTAATCTAAGGCGTTTTATCACTAGATATTTACATGAAATTTGTATAGTTGATAGTTTGTAATTTAATAAATTAACCATGATCAAATCAGAACTTAAAAAAAATACATAACAGGCATAAATCTCAGTCCATAAGCTCTGTTGTGAAAGAAATATCATTTATTTTCTTATAACTTTATTAAGTTTTTACATTGAACTCCCATTCTCTTGGGACAGCCTCATAGTCGAGCTCAGTAATGGTTTTGTCCTCTTTTCTCTTTTGCCCTCGGAACCCTTATAGGGTTCCAAGACCCTATAAATTACCAGTGTCCAATGGCAGAGGTGGCTGTGGTTTTTAGTTACCTATTTCCATAGGTCACCAAACATCCTGCACATACGTTCCCTTTAGGTCTGGTGGCTCTCTATCATTTTGGTAAAATTATTTGTAAATGGAAATTTTTGTTGAGTTTTGAACCTCTATGCCTATGGCCTGAAGTAATTTGTAATCATTTCTCAGTATAATCTTAGTGCCTGTATTCCCAGATGACTGTCCACAGAACTGCTATGAAGCAAATTCTCGTTTCCTATTACCTCTAGACCCGAAAGCCTTTCCCTGGTTTCTTTTCTCAGGCCAAGGAAGTCTCCATATAATCTGGAGAAAATCCTTCTTCCATCATCAGCTGATTCCATCTGAAACCCTGTTTCTTTTACTCCCTTAGAAAAGTCTCTAAGTTCTCCTAAGAGTGCAAGCTACTGGAAGGGAGCTAATTCTACTGTGTACCCTGCCAAATGCTTCCCTTGGAGCTATGAAATACAGATCAAACTGCCTAAAAGAGATTGAGGCAGAGGCCAACATTTCAGGAGAATCTTCACTCACATAAGAAATACTACAATTGCATACACAATTAAACGTAAGATAATGATTATGAGGACTTACTGACTCAATATAAATATGTTTATACTTCTTTGTGAATGTATATAATGCAGGTTGTCTGGGAAAATATTGCTCTACAAATGCTACAGATAATCTTTCATCAGAAAGATCTATAACTATTTTAATATTGAGATTCTTTTGATATCAATAATATTATCCTTGGAAGAAAGGATATGGTTGGGATTGGGTCACATCTATGAACATGACATAGCAAAACTAACCTGACCCACATAGCGAATGATGGTCTAGCCCTGATGACCTCGTTGCTCTAATAAGCTATTTAGTCAGTCACAAAATATCGGGTTGGCCAAAAAGTTTGTTCGGGATTTTCTGTAAAATCTTACGGAAAAACTCTAATGAACTCTTTGGCTAACCAATATCACCAAATTTTAACAACATACAAAGTAGTATACAGTTCACTACTTAACTATCCTAATTTTCATGTATCTTAGATTCACAAGGATTCAGGTCAATCATTGTAAAAATAAGTAAGATTAACTTTGTTTTTATTAGTTTGATTTCCTGATCCCTACATATTTGCTTGGGGCATAAGAAGTTAAATTATTCCAAAGGCAGACACTAATCTTCCTTTGTAGTTCACCTGAACACCTTCAGAAACCTATTAGTGAAAAAAAAATCACATTATTTATTTCCAGCAATAGAATCAAAATTATATCAATAAAAATAAATCTAAAAGCAACAAAAGTGTTATTAAATCTTTCTCTTAATTTTTCTCTCCTTCTTATCGTAAGTTTGATTTCCCTGTGTCTGCATGGCTCACTGGTCACTCAACGATTGGACAGAAGCTGTGCTCAGGCTCCTGTGTCCCTAAGGCTTCTACTCTGTGCTGACAGATCTGGGGATGGGGGTGGGGTTGAACAGTTTCAAACCTGCCTTAACTTTTACTTTCTGATCCAGTTCAGTCTTCTCTGTGCATGCCTACTGTTTTCTAGTCAGCCAAGAATGTATGGGGAGCTTAGCTTCCAGGGCTCTTTCATTTCCAGGCTCTCCCTTTGAAAAGTCCAGCTTGACTGCCACTTCCCCCAATCAAGTCCACAACCTCAGGCTAGCAGAGCTTTGATTTTCCACCCTTACTTCCGACTTAGTTTGCTACTTTTACTTACTATGCCACAGGGTGTGGTTTTTTACTCTGTTCAAAATCAATCAAGTCAGCCTCCTTTGTCAGCAAAGTTGCTAGTTTCCTTTGGCCATCTATACCCTGGTTAAACTATTGTGCTGATAATACTGAGAGTGAGGTGCAGGGGTGGGGGGCAGAAAAGGGAACAGCCCCAGGCCATAGAATCTTACCAATTTTAGCGGAAGTTCTAGCAGTTCTTCATAAATAAATGTTTCACAATTTGTTTTTGCCTTTGATCAACTTTCTGTGTCCTGACATGGTTGTTTTCAACGATATTGTACAATTTTATACTTGCTTTTTTTTAGAAGATTTGCCAACATCTTCTATCATTGCTGGAAATCCTGCCTTATTTTTTGCATTGTTAAAGGAGTTTACAATTATCTCATTTTATCATCACAATCAGTCTATGAATTAATGTTTTTATATTATGATTTTACAGGAGCAGAACCCATGAACAAATAGATTCAGAAGTATGACCAGGAGGAGGGTCTACATATGCCCAAAGATATATGATTGGCTTGTTCCAGAAAACCCATTCATACCAAAGTGATAGGAGATCATTCTTTACATTAATACATTATGGAAAACAAAACAAAACCATGATGCTTCGCAAATAAACAGACACATTCACACATAATGTCCTTCGCTTTCATAACTGAGAACAGAATGATCCCTTTTCACTCCCCATACATCACTTTTCCTCCCATACAATAACCAAATCTTCTCAGTATTGAAATACAGTAATTGCCTTTATTAAGTGTTATGAATGCATCTGAAATTAGGAGCATACTTAGATTCCAGCGAAAAACAAGAAACAGCTTATTTATGCAACATGTAACAAAAACACAGCTCCATTGCGAATAACACTTTTTAAAACACAGCATAAAAGTGATAAATTATTTTAGCATTTAACAATCACTTTAATTATGTTTTCCAATTCTATCACTGAGGTTGGAAACATATTTTCGCAAAATGTTTCCCACATGTACATTCAGTCTTTCCATAAAGCACTTAGTTTTGCAATAAAAACATAGCTTATTTTTAATGTGGAAATTCTGGGTAGTCCAAACAGTAGGCTTTGCAAATTCTGACAGGGAAGCTAAGTGCTATGGAGAGATACCGTGAAATAAACAGTTCTGAATTCTAATCACCCTTTCCATTTTGTTGAAATACATGTAATATCTCAATTTTAATTTGCATTTCAATATTTAGTTTTGTTTAGTATATGATGCAATACTATAGCTTAGAACTAGCTTAGAATGCTGCTTTATCAGCTTAGGCTGCCAAAACAAATACCATAGACTGAGTGGATTACAAAACAGACATTTATTTCCCACAGATCTGCAAAATCTGTGGTAACTCCAAGATCAAGGTGTCAGTAACACAGGTTTCAATCTGAGGCCATCTTGCTGTGTGCTCACATGACCTCTTCTTTGTATGTTCACAGAATCAGAGCAAGCTCTCTGGTGTCTCTTCTTTTAAGGACACTAATCCCTTTGGACCAGGGCCCACCCTCATGACCCCATCTACCCTACCTCCAAAAGACCCCATCTCCAAATACCACCACATTGGGACTTGGAGTTTCAACATATGAATTTTGAAAAGATACAAACAGTCCATAACAAATGTCAACACAAATTAACTCACTTACACATTCAAAGAATATTTACTTGGGGAGCCTGGTGTAACAGAGTGAATAAAAAAGATATTGTGCTTGTCCTCATGAAGCTGAAATCTAATTTATTTATTTTTGCTCATGTCCATCTTTGGTAAGGATTTCCAAAGTAATCCCCAGAATTTCGGGAAGCTGTATATATACTGGAAGAAAGAATCTCCATGGCTACTTTTTTCCTAATAAAAATTTTAATATTTAACATAAAACAGTTTACATGGAGGTAATAACTATTAAACACATAATGTGATAGTCTCTGAGGCCCTTCTTTGCTGTTGTTACTTTTACCTCAATATATAAGACATCTGCCAATTTCCCAAATACATGATGATCAATTTATTTTAACTCTGCTTCATCTTACTCATCTTTGCAAAGGACAATGCAGGGGGAAGATGAGAGGGTTTTGAGTATTGGGTAGAAGAAAGACAGCATGAGTCCAAAACGACGTAGCAATAATAACTGAAAAATTATTGTGATAAAAATATTTTATGACTGACTATAAATGTTCGTTTTGTTAAAATACATACTGTAAATCTGATTTGAAGCAGAGCTAATACTTTGGTAACAGTTTTTCCTACTTTACAACTTTTAAAAATTATGTCATTCTCCCTCAATTTATTAAAACTATATATTTTGGAGGAAGCCATCATTCAATGCTGTTTTTTTTTACAATTTAGCTGTCATTGTGTTCATTTTGGAAAGCACTGTAGCTTTTTTGCTTGAGGGTTTTTGTGCCATTCCAAATCTTTATACATAAATTTTCAGCTGGCATTCAAGGCCCTTCACACTATGATACAGATGAAACACTATCTTTCCTTCTCCTCAATCATCCTCCTTGGCCAAGTCTCATAGTGTCCAGCTTGCCAGGAAAACTAGATTATATACTGTCTGCTGAACAGATCTAAATCATTCTCACATCTGTGCCATTTTTCATGCTGTCCTTTTCCAGGAATAAAACACACACACACACACACACACACACACACACACACACATATGGAAGATGTGTATGTGTGTGTGTATATATATATATATATATATATATATATCTCTTACTGCATAATTCACATATTACATTTCTGAATTTTCCTAACCACTCTTGTGACTTTTACCTCATTGAATCTCCGATCACATTTTATAACTAAATTTGAAGACAAATCTTTAAGTGTTTTCAAGTCAGATGAAACAAAGCGCAATCACATAAAGGAACATTTTTTTCATATTCCATAAAAATATATTGTTAAAGGCATTTTCTTTATGTGGTTTAAATTCTCTTAAATTAAAATAAAAGATGTAATATTGGAAAAAAATATGGATCGTATATTGTTTTGTTTTTCTTGGTCATAAAATGGTAATTGTGTAGTAATTTTTTTTGTCCCTTCCAGTTAGCTAGCTTGGAAGTAAATGTGATATTCAATCGTAGTAACTATATGCAAACATTAGCTCCCAGATTAGTTGCTCATTCATAAGGTGTGGTGCATAAGAGAACCACAGACCCAAGAAATGCCTGACTCAAGGTGGTACTCAGTGAATTCAAATCCTAGGGGCATACAGATGTTTAGAGACTGTGATCTATAGGCTCAGGTTATAGCCCTGTTTTGGGAGAAAAGCAGAGGTACAGAAAAAGGTTTTAGTAATGGTGAGGAACTATAGGAACAAAGTTGGCAGAAACGAGGCAAGAACCTATGCTGTGGTCAGCTGGCTGGCTGTGTAGCCAAGAGCCTCATTCAAGCCTCATGCAGGAGAAAACTTGTACTCAGAGTTTATTCTGAACCTGACACTGCTTAGGTCCTGGGGTACTGATAAGAACAAAACAAAAACCCTGCTCTCATAAAACTTACATTCCAGTGTAGGGTCACAGACAGTAAACAAACACACATATCATTTCAGGGAGTGATAACAGTCAAAAAGATAAATAAAAGAGAATAAGGAAAAAGAGCATTGAATTAATTAAGGTGAATGGTGAAGACCTTTCAATCAAGTGAAATATGACCAGGGATCAGTATAAAGTAATGGAGGGAGCTATCAGTATTTCTGAGTAACGTACCTTTCGGGCAGAGAAAACAAAAAATGCCACGTGTCTAGGTAAGAATATGCTTCGTTGGAAGGCCAGAAAGATAGAGGGTGGTTAGGATGAAGTGAAAAAAGAGAGAGTGGCCATTTTTAGATGAGGATTTAAAAAATATTTTTCAATGAATATTAGCAAAGTCTATTATAATTTTATATCCATTTGTAAAAAACATACTTTTCTACATCAATAAGAAAGTAGTAGAGTTTTTAAAAATGTGTTGCTGATTTAAACAAGGAATGATTATCTTCTATCTATCTATATCCCAATGCAGTCTCCTCATTGTCAAACTTAGAGTGAAGGATAACCATCTGGCTCACATTTCTTGGTATTTTGTGAAATGTAAGGGTTCATGTAGTACTCAGCAATTTACTTGTACACTGACAAGTATAAAAAATTCTTGAAGAAATTTATAGTCATGTTCCTTTTCTAATACAAATTCTAGGTGTTTGTCTTGATATAGGAAAAATCAGCTCATAAGTTCCTTCTGGAAACATTTCATCTCTGGTAAATTTGTTTTTACTTTTAAATATTTTTGTAGGTTAATGCAGCAAGATTTTTTATTATTAGATAACAATCCTAGGATAAAAATAAGTTCTTATAAAATAAGTCTCAATGTTTCAATTTCTTCTGACTATAGGAGATATGCAATTTATCAAAACCAGTATATAGGAAACGTATGAGAACTATTTTTGAGAAATAAAATCTATTTTTCAAGAAAATTTAAGAAGGAGATCATTTATCCTTATTTTTAAACCATAAGATTGAAGGAATTTGGCATCTCCTCATACCTGGGAGAGTCTCATTAGCAGGACTTAACGGCCTTTGGATATAATCTAGGACAGTTGAGCTATTCTATATGTAACTGTGACTGATTTGACAGCAATTATTAGTATTAAAAGTTGAAATAAGCCAGGAAGATGACTTTAATACTATGGTTATCATAAATAATAGAAAGCGTATGCTTTTTATTACTAACTTAATAAATACTGCTTAGTTAAGAAGTACAGATGGATATATATTAAGATGTAAATTAAATGAAACAAGGAATTTTTTTTTTATCTTTTCTTTTTGCTAGTATTGTGCCTACAGCTATAACCAATAATGACATAGTCTATGTCCTTGTAAAACTTTTTTCAAAATTTTTTCTACAATGATAAACAAGAATTTAAGTGATATACTCAAAAGCCTATTGAAGAGTAAATGATTTCCATTCTTGGTAATGTCAGATTGGTGAATCTAAACTCCATCCTACCGTGAATAACCAGGAAAAAGTGGTTAAAATATAAAAACAAATTCGCATAAGAGCACTGAAAATCTAATGAGATCCTAAAACTGTACGGTTCTAAGATCTTAGAAGAGAAGTAATCCAGGCCATCGAGTACAGTTTGGGAGCTGCTTTTGCAATAAGAACATATATCAGTTCTGGAAGAGATGACCTTGAGGATGAGAACCTTGAAGAACTAAGGATATCAAGGAGAAGAGGTCCCTGAGAATCTTACACATATTTTTGCGTGGGCGGGGAGGGGGTCTCTGTAGAGCCTAACTGCAGAATAGAGTAGGCAAGTATTAGCCAGGAATGAATCCCATCTTTAAAACATGACAGTTACTGATTGAATGAGGTGATCTAGAGTTGCAAAGCTCGTGCCATCTGCCACCCTTAATGATTATAGTAGCATCCAGGCCTCAAATGATAATATCTATAATGCACCATGTACAATTCCCAGAACTCAGCAAGACATGAGCAGGTAAATAAGCAAATAACAGTGTCATTGAAATCCATGAGGAATCACAGCTCACCGAAGTGCCTCTTACTGGGAATTCTGGGAAATGTAGCCCCCAGCATCTCCTCTATGATGCGGGGTGGGGTGGGGGGTGTTGAGAAGAAAACAGTGGTAATGGAGAGCTGACAGTGACCCTGCAGCACAGTAGGACAGAGATTTGAACAATATGATTGATAAACTTCACTTAACACATATAGACTGCTGTACCTAACAAAAGAATTTATATTTTAAAAATCAATTTGTAAGAATTGTACATGTGAGCCATAAAGGAAGTCTCAAGCAATTTTAAAGAACTGAAATCATATGAGTAAGTTCTCTATCTAGAGAGAAATTAAGCTAAAAATAAGACAATTAGTAAATAACTATATATTTATGAAAAATAATTAGAAAATGAGTATTAGCAATATTGCCAGACATAAAGTCACTATATAAAATTTAGATGTATTTCTCCATGCAGAAGTCAGAAAAATAAATTTAAAATGATTCTATTCACCACAGCAATACACACATATACTAACGTATATGTGAGTAAAGCTAATAAATGTCAGAAGTCTAAGAAAACTTAAAACGATTTTTAAGAGCTATTGATAAGGTGTGAATAAATCAAGGAATATTCCATTTACAAGATATTTCAAAGATACCAATTCTTATATTACTCTTCACATTTAATGCAATTCCAATAAAAGTTTCAACAGGTTTGTGTGCGTGTGTGTGTGTGTACACGTGTAAATTAAAACTGTGAGTCTTAAATTTATACAAAAACGCAAAGGGTTTAGAATAGTCAAATCATTCATGAAAAGGATAAATATTATTGAACTGGGATAAAGGACAATGTTATTAATAAAAGATAAGATAATTTGTCTGTATACAAAATATGAAACTGGAGTACTACCTTACGTCACATATAAATATAAATACCAAGTGTGCTATAGAATGAACTATAAAAGCCAAAATAAAAAAAAATAATAAATAAAATAAAAGCCAAAATAAATTAATACAAAATACATACATACATATAGATTCTAGAATGTACTATTGGAAAATATGTTCATGATTTTGTGGTATAGAACAATTAATTATGACATAAAAATCCTTGAAAATAAAGAAAAATATTGACAGGTTGCACTACATGAAAATTAAAAACCATTAAATTAGAGAAAAAGCAAACCCAGTAGTGAGAAAAGACTCTTGCAACACATGTAACCAACAAAGGGAGCATAGTCACTGCATATGAATGAGTCATAAATAACTCATTAATATCAATAAGAAAATGATGAACAATCTATCAGGAACAAATTGTCAAAGCCATAGTTAAGTATTATATTTTATAAAACAGCCCAACTGGCTCATAAACACAGAAAAAGGTGCTTAAAAGTCACTTATGATCAGAGAAATGCCAATTGATATCACAATGAAATACCACTACATATGTACCAAACTGATAAAATGGAAAAAAAGGGTAGTATCAAGTATTAGAAAGAGTAAGGAACAATAGGTCCACTTAAACAGTGTCAGACTATTAATCATACAACCACTAATATAGCCATATATTATGACTCAGTAATTCCATTCCTAGGTCTATTTCCAATAAAACTGTGTACATAAAAATGTTTAAGAGTGTTCTAAGCACTATTATTCTGAATGAATACACTAGAAACAACCCAAATGTTCATCAATACTAGAATAAAAGTTTAGCATATTCATAAAATGAAATCTACCCAACGATGAAAATAAATGAAATACAGCTTCATGTCACAACATGGATGGATTTTTACAAGCACAGTCCTAAGTAAAAGAACACACAAAATAGCATAATTCATGATTCTCAACTGAAGGCAAAAGCAGGCTCATCTTTAGTTTATGATTATTAGGTAGGATATTAACTAATTAATAATTAGTTAGGACATTGGTCATCTTGGGTAGGAGAGAGAGGATAATGATTGGTCAGGGTCAAGAGGTGACTTGTGATGTGCTGATAACAAACATTCTCTTTCTAGACTTGGGTGGTAGTTGCACATACATTCAGCTTTTGATCTTACAATGAGTTTTACATTTATTTTTTGTACATTTTGCTGTACATGTGTTCTACTTTAATTTATAGAGTTACAAAATTTATAAACATTGTAGTGTTTATAAAGTTGCCATCCAACTTTACGTATATGTCAAAGAAAACAGGGAAATTGTGGCTAATGTAGAGGGGAGTTTCTTTCCCTTTTGCACTGGAACACAAAGGTTATTACAACAAGTAATTATAGAGATAGAGATGTAATCCAATAGATGATATATAATTAAGGATTGACTAGGATCTGAAAAAAAAGAGAAAGGAAAGTTTCTTTGGGAAATCAACAGATACAGGCAGTCAGATATTGATACACAGAAAAACATGCAAGTTCAACATCACCAATAATGATGCACTTTTTAGTGCATAAGACAGAGTTGTGGAATTTCTAAGTGAGCATACACAAATAGCATGAGAAGATGACAAGAAAAGCAAGAAAGGAAGCAAACAAGCAGGTAAGTGATTATACATTTGTTGGTGTTCCACATGACACCTAAGCATGTAGCAGATTAACTTGCTTTTTATTCACTGCTTTCCACTAATGGGTAGACTTTCAAAATGTCATTAAAAAGAAAACTATGGAAAATGATTCACTTACATATAAAAAGAGCAAATGTTGCTTATTAGTATATTTAAAAGGGAAAAACTTTACTAGAAAGATGTGGGATTTGCAGTCAGATAAATCCAAATTTATCTGACTTTTACAGTTATGTGATCTTGGTCATGTTTCAATAGATTTGAGCCCCAATTTCTTCAACTGTAAAAATACCATGTTATTTCACATAGATGTTGTCAGAAATTAATATAAACATCTAAGAATTAGTTTAGTGCCAAGCACTTAGTAATATATAATACATACTATTTCAAGTGGTTGTAATTATTTTTGGTAAGATAATCAGAGGTTACTCTTATTGCCTGGATCATCAAATTCTTTTAGGGGACACTTGTCTTAATATAGTGATAAAGTGGAGATCCCTATTTATAGTTCCTAATCTTCCTCTACATGGTAACTACATGTAATCACAATTTCTCTAAATGCAACCACAACCCTTGAAACATCTTCATCTTGGTCTTCTGGATGTCTACGCCAAGAAAGATACAGTTACTACTCCTCCTTCACCAGCATTCTCTCAGTTCTCTTCCTAATTACTTCTTCCACTCTGGGTAATTGATATAAAAAATAATCTTGCCCTTTGTTAGGTATTAGTCTAACCCTTCTTTATAGGAATGTATACCTTTATGTTAATAAAGGAGCCATCTTTCACATGGAACAACCTCCCAACATTCAAGAAGAGTAGACCCACGAAAATGACTTTGTGGCTGACCTCTGCTAACCTCTCTAGTTTCATTTTAAGCTACTCTTTCTCACTATGCTTTGATATAAGACATCCAGGAAACTAAGAGCAAATTTTTTTTAAGTTTACCAACTAAGCTCTGGACTCCAGGAGATAACTTTACCAAGACCAGGAAAAAGACTAGGGGAAAGCATGCAAAAAGCGCAAGGGTGGGCTTCCCTGGTGGTGCAGTGGTTGAGAGTCCACCTGCCGATGCAGGGGACACGGGTTCATGACCCGGTCCGGGAGGATCCCACATGCTGTGGAGCAGCTGGGCCCGTGAGCCATGGCCGCTGAGCCTGCGCGTCCAGAGCCTGTGCTCCACAACGGGAGAGGCCACAACAGTGAGAGGCCCGTGTACCGCAAAACAAACAAACAAACAAAAAAGTGCAAGGGTGAGAGAATCTGACATATTGGAGGACAAAGTGAAGAGGAGAGTGGGTAGCAAGGTAAATAAACAGTGGAATGATGTGAAATAAATTTGGGAAAATAGGTTGGCAATTTATGCAAGCCTGGTAAATCATTAACATAAGTTTGAATTGTAATTTGATTGCAAAGAGAAGTCACTGAAAGATTTTAGACAAGAATTAACTAGAGGTGATCTTTGTAGATCATGGATAAGAATATAGCAAGAACAGAAACGAGAAGAAACAGGAAATATCTAGAGTAGATCTGAAAAGATATGATCTTGTCTTGGAGTAGAAATGGAGAATAGCAGATGTGAGGTTGGAGGTAGAATCAGTAGGACTGGCTGAAAGACTGGAGGTGGAGAATGATGGCAGTGGAGATGAAAACTAAGAACCAGGGAGATGTCCAGATTTCTTACCTAAAAGTGTAATAGCATGTGGTGTCATTTTATTAACATGGGGAAAAAACTAGGGGAAGACAGAACTTTTTTGCATTATCCTGACCCTCATTTTATCTATTTACCCTAATGAATTATTTTATGTCCATCATTACAAGATTGAAGGCAGGAATGAAGTTTGATATTCACCCCTTGACTATTTATTGGTGATTTTTAAAAGATAGAGTATTTCATAAAGTCAAGGTTGAGTTAAGATATTTTGTTTGAACCAAATGCAAACTGGAGAGCTACCTGGCTTAAGGAATTTCAGAATAGTGAAGTAAATCACAAGAATATCAGAATTTTTTCCCCTACGTTCTTCATAACTGACCATCTAAAATATATTTAAAGCAAAAACATTTATTTTCCTTCACATTTGAATTGTATCAACTTTATAGTAGCTCTGAATGATAGAGCATTTCTCAATGGATCCCAACAGCCTCCTAAAATCATCCTTAAACTAAAAAGGTTTGATTTTATGAAGACTATATAGTTCTATTTGCATGATGAAATAAGCATATGCATTAAAAAAAGAACTGGAACAACTGTGTTATTCCCAATTCAATTCATCTATTGATATTTGTGCATGTAAACAGCTAAGATTCCTTCATATTTTTTAGGAGGGTGTATTAAAAAAAATCCTTACAAAAGTTATAATGATTAAGATTATAATGTTGCTTTTCAAGTTGTAATTTCAAAGGAAACAGTAACCTTTAGGCACATACATATCATGTTTTCTGTAGAGAACGTCAAGAAAAAAACTATTAATATAAAGTGAATTTTTTCTTTGAAATTCAAATAATGAACCATAGAACTGATGACAATTTAAATAAGGAGTTTTGATATATATTGAGGAACATTCAGTGTAACAAAGAAACCCATGAACCTTGACTGAATGCACTTGATCTATCTGGGTTTCAGTTCCCTAGTCTTTAACTTGGGAGAGACCGATTAATATCTTTCCAACTTTGAAATCCTATGTTGTTTCCTTGAAATTAGAAAATAATAAAGACGTTTAAAAAACTTCTCTCATCTTAAATCTGTTAAAAATGTCTTCACTTTAAAAAATTTACTCCTTTTTATCTACTACCTCAGACCAAAAGAATAAGGGTGATAAAGATTATTTTATCTAATATGGGGCTTATTATAATATATAGTCAGTGTTATATTAAATTGGTCAGTTTATAGCAAGCATTTCATTGTCAATACTTGACAATGTTCCAGAATAATTTCCATTTTCGAGTATATTATCTCACTGTTTTCAGAAATTAAGAAAAAGCAAGATGATGTGTCCCAACTGTCAACTGAAAAATACACTCACTAAGCTTTTAAAATATATAATAAATATATTACATATGTAAAATATGTAGTAATATTGATACTAAATATATATTACATACAAAATATAATAAATATGTATGCTGCCGCCCCTAATATAAGCTGATAAAAGATGAACATAGTATTAAAGCACAAGCAATCTCAATAAAATATACTTTAGAGAAGTTTAGGGAAATTTTTATAGATAGGACATGCTGTCAAATAAACTAGAAGCTTATCTGAGAAGTGAAGTAACTTCTAAGTGTCTCTAGAAGACTGTATGACTACTAGAAACGTCTAGAGTCTCTAGAAGATGTATTAGGGTAATATGTAAACGTCAGTATATAAGGATTGTTTCCTTAGGGTCATATGTACATGTTCTGGATTTTGACCTGTCATTTTATCACTCGTCATCGATGGATTCAGCTTCTGATCAGAGTTAAAAATCGTTATATCAGATGGTTCCTGGCTTATGACAGCTGCCCAGGTAAAAATCAAATCTTATTCACATTTCTTCTACCTAACTCTTAAGTAAGTTCTTCTCAAATTTACCACAGGTAAGAGGGCTTTTTAAAGCATCCACCCCCAGAAATTCCTATTCAACAGGTTTGGTGTGGGACCAGAAAATGTTCATTTCTAACAAGCTCCCAAGTGATGCTGATCCTACAGCTCTGTGAACCACACTTTCAGTAGCACTGTCTTAGGTGATACAGATGATCACCCAAATCTATTAGAGGTTCAAAATTTAGCCAAGCCTGCTTTCCTCCATCTCCAAAATATTAGCTACTCATTATATAAATTACAAGCAATCATTTATTGTCTATTTTTTTGATAATCATGAAATAAATAGATTGAATAACTGCTGATTTCACTACGGAGGCACAATCTGTTTGGTCAAATCAAGCAACTTAACAATGTCCAACATTCTGACAGTTCCAACCAACTGCCCTTTCGTTAGATAAGAGTCATGAATTTTAAGAGAGTTTCCTCTGACTGACTCTCACACTTTTACATATTGAACATAATAATTTTTTTTCTTTGTGTATAATTTGTGTGCTTGTTTTTGTTTTAGGCAAAACAGCAGAAGAATTTTCTTTGGAAGAGAAACAATTCCTCTTTGATGTTAATTAGCACAATTGAGGTGTTATGTCTCAGATCTTTTTTCTTTCATCTTCCTCCTAACCCCTGCCACTCTAGCTAAAGCATTTCTCTCTAAAATGAGAGGCTAACAATCTAGGCTTCCTTCTAGTACCAAGGAAAAAATGTACATACTGATGTCCATGAATCTGTAACTTTGGAAACTGAAATTACCAGTTTAAAACACAAGTTAGCTTTGCTAGACAATCATGTTCATTACATTTATGAATACAGTACAGGGAAGATGCACAGGGGCTAGTGTCTCACCCTGTATTGCAATAAACTTCTCAAACAAACCCTTTCTAGACATTGCATTCTTAGAAACTAGACCTTTCCATGTTGTAACAGTCATGAAGGAGATTCATGCTCTAGCACTCTAAGGATAATAGAATATTGGTGACATTTGTCATAATGATGACATTATAACAGGCACAAAGAGAACTAAATAAGGTCTCTGCTGGGGAAAAAAAAAAGGACAAGATTTTTACCTATGATTAAATGCTACTATCAAACAGAGAAAGATGAATTATACACTAAAATAGCTTGTTTTACAAGAATATACTATCAGTAGAGTCAATCTGATATGACTTCAAAAAAATGTCATTGATGTATGATACAAAGTATATTTCTAAAGAAATAAAGCATTATTACTGATTTTAATAGATTTGGTGACTTTGTTAAATGCTTGATTCATCCAGTGAAATAGGATTTTAGTAGGTAGTTTTCTTTTTTTTCCCTGTTTTTCAAAATATAAGCCTTTATTATAAAAATCACACTCAAAGTATAAAGCAGGGACAGGGAGTTATTGTTTCATGGGTACAGAGCTTCAGTTTAGAATAATGAACTTCTGGAGATGGGTAGTGGTGACGGTTGCACAACAATGTGAATGTACGTAGTGCCACTGAACTATATGCATAAACTGGTTAAAGTGGTAAATTCTGTGTTATGTATATTTTACCACAGTAAAAAAAAGTATAAAGAAGTTTAAAAAATCACATGATTTCACACATCTCTCTCAACATATGAACACACATATATAAAATTTGCAGTGACCTTCTCTCACTCAGTTACAGATATCTCTTTTAAACTCCAATAATCTTAAAGATGATCTTAAATGAAATAATTAAAACAATAAGGATCATTCATATAAAACAATCATAGTCAAATCCTTCAGATCACCTGGTGCACCAGAGGGCTTTCAGGAAGTCCCCAGGCTCCGTGCTGTGTTCCCTTAAATGGGCTCAGGTACAAGAGATATAGTATGCTGTTTATACAGGAAATTTCAAAGTCAGAAGGGAAAAGCTGTCTTTTATGAAAGTGAAGAGAAGAGAGACAAAGTAGGCACTGTAAATATTTTCAAGAGGTAAGAAAGCCAAAATCCATAGAAATCATGAAACTAAAAGATTCATGTCACTTTCATTAGTCTAACTTTTTGCAGCCCTAGAAAAGTCTAAGTGCACTGCAAAGAAATTGTTCGTAGCTCCATCTTTTTCTGCAAATGACTCATGGGAGACCTAGGGGGTGAGAGAGCCATGCTTTTCTTTTACAATCAAATGGTAGTTTTCTAATTTTATATCAGAAAAATGATTTTTTAACTGAAAAATATCTCAAAAATATTTTTATGTATCTAGATATTACATGAGGCCCAGCAATAACTGGGTTACTTGTTTCCCCCAAATATAACAATATGATTTTATAGTGTGATATATGTTTTGCCTTAATTTTATTTTACTTTTGTAAAATACATAGGCATACATATGTTTATTTGAATGTCTTTGAGCCAGCATTAGCATGTATAATTTGTAGGATTTAGCATGTAGGATTTAGAAAAAATGGGGGTGGGGAGATTGTATAAAAGAAAGCATAAATGGAAAGAAAGAAAAACATTAAAATCTGTGACATACTTTTAAGCCAAATATATGTACTCAGACAAGTCCAACATTGTTTTGCGTCTCTTAAAAATCCACTCAGGAACGTTTCTAATATGTTCAAGGTAGCCACTGTCACATAATCCTTTGAAGACAGTCTTCCTATCCTTAACTGTGCTATGCCCCTGGGAAAAGGCAATCATTGAAAAATAATTTAGAATAAGGGAAAAAGAAAACAAACAAACAAAAGACCTAGATATGATTCCAGAATCCACCCATTACTGACTATGGAAATTTGAGGAAACTATTCAACTTCCCAAAGCTTCAGTTTCCATCTCATGAACCACACATGCTTTCCTGCATTCTTTTTTTGGTCACTTTATATTTTATGTAGCACTGGCAAAATTATTTTTTAAAGTGTCTAGTTCTAGCATTAAAAAGGGAACAGTAGGGCTTCCCTGGTGGCGCAGTGGTTGAGAGTCCGCCTGCAGATGCAGGGGACACGGGTTCGTGCCCCGGTCCGGGAAGATCCCACATGCCGCGGAGCGGCTGGGCCCGTGAGCCATGGCTGAGCCTGCGCGTCCGGAGCCTGTGCTCCGCAACGCGAGAGGCCACAACGGTGAGAGGTCCGCGTACCGCAAAAAAAAAAAAAAAAAAAAGGAACAGTACAGGAAGCTACCGAGTAAGGATACACAGAAACATGTTATTTAAAAGGTCAAACTTAAGATGTTAGTTTGAAAAGAAGAGTGAATATAAAGTTTTCAATGGCTTCAAGAGGTTTTTGTTAAAGGTATCTATGGGTCAACTTTCTACCTATTATGAAGATCCATTTCAACGGTAAAGAACTCCACCTCCTACCCAGGGAATTGGGAATTAGGAAGACTTTTATTTACATATCTTCTTGTACCGCTTCAAAAAAAGACAGTTGTGCAGCTGTCCAGACCACTCTCCCCGCTCTTTCTGTGTGAGTGCGTGTGTGTATGTGTGTGTGAGTGCACGTGTGAATCAGAAAAGTTGACCAATCAACTGATATTCTCATACATTGGGTGACCTTTCCTCCTCTAATCAGATATTGGGTCAACTTTCCTCAGATTCAGAGAGGAGACATGAACATACATAAGGGATGTTATTTTTGTCTTAAATATATCTATATAGTACTTAGTAGGGGAGATATATTCATTCTTCATTGTATTAAGCAATCTTTTTAAAGTGCTTGTTGTTTGCCAGACAGTAAAGATATAAAGATTATTAAGGCAGGCTCTCTATATTTCAGGAAAATACAGTATACAAGAGTGTGGAATGTTTTTAACAAAGTTTTCATGGTAAAGTTTAGACAATTTCTTTAACGTATAGCAATTGTTTCACTGATACTGTTGAACAAGTAATTTAGGTCTTTTACACGTTTCTTCAAGAAGAATAAATTAAATTTCTGATTCACAAACCATAGATTTTGATTTAACTTCTTTTTAAAAGTCTCATAAAAATTTATGTTAACAATATCAGTTTTGATTAAATTCTAACTATACATACTTATGCGTTAACATTAAGGGAAAATACTTTTGAAAACAGTTTTATGAATTATTTTTTAAAGTGATTAAAACACTGATGTCCATCCATGACTAATGAGAACTCATTTTGAAGCTTCAAGGTTATAAACTGTCCTGACCCTGGTCTGTATATGATTTATCTAGCAAAACTCAGCTACTGTAGTTAAAATGCCTAAGCTGTTCTTTCTCCTAGGGGCAGAGAGATGTCTGATTAAAATACTACTCCCTTCTGCCCATTCCTGCCTTTCAAGGAGAATGAACACCTGTTGTATCCACCTACTCCCTTCAGAAAACCCGTCTGCATTTGGCCACTAACTTAACCTCTTATTTAACACTACATTCAAGCCATGTTCTGATTTGATATTTCTGACAACCCAAGGGAGAACTTTATAACTTTTTTTTTTTTGCCAATGCCAATTCCAAGTGAAGATAAAAACTTCTGCAAACAGCAGCCCTGCTTCCATTATTGCTTTTCTTCTCATCAGAATAGAAAAATAAGAGCTTCCCCTTTATATACTGCACTTAATGTTAAATTCTTTCTGCCACCAATATGAAGATTTCCATATATTGTTTAAATATATACATATATTTTTTGAATAGAATTAGTACCTATTTTTTATTTTTAAGCAAACCACAAAAATCAGAATATATGATGGCAGGAATTTTGCTATGTTCTTAAAATCATTAGCTAACTTCTTTCACTT
This sequence comes from Globicephala melas, assembly GCF_963455315.2. NCBI lineage: Eukaryota > Metazoa > Chordata > Mammalia > Artiodactyla > Delphinidae > Globicephala > Globicephala melas. Next base: position 43,554,318 of record NC_083323.1, read on the forward strand.
CATGAATATTTAGTAACTGGATACAATGTGCCAGGAATTCTTCTAGTCATCTGGGTACATCTGTGTATAAAAGAGAATAGATTCCTGTCTTCATGGAGTTTATATTTTAGCAAGGAGAGATAGACAATAAAAATTGATATAGCAAATGAATTTTCTACTATTTATAAGTATGAGGATTAAAAAAAGCTTATCAGTATACATGAGTCAAGAGTGTCAGGGGCTGGGAGGCACAGATTGTAATATTAAGTAGGATGATCTGGCAATTCTCCTTGAAATGATAAGATATGAGCAAAGATTTAAGAAGGTTAGTGGTTTAGTATATGGATTTCTGGATTCATTCCAAAAGAAATAAATAGCAAATATACAATCTTTATAGTGGAACAAAAGAGGCCACTGTGGCTGGAATATCTTGGTTGGGGAGAAGGGATAGGAAGACAAGAAAATGAAGTCAGAGAGTTAAGGCGGAGTTGGAGGGGTAAGGTTATATGGGGCTTTATAGAAGGCATAAGGGCTGTGACTTTTACTCTGAATGAACTAGGAAGTTATCACAGTTCAGAGGTAACATGATCTGATTTAGGCTTAGACAGACCCCTCCCCCTCTAGTGGCTTCTGTATACGAATTAATTGTACTAAGAGTAGAAGCAGAAAGGGCCAGCTAGAGTAGAAGCAGAAAGGCCAGTTAGGTAGCTATTGAAGTAATCCCAGTAAGAGATGATGGAGACTTGTTTGAGGGGGGTACCAGCAGATCAAGTGAGAAGCTGCCAGATTCTAGAGGAGCCAACATTGCAGGGGGTGGGAGAGGGGGGTCAAGAAGGACTCCAGAAATTCTGGTGCTAACTAACTGAAAGGATGCACTTAGGAGTAAGTGGATTTGGGAGGAGGAAAAACAGGGGTCAGTTTTGCACACATTCTGTTTGAGAATTTCAGTAGACCTCCAAGTAAAGAAGTTAGCAAGAAACTAATAAACAAGTTTGAAGCTCAAAAGGAACATCAAACTAAATATATAAATTGGGGACCATTAGCAACTATGTGGTATTTAAAGTCATGAGACTACATGAACTCACCAAGGGAGGGAGGCCAGTTCAAGAAGAGAAAAAGATCAAATTCTGAACCTTCAGACGTTCTACCAGTTAGAGATTGGGAATATTAGGATAAACAGCCAGGATTAATAGGGAACACCTGTGAAGTAGAGCAGTGGCAACAGATAGTAGTACCTTGGAGGAGAAGTGAAGAAATATATCAAAGAGGAGAGAGTAAGCATCTGTATGAAGTACTGCTAATAGATCCAGTAAAATGAGGGCTGTGAACTAATAATTGGATTTAAGAGTATGGACATCACTGGTGAACTGGACAAGAGCAGCAATATAGGAGGTATGAAAACAGAAGCCAGACTATAGAAGGGTCTATGAAAAAAGTGGAAAGGGAGAAATTTAATATATTCAACTCTTCCAAGGAGATTCATTACACGAGAGTAATCCTTCAAGGTAAAAGCCATTAGCATTTTATAGATTAGAAAAACAAAACTGATAGAATACACAAATGGTCTCAAGTCAAACAGCTTGCAAGGGATAGAAACTGAATTCAAATTCAGACCTGCCTGACTCTTTCTGTTGTACCCTACTGTTTTCCCAAGTAGCCAGAGATTGAAGAGTGATCGATTAATTCTTGTTTTATGTGATTTTGTGAGATTTAAGTGATTTATTTATATAAGTTGTATAGCACAAAATCTAGCATGTTATAGGTGAAAAATACATGTTTCTCCTCCTTATGTTCCCTACTCCCATTTACTGCCTGAAATATATAGCGTTGTTGGTCAATGTAAAGCAAGTATTTATTTATTGCTTATGAAACATGTGATAAAATCAAACATACTATAGCCTAAGAACGTATGAAGTTTTTAACTTACATTTCTTCTTATAATAGAGGGCAACAAGAAATGTAGAACTTATTTTTTTGCTCACATTTTGTCACCAGAAAAAAAGGAATATTGAATCCTACCCAGCTGACTGATAATAAAAAGTATGCATGTATAGTTTGTAAGCTTACATTACTCTAAAAAATAGCCATTTATCTATGTAAGGAAGAAAGTTAGAATCTTTTATCAGCTTTTCCTCTAATATTCTTTAAAGTATTCTCTTGTAAATTTTTTAATAACAGCATGATTTTGAAAATGAACAGCATGTGGTATGGGAATTAACATTATGTAGATAATTATTTCAGCTACTGAACAGAAGAAACAAAACAAAATGAATCTAAATTTGTATAAATTGATATTTAAGGATTAAAGATCACATCACACATGGATGTTTATTTACATTCCAACTCCCTAGAAAAAATTACTTTGAAAATGCATACATAGGATCAAAGTTTTAGGTGTGTTTGGGAAATAGTAACTGGTCTTGTTTTGTTCGAATTTAGACAAACAAATGAATTATATAGACAGATATAGTTGTAGATGTGGATATACGTATAGGTAAGAAAACAGTATTTTTGATATCGGAAGAGGCTTTAAGAATTTCAAGCTTTGCAGATCCTTTCCAACCCAGATTAGGAATGTTAAAATAGTGTTTCATTCAAAATTACATTCTACCTTAGAGGCAGAGATTGGAAAGAGACAATAAATATGAAAATTGTTATTTATTACAATAAATAAATTGCTCATGGGTGTTGGCGATTTGGGAAGCTTCCTTAAGCTACATTATCAGGAGATAACTCTGAGGGAATACTGACAAGTTTGATACACCAACTGACAAGAAGGAGGTAGTCATGAAGGTATTTTTGGACAGAGCTTTCACAGTAGGAGTACACTTAAAGAAAGTGTTAAGGCCTTGAAAAATATCAAAGCATGATTCTGAAATTTAAAAATCAGAAAAGAAGAAGTCTCTGTGCAAAACACAGTAAGGAAGTGAGAAAATCATGGGAAAGATCATTGGAGAGGTTAGCCAAACAGATTACACAGGATCTTGCATGTCAGCGTAAGGAGTGTGGACTTCATTGAAATGGCCATGGGAGCCTTTAGAGAACTGACTGACAATGGTGGTGTGGAGTATGATCTTAGCAGAGAAGAGGAAAATACAAGAGCTAGATACAGCAATTATAACAGATGAAATAAATTCCATACTTCTTTTGTGAAATGTGGGGTTGTATAAAAGGGAAGAGTAAAAAATAATTTTCACTGACTGGGTAGACGTCAGTTTGAATAGATTGAGTTTGAGATACTGTCAGTAGAATTCCAGAAAGACACTGAAAATTGAGACTAAAATTTACCCTGAAGAGAGAGCCAGCCATGCAGTTTGGGGCAACATCAGCCTTGAGAGGATCACTGAACATATTAGAAAGACTGGCCTTTCCCTAGTCACAAGGGTTTGGGGACTTTGTAGAACACTTCTCTTCTATAATGCAAAGCCTCTAAATGAGAAGAAGCTGGAATGGGAAAGAGAAAGGTTTAGAATCTAAAAGGAAGAAGTAACGAGGGAGACAGACTCAACTCTCTTTCCCCTATTACCAATCAATGCTACTTTCTTTTCTGGGAAGCTTCAGCACCAATATTATGTTCCTGTAATATAAGTGGTGTATTTATTAACACGACTTAATTTTTAGAAGGTGTACATGAAAATGTGCATATTGTGCTCGATGAAGTTATAATTCAATTGTAAAACAAAAACAATGGACTTCTTGCTTCTATTTAAAAATTCACAACTACACAATATTTCAGAGAAAAGTTGTACAGCTTCAGTCCTTAATGGGACTTATACTCTCTCACTCTACATGGCCTTTCTTAGCAAGCTTCTCTCCCTGCCAAACCCCTGTGACTGATAACTCTCTCCATCCCTCCCTCCCAACCTTACCATATTTTTTTATCATCTTCTCTTCTTTTGTCCCCTGTTATATTTCTACTTCACTATAGATAAATTCAGACTTTTTTGGACTCTTTGAATTTTTCAATCTATACTTTATTGAGATCAATCCAACAGAAGACCAGCAGAAAAGCTGATCAAACAAACGCTCTTCCATAGAAGGGGTGTGTGTGTTTGCGTGTTGTTGTTGCTGGGGAGAAGGAGGTACAAATACTTCTACAATAATTATTTTTGTCCCTGAGAGATGAGATATCATCTTTGGAATTTTAAAAATACATACAAAATGTGTGAAGAATCTTCTCACAAAAGACACATGCTCTGAAATCATGAAGTAGTTAAATTTTCCATTTGACATTTTAAATTCTAAATCTTTTTTCTTATTTATTTTTTTAACATCTTTATTGGAGTATAATAAGTATTCTAAACTTAACCAGTAATCAGAAACTCACATGCTTTCAAAAAAGAAGCATATAAAAACAATTAATTTGTCTCCATCTTAATTAAATGATGAAGCAATTCAACCAACTCAGCTTTTAAATTTAATCATAATTAATCTAAATAGGTACAGAATGCTGTACTACAGTTGCTCAATAAAAGACTGCAGGCATCTGGCAGGAACATTTCAACTCTATAGGTTGCTTCATTTATTCAGAAAGTGATAACAAGGCAGAAAATCATTAAGAAGTTTTTTGCTGAGATGACAGTGCATTATTCAAAGTCTGTCTTTAGATATACTAAAGGATATAAACCTCATACATATTTAGAGTCTGTTTACAAGAGTTCTTAGACCTGATAGCAAAAGCATGAACCACAAAAACAAAAAATTGATATCAGACCTCATAAAATTAAAAAATTTGCCTTGCAAAAGGCTATGTAAAAGAATGATATAATTAAAGCTGTAATGAAGACTTATTAAATTTTTTACATATTGCCAATCACCTATTTAATTTAATGTTATCTTATATGGATATAAAGGTCCAACATAATAACTGTGCTGTACCTAGACCAATTTGAAATAAAATGTGATGAGTAATCTGGTAGTTTTCATCAGATTAATTGGTTCAATTTGCATAGTCTACCATTACTGAAAGCAGAAGTTCTCAATTTAGTTTTTAAAAAATCATTTAATCCCCCACCTCCAAAATAGCAATTATCTTCTGCAAAAGACATATTGTCATAAAGGTGAATAAAGGCATTGTCCTATATAGACTACTAGATGGTAATCTAGATGGATAAGAGAGAGAGAGAGGAGAAAGGGAGAGAGAGATGTAAGGAAACCTGTTTATAAGTACAACACAGGCATAGGGTCTGGGTAAACATAAATAAGTACCTGATTTGAGTAGTAGCAGGGTGACTGAAAAAGAGATGACAGATATAAGAGAAAACATTTACAGAAATTGTTCATTTTTCTATTTACTGTTCTTCATCTATTATTTTGCTTTTTAAAAATAGTAGAATAATGCAAAGCTTTTGGTGATATGCTGCCAAGCTGTAAGGTAGGTTGAAAAAATAAGACAAAAGTTAAAGTATAACAGTGAAAGGCTATGTTTGACAATTTGAACATCATCAACTAGAAGCATATTATCTGAGCAACAGAATTCTTTGTGACTATGTATCTCAAAATGAAAAAGAGAAATTGTGTCTAATGAATATTCCAAATTACTACATATATTTTCATAGATGTGGATGAGTTAACACTGATATTAGTAGAATAGCTTTTGAATATCTACATTTTTCTTTTAAATACAAGCAAAATTAACATTAACGCATGATGAACTTTTGAATTTACTTTTACTCAACAATGAATTACATATAATCAAAGAACTTTTCAACAACTGGTTCTGGAGATTGTACATAGGTGAAAAACACAAAACAAAACTAAACTAAGTGAATCACAGACCTACATGTGAACCATAAGTTATAAATATTCTTTTACTTCCAAGGAGATATTGACTGATAATGAACAAATGGTTTCCTCATTGATGGGCCCTTGCATAGTAATAATTTCCTGTACTATCATACCTACTGAAAACATAGAGCTACCTCAAGTTTAGCAGAAGGAAGTACCTTTGGGAAAATGTAAAATTTCTTGCAGTGAATGGATGTTCTTCTGCAATGGATAAACAGATTAAATCTTCCACTTATACAAAATAGTGAGTTAGTTTGTAATTTTAAAAAATGTTTTCTACTCATGTATTTATATTATTTCTTAAGTGTATAGACAAAAGTGAATTGGTAAGTTTAATTTGGACATATTGAATGGGAACATATTGAATGGTCAGTTGAAAGGACAGGTCTGAAACTCAGAAGAAATATGGTGCCAGAAGAAGAAAGTTGATGCTAATATAAATTATCAGTATGCAGATGGCATTACAAGATGCAATGGGTAAGTAAGATCATCCTACATGAGACACAAGAATGGGCTCAAAAGGTCCCGATTAAGAATGCAACCATATACAGTGATATGCATTATTATAATACATTGCACTCAGAACTACAAAATGTATCATTCCATTGAGAAATCATATTCAGAAATTAAATCATTTAAAGGCTTAACCACTTGGAACATTTCAGCATTTCACTGAATTGGTACTAACTTATCTACAACTGAATATTTGATTGGATTAGATTTAAAGGAATTAATGATCATGCTTGCATTGGTAAAAGAGAGACTGCTAATTTTTGACAAGTAGAGGCAAAACAGTTACTTAAATTACTGCTGATAGCCACTTATAATCAAGTGCTTATAAATGACAAGGCTTTGAGGAACACTTAGTACCATAAGGAGTATAACAGGGCTGGCTAGTTACATCTAAGTACACTGAAGAACTTGAGGAAAGAAAATGATGTGCTCAGGGCTTTAAATCTCAGCTTGATGTCTAAGTGAGTGACCAGGAAGCTTCTATGACTGCCCTAAAAGGAACATATCTGTAACTCTAAGACTGAGATTTCTGAAAACCAAACTAAAAGCCTAACATTGCAGATGGCTGAATTTTAATTCAAAATTTAATTTCCAACTCTCAGCCTCTCTTTTTGTTAAAATTAGGGCATTGACTGGGAAGGTAAAGATCCCCGAAAATTGAGGTAGGGGACACACTGGCCGATTCTTATAAAGCTGGAGAATTCAAGCTTTCAATACTGCTGAGCCTCCTCTGCAACCCTCTTCTCTATTTGAAGAGGTGAGTCTCCTCTTGCCTGAAGAAATTTAATAGCCCCCATGAGGAAGTTGCCTTGTAAGGTACTCCTGATCCTCTGTAGATTCTGCCCTCATCACCTCTATTTGCTACTAGATCCAAAAACAGACTCAGATCCCAGCAGGCCCCAAAAGATGAGGTTCAAAGCATAACCTATGAGAGAGTATTGATAATCAAGAAAATGACTGCATAATTTTGTTAATTAAGATATAATCCTTGGGAACAGGTGTGGGGATGTTTTCAAAGAGTGGGAGACCAGGTTGGAATCATGCAATGCCGACTCAAGAAAAAATTATTAACATGGCTCATCTGCAGAGATCCTAGATTTATTGTGTGACATTGAGTGGCTAGTAGTGACTTTAAAATTTGCTTTGTTGGCTGATTAAACACCAGATGTATATGTCGTCTCTACTAAATAAAGTAAAAATTTGGTCCTCCCCCAAATTTGTTATACTATAGAAGTAGGTATCCAAAATTTTACAGATACTGAAATGCTTGAGTGGATTTATCACGTAATATCTGTTCACTTATACCTTTACTATGTTTCCTAGAAGAGTCAAGAGGAAGCAATATCATGAGAAATAAATGTATGTGGGTAGTTCTGGCATCCTCAATGAGATCTTGTAACCCTTCACAATAGGTCAAGAATAACAGGGCAAACTCCTCCAGAGAATTCTTCAGGTGTGAAATTTTGAGCCATGTCCAACACACAACAAACCCTGGCCAACTTGAGGCCCTTTCTGAGAGCAAAGGGAATATGAAATGATAGTGTAAGAAAGTAGATGTAAATACCAGCTATGATCACATGATCATTTGCAAATTGAGGACTATTAAGAGTTTGAGTATTTTCCCTTTAGCTTATAGTTTTATGTATGTATCAATTATTACCAATTTTGTTTCCTTCCCATCTCCCACGCCCCTACCATTTAACATGATATGTGTTCATTGTTTTGGACCTTACATTTCATTATGTAAGTTATAAGATATGAAAGCAGGAGTTTGGCACAGTTAAAAAAGAAATGAACAGTACCCAAGGATGAACACAAAGGGTTGTATCCTCTTTTGATGAATGGATTAGCATGTGCAAGGGATATATGTATCCTATTAGGCAGGAGAATGAATTTGCTATTGTCTTTATTTGCAATCTATTCTAGTTAAGAGAGATGAGAATGAATGCCAAGTTGATAAGATATAGAGTGTGACTTCGTACTGTGGCAATTTAGGAAAGCTGGAATTACGTTTCCCGGAATCTCTTCCTATATACATATTTCACAAGAGAAATTAATTTTTGTGAGATATGGAAGTGAAGCAGCAGCCATATTTTTATCCTCTAAAAGTTGGTACAGGGCACCAGGCACTGTAGCAGTTCATGAACATAATTGTTGGTCTTCTAGCAAACTTTATTGGTGTGGAGCAGCATCAGACCTGCAACTTCTCCAGCTCCTGCTGAATCTCTTTCCTTCAGCTTTCCTGAGTCTTTAGTCAAGTGCATGTACATCTCCGTGGTGAAGAGCACTGGCTTCTCTATCAGAGGCTGGAAGTGGTGAAAAACAGATGCAAGTTCTGGTTTGCTCTCCTAAGTTCCACCTGTATTCATAGATTCCAATTTGTTCATGCTCTTGTCCACATTAGTTTTCTTACTCCATTGCTAAACTGACTAATGTATTTGACCAAATTTGACCAAATAAATAACACCGACAACATCCATGCACAGATTCCCTCACCAATTTCACAACTATGTAAGGGCTAATTCTTATAATATCTATATCATTTATAGTGTCTGTTTCTCTTAATGAACCCTAACTAAGCTAGTTAGTTAGTTAGTTAGATAATAGACAGAGAATGAAAATAATGACACTGGAAGAAGTTGTACCAGAAAGTGATATTTCAATTCTGCATTGGTCTATATTACCTGAAAGAATGTAGTTTATGTTAAGTTCCAAAATTTGAGTACAGAAGCAAGCAAACAAACAGACTAAAATGAGATGGGGAAAATAAATAATAAAAATAAGAGAGGGCACATATTTTTCTAGGGTGTCTTTGTAAAACAAATTAAAAATACAAAAATGCCCTCAAACCATCTAACGACAAAAAAACCTCATGATTTAACAGCTGCATGACTCATTATTTAAATGGTATATCAAAAAAAGTTACTCTAAAGTAACAGCAAATTTGAAATGATTTAATCTAAAGTCCATAAAGCATAAATTTCTGCTTTAATAAATTATAGAGCAGCCTGCATTTAAAAAAGGACTAAAGGGCTTCCCTGGTGGCTCAGTGGTTGAGAGTCCGCCTGCCGATGCAGGGGACACGGGTTTGTGCCCCGGTTCGGGAAGATCCCATGTGCCGCGGAGCGGCTGGGCCTGTGAGCCATGGCCGCTGAGCTTGCGCGTCCAGAGCCTGTGCTCCGCAACAGGAGAGGCCACAACAGTGAGAGGCCCGCATACTGCAAAATAAAATAAAATAAAATAAAATAAAAAAGGACTAAAGAGCAAAATAAAATAATGACTACATTGTTGTACTTTAAAAAAATTTTTTTTTTGGTCAGCACAATTGCAATCATTATTCATGGAGTGTTTGCCTTGCACCAGGAACTACAGTAATTATTTTATGTTCATTAATTTTGTTGTCACAATGCCTTATAAGTGTTATTTTTATCCTAGTTTATAAATGGAGAAAAAAAGCACAGGGAGATTAAATAATCTGCCTGAAGAAATACATCTAGTAAATAAGAGAACCAGAAGATGAACTTAGGTTATCTGACCTCAGAGGGTAGATGTTAACTTCTTTGACAGCCATCTTTGAAATTCTCATTAATGTATTCTTTTAAGATAAAACCTTATAGAATAAAAATAATAATAATTTGAAAAACGCCAAAATATGAATCAACCCTAACAAAATGTTAGAGTAATTTTTCCAATCTGAGGAAACATCTTTCATTATTAGGTTACCTGAGGAGAAAAGGTTGAGGAAATGGAAAGAAGGGTCAGATGAGGAGGGAAGGCTACATGTCTATACCTGTGTATAAATATATATACATATATATGCATACCAATATACACATATATATGTGTATATATGTATAAAACAAGTTAGGTAGAATAAGATAGTTGATAATGAAACACTGAAGCACTTTCAAATATTTTCAACAATTTTAGATTATTTTTCTGACATCTGCAGCTCTATTACTAAATGCATATTTATACTTCTATATGTTGTTTCAATTATAGATGTTGTGTATAAATCTCCTACTATAGAAAATATTTTAGACCTCATCTGCTGCATCAAATAAAAATATTCTCCCTTACCTCATTCTCTCTATGAACTTTAATCACAGCTTTTTGTTAAATAAATACGATTTACATTAACATGAATATATAAACATTGGTCACATTTGGTTCCTGTAATGTCTTATATTCACATAATTTGGGGGGGAGTTAACTATTGGTATTATCTGGGGATAACAATTACCATGTTATTTGTTTTTCTTTTTTTTTCTATTTCCATCACTAGTTCTTCCTCAGACCCTATTACTATATTTGGTCTAGTCAACCACATTTAATCTACAATTTAAAAATTTTTTTTAATTTGGAATCCTCTCTCATGAATCTCTCCCTCTTCCTCCTCCTGGGTTGTTTGATGACTAGCATGGAAAGAAAGCTGATTGGAAGGGGGTACATTTGAACTCATGCTTTATCAAGGGGTGATACAACAATAAATTGGTCACTTCATTGGAAGTCCCTCAAAATTCAGGGAGTATTTTCTTTTGAGCCTGCTGCTGTTTCCAGGCAGTATTTCTTTTCTGACCTCAGCAGGAGGAAATATCACCAGAATACAAACATATTCTTTTTTAAGAGTTGACTGTGAATGCAGGCACTTAAGCAGTGGAGGTCTGTGTCTTACTGACCCTTCCACAATGTGCAACCCACACTTCTGATTTCAGCTTCAGGATCACACCTCACCACATTCAAATGTACCTGGTGCCTTCAATCCCCGAGCTTCTCCAGAGTTTTACACTGCAAGTTTAAAGTCAGTTTTCTGTGGGTTATTATGTCAGTTATTACTTTTCCATAGCTTTCCAGTTGACTTTTCTTCTATGAATCTCCCATTGTCCTGCTCTTGTGAGCATTACTTTTTTATTCCTTTATTTGCGTTATTAAATAATTATTCTAGAAGGAGAAGACTTAACTATGTGCATTATATAGTCACAGTTAACCGGAAGAATTTTTTTTGTTATTTTAAATTTAGCAGTCAATATATATTGTCTATACAGTTTGGTTGGTATGATTTGTAATAAAAATGATCAGAAATTAGAAATCCAAGCCAGAAAATTTCAACAAAAACCTTGACTGCAATCAAATTATGATGCCAATTTATCAACTTATCTGTTATTACCAAACAACTTATTTGTCTAATGTAATCTTACTATATCTGAGTTTAGTATATTATTATGAGGGAAAGTCAATCTGAATGATTAAGATGAGAAACACGATGTAAATTAAATCCAGGTTCCATAGTAATTTAGAAACTGTTTACATTACAAGAAACTATATGCAAACATGATACTAAGTCCATAGTTTTTGTGAATTGCTTTAATAAAGGGAATGTTGATTAATCATTAAGTTTTGAGATGATACAAGAAATACTAGATACAAACTTCCAGCTTGGGAAAGAAATCATTTGGAATTAGATGAAAGGGTCAGGTTACATAGGATCCTATCTAGTGTTTAGGATTTGTTTTCTGTTTCTGGGGTAGGAGTTTGAGGATGGAAGTCTCAGCACATATTACTGAACACTCTTCTCTCCCAAATCCTTGACAGGGTAACTCAGCCATAAAAATTACCTTAACTAATTGTCTTTAGCCTACTTTAAAAAAGAAAAATCTCCCATGTATCTTTCATTTCTCATCAATTCTCCACTGCCCAACAGACTCTGACAGCCTGATCTTCACAGGCATTAAGGGTTCTCACACCAGCCAACATAAGCAGAAAAAGAAAGATCTCAATCTTTCTACTTCCTGTGTGACATAGGAAAGACCACGCTAAATAAATACAACCACGCTAAGCAAACACAAGAAAATTTTAAGCAAAATACATGCGAGCCCTTGAGAATATAATTTCTAAGAAAGTACCAGAGAGGAAAATAGACACCCCAGGGGTACAATGGTCTGTTAGGCAGATAGGCAGCTCACAGTCAGGGGTAAATGAGGAAGCTGAAGTTCAGAACTCTGCTGGTGAGCAGAAGACTAAACCTATTCCCAAGGATAGGTTTGTGACGGACAAAAGGGCAGCAGATTTCTTTAGACTTCTCTAACTGTTTAGAGTAAATCTAATGAAGCAGAAAGACCTGGGTCTGGCTGGGACTAACCTGGCTGGGACAGACAGTTTCAGATAACACAAGTATAGTTGGAAAAGGGATAGATGGACAAACAGTACTTGCTGAATAATTCAAAACTTAAATACTCCCATATTGTCTCAATTAAATACTGAATTTTAGGGCTTCCCTGGTGGTGCAGTGGTTGAGAGTCCGCCTGCTGATTCAGGGGACACGGGTTCGTGCCCCGATCCGGGAAGATCCCACATGCCGTGGAGCGGCTGGGCCCATGAGCCATGGCCGCTGAGCCTGCATGTCCGGAGCCTGTGCTCCACAACGGGAGAGGCCACAACAGTGAGAGGCCCATGTACCACAAAAAAAAAACAAAAACAAAAACTGAATTTTATTAATATGACTTACAGTATAATCAGGAAAAAAAGAAATGTCTACTATCTTATATAATGACATTTCTATTGTATATGGGCAATATCAAGTTTTAGAATAATGAAAGTGAGTTTCCCAGTATAATTTTTATGATATATAATTAGTATTCTATAATCTTTGTGTGAAATAAAAGGAATATGAATTATCGAATATAAAAGCAAGTGACAAAGAGAAAGACAAACTTTATGGGAGCACCACTGCAGTCTCTGAAGATAAGATTTTTGCAAGTACTAAGCTACAAGATTCTTAGGCACTCATGAATCTCAGGTCTGCAGTGTGGAACAATTGAAAACAGGAAGCCTATTTTTGCCTGGCTTTATTTACTGACAATTTGTAACACCCAGAATCCTGTGTAGTATTTGTGTATGATAAAAAGTAGACACTGGAAGTGAGGTAGTTCTTAATTAAGAGAGTACTACAGACAAATGTTAGCAAAATACAAGACATACAAACAACAACAACAAAAGTTATGAAAGCTCTCAGATGAAATAGCAGGTGATATTTTGCTCTCTGGGCTTATACTAGTGAGAGAGTCAATGTAGGACACCAGCAATCAGCAGCTCATAAGGCAGACTTTAGCGTAACAGGCCGAGGTCAATCTTCAATATTTTTCTTAATTAGACTGAGTTCTCACGTGATGAAAATTGAATGTACAAATTGATGTTAAAAACTAAAATGTATAGACATTTAGTAAACTTTATTCAATCAATAAGTTTGAATTTTTTATTTGTTTTGTCTTGCTTTTCAGATGAAGTAGAATCTTGCTTAAGTTCCCAACTGCCTGGGTTTGAATCCTGACTCTAAAATCTACTAGGTCCATGGATTTGGATAATTTACTTAACTTCTGTGTCTCAGTAAAAAGGCAATAATAGTGTAAACTATCTCATAAGGTTGCTATGAGGTAATCAACTCATAAATTAGTTAATTTGTATAAATTGCTTAGGATAGTGCCTGGCACAAGTAGTCACCATGCAAGTGTATGCTATTATTTTTATCACTATTTTAAGAAATTTTATGAATCTTACTTTGTACCAGGCACTGTAGGAAACATTCTCAGCTCTTCCTAATACCCACTTCTTCCTCCCCCTGAGAAATAATATTGAATTCTGCACCTAACATAATAATCCAATTACTCTTGAAACAGAAAAATAAATGTTTAAAGCCATCAAAAATGACCAAGGTAAGTGTGTGATGTCACTATATAATAGCAAAAGTAAGACTATTGTTAAAATTCTCAAAATTGTCCAAAGTTACGTTGACATTTAATTCCCTTTCATCCCTATTACTGTGTTTTGTACTTTTTGCTGGTATTATTATCTTCTAGGACCGATGCTCCGTGGTCCACATGGGCTCCTTATATAGAGACAAAGGAAATAATCTAATTAATTAATTAGTATTAAGTGATTTATTGACTTTAGCTTGGTCTTCTCCTACAATATAATTAAGGAATTTTCAACTACGAGAGACATCCAATAGCATTCATTAAAGGATATTTTACAGTGTATTAGGCTGACCATTCCTAGTGCTCTTTGAAAGCAGACACACACCTATTTTTTGCTATTGTTGTGTGGCTAATCAATGTTCAGCAACCATTGATAAATGATCAATAAATGTTTCCTGTGGAACTGCACCTTTGTCTTAATATATGTCAATAATAGATATAGATTGTTGTAAAAACCAGGCATAGGCACATTTAAGTTAATCAAGAATAGTTTCCCATCTAAAGTTTCGGAAGCCCGAAACTGGTAAAATTTATAACCACTTATACAAGCTAAGAATGTCACTGTGTGATATCTGGCACAGAGAGAAACAGAATCAACGTGATTGTGTCATAACTTTGAATCATACCCTATGTGTTAGAGGGCATCTCAACATTATCTTTCAGAATTTTTTCTGAAAGTGTCAGTGCTATGTGTAATTTTTAAAGTTTAAATTTCACGGAACTGTAAATGGCCCTTTAAAAAATTACTATTGGGCTTCCCTGGTGGCGCAGTGGTTGAGAGTCCATCTGCCGATGCAGGGGACACGGGTTCGTGCCCCTGTCTGGGAAGATCCCACATGCTGCGGAGCGGCTAGGCCCGTGAGCCATGGCCGCTAAGCCTGCGCGTCCGGAGCCTATGCTCCGCAACGGGAGAGGCCACAACAGTGAGAGGCCCGCGTACAGAAAAAAAAAAAAAAATTACTATTAAGGCTAAGAATTCAAATACTTTTACAGGAAATGTAGGAAAACGGTGTTCTTGCAATAAGAAAGGCAAATGCAGAACCACAATGCCACTTTTCAGCACATTACTAAAAACTCATAGAAATAAATATGTATTCTTGTGGTTCTGTTCTCCTGACAGAAAAAAAATGCCTAAATTCTACATCACAGCATCACCCCATAAAAGGGATATCAATCTCCACCCTCTGTTACTGCACCTTCAAAAATTCTGCTGACAAGAATATATTACATGATAGCACCAAATATCAGATAACAATCAGCCTACCTATCAGTCATGAAGTCTCACTGATATGCTTCTAAAACAGATTTTTTCAGGTCATTTTGCCAATAATATTATAAATTGAAATATTAATATGAGGGAAAAAGGTTCTATGCACAATAACCATTAGAATTGAATAAACATTTCATTATACACTTTAGGCTTCTTCTTGCAAAGAATTATGCAGTAAAAAATACATTTGATAAAATATTCTAATCTTTCATTCTGTTTCCAGGCCAGTGGTAACTAGTCTTGTATATTTACTAATCGCAATAATAGGTCACAACATGTATTCCCATGCCACGTACTATCAGCAATCACTTAGAACAGCAGCCTCTTCAGTTGAGTAGATGAGACACAGCTGGCTTTGGAGACAGTAGCCAATGATCAGCACGTTTATTGGATCTTCCAGCAGGTAAGATCATTTTAAAAGTTGAACCTGCTGGGACTTGGTTTTCTGAAGAGTCTGTTGTTTTTGCAGTAGTGAATTTCACATTAGCACACAGTATCAAGAAATTCTGACACCTAGATCAGAGGGAGTTAAGTACTCACCAGTAGGGCTTATCGTCAGGGAGCTTGCACTTAACACTGGAGAAACAGAGATTGACAGCCATAATAATGCGGTTGCAGCAAACCAATTCTGGGAGCATATTTTCAGTATTTGGACTTATATGCATTTATTTATTGTATCAGAGTTGGGTGACAAGATAAAACATCTTCAAATACAACAAAGTGATAAATGAAGTAGATAGTGAAGAACAATGGTGAAAAAGAATAATGAACTAATCCGTGCTTCTTCTCAAATTTCTTAAGCAACATTGAGTCTGGCTGAGAAACAGCATTTTATAATTATGGTAGCCATTGGCTACATATTACTTAGTGTCACATGTATTATTTCTAATCCTCACAAGACTCTATCAAGGTAGTTATACTTTATTTTAGATATGGGAAAAATAAGTCTAAGTTAATTTAAATAACTTTCCCATAGCTAGTGTTTTTTAGGACATTATAAAATGGTTTTATGAAACAGAAAGTTCAACTACACCTGAATTAAACAATAAGGAATTTGTTGGCTCTAAAAGTGGAAGACCCAGACGCAGAGTTTGACCTAGAAAGTTAATAAGATAAAGACCTTATTTATTTTTATTTCTCCATTATGTCACCCGCAATTTTGTCTTGGTCCAAGGTTGCTGCTGCTGCAAATGTAAGACAGATCCCAGCAGCAACCCAGGTACATAGGCTTACTCATCATGTCCACAAGTAATGACAGAGAACCTTGATACAATCAACAAAGTTTTGAGCTTCGCATTAATTGGGGCTTTCTAAACAAATCTGTAAACACAATACTATGCACTAATTGTTAAGACAGCTCTACATGTCACACTGGCACAGGGAATGGGACTTAAGAACCTACTCCTAGACAAAGACTGAGAACTGAAGTAGAAAAATCTTGGTGTTTGTAAGAAATTCCCTAAGTGACAATGAGAAATGCCAATTAACATTAAGAGAAAAAACAAGAGCAGTAAACATTGAGGCTAAATACTGACATGAGCTAAATCATGCAAGGTCTCATAGGCCACATTAAAGATTTTAGGCTTTGCTCAAATTTAATGGGTAAGTATTCACAGATCCTACATAAAAAAAAAAACAAACATATGATCTAAATTAGGTTTCAAAATGAGTAATCTGGCTTTTGTGGGGGAACATGATTTCCAGAGAATAAAAGCAGGAAGCCTTATTTGCAGTCTAGGAAACTGATGGTGGTCTCTGGGACCACAACTATATCAGTGCAGATAGAGATTAATAAATTGACTTGAGATATACTTTGTAGACAGAATCAACAGGACATGCAGATGCCTCTGTATATGTTGAATATCATGTATTTTAATTCAAAATAATTAGTGATACATTATTGGGTATCATATTTCCATCCGACAGTATGATGGGTTTCAAAAACTGTCTTCAAAGATAGATAAAAATACCCTTCAGATAACTTACGGTTAGGAAAATAGATAATTAATGAAAAACTATCTTTAATGTGGTCTGGTAAGAAATATAACTAATAGGTAAAAAAGAGTGCAATAGATACAAGTGGAAATAAAGAGAAGTAACAAACTTAGCCCTAACTGGCCTGAGGGTTTGAGGAAAAAAATATACTAGAAAAAAGAAAGTAACACATTATTTACCTAGTTAGAAACAATCATAGATTTCATGCTTATCATCAATGCAAGTCTGTCAAAGATATACTTCAGCAATATGAAATCTTGAATTCTAACAGATCTACTTTTTTAAACAAGGAACATAACCTTTAAGTCACTGTTCCACTTGATGGTCACAGTCCATTTGTATAAACAGACTTGTTTCACCATGGATATAAACACAAATTCCAAAATTGCTTTTCATACATTTCAGGCTGACATTTATTGAACACTAACTTGATGCCAAGGTAAGTCTATTTCAGCCTCAATAAAAACACAATTTATTGCAAACCATCTCTCAACCAGTCACTGTTAGGTGTTCAGCCAGTCATTCAACTAATATTTATAAAACACTTATTGTGTGGGTCAGGTACTTGTGACAACCACTGATGATACAATAATGATTTTAAGAAAAACAGACACATCCCTTGCCATACTAATATCATTGTATACATAAATTAATATGCTATAAAGAAGAGAAACAGTTATAAATATTTGTAATAGATCAATTGATTCATAAAAGATATGTGGGAAAGCTCCATAGTTATGATTTCATACAAAACAGTGGAATCTGGAATCTGGTGAACTGAGGGACAGAGAGGAAAGCATAATCAGGCAGAGGGGACAGCACACATAAAATTATATGCTGAGAGAAGACATGGCGAATTTGAGGGCCTGAAAGAAAGCCACTATAGCTGCAATTAGGGACAGTATAATGTAGATGAACTTGGGGAGTTAGGTGGGTGCCAAAACATGCAATTTTAGGCATTGAGGTATGTTGTCTTCACTCTAAAAACAGTGAAAAGCCGTTGAAAGGCTTTATGTATTGAAGTGATACATTTTTATTTGATCACATAAAAGATTTCTCTGAGTACAAAAAAAAAAAAATTGAAGGGGTAAATATAAGTGTTGTCAGACTTAGAGAAGAAATGATGGTGATGTGGACTAAGGGAGATAGATGTGTTCAAGCTTGCGATATTTTTGAAACCAACAGACTTTTCTAGGGTTGGAATATCAGAAGCGAGGCAGAGGCAGATGTCATAGATGATTTTTCAATTTCTCATTTACATAACTTGACGGTTATGCAGACATCTGTGAAGAAAAACAGTGGTAAAGAACTAGGTGTGGGGATAAAGATTATAAGTTTAGTTGTTGTCTTTATTATGGAAGAGGGTCTTTGAAATATCCAAGAATTTATTTCAATTAGGTAGTTAAATATTATCTGGAGCTAAAAGGCAATTCTGACCACAGACATCAATTTTTGAGTACTCTACCTAATGTAATAATGGCAGTCATATATGTGAATGGAATTGCCTAGGAGTATAGTCTACCTGTGATCTTGCAACTAAGATTTGACAAGCCTAATACTTTATTGTAGATCATAAAAAATGAGAAGTAGGCATAAAATATGGAGAATTTAAAAAATAAAATATAAAGAGAATGTTTCAAGAATAAGGGAGTGTTTGGCAGTAAAGACACCCACCCCACACACAAAAAACTTATTGAATATAGTGACTTTGGAAGTAATAAGTGAACTTGGGAGAATTTCAATAACAGAGAGATGGGGGCTAGAAGATAGATTGGTGTTGCAGTGAGTGAAGAGAACGAAAAAGAGAGAAGAAAAAGAAAGAAAAGAAAGATAAAAAAGAAAGAAAGAAAGAAAGGGAGGGAGGGAGGGAAGGAAGAAAGGAAAGGAGGGAGGGAGGAAGTGGAACATATAGATAAGCCTTTTGAGAGCTTTGTGCATAAACAGAAATAAGACTGAAACTGTAGAGGTATTTGTGGACAAGTAAGATTCTGTTGCCTTCTTTTTCTTTTTCCATTTCCCACAGGATATACTTGCATTGATTTACAGGCCAATGAGAATGATGCAATTGTGAGAAAGATATGGAAAATCAAAACAAGAATAGATGACAGATATCATAATAAGAAAGCAGATGAGATGGGATCCAGAGTAGAGACTAATTATCTTCAAACAGGAGGATGGATTTCATTGTGACATGAGGAAGGAGGAGAGAATGGGAGCAGATGATACTAATAATCATAAAAACGTTAATAATACAAGCTAACATGTGAGAACTTTACATATGGAAAAAAATAAGGCACAAAAAGTTTTGTGTTTCCCAAGGTCATCTATTTCAAAGTTAGTGGAAAGTTAAAAGTTGGGTATTTGAGGATAGTAGAATAATGTTGAATAAGACATTTAGAAGAGAGGCAGGAGACGCAGTGAGCTGACCAGACATGTAGTGGGATTACAGAACAGTGTTGGAGACGCCAATTAAGTTTGGTGGTTAAGAATTTATAGTGAAAAATATTCTGTTCGGTTATATGAAAATCTCATGCAGAAATTGGATGATCAGGGTCAGTCCTGGAAAAAGATTATTAGGCTCAAAGGGGATGGAATTTTGCAATATGTGTGACAAAAATTCTGAGAAGTAAGGGAGATTTATATATACCAAACATTATTGATAAAAGTCACAGTGAAATCAATAAAGTTTAACAGAAAAGGAAATGAAGGGGATATCTAATGAATTTGTAGAGAGCAGCAAGTTCAAGGAACTGGAATTCCTGATAAAGTAAAATAAATAAAATAGTTAATGATAAATGATGGAAATGGTTGAATAAGTCATAAGGAAAGGAGACACTGGGCATGAAGTGGGATTACTGCATCAGTGATTTCTGAAGACTGATGAGATTCAGGTTATGAAAAGACTCAAGGTATGACCATGGAAGTGAGAGACTTAAGTGGAGAAGATAAAGAAGATCACTGAGTATCAGGAATTTTTAGAACTAAGGAGTTCTAGAGCTGGAAACACTGTGCACGTGAATGTTGACATTAATCCATTTGACATTGGGACTTGGAATAAAGAGAAAGTTCTAAAATCTTTGAGGAGTGGAGGAAACAAACTGGAACATCCACAGATGACAGTGTTAAAGAGAGAGGCTGGTACAATACAACCACTTAATCCTCAAAGAATCTGCATTTTCTTTTTGTTTTGAATAAGAATGAAGTACTAGGAGTCTGGAATTATAATGCAGAATAAGAATAAAGCACACTAATTGTTAAGAAAAAAAAAAAGTAAACAGGAACAGGCACTATTTATCTGTCAATATTAACCTTAGGGCTTCCCTGGTGGCGCAGTGGTTGAGAGTCCTCCTGCCGATGCAGGGGACACGATTTCGTGCCCTGGTCCGGGAAGATCCCACATGCCGGAGTGGCTGGGCCCGTGAGCCATGGCCGCTGAGCCTGCGCGTCCGGAGCCTGTGCTCCGCAACGGGAGAGGCCACAACAGTTAGAGGCCCGCAAAAAAAAAAAAAAAAAA
The DNA here is from genome assembly GCF_963455315.2 of Globicephala melas. Taxonomy (NCBI): domain Eukaryota; kingdom Metazoa; phylum Chordata; class Mammalia; order Artiodactyla; family Delphinidae; genus Globicephala; species Globicephala melas. The sequence goes on from NC_083323.1 coordinate 43,575,127, forward strand.
AAAAAAATATATATATATATATATAAAAACCTTAAATTTTCTACCATTTTCCCTGTCAAATGAATAAACCTTCCTTATCTTCTTTTGTATCACTCTTTTTACTTGCCTTCCTCAACAGAAATCAGGCCTCACTCTGAGAATACTATTTGCCTTACAGAGTGCTCATGCCCAGCAGAGTCCAACAGAGCCCAGAAGGACCCAGCAGAACTGCAGTTGAGAAACAGTTGTTGGGGAAAACCACTGTTTTGTGACTATTTGTTATGCACTATTGTTGCAGTAAAAATTGAATATTTTATTTTTATCTTTTGAGATTATATACATATAAATATGTGTATATATGTATATAGGTACATATGTATGTACATATGCATATTGTGATATACTAGATTGCAACGCCTTGTAAAAATAGCTGAACAAATACTCTTTACCAAAACACATGTATGCATCTTTTGATCTGTTTCTTTTATTTATTTATTTTTTTGCAGTACGTGGGCCTCTTACTGTTGTGGCCTCTCCCGTTGCGGAGCACAGGCTCTGGACGCGCAGGCTCAGTGGCCATGGCCCACGGGCCCAGCCGCTCCGCGGCATGTGGGATCTTCCAGGACCGGGGCACAAATCCGTGTCCCCTGCATCGGCACGTGGACTCCCAACCACTGCGCCACCAGGGAAGCCCTGTTTCTTTTATTTTTAAAATATTTTTCTACAAATATAGATTTCCTTCTTTCCTTTATATTTAAACTTTTTCAAAAACTCAGAATCAGTAAATAAGTTTTTCTTCCTCTGTAAATCTCCATAGGCCTACTCTGTGTTGACAATCTATGCTAAACAATTGATATTGACTAACTAGATACTTCTATCAAGAATGACTTTTCTGGAGTAAAGAAATCACAATGCTTATATCCTTGACAAGTGCAGACTTTGCAAAGTATGGAGAATGAAATAAAATAAACCACTTTGCATTAGAATCTGTATATTATTGGTTCCCCTCATTGAATCAGATTAACTTTAATACTTAATTTTCTTTCCAATGCATCAAATAGGATACTTTTAATATACTCTAAGATAAGGAAAATATTAGCTCTGCTTTTATACAAAATTATCACTTCACTTTTTCTGTTGTATCCAGCTCATTTGATGCAAATTCATGGTATTCATCCACTTGAACTTCATTGGTAACAGTGAGAAATTATTTCTGTTGCATTTGATGGAGTCTAACCACGAGTCACTCATTTTTCTAACGTAAGAGTGACCGGAATGGATTAAAGGAAAACTTCAGACTATAAGAAATGTTTCACGATTGCTTCTTCCTGACCTGATGACACTGATATATGACTTCTTGGTTGAAAGAAATTTCCTGTTCTCCCTACCCATGGACTTGATGCTTTTCTATATGAAAACATGAGTGGTTAAATGTTAGCCTTCCAAAGCTCCGACACCTTGAGATTAGTGATGGTCAAAACTTTGGATATGTGTTCTCTAAACTTTCAATTGCCTAACTTTTCTAAAATCCTACATACTTATTTCTCTTTCTTTCATCACCATCTGTCTTGACAAAGAAGAAAATATTTTGGCCTTTCAATGTATTATAATAATCATAGGAAAAACCCATTGATAAAACTTCCATTAAATTATGTTGTGAATAAACAGCTTCAGCAACATCACATTTTTTTCTCTTAAAATACAAAGTATGGAAGAACAATATTTACACTGATATGAGGGTCCTTACACCTTATATTTTAGAGTTTCTAGTCCAATGTGAAGGAAATGCTAAAGACCATGTGGGCAAATATTTTAATTAGCAAGGCAGTGACATAAAACTTAAATGATTTTAACTCTTAGAAGATTCTCGTACACTTGTACTTTGCCAAGACAGAAGAAAATATCATCAGAAGATTAGATTGTTTCATGGTCATTTTCTAGAGTTAATACTGCATATAAACCACTTATGTCTGTGGTATTGATCCCTTGAGTTGATAGAATTGATCTGCCCAGGTAAGTGAATAATTTCTTTCTCCTTCAACACTCCACATTTTTATTTCTTGAATATATACACTTCTTAGGAGAGATTGGCTCTCCTGGGTAGAGAAACCTATATTTTCTCAAGATAAACAAAACCATGCTCTTCGTGTCAAGAACCAAAACAATTTTAAAAAATGGATCTAATTTAAACTAAGGGGAAATTATCACTTATTTAGGATGTTCTTAAACACTAACTACATTAAGATTATTGTGATAAAGCAGTTTGGAATGTATAAGATACAGTTCTATCTCTCCTAATGTGGTTTTTGGTAAAAGAAAATTAATTAATTATACTGTTAATAATCCTTCTGACACTCAAAAAGATGACCTGTCCTATGAAACCCCTTTAGATACAGAGTTGATACAGGGACCTTACAGAAGAACAGTTTAAAACTGACACAATAGATGGGTCTGTTGTCTTGTTAGGTCGCAACATTTTATTAGTTAGGTTAACTCTAGCTACTGTGATACACTAAAAATGGATGAAAGCTTAACATAACAGAATGCTATTTTATGTTCATTTAATAGTCCGAAATAGGTGTTCCTGGATGACAGGAGACTTTCATTTTATGTGTGATTCAAATACTCAAGCTCATTTAACCTTACAGTGCCATCATCTCTTAGGAGTACATGGTTACCTGCACCTATTTGGTGGGAGAACTTGTGTGTCGGTGGTGGCTGGGGCACACATATCTCTCTAAAGTCTTGGCTCAGAAACAGGCACATCAAATGTCTGCACATATTTACTGCTAAAATATAGTCACAACTTTCCCACTTAATTTTAAGGGAAGATAGGTATTGTAGGCTAGGTTTTTGCCAAAGAAGAAAATCACCTTTCTATTGAAGAGCTAGTAATACCAACCATAATATAGAATTCTCATCTCCAGATCTACTTGAAGATTTCTTTCAACGTATGGAATACAATGAAATCCTCATGCAAGGAAGACAGCCCAAAGTACCATCCAATAACTACATCCAGTTCAAAGGCTACTATCTGTTAGTGATGCAGAGTAGGTCCTCAATATACTCAAGATACAATAATGAAGCAGCACTGGAATAACTGCAATAAAAAGTTCTATTTAAAAAAGAAAAGAAGAGAAATAAATAATAGTGTAGTTTATAACAATTTTGCTATTCCGCTGGTCAGATACTGTGAAGACACTCTTGGACTAGCTATGGAGAAAGTCATTGATTAGTCCTTGAGTCTTCCCTCTGGGAGGAACCTCCTTGACCATTACCCTTGTTATGTTAGAAAAGGTGGAGGTTCTCAGATTTTACCCCACTTGCCACTTACCAGATAACAAGTAAGCCTGACATAGTATTCTGACAAAACGGCATAGGAGCCCTGGATCAGTCAATCAAAATAGCAGTCATAGCAGCAGTTTTCATCAGTTCTTCATGGCCCAGATCCAATAGGCAATACAACGTGGGTCAGATAGTACGTGCACATACAATAGCGTTCAATACAGGAAAGGGACACCAACTTTTAAGAGACGCTCAGGTTTCATGGAGCTGCTAGCACATCCACCCACTATCTCTAACTCTTAGAAAGAGAGAGCTTGCTCATTACCCTAGAGTGTAAGTACCTCTCTGGAAGGGAAACAAAAGGGCTTTATCTTTATTACGCTGGAATGTCTTTTGGGAGGTAAATCACTAATTCTCTCTGGGGAAGGATATACTATCTCTATCTTCTAAGGCTGTTTTCTTTCAAACATGTCCTTTCTCTTAAGTCCCAGACATTGTAAAAACACATTGTCTCTAACGATTCACCATGGGCACATATGAAATAGGTGTTGGAATTAACTTCCCATAAGACTATAAAGTTTTTGTGTTCCATTTCCTATTATGCCAGTTTAGTGCCTTAGGATGTTAAAGCTGGTACATTCAAAAACACTTTAGCTTCAAACCATGGTTTTTTGGAAGTAAAATACCCTAAAATATTTAGTAGGCTTCCACTGTGTTTGCTTCTAGTTAATTCCTTTGGCCTATAACCACACCCATCATTATGTCTTGCATTTAATTTTCCATTCTGCTTGACTTTTTTCATTTATACTATCCTTGGCACTCCTGTACTGGTGGGCTACCTTAAGCCATATAGAACAACGGCGTTTGGCGGTTAGCTAATTACCGATAAACTGATTTTGGCTAAATCTCAACAGGTCCTTGTCTCAAAGTCTTTATCAGTCATATTTCCTACTTTGGTGGGTCCAGAAAGAGTTGTCACCACAAAATTGTGGATTCTTAATATTCCTTAATATCCTTTTTATTTCAGCTTATAGATAGTTCAATTCTGCTTGAGCTGATCTTTTTCTTATAATGTCTTACTATAAGGTTCAAAGAACAACTAACCCACTGTAGTACACTAAGTCTGCTTAAAATTTTGCCTGGAGCTACAGTCTATAAACTGAAAATAAAAACCAGTAGGCAACTTCAGGTGACAAAGAATGTAGTTATAAGAATTGTCCCTGCTAGAGAATGTATAGCATTGTAGGCAATAAATCTTAAAAACCTGTTTTCAAGTTCCTAAGTGATAACAAAAGACTTGCCTTTAAAAAATAAAATAAAACCATAAATAATCAACTTTGCATAATTCTAGAACGTTAGCTTGATAATGGCAATATTTATCTTTGCAGTTTGTAATTGTTTTCACATGCACTAAAATGCTTATGATATTGTCTCTCTAGCTCACTACTGTATTCCCAATACCTACCAGTGTGCCTACCACATAGAATAAGACAGTAAGTACCTGAAGAATTAAAGAATAAATGTGGGTAACACTTTCAACAACCTTGTAGCATAATCAGCAACTTAAAGGTTCTGCACATGAAGAAACTGGGAAATACAAGATTAATTGATTGTTTAAAGTGAAACAGGTACTCAAAGAAGCAGTAAAGTCTAATTTACATGAATGAAAACCTGTGTTATTGGTTATAAAATATGGCTATAGTTGAGATAGAAAGAGGTTACAAGAGTATATACATGTATGAACATTCTAGATATAATTATAGACTACATGCAAATTATTAGGAAAAAAGCACATACAAACTGTACTTAGAATTATGGAGCTGAAAAAAACTCTAGATGGCATCTAGCCTACCTATTTCATCTTACAAAATGAAAAGAATGTATACATAAATATGTAGAGGGACTTCCCTGGTGGCGCAGTGGTTAAGAATCTGCCTGCCAATGCACGAGACACGGGTTCCAGCCCTGGTCCAGGAAGATCCCACATGCCATGGAGCAACTAAGCCCGGGGGCCACAACTACTGAGCCTGCGCTCTAGAGCCTGCAAGCCACAACTACTGAAGCCCGCACACCTAGAGCCCATGGTCCGCAACAAGAGAAGCCACCGCAATGAGAAGCCCGCACACCACAATGAAGAGTAGCCCTCACTCGCCGCAACTAGAGAAAGCCAGCACGCAGCAATGATGACCAACACAGCCAAAAATAAATAAATAAATAAATTTATATTTTAAAAAATGTATAAAAACTTGGAACTAGCCTATTTATATATGTTTAGCATTACTACATTCATCATTAGCCAGTTTAATTACAGTAACTGATATATCCAAGTGTGATATCACTCTCACAGAGCAGATGACATTTCCAGGTAGAGCAATCAAGCTCAAGGCACGTATGCCAGTGGCACTGTCACTTTTTTTTTTTTGAAACTCTTGTACTCAGGTTGTATACAAAGTTCATCTTCAATAAAATGAAGTGATTGGATTGGTTGTTTCAAAGGTCTAGCAAATTTTAAAACTCGGTGATTCTACTTGGAAATAATAGCTGCATATATGCCCTTAATAGTCATTGGTTGGAACCATGTTTAACAAAGTAAAATGTAGAAATATTTCAAAGATTAAATGGATGAATTTTTAATAATTACTGTATCTGGAAATAGTCACATACTCTGAACTTGGGAATTTAAAAGTAAAATATGTGCTCTTAGGCTGTGTAACAAGAATAAGTCTTCACTACCTCTGTAAGGACACTTAGAATATTAATAGAAAGGTAACTAAATATAGTCTTGTTCTATTGCTTCCATGTGTAATTTATTAACAACTGAATTTAATAAATAAAAATAACCAAAGGATTACTAACAAAACTGAAGTAGATCCTATGTTTTAGTGTCTTTTTCTCCTAGCAAAATTTTTGAAGTATTAATTTCTTATATTTTTGTCTATACATTTTTACTTTACCAAATGAAAGAAACAAATAATTTCTTAAGGCAAAATTTTATGAAGAAGATGGAAATATCAATATAGCAGCAATTTAATAACTTACAAAAATAACATTTCTAAGGCCCAATGATACAACTAAATATTATACCCTTATTCTGATTATAAGAATCAATCTAGCACTGCAATAAGAAATTACCTCTAGTTTCTTTTTTTTCTCCATAAATGCTTTTGGAGTAGTTTTAAACTCTCCAGTGGAATCTCCATCATTCTTACCATAATGATGGCAAATGCGATTTTTATAAAGAAAAATACCAATGTATGAGTTTTATGGCTCCAATAGTGAAATTGTCTTGGGGGCTACTGTGGGAGCAGTATCCAATGCATTTTTTAGAATAAAAATGCTATATTGCTCTTCATCAATATGCCTAGATAAGCCACATTTAATGTTAATTTGATATTAATGAAACATTATTAAAGAAATGCAAGAAAATCATATGTTTTATTAATGAAATGTAGTTTATTCTCTTAATGCAGAAAAGAGGCATTAAAAGATGTCTTCTAAGAGCATAGGCCTTGAGCAAGACTGCCAAGATTCAAATCCCTACAATTACGTACTTATCATATGAAAATAGTTAGGGCTTTATATCACTTTGCACCTCAGATTTCCTTATATATAAAATGAGAATAATAAATGTACCAACTTTATAAAATTCTAATGGTTATATGGTTTAAAATAATGTCTAGTACATACTAAATACTTCATAAATGTTAGCTGGTATTATGATTGGTGTGTCCAAAAGGAAATTAAAAAATAACGTTTCTGAAATATTTTCATTAATCTGCATCCCTTTTTACATGTGGCATTCCTTAATGGAAAGGAAAAAAAAAAAAACGTTCCTTTAAAGCAGTTGTCTTATATTCAGAAAATATTTAACTCACAGAAAAATTGACCTACTTTATGTAGTATTAATCTTAAAATGATTAAAGGAATTTGCAAAGACAAAATCTTATTTGATATTTACTTTTAATAGCATGAAGGATCATTTAAAAACTATGAGCATTCAATATCGTATTATTATAGTATCTAATCAAACTTGATAGTTACAAAGATAGTGACATATATGAGAGGGTAGAATTGTTAGCAAAGTTGAGTGATGGGGTGTATACTGTTCTTCCTCATTTACAGTTCTGTCTTGAAGGAGCAGTTGGAATTAGCCCAGCTATAAAAAGCGGAAGGGTTATAATATAGAATATCCTAGGCAAAGAAAACCTTCACAAAGTAGGATGTGCAGGGAATTTTAAGATATTTGATTACTGTACAAAGACATGAGAGGGTGGCAGAGTTTTGAGGGTACTGAATGTCATCCTAGAGAAATTGGGCACGGTCCTGTGAAGGAACAAGTTTGAAGGACTGGTGTGTCTTTTGACCATGGGACTTAATCAGAAGCATCTGTTCAGAGTTTTATCTTCACCTTTTTACATATTATTTCCTGAAAAATTGTCCTTGAAATTTACCAGCATTCATCTCAGTCCAGATTTGCCCAATAAACATGTCTTAACAGTCATGGCATAAACACATAGGAAAAGAACCCTTAAAACCAATTAGATATTTGTTACTGCTCAGAAATTCGCAGACTAACAGATAAAACTGTATTAGCTAATATTTCAAAATAAAATGATAAAAATGGCTAAAACTCATATTCCTCTAAAAAAAGATGCTTAATGGAATTTTGCATACATGAATGGATGAGCAAAAGAATTAAAATTTAATTGCAATTTTGAATGAGAATAGCACAGTTAATATCGGCATTTTTTATTTTAAAGAGATTTCATTTCTTTTTATTTTATTTTGTGTCAGCTTTGTCAGGGTATAACTGACAAGTAAAAATTGTATGTATTTAAGACATACAATGTGATGATTTGATATAAATAGAAATTGTGAAATGATAAGCACAACCAAGCTAATCAGCACATCCATCACTTCACATAGTTACTATTGTGTGTGTGGTGAGAGCACTTAAGACTTACTCTTGTAAATTCCAAGTATAAAATATCGAATTATTAACTACAGTCACCATGCTGTACATTAGATCCTCAGAACTTATTCACCTTGTAACTAAAAGTTTGTGCCCTTTGATCAACATCCACCCATTTCCTCCACTTCTCAGTCCATCACAACCACCACTCTATTCTGTTTCTGTGAGTTTGACTTTTTTAGATTCCACACGTTAAGTTCACACAATATTTGTCTTTCTGTGTCTGTCTTATTTCACTTACTAAAGTGTCTTCCAGGTTCATTCATGTTGTCACAAATGGCAGTATTTTCTTTTTTATCTTTGAATTATATATATATATATGTGTGTGTGTGTGTGTGTGTGTATGTATAAACCATATATATACATATCCATATCAAAATTCCATTTTTCACAGAAAAAAAAAAGAATCCTAAAAATCCATAGGGAATCACAAAAGACCCTAAATGGCCAAAGTAATACTGAGAAAGAAGAACAAAGCTGGAGGCATTCCACTTCCTGATTTTAAATTACGTTACAAAGCTATAGTAATCAAAACAGCATAGCACTAGCATAAAGCCAAACATATAGACCAGTGAAATAGAACAGACAGCCCAGAAGCAAACCTGTGCATATACAGTCAACTTATTTTTTGGATAGTTTGTTGTCAGTGTATAGAAATTCAACTGATTTTTGTATTCTGATTTGTATCCTGTAACTTTACTGAATTTATTATTTCTAACAGTTTTGTTGTTGTTGTTTTTTGGGTTTTGGGGTTTTTTTTGGTGGAGTCATCAGGGTTTTCTACATATAAGATCATGTCATCTGTAAATAAAGACAGTTTTATTTCTTCTTTTTTGATTTGGATGCCTTTTATTTTTTCTCTTGCCTAAATGCTCTGGCTAAACTTCAAGTACTATGTTGAAAAAAAGTGGCAAGAATGGGTACCCTTGGGCTTTCAGCTTTCAGCTTTTCACCACTGAGTACAATGTTATGGGCAGGCTTGGAATATACGGCCTTTATTATGTTGAGGTACATTTCTGCTATACCTAATTTGTTACGACTTTTTTTATCATAAATGGATGCTGAATTTTGTCAAATGCTTTCTTTACATCTATTGAAACAATTATGTAATTTTTATCCTTCATTCTGTTAATATTATATATCACACCCTATTTGTGTATGTTCAACCATCCCAGGGACAAATCTCATTTGATTATGGTGTATTATCCTTTTAATGTTTCATTGAATTAAATTTGCTAGTATTTTGTTGTGGATTTTTGCATATCTGTTTAACAGGGATATTGGTCTGTAATTTTCTTGTTTTGTCTTTATTTGGATTTGTTATGAGGATAACACTGGCCTTGTAAAATGAGTTTGGAAGTGCTTCCTCTTCTACAGTTCTTTGGAAGAATTTGAGGATTGGTGTTAATTCTTTAAATGTTTGGTAGAATTCACCAGTGAGGACATGTGGTCCTGAGCTTTTTTTCTGTTGATGGATTTTTGATTACTGACACAATCTATTTTCTCGATATTGGTCTGTTCATATTTCCTACTTCATGATTCAGTCTTGATAGGATATATGTTCTAGTAATTTATTCCTTTCTTTTAGGTTAGCCAATTTGTTAGCAAAGAATTGTTGATAGTAGTGTCTTATGATCCTTTGTTCTTGTATGGTATCCGTTGTAATGTCTTCTCTTTTATTTCTTATTATCTTTATTAGAGACCTTTCTCTTTTTTTTCTTGGTTAATCTAGCTAAAGTTTTGTTAATTTTGTTTTTATTTTCAAAAAACCAACTCAGTAACATTGATTTTTCTATTGTCGGTCTAGTCTCTATTTTATTTATTTCCACACTAGATTTTCTCATTTCCTTCTTTCTGCTATATTTGGGCTTAGTTTCTTTTTTTTTTCAGTTCTTCAGGTGTAAATTTAGGTTGTTTATTTGATTTTCCTTTTTTCTTAATATAGGCATTTATAGCTATAAACTTTCCTCTTAGAACTGCTTGCTCTCTCCTATAAGTTTTGGTATGTTCTATTTCTACTTTGGGTTGTCTCAAACTACTTTTTGATGTCTGTTTGCTTTATTGTCTGACCCATTGACTGTTCATGAGTGAGTGTGTTGTTTAATTTCCTCATATTTGGGAATTTTTCAGTTTTACTCCTGTCACTGGTTTCTAGTTTCATACCATTATGGTAGGGAATGATACTTACTTGGTGGTACAACATTTGCCTGATTCCTCATGATCTATGTAGCCTTGCATTGGTATCTGCGCATTTGAAGGAGCAATTGCCTTTTCCAGTCTTTACATACTGATTTCAGCAGGTAAAGACCTTCTCTTGCTGGTTCCCTAGGCTGATGGGATTATACCTGCAATCATAGTCCATTTGGGTTGAGGTCAGATCATGTGGCTACTGCTGGGTATTTAGTGGGTTGGCAAGACTGTTGCCAGGGCCTCGGGCAGGCATGGATTCTGTTAGGTCCCTGGGCAGGCTGAACTGCTTCTAGGTTCTTGGTCAGCAGGGCTGGTGCTGAGACAAGAGTCTGCTTCAGGGTCTGCATTTGATGGGCTTGTTACCAGGTGTGTGGATGGATGTGGCTCCCACCTGGCTTCTAGGTAGGTTCTCGCTGGGTCATTGAGAGGGTCCTTTGGCAGGCAGGATAGGACCTGGTCTGTGGCTGAGAGAGGCAAGAACCAAGACACAGGGCTACTTCAGGGTCTGCATCTGGGACTGGGGTCTGCAGACCTGCTTCTGGGGCATGGATGCGCATGTCTCCTGCCAGTTCCTGAGCAAGCAGGACTGTCCCCAGACCATGGCTAAGAGGGGTTGGAGTTGAATCACAGGACTGCTTCAGGATCTTCAGGTGGAACAAGGTTAGTGGGCCAACCTCTGGGGTAAAAGATGGGCATGTCTTCCACTAAGTCCCTAGGCAGGCAGGACCACTCCTGAACTGAGGTAGCTGAGGTGCTAGAGCTGGGTCTTGGGCTGCTTCAGAGTACAGAGCTGAGACCAAGTTTGGCAGGCCTATTACCTGAGGCTCAGGTCGGTCCAGATGGTGCTGGTGGCAGGATCAAAACCCAAACAGGGTTGTAGCAAAGTCCACACAGAGATGGGGATTCTTCCAGGTCTGTAGCTGGGACCACGGTTGGCCAACCTGTCAACTGGACGTGAGTCTGCCTTCTCAAAACTGCCCTCCTTGGTCTTGATCTCCACCAAGGTTTAGCAACCTTCTTACCTAAATCCCAAAGCACTCACAAAGGTAGGTTTGTCAATAGATGACTGCCACATTATTGTCGCTGTGTGTGGGACAATCATCAGAGGACCTTTTATCCTGCCAGTTTACTGACATCACTCCTAATTTTTTAATATGCAAATTTGATTGAAGTCACTAAATAAATGCAATAGAAGATACTTCGTCACTTTAGGCACATTTTTGTTAGCTCTTCATACCAAATTTCTTAATTGTAATATAGAAATTTTTAAAAAAATATTGACATTCCTTATCCAGTATGGTTTGTGAATTAAGTATAAGATTAATTAAAATTTGTAAAGAGTAAAGATTCTAGAAATTATTATACTTCTATACTCACTAAAAATCATTATTTTCTGGTGTTTTCTTAGCAGGTGTTTGTATCTCTTCATTAAAAAATATTATCAGTTAAAGCATATCCTCAGAGGTTTTAACAGAAGCTTTGATACCAAAGATTTGATACCAAAATCCACTGGTACCAAATTACCTGTAATGTTTAACTGTCAAGGTTAATTACTTAAGTTCAGCTTTTCTTGCAACAATTCTGGTAAGAAACAAATTGATTCAGCTGAAGCAATTAACATTTTAACAACAGCATCAAATACACAATAAACAAACAAATAATTCCCTAAAATCATATTATTTTTAGCTTTAAAATTATTACACAAAAACAAGTAAAAAACTGAGTGGTGTTTAATGTGATCTGTGAACATATTACAATCAGTTCTATTATAAGACATTTAAAAATTATCTATATTTTCCTGAGAGCAAACATATCCACATTCTTTAGAACTTTGTTTAATATTTGGGAGGTTAGATAAACTGATCTTTAAGTCTCCTTCCTTCTAAAAACTCCATGATTTTATCCTCTTATATTTTACTTATTTTGTTTTATTTTATTTTGCTTTTCCATTATTTTTTCAATTCCTACTTTCACACACTGGTCAAAGAGCTTACTGACAAAGGTTTTCATTTTTCTTGGCATTTTCAGGGTCCCTATACATGTTCCTACATTCATTTCTCTCTTGCAAATATCGTCAAGTCTGTACACTAGTCATTCGGAAGGAATTCCTTAAGGTCACTGACATGGTAGCTAGCTAAGAGCATTCTTAAATTTGCTCTATACAGTACTTGCCAATATTTGCTGAGGTACCTGGTTTTGCATAAATTCATTACAATTTTCCATCTTTCTTCTTAAGCTCACAATAGTTATCTAACCCACCATTGTTTCATTTAATGTACTTTGCTTCTGCATGGTTTTTGTCTTGGAAGTATCTAATATGTCTATGTCCATATTGCCAAGTAGCAAAATCACTTTGTATTCAATTTCTCCTTCCAGATGCTATTAATTCCAGATTCAGATGGAATACTTCCTTTTACTGAACCACATGAGACCATTTACTTTGTAACAGCTTTTCTTTTTAAGGCTTAACTTCATTTTATATATTTGGCAATGAAAATTCTGTCCTCAAAAGTCTTTAGCTTATATTATTTCATTGCTTGGGCTTTCTTAACTTGGATCTATGTTAAAAACGTGTCTTCTTTTTTACAAAGTGAGATAATTCTAACTCTATCTAAATGATCATATTTCGATTTTCCTTCATAACGAAAATGAGAAATGAGGCATAGAAGTATCTGGGTAATGAACTGAATATTCGTTTAGTTCTTCAATAGGCAGTGAATTAGTAAGAGGACATGTATTTACCATGGGTTATATTTTAAAATGCTTATTATTACTCCTTTCTTAAAAAATTCTAAATCAACAGCTCTTTTATTGAAGAAGTTGTACTGTCACAGTTTATTAAACTTTAAGTCCCATGTAACAGCCCACCTTAAACAAATTATATGTTTAAAAAGAAAAAATGGTTGATTTTAGCTGCAGTTTCTATTAGCTTAGCAAAGAGATGGGAATAACAGGAGTTGAATAAGACAGTTTTTGGTGTAGGAGACAGATTGACAGAAGGAGTGACCAGGGTAGTAAACCAAGCTTAGATGGAAAAGCTGGTGACGAGCGTAAGATATCTAAGATAATGGGATCAACCAAAAGGATCCTCAAAATTCAAGCACACAAGCTATTACTGTGAACAGTCCTATGAAAATGCCTGGATCCAAGCTAGTAGAAAACAGAAGAGCCACTCTAGAGGCAATCTGGAGTGGGTATGGAGAAGGTGCAACAAATTATCTATGGCATTGTTCTTAAACCTCTTTGCCTTATTAGCCTCTGGCGTTTGAGGATACCCACATATCAAAAGGAGGCTAACGAATAAAATTAAATAAATATATTTAAGAAAACATCTGGATGCTATGTTACTCAAGATATAATGCTCAACACTGGCACAACACATTGTGTAATCAAAACATTAAGTGTCCTACCACTGTTGGGCCCCCAGGAAATACTTCTTCTCATCTCTTGCCACCATGTCTGAATTCCAAGAAGATTTGCTGGTTGTTCCACTGCTGTCATAGAAAGAGACAAAGTTTAATTAAGAAGAAAGACAAATTAATAAGTTTGACAAATTTTTCTCAGATTGCATGAATATAATAGTTCCTTGCAAAATAAATTTTTATAAAAATTTGAATAATTTGAGGTGAATTAAAAAAATTTACATCAAATATAGTACATGTGAAATATATGACTAAAGTAGCCTTCCAATATTCCCAGAAAATTTGAATAATAAAAAAAAACATTTGTATGACTATGAAAAAGAATCATTTCCAAAATAATGATTTATATTCAGATGATTTTCTGGCCATTTTCAATCAAGGTAAATTTTCGGGTTAAAATTTTTTGAAAAAAATTGAAAAATAAATTGATTTATTTCCTGATTTCTTTATAACACTGTAGCTTGAAAAGATTTAAAAGAATTCAAGAAGTATTGTATGAATTTATACATTGCATGAACTAATAAACATGATGAAATTAAAATATTTTAATAGCTTATGTGATGATAATATTTTATTATATAAGATTTCTTTACAATCATTGAATATTATATCTGTGGTTAATGTCTGAATCTTAGTATTCCTTAAAGAATTCTATTGATAATTCCAGTTTTTCCTGTTTCAACGAAGTGTCTCCAAACTTGAACTTACTAGACTATCAGACTTTTAAGGACTCAGGAAACATATAAGTTTGCATTACTGTTAGTTGAACACAAATTATCTTAAAATATCAAATGTAATAATGTTAATATGATTTATCTTAAATATCAATATATAACAATATATATTTATACATATTTATAATTTATATTTTATTATTCATTCAGACATCATTGGCTCATCAAAGAACACTAATACATGAACAATAATATTTAAATGTAGTTATATCTGATATTTTGCTGACTTTCAGTGATAAATATAGTTTTGCATACATTTTTCAATTTTGTTTTATAGAGGTGTACTTTTCAAGGTAAGAGGATAGATGACATATTATTTAACAATTTATTAGCTTCATTCGTAACTTTTATGTGAGTTTGCATTTGTACTCGCCCAATGCCCTGAGGATATTAGGGGTAGGCCTGGTTATCTGAAAGAGTAATTTCTTTTGTTAGAAGTTTTTAAAATAGATTTACTCACTCTTTGGTCACTTTTTTTACATCAACTATTTATGAATAAAAACAACCAAAATGAAATATGTTTTAGAGATATAATCATGGTTCACATTTTAATGTTTTCTCTCTTATTCACTTCACCAATTTTCACTTCCATATGAAACTCATATCCTACAATATTAGGATGTATTCCAATTTTTTCCTATGTTCCCACTCACTCTGTGAGTAAACTGGCCCAATTTTTTTTAACCAAATACACATGAATTACAAAATAATTGCTGTATCTCATTTAAATTAATTGATGCAAAATTATATCACATTATAAAACAGTGGTATCAGTTATGTCCACTGCCTAAATATATTTTTCTAAAAATAATAAAATTTTATGAAATAATAATGGTGTTTGATAATTTGGAATCATATCCCTGATCAAATAAGGTTTTTTTTTTTTTTTTTTACCAAGTTAAACCAATTATTTGGGGTGTATAGCTGGCTATGAAAGATTTGAAGAAAAATCTTGACATATTGACACTAAGTATATCTATATGTATTAGCACATAAAATCAGAAGTACACTTTCTGGAAGTAAAGTGTGATACCATAAAGTACATCTATAATGATAACTTGAACTGTGGCAACTTTCATTTTCTTCTGATAAAACAAAGTAATAGTTTCAATAATTTAATAATAATAATGATAGGTGCTAATGTCAATTTCTGTCCTACAAATGGATCCCCTAAACTCAAATTTAAAATATGCTTTCCAATTTAAACTGGAAATGTATTTTTTACAACATTTTAAGAGAACACAGTTGATGCAGCACACATACATTTTAAAGCAATACCCACACACTTTAAAGTTTGCAGTGCGTTATCACTCAAAATCTAACACTTTGTTATTGAATCTACGAATGGCTTTCCAAACTCGAGTTTCATGCTGCAGTCAATGAAACAACCACTGATTCTTTAAAAATTAAAACAAGAACATTTTTATCATTCAGACATTTAATTAGAACTTCAAAAATAGATTAATTGTAATTGAGTAAGTAATAAAATATAGCTTGGCATTTTTTAGAGCAATCTAAATTAACATGGTTAAGTTACTTTATTTTTTGGTTTGTCAGTAAACTTAGTCCTTCCCATGTCCTTAGAGTTGAAAAGCAAATAATCTGTAAAAATAGATGATCTTTTTTCCCTTAACCCCCTTGAAATTGCAAAGTCTATTAAAGCAGGTTTAACTTTTTATAATAACTGCACTTTAAAATGAACTTTTAATATACGTTTTTATTTCTTTCCTTTGCCTACCAGAGATACTTCATTATATAACATCGTTTTTTCTTATCCTTCTTGTCTTGGTAAACAGACTATAGAAAATTTTAAATTAGCATAACTGTATTAATCTTTAGATAAATACAAAAATTAATGTGAATGATAAATATATGTATATAAAATATGACCCAACTGATTTCTTGTTTAAAATATCTTTTGGTCAATAGCTGCTAATCCAGCTGTTGCTAACCTTCATTCATTCAAACAAATTTATCAGTGCTCTACTATATTCTAAGCCCTGTTCTAAGTACAGGACACAACAAGACAAACTTTGTCTCTGAACTAAGGAATACACATTTTGTTCGAGAAGGGGTGGATGGACTACAAACAAGAAAAAAAATCACACACAAAACAACATAGTATCATCTAGGGATACATGCTTTGATGAAAACAGAAGAGAGTATTATGATATTAAGTAAAGGGGGGAAGTACCTTTAAATATTGGGAGGAGTATTACAAGCAAAAGGAACAGAAAATACAAATGCTCTGAGTTATCTGAAAGAAAACCAATTATAGTGGTAGTGACTAACGGGCAGAAACAAACTAAGTGTTTATGAGCCGCTGCAAGGAATTTAGATGTTATTATAAGTGTGGAGAAAAAGGTTCTAGAAGGTTTTAGACTCTTGAATGTCAGAAATTTCAAATATTTACTCTGATGCTTGGGGAACGGAGAGAGAAGGGTGCCTACGGAGGGACCAGAAGGAAGGCTATTGGCACAGACTGGTAGTCTGGTCTAGAGATAATCATGATCAGGTCAAAGATGTTAATGGTACAGTGGGAGAGAAGTGAAAGCATTTATAATATATTTTGGAGACAGGTCTGAAAATATTTGCCAAAAGAAAAAAAAAAACACAAACATCAACAAAGATTCTCAGGAAGTTGGTTTAAGCAGCTGAGTTAGTTTTGGTACCATTCACTAAGAAAGGGAAGCATAAGACACAACACATTCGGGAAAGAATATCAAAAGCTCCATTGGGATGTCTTGAGTTGGACATGCATATTATCTAAGTGGAGATGTCCAGTAAGCTGTTGTATGTATGAGTCTGGATTTCAGGTGAAAAGTTAGGATATGTTACTGACAGCGAAAAGTGAAAGAGTCTGGATGATGGAGAAGAGTGCAAGACTGGATTAGATTAAATGATGTACAGAGCAGTTTGGAGATAAAAATCTGGCTAGCGATGGATGACCTGGGAGGCATAAACATGGTTGTTGACTCAAGAAAATAGGGAAAGGAAACAAAATGGTAGTAGTGCCAAATCTCTCAGATAGTACTTCTCAAACTGTGTGTGGTGAAAGACTATTTTTCCCCTGTGCATCACAGAAGAATATTTATTTATGTAAAAAAAAACTTTATGGGAAATGATTACATACTTGGATACTGTAGCAATATTTCTATAACTATTTACTCCAATTTCTGTATTACTTTTCTGTGGACCAGTAAAAAAAAAAATTGCTCACTGACAACAATTTGAAAAATACACTTTGACTAAGACTTCCTTAGGTTAGTGTGAGAAACCAGATAAAGCTATACTTTAGAGCAGCATTTTGTTTTTTGTTTTTATTTGGTGAAACCAACAATAAAATGTAGGCAAACTACAAAATTTTTACTTAGTTAGAAACTTTATTTTTACTTGTAAATTATATACATGCACTACTGTGCTAATATATCACATAATAACATTTAAATAAAAGGAACAAGATATCCACTTAAAGTGTACCTCTGAAGTCACTGAAGAAAAGATGAAAATTCATAATAGTACTTAAAATTAAGGCTATCAAAATGTAATGCAAAAACTGGCACCAATATAAAAGATTTGGATCTGAGTTAAGAAAAATTTTACTCAGGCTTCGTATTATGGCACACCCAAGCATCATTTAAGAAATACTATTTTGACTATGCTAATGTTGAGCTTCATAGCACTACTAATAAGCATCACCTGACTCAGTACATGTAGATTCCAGAAGCTGAGTAATAATACTTCCTCAGCCCTGAATACTATTACACCTGCCATATTTCTGCATTTAGACAGAAATTTCATAACACAGAGAAGAACTTGGGAAGGAGAAGTGGGACTATGAAGAAAAGCCAATGGCAATTGGGAGGAGTTGTGGGATGCTGATAAGAATTCAAGCTTTCTAGAAGTATTACCTTGAATAAAGCCAGAAGGATATGAGAAAACATAAAAAAATCCAGATATGGATGAACCGTACCGAACATTTGATGTATTTTCCCCCCTGAATTATATTTATTCAGAATTACACAGAAAAAAATAATCGAGATAGAAAGAAGTATGGAATTGATTCAAAAATCTAAATTCTATTAAAAATAAGGAATTGTCTTGAATCTTTACATATCACCTTGTCTTCCATGACTGTGACTCCCATTTCTGTAGCACTAATAGGTCACTAAGAATTGCTACTATGTGCCCAAGGAACAGTGAAAAAGACCAATGCTCACTGCCTCCACTGTAGATTTCAAAGCCTAAGTCATGCTGAAAATAAGTAGGAAAGAAATTTTAAATTGGATCAGAGATCTATTTTCTTATATTAGCTTGTATAGGACTTTATTTAATAATTGCAGACTGAGATATTTGCTATTATATGCAAATGAGTGGAAAAGCTGTGGAAGAGATTTGAGATTTTATGCATATGTGAAGAATGATCCTACCAAACAGATTTCAGAGGGCAGTGTTGCAAATTAATATTTATTTCTAAGGATTCCCAACTGAGTCCATCTCATCCTGGTTTATATATTAACAAATCACATATTGCCTTGTTTGAGAGTCTCTCTGAGACCGCTACCAATTAACCAAACTCATTTCCTGTTCTTTGGCACATGGATGGTCTCACTTCTCAGGCTCATTCAGAGTTAGATGTATACATGTGACTGAGTTCCAACCAATAGCATAAAAGCAATAATGTGGCACATATATACAATGGAATATTACTCAGCCATAAAAACAAATGAAATTGAGTTATTTGTAGTGAGGTGGATGGACACAGAGTCTGTCATACAGAGTGAAGTAAGTCAGAAAGAGAAAAACAAATACTGTATGCTAACACATATATATGGAATCTAAGAAAAAAAATGGTTCTGAAGAACCTAGAGGCAGGACAGGAGTAATGACACAGACGTAGAGAATGGACTTGAGGACATGCGGAGGGGGAAAAGGGTAAGCTGAGATGAAGTAAGAGAATGGCATTGACATATATACACTACCAAATGTAAAATAAATAGCTAGTGGGAAGCAGCCGCATAGCACAGGGAGATCAGCTCAGTGCTTTTGACCACCTAGAGGGGTGGGATAGGGAGGGTAGGAGGGAGACGCAAGAGGCGGGGGATGTGGGGATATATGTGTGTGTATGGCTGATTCGCTTTGTCGTGCAGCAGAAACTGGCGTGACAGCGTGAAGCAATTTTACTTCAATAAAGATGTAAAAAAACAACAAAAAAGAAATTGTATACCTTCAACATGTGTAGTGTTTTTTTTTTTTTGGTATATTGATTATATCTCAATAAACCTGTTAAAAAAAAAAAAGAAAAGAAGAGAAAAATAACCTCTAAACATGACTCATTAACTACAAGTTAATGATACAAGTGGCCTCTACATTCTTAAAAATTAAAAAAATAATCTCTGAAAGACCTGTAGAGAAAACAGAAATGTCAGTTACATTTTCATTTCAATGTTCTTCTCAAACTTTGTCTCTTAGTATTCTGGGCAAGAAAAGAGCATTAAAGATTGGAAGAAACAAAATAAAAAAACAAAAATCATGAGCTAGACTTTTCTCATGTAGAAAATGAGTAAGACAATTAACTCAATTTTTACCCAATTTGTATACAGCTATACATATCTTTACACAGACTATAAAATAACTTCAAATCTACCTTCTCATTTGAAGATTTCTATTCATGATTATAATTTGCAAGTGAGATAATAAATGTAAATAAATTTATAAAATATCAGAAATCATTTCACAGATATACTGTGGCTTTTTATTTTGCTATCATATAAGTATATTTTAACCTACATACTTTCAAAGAATGAAGGTGAGGGTTGTTTCAAGAAGCAGTATTATTATCATGGAATTAATAGGAAATTTGTCAGTGGCTTCTAACAGAATCTAAACTGCCTACCTAACTTACAGATTCTTACATAATCAGGGCCATTTTTCTCTATTTTTCAATTTATAATGTTTCTTTATTGCTCACTACCCTCTAGCAAAACTAGTCTTCTCAAGGGGTCTAAATTATGCTGATTTTATTCCCACTTTAGGAGCTTGCATTAGTGTTTCCTTTATCTTTGATAGCTGACTCCTGGTCATTTAAACATTAGGCCTTCCCTAATCACCTGATCTAAAGTAGCATCTAACAACTCTATCAAATCACCTTACAGTGATCTTTTATAGAATACTCATCACCACCTGATATTTTCCTGTGTCCTCATTTATTTTTCCTTATTTATTGTCAACCTTCTCCTTCTAGGATTTACCTTCATGAATGCGGGAACCTTGCCTTTGTTCTTCATCTCAACATATGTTTGTTAAATAATCATAGAGAACTTCCAAGCTGAACACTTCTATGGTACTGGGGACTAGAGTCTCAGAGGTGTACTCTTTGTATGAATACACAGCCAGTTTCTTGGATCTGAGTTCCATGACCTCTCTACTTTACCCTGCTAATCAGCACTAATTAACTCTTTTATTGGTTTTCTTGTCACAATGTTATGTTCAAACTTACAACAAGCAGTATAAATCTACTATATTTCTATAAAGTTGAGAAATATTCCCAGTATTCTAAGAAAAGAGCTGGCATTCTGCTGACCAAATAAAAAGGAATGCTGAGAAGTTGATCTGGGTCAATCATCCCCTCAAGTAACAGAAGCAAAAAGTGTATGTATAAAAGAAGTACTGTCAGCCAGAAGAATCCTAAAGGCACCTAAAATTCCAGATGGAGAAGTGACATTGGAAAGAGTTAGATCAAAAGGCTTATTGATTATTATGATTCCAAAGTGTTATTTCTAGTAGTTTTGACACAGGCATTAAAAACGTGAATGAAGAATGGTCACAGTTACTGATGGATATTTAAAGATAAGATAAAAGTCCATACCCAAAAATGACTGGCTAAAAAGGTTAAGGAAAACAGTCATCTCACGTAAGGAAGAACCAAAAGCATAGGTATTTACCCATTCACTTTGAGTGTGAAGGAAAAAAAAGGAAGGTTACCAATTGTTAAAGTATTTTAAGTCTGATAAGAGTATCAAACACTTTCATAACATTTAATAGTTTATAAAATCAAATTATTTTCATTCTCAGATTTAATAATCCTTTGTAAATAGTATTTTTAATTTCCCTTTTAAAGATGAAGGTAGTCACCTCAGCTCTGATATATAAAGAGTTTGGAGATGACCACTCCTGTCCTCCTTATAAGGAGAAAAAGCTGGACAAGAAAAAAAATTAATGACTTTTCTTGGACCCATCAAAGAGCTGATGTCACAGCACAAAGACCCACTATGAAATCTGGAAAGACAGGAACATCCAGAGAGCTATAAGACCCAAGATTTGCTTATCTGGAACAGCACCTGCTGGGCACTGTAAGCTGGGAGGAACAGTGGGCAATTACTTAATTAGTAATTTTGGCTGATTCTTGAAAGCTGGGTATAGATCAGTGTGCAACTGAACAAATCCTGGGGCAACAGTCGTAGCTGGGCCACACACTTTCATTAGCTTTCCCTCCAGGAACGCCACCTGGTTCTCCCAGCAAGGATTCAAGGACAATCCTCCTTGTGGCCCTGGCAGTGGGAAGAAGAGTAGCCAATGCAAAAGCCTCCCACGTTCTTCTCCCTAATAAAGGCCATCTCTCCAGGGGAAGGATGCCACAAGTGGGCAATACTGGAAATTTACCCCAGTTAGGGTAAGGAAACTCCAATCCCACTCTAGACTGCTACAGTCTTCCTGGCTCAACTAAGAGGAAAAAACCCATAGTCAATAAGGGAGAGAGACTGAAGTAAACAGATTAAGAATGCTGCAGCTAAGGGAGGGGTAATGGGAAGGGGATAAAAAGCTAGACTCCTGTAGAGGAGAAAAAACACTTGTGAAGGCTACATTCCTGAAATGCAGTCTCAAGAGATTGTGATTTAGTCAGAGAATTATAGAAGACTCCTCCTCCCCACACTTCACCGCCATATTAACAGCATTCCAGCATAGCAGCAGTAAACTATAGCTGCAAGATATAGGCCCTCTTAAGAAGCAGTATAAAGGAAAGCCCCAAAACAAAGAAAGGAGCCCAAAATAAGGCCACTAGAGGAATCTGAAGTCTCTGATACCTATAACTACAACAAACATTGGATGCATCCCAGCTCTTAGCCAGGTTAACATAAATCCTTACATTAAAGGTCTATTTACCAGTTCCTATTACCCAATACAACATTACAAAATATGTCAAAAGGCAAGAAACAACAAAGTCTGAAGAGAAAGAAGCAGACATCAGAACCAGATTCAGATATGGCATGGATATTATAATTATCAGACAGAGAACTTAAAATAATTAGTATGTTAAGGCTCTAATGGGCAAAGTAGACAACACATAAGACCGGATGGCTAATGTAAGGAGAAAGTTGGAAACTATAAGAAATAATCAAAAGGAAATTCTGTAAATCAAAAACATAGTATCAGAAATGAATAATGCTTTTGACAGGTTCATCGGTAGACTCAGACAACTGAGGAAAGAATCAATGAGCTAGAAGATAGGTCAACCTTAACAATCTCATACAAAAGTAAGAAGCTCATTTTTAACTTCAGTTCCTCAGTATCCAAATTCTACTACCCGCTTTTACCTTTAATTATCTACTCTAGCATAGTTAGAATCATTACCTATCAAAAATAAACACAATGGGATATAATATTTAAAATAATAATTTACTTGAACATTTGGTAAGTGAATATAATTTAAAAATAAATCCATGGTTTTACCAGCATAGAGATTCTAATAAAATATCAGTTACATAAATGCTAAGAAATCTAATTTGATTTGTATTTTCTCAGATTTACATTAGTACCAATTTTATTAACCAAGGAATCGCCAAGACCAGGGTACATGGAAGACCCTGCATGAATGTCTATTTAACAAGTGAATGCAACTCTGTGCAAGAAGAAAAGAAAATATCAGAAGCCATTATTTAGCTAATTATTTCTCTCATTTTAATTTCACTCAACAAATTATTACTTTATGCCTACTTTGAATCAGAGGTTCTGCTGTTCGTTGTTTTAACAAGAGTTATAGATTAATACACATAAAAAGTCATGGTACCTTCCCTTGAATTGGTAACTGTCAAGTAAGAGAAGGTGGGTGGCTGGTGATGCTGTCTCTTAAAGGACATAATACGACAGGTTCTGAAAGGTGGGGAAGAAAAAACCTCTGAAGACTAAAACCAACTATATCATTGCTGAAGCGACCTTGGTAGGAACAGGTGGCAATACAAAAGGTGAAATCTCCCCCTCCATATTCCAGCCTTTCTGTCTCCCATCAAAATCCTCTATTATTTTTGACCTTTGAAACACAACAAAACAAAAACACTTTCTCTTAGCCAGATATAACTACCCTTGATATGAACAAAGATTTCAAAGTCCAAACACTCACTGTTTCCATCTCTGGGTGACATGTATGGCATCCATGTCTAAATGATGTTAACTGATCCCTAAAATAGTAACAGTTCTACTTTTAATAAACTAAGGACTAAATTATAAAATTAAATACCAACAAAAATCTTTAAATAATGAGAAAAAATGGGAAGAGGGAGAGGGATCAGGAAGAAGATGACGATGAAGACAAAGAAGAAGAAGACAGTAAATATATAAACTAAACATATAACAAGCAAAGGAAAAATATTCATAGCAGCTAAAGTTCTCATTTCTGTAACATGTCACAGAGTCATGGTTTATATTTACCTTTTCATTCTTCTAGTATTCATTTGCCCTCTCCACAACTTCAGCTGGTCAGGTTCTTTACCTCATGGAGTAATTCATACCTTAATTACTGAATGTTTTGACTACTCAGTGGTTTTGACTTTTTATGCAGCTTTTAATATTTGATATAGAAGTAGTAAGAGGTGCCTAAGAGAATACCCTGCATTTCAAATCCTGTCTTTCCTTCTACCACATTCTGAGTGGTTAGGAGGAGATGCATGTTCAATTAGAAGGATTTTTTAATAAAACATTTTTGCTTTTTGATTTTTGCATTCTTCTCTTGTTCTATAGTTACAAAGTCACGCTTAGGGAAAACAAAACAAAAAAAAGTTGTTTTTTTTTAAACCAATTAATAGCAAATGATATGGAAGGAAAAATAATCAAGTAGAGATCCTTCCTCTATCTAATCAAACACAACTTCTTTTCTTATATTGATTGAAATGCTATTTGTTTACATAAACTGAGAACTTTTTGCACCTTTTCTACTTCTATTCCAGAACACTGAGCACAAAAGTGCTGACACAATCTTTTTATTTTTATTTTTCTTCCTTTTAAACATGCTTTTATGTGACAGGTCAAGACTATGGGTTATAGAACAAGATTCCAAAGAAATAAAAATATGAACTATATACAATTTCAGTGGCCTCTTGGGGCTTTTCAGAATTAAGGTCAACACAAAAATCCCACCTGTACTTATTACCTCCATCACCCGTTGTTAAGCCCACAATCTGCTTTTTTCTCTTCTTTCTGCCCCAGAGAGATTGCTATCACTGCACTTTCCATTCTCTCCCTCCTTATCACATTATGACTTCGAGGTCCAAAAAGGAGATGATTTACTCCCCTCAACATCCTAGAAAATCACAACAAGCTCTCCTGTTGGAGCCAGTCTCAGGGAACAAAGGCCCATCTTGTGTTCTGGTTATTCCTACACTATGCAACAATCAACTGACATAAATAAGAACAATAGCATCCCCAAAGAGTGACCATGTATACATGTGGGGAGAAAAAATGAAGTAAAACACACCCAAGGGCAGAAATTAACTCTATAAATTTTTGACCTCATATTTTCTAAATGCCTGGTAAGTGTCTTGTAAGACATATAGGTTCAACGAATAGTTGTTGATAAGAACTGAGTTGAAATACTGTTGGGTGAAGCCACTAAGTTAATTTTTTCTAAAAATCTACTTCCTTTATATGCAGTGGGGAAGTGGGAAGGGAAAGCTAAACAATAAAATCATGCAATTCTATGATCTGCATGGAATTTAAGTTAAATTCACAAAAAAATTGTAGCTGTCAATTTACTCCATATTTTATATATTTGAAATGTCATATAAAAGGATTTATGAAAAATGTGTACCTTTTATCTGTGGTTGAGTTTTCAAATTTCACATAAAAAGTATAGCCAGTGATATCAGCTTAGATTCATGATGAAGAAAACATTCAGGCATTCATAAACACTTTGATTTTTTTAATGCAAATTGATATTCATATATGGAGTGAGAATTCACACATTTCTCATAAAGCCTTTAGATGATAACAGCTTTGAGTTGATTGCCCTACGAATAAGGAAGTGTGAAAGGAGTTAAGAAAACACATCAATTACTTGCTTTTTATTCTTTCTTAAATAGCCTGAATGAAGACGATCTTTCAAGAAATTTACTCTAATTAGTGGAAGAAAATGTACATATTACTGATGTATCAAGAGAGCCACTTCTTTTGTTTTTCTTAAGGGGACTTTTTGATAAAATTATGGATATGTACTCATGATATATCTATAGCACTACCAATTTTATGCCTGCCTAGCTAGGTGTTTTCTTTAATTTCCAGGTGTAAATATTGATCTGTCTGCTTATTGAACCTTCCATAAACATTCAATAAGGTGACTTTTTAAAAAAAGAGTCTTTTAAATTAAGTTTGTTCACAATTTTGAACAATAATCATTATTGCTTTTCACAAAACATTTCTAGTTCTCCTTCTAGGCCAATAGCAGAATTGCACTTTCCTGTTCCCATATAACTTTGGGCCAGTGTAACGGAGCAAAAGTGACTCGTGTCACTCCTGGGCAGGGGCTTTAAGAACCAATGCATGAATCTGTGATTCTATACTTTCCTTGTCCGAGATGCAGTCTCTTGTTGCCTGGATCCTTTTGTTAGTACAGCTGACTCTTGAACAACATGGGTTTGAACTGTGCATGTCCACTTATACTTGGATTTTTTCAATAGTAAATACTACAGTACTGCACAATCCGTGGTTGGTTGAACTCATGGTGTGGAACCTGGAATACAAGGAACCACAGATATGGAGGGCTGACTATAAATTATACTTGGATTTTCAGCTGCAGAGAGGGTCGGTGCCCCTAACCCCCATGTTGTTCAAGGGTCAACTGTACAGAGAGTAGAACTTCCTGCCACCTGTTTTGGGAACATATAATTAACAGGAAATAAATTTTGATTATATTAAGCCACAGAAATTCAGAGGTATATTTTTCCAAAGCATAAGTTTATCTTAACAGGCATACCTAAAAATCCTATTTTCTTGTTTTCTTTGGAAAATGTTGACATAAAATGTGTAGTTGACTTTTCTGTACCATATGCTTCAAGCTTTGGTTAAAGACTGGGTATAGGGATAAGCATGAAATGAAGGGACAGGAAGTTAGAATGAGATAAGAGAAGGGAAAGATATTGGGGACAATGTATAGATGTACTATATTTTCTAACAACTATGGTAAAGTTAGTAAGAGCTTATGTGATCTACTGTAATTCTGATGACTAAAAAATTCTGATATAACATTTAACCATCAATTCTAAACTCCATTCCTCCCCTTTCTTCTTCTATGACTGTTTCTACCGTGCATGCTTTTTGAACATTTTTAAATCTTTCCATCTTAGTGACAGTGATAGTTCAATCCAGAAACACTTTACTTTGTTATATACAGCTCAGGCCTCCAAAAAAAAAATACAGTATTTATAAGGTTACTGGACATATAGAATGCAATGTCTTCTCAGGAGAAATGACTCATGCTAATTTGGATGTTTATACCAGCTTCCATTCTCCTGCAGGGAGAGATGGAGAGAATTTGCTAGATTATAAAAATATTAAAGCAATGCAAAGTAATGAAGAATAAAATACATAACCATCTTTTGTTTTTTGTAAGCTTGAACCTGAACAAAATACGTCAGTAGAAAGGAGATGGGTTAAAAGCAGAATGCTTTCCAAACTTTCTCTTTCTTTCTTGACTTACTTCATTTCATCTATCAAATTCCTTAGCAGCTGAATATGAATAGATTTTAGTTTTTAGTTGGAGGTTAATTTGGAATTTATGGTTTATAGCTGTGGAAAAAAATCAGGGAAAATTTTAAAAAATAGAATGAAGAGACTGATAAGGATTAAATAGCAAGTACTGCAGAATACCAAATATATAAAAATTGTAGAGGCTCCAACTACAATATGGATGACTTTCCAATTCATAAAATAAAATTTAAAGTGACATAAGTCACCATTATTAAATATATCATCAGTAACATGACTTAGCAGCGTATTTTGAGGTCTCTAGTTAACAATCTAGTTTCTGATGTCTAGAAACATTACCATCTTTAATGAGCAAGACTTCGACTATGATAAATGTAGTGATGACACCATACTTTAACAGGTGGTTTGGGATAGCAACCCTGAGATGGAGTAGTTTCTCTCTACTGCTCTTATTCATAGCCATTCTGATCGGCCTCTTTTTTTTCTCCTCAATGCAATCATCAAATAGATTATGTGTACTGCCATCCCAATTTTATTAGGTTCATGTTCTATGACTGAATTTTGGGTTCAAATTCTTTTATTGAAATCAGCAGCTTTATCATTTCATTTCATTCAAGAATAGAAAGACCATCATTTTACAGAGTTGGCAGCTTTTCTGCTTCAGAGATTCTGTAATTTAGTTGGCTACTCTAATAGGGTTATATTCCATGTATGCTGAATACACCCTTTATGCTTGTATTACTCCTTAAAGAACTCACAGACAAAAATAAAGTAGTTTATTGCATAAGAGATGGCAATTGCATTGACCATTAACCTCAATAACTTGCAAAGACTATAGAAAAGTTTATAAAACACTTTGTAGTCAAGTTTAAACTGGTACAAGATGTTTGTTCACACCAAAGCACCGATATATAAAGGAAACTCTTACATTCTCTCTCCCAGTGAGCAGACCTATCATTTCAAACTTAAGTGTATTTTGTATGTGTATATAGGAAAGGAAAGAAATTTACCTAGGTTTATCTAAAGCATTTCGGCTTACACATCCACCTTCAGTGTATGTGGAAAATATTTATTCACAGAGCACAATATTGTATCAGATTTTCAGAGTTCTAATTAAGATGCAGATATATTTTACACAAATAGTAAATTGCCTCTGTTAAATTTTAAAGCAACTATATTAAAAATGCACAGATACATGCATTCTTTATGTAACTGGAAAATCAAGTAATTATTCCTAAATAAATATATCATTTATACTTGTAAGAAAACATTTAAACAACAATTTTCTTTAGATTACCAATGTCCATTTAATTTCTGCAAGCAAAAGCATGTATTATGTTCCAATTGCTTTACAAGAAAAATTAAAGTTATAAGTTTTTAAAATTACACTATTTTCTGAGTATAGTACCTATTGATACTAACTTAGCATTTACTTTAGAGCTATGTTAAAATAGCTTCCATACAAAACTTAAATAAGACTTTAAACATTAATAAAATAAACCATTAGCAAAAGTAGATTTAATAGGAAATTAGTAGTTTGCAAATGGAGACGTGTTAGCCAAAAGAAAATGAAAATCACATACTTTCAAATATGCATTATATAGCATCACTATTTTTTAATTTATAAATCAGGTTATGCTCCAATAAATAGAAAATGGATAATCTGGAAGATTTCTCAACAGCATTTTGATTCTCCTATGTTTAGAAGTCATAGAATCATTCATATAATAGAAACTTTGTACTATTCTTTAGAAGAAAAATTTGAATTTGGTAATAAGAAAGATATAAAGGTACAGAAAGGAGGATAAGTAAATAAATAAATTTCTTACATATTATCCTAATGTCTAATTGTCAAATCTCAACTATCTCAAAAAT
Organism: Globicephala melas; assembly: GCF_963455315.2. NCBI lineage: Eukaryota > Metazoa > Chordata > Mammalia > Artiodactyla > Delphinidae > Globicephala > Globicephala melas. The sequence goes on from NC_083323.1 coordinate 43,604,556, forward strand.
CTGAATAAAATGTGACTTATAGTAAAGAGGGAGCAAGAAACCAAAATGAAAACGTAATGTTATAGCTGCCTTTAGGACATTTTAAAAAGAGCCTTGATTTTTAAAGGCTGCTCTAAAGAAAAAAGCCTTGGTTTTTAAAGGCTGCTTTGTGAATAAAGGAAAAGACTTTGAAACCAAGAAAGGTTTTAAGTTGGAATTTTGAACTCAGCATAAAGTTAATTTGCTCAAAGATCTCTCTATTATAGATGAATGAGTGTACCATAAGATCCACTCAACTGGCAAGGAGGAGATGACAAGAGAAAAAATACTGTCTGTTCAAGCCTTACCAGTACATGGGAAAAAAGAAACTTCTTATGAGATATAATCCTCCTTTACATGACTTTTAAGATTTAATGTATTCTCTCAGGATTGTAGAAAGAACTCCTGAGCAAAAGAAATAATTCAATGTATCTTTGTATCCACTGAAAGGTAAGCTCCATGATGATCAGATTTTTTGATGTTGTGGTTATTGATATTTATTGATATATCCCCACAATATAAAACATTCTATGCCACATGGCAGGTGCTCAATAAATATTTGATGAATAAATGAATGAACTTAGTCCTAAGTTAGGAAGACAGAGACTAGAAAACTCGATGTATTTTTAGAAGAACACAATCTCAAAAAACCTCTTCTGATTCTCAGAGAAAGCATCAACAAATCTGTTTAAGTCCAAATTATTTTTTAAAAAATGAAAATAAAGGTAATTTGCCAGTATTCAGGATTAAAATTTTAAAATATCTGATAATAGTTATTAGATAATAACAAAATATGCATGGTTGAATGTTTAAAGTTACGAAAGATGGATTCAAAATGTAAGAAATATATAAAAGAAAATTAGAAATATACCTTCTTATGCACTCACCCATGACACTGACCATAATTTTGTGATTATTAAAATAATACCTGTTTATTCCACAAGATATTTCTCCATTTTGTACAAAGCACCTAGTATACTACTTGACACACAGTGAGTGCACAGAAAGAGTTAATAGATAAGTTAATGAAAAGAATCACTCAAAAACACAATGAAGCTGAAGTGTATCATAAATAACTGAAATTACTGTAGACAAATGAAGTCTACAGTTTGTTCTGTTCTGGCCCATCAAGTATAGACTGTCTTTAAATGTTTTTGTAGTCTATTTTGTATGGAGATTTTGTGAATCCTCAGTAAGTTTTTCCTAAAATTGCAAAGGAAATCCAGAAGATTGAACTTTTTATGTGCAAAATTAATCATAATATTCAATGAAGCACTGCATGTTATACTTGTGCTCATTGATATATTATTCTTGAGGTCAACCTTGGCAGGACGAGTTTTGGTATCTCAGTTTGCCATTCTTAATTTTTCAAAGGGTAGACTAAAGAAAAGGTTAAATTAGGAAGAGTAACTGTGATGACAGTTTTATTTATTGAGGGAAAAGAAAATATTTGTATATAGAGCAGATGGATAAATATTTTATGATGTAATGAAAACATACATGTTCATAATATTTATTCCAAGTTATCAAAATTGTGTGATATGTGTCTGTGTATAACCTTAGAATAAAACTGTGACATGGGTCATATATTTTAGAGGTTATTTATCAAAATCATTTAAATAATAAAATATTTTAAAACATCTATTTAAAAATACCTCCTACTTGTGATAGAATTGTTCTCTACCTTAACTGTGGTGATGGTAGTTATATGCATCTACACATGTGCTAAAACTGCATAGAATTAAATACACCTATTGCATGTAAACTGGTGAAATCTCAGGTAAGGTCAATTTCCTGGTTTTGGTACAATAATCATACAAAACATTACCACTGAGTGAAGTTATAAGATCTCTCTGTATTATTTCTTACAACTGCATATGAATCTACAATTATCTCAAAATTTAAAAGTTAAAAAAATTAAAACATTCTCCACCCACCAGCCACTATAAATTCCTTGAGGGCATGGACTCTGTCTTTTTCACCATTGTATCCTAACATCTAACAAAGTACCTTGTAGTTTGTAGCCAATAAATAAATAAATAGCTGTTTAATAAATACATGAATTCCTGTGAAATAAGCATATGTGAAGGGGGAAGCTTCAATACTGGAAAATGTAATCATATAGCATACTTCATTCTCTACAAATGACCAATGTATATTCAACGTTCGTATTATTTAGTTCTGCTTTTTGAAATTATTAGGATTAGAACTAGATATAAAATAAAAGCTCTAGTTTAGAGACAAAAATATTTCTCTCTTTTTTGGGGGGAGGGATGGTACGCGGGCCTCTCACTGTTGTGGCCTCTCCCGTTGCGGAGCACAGGCTCCGGACGCGCAGGCTCAGCGGCCATGGCTCACGGGCCCAGCCGCTCCACGGCATGTGGGATCTTCCCGGACCGGGGCACGAACCCATGTCCCCTGCATCGGCAGGCGGACTCTCAACCACTGTGCCACCAGGGAAGCCCTCTCTCTCATTTTTAAATTAATATTTCTTTTCTTTAAAAACGTGTAATAAAAAGAGAAAACATTTTATGTACCCCTAAAATTCGTAGGTGGGAGATATATATATATACACATATATATATATAAAACAAATTAAATATATTTTATATATTATAAAAATTTTATATATTAATTTATAAATATATTTATATTTATAAGCCTAACATGGATATGGCTTCCTCAAGGAAACCTTCTTCTGATGGTTAAATTATTTATAATTTATATTTAATTTTATATACATTATTGGTTTTATATATAACCAATTATATATATATATATATATATCCAATAAACACAAGACTCCAATGCTTTTTTACAACTTTAAATATAAACTGTCACATTTTGCTAGAGTAGAGCTCGTATTTTACTGGTGGTAGAATGTATTCATAAAAACTCCAAACTCCATGTACATCAAAATGCAAAGCCCTTAGCTACCTTTCTGTTATTTTTTATCAATTATTATTTTATCTGTTATTATCACTATTAAATTTTATAATATAAAATGTTCCCTTAAGTTTTTTACACTAATTGGCTTTCTATAACAGCAGAATAATTTTGCTGTTTTATATACTATTTAAGACATTAATAAGTGATAACATCAGCCATCAGATTTCTGAACTTCAATATCAAAAATGAGATCATGTCCCCTGGTATGAATCTTTTCTTCTGTAAACTTTTTATCTCTTTAAAACAAAGATTATCCAAATTTGTCCAATGTTCCAATTTCATGTAAATATCAAAATGCTATTACATTTCTAGGAATCATTTTTCAAAGTTTTATTTTCTTTTAAGGTCCTTCATATTTAAAAGTTGTATAATCTCTACACAGAAGTAAAACCATAAAGAAAAATATAAAACTATTTACCAGAACCCTGTTTATTTATCATACCCCCACTGTAAGCATTCTTATATCATGTTGATCTATTCATTTCTAATAATTTTTTCTGCTAACCTAAAGATGACATATATTTGTTCTTTTTTATGCATTGATGTTGCCTAATTTAAAAAGTAGTTAATAATCCAAGAATATAGATGTTAGATAAGCATTAAAACATATCCATAATAAATTTCTGTGCTATTATTTAAAATGAATATTAACAGGCTCTTGAAAAATATAATTTTGTATATGTTTGACAAAGTGAATAAGAACACGATACCAAATGTGTTCTAAATTCTCTGTAGCATTAAAACGAGGAGGGATATTCTATGTAGTGGGCTAAGGGCAGAGAACATTTGGCAATTTCACCCACAGAAAAAATATATATACAATATTTATATACTATATAACATATATTTGCATATTTAATACCTGTTTGCATATTAATGTTTGCACATACGTGTATAGTTATTTAAATATGTTTATACATTTAAATATGGGTATATAATACATAGAGAGTGAGAATTAACTTTTTACAATCACATTATCAGACTGCAAAAAATTTTTAAGTTAATTTTTAATTTACTAAAATTTCAAAAAATTTTAATCAAAATCAGTGTCCTATTATTAGAATAGACATATAAAATATAAAGTCAATATAAAGTCATATTGCTACAAATACTGTTGGCATACGGTGGAACAGTTTTAGTAAATTTCACATATTTAGCTCAAGTAAGGGCATTAATATTTTCTTCAAGCACCAAGCTATGTCACACATAAACACATTTATACAGACAAATAAAAGCTGCCACTCATTGAGAATGGGCATTATAACTATTTCAATAAGGTTATATATGTGTTCTGGCTTGCTTACTTGATAAACACCCTTATTAAAATGGAGGCAATACAAAGAAGATGAATCTTTGATTATGGCTTGTGTCTAATGGAAGACAAATTATGTTTAAGTTGTGAAACAGTATCTACTCTGGTTATAATTTAAAAACTTTAAAAAATTACTTAAAGAAGACCAAAGTGAAAGAAAACAATTTGTTTGATAAGGCCGACAGCTGTATCACTTTGATAAGCACTGAAAAAGAGAAATCACAACACAGGCATCTCTCTGTTTTTGCCTTGATACTCCAAGTGGAGAAATTCATTTTGTGTCAATAGGAACCACAGAAACCTTACTCAGTTTCTCTGCCAATATGGCAATTTGTATAACATTACCCACAATGCCTCACACTGTGATTTTTGCCTTGAAAGCAGATTTAACTGAGCCTTGTTGAGCTCCATTAATGTGTCCGTTTAAACTGAATAAACCTAATTATCTCACACGAAAGTTATGCCACCTCTGGTGCGGCAAAGCTAATGCAATTAAAGTCAGCCAGATGTATTAACTGAGTATTGTAAACACGCAGGCTATCTGGTAAAGAACAGTTCATTATACATTAGTACTGGACAGTTTGTAACATATCCACACCAACTACAATATACCTTTCTAATGCAACATTATCCTTGGTATAAAATCCATAAACTCCAGAATGAGAGGGCCACCATATGTCTTAGGAGTAAATATCTAGGTGGATTTAAGATGCTCTATCTCATACATTTTGGTTCTCTACTTTGAAAACCAAAGTTTCTGAAGTATTCATAAAATATGGATTTTAACTCTTCATATTCTTTAAAACAATTAAATCAAAAGAAACTGATCTCTCATTTCTGTTCCACATGTAAGGAGCTTAGAAGCTGTGAACTCTACCCTAACAAGTAAAAAGTTAAACTGATGGGAAAATCAACAATTTTTCTAGGGTCTCTAAGAGAGGGAAGGACACAGGACAACTGCTGCCCCAAGGTTTGAGAGGTAGACATATAAGGAGTGAGCTTACAGAAGCAGAGACTCACAATGGGAAATCACTGAAGGAAGAAGTGCCAGGATAGAAAAACCTGAACAGTAATCAATGAATTATTGGAGGCTCAATACGGATAAATCTGACAGTTAAATACTCCAGAGACACCCAGTCATAGAGGGACCCCCACAATTTTGTGAGACTTAACTCAAGGAAGTCAACCATGTTCTCAAAGTAAATTATCTGAGAAAAATCCCCTCCTGCCTGGGTAGAATGAGGAAAAAAGAATCATTTTGAAATATACCATATCACTCTATTCTTCTAACAAGAGATGTCTTCAGGAGGAACTAGCTAACCAGAGCTTAACCTGCTGGTGTCTTATCAGAGCCAAATACACCTGGAAGAAGAGGTATATTCAACTCCAGCTCACGCTAACCATCATGCCCCACCTAAGGGAGGAGAAAAAAAAAAGGGAAACACTTGTGAAGTTCACCATCCAGACATGCAGGCTTAACTAAAAGACTGAGACCTAATCATAGGACTATAGAACACTTCCTCTCTCCCAACATCTCACAACCACATTACTAAAGATCTATTTGCACTTCCTTTTACTTGGCAGATCATGTCCAGTTATCAAGAAAAAGTAACATGGTATGCCAAAAAACACAATTTGAAGAGACAGAGAAAACGTCAGAACGAGACATGACAGGGATGTTGCAATTAGACTGGGAATTTAAAACAACTATGATTAATATACTAAGAGCTCTAAACAACAGAGTAAACAACATGCAATAAGAGATGGACAACGTAAGCAGAGAGATGAATATCCTAGGACAGAACCAAAAATAAATGCTAGATATCACAAATACTTTTATAAAAATGAAGAATGTCTTTAATGCAGTTTATTAATAGACTGGACACAGTGGAGGAAAGAAATTCTGTGCTTAAAGATATGTCAATTGAAACCTCCAAAACTGAAAAACAAAGTGAACAGAGAATAAAAAAAAATAAAAACTAAAAAGACTCCAGGATATCAAGGACTGTGTGACGACTATAAAAGATATGCACACCATGAGAGTACAAGGAGATAAAAAAGACAAAGAACAGAAGAAATATTTAAAATATAGGAATAATTTTTCCCCAAATTGATGTCAGACAATAAACCACAAGTCCAGGAAGCTAAAAGAACACTAAACAGAATAAATGCCAAAAAGCTAAATTTGGGCATATCATTCTCAAACTACAGAAAATTGCAGGTCAAGAAAAAATACTAAAAAAACAGAGGAGAAAATACACTATATAGAGGAATAAAGATAAGATTGCAGCTGCCTTTTACTCAGAAATCAAGCCATCAGGAAGAGACTGAAGTGAAATATTTAAAGTGTTGAGAGAAAAAAGAACACAAAAACCTAGAATTCTATATCCTGCAAAAGTAAAGGAGAAATAAAGGACAAATTTGAACTTAACCACACCATCAATCGACTGTATATAACTGACATCCATAGACTACTTCATCCCATAACAGGAGAATTCACAATCTTATTAAGCTCAAATGGAACATTCACCAAGACAGACCACATTCTGAGCTATAAAACACTGTTTTAGCAAATTTAAAAGAATAGAAGTAATATAATGTCTGTTCTCAGATCACAACGGAATTAAACTAGAAATCAATAACAGAAAGATAATTTGAATATTCCAAAATACATGGAGATTAAACAACACACTTTCAAATAACGCACAAGTCAAAGAAAAAAACTCAAGATAAATTTTTAAATATTTTGAACTAAATAAAAATGAAAGTGAAATTTGTAAAAACATGTTGGATGTAGTGAAAGAAGGGCTTAGAGGGAAAATTGTAGCACTGAATGAAAATATTAGAAAAGAAGATAGATCTAAAGTCAATATACCTAAGTTCTTACCTTAAGAAACTAGATAAAGAAGAGTAAGTTAAATGAAAAATAAAGCAGAAGAAAAGAAATAATAAGACTTAGAGGGTTTCCCTGGTGGCGCAGTGGTTAAGAATCTGCCTGCCAATGAAGGGGACATGGGTTCGAGCCCAGGTCCAGGAAGATCCCATGTGCCATGGAGCAACTAAGCCTGTGCTCCACAGCTACGGAGCCCGTGCACCTAGAACCCGTGCTCCGCAACAAGAGAAGCCACCGCAATGAGAAGCCCATATACCGCAACAAAGAGTAGTCCCCGCTTGCCTCAACTAGAGAAAGACTGAGTGCAGCAATGAAGACCCAATGCAGCCAAAATTAAATTAATTAAATACATAAATTTAAAAAAAGAGCAGAAATCAATGAAACTGAAAACAGGAAATCAATAGAGAATATCAACAAAACCAGAAGCTGTTTTCTTGAAAATATTAATAATATCAATAAGCCTCCATCCAGGCTAAATAAGAAAAAGAGAAAATAGAAACTACTAATATCAGAAATGAGAGTGAGGCATCACTACATATCCCATGGACATTAAAAGGATAAAAAAGAAATACTATGAACAGCTGTATGCCCACAGATTTGATAACCTAGATGAAACAGACAAATTCCTTGAAAGACACAGTTGCCAAACTCACCCAAGAAAAAATAAGCTGTCTGAATAGGCCTGTATCATTAAAGAAATTTAATAAAAAATTAATAACCTTCCAAAACAAAATGTACCAGTCCCAGATAGTTTCACAGTAAATGTTATTTCTAATGTAGAAGAAAACCAAGATGACCTTAGGTATAGTGATAACTTTTTAGATGTAACACCAATGGCATGACCCATGAAAGAAATAATTGATAAGCTGCACTTCATTAAAATTAAAAGCGGCTGCTCTGTAAAAGGCCATGTCAAGAGAATGAGATGACTGTGAAAAATTATTTCTAAAAGGCACACCTAATAAAATATTGTTATCCAAAATATACAAAGAAATCTTGAAACTGAAAAATAATAAACTGATAAAATAGAGAAAAGCAAATTTAAATAGCAATGCCTATCTATTCAACCTTTAGCTATTGTCAGATTTAATACATCTGACAATATAAAATGTTTGCACAGATGTGGGAAAGTTATTAGGCACTCTATCCTTCAAACAGTACTTGGGGGAAAAGTATGATGTATTTTACTTAGGGACAGTTTAGCAATATATAATTCTACCAAAAATGTACCTATCTCATAATAAAGCAACTTGACATTTAGGAATTTACAAAGAAACATTTGGATCAGGGCTTTGAAGTATATTATTGAGCATTGTTTGAAAGAGTAAAAGTGAGTAACAACCTAAAATGTCCCTCAGTAGGTGAAGTGGTCAATAAAGTACAGTATACATGTACTATGGAATGTTAAATGAAATAGATGTATCAACATGGTTACATCTCCAAAACATAATGTGGAATGAAAAAAAAAACAAAACCAGAATAAATCAGACAATGTGTCCATACATTACTGAAAAACAATATTAAGTATAAACATAACTTAATAGGTTCAAGGCTGGAAGAATTCAGCACAAACTCATGACTGAGTTTGCTTCTATAAAAAGTATCAGCACGTGTGTGAGAGGCTAGGGAACCTCTGATTATATGAGCAAATGCATGAGCAAACGCAGTACTCTACTTGTCAAAGAGAACTTGGTTTTCAGGCATAAGGAAGATACCATGCACATATTTTTTGGTTCATTTTTTAGAATAGACTATTCATAAGAAAATTACAAGAATGGATGTTAAACTATTAACAGATGTTAATAGTAGATGGGGGAAATTCATGATTATAATCTATTTTATTTTTCATATACCTTGTTTTTTCATTTATATATATATTCTGAACTAGATGTATATAAATTTAATTATAAAAATTCTGAAGCTTTGCATTTTTAATACTTAAAGACCTACCAAAGATTTTGAAAAAGAAAAATTTTAATGTAACATACTTATCTAATAACTGGAAGTACTATTTCAGAAGGAAATTGGAGTGCAGAGTAAATGGAAATGTCCCTCTTTACTGCACATACCTCTGTATTTTTTTTAACATGAGAGTGGATTGATATATAATATGTATAATTAAAAATGCAATAAAACTATAATAAAGAAGAAAAACCACTTAAATTATAGCAAAAATGTACAACAAGGACAGAAATATCTAGCGCTTCCAGAAATGAGGATAATGCTGCTTGACATAATTTTATACCTATTTGCTGTGGGAAAGCCCTATTTCTGGCAATGTTAACTTTAAAAAAGATAAGGTGATCAATTGTATGGCTAACAATGCCTAATAAGCTAAAACCAAATCTAATTGCTTATGAGTACATCTTTTCTTTGTTAAAAAAATTGAGTTGAAAATAATCTTGCAAGAATCCTCATAAAGAGGACTATTTGTTTTGTACCAAGCCTAGAAATCTGCATTTAAGAAACATCTTACCTGATATTTGAAGGTCATTGATTTTGAAGAACTGAAAGTGAATGAATGGCATAACTTTCACAAAATCCTATGTGAATGGTAACGATGTTGTAAGCTCTACTAATCAGATGCCCTCTCAAGATAAAATATGTCAATAAATCAATAATAGGTACTACATATGATCAATGGTTCTATCTACAGATTTCAAGATAAATGGATATACTTTGTGATAAATAAGTTAATTTATAAATGAAATATAGTTGTATCATGTCTACATAAAATAATTTTGTCTTAGAAATGATAATATTGATATAAAGTCTTTCATGCAGACAATAATTACATATCAAGTCCATCTGGTTATTCAATCTATTGTTAATGTGAATAAAAACTACTACTTACAAATAAAGATTACTTATATTCCTCTATTCTACAGCAAAATTAGTTTCAAGTCATGACAAGTGGTAACTTTTTAAAGGTTTGTTTCAGTGTGGAATGTGAAAGCATAGCCATGAACTTTTCATAGTCTATTTCATTATTTTGATATTTTATATTTTGAATGGGCCTGGTACTCATGCATGGTTTTGTACCTTGATGCTTTCTTTTTTTGGAAAATATCGATATACTAAGTTACGCAGGCATTCCAATGATTGAGGCATTTCTTATCAAACACTATGAGTTATTTTCCTTGAAATGATAGGCTCTCATTATTCACTTTAGAGAAAATGTCTACCAAATACCCTATCTGAATAACCACAGTGTGTCTGTTGATCTCTCTTTCTACTAAAATGGTGTTCCATGCATAAAGCAGATAGTCAGCCTGTAACTCAAAAAACTGTGTAAGTGATTTTCATCAAGACAAACATCGTAATGTGGTATGTTGCAGATCTGCTTTCTGCACATTTCCTATTTTTTACACAGAATATTAAATGCATATACAATGGATGAATTTTAATAAAATTATATTTTTAATACTTCATCAAGGACATTTTAAAGGCAGGTTTTTTTTCAAATTGCAATTATATAGCAGTAAAAAATAGGACTAAGTACTAGTACCACTATGTTGATTCCCACTAGAGCCAGCATTTTTACTCACTATTGCTTTTGTACCATTAGTGCAAATGTCAACCCAGAGAAAGAGGTAATTAACATCTTAGTATTACTATGAGAATAGTTTTGATTTCATGAACCTCCTGTAAGTGTCTCAGAGAACCCAAATATCCTGAGAGTTTCCTCATTTTAACTATTTTGGGTAGTCTTAGCTTTCTTTTCATTTGTATGTTATAAATTTCATAAAATAACTATGAATTTTTGTGAAAATTTATATTAAAATAAGTTATGCCCCTAGAAAATTATAAACAGATGCATAACAGGAAAAGAGATTTGAAAATGCACATGTGAGTAGGCATCATGTTTGCACAGGATGTGTCACTGGCTATAGAGAAGTAGTCTGACTTTTAAAATAAAACACTTTGTGTAGTGTATGTGGATGAGGGGTGTGAGAGAAGCATCTTCTTTGGATTTTTTAAAGTAACTTCTTTATACATCTTTTATGAAACCCACTTATGTTGATTGCTGTGTAATTTACATGCAAAAAGGAAATGATTCATAGTCTTCATGACTGCTTGCATTCATTTTTTTTTTAAATCTTAATTGTCAGCAGAATTGGGTATTCTCTGCAGCTGGCTCTTAGTCCTGTGATGGTAGACACTGCAACCTAAAATGAAACCATGGCTTTGAGATCAGACAATCATGGAGACAAATCTAACTATTGACTAATCTCTCTCTCTTGCTCTCCTCTTCTTCCCCATTTCCCTCCCTTCCTTTTTTATCCCTTCCTTCTTCCCTTGTTTCTTTTTTTTTAAATAAGTATCGACCTCATTATGTGATAAGACTTATGCCAGGAACCAAATATAGGGACAAATAAGAACATTCTCCACGACCTCAAGGACTTCAATTTAGCAGGAAAATCAGATAGGGGAATATTCAACATGTCAGGAGATAAATAAGATTAACTCTTCTTATAAAATGTCTGAGAAAGCGTCAAAAGAAGAGGAGAATTTGAGCTCAATTTGACCCATCAAAGGAGGTTATCTCCTTGAGATACATGACAGGATTTCATAAATATTCTTTTCTTAATTATTACTTTTCTTCTCTAAGTAACATATTATCCTGGGAGATTTTCAATATTTCTTTCATGAGAATCAGGTTTCAAATTAAATCTAAGAAAATCATGTTTCAGAAATTTAATTCAGCATACATTCCTGTGTCTACGTTTTTAGGTAATGATGGTGATACAAAGACTAATAACATATGTGCCGTACAATCTAAAAACTTACAGTTTCTCATGTAAAAAAAAAATGGGGAAACATGCAAATAACTCCATTAGCTGGCAGACTGGAATAAATTCTATTACAAAATTATAAACAGTGCTATGTAAACACAGGAAAGGAAAAACTAATTCCAAATGAAGGATCATAGAAAGTTTTCCAGAAATGATGATCAGTTTAGTTCTTGATATATTGGTCATACTTTGGTGAGTAAATATGTGGGGACAAAAACTTATCAGGCCCTGAGTGCATGTTGAATAAAGATATAGAGATAAGTGTAAACCAAATATATTCTTAGATACTTGACAGTAGGGCAAAGAACAAGAGGAAAATGAATCCAGTTTTGGGAAGTCTGGCGCTTATAGAACCAGGAAATGGGATCCTTAAGAAAAAACAAAATAAAACTTACAAATACAAGTTAGGCACAAATGTGAATTTTTATTTAGAACGAGAAGAAAATTGTAACAAATTATATATTTTTTTAAAAAACTGACAAATATCACTTCTAAAGAAAAATCACTCTGGAGACTTGTTTAAAAAAAAAGGAAGATTTTCTCAAGACTATTGCAATAGAGGAGAGAGATTGAACCCACTCTGCTGGGGAGAAAAAAAAGGCAGGAGGATTATTAAATTCTGAGTTGAGCTAGTAAAATAATACAGGAGGACATTAGTCCTCCTGTATTGGTCAGTGTGATAGGTCAATGTGTTTGCTAATTGCTGCTTATGGAAGTTAGGCTCCTACATTCCCATAAGGACAGGGAGACAGGAACCCTATCTTTCTTGACTTCTACATTCCAAACGCATGACTCCCATTTCTCCTTAAGACATTTCTGGAGGTAGAGGATTTATACCTCAAAGAAGCAGAGAAAAAGTTTACAATTTTAAGTTTTCTAAAGTAAATGCTCCAAGAATAGGGAGACAGGAAGAAATCTGTCTAAAGTTTAGTCAAGAGTAGGGAATGGTAAAGCTGTCTTGTTCACTAAAAAAAATCATCAAATCCAGAAAAATAAATTAACAGTTATTTTAGTTAAATTTCTTACAAGTTGTATATTACCTTTTCTATAATCATTAGATACATTATCTTTGATTATATTTTCATGTGACAACAATTTTGTGATACCATTTCTTATAGAAAAATTTCATTTTCCTTCCAGCAAGACTGGCTAAAATAAATTATTATTAATAGTTTAAAGACGTTTATCTTAGATTTGTAACTCATTTTTGGTAATATCAAGAAAATTTTAGGAGGGTTGCCAAATTTAAAGAAATTGCTGTCAAATTTCTTTCATATATGTGCTATAAAATTTCATAGAATTTCAGGGGTTTTCGTGCAATAACTAATCCTAAATACTCTCTGAACTAATTACATTCATTCATTAATCTGCCAACAATGTCCTTGTTGTAGTTGTATACTTTGAGTTTTATATGATTTTTGTCAGTGTTACTATTTCCTGTCAAATAAACAAGAAATTAATAAGAATCTGAATAGTGTGATTAGGCAAGTCCAGCTCAGGCCAGTAGAAAAAGCACGAGCAAGTAATGGTCTGGTATTGTCCACTTTGGCTATTGTATGGTGTGTAACCTGAGCACCAGTTTACAGAACACTGGTGAAGTATTAGGAAAACTGGGCAGACAAGGACAAGGCATGGTTGGCTGACAGAAATGTGTACAGTATGTTCACAAAGCTAAACTTAAAAACTCCCTCTACCTTTGAAATCACTAAACTGAGGAACCAAATATCAGCTGGCTATTTATGTAGGGATAGTGATCTTTTTTATTTAGTTACCTTTTCAAATAAATTACCAAATGGAAATAATAAGTCTGGAAATTTTTTTTAGAAAGACTAATTTTGTAACTGAAATATATATTTTTAAAATCTCATCAGAGAAATTGTTACAAATATATGCAGGGCAGATAATATTCTTGCCTTGCTGAGCAAACAGAAGAAAAGAATCAAAGAGAAGAAACAAAAAAGAAGTTAACTGAAAGCTGATCTAGGAGTTAGTTTGAACAGAGTCCCGTTACCAGCTTTATAACTATGCCTTTGCTAAGTATAGGGAAATATTTTCAAGGACAGTATAAAGCAAAATGTGCATTACGTGCCATCTAAAGTAATTTCCATTTCAGTGCTTGAATGGATAAAATGCTGCAAATTGAATACAGGAAAAGACCTACAGAAAGACTTGAAATGATATTTTAAAAAGGCCTTTAATGTCACTGAGGTAATTACTTTTCTTATGAAATAAGTGCTATACTTTGCTAGTAAAAGGAAAGGGTGACACTGTTTGTCTTGTTCATTGTTGAAACATGATTTATCACAGTTCATTTATGAGAGCCTCATATTTTCTTGTCATATTTTGACCATTATTTTTTTGGGCAAAAAATGATTTCACTTTTCAATTTAAAAGTAGTATACAATCAGACTAGTCTGTAAATATGTTGAATACCACAACAACAAACTTGAAAAAAAGTAACGTTTAGCTTGCCTTTTTTTTTTTTTTTTAAACCAAACTACACACGGGAAAATGAGAAGATAAGACTGAAATGTCTTCACATCATCTGGAAAGAGCCATACACATTTAGAAAAAGGAATGACAGTATTTTAACCATACCAAGTTCATAATGGCCTGATTTATCAAATCAATGTAGCTTATAATGTTATAATTTTAGTATAATATGGAAAATTAAAATCATTCTTTCCAAAACTATGTTCATACATAAAATAAATTGCATTTCTAATCAAATAAGGAATAAGCTCCTCAAATATGTAAAAGAAAGATGACTTTAGGTTAGTATGTACCCTTTGAAATCTTTGGCTGTTCTAGTCTTCAGGCATATCCTTTCACAGTTAGTTTGAGGTTGTTTATAAGTTTATTCAAGAAGGTTTTAGGTCTGCCACTTATGTGTTACATTTTAAAGCATATTTTCTATCCAAGTGCACAGAGTCTAGAATATTCCTAATATTTTGCAAGTTAAGATGATTTACAACATAAAACTAATTAAAATCACATGTTGCATAAAAAGATATCAATTGTAAAATCAAATTTAGCCAAGTCCTTTTCAACAAGAAGTTCTATCAAGTATTAACAGTACCACTGGGTCTATAGGTTGGTAGAACTTTCCTAGAGGGCCAATTTGGCTCCACATATCTACAATTAAAATGTACTTACTTTGTATCCTAGCAATCTCATTTCTATTAATTTATCACAAGGCAACAATTAGATGCACTTACCAAATATGTATACAAAACTTCATTTCAACATTTTAAACATATCAGAATATTGGATGAAACCAAAATGTTAAACAACGGTTAATCTTCCAAAGTTTGGTGTTACTTGGCAATAATTAAAAATGATATTAATGATATATATAGAAAAATATGTCAATAATATTTAAAGTGATAGTTATACATAAATTATCAAATGTTATATTTCATTAGCTTATTTTTTGGATATGTTTTAAATGTACATAGAAAGTTTCTGGAAAGGACAGAAACCAAAATATCCACCAATGATTGACATATTATTTAGCAGTAAAACCCAAAATTCATTTCCAAGTACATTATATGCACTGAAAAATATTTGTGACAGAATGAATAAATCAATGAATACAGTAAATAAAGACAATAATTAGATAAGGATGTGTATTCCCACCCATAATGTCATTTTTCAATGACATTCCTGCAAATGCAGTAAGTAAAATACTGCAGTAAGGAAACAGAAAAAAAAAAGAAAAGAAAAGAAACAAAAATTTTAAAGGAGGAAAACTATAATGATTTATAAATGATAGTATTTCATACAGACAAAACACAAGAGAATTAATTAAAACTGTATACATTTTGAAGAGTGTGACTAGGATTAAATTTATGGAACCTTATAGCTTTGTATATAATACAAATTATGTACAAATACTACATAAAGCAATAAAAGAAAATTAATGGGAAAAAAAGATGCTTACACTCAAAATGGTAATAAAATAAAGAATGAAATGCCTAACACATCTTACAAGTTGAGTCTAGGGCATATATAATTCCAACCACGTAATTTTTTACAATACATAAAAGAAGATGAACAAGTTAAGCAATCTATCATTACTATGAATGAGAAGACTTGATATTTAAATATATCAATTCTCAAGCTGATCAAAATATTTAAAACAATTATATTATTTCCAATGGTGACATTTTTGGATTTGAACATAAGATCAATATACAGGAGTCAAGTCAAAAGAGTAAAGACAATTTAGAATAGAAAGAAAATGAATGCGACCTTAAACAATTAGATAGTTTGTTACATTATACTTCAAACCTAAAATTATTTTAAAAGCACAGTACAAATTCAAGAGTAGGCAGATATATAAATAAAGAGAACATGTAGAGAACCAAGTAATATAAAATGTGGTATGTAACAAAGTCAGCATTTTTAATATTAGATAATGGTTTATTCAATAATGCAGATGGGATAGTAATTTTTAAAGATATGAGGTTAAATTATCCCACACATATATCACAAGAAACGCTAAATGGATGAACAGAATTTAAAAAAATAAACCAGAAACCAAAATGGCACTAGAAAAAAATATAAATCAATAATACACATACTATCGAAACCAACACAGAATATTTTAATATCACAGAGGAGGTTAAACTATATATAAATATATATATATATATGCACATGTGAATAAATTGTTAAGTAACCATAAAAAAATCTTCAAAAGATAAAATGCAAACAACAGGGAATTCCCTGGCTGTCCAGTGGTTAGGACTCCATGCTTTCACTGATGAGGGCCTGGGTACCATCCCCCATCAAGGAACTAATATCCCACAAGCCACACAGTGTGGCCAAAAAAAAAAAAAAAAAAATATGGCATGATAGGGTGCTGGAGCTGGCTCCACTGGCTCATAAGCAGCCATTTTGCTCATCTTTTCTCAACTCTGCTTTCACAAGTGATGAGAGGTTGATAGCTTGAAATGGACTACAGTGGGACTGATTATACCATAGAAACAGGCAAACACTACAAATCAGGGCCCACCTGATCAGGGCCCAAGCCTGTTAAACACTTACCAGTATACTACTACATATACATTATGTAGTATACTACTACATATACAGTAATATAAACATGGATAGCATAGCGTGTGGTAGTGGTAGACAGGGGAAAACAGAAAATAAAAAGATTAGGAGGGGAGAGAGAGAGATAGAAAGGGAAAGAGAGAGAGACTGAATTATTTAATGTTAAAATAATTATGCCATTATCATTTGTATTTAGAATTTATTGTCTTTTTTAGTTATAAAAGAAAAAAGCAGGTACCTTTCTGTATTTTCTAAATATGTACAATTTGTGTCATAAGAAGAAGAAATAATAACTAATTTCACTTTTAAAAAGTGCATATTTGTTCTGTCAGCTTTATTTCTAGTCAAATTCACCCTACATAAATTGTTACAGATATGAGAAAACTATGTATGTACACATGTATATATCATATTTTTTTCGGGAAAGTTTATTCCAGCCATATTTATAACAATAAACTGTTAATGCAATCTGAATATAACACACTAGGGCATTTGCTGATATGGAAAAACATCCATACTCTATGGTTAAGTGAAATTAAGGCCAATTAAATATTTTCAATTAAATATATTTGATTATCTGCCCTCATTGTACTTCCTTCCCCAAACTCTACTAATGACCATAGAGAGACTTGTTTTAATATTAAAATATATGAATAGAGAAAATAGTGGAGATAAAAAGTTGGAACACAAATTAACATAGCCTACTGTAAAATGCAGAATTATAGTAAGCCCAGAAAGACTCGGGAATTAGAGGAATTATGTAGTAAGCCAAGAAACAAGAAAATAGGGTTCTAGGGAGAGGACAGAGCACAGGAGGAAAATGGGGGAAATTTCCAGGAAAATAGTGAAAGGATATTCAAAGATGATAACTTGGTGAGGAGCCAGTCCAAATTGGATTAGAAAGACATAGGGGCCTGGCATGTGGGATGTGGGGAGAAAATAAAGAATTTAATGGATTAATTATTATTTGAATGTGCTGAGAAGAGTTTTACTCTTCAACAGAGAGTTTGGGAATTAATTAATGATAGATCCATAAAAACTTAAGCATATAAACATATTAGACAGCTTTGGGAAGATAAAAATAGTGTACAAGAAAGGAAGTGAAACCCAGTCTTAGTGTATTACATGACTGAGCGGAAAATAATAGAGTTACAAGAATATAAACACTGAATACTGGTCTAACCAAATCTGAAAATATGGATAGAATCGGCTAATGGGAAGTATGTTTATGGGCATATGTGTATTGTGTATCTGTTTGTATACAGGAGGTACGAAAGCTAAAAGCTTCATTTTTCATGGTAAGATGCCAAATGATAGTATCCAAAATCAAAAAGCAAAGTGTTTGTGTTCAAAAACACGTTACCTGGAAAATAGGGAGCTAAACATAGTGGGCGTGGGAGGGGAGTACAACCGAAAGACTTGAAAGTGGTTGCCACTGTGAAACGAACACAAGAGTGAGATAAAAAGGCTTCTATTTATTCGTTCTGAACCTTAAAGATCTAGTTGGCATTTAAAACCAAGGAGGTTTATCTTTAACAAAAATTTAAAAACTAAAAACCTTAAATAATAAATGTTTAATAAACTCAGCCATCATTGACATGTCTAGATAATTGCCAAAAGCCTCTTCACTTGTTGCCCTGCTTTTGCTCTTGCCCTCTTTGAGTTTATTTTCAAAAGGGATCTAGAGTGATTCTGTAAATATATGTCAGATCATAACTCTCTAATGGCTCCCAAGCTATTCGGAGTTAAGGTCAAGAAGTGTAAAATGGTTTGCAAGGATCCAGCCACCTTTTACATCCCCAGCTTCATCCCTGCCACTTTCTCTCTGGCTCCCCCTCCTCCAGTTACACTGACCGCTCCTATTAAATGTGTAACACACTTACACTTGTTCTTCCACTGATAGCCGCAGAGCTCACTCCTTCACTCCCTCAGTTTTGTCCTGACACTTTCTCAGTGATGTCCCTCCCACCTCTATTGCATCTTGTAAACTGCCACCACTCCAGGACTCTTGATATGCCTTCCTTGCTTTATTTTCCTTCACTAAACTTCTAACAGTGCAGTTCATCTGTTCATTTTTTCATATCCCTTCCAGTTAAAATGTACTCTCTACAAGAGCAAGGATTTTTCATTGCTTTATCCTCAGTGGCCAGAGCAGTGTCTGATATATACAATTCAATAAATAGTTTTTAATCAATGAATAATTGCAATAGCTATATATAGATTTAAGAATAAAGTTATTCAGCAATGTATAACAAGTAGCTATTTCTGCTTATTTCTCTTATAGAATTTTAAGCATTTTTTCTATTATCTTATTTTTAAGTGTATGTACAAATAACATATATACATTGTAATAAAGAGGTATATAAAATTAACTTTAAGAATAAATCTATATCAGCAAAGTGCTAAAAAAGAGTTCATACTGATCTATGGTTTAGGTAGAATGTGAAGAACAAATACAGAAATGAAATTTTTTAATGAGAGAGTTAAAAACTAGATTACAATACTAATTTTAAAAAGAAAAAAGGAAAAGCTTTCCAATACTAGTATAATAATTTACATTATGTTGCCATCTGTTTTTTTTCCTTATCCACAGACATAGATGAACACAATAATGGTATTATTATTATTGTTTTAGTCATAGTTATTGATCACTGTTTTCTTGGTCTCTTGCTATGTCTTTTATGTGCATCCTATGACTTAATCGTTATGGAACGTTGTAGGCTCTATTAATTTTACATTTTATAGATTAAAATTTTGATATTGAAAAGCTGTTTTCTTCCAATTAAGCTACATTTCATTAAGTCTAATTACGGTATCATCATTAAATTTTTCTCTTTGAATCCACTTCGTTATGAAATATGTTTCAACCTTCATACGTATAGGCCCAAAGTCGTCAACCTTCCCCAAAATCTGTTTACCCCACCTCTGTCACCAGCAAAGTCCATTAACAATTCCCGAGAAACGAAAATAGAATCTGGGTAATAAGATAAAGTCTAACCTTTTTTTTCCTTTGTGCTTCACCCGGTTTCCCTTGCTCAGAGGGCGCGGGGCTCAGAGGCCTAGCCCCAGGCACTTCAGCTCGGAGCTTCGGGCGTGAAAAGGCTGCGCCCACCTCTTACGGCGGAACTCCCGCCTCAGCTCGGAGGGCCGTGCGCAGAAGCGCTGCGCACCACACAGCAATTCAACATGGCGGCGGCGGGCTGTGCGCAGAGACGCTCTGGCCGGCACTCCCGTCTGGAGCCCGAGCAGCACAGCTGTGCACGACCCACAAGAACTCTGCCCTCTTCCGGCTGACAAGAAACCTATAAAGCAGCCTGTTCGGGAGAGCGAGTAGACTAGAGCGACTGACTAGAGCAGGAGCTTACACCTCTGCCGCCTCTGATAAAAGAATCAAGCTTTCTTTTGCTCCTGAACCGAATTTGGTCTATTGGCGCGAGCAACACGGACACTAGGATCCTTGCTGGGGACCAACTCAGGAGGGTAGGTAATACCACCTGAATCTTTTTTCCTCAGTAAATGTCAGTGAACATTTGCAATTGCTCAGGCAAAAATCCTGGAGTCGCTTTTTTTTTTTTTTTTTTTTTTGCGCTATGTGGGCCTCTCACTGCTGTGGTCTCTCCCGTTGCGGAGCACAGGCTCCGGACACGCAGGCTCAGTGGCCATGGCTCACGGGCCATGGTGGCTCACGGGCCCAGCCGCTCCGCGGCATGTGGGATCTTTCCAGACCGGGCCACGAACCCGTGTTTCGTGCATCAGCAGGTGGACTCAACCACTGCGCCACCAGGGGAGCCCCCTGGAGTCACTTTTGACTCCTCTTTATTTATACGCCCACATCAATCCTGTTGCCGCTACCCTCAAAATATATCCACAGTCTAACGACTTCTCAGTATTCCCTAAACCACCAGAGTCCAATCACCAGAATCTGTTGACTAAATCTGATTTCAAATACCCTGACCTTTTTTTCAGTAAGTCCTGTTCTTTATTTTGTTGAAGGAGGTCATGGAGAGGACGTCAGCTGTGGTTGAATTGCCAGCTGGATGGGGCAATCTGAGGCTCCTCTCCCCCTCCCCTGTCCTTGGAATGTACCACCGGCCTACGCTTCCTGCACAAGGAGCTTTTCCAAGGATGCAGCCTCTGAAAGAGTGAGGCAGTGTTGAGACCATCGGCACTGAATGTGCGACTGAAACCCAGTTAAAGCGTCTGTATAAACTTTTAAGATTCTGGCGGGCAGGTGCAGAGAACTACTCGTCTTAACAGCTGCAGGAGACAAGTCTCTTATGTAAGTTCCCTTGCTTATTTTTTTTTTTACTTTAATTTTTTTTCGAAACACAGAGCTATTCCTTCACCACAACTTTCTCTTGTGGCTCTTTTGAAACTTCACTCACATCCCTCCCATTCCTACTGTTACCGACCCTTTCGGAACAGGTGGACCCTCAAGTGGGCACCCTTCCTTGCAGGGTGCCTCTCATGTCAGTCAAAAGAGACCAGGTTCTGCAAAGCAGAGCAGAAAGCTTATTTGTGTATCAAGGAGTGGGGAAGGGAGAACCGGAGCTGTAAAGAAGCCTTCTCCCAGAGGGAGGGAAGCGGGAAACTTTTAAGGGGTAAGAGGAGGGTGGGCCATCAGAATTCGAGGAATGGGAGGTGATTTTCCGGAACAGCTGGAGCATGCGCAGTCCTTCCGGCTCCACGAAGAGCTACTTGTGCCTAGAAAAGTGCAAGTCCCTCTTTTGGGCAGAGATCCTAGCATGTGATGAAGCAATGGCAACTTTCGGACACTTTGGGTCTCATCTATGCAGGGGCTGCCCTCGTGGTCAGGCTGGAACCGGTTCAGGGCGGTTGACTGTCCGCATCTTGGGCCTTTCTGTCTTGGGCTGGTTCTGTGGTTTTACTTACATGGCGTCTGCCTTCGTCTTAGTTTCTGTTAGGCAAGCACAGCTGTGGGAATAGAATAACAGATGTGGTGTGGAAATAAAAGGAAAGTAGGTGTGGGTCCTTTCCCAGTAACACTACCTCCTCCTTCTTAACCCTGGCAATGATTAATCTGTTCTCTATTTCCATAAT
Organism: Globicephala melas; assembly: GCF_963455315.2. NCBI lineage: Eukaryota > Metazoa > Chordata > Mammalia > Artiodactyla > Delphinidae > Globicephala > Globicephala melas. Next base: position 43,626,646 of record NC_083323.1, read on the forward strand.
TTTATTTGAAAAATATTATATAAAAGGAATCATACAATATGTAACCATTAGGATTTACTTCTTTTCGTTCAACATAATTCCCTGGAGACACCTAAGTTGTTGTGTGTAACAATAGTTTGTTCCTTTTTATTGCTGAGTAGTATTCCATGATATGTATGTACCATAAATTTGTTTAATCATTCACCCATTGAAAGGTCTCTGGGTTGTTTTCAGTTTTCATTTATTAGGAACAAAGACTCTATGAATATTTGTGTACAGGTTTTTATGTGATTTGTTTTCATAATTCTGAGATAAATGAATACCCAAGAGGGCAATTTATGGTTGGTATGGAGCTTTCATATATATTTTTATAAGAAATTACCAAACTGCTTTCCAGTGTGGCTGTATCAGTTTACATTTTCACCAGCAGTGTATGTATAATCTAGTCTTTCTGCATCGTTGTCAGCATTTGGTGCTTCACTAATTTTTATTTTAGCTATTCTGGTAAGTGTGTAGTGATATCTTATTGTGGTTTTAATTTGCATTTACCTAATGGCTAATGATGTTGTGCTTTATTGCCATCTGTATATCCTTTTTGGTGAAATGTCTATATACCTCTCTTTCCCACTTTCTAATTGGATTGCTTTTTTTTTTTTTAACTGTTGAGTTTTGAGAGTTCCTTTTATATTCTAAATATTAGTCTTTTGTCAGCTATGTGGTTTGCAAATATTGTCTCCAAGTCTACAGCTTGTCTTTCATTATCTTAATAGGGTCTTTCATAGAACATTTTAAAACTTTTTTTCCCTAGCTTTATTGAGATATAAGTGGTATATGACCTTGTTAAGTTTAAGGTGTACAATGTGATGATTTTTTACATGTATATATTGGGGACATCTTTTTTTAACTTTGATGAGGTTCAATTTATGTGTTTTGTTTTGTTTTCCTTAATGGATCATGCTTTTGGTGTTACGTGTAAGAACACATTGCTTAACCTCTGGTCATGAGGACTATCTTCTAAATTTTTTATAGTTTTACATTTTACATTTATATCTATGGTACAATTTGAGTTAACTTTTTTATATACTGTGAGGTTTAGGTTGAGGTTCATTTGGGGGCATATGGATATCCAGTTGATTCAAGATCATTTGTCGATCACTGTTCTTTCACCATTGACTTGCCCTTGCAACCTTGTCAAAAATCATGTGACCATTTTTTGGTATGGAATCTAGTTTTGTAATTCTCTGTTTGATTTCATTGATCTGTGCGTCTGCAATCTATCCTTTCATCAATACTACTTTGTCTTTATTACTGTAGCTATATAGTGAGTCATAAAATTGGTTAATATGATTCCCTCAGTGTATTCTTGATTTTCAAAATTGATTTAGATATCCTAGGTCCTTTACTTTTCCAAACAAATTTTAGAATCAACTTTTCTATACCTAAAAAAAAAAAAAGAAAAAAAAGAAAACTTGCTGCAATTTTGACTGAAATTTCATTAACTTTCTAGATTAGGGGAGAATTGGCATTGTTAATACATTTACAGACTAGTTCAAATAATACATTTACTAACTAAAATGATTGTATTTATGTAAGAATAAATATAGTAAACAATGTTGATTCTCACTTGCTTATGAAACCTGCTACCTACCAATCTGAAGTGGTCTGCCTCTTTCTTTGATCTCTCGGTTCTTCATGTATGGGGGCCAGTTTCGAATTTTACCAGGTGGATACCTGTGGTTGTGAACCAACGGTCCCCCTTTCCTCTCTAATGATTTTTCTGTCTCAAGATAAACACCAAGATTTTTTTTTAAATTTATTTATTTATTTTTGACCATGTTGGGTCTTCGTTTCTGTGCCAGGGCTTTCTCTAGTTGCGGCCAGCGGGGGCCACTCTTGATTGCAGTGCGCGGGCCTTTCACTGTCGCGACCTCGTTGTGGAGCACAAGATCCAGACATGCAGGCTGAGTAGTTGTGGCTCACGGGCCTAGTTGCTCCGAGGCATGTGGGATCTTCCCAGACCAGGGCTCGAACCCGTGTCCCTTGCATTGGCAGGCGGATTCTCAACCATTGCACCACCAGGGAAGCCCCAACACCAAGATTTGATTTGCCCCTTCCTCTCCTAGTTACCCTTCAACCTCATCTGCTACTATTTTTTTCTTTGTTCATTCCACACAGCAAAATTGGCTTAATGGATGAATAAAATATTGAGATTATTTTAATTTAATTTATACTAATTTAACAAGTATTAAAAAAAACTATTTACTTTTATATATCTGACTAGTAGTGAGTTCAACATTTTTAATGATGTGCATTCCTCAGTGTTTGCTTATGAGAAATATCTGCATATAGTTGTTCCCCTTTATGTCTGTTAGAAGCCCATATATATCTTGCTATTTGTGTAAGTTCAGTTTTTAATAATAGCCCTTTGTCATATTTCTATTTCTTAAAATAAATTTATTTATTTTTGGCTGTGTTGGGTCTTCATTGCTGCACGCAGGCTTTCTCTAGTTGCAGCGAGTGGGAGCTTCTCTTCGTTGCGGTACGTGGGCTTCTCATTGTGGTGGCTTCTCTTGTGGAACATGGGCTCTAGGCGCGCAGGCTTCAGTAGTTGTGGCATGCAGGCTTAGTAGTTGTGGCTCATGAGCTCTAGAGGGCAGGCTCAGTAGGTGTGGCACACAGGCTTAGTTGCTCTGCAGCATGTGGGATCTTCCCAGACCAGGGCTTGGACCCATGTCCCCTGTATTGGCAGGCAGATTCTTAACCACTGTGCTACCAGGGAAGTCCTGTCCTATTTCTGACCTACTCTTAATTTTAAATTTTTTCAGAAGTTTTACTTTTTAAACAGAATGTTACTTTAATATTTTTCTCTATTGTGTAAACTTTAATGATTAAAAAATATTACTTCAAATAGAACACTTTCCATTTCTATTGCCAGTTAAAATTTATGTCACTCTTAGGAACGTATTTCACCAGTATGGAATTTTTTGCCTATATACAATAAGGTATGAATCTGAACGTGTGTCTTTTCAATTAATACTCAGTTTTGCTACCAACTTTTATTAAATTTTACCTATATCATCATATTGGTGTGTTGTATTTGTATGAGTATATGTGAAGTTGCCTGTATATAATAAACACTTTTTTAGACTGTTAGTATATACTGCAATTATTTTTATTTATATAAGTATCTATTGAATATTTTCCTTCATATCAAACAAATATAATTATCGTGTTAACTTAAATTTTAATATTTGGTAGAGAACAATCAGTATGCCATTTTGAAATATTATTTTATTGTTTCCACACATTTTCTTTTCTGGGTAAATTTATGATCCTTCTGAAATTGTGTTTGAAATTGCTTAACATTGAAATTTTAATTGAAAATTAATCTGGGGAGAATTTTCAAATTTCTGCTATTAAGTTTTCTAAAGAAGAACCATTGATGGTCTTCATACCATTCAAGTTTATATTTTTTAAATTTAGTGATCCTGAGTACATCACGAAATATTTTAGTTTTGGCCAAAATAAATGGGAATTATTACTGTCATATTTTTGTTGTATTTGCAATCACAATTGATTTTCAGGCTGATTCTTTTATTTATTCAGAGATGTGTATGTGTTTATTCAGAAAATATTTATTTTGCTCAGACTATGTATTAGTTGCTGTTCTTAACATTGAGGATATTGCATTCCACTTGGGGAGAGATGAAAGAAATAATGAATAAACATCATAGTACCAGAGAATAATAGTGGTGCACAAGAAAACGAAGAAGGATATGAAGAGAATGATTCCAGATAGGGGTATTTTGAATACAAAGATCAAGGAAAGACTCTCAGAGGTTTTCACAGTTTGCATTTCATTTCTAACATTTTAATTGGAATTGTTTATGGTTTTTAATCTCTTTTCTTCTAGTTAATCTATAATTCTACATTTAAAGTATTTTTATTCTAATTTAATTCAAGGCTCAACCCTGCTCAAACACTGGATAAAGCTTAGAGGTTTTTGTAGTTTAGTTTTGTTTTTGTTTTTATGATTCTGCTATGATTCTCATCTTCCTGTTTGGTTAATATGCTGATATAACTAATGGATCTTCTTCCTGTTTCAGCTACCTGTAGCTCTTTCACATGACTCAGATTATATCGGCCTTATTAGTGTGATTTATTCTTAGTTAATTTACTACCTAACCCTAAAGTGAGACAGAATTCTTAAATCATTATGCTGCTCTTTTTTCTGAACTTCTGCCCTTGACAATTTTTTCTTAAACTGTTCATCACTTTATTGCATTGAAGGTGTACTGAAATGATAATAATATCTACTATTAATAATTCAGGTATTTGCTAGACATTCTTTTGAGTGTTTCCACATATTATTTTAATCAGTTAATGAAATAGATTAATGGATGGCATCGTTACCCAGGTTTACACATGAGGAACTCAGAGAAAAGTGGAGTAACTTAAGATAGTATCATAGCTTCTACACTACTGTGGATCTCACATGCTAAATGAAACATTGACACCTGAGAGCATAATTTTTAGTTTCACTCTATACTTCCTTTGAAAATATAGACTATTTGAATATATAATATTTTTAGGACTTCTGATTTAAAATTGAGTCTAGAAACAAGATCCTTACACAATCTATTTTAACATTCACTTAAATAACCATTAAGATAGAATGAAAATAAGGAAAGGGAAATAAAATAATGAAAGAAATGAGCTCAAAAATAATAAAAATGAGAAAGAAAGAATCCAGGAAAATATCTGGTAATTCTAAAACCAACTAAACTCTATTAAAGAACAGTATAGCCATTTTGCTTTTGGACATTGGATTTCACCTCATAAAATGGATGCTTCTAAAAATATTTTTTAAATGTAAGGAGAGGAATTAAGCACTCTTCACGTCCCTAACTTAAAAACTAATTGCTTAAAACAAATGGAAAGTGAGGTAGCTCTTCTCTACTGTGTGGATGCAACTTTTTGATCCATGTAAAGCCTTCATCTCTTCTATATCTTTCCACATCCATTTAGGTTTTTAAGTCCCAGAAAACAATGGTGGGAGATGGAAGTAGATAGAATGACTGGCGTGAACATGTTACATCCTGGAAAGAGTTCCTGGTAGATTTGCGTGTTCCAGGAAGGTAGAATTTTTGTCTGTTTTATTACCGATAAATCCCCATTATTTAGCATATGGAAGACACTAAACAAAATTTTGAATAAAAGGTATAAAGCCATGTAGGTGGTGTTGGAAACATGTCAGCTGTTGACACTAGAGATTTCTGTATTCCTTTATTCTGCACTGGAATATTAAGCCATCAGCAGTAGAAGCCTTCACTCTTATAGAGCAGAAGAGGAAAGCAATCTGGGAGTCTTCATCCAGCAACTCTGCATATTTAGATCCGTGAAACAATTTTGACTTCACTTCAGCCAATCCTCATACCCATTTCCACAGACCAACAATGGCTAGTAGTTCACTGATCAAGGACAAGTAAAGAATGAAAAAACTAGATGCAGTAAACAAACAAACTGTAAAAATAATGAAAAGAGAAAGCTATATTGAAAACTCAGAATAACATGCATATTGAGTTCTATGAATTTAAATAAATTTTTCATATTTTTAAAATAAGAATATTTGTCCTCTCTGAAACAGAAGCAGAAAATTATAAGAAAAGTTCAATGAAAATTAGAAGGAAAAACAATAGGAAACTAAAAATGCAATTTCAGAATTAAAACCACTTTAGAAGTAGTAAAGCATTGAGTTGGCAAAGTGGCAATTTGAATTAGTGCTAGGCAAAGAACATCTTCCAGAACACATTAAAACATAAAAATACTTCAGAAAAAGAGAACAAAATAATAGATTTGGAGAATATGACTTGAAATTGAGGATACTCACTGGAGTTATTTATATGTGCTCTTTAGTTTAGGGAGCTAATTTTTCTGCATATTGAATTTGCTGACTCTCAAGTTAGTTCATTTCCTCATGTGGTTAGGAGACTTTGCTTGTGATCTTTTCTTTACTAGGGTTGACAGTATGTCTGTATGTGTGTGTATGTGTGTGCTTTCGTGGAGGTGTTTGTGAGTATGTATTTTTTGTAGGAGTTCCCAGCTGAAAGTTGATGTTTTAATTTACTTCTAACTACGCATCAGGCTTTGTACATATTCTAGTCAACTTTTAAATTAATTCCTAGGTTTACCTAGAACAATCCATGTAGAAAGGTGGTATAAATTCAGACCTTATCTAACACCTTTTCGTAGCATAGACCAAGGCTAATTGATGGCATTAATCTAATTCCCATACAGAGTTAACTCAATTTTTTCTGATGATCATATATTTTATTTATAATAAAGTTTAATAAGAAATATTATTTTTAAATATGTAGACTCATCTGATTTTATAAATAGCTTAGAAAAGCACATAATAAAAGGTAGTCATTTCTGGTGATGGTTATAAAACATCTAGTGATTTATACTTTTCTCCATTTTTTATGATTTCAACAAGTATCATTTAATTAACAGGAAAGCTATTATTTTAAATGCACGTTAATATGCTTTTACCATCAATTCCAAATCTATGCACACACTTCAATGAAATATTTGAAAATTGTGTTGAGAGTTAATTCATTCAGCATGTATTTTTTGAGGTTTACTAAGTGGCGACCACTGTGATAGTAGCTGAGATACAGAGGTAAAGAGGGGAGACAAGATCCCTATTCTCATAAGATTCCAAAATGGTGCGGTAAAAAGATAATAAATGCAAATAAATATTCAGTTCTATTTATAAAATAGGGATATATAATGCAATTTAAGGGTATAAAACAGGACTAACTAACTTGGCCCAAGATTCATCTATACTTCCTTTCAGGAGATGTCATTTAAACTGACACTTGATTTATGAATAGGAGTTGCCCAGGAAAAGTCAAGTGGCCTAGTTCTATTCTAAACTAGTCTTTTTGTTTTTGAGTAAGTTACCTAATGTCTCTAAACTTCTGTGTCCTAATCTGTAAACATACCAAAGCATTATATTTAATCGACCTACTGCACAAAATTGTTGTGAGTATTAAGTTAGTATTTTAGTCTGTGCAAACTGCTATAACAAAACATCATAGTTTGGGTGGTTTAAACGACAGAAATTTATTTGTCATAGGTCTGGGGGCTGGTAAGTCCAAGATCAAGGTTCTGGCAGAGTTCCATTTCTGGTGAAGACTCTTCCTTGCTGCCTCTTACTGTATCCTCACATGGCAGAGAAAGAGGCAGAAAACTCTGGTGTCTCGTCCTCTTCTTATTCCTGTCGTATTAGGGTTCCACCCTTTTAACCTCTTTTAACTGTAATCCTTAAATTTTGGGACCTCCTTAAAGGTCCTATCTCCAATACACTCACATGGAGGCTTAGGACTCCAACGTATGAATTCGAGAGCAATATAATTCAGTCCATAGTGATCACTTTTTTTTTTAACTAGTAGGTTGAGAAAGACTGTATAAGATTTTCAAGAGTATTAGCTACTATTCTAGGTGTTGGTAGCTGGGATAATACCAGTGGAGGTGTTATTATATATAGCCAGAACAACATCTGTGAAAGCCCTGGGTTGGGAAGGAGTTTGACCAATGTAATTGGAAAATGGTGAAAACTGGTACACTGATTAAGGGAATTGCAAGGCAATCAGGGGTTAATTCATGCAGTACCTGGTAGGACGTAAAAAGATTTCGAAGTGTTTACAATTGTCCATCCCTCTGTATCTGTGAGGGACTGGTTACAGGACTGAAGGTATATGCCAAAACCCAGGATGCTCAAGTTCCATAGTTGCCCCTGTATCACAGGTTCCACATCTGCAGATTCAACCAACAGCAGATGTTGTAGTACTGCAGGTATTTTTTTTTTAAAGTGTATATGTGGACCCTCCTACTTCAAACTCATGCTATTTAATGGTCAAATGTAAATCTTGGGGAAAATAGACAGCAATTAGGGAGGTAACAACATCAAGACTGAATTTGAAGATGACTGACTCCATATAGGAAATGCATTGACGGGGGGGAGCATTTATGCTGTAGGGCCAAATATAGGAGAGTAATAATGGAGATTTAGGGTTATCAGAAAGCATATGAGGTATTCCTATGCTGAAAGAAACAATTTGAAGTTCAGTCATTGAGGAATGGTTGTATCAATCTTGCTATATCAAATTGTAACATTTTTGTATATTTTAAAGATGATTTTTAGTAGTATTTTAAAAATAACTGAATAGCAGAAAAGTTTTCACAAAGCCATGCTAAGCTAGGGAGATAATATTTAAAACAATGTTTTAAAGTTTGTAAGTTTTTTTATACATATACGAATGCTACAGGTACATAGGCACGTGTAAAATATTACAAATATTTATGAACAATATGGCACACTTAAAAAGAAAATGAGTGAAATATAAATGTGAAATACTGCATATTTGTTATCAATTTTAATTATGAAAATAGCACTTAAACTATTAATAATTGTTATTTTGGGAAAGACTAATTATAAGAATGCTTAATTTTTTTATCTGCTTTTTGTACATCTCCAAATGTTTTATAATATTTATTATGTTACTAGGTATTACACATATTGTATATCTATCTTGATTTTATGGCCTTGATGAGACTAATGAAGTTAAAAAGTGAAGCAAAAAACAATAATTCAAACAAGAATTTTTAAGTTGTGATTTTTAAATTTTCTACTCTGATTACGTTATTACAATCCTGAAATTATCAATATCTCACAACGGTAAGAAAATGTTATGTATTAATGTGGTGAAAAAGAAGCTCAAGGTTTGAAACAGAAAGAACTGTAATTGATTCTAAATGTTCTACTAGATAGGCATGGGGTTTTTACCAGGTTAGCTAAGCCTCATTTTCATTATCAGTGACTAAATGAGAAAATAAGCCCCGCTCTACCTATTGCATGTGGGTGTTGTGTGGAAGATGTAAAATAATGTGTGAAAGTTACTTGAAAGTTATTTATTATGCAAATCTAAAAATCCTTGTTTTGACAATGAAATTAATGATCACAGGGAGGCAAAGAAAACAATAAATAAATTATATTGAAAACTTGAAACAAATGATTAAGCAATATATGAGGAAAGCCAAACACTAAATAACTTTCTTTTCTTTGGGGTTAACTAATATCTCATACTCATGTAGTCCTAATAATCACTAACAAATTAGTTAACTTTCTCCCTAATGGCTTGAAAAAAACAGGCCATTTGATCAAAGACTTCATTAGTAGATTTTAAATTATTTTTATTGTAGCACAGTAAATTATTAACTCAACATAAGTAGACCAGAAATAAACTAGATCTACTCAGTTTAGATCTAAATCACACCCATATTTATTCATAATTAATAAACATCATTTAATAATATGCTAAGTATATGCAAATATAATGTGTACACTTGGGGTAATTATAGTGGATATAACAGATAAAAAGAATGGTTTAAAAAAGTTTCTAATAATGAAAGGGCATTTAAGTCTCTTGGTAGAGCAAAATTGAAAAATTAATTAGCATCATGCATTTCTGTTGTCGATGAAAATTGTGTGGGGCTTTAAATTGATTTCTTCAAGTCTCTCATAATCATACAATGTTCTGCTAGACTTCTAAAAATATGCCTGTAAATTCCTGAATTTCTCTTTTTACTAAGTGTGATCAAGAATGACAGGAAATTCTCTTTGCAGACTCACATGGGGACAGATCAGTAGTGTGAAAGAATGTCCATCCTGTTGCATCTGGTGCTGGCTTCTCTTGCCCTTGATTTTAGTTTCTTCTTTAACCTTTCTGGGCCCAACCTAACCCAAAACTCCTTCAGAGGCCCTGAAATGACTTTAACAGGGGACCATTTATTTTCTGCATCCTATTTCAGACTTAATAGCCTTAATACTTTTGAGGGGCCTAAAGTAATTTCTTTAATTTGTTCGTGGTCAATCAAGCTGGAATCTATACATGGCTCATTTTCTGCAAAATGAACAGCATCAGATTAAGATATCTAAATGCCGTAAGGATTGAAAAAATATAGATCCTTGTTTGTGTGACATTGGAAAGTAAACACTAATCTCCAAAATGAATTTGAAGAAATACCATATCATATCTCTCGTGTGTTACTTAGCATGTTTTGCAATATCAACTATCAAATTCTTTAAAATGTTTCTAATTTTTCTGCTGATTCTTTTAACTGGCACACAAGTAAGTGATTATTATAACAAATAGGTAAAGCCCCATGGGTTACTCATTATAATTGTATCTCTATTAATTCCACATGGATTTCTCACCCTATCAACATATACATTCAAGTAATGTATCCTTATACTTGTGACAACATCTAATTTTGTTAAAAAAAGAGTTTTGAATAGAATATGGAGAATCTACTTGTAGTAAATAAATACTTTTTCTCCCATAAACAAATCTTTTAAGATAGGCATTTGACTGATTAACATAAAACGTCATTGTCAAAATAATTATATCTTTTTTGCAAAGTACTAATCATTCAATCAGTACATTTTAATATAGTGACAGGAAGATTTCTGAATTTGATTTACTTAAATTTTTCTCACCATATGTAAATTTATTTCTTCTGTCACACTTTTTTTCTGGAAATGGAAAAGTAAAAAAAACAAAAAGCAAACTTTACCTAATTGTTTATTTATTTATTTTTTTATTTATGGCTGTGTTTGGGTCTTCGTTTCTGCGCGAGGGCTTTCTCTAGTTGTGGCAAGTGGGGGCCACTCCTCATCGCGGTGCGCGGGCCTCTCACTATTGCAGACTCTCTTGCTGCAGAGCACAGGCTCCAGACGCCGCGCAGGCTCAGTAATTGTGGCTTACGGGGCCAGTTGCTCTGCGGCATGTGGGATCCTCCCAGACCAGGGCTTGAACCCCTGTCCCCTGCATTGGCAGGCAGATTCTCAACCACTGCGCCACCAGGGAAGCCCCTAATTGTTTATTTTTAAGAGTTATATTATGCCCCTTGCTTTCAAGAGCCATATCATGGAAAAAGGCATGATAGATTGTCACTATATTATCTTTAGCTATAGAACCGACTAACCATTTAATAATATCAAAAGTAAGATTTCCTATTTTCAAAGATTTAGTTTTCTATTCAAGTTAGATCTTAGCTAATTAGTTAGGTGTATCTGACTGAAACATGCGTTTTATCTTCCTTTTCTGTGTGCTGCCTTGCATAGAATTCAGCTGAAACATTTTAAAACCATGGAGTTATTACATAGCTAATATATTGAGTCAGTTAAATGGGTACTGAGAAATATGTGCTGTTTCTTTCAGTCTGTTCACTTTTCAACCAAAGAAGAAGAAAGGGTGAGCAATTGTCTGCAAAGTATTTGCTGGCTGTCCTTTGACTTATAAATTAAGAATAAATTTAGACAGAATCAAACTTATGTTTCCCCAAATTATGTAATAGTTATTCAGCAAATTTTTCTAATATTAAAAGCAAAGTACTTAAATTTATCATTTGGAAGCCATAATATCAGAATATTGATTATGAACATGCAAACAATACATCTTTTTTGAAAGAATGGGGAAAAATACAGCCAACAATTATTTATCTACTTTCAACACCTAATTCTACCAATTTCATAATTACAGCTAATATTTATTGAGCTCCTATGTGCTATTAATGATGCTAGGTACATAATGTGATCATTTTGCTTCATGTTGATAGTAATTTGATAACAGTGTTACTAGGCTAGATTATTATCCTTATTTTACACATTAAGTGACAGACACCTGTAAAGATGAAATAGTTTGTCCAAGATCACTCAGGTCAGAAGTAGGTGCTGAGGGAATCGTTCCCAGGGCTGGCTGGGACCCCCTAAACCCTTTCTGAGAGAAAACTGGAACTAACTCTGCCCTACCTCCCTGCACTAACCTGCTTTGAGGATGGCAGTGAAGAGCCCTGGGAGGGAACGCACCTCCCATGTGACTCCCACATTGACCATTAAAGTTATTTTATTTTATTTAAATTTTATTGATGTATAGTTGATTTACAATGTTGTGTTAGTTTCTGCTGTACAGCAAAGTGACTCAGTTATGCATATACATATGCTTTTTCATATTCTTTTCCATTATTGTTTGTCACAGGATATTGAATATAGTTCCCTATGCTATACAGTAGGAACTTGTGGTTTATCCATCCTATATATGTTTGCCTCTGCTAATCCCAAACTCTCAATCCTTCCCTCCCCTACCCCCTTCCCCTGGCAACCACAAGTCTGTTCTCTATGTCTATGAGTCTGTTCTTATTTTATAGATATGTTGATTTGGGCTGTATTTTAGATTCCACACACAAGTGATATCGTATGGTATTTGTCTTTCTCTTTCTGACTTACTTCACTTAGTATGATAGTCTCTAGGTCCATCCATGTTGCTGAAAATGGCATTATTTCGTTCTTTTTGATGGTTGAGTAATATTCCTTTGTGTGTGTGTGTGTGTGTGTGTGTGTGTGTGTGTGTATAAAAAACACATCTTCTGTATCCATTCATTTGTTGATGGACATTTAGGCTGTTTCTATGTCTTGGCTATTGTAAATAGTGCTGCTATGAACATAGGAGTACATGTATCTTTTCAAGTCACAGTTGTGTCTGGGTATATGCCCAGGAGTGAGATTACTGGATCATATGGCAACTCCATTTTTAGTTTTTTGAGGATCCTCCATACTGTTTTCTATAGTGACTGTACCAATTTACATTCCCACCACAGTATAAGAGGGTCCCCTTTTCTCCATACCCTCTCCAGCATTTGTTGTTTGTAGACTTTTTAATGATGGCCATTCTGACCAGTGTGAGGTGGTACCTCATTGTAGTTTTGATTTGCATTTCTCTAATAATTAGTGATGCTGAGCATTTTTAATGTGCCTATTGGCCATCTGTATGTCTTCTTTGGAGAAATGTCTGTTTAAGTCTTCTCCTCATTTTTTGATTGGGTGGTTTAGTTTTTCATTGTTGAGTTGTATGAGCTGTTTGTATGTTTTGGAAATTAAGCCCTTGTCAGTCACATCATTTGCAAATATTCTCTCTCAATCTTTTCATTTTGTTTATGGTTTCCTTCCTGTGCAAAAGCCTACAAGTTTGATTAGGTCCCATTTGTCTATTTTTCCTCTTATTTCTGTTGTCTTGGGAGACTGACCTAAGAAAACATTGGTACGATTTATGTCAGAGAATGTTTTGCTTATATTCTCTTCTAGGAGTAAAAGACCCTTTGTTAAATTCTCCTGAATATACCTGAATCATTCTTAATGCTTACACACAATTTCCTGAGAATTGAAGAGAGAGAGATCAAATTGGTGTGTTGTTACAAAAGCTGTAGTTCCCAGAAAGATTTGCTGGTCTCTCCAGTATTGTAGCCATTAGCTACATGTATCTATTGAACACTTGAAATTGAAATGTGCTTTAAATGCTTCAAGTGAATAGTTGAAGTTGAGATGTGCTTTAAGTGTAAATAGACACTGAATTTCAAAGACTTAGTATGAAAAGAAAGTAAGATATATCAGCAATATTTTAAAAATCTAATTACATGTTGAAATAAAAACATTTTGGAAATAGTGGCTTAAACAAAATATATTGATAAAATTAATTTATTTAATATACTAGATATTTTGGTGGCTGCTTTTTACTGTTAAGTTGGTTCATATATGTATTGTCTCTGCATATACTTTTGTATTCTTATGTACATTTTGATTTGCCCCAAAGATCTTACATTTTTAAAGAGCAGAAATTGTCTTCTATTTAATTTTTAATAATTCATCTGCTGGCCTGAAATACTAAAGACAGGTTGGCACGTGGCTCTGTGATAAACTGGCTGTGGGTGGCGATCACTTCCCTCCTTCCTTGGTGGTGTAATCTCATGATTATATTTGGGCAATCCTCCCTTTTCTAAACAACCATAGGGAACCAGTCATAACAACTGCCGTTTTCCTTAACAGTGATTTGTTTATATATGAGCCAATGATGCAGTGCAATCCAAAAAGTTTTCTGAGAGCAAGCCTGGTGAGACGATTTGGGGATTTTTTTTAGTATAAAGAGATTAATATGGTGGGGAAAGGTGTAATTAATTCTTCATTGATTGGGTACTTTTCTTGGTTAGGAGCCTGGAGCTGTGACATACACCCTCCTGCATCACAATGAGGGTAGCTAAGTTGACACAGTAAGATTCAAAGGAACCTGGGTTTCTGATGTCATTAGTTTTATTTTCTTTCCTCTTTATTTATTCATTCATTTATTAGTTATTTTCTTTATTCTTTATATATCCATACATTGTCATGCATTTCCAAAATAAAGATGAAAATTGAGCAGTTTTAGATGGTGATCAATATTATCTAAAAATGATAGGGCCTGGATTTACTATAAACTGTTATTAAAAAAGTATAAGATTATCTCATTCATAGATTTTCATTAACCCTAATAGTCATATATTTTATAGTTTTATCCTAAACATGCTGCAACTCCTGACGGTGTATAGATTCCTGTATCTAACATCACCATGCCTTTATATGTTCCATTGTATATTTTCCTGATAATTATGTATATTCTTATTGTATTTCTCTGTCATTCATTTGGAACATTTTTTCTTTATTATATATATATATATGCTTTTTTATATCTATGCTTTTAGTCTACCTAAATATTTATATGAAAATACATATCTGAAACCTTAAAAATAAATATATTTTCCCTAAACTACAATACAGATTCACATGATTCAGGGGTTGAAGGATTATAGGTGATATTTACTCTAAATTCCTCCTTTTATAGTAAGTACATTGTCACAAAGAAGATTGTAGAGCTGGTAGTAGCAATGTTAGGATAAAAAAAATCTCCTGATATGCCCAGCTTAAAATTTTTTCAAAATAATGACAAAATCTTGGCTATCCTTCAGTTTTATATTTTCTAGACTATTGCAGATTCTAACATCATGCACCCAAATTTATGGTACCCATGCCCTACCCAATCATCAGTCTATCTCCTTCACATAAGTTATCTCCACAACAGTTCTGATTTTGACCAGGACTCCCCTATCTTTCCACATAGGCAGACCTCCTGATGTGCTGAGACTGTGTTCTCAATATTTTATTTATTAGTATAATTCATGAGCCAGGCCCAGGAAAGGTAGACAGAGATATGGTAATAAAGATGGATACAGAACCCACCTTTGATTGTAATTAATGTGATGAAACTAAAATGAAATAATTTTGACTCCCCAAAGAAGTGGGCTGTTGACTTTAGAAAAGCTTGTATTATAGATGGCAACATTATATTGATTTCCTCTGATCATCTTAACTCACCTCTATTTAAGAGCTGAGTTATTTGATAGGCTTTGATATCTATTCCCCAATCCCTTAATCATTCCCAGCCTGTGATCATACTTTTGCTTTGCATGCAAAGAGTGTTAAGCTTCTTTTGCTTATTTGTTATTAACAAAAATAATATTTTACCTTACAAAGTAAGTTTATAACATGAACAATACACACAGCGAATAAGCCTGATATAAATATGGTAGTTGAGGAAACAGGAAGGGGTCTTTTCCATTCCTCTGCTTTAATCAGAATTACTTGCACTAAAGAAAAACAAAGTGGTTCTGAAGAACATGGGGCAGGACAGGAATAAAGACACAGGTGTAGAGAATGGACTTGAGGACACGGGGAGGGGGAAGGGTAAGCTGGGACAAAGTGAGAGAGTGGCATGGACATATATACACTACCAAATGTAAAACAGATGGCTAGTGGGAAGCAGCCACATAGCACAGGGAGATCAGCTCGGTGCTTTGTGACCACCTAGAGGGGTGGGATAGGGAGGGTGGAAGGGAATATATGTATATGTATAGCTGATTCACTTTATTATAAAGCAGAAACTAACACACCATTGTAAAGCAATTATACTCTAATAAAGGTGTTAAAAAAAAAAAGAATTACTTGCACAGATTACCACATTGGTTTAGGAAGTCAGGCACTTTCCAAAAATCACAACTCTGGAGTCGTTCATCGTAGACAAACCTCAGAAAGACCTTCAGCCTGAAGACATACCATAAAAACATAAACAGCCTCCTAAGTTTATCTCATTGCCTCCATTCTTGTATAACATCTAGCCTGCTCTTATACTATAAAGTTAAGTTTCTAAAAAATCAAATTTAATCCTGTCTTTTCTTATGTTTAAGATATTTCACCTTTTTCATTCATTTCATAATAAAATTGAAAACCATATCATTAAATCCAAGGGCTTTTATAATCTGAACCTTTTGATAATTCTAGCATCATTTTTCAATAATTGCACTCCCTGAACTCTGTACCTTTGCCAGATTCAGTTGATGTCAGCTGTCTGACATCCCCTGGCCTCTCACCTTGTGGTGTTTGTGTATGATATTTGTAACAATTCCCCATTCCTGGCTCCTCATGGTTATGCTCAATTCATTTTTCCTTACTCGTGTGACATCAGTTCCTTCACAAATCATTTCCTGAAGTGGTATGACCAGAATAGCTCTTTCTTTTATTTCTACCCAAAGTACCTTCTACTACCGAATGCACTTTTACTTGTGTTGAGGGGAGAGTTCATAAAATAGCTATTTATTAGTTTTTTGTTATTTTTAGAGAGAGAAATTGACATTTAAACATTTCAAGGATATTCTAATTTCTAGTAGCATAATCATCCTGGAAAGAATTATTTGAATGATAGCTTTCAGTTATGCATATGTGAGAAATATAGACTAGACAGATCAGCCATTAAGTCAGAAGTTTTGCACTAGATACTATTTTTGTAAGTCAGTGCCTATGCCACAAGAGTAGTTACAAATTTTGCTATCACACTTACATTAGAGCCTCCATTATTCTCGAGAAAGGCTGGAATGCAGAAGCCTGCCCTTGCTTCTCCCTCATTGTCAGAGAATTTTAATATTACCGGGATGAGGTGGCCCAATCTGCATAAGGGTCAATGAATGCCCTGGGAGAAAAAATTTCAACACTTCTACCACACCACTTTTGAGATTCAATTTCATTAGAACATGTCTGGTGCATTGTTATGATCTGGAGAAATGAGCCAGGATGATAAGTATAGGCCCAGGAGCTTCTAAAGGGGAATTCACCATAAAAGAGAAAGGAGTCTGGACTGGTATCATAAAAGATTGCTAAGAGCCAACCATTCTGGGGCTATACATAAGTATATTGTAAAGAATGTGGTGGAGTGTATCAAAATGTAAAAACTGAGAGAGTTGTATCACAAAAGTAAGACACCTTGGAATCTCAGGTCAATTTGGTTAAAGTGCGAACAGCACCCAATCGCTCTTATAGGATCTTTCAAATTAAAATTTCCATACATGAATGCTAGATTAAAAAAATTAAGTGAAGTGAGAACAATCAGAATTGATTCTTTAAATAGGACATATAGAAATAAAGCACTCAAATATAAAGAATTACCAGAGTTTTAAGTCTCTGGTTTGGGTGAAAATTACCACAGCTGCACCCTTCTTCTTGGACTATCAAGGGGGTGGTCTCAGCTTTGGTTTCAGCAACCTGGTATGGGAAAGCAGCTTGTCTGAACCAGTCCTTGATTTCTTGGCTTTATCCATGTGGAAGACAGAGAGAGAGAAAAGAAACGATGTCATTACAATAGGGATCACAGTTGTAATGATATAAAAACTGATTTTTAAAAAAATTCAGTCCTGTATATATTGTTTAATAAAGAATTTCAAAATATATTGTAGGGCTTCCCTGGTGGCGCAGTGGTTCAGAGTCCGCCTGCCGATGCAGGGGACGCAGGTTTGTGCCCCGGGCCGGGAAGATCCCACATGCCGCGGAGCGGCTGGGCCCGTGAGCCGTGGCCGCTGAGCCTGCGCGTCCGGAGCCTGTGCTCCGCAACGGGAGAGGCCACAGCAGTGAGAGGCCCGCGTACCGCAAAATATACTGTATATTTATTTTTCTCTACCACAGTGACCAGAGATCATCTTTGTCTTATCAGTTGTTACATATCTGGTACCTATACGTAGTCTAGATCTGAACAGACACTGAATAAATGTCTGTGAAAACAATGAATGGTGTAACATATTTTCTGAATCTAAGATGCCTTGGATTTTTTAAGAGGACTATAATTAAATTATAGCTTTGATGAAAACAAGACCTAAATACTATCACATAAAATACATTTTTAAATTATAAAACACATATTCCCTTTAGAAAAATTTTAAAAATAAAAAATATGTCATTGATAATTAAGAAAATATGCTAAGTAATTTGGCTAAAATAAAACTTCCTGGCATGTGGAATACACGACACAAAAATGCAAATCCGGTAACTTCTGTTTCAGAACCGAAATATGATCCATCACTTTTAAGTTTTATAAATGTTTAAAATCCCATTTGCATCATCTCATTTCAATTTATAAACTAGATAAAGAAAGTGAGACTCAAGGGACTATTTTATGAGGTTGTACACTTCTCTAGGTGTATATGGAAGTGAAAATATGGTCTCCTTTGGTTGAGTAGTTTCTGAATTCCCCAATTGTTTCATTGAACATATTTGTTATCAAGAGAAATTTAACTTTTTAACTATAAGAAATCATTTAAAAATTATACTCAGAGACATGAACCAAGAACTTCTACACCAAGCTGGAGAAGGGTATTTTCTCTCCTAGTTTGTGGAGCTGAAAGACCCTCTTCTCTGTATCTTGCAAGAATTTCATGCAGAAATTATTAGAGCCCAAGTGCTAGAGCACCTCACAACTCCTACCCATCACATTATATCATCTGCCTGCCTATGATGTAATTTGCTAAGAAAATATCATTGCCTACCATGGAACAGAAAGACAAGTTAGACAAAGCTCATGCTTATAGGAAGTATAGCAAACTAAATATTAATAAGAAATGTTGTTTTGATGGAGAAATGTCATCAGCAAGATGGTAGAATATGAGTTTTCTGCTGTCATTCCCTCATAGAGCATTGACTTTGACTACCACCCACAGACAAGTGTACCTTTGTGGGAGTCTGGGAGCTCAGAAGAGAAGTTCCAGCACACTGATGGGGGAAAAAAAAATCAAGAGAACAGACACATTGAAGAGGATAAGAAGAACAGATTCACTTTATCCACATCATCCCTCCTTCCACAGCAGCACAGCTCAGTGTCAAGAGACACAACCTCAGCCTGTGATTTCTCCCATGGGGGAAAGAGAGAGTAGCTAGTGAGAACTCAGCTTCCCAGACATATGGGATGCTGGCCAAGAATCCACTTCTTTCTTTCCTCACCAGCAATAATGAGGCAAGCCATGAGTAGCATGGCTGTGGATTGTGAGAGACTGGGAGTAACCAGGCTTGGAAAACATCTAAGGGCTGTGGATCCTACTAAACACATCATGGATCCAGTCAGGGAACCTGACCACAAACTGCTTGGGACACTTTGCCTATAGACCCCCCCAACTAGACTACAGGAACCCTAAATGCTCTGAGTGTCTCACTCATCATCCCACCTCCCACCCATGGCAGACTTCCATGAACCAGTATGGATAATGAGTGAGTCTTTGCAGTTGGCTCATGAACACATGCAGAAAGCCAGCCCACTCTTTGGGATTGGGAGAAGGCACACAAAATTAAGAATTTAATGGCATTACCGTAGCAAAAGCAAAGGCCTCTGAACCTAGCCTGGCCTTGGGGGATTGAGAAAAAGCATACAATTTAAGAATTCTCGTGCCAGAGGGAATAAGTGTTTGCGGGGGTGGGGGGGGGGTGGGGGGTGGGTGGGTGGGTGGGTGGGGGTGGGGGTGGGGGGGTGGGGAGGGTGAATCCATGGAAAAGCCCTGAGAGATGGTCAGAAGCTCTAGCTAGCCTGATTGGTGAAGGTAATTTTATTCCCAAAGGGAATCAGTAGGACTGGAAAAGATGACTATTTCTTTAAATGTGAAGACAGCAACATAAGATTTCAAGGAGCATGAAAAATTAAGAAAATATGACATCACTAAGAGAACATAACAATTTTCCAGTAACGGATCTCAAAGAAATGGAGAGCTACAAATTTCCTGACAAAGAATTCAAAGTCATTATTTTAAGGAAGCTCAGCAAGCTACCAAACTGCAAATAAATCAGGAAAACAAAACAAGAACAAAATGAGTAGTCCAATGAAGAGATAGAAATCATAAAAAGAACAAAACAAATTCTGGAGTTGAAGAATACAATGAATGAAATGAAAAATACAATGGAGTATATCAACAGCAGATTTGATCAATAAGTAGAAAGAATCTGTGAACACAAATACAAATTATTTAAAATTATAAAATCAGAGGAGAATAAAGAAAAAAGAATGCCCATTCTAACCACTTCTATTCAACATACTACTGGAAGTCAGAGCAATTAGGCAAAAAAAGAAATAAAAGTCATCCAAATCAAAAAGGAAGAAGTAAAATTGTCTCTCTGCAGATGGCATGATCTTATATATAGAAAAGCTTAAAGAAACCAGAAAAATATGTTGGAACTAATCAATCAATTCAGTAAAGTTGCAGGTACAAATTTAACTTAAAAAAATCTGTTGCATTTCTGTACACTATAAACAAAATTAAGATGCATATACTGTTACTAATGTCACAATTTTTTTTGCCATCTTTCTAAAGAATTTTTCAAAACCTATATATTTCCTGAATTCAATAGTGACCTAGTACAACACATCCATATTCTCTTTCTTTCTCTCTCTCTCTGTCTCAGTCACACACACACACTAACACACAAACACAAGTCTCCATTACTTCTGACATTCAGAATCTACTTAGCAAAAGATGAATCAATATAGTTACATCTAATGCCAATGCCACACCCACACCCAACAGAATGAGGATCCATCTCACACAGCATGTATTTATTATATTTACTTTTTTTTTTTTCTGGCCACATGCCTTACAGCATGTGGGATCTTAGTTCCCTGACTGACCAGGGGTTGAACCCATGCCCCCTGCATTGGCAGCACAGAGTCTTAACCACTGGACTGCCAAGGAAGTCCTTAGCATGTATTTATTAAAAGCTAATTGTCATCTCATACCATGCTAGTCGCTCCAGGGAACACAAAGTCAACAGAAGTTATTTGAATAGTCACTCAAATTATTTCAAATGCGGTTAGACAAAGACAGGACATACTGTATATTATTACTATTATGCCTGGTGGAAAATGATTAAACCAGCTGTTGATATAGTATAGCCATTGATCTGAACTCTCTCTGTCCCTTGAGGGGCATTAGGAAATATGTGAGGTTGCTAGAGGTTGTCATAGTCACAAAGAGTGAGGTATACAGTGGGGGGGAAGCAGAGATTCTATATATCTATCAGAGTATGAGACAGTTCTGTACAGCAAAATATGAATTGATTCAAAATGCCAGTATAGTCCCAGAAATAAATAATACAGACTACTTATATACATACATGTATGTATATATATTTGTGTATATTCAGTATAACAATTTTATAGCATTTCTTGCCATGTAGAAATATATATGAATTATATATAAATATATGTATTTTACATATATGTTTTTCCTTCACTATAAAATTAAGGAAAATATCTTGAGAAATTTTATTTCAAGGAAAGAAATTTTACAGTTTCTTTATATATTTCAAAGAAAAAGAGACAGCAAAGGCTACACAATTTTACTGCTCTTCTAGGAAAAACAAAAGGAGCCACATTGGGAAAATATTATCTCTTATCAAAAATTTAAAAATTGTTTTCAGTGACTACCATTCACCTTACACATACTTACAGAATTCTCTCACCACCCTCCCCTATCGCTGCAGTATGCACATTAATGTCTTTTTCTCCAGATAGAAAATTAGGGAAATGCCTTCTTATGAAATTGAGCTTGGGTTTCAAGAATGTGGCTGCTGCCCCCTAGGATACTGTGTGGTGTATGGATTGGTCACTGTTTTTGGTGAAAGAAAGCTAAACCTACCTGAACACTGAAGTAAAACATATTCTACATATCTTTCTGCTGCAAATAAGCTTATAGATATAGTTCTCTGGTTCAGAGAAATGGCCAGCTATGCAGAAGAAACTATGCCAGCTACCTAAATTAATAAACCTATGCTTTCATTCATAAATATAACTTGACAACAAAAAATTAGCAGATATTTAGAAAAAATAAGTACAAAAACTTAATTTACCTAGGAAGAATAAGCAGACTGTGGAAGAAATTCAGAGTGGAGACTATAACTTCTTAAAAAATTAAAATAAGAAAAGCAAACAAAACATTCTAATCAGTAAAATTAGAGGAATATGAGAAGATAATATTTCTGCTAAACAAGAACAAAAATTTATGATAAAAGCAATTAGAGAGCAATAAAATAATTCATAAATATTAAAAATAAAACTCCCCTATAAGTAAAAAAATTGAGGCTATCTCTCAGAATGAAGAGTTAAACAAAAAGAGGTGCAAAGCATGTGACGATATCTGAGACATAACATATTCCATATCAGAGGACCAACAAAAGACGAATAGACATTCCAGAATAAGAAAATTGGGGGAAAAAAAAGGCAGAATGTTATAATTGAAGAAAGAGTAGAAGATAGTTTCCCAAAGTTGAAACATGTCATGAGTCTATTTTCAACTCTGGTTTTTGATAGAAAGAAATAACTTTCAGGTAAACTACAGTGAAAAAAAAGAACTAAAGAAAGAGAATCTAAGAAATCTGAGGAATCTAGAAAGATTCCAGAGGATCCAAGAAAATACCAATCTTCCATTATACTAAAATGGAAATAAATGTCAGGCCTAGAGGTAAGAAGATGTTAGAAAAGTCCATGAATTTTATAATCAAAAACTGATCAAAAACTGCAACTTCTTAATGATATGGTAACTATGGTATATGTTTTATCTGCCAAAATGAAAATGAGATTTAATTAGATTAACCAGAAAAAAACACACCCAGAAAAGTAATACATTATTTGAATATAAAGTAAATTAAGACATGAAATAATTTTTACATTTTATGTAAATGTGGCTTATGGCTTTCATTCTCTGATAGATACCTGTTATATAGTGAGCACTTGATAAAATCTGTTAAAGCAATTAATTAATTAAATATAAGTAAAGAAAATTCATTTGACGCTGGTGCAAATAATTAATATATGGTTCAAATATATATATTGCTGAAGAGGCTTTCTGCTACTTTGTGGATGGAATTGCTGGTTTAGCAGTAAATCATATTTGCATTGTCAAAGAATCATAAATAATGTATATTCTCAGGCTTCCAGTTTTTACACAATGATCTATAGGCAAGATATACAACATTGTATTAGAATTATAGAGTTGATTGTAAATGTTTTAAATTTATTGCTAATGTAAATGTGAAAGAATGGAGATTTAAAATTCTATTAGTAAAACTAAAGCTGCCTCTTACCCTAACTGTGTAAGCTTATGGTATACCAGACTGATGCTCAGAGTAAGAGAGAGAAGCATAGAGGAGGAGGAATGCAAAGAGACACTAGTTTCCTCTTCTCATATACTGGAGTGGCAAGCAATGTAATACATAGTTGATAGGCCATAATATATAGGTATGCACATATTACAAAAAACCAATACAGTCTTTTTTTGGTGTTTGTGTATGTGTGTGTGTGTGTGTTTCCTGTGGTAACAAATTACCACAAATTTAGTGGCTTAAAGTAACACAAGATTATTCATTTGCAGTTCTGTAGGTCAGAGTCAGGTGTGAGTCCCATAGGGTTAAAATCAAGGTTGGCAGCAGTGTTATATTGCTTTCTGGAAACTCTGGGGAAAGTACTGACTTTCTTGTTTATTCAGATTGTTGGCAGACCTAAGTTTCTTACCGCTGGAAATGACCAAGGTCACCGTTTTCTTGGTATCTGCAGGCAGTCTGCAATTTACAAGCTGTTGCATTCCTTGGCTTGTGGTTTCATTCCTCCATTTTCAAATCCAGCGATGGTGGGTTGAGTTCCACTCACATTTCAAAAATCTTCTGCCTCTTTTTTAGTCTCATCTCTCTGACTGAAGCTTTCTTCCACTTTTAAAAGTCGTAATCACATTTAATCTACCTAGATTATCCAGGATAACTTTCTGATTTTATGGCCCATAAACTTAATTCTATCTGCAAAATTCTCTTTGTCATGTAACTTAACATACACAGACATAACACCAGGGTTAGTGTGAGGATATCTCCGGGGGTCTTACAGGAGATTTCAGTTCAGAAAAGTGCAGAATAGTTAAGCAGATGCTGTGAATAATTGATTTTTTCATTAGGAAGTAGGCAGAGGTATCTACCTCCTTTGAGGAAGCATTCATCATGATTCTAGCATCTAGTTCCTAGCATTCTATGCAAATACCCAACCGCGGTACCCAGATATGTTTGGCTAGACTAGTACAGTATCTGTTTTGAGCATAGTTCCTTCATGTTCTCTGAGTTGAGTCATCCACTGCTATAGTAATGCTTCATAATAGTCAACTCCCAAATTCTCATTTACTGTTCTCTCATGTTTTTTTGGGTCTTCTGGGGTAGATCTGCTTTAGGCTAGGCCATCAATTTTAAGTCCTGAATCTCCTCTGCATATTTCTCATTTGAAAACCCAGGGTCAAGGAACAACAACTAATTGGGTATGTTCTTTTCATAATGACTGGTAGAATACCACGAGGCTGGCAGAGAATGTGTGTGTTGGTTTGTTTTGGGTTTTGTTTATTTTCATTTCAATATTTGTTTTTAACTAAAAACCTTGAATGATACAGAGGATACAGCAATACGTGGCTGAATTTTCATTGAATGATTTTGGAACAAACTATAAATGCTTCTTATTGGTTATTTCACTTGAAAAAAAGGTAATCCATGGGTGATACTGCTGAGTCAGACACTATTTGAAGAAGAGGCAGCCTAAAGATATATATATTTTTTAAATTTTATTTTATTTACTTATTTTTATACAGCAGGTTCTTATCAGGTATCTATTTTATACATATTAGTGTATATATGTCATATATTTTAAGTATGATCTTAGAACCCCTTTTCTCAGAATAACGTAGTTATTTTTATTATTTTTAATTAATTTTTATTGGAGTATAGTTGATTTACAATGTTGCATTAGTTTCTGCTGTACAGCAAAGTTATTCCGTTATACATATACATATATCCACTCTTTTTTAGATTCTGTTCGCATATAGGTCATTACAGAGTATTGAGTAGACTTCCCTGTGCTACATAGTAGGTTCTTATTAGTTATCTATTTTATATATAGTAGTGTGTATATAGTAGTGTCAATGCCAATCTCCCAATTTATTCCTCTCCCCCTTCCCCCTTGGTAACCATAAGTTTGTTTTCTACATCTGTGACTCTATTTCTGTTTTATAAATAGGTTTATTTGTACCATTTTTAGTAGTTATTTTTAAAAAATCAACAGAAAACTTTTTTGCCCTATTGGAGAGCTACTTAAAAATATATGGGGCTTCCCTGGTGGCGCAGTGGTTGAGAGTCCGCCTGCCGATGCAGGGGACACAGGTTCGTGCCCTGGTCCGGGAAGATCCCACATGCCGTGGAGCGGCTAGGCCTGTGAGCCATGGCCGCTGAGCCTGCGCGTCTGGAGCCTGTGCTCCGCAACAAAAAAGAGTATATGGTTGCTATGCCTGAGAATCTGATTTCAAATTAATTTTTCAACGGCAATTTCCATGCACCTTTTAAAACACCTTATTACTCTTGAACTAATATGCATTTAGTTAAGTTACATCATTGCTTTCTCTTAATGAAAGCAATTGATTCCTAATCTTCTAACAAAAACGTTGTTAAACCGTACTATCTTTAATTCTTTAGTCATAGTAAATTATTGTTTTAGGTCATTGTAAAGTACTTATCATGTATTCATATATTTGATCTCATTTTCTCTACTCACAGCACTCCTCTCTATTAGGCAGAAGAAAGAATAGTGGATCTAAATTTTTCTACTCTAAATCTCAACCTATAATGCCCAGATGCTTTAGAAAATATTGTAAATTCCTAAGATTCCCTTCAAAACAGAGTGCTTAAATTTAAAATTTTCTAACAATTTTTGCTTTGAAAATTGTTTCTATCATAAATTTTAAATATTTAATCTATTTTAGGTTGTAGAATGTAACATGTAATGGAGAGATGATTGCCCCTTTTTAAAGAAATATCTTTAAAATTACTTTGATGGTGTAGTGGTTAGATGCAAGACAAACATTGGCTCAAATCCCAGCTACTTCACTCACTGGCTGTATGATTAAAAGGATTTACTTAATTCTTAACATTTATCCTTTTTCATCAAAGGAGGTTAAAATAACCATAATATTATAAGAATTACTTTAGAACAGTCTTGTAAGCTTTTAGCATATATCCCAACCCCTCAGCTGTTATTCCTGTAGCTCTGGCATTTTTTTTTCCTGTTAATGGAATAGCATGACATTTAGCCTGACATGAATTTTGAAATAAAAAAAAAACTTAAAATCTGAGTATCTGAGTTCAGTTCCACACTTCCATCTAGATTTTAAAGGTGGTGTAGTATATTGCTTAATACTGTGGATCCCAGAGTCAGGGTTTCTTGTTTAATTTTTTACTTTTTCACTCAGAAGATGACTGACTTGAAGAAGTCACTTAATCTCTCTATTCCTCAGTTTCTGCATCTGTAAAATTAAGGGAGTAAATTAATATAGCAGAAATTAATTTGTAAGGTTATGAATCTTTAAGACATAAATCTGTGTAAAATGCTTAGGAGCATGTCTATGTTAAGGGGGTCACTCATGTAAAGTTGGTTCTTATTATACAAGTTTTTGTACAAAAGGGAAGTATTTTCCTTTTGCGTGATGTCAACATTTGACATTAGGTATAATATTGTAGTCTTGCCCCGCAGGGATGGGAGATGTGAGAAAGAAAATTGGAGAAGTGCTACCAAAAAAATCCTTATTAAGTTTTCTTTGGACATAAATGGCTTTATGTCACTGTCAAATATATTTTGAGTATACAATTATGTTTATGATTCATGAACCATATGAGACCAATGACAATATTATTGCTATAATTTTACTTTGCATTTGCATAGCCCTTTAAAATTTAGAAATCTTATTCATGTACAAAATTGTGTTTAATATTCACAAGCATAATGTGTGAGATGGGTTTACTTAAATACGTTTACTGATAAGAAAACTAAAGCTCAGAAACATTAAATAATTTGATAACATTTAAACAAACAGTAAGTGGAAGAGCTTAAATTTAAACCCTGGCCTTCTGACACTCATAATAGCGAGTTTTTCTTTGGAATCTAAAAGAAAATATTTTATTTAGGGATAGATGTTATCTCACTTTTTATGACAGGAGTAGAATCTCACCATACTAACTTTATGTAAGCTAAAGAATCAAAAAAAATCCAAAAAAACCCCCTGACAATTCTCAACAATGTCCTAAAATGAGGCCATACAGTCTCCAGAAAAATTAAGCCATTTTCTTTGTGACTTCTTTTTTTTGTTTTCTCCTTGAGATGAAAAATATTTATACTTATAGCCAGAAAAATTTACTTGCACTATAAAAACATAGGCCATGTGGCCCATTTGGCTCTGCTAGGAAACCTCACATTCATGTAAGCCACTTATTTTACAGATGTACAAAGCAAGCTTTATTTCCTTGTGTCATGGATGAGAAATCTAGCCTTTTTTTTAAGGGAAATATACAGCAGATCTAGAGAGATCAATGAATATTCCATGTTAAGATAAGAAATATAATATTTAAAATAACTCAAAAACAAAGCTACTAGGCACATATGCTATTGGTTTCCCATGTAAAATAAAACTTCTCCCTGAAGTAATTGTGTGTGTGTATCTTCTCTGGATACATATAATTTTTTCTTTTCTCCAGAGGAGGTCAAACTACAGGCAGCATATTGTGAAATTAATCAAGCATCTCATTTATTGTGTCTGATTCAATTTTTTTTTGTCTGATTGAATTTTAATGGAGCTGATAATCTAGTTTGACAACTTGCTGAATTATTGTCAGATATATTAAATAATCTCTTCTGATTATGTATGACAGTTAGTTAAGTGCTGTAAATTATGGGGCTCTGTAGGAGTTGGGTGTGTTATAAAGCCAAGTAACAAGCACTTCTGGAGAGGGAGGAACTGTTCTTAAGTGACCTCTGATAATAATTCCCAAAGAGCATTCACAGGCAATTCTACACAGCCTCTTTTATTCTAGTCAGAACAACAGCTGCTTACTTGAACAAGAAACAAAGAGCTAGAAAGATAGATAGAACTCTTTTCTAATATTACTTGAATTTTATCCAAACTTGAAGACCCAGTTTCTAGCAACCTTGTTCAGCTATTTCAGTCCAAAATTCACAAATATAATAAATATTTGTTGATTAATGATCTGGTAAATTGTGGTATTTAATAAATGAGAGTTATTAATATATTTTTATTTTTTATTATAGGGAAGAATCAACTAAGTTTTAAGTTAAAGAAATTAATATTTTAATTTAATGACATTAATATATTATAAACATAATTATATTGGTAAATTTTACATATAATAATTAACTTATATATAAATGTAATTGTGTATAATTTTATAATTACAAATATTTATTATATAATATGCTTGTTATATATTATAAGTATTAAATATTTATGAAATATATTTATATATAATTATATAGAAATAAAATTATAAATGTTATATATTGGTAAATGTTTTATATATATATAAAATGATTATAGTTTATAATGTGTGACAATAAATTAACAAGTACTCATTAGAGGTCAGTTAGGGCAAAAATGATGTAACATTATCTCGAACAATATCACTACCTAGAAATAACTGCTAGTTTTGTATATTTCAATCCGTCTATAACAACTGTCTTATATGAATGAGATCATGCTTTATACATTATTTTCCTTTTTTTAACTTTTTAAAATTTTATTTATTTTTAATTTTTATTTTTTTATATTTGCATATACCATTTTATCTCACTTTTTTGATTTAACATTACATTGTAGATATTTCCCATGTCACTAAAAATTACTCATTAATAATTTAAGTGTTTTAAGATTAAATAATAATGACTTTCAGTTTCATATCTGGCATGTAAAGAACTTGAAAGTTGCCACTCCCATTCTTATTACAAGAAAAAGCACGTCAAACTGAAAATTAATGACTTTTCTTTGATCTAACAGAAAACTAAGTTTCAGGGCAAATTGCTTTCCTGAAATATGGAAAGACAAGTTCATCCAGAGAGACATAGCCAGGTCAGCTTACCTGGAACAGGAGCCTCTGGAGCCATAAACTGATAGGAACACTTAAGTGGTAATATTGACGAACAGCTAGAGACTCAAGGTGCACTAGGGTGCAAGTGAAGAGCTATTGGTGACCCTCATTTTTCTGAGCTTAATATCAAGTGACCATGCTTGGTTCTCAAGATAAAGATCTCCCAAATGACCTCTTTGGGACAGGGGGAGGGGAAGGGTAATTGTGAAACAGACCTAGATACTTCTCCAGTACAAAGGCCTATGTTCATGGAAAGACTGCTGGAGCACTGTCTCATTTGAGGGAAGGGCATTCTTCCAACCTCATTCCCCTCTAGCTTCCTGTCTCACCTGAGTGGGGGAAAAATTCCATATTCAATTTTGGTCAGGTCTTCAAGGAATTAGAGAATGCCACAGCAGGGAAAAGTAGAGGATGGGGGCGGGGGGAGTTATATCCCTGGATAAACACTTGTGATTGCCAAAGCTCCAAGACACATACCCACTAAAACTCCGAGATTTAATGGGAAGATTATAGTGTGTAATATAGCAGGACTCCAATATTAAAAATGTCAATTCAGTCAATAGAGCTACAAGACATAAACTCTCTCTAAGAAAGATTAGTTAGGGAAACCCAAAGTCAAAAGGGGAAATAAAAAAAGTCAGTCCACCTAAGGAAATTGAAGACTCTGTCACATATAGCTATAGAAAATATTACACATAGCCGAACTCCTAGCCACATTAACTTAACTCTTCACACTAAAAGCTTTTTTAATCTCAATTCCTATCACCCAATACAGTATATTTACTTCTCAACAAAAAATTATGCCATGCCAGAAGGCAAGAGAAAACAATGTGAAGAGACAAAATTAAACATCAGACCTTGAATCAGATATTATGTTAGAATTATCATACAGGTAATTTAAAGTAGCCATGCTTAATATGTTAAGGCATCTGTCTGATGGAAAAAGTGTACAATATGTATGGACAGATAGGTAATTTAAGGAGACAGAGAGAAACTATAAGAAAGAATCACAAGGAAATATTAGAAATCAAAATGAGAGTGTTAGGAAATAAGAATGGGCTTATCTGTACACTTGAAAAGACTGGGAAAAAATCACTAAGCTTGAAAATAAGTCAATAGAAACTTCCCAAACTGAAATAGACAGAAGGAATTAAAAACAAATAAACAGGTACATCTCGAGGAGGGAAGGCGGAAGATGGCGGAAGAGTAAGACGCGGAGATCACCTTCCTCCCGACAGATACACCAGAAATACATCTACACGTGGAACAACTCCTACAGAACACCTACTGAAGGCTGGCAGAAGACCTCAGACCTCCCAAAAGGCAAGAAACTCCCCACGTACCTGGGTAGGGCAAAAGAAAAAACAGAGGCAAAAGAATAGGGACGGCACCTGCACCAGTGGGAGGGAGCTGTGAAGGAGGAAAAGTTTCCACACTCTAGGAAGACCCTTCGCGGGCGGAGACTGCGGGAGGCGGAGGGGGGAGCTTCGAAGCTGCGGAGTGCACAGCAACGGGTGCGGAGGGCAAAGCGGGGAGATTCCCGCACAGAGGATCGGTGCCGACCGGCACTCACCAGCCCGAGAGGCTTGTCTGCTCACCCGCCGGGGCGGGCGGGGCTGAGAGCTGAGGCCGGAGCGCAGGGAGAGGACTGGGGTTGGCGGCTTGAACATAGCCTGAAGGGGTTAGTGCACCACAGCTAGCCGGGAGGGAGTCCGGGGAAAAGCCTGCACCAGCAGAAGAGGCAGGAGACTTTTCCTTCCCTCTTTGTTTCCTGGGGCGTGAGGAGAGGGGTTTAAGAACGCTGCTTAAAGGAACTCCAGAGACGGGCGCGAGCCGCGGCTAATAGCGCGAACCCCAGAGACGGGCGCGAGCCGCGGCTGAAAGCGCGGACCCCAGAGACGGGCGCGAGCCGCGGCTGAAAGCGCGGAATCCAGAGACGGGCGCGAGCCGCGGCTGAAAGCGCGGAATCCAGAGATGGGCGCGAGCCGCGGCTGAAAGCGCGGAATCCAGAGACGGGCGCGAGCCGCGGCTGAGGGCTCGGACTCCAGAGACGGGCGCAAGCCGCGGCTAAAAGCGCGGACCCCAGAGGCGGGCGGGAGACGTTAAGGCTGCTGCTGCCGCCACCAAGGGGCCTGTGTGCGAGCACAGGTAACTCTCCACACCCCTCTTCCGCGGAGCCTGTGCAGCCCGCCACTGCCGGGTTCCCGGGATCCAGGGACAACTTCCCCGGGAGAGCGCACAGCGCGCCTCAGGCTGGTGCAAAGTCACGCCGGCCTTTGCCACCGCAGGCCCGCCCCGCACTCTGTGCCCCTCCGTCCCCGCCGGCCTGAGTGCGCCAGAGCCCCCAATCAGCGGCTCTTTTAACCCCATCCTGTCTGAGCAAAAAACAGACGCCCTCCAGCGATCTACACGCAGTGGCAGGGCCAAATCCAAAGCTTAGCCCTGGGAGCTGTGAGAACAAAGAAGAGAAAGGGAAATCCCTCCCAGCAGCCTCAGAAACAGCGAATTAAAGCTCCACAATCAACTTGATGTACCCTGCATCTGTGGAATACCTGAATAGACAACCAATCATCCCAAATTAAGGAAGTGGACTTTAGGAGCAAGATCTATGATTTTTTCCCCTTTCCTCTTTTTGTGAATGTGTATGTGTATGCTTCTGTGTGAGATCTTGTCTGTATAGTCTTGCTTCTACCATTTGTCCTAGGGTTCTATCCGTCCATGTTATTTTTTTTTAAATTTTTTTTCTTAATAATTAATTTTAATAACCTTATTATACTTTACCTTCGTTCTTTCTTTCTTTCTTTCCGTCCTTCCTTCCCTCCTTTAGACAACGAATCATCCCAAATTGAGGAGGTGGTATCTGACAGCAAGATTTAGGATTTTTCCCCCTTTACCTCTTTTAGTGAGTGTGTATGTGTATGCTTCTGTGTAAGATTTTGTCTGTATAGCTTTGCTTCCAACATTTGTCCTAAGGTTCTATCTGTCCCTTTTTTTTTTCTAAGTAAGAATTTTTTAATTCAATAACTTTATTATACTTTATTTTATTTTTACTGTATCTTCTTTCTTTCTGTCTTTTTTCCTTCTTTCCCTCCTTCCTTCCTTCCTCCCTCCCTCCCTCCCTCCTTTCTTTCCTTCTTGCCTTCTTTCCTTCTTTGCTTCTTTCTTTCTTCCTTCCTTCCTACCCTCCTTTCCTTCTTTCTTTCCTCATACTTCTACTAATTCCCTCTACTTTTTCTCCCTTTTATCCTGAGCCTGTGGATGAAAAGCTTTTGGTGCTCCAGCCAGGAGGCAGGGCTCTGCCTCTGAGGTAGGACAGCCAACTTCAGGACACTGATCAACAAGAGACCTCCCAGCTCCACATAATATCAAACGGCGAAAATCTCCCAGAGACCTCCATCTTAACACCAGCACCCAGCTTCACTCAACGACCAGCAAGCCACAGTGCTGGAAAACCTATGCCAAACAACTAGCAAAACAGGAACACAACCCCACCCATTAGCAGAGAGGCTGCCTAAAATCATAATAAGGCCACAGACACCCCCAAACACACCACCAGACGTGAAC
This sequence comes from Globicephala melas, assembly GCF_963455315.2. NCBI lineage: Eukaryota > Metazoa > Chordata > Mammalia > Artiodactyla > Delphinidae > Globicephala > Globicephala melas. Next base: position 43,659,422 of record NC_083323.1, read on the forward strand.
CTGCCCACTAGAGAGACAAGATCCAGCCTCATCCACCACAACACAGGCACTAGCCCCCTCCACCAGGAAGCCTACACAACCCACTGAACCAACCTTAGCCACTAGAGACAGACATCAAAAACAGGAGGAACCACAAACCTGCAGCCTGCAAAAAGGAGACCCCAAACACAGTAAGATAAGCAAAATGAGAAGACAGAAAAACACACAGCAGATAAAGGAGCAAGATAAAAATGCACCAGACCTAACAAATGAAGAGGAAATAGGGAGTCTACCTGAAAGAGAATTCAGAATAATGATAGTAAGGTTGATCCGAAATCTTGGAGATAGAATGGACAATAGATTGGACAAAATGCAAGAATCAGTTAACAAGGACCTAGAAGAACTAAAGATGAAACAAGCAACAATGAACAACACAATAAATGAAATTAAAAGTACTCTAGATGGGATCAATAGCAGAATAACTGAGGCAGAAGAACGGATAAGTGACCTGGAAGATAAAATAGTGGAAATAACTACTGCAGAGCAGAATAAAGAAAAAAGAATGAAAAGAACTGAGGACAGTCTCAGAGACCTCTGGGACAACATTAAACGCACCAACATTCGAATTATAGGGGTTCCAGAAGAAGAAGAGAAAAAGAAAGGGACTGAGAAAATATTTGAAGAGATTATAGTTGAAAACTTCCCTAATATGGGAAAGGAAATAGTTAATCAAGTCCAGGAAGCACAGAGAGTCCCATACAAGATAAATACAAGGAGAAATACGCCAAGACACATATTAATCAAACTGTCAAAAATTAAATACAAAGAAAGCATATTAAAAGCAGCAAGGGAAAAACAACAAATAACACATAAGGGAATCCCCATAAGGATAACAGCTGATCTCTCAGCAGAAACCCTACAAGCCAGAAGGGAGTGGCAGGACATACTGAAAGTGATGAAGGAGAAAAACATGCAGCCAAGACTACTCTACCCAGCAAGGATCTCATTCAGATTTGATGGAGAAATTAAAACCTTTACAGACAAGCAAAAGCTGAGAGAGTTCAGCACCACCAAACCAGCTTTACAACAAATGCTAAAGGATCTTCTCTAGGCAAGAAACACAAGAGAAGGAAAAGACCTATAATAACGAACCCAAAACAATTTAGAAAATGGGAATAGGAACATACATATCGATAATTACCTTAAATGTAAATGGACTAAATGCTCCCACCAAAAGACACAGATTAGCTGAATGGATACAAAAACAAGACCCCTATATATGCTGTCTACAAGAGACCCACTTCAGACCTAGAGACACATACAGACTGAAAGTAAGGGGATGGAAAAAGATATTCCATGCAAATGGAAGCCAAAAGAAAGCTGGAGTAGCAATTCTCATATCAGACAAAATAGACTTTAAAATAAGGACTATTAAAAGAGACAAAGAAGGACACTACATAATGATCAAGGGATTGATCCAAGAAGAAGATATAACAATTGTAAATATTTATGCACCCAACATAGGAGCACCTCAATACATAAGGCAAATACTAACAGCCATAAAAGGGGAAATCGACAGTAACACATTCATAGTAGGGGACTTAAACACCCCACTTTCACCCATGGACAGATCATCCAAAATGAAAATAAATAAGGAAACACAAGCTTTAAATGATACATTAAACAAGATGGACTTAATTGATATTTATAGGACACTCCATCCAAAAACAACAGAATACACATTTTTCTCAAGTGCTCATGGAACATTCTCCAGGATAGATCATATCTTAGGTCACAAATCAAGCCTTGGTAAATTTAAGAAAATTGAAATTGTATCAAGTATCTTTTCTGACCACAACGCCATGAGACTAGATATCAATTACAGGAAAAGATCTGTAAAAAATACAAACACATGGAGGCTAAACAATACACTACTTAATAATGAAGAGATCACTGAAGAAATCAAAGAGGAAATCAAAAAATACCTAGAAACAAATGACAATGAAGACACAACGACCCAAAACCTGTGGGATGCAGCAAAAGCAGTTCTAAGGGGGAAGTTTATAGCAATACAAGCCCACCTTAAGAAGCAGGAAACATCTCGAATAAACAACCTAACCTTGCACCTCAAGCAATTAGAGAAAGAAGAACAAAAAAACCCCAAAGCTAGCAGAAGGAAAGAAATCATAAAAATCAGATCAGAAATAAATGAAAAAGAAATGAAGGAAACAATAGCAAAGATCAATAAAACTAAAAGCTGGTTCTTTGAGAAGATAAACAAAATAGATAAACCACTAGCCAGACTCATCAAGAAAAAAAGGGAGAAGACTCAAATCAATAGAATTAGAAATGAAAAAGGAGAGGTAACAACTGACACTGCAGAGATAAAAGAGATCATGAGAGATTACTACAAGCAACTCTATGCCAATAAAATGGACAATCTGGAAGAAATGGACAAATTCTTAGAAATGCACAACCTGCCAAGACTGAATCAGGAAGAAATAGAAAATATGAACAGACCAATCACAAGCACTGAAATTGAAACTGTGATTAAAAATCTTCCAACAAACAAAAGCCCAGGACCAGATGGCTTCACAGGCGAATTCTATCAAACATTTAGAGAAGAGCTAACACCTATCCTTCTCAAACTCTTCCAAAATATAGCAGAGGGAGGACCACTCCCTAACTCCTTCTATGAGGCCACCATCACCTTGATACCAAAACCAGACAAGGATGTCACAAAGAAAGAAAACTACAGGCCAATATCACTGATGAACATAGATGCAAAAATCCTCAACAAAATACTAGCAAACAGAATCCAACAGCACATTAAAAGGATCATACACCATGATCAAGTGGGGTTTATTCCAGGAATGCAAGGATTCTTCAATATACGCAAATCTATCAATGTGATAAACCATATTAACAAATTGAAGGAGAAAAACCATATGATCATCTCAATAGATGCAGAGAAAGCTTTTGACAAAATTCAACACCCATTTATGATAAAAACCCTGCAGAAAGTAGGCATAGAGGGAACTTTCCTCAACATAATAAAGGCCATATATGACAAGCCCACAGCAAACATCATCCTCAATGGTGAAAAACTGAAAGCATTTCCACTAAGATCAGGAACAAGACAAGGTTGCCCACTCTCACCACTATTATTCAACATTGTTTTGGAAGTTTTAGCCACAGCAATCAGAGAAGAAAAGGAAATAAAAGGAATCCAAATTGGAAAAGAAGAAGTAAAGCTGTCACTGTTTGCAGATGACATGATCCTATACATAGAGAACCCTAAAGATGCTACCAGAAAACTACTAGAGCTAATCAATGAATTTGGTAAAGTGGCAGGATACAAAATTAATGCACAGAAATCTCTGGCATTCCTATATACTAATGATGAAAAATCTGAAAGTGAAATCAAGAAAACACTCCCATTTACCATTGCAACAAAAAGAATAAAATATCTAGGAATAAACCTACCTAAGGAGACAAAAGACCTGTATGCAGAAAATTATAAGACACTGATGAAAGAAATTAAAGATGATATAAATAGATGGAGAGATATACCATGTTCTTGGATTGGAAGAATCAACATTGTGGAAATGACTCTACTACCCAAAGCAATCTATAGATTCAATGCAATCCCTATCAAACTACCACTGGCATTTTTCACAGAACTAGAACAAAAACTTTCACAATTTGTATGGAAACACAAAAGACCCCGAATAGCCAAAGCAATCTTGAGAACGAAAGAAGGAACTGGAGGAATCAGGCTCCCTGACTTCAGACTATACTACAAAGCTACAGTCATCAAGACGGTATGGTACTGGCACAAAAACAGAAAGATAGATCAATGGAACAGGATAGAAAGCCCAGAGATAAACCCATGCACATATGGACACCTTATCTTTGATAAAGGTGGCAGTAATGTACAATGGAGAAAGGACACCCTCTTCAATAAGTGGTGCTGGGAAAACTGGACAGGTACATGTAAAAGTATGAGATTAGATCACTCCCTAACACCATACACAAAAATAAGCTCAAAATGGATTAAAGACCTAAATGTAAGGCCAGAAACTATCAAACTCTTAGAGGAAAACATAGGCAGAACACTCTATGACATAAATCAAAGCAAGATCCTTTCTGACCCACCTCCTAGAGTAATGGAAATAAAAACAAAAATAAACAAATGGGACCTAATGAAACTTCAAAGCTTTTGCACAGCAAAGGAAACCGTAAACAAGACCAAAAGACAACCCTCAGAATGGGAGAAAATATTTGCAAATGAAGCAACCGACAAAGGATTAATCTCCAAAATTTACAAGCAGCTCATGCAGCTCAATAACAAGAAAACAAACAACCCAATCCAAAAATGGGCAGAAGACCTAAATAGACATTTCTCCAAAGAAGATATACAGACTGCCAACAAACACATGAAAGAATGCTCAACATCATTAATCATTAGAGAAATGCAAATCAAAACTACAATGAGATATCATCTCACACCAGTCAGAATGGCCATCATCAAAAAATCTAGAAACAATAAATGCTGGAGAGGGTGTGGAGAAAAGGGAACACTCTTGCACTGCTGGTGGGAATGTGAATTGGTTCAGCCACTATGGAGAACAGTATGGAGGTTCCTTAAAAAACTACAAATAGAACTACCATATGACCCAGCAATCCCACTACTGGGCATATACCCTGAGAAAACCAAAATTCAAAAAGAGTCATGTACCAAAATGTTCATTGCAGCTCTATTTACAATAGCTCGGAGATGGAAACAACCTAAGTGCCCGTCATCGGATGAATGGATAAAGAAGATGTGGCACATATATACAATGGAATATTACTCAGCCATAAAAAGAAACGAAATTGAGCTATTTGTAATGAGGTGGATAGACCTAGAGTCTGTCATACAGAGTGAAGTAAGTCAGAAAGAAAAAGACAAATACCGTATGCTAACACATATATATGGAATTTAAGAAAAAAATGTCATGAAGAACCTAGGGGTAAAGCAGGAATAAAGACGCAGACCTCTTAGAGAACGGACTTGAGGTTATGGGGAGGGGGAAGGGTGAGCTGTGACAGGGCGAGAGAGAGTCATGGGCATATACACGCTAACAAACGCAGTAAGGTAGATAGCTAGTGGGAAGCAGCCGCATGGCACAGGGATATTGGCTCGGTGCTTTGTGACAGCCTGGAGGTGTGGGATGGGGAGGGTGGGAGGGAGGGAGACGCAACAGGGAAGACATATGGGAACATATGTTTATGTATGACTGATTCACTTTGTTATAAAGCAGAAACTAACACACCATTGTAAAGCAATTATACCCCAATAAAGATGTAAAAAAAAAAAAAAAAAACAAATAAACAAACAAACACAACATCTAAGAGCTATGAGACAATTTTAAAGGTATGACATATGCATGATTGGAAAATCAGAATGAGAAGGTAGAAAAAAGATTAAAAGTTGTGTATGGAATATTTGTAATAATAACAGAGAATCTTATAAAATTTATCACAGACACCAAACCACCTCAGAGAACATAAAAAGGATACTTCCAATGAAACAAAATAAATAAACAAACATATCATATCATATGAAACTGCAAGAAACCAAAGACAAAGAAAAAATCTTAAAAGAAACCGGAGGAAAAACCGGTTTTCTTATAGTCAAATAAGGCAAGAATACTAGTGGACTTCTTGTCAGAAACCATGCAAGCAGAGAACAGAGTGAAATACTTAATATGTTGAAAGAAAAAAAAAAGAACAAACTTAGAATTGTATATACAGCAAATCATCCTTCAAATGTAAATGAGAAATAAAGACTTTCTCATTGAAAAATGGAAACAAAACTGAAGGACCTTGTGACTAGCAGAAGAAACGTAAATATAAGTTCTTTGGAAGGAAGGAAACAAGCTTGGATCTATATAAAGAAAAGTAAGATGTCAGAAATGGGAAAAAATGAAGGTAAATTAAATATTTTTCTTACTCTTAATTGATGTAAAAATAATACTGTGCAAAGAGATAACAGTAAAAATGCATTGGTTGATGATAACATATGTATAAGTTAAATGAACATCACTAGGATGAAAGTGCAGAATTGGAAATTATGATAAAGGTCCCTGCACTACATGTGAAGTGGTATACTGCTATTTGAAGATACACAGTCTCCATCTCCCTCTCTCTCTCTCTCTCTCTCCATCTCTCTCTCTCTCTCTCTCTCTCTCTCTATATATATATATATATATATATATTAGTTAAAAAATAACAAACACCTAGGGCAATGACTAAGAAAATGACTTTTAAAAGTCTGAAGAGAAATTTAAAATATTCTGAACTAAATGAAAATAAAACTACAACATTATAACTTGTAAGATGCAGTTAGTGCAATGCTTTAGAGGGAAATTTTATAACACTAGGAAATACATGTATTAGGAAAGGAGAAAGACATAAAATCAATACCTAAACTTTCTCCTCAGGAAATGAGAGATACGCAAGCTTAAATCAAGCAGAAAAAAAGAAAGAAAAATCTGAGAAGAAGTCAGTGGAATTGAGAAAAAGGAAAACAACTGAGAAAAATGATAAAATCAAATGCTTGTTCTTTTGAAAAGATCAGTAAAACTGACAAACCTTTAGAAAACCAAGAAATAAACAAAGATGAATATTACCAATCTCAGAAATGAAAGAGGACCCATCACTTCTGATGCCATGGATATTAAAAGAATACTTAGAACTACTTTCTGATAATAAATTGAATAGCTTATGTGAAATGGGCCACTTCTTTGTAGGACACAAACTATCAAAACTCATACAAGGAAAAACGGATAATACAAATAGCCATATATCTATTTAAGAAATTAAATCAGGAATTAATAACCTTCCAAAAGAAAACATCAGACCCAGATAGTTTCATTGGTGAATTCTACCAGAATTTTAAGTGATAAATTCTACTAATCCTTCCAAAATTCTTCCAGAAAATGGAAGCAGAGGGCATACCACTAAACTTATTCTATGAGGTCAGCATTACTCTAATACCAAAATCATATAGAAAGGAAAACTACAAATCATTATCTCTACTGAACATTGATGCAAAAAATCTTCAACAAAATATTAGCCAAATCCAAAAATATTTTAAAAGAATTATACACTATAACCAAGTGAGATTTTTTGCATAATACAAGGCTATTTCAACACTGAAATACCAATTGATGAAATTTACTACATCAACAGGCTAAAGGAAAAAAAATATAATCAAATAAATTGACACCAAAAACTTAAAAAAGGAACAAACGTTTGACATAATCCTAAACTCATTCATGACAAAAACTCAAACTAGGAATAGAGAGGAACTTCCTCAACTTGACAAAGAAAATCTACAAAACCTATAGCTAACATCATACTTAATGATGAGAAATTAAACATGTTCTCCTTCCAATTGGGAACAAAAAAAGTATGGCTTTTTATTGCTTCTATTCAAAAACATACCAGAAACTACCAAGATTTCTTTCAATATATGAATGAATAAACAAACTGAAGTACATCCATACATTGGAATACTATTTGGCAATGGAAGGGAATGAGTTATCAAGACGTGGACAGACATGGAGAAAACCAAAACATTTATTGCTAAGTGAAAGAAGCCAGTTCTAAAAGAGCACACAATATATGATTTCATTGATTTGACAACCTGGAAAAGTCAAAATTATAGAGATAGTAAATACAACAGTGGTTGCTAGGTTCAAGGAGAGAAGGAAAGGGTAGGCATTGAACAGGTAAAACACAGGAATTTTTAGGGTGGTAAAACTATTCTGAATAACACTGTAATAACTCCATGTATTGGTCAAAAACCATAGAACTTTACAGCACAAAGGCTGACCTTCAATGTAGGCAAATTTTTTAAATTATTTAAGAAGTCAGGGCATCCTAGGATGGAATGCAGAATGGATCAGAAGAATTAATTTTAATGCAGCAAAAGGAATGGTAGTCAGAACTGTACCCTCATTGATAACATTGTATCCCATGGAAATATAGGATAACAAATTTGAAACACACACATACACTCACATATAGGCACACATATGCACACTATCATTGAACACTATTAATTGGTGGATGGTGGGGGTCAGGTTTCTCACTTTTGGAATAGAAATTTACAGATAAAAAAGAGTAAACTAGCATGATTTATGTGGTAATGGATTAGAGTTTGAAACATCAATATGAACTCATTTTCACTGAATATAAATACAGATGTATGGAATTATTTATAAATTTATATATATGCGTGAGTTAGTATATACACTTACATTTCCTTGCTCTCTCAGCTGAGAGAGCCTAGGAGCAAAGACAACCCAGTAGCAACAAGCACACCTAGCACAAAGAGTTTGTTTTCTAATACCATTCTCCAGCAAAAATAACCAGAACACCTTGGAAAACTAGCTGCTTTTAGAACTGGGACAGGAAATACCCAAGATGAGCCTGGAGCATCTTATAGTACCAAAAAACAAGGAAGTGCTCAAAAAAACCCTACAATAATTATAGTATGTCAGATGGACACAAGAGTAAACCTAAAGAACTCCCAACAGCCAAAGCTGGAAAAATTTGAACAAAAAATAAAGCAGTATTTTATTGAATTATAAATGAATTATGAATTATAACACAAAATATATAAAAATCCATTAATACATACTAATATATAAAAATAATTGAATACTTTAATAAATGGGAGAGAATAGACAAATATTCCGTATAGAAAAATTCCAAATAACTTATATAAATACTTCACTATCAAGAAGGTGGAGCATGACTTCCAACTCATTAAATATGGGTTGCATATAGTGACTTCCAGAAAGTACAGTATGAAAAGAGGAGAAAAAAATCAGATTAATTTAACAGTGGAGAAACCTGAAAGACACTAACTCAACCAGTTGATCAAGGTTAAACTCAACAATGTTGATAATATATACCCTCGATGTGGTATGATGAGAATGGCACTTCACCTCCGTGATCTTCCTCCCAAAATACTATATAACTCCATTCTAATCATGATAAAGATATCAGAAATATCATCAATGAAGGACATTCTACAAAATACCTGGTAAATACTTCTCAAACTGTTAATATCAACAAAACCAAGAAAAAATTGAAACCTGTTACATCTAAGGGGAGTCTAAGGGGACATGATGACTAAATATAATGTGCTTTCCTCGGTGGGATCCTGGCACAGAAGAACACTCTGTTAAAACAAAACAAAACAAAAAAACCTCTGAATAAAGTATGAATTTGAGTTAATAATAAAGTTTCAATACTATTTCATTAATTGTGATTAATTTGCCATACTAATGTGAGATATAAATAACAGAGGTTACTGGGTTTATAGGGTGTATTAAACCTTGTGATATCTTTACCACTATTTTATGAATCTACACTGTTCTAAAATAAAAATCTTATTAAAATATAATATATTCATGGGACTTCCCTGGCAGTCCAGTGGTTAAGACTTCACCTTCTAGTGCAGGGGGTGCAGGTTCGATCTCTGGTCGGGGAATTAAGATCCCACATGGCTCACAGCCAAGAAACCAAAACAGAAAACAAAAGCAATATTGCAACAAATTCAATAAAAAACTTTAAAATATATGTATATAATATATTCAAATTAGTTACATGTATATTATTAGCAGATACATATTAGGCTGTCTTCAATGCCTTTCTGTTTTTTTTGTCTTTTGGTTTTTATTTTGCTATGTAGAAAATTATTATCTATATGTGGGTCTGCCTGAATATTTCAGACTTACATTTCTTTTTGAGAGCCAACATTACTTTCACTAATATTTTAAATAGAATTTAAAAATATGAGATAAGGTAGCTATTAGCATATTCCAGAAACACAATCTTTTTTTTTTAATGGGTCAAAAGTTATATAAAGAGAAAGATGACTATAGTATGATGTTGACTTATCTACAGAGTAGGTGTAAGTGTGGTATACATTCTTCAAAGCAACATTTGTCTCATTCTTCAATACTAAGAAACATTTGAGAGAAGCTCAATATCAAATTGTCCATGCAGCCTGGGAGATGATACAGGAACTAATGTTCTACATAAGCCTGAAGTTTAAATTTTACATAGATATGATTATTCCATTGAGTGTGTGTGTGTGTGTGTGTGTGTGTGTGTGTTTGAAGAATATTTTTTCTATTTCTCGTTATTCTTTCTCTTCCACTTTTTCTTTCAACTTGTGTAAATGGAATAGAAAGTGCACACCCTCAAATATGTATGGTTTAGCAGGAACTGTCAGAGAAAGAAGTTTTTAGGTTCATTCCAGGATGAAAATAATGGAAATGCCAAAAGGAAAAAAAAAGGATGTTGAGATTCCATGTAAAAATTACATTTTGATGGCTCTGATTGTGTGCCTTCATGGAAATAATAAAACTCTATGATTTCAAAACACATTTAGATAGCACTTCTTTTTTCGACAATCCTCCATAATTCTTGAGAAGTATGCTATCATTTGTGTGTGTGTGTGTGTGTGTGTGAAGATGGAGGGAGACTTTGTAAAACAATAACAATTCACATAAATTATCATTTGTAGAGGAAGGGAGAAGGGAGATTTCATAAAACAGTAAAAATATACATACCAAAAATGTATAAGGCAGGAAGAAAAGTGGAACCTAACTCTCAGTGTTGGGTAGTGAATATCTCTGCACTATTCTCCATACATTATATATAAATCATAACTCAGATTACATTGTCTATATAGATTGCTTTGTACAGTATTTTGCAAAAAACAGCCCATGCAATGCTATTGTTATATACCTTGCTTTATTTTGATTTTACCATATAAGATGGTGTTTGCCATGGTGAATTTTATGTTATAATGAAAGTTTTTATCCTATCTACTTGTATTTGAAATTTTATCTCTTCTTGCTTTCAAAACACTTTTAGCTACAACTATTCACATTTCTTTATTGGTCACATATGTTTGTTTATTTTTTATTAACATTTAATTTCTCTTTGCCATACATTAATTCTTAACTTTGAATGTTATTAAATGTATTCTTCCATGGTTCCCATTCCTTGATTTTTATCTTTTTGTATTGTTTGGTTTGAATATGTTATTTTAAGTTTCTGTGTTTTGATGATATATTTTTCAATCCAATTTTGAGTTACTTTTTCCTCCTATAAACTGAGAAATTCTACCTATTCACATTTACTATGCTCACTGATTTATTTAGTTACTTGTCTGCTATTTCTTTCAACATATAATTCTTTCTACTTTCTTCAAGATTAATAGGATTTTTAAAAAATTTTCTTTATACCCTTTTCCCTTGTAGTGTGGAAGTTCTACCTCTGTTAATGGGCTGAACTGTTTTCCCTGACCCCCAAATTCAGATATTGAAGCCCTAACCCCTATTACCTCAAAATGTGACTGCATTTGGAGACAGAGCTTTTAAAGAAGTGATTAAGTAAAATTGAGGCCCTTAGGGTGAGCCCCAATCCAATCTGACTGGTATCCTTATAAGAAAAGGAAATTCAGATTCAGGAGAGACACCTGTGCATTCACACAGAGGAAAGACCATGTGAGGACACAATGTGAAGGTGGCCATCTGCAAGCCAAGGAGAGGCCTCAAAAGACACCAAACTTGCCAACACCTTGATGTTAGACTTTTGGCCTCCAGCATGTGTGAGAAAATGCATTTCTGTTGTTTAAGCTACCAAGTCTGTGGTATTTTGTTCTGGCAGCCCTAGCAAATTATTATAACCTCTACTGAGAGTCGTTCTTAAAGCTCTTAAATATTTAACGTCCATATTTTAGCCTAAATTAATTTTTCAATATTAATAATTAAATGCAATCAGTAATGCTTTTCCATAGCAACAATGGTTTCAGCATGCTTTTACTTAGGACTTTTCCCTTCCCCCAGTCTGATGGAGTTGTAAATCTAGATATTATGTTTTTTTTTTTTTAATAAATGCTTCTGTTTTCATAATGTTTTCTTATTATTTGCATTAAATTTCACATCTGCATTGTCAACTATTATTGAGATTCAAATATATTTTTAAAACCTTATTCCTAAAATATCTTTCATTTCTCACATTCCTAAATTTAATATATGTTTCCTTTGGCTAAAGTACTTTCTCTATTCATGGCAATATTAATTTTTAAGAAAAATATATGTGGCTGGTATAATTTATTTCAGTCCTTGTCACAAAATTGCTTTAATTTTCAGTCTTCCACATAAGAGTATTTTGCTTAGATCCAGATTTTTAAGTTAGCAGTCTTATCCTTTACAATTATGTAAATTCTGATAAATTCTAAAGGTTAGAAAGCCAAAAGGAAAAGGAAATCTGGTCTTAAATGATAATATTAAAAAAAAAGAAAAAGCAGTGCTTTGTGATTACTGTCTCTATACCAAATGCTAGAGAATTTCTTGTTAACTTGAAGTAAAAAAGAGGATTTTAATATTATGACCATCTTTTCACTGCTATTTTTTGCAAACTATTTGCCCTCTGACATGTATACTCACATGAAGTGTTTTTTTTCTTCATCATATTGTCATTCCTTTGTGTACCACAGAAATCCTTTCCTAAGTAAATTAATAAGAATGAAGTATATTTCATCAAATTAAATCTGACAAGAGTGATAACATGCTGCTTCTTTAAGTTATGGTTAATAGATGCAAGCATGCTGATTGCATGACAATTACAAAATGTAGAACACTAAATATTAAACAATTTAAATTGTTGACTGTAATAAAGTTAATGTAATCATAGTAGTCACTTAAAGGAGGCCCTTTTACATTTAAATAGCTATAAGCTAAAAAATAGTTCTTCATAGATTTTAGAATATAGATATGTGTTCATTTACATAATATTTTATAAATATTTCTTTATGCAAATAAGCACTTCTTTATTACTGAATTTCCAAATCTGTGCCGGTTATAGGGAAAAAATGAGGTACTTCTTTCCTTGGAATAAATTATCTAATGTTCTGAATAAATAAACATTAGACTTTAACTTGCCCACCTACCACCACACACATGCACGTGTACACGTGTGCGTGCACGCACACACACACACACACACACGCATATACCCTTTAAGCACTCAGAACATCTGTTTCACTAAAATTTTAAGTCTTACTTAAGCCAGTGATGAAAAAATGGCTATATTGAGGCAAAATGAATAATACTGAGAGATGTGTATAAACTTTCCATAAATGTTAGTGGCAGAGAATCCCATTTGGCTTCTGGACCAACTGACATTGTTAATGAGGCACAGCTAAACCATCAAATGCACAGGTTGGGATTATTCTATCTAAATGCACATACTAATAAATGAGTGTCTTTATAAATGTGTTCTCAACTATGCAACTAGTGTCAGAAACATCAAATTACATTTCTTTTATGAGAGTCTTTACACTCTGGAGTTGGAACTTAATAAACCCTACACACCTCACCTTATGTAACTGGACTATTACCATAACACTGATCAGATCCACTCAGAATTAGGCACTAAATTAAATTTGTTCTTTGCTCTTTCACAATAAGTATTTAAATGACAAAAGGCAATTGTCAGAAAGTGTTGAAAATTCAATCAAGAAATTTATATTGAGATTTTATATGCTTCGGTAAAAGTGGTAGACACTAATGGATTTTGTTCTAAATTATTATATTAATACAAGTGAGCAGAATTTATCTAACAAACATTCTCTTTTTCAGAAATTTTGAATATAAGTAATTGTTCTAATCTTCAATTTTGAGCATTTTGAACTCTGGCAGCAGAATTCTGGTGCAGAGAAGTAAGCTAGACAGGGAGTATCACTGAAAATCTTCATGAAAGAATGATCCAAATATTAAAACATCCTAAGGTAATCTTCAAAATCAAATCTAATAACTTATGGGAATTAATCATAACTTGAGAAACCCCTAATAACTGACTTTATGGTTTTCTAGTCAACTGCAGTGATCCCACTGATTCTATTCTATACACTTATTCTACACAGAGAAAGTATTGGATTGGCCGAAAAGTTTGTTCACTTTTAAGAAAAATAAAACACGCATTTTTCATTTTCACGAAGAACTTTACTGAACAACGTATTCACTAACTGAAAGAACTTTTGGCCAACCCAGTATCTAGCTCACTTAAGTTTGCAAAATCCATTGCCAATGGTTTCATTAGAGCCTCAGAAGAATATTGAAACCCTGTTAAAGGTATGATATTAGGTATTTTCAATACCTCACTAGTATCCTATGGTATGATCAAGATATTAGACGTATCTGAAACACAATACTTATTATATTTTTGACTTATAAGTAAAACATATTGTGTGTATATATTTCTCCTAGGAGAAAAATGAAGCAAGTTGATTTTGAATAAATTTTTATTTGAAATATATATTATTATATAATCAATTATACTGTATAATAAAGATAATACAAATAAAATGGAAAAATGTTAAGTCTACAAATTATAGATCACCACAATTTTCTGTATATAGGCAAGGGCTCTGGCACAAACTAGTTGGTGTTCAAATTCTATTTTTGCCAAGTACTTGCTGTATAACCTTGGTTTCCTTATATCTGTGACAAAATAATGTTTCTTAGAATAGTGAGAAAGAGAATCATACAATTATTTTTGAACATGCTTTTTCCACTTAACATGACATAAATTAATTTTCATACCATAAACATACACCTATGTCATTTTATTTATTTTGCTTTTTTCCAGTTTTGAGATAAAATTGACATATGGCATTGTATTAGTTTTAGGTATACAACATGATGATTTGATATATGTATATATTGTGAAATGATTACCACAGTAGGTTTAGTTAACATCATTCACCTCACAGAGTTACACAATTTTTTTCTTGTGATAAGAACTTTTAAGATCTACTCTCCTAGCAACTTTTAAATATACAATAAAATATTGTTAACTTTTGTCATGAAGCTGTACACTATATACCCAGAGCTTATGTATCTTATAACTGGAAGTTTGTACCTTTTGACCTATGTTATTTTAATGGCATTCTGTTATATAAGAATATCATGCTTTAGTTTCCAAGTGGATTTTTAGTTTATTTTGTTATTTATTAGTGATTCACTGCATTTAGGTAAGATTTGGTTAGTTTGTTGTTGATTCTTTAATATTTGCTGAAACAGTGTACTCTAATAAATAGCCATTTTAATCAATATTGTATACATGGTGCAGATATAAATATATTTTATTTGGTAGGAGGGATATCTTATTCAATGTTTTTTAAAATTTTTTCAGGTTTATTAAGGTATAAGTGACATATAACATTGTATAATTTCAAGATGTACAACATGACTTCATACACGCATGTATTGTGAAAGGATTACCACAATAAGGTTAGCTCACACTTCTATCACCTCACATGATTATCGTTTTGTGTGTGTGCATGTGGTGAGAACATTTAAAATCTACTCCCTTAGTGCTCAAGTATATAATGCAGTATTGTTAACTACAGTCACTATGCTGTATATTAGATCCACAGAACTTTCTCATTTTAGGATTGAAAGTTTATATCCTTTGACCAATATCTTCTCATTTTCCCTATCCTCAGCCCCTTGGCAACAGCTATCTTACTCTCTGTTTCTGAGAGCATTTTAGATTCCACATAGATGTGAGATCATATAGCATTTGTCTTTCTCTAACTCATATCACTTAGCATAATTTCCTCAAGGTCCATCAGTGTTATTGCAAATGAAATAATTTTCTTCTCTTAATGGCTAAATAGTATTCCATTTTAATATATACCATATTGTCTTTTTTTCCTCAGCTTAATTTATACTTGACAAATAGATTTATGACATTAAAATGTACAGCTTGAGGCTTTGACATTCACTGTGAAAATTCTCTCTATGGAGTTAATTAACATATCTATCACCCCATGGAGTTTATTAACATATCTATCACCCCACATATTTACTTTGTGTGTGTGTGTGTGTGTGTGTGTGTGTGTGTGAGAGAGAGAGAGAGAGAGAGAGAACATTTAAGTTCTACTCTCTTACCAACTTTCAATTATGTTATACAGTGTTATCAACTATAAAAATGTTAGAATCTTAGACCTTATTCATCCTATAACTGAAAGTTTGTATTCTTTTACCAAGCTCTTCTTATTTCCCCTAATCCCCCCACACCCTGCCTCTGGCAACCACTTTATACTCTTTATATGTGTAGAGTATATGTTTGAATTTGGGGGCTTTTCTAGATTTTACATACAAATGATATCATGCAGTATTGTCTTCCAGTCTGGCTTATTTCACTTAGCATAATACTAAGCATAATATAATACTATTTATAGCATAATCCATATTCATCTATGTTGCTGCAAATGACAGGATTTCCTTCTTTATAAAGGCTGAATAATATTCATATATGTGATATATTGGAGTTATATCAAAGAAATGCTGCCAAGAACAATGTCAAGGAACTTTTACCCTATCTTTTCTTCTGGAAGTTTTATGGTATTAGGTCTTACATTTAAGTCTTTAACCATTTTGAGTTAATTTTGTATATGGTGTAAAATAGAAATCCAATTTTTTTTTTTTTTTGCATGTGGATATCCTGTTTCCCCAACACTGCTAATTAAAGAGAATACTCTTTCCCCATTGTGTGTTTGTGGCACCCTTGTCAAACATTAGTTGGCTGTATATGCATGGGTTTATTTATGGGCTCTCTATTATATTGATTGGTGTGTCTGTTTTTATGCCAGTACCATGCTGTTTTGGTTATTTGTGCTATATAATACAGGTTAAATCAGGAAATATGATGCTGGCCACTTTATTCTTTTTTCTTTGGATTACTTTGGTTATTCAGGGTCTTTTGTAGTTCTGTATAAGTTTTAGGATTGTTTCTTCTATTTCTGTGAAAAATACCATTGAAATTTAAATTGAGATTTTATTAATTTCATTGATCGTTTTGGATAGTGTGCATATTTTAGCAATATTGATTCTTCAAATCCATTTAATATGGAATACCCATCTATTCATTGATATATTCTTCAGTTTCTTTTCTCAAAGCCTTATAGTTTTCAGTGCACAGATTATTCACCTCCTTCATTAAGTTTATTCTTAACTATTTTTAGTTTATGATGCTATTGTAAATTGAATTGTTTTCTTAATTTCTTTTCAAATAGTTCCTTGTTAGTGTATAGAAATGTAGCTGATTTTTGCATGTTGACTTTATAGCATGTAACATTACTAAATTCATTCATTCGTTCTAACAGTTTTTTGGTAGAGTCTTTAGAATTTTCTATACATAAGATCATATCATCTGTAAGCAGAGACAGTTTTACTTCTTCCTTTCTGATTTGGATGCCTTTTACTTATTTTTCTTGCCTAATTGCTCTGGGTAGAACTTCAAACACTATGCTGAGTAGAGGTGGTGTAGTTGGGCAGCCTTGTTTTGACCTGCTCTGCCTTTGGAGCTTTCTTTTAAATTCTTCAGTTCAGTCACTATATTCTTCAGCTCTAGGATTTCTTTTCTTTTTCTTTTTTTTAATGCTTTCTGTTTCTTTTTAAACTTCTCATTTTCTTTATGCATTTTTCCCCAATTTTGTTTAATTGTGTGTTTTTGTAGTTCACTGAATTTCTTTAATAGGATTTTTCTATTTGTCAGACAGTTCATAGATGTCCATTTGCTTATGATCATTTATTGAAGCTTTATTAGTTTCCCGTGGTGGCATAATGTTTACCAGACTTTCTGTAATCTTTGTATTTTTGCCTTGATATTGGTGCATTTGAGGATGCAATGTCCTCTTCTATACTTTACACACATTCACCTCAGCAGGGAAAGACCTTTATCATTCGGCTTAGCTTGGGATTCTGAATGGGTTAGTTGGTAGTGTCCACAGGCAAGATGGGATTGCTGTCAGATTCACTAGTTAAGTGAGGCCACTGCTCATGCTCTGAAGTCAGGGGGTGTCACTATTTCAGCTGCATTGTTGGATGGGCCTGCTGGCTGTAGTCTGTGTTCAAGTAGGCATGCTCTGTGGTCAGGTGTGGCCATCAGTGGGGCTCTGCAATTACCTTTGTTCATGTGGGTTTGCAGGCTGTGTTCCCCAGTAGGGCAGTGCTGCTAGTTGGACTCCATGATTGCACAGGTCTTTAGCCTGAGTTCCTGGTCAGGTATGACCTCAGTCTATGCTCCCCACCCAGATGGTACTGCTGGTTGGACTCTGCATTTAGGAGGTGCTGCAGGCCGGGCTTCCTGTTCGGTTGGAAGCCTTAGGCTATGCTCTGCTATCAAGCAGGACTGCAGTCTTTGCCCTGAATTTAGCAAGGCTACTGGCTGGGCTCTGCAACTGAGCAAGCCTCTGTCTTTGCTCTCCTGTTGGGCAAGATCATCAGCTGGGTTCCCTGTTTAGGTGGGACTTTCAGCTGTACCCCACAGTTGGATGGGGCTGCAGCGGTTTCCTGTGGTTGGACCAGGGAGCTGTCCAGGCTCCGTAGTTGGGTGGATCTGTAGGCTATCCTCTGTGATTGGGAGGGGTCACTGGCTGAGCTTCCTGACTGGGCAAGGATGCAGGTTGTGCTCAGCAATTGGACAAGACCATAGGCTGGGCTCTGTGGCTGGGCAGTACAATCGGCTTGACTCTGAGGCTACCTGAGGTCACTGTTCAAGCTCTCTGATCAGGTGGGCCAGAGGTCATGCCCAACAAATGGGCCTGAGAGGGCTGTAGGGTGGGTTTCATTGCTACCTGGGTTCTCTGGCCAGGCTTCCTGATTGGGCTATACTGTAGGGCATGTCCAGCAGTTAAGCAGAGCTCTGAATTTGCTTCCCTGTCTGGGTGGGATGAAGGATGTACTTTAAGGCTGCCCAGGGTCTCAGGCCAGACTTCCTGGTTGAGCAGATCTGGAGGCTATGCTCAACAATTGGTTGGGGGATGCTGATTTGTCTCTCTACTCTGGTGGGCCATAGGATGTGCTCTGAGGCTGCTGGGCATTTGTGGCCAGGCTTCCTGGGGCTTGGGAGTGAAGGGTATGCTCAGCATTTGGTCCGGGCTCCAAATTTGCTTCCCTGCCCAGGTAGAGTTGTAAAATGGGCTACCCAGCAAATATGGTCCATAGGCTGGGGACCCAAGCCAATCAAAACTGCCAACCGATCCCTGTCCAGAAAGGGCCACCAGCTCCCCTCTAAAAATGAATAGAGCTGTTTGCTGGCATCTCTGCATGGAAGCCACTGCCTGTAGAAATGAGGTCCTCCAAGACCTGAGTGCTGGTCGCTATAAGCCCCACCACCTTCTCCATCCCTGAGCCCCAGTGGTCCTGCCCTGCAGGTTCCCTCAGTGATCCCCATAAAGTGAGACCCAAGTGGGTCTCTCAGGAAGTGTCCCACAATGCTGGAGAAGCTAGATGTC
This sequence comes from Globicephala melas, assembly GCF_963455315.2. Lineage (NCBI taxonomy): Eukaryota > Metazoa > Chordata > Mammalia > Artiodactyla > Delphinidae > Globicephala > Globicephala melas. Next base: position 43,678,788 of record NC_083323.1, read on the forward strand.
CATGTTGGGTTCTCTCTGTCCTACTGGAAGAACTGTATGACCAGGAGGGGCCTCTCCGTACAGTACTGTGCTGGCCTGTGGGAGGAGTGATGTGGTCAGTGTGAATCCACTCTTCTTACCCTTCTGCTATGTTCCTTCTAGGTCTCTGTGGTCCAGGTGTGTGCTTCAGCCTCATGTCCAAGTTCTGGGATTTTCACAAAGGTGTCTTGTCTATGTTGGTCCCTAACAAGGGTCCTCCTGCCCGGTGTCATTCTAGCCAATAGAACAAGACCAAATCCAGTTTGGAAGCAAAGAAAAACTTTATTCTTTGATCAAAGAATGGAGAGGTGCAAACTCTGTGCTCTAGAGCAGTGGTCCCCAACCTTTCTGGCACCAGGGACTGCTTTCGTGGACGACTGTTTTTCCACAGATGGGGGTGGGAGGATGGGGATGGTTCAGGTGCTCATGTGAGGGATGGGGAGCGAGGGAAGCGGCAGATGAAGCTCTGCTCGCTCCCCCGCAGCTCACCTCCTGCTGTGCGGCCCGGTTCCTAACAGGCCATGGACCTGTAGCGCTCTGCGGCTCGTGAGTTGGGGACCCCCGCTCTAGAGTACACTCTCTCCCAGCCAGGCCAGTGGCAGGGCTGCTTTCTAGGGATCTGGGGAGGGGCTGGAGTTCTCAGGGATCTGGCACGCATCTGTGCTGCTCCAGCACCAGATCTCGCAGTGCCAGGCCCAGTGTCTCTGCGCACAGCCCACAATCTTGTATTGCCGTGTGGTGCGCAGCTCTTCGCTAACAGCCCACGGAGCTGAGGTGTCAGTTTAGCCGTTAGAGGTCGCACCCCTTTGGCCCTGGGAAACTCTGGTCTGAAGTACCTGAGGCAGGGCCTCTGCACACAGCATGCTATGAGCAAATGAAACTAGATGAAGCACAAAGGACTTTATTTTATTACCCAGATTCTAGTTTTATTTCCTGGGAATTGTTAAGGGGCTTTGCCAGTGAATAGGGATAGCTGCTAGGTGGTTTTCTTGTGAGGGGGACCGAAGTTAGGAGTCACCTGCTTTACAATCTTGATAATGCCACTCCCCTAGTCATAGCTGTTTTAAATTCCTAGTCTGATAATTTCAACATCCCTGCCATGTCTGTTTCTGATGCTTGCTCTGTCCCTTCAAATTGCGTTTTTTGCCTTTGGTATGCCTTATAATTTTTTTTTTTTGACAGCTGGACATGATATATCAAATAAAAGGAACTGCTGTAATAGGCTTTTTGTAATATGGAGGTGAGGTATGGAGGGAGGGGAGGCATTCTACAGTCCTCTTATTAGGTCTCAGTCTTTAAGTGACCATATGCCTCTGGACTGAACTTCACAAGTGATCTCAGTTTTTTCTGCCCCTTTAGGTGGGACAGGATGGCTGGAGTGGTCATTTCCCTTCTCTCATGTGCAAGGATAGAGCTGACTGGAGTTGGGTATTTACCCTCCTCCAGGTTATTTAAGCTCTGATAATACCCCAGCAGGTTAGGCTCCAGTTAACTAGTTTCCCCTGAGGTCAGGCCCTGCTAAGAAGAACAGAGTGCTCTGGTATATTTCAAAATAATTCCTTTTCCCTTCCCCCTGTTGGAAGCATGAAGGGATTTTTCTCTGATATTCATTTTGAGAACCTGGTCAAGATCCTGGAGATAAATCACACAAAATTTCAGAACCCCTTCAATAATGGGGGAGCCCCTGGAGTTTTTAACTCTTAGAGTTGTCTGTATTTGAGCCTCCAGCAATTCATCAGTTACAGTTCCAGTTTTCCGACCCTGGCACCAGTTGCTGCAGAGGTTTCTGCTTGTACATCTCTGCTCCGATAAGTTGAGACTCCTTATATTTGCCTGTCTGTCTCTCCATTCATGGAGGGAGCAGTTTGTCCTATGTGCGTCCCTGTCCTCTCCTATGGATCCAAGAAGAGTTGTTGATTTTTCAGTCTGTCAAACTTTTTACTTGTTTTTTGGGATGGAGTGGCAACTTCCAGGCTCCTGACATGCAGAAATGAAAACTGGAGGTACCTCTGCAATAATATGTACACAATAATATATACTGAAGTCTACTTAGCACACTGCCTACTCCCATTCTGCAGAGGCTCACTCTGTTCTTTCTTTTCCAGATGCTTGCTCTTTATCTTTCTCAAACCTCCAAATCACTGACATTATCTCTGTCACCTTTACAAAACTACAATATTTTTACCATAGCTCATTTCCACTGTTCTTACTTCTCTCGCCCTAGTGTTATCCTGCGTGTTTTATATATCTGCATCTTTTGAAAAAGCTGGTCTTTTGTTCATAGTGGAAATCAATCATAACATGACAGGATAAAGTGGTGGTTGAGAGCTCAGACTTTGGGATGAGTCATAGAAGGTAATACTTCCATCATTGAGACGATGAACAATTATCAAATTATTTAATCTCTCCTATTCTATAAATTGATATAGCCCTTACCTCATGGAGTTTTCAATAAGACTGTATTTGTAAAATACTAAGCAACTAGCTTCTCTCAAGTGTAGACAATCAGCTCCTTGCCTCAGTTGCGCCCAACACCTAGTTGGATGTTTCTAACACTTCTCGGCACTTCCTTGTGCTCTATCTGTAAATGTTGAGGAGTCCCCACCCTATAATTGTATGGGGAGATTCTTGAAAACTGGGGAATAAGAGCTATTATATAAAATCTTCCGTTTTCAACTTCTCCTGTAAATCTCTTTTATAGAACTTCTGAGTTGAAGGTAGAATTGGCACCGTTCACTCCCAGCAGTCATCTTTTCACTAGATTTACATCTTTCTCATTTTACTACAATTCATTTTTTTTTACATGCTCCCTTTACCTCCCTGTGGAACATTCTATATGCATTGTATCGATATTCAGGTCTCTATGATTTTGTGAGTGTGTATGTGTGTGTTTTTTGTTGAGTCATCAGAGGGTTTACTTCTCTCTAGAGTTGAAGTATTTGGAAAAAGTTACATTCAGTAAGTTTCTTCAAAGGTCTGAGAATTCTGGGAGACTGAATAGTAAACTAAAATTTTACTATCCAACCAGTTGATAATAAAAATTCAATTCCAAGTGTCTGTTCCTGCAGTTTTATAATTCAATAGATTAACCACTTTCATTTCTTTTTTCCCTTCTGAATTCCGGCGTATAGAATACAATTTTGCATTAGAGTATATTTTGTCAATATTCCTTATACAGAAAACTAATCATATGGTAACACACAATTCCAGAATACACTAGTAGCTGCTAGAATACAACTATTCTGTAATTCGCAAATTTTTATTGGTGGCTTTGTTTCACTGATCAATGAGATGACAAATAATTGTTTTATTCTGCATTTTTTAAATACATGTATTTGTCTGAAAGAGGCCAATACCTCAGGAGTTGAGTAATGAAAGCTGTTTGCATATGCACATAAAATTCATGATTAAGTGATAAATTCATGGTCAAGAACATAAATATTTCTTTTGAAATCCATATTTATCCAAAAATATTGTCAATATTAATATATTATAGTATATTCAATGATATAATTATTTTAATCATAGGGATTATTTAAATTTTACTGAGATTGATATTATCAGTAGAGGATACTCATTAACAATTGTAATTTGAGAGGTAATAGTGACACATTATAATACAAAAATCAGGCACGTAATGTGTTGTTTTCCTGTGTGTTACACATTACATGTGTAATAAACATGTAATGGAAAACAACACATTACATGCCTACATTGTTTTTTTTAGTTAGATGTTTTTGTACCTTACTTTTTAATTTAAAATAATAGCACAAAACAAATCAGTTATCTTCAGTACCAAATAAAATTCCAATAATCAAGAGACTCCTCAAATGTTGAAGATATTTTTTTCAATCTTTTCTCTAGTTTTGTTAATTTAAAGCTCTTTGACCTTTGCTTTGAGAAACAAAATAAATATAGGTAATTTTTTAAAAGAAAGGCATTTAAATTAGTCATACTTAAAGGCTCATGGTGCCCAAATGCTTTAGTTTATGATGAATAACAGTTATTATTCTAAGCTTGCAGAAACACTAGGTACACTGCATAAGCATGTTTTCCCCACTGAGCATCAAGTTGTCCACTAATTTGTCTTTGAAATACATCCTGGGCAAGATGTGCTCTGGAAATTGTCCAAATTAATCAGGCTTCTTGATCGTGTAGATGAAAATGCCTTTATAGTATATTCAAAGTATATTACATTAAAGACACTGAACAGTCCTAGATTCCCAGCCAGCTTGTGATGACTATTATGTTGCCAATTGATTAATCCAATATAAAGGTAATAATTCAACTTTTTAATTCCCCAGCCTTCCACATCCAAGTAAATGGAACCATCATCCAGTTGCTGAAAACAAAACCATTCAGTATTCTTTGACCAAATTCTTGATATGATAAAGCACTTACTTCATGGAGTTTTCAATGAGTGTTCTTTGGTTATTCTCTATTCCTCAAAATCTAACCCAGTCTGCGATCAAGTCCTGCAGACTCTGGTGCCACAACACATTCAGAAAAATCTACTCCTTTCCAACTTCACTGCTACAGTGTTGGTCTCAGTCACTGTCAGCTTTCACTGGAATGACTACAGTAACCTCCAAACTTGTCTCCCAGCTTCCTTTATTAATACCCAACATAGCAATTGGCATTATTTATTTAAATTTAAGCCACACCTTGATCAATTCTCAGTTTATAATTTAATACACTTCCATTGCAATAAGAATGACTGCAAACTCTTAGTTTTGTTTTAATTTGGTTGATTTTATCTCATGCCAGCCTACATTTTACTCACTACAGTACAACAGCTACTGGCCTTTTTTCTGTTCCTTGAACCTGACTAATTTAACCCACTTATTGATTCTTCCCTCTGATCTTCAGATGGATGGTTTCTTCTATTCAAACGTCCATTTATTCCTGGCTCATAGAAGGCTTTCAACAAAACTTTTGAATGAATAAACCTAGTATATAATGCAGTATTGCCTAACAAACCCTAGATGGCACAAGAAAGAAAAAAGCTCTAAGAAGGGTAGGCATCAGCAGTAACCATACAATCAATTTCAAGTATTCTTATAAGTCTGTTATTTTGTTCTTTATCTCCTGCTAAAATAAAATAATGTATACAGAGAACATAGCCCTATTGATAATCGTGATATAGTTAATTAACATAAGTAATACATATAAGTAAAATAACCAATATAATAAAACATGTAATGAAAGTTGACTACATGAAAGGCACTGTCCTAGTCTCTAGGGACAAATTTGCTTTCTCTTAATATGTAGCAAATGGGTAAAATGATTAGTTCTTTTTTTTCCTTTTAGCATCAAAATTTTAATTCTTCATGATGATTTTAATAGCCTATAACATGATGTTAATGGCTCACCATTTGTCTTTCTTTCCTTCAAATTTATTGAAACAAAAAGATGGTCAGTAATATAGTAAAAAGTTTAGATAAAATTTCTTCTTGAAAAAAAGTTTGTCAATATTTAAATCTATACAAATCTATGTTTTAAATTTTATTGGTTTTTTTTGTTTTACTGTTGTCTCTCATGTATTATTATGAATCAAAATTACCTTATTTTATTAGCCAAAATTAAGAAATATTTTAAAGAATAATTAATAGTAAAAGAGACATTATTAAATACAATGAATGTTAGAGTCACTTAGGAAATTAAAACTGAAAAGACTTCAGTCATCTTTATCAAAACCCAGTAGTTCCAGATTTACCTAAACTCACCTCCCCTCCCCCAGAAATATAGCGTACACCTGCATAATTTGGGGAAAAATATTAGTATAATTTAACCTGAAAAACAGAAAAGTTATTATTACTAAAGTATAAAATATGAATTAATTCATTTGTCAATTTTCTCAGCAAACGTTTATGAAATACACACTGCATTCTAGTCATTAGGCCGTGTATACAGAGCAATTACCAAGAGAAAGAAAACATAAGAGAGTATGTAAGATTTTTTTTTTAAGCAACAGAGTGTGATATTTCAAATAATCATTCTACTTATGTTATCTTGCTTTATTCACTTCACCACTCTTATGCCATAGATTTCTGGTAGGAAACAGCTAACACGCTTCTTGTCTTGATAGTAAATCTAAGATTGTAGCTCCTTATCTGATCAGCCACTTAATTGTACTACATTACAAAGTCATCTCCACAGAAAGAGTTCCATCTGATGTATTTGTAGAATCTCTAATAAAAAATTATTGCCCTCAAAGGATTAGCTATTTAAATTGAGGGGAAAAGTGTCTACCCTATTTCAGTTGAATTGCCTAAATAATCATCTGAAATCATTATTTGAATTCTTAAGTGTAAGCCTGGCCTTTTTGGTGCTATTTTGTATATTTTCCACATCGCTATTATTAATATTTTTAGACACTTTGTCTACTACAAACAGCAATGGGTGGCTTTTTGTTCCATTCCAGTGCTTTCTGGTTGAGGAGACTAGGTGGGTATTACTGGATATTACTAGGCTGGTAATATCCCCAGAGATACAAAAAGTTCTCTTGATTTCAACATGAGAATTTTGAATAAATTAATCAAATTATAGCATTTTTTTGCTTGATTGACAACCCATAATTGTAATGTCTACAACACACTTATGAATAAAGAGCCTTATATGCCCAACATAGGTACATTTAGAATTTTCAAGTAAAACTTTACCAATAACAATTTGAAAACACATTGCTTCTTTATGATAAAGATTATAAATAGTTTTATCTATGAAATATAGTTATAACTTTATAATTAAATGTACCTTTAATGTGGTATTATTTTAATTGTTGTTTCCATTGTTTTTTTAACTTCAAAAGCTGAAAACTTTTATTAAATATATGAAAGGTCTTATGGTATCTTAAATCTAGAAAAATGTTATATATTTTTCTTTTTTTACAAATATATTTTTTCTTTGAACTATTTCCTCTTGACAATAATAAACTTTGCAAGATTCACTATAGATTTAAAAATATTTTCAGTCTTTTGCTTGTGATGAGGATGTAGAAAGTCACTAGAGATGGATGCTTCCATCCTAACAAAGATAATAAGCTAGGGAAGCTAAAATATCAGATATTTTTCAACACATAAGGGACTTAAGCAAAGAACCTTAAATTAACTAAATTTCAAAAAGTGATGTCATTTTTAAGAATTTTTATTGGAGTATAGTTGATTTACAATGTGGTGTCAGTTTCAGGTGTACAGCAAAGTGAATCAGTTATACATATACATATATCCACTCTTTTTTAGATTCTTTTCCCATGTAGGCCATTACAGAGTATTGAGCAGAGTCCCCTGTGCTATACAGTAGGTCCTTATTAGTTATCTGTTTCATATGCAGTAGTGTGTATACGTCAATCCCAATCTTCCAACTTATCCATCCCTCCCACCTTACCACCTGGTAACCATAAGTTTGTTTTCTACATCTGTAACTCTGTTTCTGTTGTGTAGATAAGTTCATTTGTACCCTTTTTTAGATAAGTCTTCTCTTAGAAGATTGTCACAGCCAGAGAGAGGGGAATTAAAGGAATATTCCACATAAGGTACAAGAAGAAACCTGTCAAATTTTGAATAAACTTTTAATATTAGCATTATGATAATGTACTGTAAAAGATATGAGTCCTGAACATCATGGACTTAACGCTTGTCTGTAATGACCACCAATACTTTCCCACAGGGCTTATGTAGTTCATGGGAATAGGGTACAGGAGGTTGGGGCACATCAGGAGAACTGTAGCATGAGGGCCTTGTCCCAGTGCAAGGCAGCAGTCTTCCAAGTGTTGAGTGCGTCTACAAAAAAATTATCTGCTAACCTTGTATGCTTTTCTTCTAAGATCAGAACCAACCCCAATAATTCCACTTTCACAACTTCTGTTCAACATTTATTTTTCTGGAAGCCCTCCCTAGTACAATAAGAATGATAAAATTATTAATATATGTAAAGCCTCTAAAGGAGATAGTAAAACTTTATTTCTTTTTCAGATGTTTTGTTGTTGGTGTATAGAAACACAACTAATTTCTGTATGTTGGTTTTGTGTCCTGCAACTTTACTGAATTTGTTGATTAGTTCTAACAGTTTTTTGGTGGAGTCTTTAGGATTATCTATAGGCCTACCTCGGAGATATCACGGGTTTGGTTCCAGACTACTACAATAAAGTGAATATGGCAATAAAACAAGTCACACAATTTTTTTGTTTTCCCAGTGTGTATAAAAGCTATATTTACACTATACTGTAGTCTATTAAGTATACAATAGCATTATGTCTAAAAAACTGTACATATCTTAGTTTAAAAAATACTTTATTGCTAAAAAATTCTAACCACCATCTGAGCCTTCAGTGAGTCATAATCTTTTTGCTTATGGAGGGTTTGAAATATTATGAGAATTACCAAAATGTGACAGAGACACAAAGTGAATAAAAGCTGTTGGAAAAATGATGCCAGTAGACTTGCTCAATGCATGCTTGCCACAAACTTTCAAGTAGTAAAAAGGCAATATCTGAAAAGAGCAATAAAGTGAAGCACAGTAAAATGAAGTACAGTACGTCTTTGTAAGACCATATCATTCACAAGCAGAGACAATTTTTTCTTCTTTTTTTCAATTTGGATGCCTTTTATTTCTGTGCCTTACCCGATTGCTCTGGCTAGGGCTTCCAGTAATACGTTGAATAAGAGTGGTGAGAGTGGGCACCCTTTTCTTATTCCTGACCTTAGAGGAAAAACCTTCAACATTTCACCATTGAGTATGATGTTAGCTGTGGGTTTTGTCATATATGGCCTTTATTATATTAAGATATGTTCTTTCTACACCCAATTTGTTGAGAGTATTTATCATGAAAGAAAGTTGTAGTTTGCCAAATGCTTTTCTTGCATCTACTGAGATGGTCATATGATTTTTATCTTTTATTCTATTAATGTGATTTATCGCAGTTATTGATTTGTGTATGTTAAATCATCCTTGCATCCTTGGGATAAGTCCCATTTAATCACAGTGTATGATTCTTTTAATGTGCTAATGAATTCAGTTTACCAGTTTTTGCTGAGGATATTTGCATCTATATTAATAAAAGATATTTGGCTGTAGTTTTCTTTTCATGTAGTATCCTTAACTGGGTTTGGTATCAGGGTAATGCTGACCTCATAAAATGGATTTGGAAGTATTCCCTCTTCTTCAGTTTTTTGGAAGAGTTTATTAAGGGTTGACATTAATTCTTCTTTATAAATATTTGGTAATTCACCAGTGAAACCTCTGGTTCTGAGCTTTTCTTTGTTGCAGGGTTTTTGATTACTGATTCACTCTACTTATCATTATTAGTTGGTTTATATTTTTTTATGATTCAATCTTGGTAAATTGTATTATTCTATGAATTTGTCCATTCTGTGTTATCTATTTTGTTGACATATAAATGTTCAGAGTAGTTTCTTATGATCCTGTGTATTTCTATGGTGTTAGTTGTAATGTTTCCTCCTTCGTTTCTGATTTTATTTATTTAAGTCTCATTTTTTCTTAGCTAGACTAGCTAAAGGTTTGCCAATTTTATTTTATCTTTTCAGAAAATCAGCTTTTAGTTCCATTGTTTTTCTGGTCTCCATTTCATTTATTTCTGCTCTGATCTTAGTTATTTCCTTCTGCTAACTTTAGGATAAATTAGTTCCTCTTTTTCTAGTTTCTTGAGGTGTAAAATTATGTTGTTTATTTAAGATCTTTATTTTTCTTACTGTAGGAATTTAATGCTATAAACTTCCCTTTATAAATGCTTTTGCTGTAACCTGTAGGTTTTGGTATGTTTTGTTTCTATTTTATTCGTTTCAAGATATTTTTTTATTCTTCTTTTGATTTATTATTTGACCTATTGGTTGTTCAGGAACGTGTTGTTTAATTTCCACATATTTGTAAATTTTCCAGCTTTCCTTTTATAGTTTTATACCATGGTGGTTGGAAAAGATACTTGTTATAATATCAACCTTCTTAAATTTAAAACTTGTGTTGTGGCTTATCTTGTTTGGCAATATATCCTGGAGAATGTTCTGTGAAAGCTCAAGATGTGTATTCTGTTGTTCTTGAATGGATGGTTCTATATATGTCTATTAGATCCATTTGGTCTAAAGTATGATTCAAGTCCAACATCTTTGCTGACTTTCTGACTGGATGCTCTATCATTGAAAAATGGGATACTGAAGTCCCCTATGATTATTTGTCAATTTCTTATTCAAATCTGTTACTATTTACATAATATATTTAGGTGGTTCAGTGTTGAGTGCCTATATTTTTAAGATTATTATATATTCTTGATGAATTGACCCTTTTTTAATTATATAATGACCTTCTTTTTCTCTTGTTACCATTTTTGGTTTAAAGTCTATTTTGTCTGATATAAGTATAGATGCCCCTGCTTTTTCTTAGTTTCCCCTTGCATGGACTATCTTTTTCCATCCCATCATTTTGAGCCTATGTGTACTCTTAAAGCTGAAATTAGTCTCTTGTAAGCAACATATGGTTGGATCTTGTTTTGTTTTCGTATCCTCTCAATATATGGTTTTTGATTGAAGAATTCAATCTATTTACATTTAGAGTAATTATTGATAGTTAAGGACCACTAATACCTTGTTATCAATTGCTTTCTCACCATTTTGCAGTTCCCTTTTTCCATTCTTCAGCTTTTGTTGCTTTCCTTTGTAAATTGGTGATTTTTTTCACAGTGGTATACTTGGATTTCCTTTTTGTGTTTTTAAAGATTTAATTTTTTAAAATTTATTTTTGGCTGTGTTGGGATTTCGTTGCGTGCAGGGTTTCTCTAGTTGTGGCGAGTGGGGGCTACTCTTCCTTGTGGTGCCTGGGCTTCTCCTTGCGGTGGCTTCTCTTGTTGCGGAGCATGGGCTCTAGGCATGCGGACTTCAGTAGTTTTGGCACACGGGCTCTAGAGCACAGGCTCAGTAGTTGTGGTGCACGGGCTTAGTTGCTCTGTGGCATGTGGGATCTTCCCGGACCAGGGATCGAACCCGTGTCCCTTGCATTGGCAGGCAGATTCTTAACCACTGTGCCACCAGGAAAGTCTCTGTGATTCCCTTTTTTTTAAAATCATTCATGAACCTATTATAAGCTTTTGCTTTATGGGCACCATGAGGTTTACATAAAACATCCTATAGATATTACAGTCTGTTTTACACCAATAACAAATTCAATTGTATACAAAACTTCTACCCTTCTATTTCCCCTATTTTACTTTTTAATGTCACAATATACTTTTTTGTTTGTTTTTCTTATTTTTAATTTATTTTTTCTATTGAAGTATAGTTGATTTGCAATGTTGTGTTAGTTTCTGCTGTAAAGCAAAGTGGTTCAGGTATACACACATATATATATATATTCTTTTTTATATTTTTTTCCACTATGGCTTGTCCCAGGACATTGAATATAATTCCCTGTGCTATATGATAGGACCTTGTGTTTTATCCATTCTATATGTAATAGTTTGCATCTACTAACCCCAATCTCCCAGTCCATCCCTCCCCCACTCCTGTTCCCCCTTGGAAACCACAAGTTTGTTCTCTATGTCTGTGAGTCTGTTTCTGTTTAATAGATAGGTTCATTTGTGCCATATTTTAGATTCCACATATAAGTGATATCTTACGGTATTTGTCTTTCTCTTTCTGACTTACTTCACTTAGTATGATAATCTCTAGTTGCATCCATGTTGCTGCAAGTGGCATTATTTAGTTCTTTTTTATGGCTGAGTGGTATTCAGCATCACTAATTATTAGGGAAATACAAATCAAAACTACAATGAAGTACCACTTCACACCGGTCAGAATGGCCACCATTAAAAAGTCTACAAATATCAAATGCTGGAGAGGTTGTGGAGAAAAGGGAACCCTCCTACACTGTTGGTGAGAATGTAAGTTGGTGCAGTCACTATGGAGAACAGTATAGAGGTTCCTCAGAAAACTAAAATTACCATATGATCCATCAATCCCACTCCTGGGCACATATCTGGACAAAACATTAAATCAAAAAGATACATGCACCCCTATGTTCATAGCAGCACTATTCACAATATCCAAGATATGGAAACAACCTAAATGTCCATTGACAGATGAATGGATAAAGAAGATGTGGTGCATATATACAATATGCTTCTTTTTATATTATTTGCTCATTGAAATTTTAAGGTAAGTATAGTTATTTTTAATACTTTTGTACTTTAATCTGTATACTACAATTAAATTAAAAAAACAAAACAAAACCACAGTTCAGTTTGAGGATCCATGGCGCTTTCCATCACTCTTTCCCAGTAACTTGTGTGCTAGATTCCTGATGGAGTCCACAATGCAGTCAGCAGGAACCATGTCCCTTTAATTCCCTCTGAGAATTTTTCTGCTTCCATCCTGATCTCCTCCCTCACCCCAGTCATGAAGATTTCAGTTTTGTAGTTTGGATGCTGCAAGAGAGAAATGAGTCTCTTTGGCACCATCTTCACAGCTGGGAAACTGGGAATTCACTCACTCACTTTCCTTCTTCCCCCACAGTGGAAATCATGGGCCCAAAAGAACTTGTTTAGCCCTAAACTGTGCCACCATGGGGGATGGTTGACGTAGACAAAGTCAAGCAGTTCCTTTTACCCATTCCAGTGCATCAAAACTTGTAATTTGTTTTTAGCTCCAACGGAGGGCTTCTCTGGAAACCTGGCTTCCAAAAAGCCTCTCTTGTCCATGGGCGATTCCCAAGTCAGTATTCTCCAGGTGCTCCCAGACCATGACTGAGAGCCCCTGGAACCAGTTCACAGGCTACTGCAGGATCCACAGCAAATACTGAAGTCTGTTTATTACACTATGCACAGGTGGGCAAGACTCCTTCCAGGTCCCTTGGTATATGGTGCTGGATCCCACAACTTTCACAGAGGCACTTTCATTCATGATGGTTGCCAAAACTTTGTTGTTTAAGGGGGTACAGATCAAACAATGTCTTATACCAGCATGATGCTGTGATCCCTCTCTTTCATCTGACTGTCTTAGTTTTGATGATTTTGACAATTTTAAGGAGTATTACTGGTCAGGAATTTTGTAGAATGCCCTTCTATTAGGATTTGTCTGAGGTCTTTCTCATAATTAGACAGGAGTTATAAGTTTTGAAGAGAAAGTCCACAGTGGTACAGTGCCATTTTTATTTTATCACATCAAGCATACATTACTATCAGCAAAACAACTCAGTTGATATGACAAAGGTTCTCTCCTTGACCAAACTCGAGCCAAGTTCTGAGCTCCCTTTTGGACTAGGCCTCCATCTGGACCTATTAAAAACTACACACTCTCAACACAAATGGTTTCAACCACTCTCATTCCCCACATTAAAAGACTGAAAGAAGCACTAACAGTTTCTAACAGGTTAAGTCCATATCCCTAGATGACCCTAGCCACCTTAAAGTATCTGCCTGAGAAAGCTCAAGGCTGCCAAAAGAATTTCTTGTTTGTTCTAGCCAATGTCTGACAATAAGCCCCATGACTACCCTTTCTTAGAACATTTACTAAGAAGGGCTTACAACTGTGAATTCTTCCTCTGTTCCTTTGAGATGTGTATATATATCCTACAACTCAGGATTGTCTTTCTCAAGGACCTGAGAGCTCTTTCTTTAAAATGTTGTCATCAGGATGTATAGGACCTTTGTCTTCCAGTCTCTATGAAAGAATAGAATTGTAACTTTTAATAATTGCTAGCTAACAGACACAGCCGAATCAGTATTTATACTGACTAAAGCTTTATAATTTTTCATTTCCCTGATTCTACTGAGTCCCTGTCTGCCCCACTTCCTACTCCTCATTCTCCATTTAAAATGCCCAGGCACCTCTGTACAAATCAAAACTGAGTTCCGTTTATGCTGGACCCTCTCCCTAGTGCAACAAAAAAGTATTGATTAAAATCTGGCCTTACCACTTTAGTGCCCGGCCTTCTTTATCTTTGACAGATATCATCTTGATTATCTTCAGAGTAGGGTTTGTCTAGTTTTTCCACTATATATTTACTCTTTTATTCCCCTCCTTTCCATACTGTACTATTTGGAAGGAATTCACCATGTGCAGCCCAAATTTAAGGAGTAGGGGGCTGTGCTTCACCTCCTTGAGAGTGAAATATCTACATAAATTGTTTGGAATTGTTCTGCATGGGAAATATGTCTCTTCTCCCTACAATTTACTTACTTATTTATTTATTTATTTATTTCCGTTTGAATTGAGCCCAATATGAACTGATATAAATAGATTCATAAGAATAAATACATCATTTAAAATTTTTTTTGTACTTTGGTTTATAATAAAATACTACTTTTAAATTTTTTGCTCAAATTATTTCAGCTTTTTTATTTGATTCCTGTGTTCCTCTGACATACTCCCGTCATTTTTGTTTTTGCTTTTGTTTTGTTTTGTTTTGGAGAACTTTCTTACTTTTTGGCATTATAATATACTCCAGGATCATCTTGTATATTTCTTGCCTTAGTCCTACAAGCAGCCATTTCTTTCAAGAGCTTTGATTGCTTTTATTAAAGGCTGGTTTTTGAAACCAAGATTAGGGATCTAGATGTATATACTATGACTTTTGTATATTGAGCATCTATCCCTTGAACTGGTTAATTTCAAATATTAGTTCTAGTATTTTTTATGTAGATTGTTTAGGATTTCTTTGCAAATAACCATATTTGTGAATAAAGAAATTGCTTATGCTGGTAAAGGGCAGTCTGTGAAAAATCTACATCAAGCATTATATTCTATTACCTAATGTTTTTCTTTAAAATTAGGATCAAAACAATGACCACCAATTTTCTTCAACATTGTTCTCAAGGTCCTAGTCAATACAGTAAGAGAAGAAAAAAACAGAGTACTAGCAGTGGAAAGAAAGAAATAATGTTGTTATTAATAGGTTTGTAATTTTTTTTAAATCCCCACATAAATTACTAGAATTATTTTGTGGTTTAGCAAGTTTACTGGAAAAATGTCACTGTAGAGAAATTTATTCTACACTCTATACACTCTCAACAAAAACAAAAATGAACCTAAAAAATTCTTTACAATAGCATTAAAATAGCTTGAAAAATTTTCAAGACCTCCGTATAGAAAACTACAAAATATTTATAGAAAACAATTTTTAAACTATATTAATATTTTATTGCTGCTGCAGCAAATTGCAACTCTGAAGGTCAGGGAGTCAAAAATGGGTTCCACTGGGCTAAAATCAATGTGTCTGCAGGGCTGCACTTCTTCTGGAGACTCCTGGGAGAGATCTGTTCTTTTTCTAGAGGCCATGAGTATTGCTTGGCTCACAGTACCTTCTTGCATATTTAAAACCAGCAATAACACTTCAATTCTTTCTCACATTGCATCACTCTAATATTAACCACCCTGCATCCCCCTCTTTGGGGGTTTTCTCTGCCATGTTCCTCATTGCTTCCTGGATACTCACTACCAGATTCTTTAATAACTGTATTTCTACTAACAGTTTGTTCAAAGCAATCTATGCTTTTCTTTAATGCTCTTTAAAATCCTTCCATCTTTTGTTTATTTCCCAATTCCAAAGACACTTCCACATTTTTAGGTATATGACACAGTAGCACTCCACTTCCAGGCACCAATATCAGTATCAGTGTCCTATTGCTGCTTTTACAAATTTTCATAAACTTTGTATCTTAAAAACCACAAGTTTATTATTTTTATAGTTCTAGAAGTCAGAAGTGTTGTTGCCATGGCTGTGTCCCTTCTAGGTGAAAATCCATTTCCTTGCCTTTTCTATAAGCCTCTATTCCTTGATTCATGGCCCCATCCTTTGTAAAATATGTCATCTCCTCATGACCCCCTCTTACAAGGACTCTTCAGATTAAACTGGGCTCACTTTCATAATTTACAATAATCTCCTCATCTCAAGATTCTTAATTATATCTGCAAAACCCTTTTTGCCATAGAAGCTAACACATTTTCTTATGATGGGGATTAAGGCATGGATATCTTTGGAAGGTCATTATTCTGCCTACCACAAGATATAAATAAATGAAGGTATTACCATGTCATTGACTGGAAGGCGTGTAAAGATGCCAATTTATTCCAAATTGATTTATAAATTCACTGCACTCCTTAAAAATATCCAAGGAAGTTTTTAATGGAAATTGGCTAGTTAAATCTAAATTTTACTTAAAGGCATAATTCAAAAGTAGCAAAAAAAATAATCCTTCAGATAAAAAACAAAGCAAGGATGTAGGACTTGTTAAACGAGCTATAAAATTTTACTGTGGGGGTCTTCCCTGGTGGCGCAGTGGTTGAGAGTCCGCCTGCCGATGCAGGGGACACGGGTTCGTGCCCCGGTGCGGGAAGATCCTACGTGCAGCGGAACGGCTGGGCCCGTGAGCCATGGCCGCTGAGCCTGCGCGTCTGGAGCCTGTGCTCTGCAACGGGGGAGGCCACAACAGTGAGAGGCCCGCGTACTGCAAAAAAAAAAAAAAAAAAAATTTTACTGTGAAGCCACATATATGTATATACACACATATATATACATACATATATATGCTTGTGTCAAGAAAATATAAACAACTCCTATCAAAAACAAACATACTAATAGAAAATGCAGGCAAGAAATGTGAAAAGGCACTGAAAAGGGATATAAAATAGCCTAAAACTATGAGCATGTCCTCAACTTCATTAGAAATCAGAGAAATGCAAATTGAAGGCATTCCTGCATTCCTACCAGGATGGTTAAAGTTAAAAAGACTGACAATATCAAGTATTAGCAAGAATGTGAAGAAATAAGACCTCTCATAATCTGCTGGTAGGGATATAAATCGGCACAGCTATTTTGGATAACTCTTTGGAAATTTCTATTAAAATTGAATATATGCATCTTCTTGACCCAGCGATTTCACTTCCAAATATATAATCAATAAAAATGTGATGTGGTGATGGTAGCACAACATTATGAATGTACTTAATATCATTGAATTGTACTCCTAAAAATGGTTAAAATGCTAAATTTTATGTGTATTTTACCACGATAAAAAAATGGGGAAAAAAAAGACATAAGGGAACTATCCACAAAATGCAATGTTGTATCTTTTTTGGAACCTGGCTGGAACAAATCAACTGTAAAAGTCCATTTTTGAGATAATTCAGGAAATTTGAATTTTGAGTGGCAATTAGATGATATTAAAGAATTATAGTTTCAGAAAGAATTATCCACATGGGCACCAATAGATAAGGACAAGAACATTAATTTCATCATTAATTACGATTGCTCAAACTTGATACTACTGAAATGTCCATCAACATTATAATGAAGGTGTACTGTAGTATATTCAGACAAATAGAATATAGCAAAAGAAGTGAACAATGGGTAAAGCTCACACACAAAAAACAAGAGTAAAAGAAATCACAGAGAAAAGTATTCATAATATACCTATTTCATTTCACATAAAGTGTTTCTCTTTTCTTTTTTAAGGCCAAACTAATTTATGTTGTTAGAATTAAGGAGAAGAGGTTGTCTTTAAAAGTGTTGTCAATTTAGAAAAAAAAAATGCAGGATACCCAGGTAAATTTAAATTTTAGATAAACAATGAAAATCTGTTTACTATGTACCAAATATTACATTTTGTATTTTGTCTGGCAGCCGTACTTTGGGGAAACTGTAGATGATGTGGATAGGGAAGGAGTTTGAGGACTTAGGTGATGCTAAAACTTTTTTCTTTACTCGATTATGTTACATGTGTATTCACTTTCTGATGATTCACTGAGCTTCAGCTTATGAGCTATGCATTCATATTTTGTGTACTTTTGCTGATGTATATTTTACTTCATAAAAACTTAACTATTCATGTTTAAATGTAATAGGTTCACTGGAAGTAGTCAAAATAAAAATGGACTTGTCACGTAAATTAAAGAGAGGATTCAAACATGAGAATGGTGGAATTCCAGGAAATGAAAGATCCATTTTAGTGCAAAGAATGCATGTCCCATGATTTCTTACAAGTGTTTGTAATAGAGAAATTCTAGTAAACTTTTTGGTTGTGATCTTTCTGTAACTCACCAGAAACGCAGGTGTATTCTGTCTTAAGAACAAACCCAATTCAGTATTTATTTCTTTTAGCAAATGAGTTTTAAATTTACTAATATATCTTACAATAAACCTGCATTGTTTCTCAGTCAATATTACTTTTTAGCAAATGTTAGTAGGCCTGACCAGTCAATTCTCTATTCTGTAGAAGTAACTAACTAATCAGAACATGCCTTTACCTGCTAGTTACACTTGACTAATTAGTTCATGTAATACCCACGTGAGGTAGGAAAGTAAGCATTTTACTTCCAATTTTACAAATGAGGAAACAGATGCAAATGTGTTAGACCATTTTCCTGAGGCCATTCAGCAAATCAATTGGAGAAGCAATATTTAAACTAAAAGTTTCAATTCTTTCACTAATTTTCTATTGACTTGTTTTTGTCAGGCTGTTTTCAACACATAAAAGCTAAAAGTCAAAAGTATTATTTTGTACAAAAAGTATTCTGTATTCACATGAACAATTAGGGTATTCAAAAATTATTCAGCCAAAAAAGAAAACATTCTCATTTTTATACATTTGAATGAATGCTCATTTTCTTATCTAATTTCTGAATCAGTAGGAATATGAAGGTAAGATGTCATTGCAGTTTTTATTGAAAGTTACATTTAAAGCACTGGATTTAGAATTTAGTACAGCAGACTGAGTTCTGGTCCCTCCTCTGGTAGTTTCGAAGGCTTTTGAATTAGGCAATTATTTAATAATGTAGAGTTTTAATTTTACCATTTCTAAATAAGTGGAAATGGGAACAACTGACCTGTTTATTTTAATTATTGTGAAGATTAAAGAAGACAGTTTTTATGTTTTTATCAATGTGCTGTAAAATGCATAGCTTTGTATTTTTCTGTACTTCAGTGAGAATTTTTAGAAAAGGAAATAATTTACTTTAAAATAATCCTTAGGAAAATATTTCTGTAGTCATCCTGCTTTGTGTGTTTAAACTATCTTAAAGTTTTAATGAATCTGTTTTTAAGTATATTTATGGAAAAGTAGAATGGTTTTAGATGGTCAAGTGTAGAACTGAATACACATGAAAAGCTAATATAGGCACTTTTTTTTTCAGAATATTTTAAAAATGTGGCAAAGCAGCTGAATAGTCATAATAGCTGGAGTTTACTGGGAACTTGCTATTTTAAGACATTTTCATCTATGATATCATCTGATCCTTTCCACATCACTATTAGTTTACTATTATTTTCTCCATTGTCCAAACGAAGACACTGAGGCTAGGGAGTTTAATACCTAGTTTTACTCCTCTAGTATTACTTCGGTTTTACTCCTTCAGTACTTAGTAGCTGAGTAATATGAGCCAATTTTTTATGTCTCAGGTCCTCATTTGTATGCTTGGAGTAATAATTTACATTGTGTAAAGTGTTTATTTTAAATTTTTTAACACTTTAAAGAACTGATATCTTTTTTTGAAGTAGTAAGCTATCAATTAATAGCTATTGTTACACTCTATCACATGTAAATCGATATTCTTTTCAATGAGATATATTTTTTTTTAGTAATTCAAATTTATTGTGACCCAGAGAAGATATTTATTTTATTTTATACTGTTGGGATGGTCAATTTCTCACTCTTCCTTAATAACAGAACCTTAACTTTGCACAGTGCAGCAATATTCTGAGTCCAAATTGCTATCTTTCTCAGACGCTCTTAGCTAGGGGAAGTATATGTCACATTTCTGGCCAATGTAATGTAACCTGAAGATATCTAGAAAGTTTTTACCCCCGATCTGGGTTCAGTATTTATTCTCTCTCTCTTGCCATTCTTTTTCTACCTATAACACCAATGTATGATTTAGAACAGCAATAGCCATCTGGAGACCATGATACATTAAACATGGGAATAGAAGCTAGCACACTGATGTTTCACTAATGGTTAATGAAAAAGAAATTAAAAGATTGTAGGTCCCCGGTTGTATCAGTGAGCTGCACAATATGACTACTGAACTCTGGGTCTCTTGATTTCTTTTTGGTGATTGAAATAAACTCCCATGTTCTACTATTTGTGGCTGAACACAT
Organism: Globicephala melas; assembly: GCF_963455315.2. Lineage (NCBI taxonomy): Eukaryota > Metazoa > Chordata > Mammalia > Artiodactyla > Delphinidae > Globicephala > Globicephala melas. The sequence goes on from NC_083323.1 coordinate 43,698,903, forward strand.
TGGTAACTGATTCACTCAGTATGCTGACTAATGACTTAAGAATCATTGAGTTACATGATTAAATTTTTCCTTTCCCTTAATGGATCCCCATAGGTAAATCTTCAGTCATATTAAAGTTAAAATAATGACTGGTGATATGATTTAGGAGCAGCTCAAGTAATTAATAGATCGACTGTGGGTACACCATTAGTACTTAAACTATTCAAGGGAAGTTATCCTAACCTGGAGAAGTTCCCATTTGGAAATCAGCACTGCCATCTGCTGCAGATGGAAGCATATGATCCCTTATAGTTATTTAATAAAGATTTTAGAATTCTGTGAGCATCACATGACATATAAATTGCATGAGTGCACACTCGACCTCTTTGCCAGTTTCATGACAATATTATCCTTATAGCCAAGATCATTCACTTGAAAACCTTTAAAATTAATTCTAAGAAAATAATAGCCTTTATGAATCAGTGCAGTGTTGTTCAAAAAAATGATCATTTTATAAAAAAGCATTTATTAATTAAAATTATAGTATTCCAAGGAAGCTGTCCCCAAATCAGAATATTACTCTATGAATTACTTCCTACAAGGTTGTAAGTACAAAGCAGTTCATCTTGCTCCCTTGAAAAGCAGACAACGTCCTTATATATTTTGCAGTGAAATTAGACTGTCTTCATATTTCTACTATATAAGAATGTGTGTGTGAAGGTCAAAATTTTCTTTAACCCACTGCTGTTTTTTTCCCGTGTTTTCTACCAACATTTTGACCGAAAAGAAATTTTTTATTTGTTAGTTTTAAAATTACGGGACCAATGTATTAACATTGTATGTCCAACCAGATTTTAACCATGCTCATATTTATATTTGTTTCAGACCTTATTTTGTTAAAATAATACACAGTTGTAACTCCTATGTATACTTCTATCTGAATGTATTTCATATACCTATATTTGTTAATATTATCCTAAATTCAGAAGTGAAGTTTCTGAAGCAAAATATATTATTTACTTAAAGCCAATAATTTTACTGCTTTCCTTTTGCCCCAATTATTACACCTCAGGTGATGCAATGAGAACCAGATGTATCCTACGTGTAAGAGGGTCTACAGTAGGCAAGAAAACTTCAAAAAAAAAAAAAAAAGAAATCTTGATGGTTACATAGGATAGAGAGGTAGCTCTTACCCTCAGCTTCTGAGGAAATACTCTTGAAAACGTAACGAGAATAATCCTGTGTCCTCACACTTTGGAAAGTAAATAAATCTCTCCAGAGGAGAAATAAGGCCAGTGTCTCCAACTTTAGAATCAAAGGATGTCTTTATGGTCCTGTGACTCTTCCTTCTTAGAAATATAACACATGCCTGTCTCTGGAATTCTCTATTCAGTCATAAATTAACCTCAAAGTCTTGTCTTTTAGTTCAGGTCCCAAATTTCAGTAAAATTTGCTCAGGAAGCCCTAGTGGTAAAGAAACATAAAATATTTTCTCTGTAACTTCATACTTCCCTCTTTCTTGCCTCTGGAGAAATAACTTCAATTCTACAAGTTATTGTATATCCTTCCAATGTATGTGTTTAGAATTAATACCAAAAAAAAAAAAAAAAAAAACTTCAGAACTCTCTTAGTTCATTCAAGCCACCATAACAAAATATCATAAACTGTGCAGCTTGTAAACAACAAACATTTACTTGTTTGCTTAGAGCCTGGGAAGTCTAAAAAGGCACTGGCAGATTCAGTGTCTAGTGAGGGCAAGCATTCTGGTTCACACATGGTCCCTTCTTGCTTTCTCCTCACATGGTGAAAAGGATGAGCTAGCTCTCTGAGTTCTCTCTTATATGGGCAATAATCCCATTCATTAGGGCTCTGCCTCCATGATATAATCTCCCAAAGTCCTCACCTCCTAAAACTATCCCCTGAGGGGTTAAGATTTCAATGTATGAATTTGGAGGGGACCCAAACATTCAGACCATTGCAAGAAACTTTCATTTCATCAATTTTATGTATCTATTCAACTATTTCACATATACTAGCACTTAGAATTGCTGGGATGCTACTAATATTAGCTTATAAAAGATTATAATTTCGGTCTTGCTTGCACTTTCTTCACTCTTGCTTGAAGCCAGATGCCTATTTTGAACTGCCTTGGAAAAGTCCACACTCAGGTAACTGAATAGAAGTGATAAGAGAGGACTTCTTAATCTGGTTCCTGATTTAGGGGAAACATTCAGTATTTTACCATTAGCTATGATGTTAATTGGAGGGTTTTTGTTCTGCAAAAAGGATAAAGGCGTATTTACTCCTATGTAAGTATCTCTCTGTGCAACCCAATTGATTTAGAGAAGTGGCAAGAAAAACAAGAAATAAAATGTTATTTTCTATGGTGGCCTGGACTTAAGATTTCCTAACCTCAGAGATGCCTCCATTCTTCCCGCATCTTGGTAAAAATTTATTGTTCTGTAGGTAGGAAAGGAGAGAAGGAGGAGCTCAACCATACATAGGAAGAAAATACAATCCATGGCCCAGATAGTTGGACTCAGTCACAGGGCATTAAGACTCTTCAGAAAAAAAGAGTTCTTCATAATCTGTGTATGACTGCTGAGAAAGTGGCTATAAAAAGGATTTCCACCCACGTTAGAAAACTGTGAAGAGACAGATAATAAATAATATTAAGGTTTGCAGGTCAAAAGGCAAAATAGAGGATATTAGACAGGTACTTTAGGTAAAATCCCTTCCCCACCTTATTTGCCTGGGGTTGGTCCACAGGGGTAGTAGGAGTGCTTTGCACTTAGTTGCCGTCAGCTGTAGACATTCTCTGTGAAAGAAAGACAGGATGAACAGAAGGGGTCTGGTGGGTGAGAGGGTGGGTACCTGGCTTAGTTTCTGACCCAGTTACTCCCAGATCCCCATGGTGTGCCCTTCTCTCCTTCCAGAGAGCTTGGCTCTCTCAATTTGTACAGCTTGGCTGCAGGTGAGTCATCTCCCTTGGACTCAAAGTTCCAACTCAAAGTTTGGGCCCTTGCCTCATCAGTCAAGTCCCCAGTGTATAGACAGTGGCCCTTGCAGACCTGGGGCAGCAGTGGGATACAACTGCCAGGGAAGCAGGCACTGGGATCCTAAGGGAAAGATGGGCCAGGCAGCCTGCTGGAGTGGTGCCAGGAGCCATGCAAAAACAAGGAGAGCATTGTATTTGGCCCACGGTCTATAGTTTGCAGACCTCTGGTCTTTTCCATTCCTCTGATTTTACATGTGAGGAAATACACAGGAAATTAAAGCAACTACTACTATGAAACAAGTTATTTGACAGGACCCATTACCTCAAGCATACATACCATTCATGAATTTGAAGTGTAATTTGATTCCCATTATCTGTCTGTATGTGATAAATGCTGTGATTATTCTGATGGAAGTTTAAGATTACTAAACTAACACAGTGAATCAGGAACGACATGACATTATTTCTTTTATCTCTGGAAGACTGATTACTTCCATGAAGAGCAGAGGAAGAAAGCAAATATATACATTTATTTTCAGTTATTATTTTCCAGGCTTTGAGCCACTTCAGATTTACAATTTTTCTATAATATAATTATTACCAATCCAATTTTATAAATGAGTAAACACACGTACACATAAACAAAAAGTTTGGCTAATATGTGGTAGAAATGGAATTTGAACATGGATCTGACTAGTCAATTTTTAACCCAGTACTCATCCAATAAAGCAGTGGTTTTCAACATTCTCAGTTTTGTTAAACAGTCTAAAATATAGTTTTTGGTTCTTAATCATTATTTTACTCTTTACTACTTTGTTTTTGTTTTAGTATTTACTGCCGTGACTGAATTTTCATAACATTGTGAGTGAAAGTTCTCACATATCTGAATAAATATAGATTTTTTAGTGTATTTATATTTCACCATGCATTTTATTTCTTACTTCCTATACGTTCTACTAATACATTCACATCACATGATCTGTGTAATTTGATATTACTTTAGATAAATATCACCATGGTTGTACATATCCTCACAGTAGGGCCTATCAAATCACACATGTTAACACAGAACTTTAAGTGAATGTTTAAAGACCAAACCTCCAGCTACTGCTAGAGTATATGATAACCATTTGGGGATTACCAACTATAGAAAGAAGAGACAGAAAGCTTAACTTTTGTGGCAAAAGTTTAGAGATTAGGAGAGATTCCTTGCCAGATAATTTGGACACAGGCTTAGATGTTATCTTAATTACATGTGCAAGAGTAAGAAGTATATTTTACATAGCTTCCAGAGTTTTATTTTTGAGAACTATACAGTATTCTGCATATTTGATTCCCAGCAATGATGTTCATTCACCATGATGTGTGAACAAGGAGAGCATGAGTATCCAAAGCTGGAGGGCTTCTGCGTTGTATTTGCTTTAATTTTAAAGTACTTTGGAGACCAAAGCATAAAATGTGTTCGGCAATTGTTTTACAACTCACAGGTTTCTGATTGTACCAGTATAATCACAGACGTAAAATTTTGGTTTCTATCTATACTCAAGAATAGAAAAATAGGGGGCTTCCCTGGTGGCGCAGTGGTTGGGAGTCTGCCTGCCGATGCAGGGGACGCGGGTTCATGCCCCGGTCCAGGAGGATCCCACGTGCCGCGGAGCGGCTGGGCCCGTGAGCCATGGCCGCTGAGCCTGCGCATCCGGAGCCTGTGCTCCACAGCGGGAGAGGCCGGCCACAACAGTGAGAGGCCCGCGTACCGCAAAAAAAAAAAAAAAGAATAAAAAAATAAATTTTCAGTATTGATCAACAATTTAAAGACTATGAGATACCATGCACAGTCATCTTTTGGAAGATTATGAAAAAAACTAGAACTGTATTAATGACAGAAATTTACCTAAATGTTCTTTCCTGAATTAAATTCATGAGGTGAATAAAAATGTATTTTTTTAGATAAAACTAAAGATTCTAAAGAAAAGAAACAGATAATATGTTCCATGTGTGGAAATAATTGGTAAGAAGCATTATTGTTATTGAAAAAAATATATTATTGAATATTTAAAATTTACTGATGAAATAGAATAAAATTATACTACTATTTGTAGAAGGCTTACTTTTTCTTATGGCTCCTGTAATCTCCTAAAAAATAACATTGGATTTGATATTGAATAATAGTAATAAATATTTATGCTTGTTTGAACAGCAGAAGCCATTTGACTCCCATATAACCTAATTTTATACTGCACTTTTTGTGTTTACCTTGATACATATTTTAAGAATAAAAATTTCAAATGCAAATTAACAACTCTGTATTATTTTATTAGGAAATAGAGGAGTTGTTAATATTTATAATTTTAGTGTACATTTGTGATCCTTTTAATTCTGAAAGCAACCATTAATGTGAAAACATTTTGTTTAAATAGCATAAATCAAAGCAGAGTCAACCTCATCTTTTTCCTTCAAATTTTAATATTTCTGCTGCCCAGAGGATATATTTCATAGTGTGGTCTTCAAGTACTTTACCACGTACTTTGTACATAGTTAATCAATATAAACTACTGACAGTTATTGATCATTAGCTTCTCAGAGGTTTCTTAACCCTTAAATCACTCTAACAATGTCTCCATAAACTATGGATTGTTTACTATTACTCTTCCTTGTGCACTGTAGCCATCATGCTACTGAGTCATTATTATCTTTGCCATCAGTGGAAAAATATCATCTTTGTGTAAAGGACATAATCCCCATTTCAACCAACATTGGTATTCTCTATGCAATCAAGCCTCTTCCCTCTCTCTCTTTTAAACGACTAATGACAATTGCATATTTAACATCATGGGTTACATTTAATTCACAGTAAATGATGAGCAAATGTGTAGAATTCTTGAAATTTTTGAAAAATAATTTTATCAATCAATATTACTAATGCATTTTCATAATTTGTTGAAATTGGATAAAATAACTTTGAAACAATTTTACAGAATCTATATAAATATATATCAAGGTCTGATGAAATATATTTACCTGTTCATTTGATCTACTCAGTCTTTAGTCATTTCTAGAAATGGGGAGCTATTCATATTTCAGAGAAGTAGATAAATAGTCCCAAGTCAATTTTAGGACTACTGACTCTTTGATAAAGCTGCTATAGAAACTTAAGACATACTATATATACATATATATATATGTTTTAGTAAGGAAGATGTTTTGAAGTATTTGTAGCTCACCCCTAAAATACAAAACCCTAATAATAATATATATATACACACATATACACATACATATATATACATGTACATATATATACTTCCCTCGCAGTTTAAGACTCTGCACTTCCACTGCAGGGGCCGCGGGTTCCATCCCTGGTCAGGGAACTAAGATCCTGCATGCTGTATGGTGTGGCCAAAAAATAAAAAAAATAAAAAAACTATGAAACTCAGTTCTAGGAGGGGGTAGTACCATGTTACCCAACTCCACGAGAGTGCCCGCAACACTTCAGCCTGTCAGCATTGATTATTGCAATTAAAAGAACAAAACAAAAGCTTTACTAATTAAAAAATATATATTCAATATATACACACATATATACATGTATATATGTGTGTATGTACACATATATGTATATATATGTACGTGTGTATGTATGTATATATATTCTTAGGGTTTTGTATTTAGGGGTGAGTTACACACACTTCAAAATATCTTCCTTGATATTTTACAACAATCTATTGTTGTTGGAGCTTTGGACTAAAAAAGCAATGAAAGTTAGAAATATTGAAGGCTGAGGTCAGTACAAGTGAAAAGAAGATGAAGAGGGAAAGTAGTTTTTAATCCTTATATTACAAACTTCTCTGTTCCTCTTACTCCTTCGTTTCTTTTTTCCTTTTCTTTTCCTCCTCTATCCTAGCCTCTTCTTCCTTTTCTCCTACTCTTCTTCATCTTTTTCTTCATCTTACTTTTTATATAGTGAATTACTTTTGACACTGTCATGCCTGAAGCAATTCATATTTATCATCTGGAACTAATGTAATGAATCATATGACACTCTTATATTGAATAAAAATGAAGATATTATTTAATTTTTTTTAATGAAAAAACTAGTCCCAAGTCAGGAAAAAAAAATTTACATAATTATACTTTATTTTAGTAATTGTTTTAGGAACTGGGGTTTTCTTGTGAACATGATACAGCTTCTATCTCAGGGAGTTTTTAAACTAGATAGACATTGCTGCATCATATGCTAAATTAGAATAAGAAAGAACTGATTGCAAGTAAAGCACAATAGTAGGGGAGCACTTTACTAAAGTTTTGGTTCGAAAGATATCCTAGTCAACAATGTATAAGCTAAGATATGAAGGATGCATTGTGATTAACCAGATAAAGTGAGAATATGAAAGGGAAGAGAAAGTTTTCCACATAGGGTAAATAGCACTCGTTTATTCATGCATTCAATAACAATTTCTTTTCAATACCTACTATGTCGTATACATTTTTCTAGGCATTATGGATCCAAAGTTGGAGGAGAAATAACATTGAGTCTCTGCCATTACAGAACTTACAATCTTGTAGCAGAGAGGCATTTATAAAAGAATCACAGTAATATATGTATAATTGTATCTGTATTATATTAGTACATATAAATATGAGAAAATATTTAAGTGGAAGATCGGGAGTTGATAGGCGAATGTTGTGCTTGTGGTGGTGGTTGCATAGGAAGTAGGGAGTGGGAGTAGGGCACATCATATTCAGATGTGCTGTGGTGGAAGTGTAAGTAAGGGTCATATCTTCATTTCCAAAAAGATTAATGAGTCTAGAAGAAGGCAGTATTATTGAAGCGGATCCCGTGTTGATTCAGAGAGGAGATTATTGCAATAATTTAGTAATTGTACTTTCTTAAAAGTTGTATGAATATAGTTGAAGACAAAGAAAATATTTAAAAATTATCCAAGTGTGAAAAATCAATGACTGGTCATTATCTACCATAGTCTATACATACATTATAATCCAAAAATTAGACTTATAGATAAATCCAACAGACTTATATGTACATATGGGCACCAAAAAGACTCACAAAAAATATTAACGCTAGGCTCAGTGTAACAGCCAAATATTTGAAATAACTGAAAAAGTCATCAACAGAATAATGGATAATTAAATTTTGTATATTCATACAATGGAATTATATACAGAACTGAAAAATTAATGAACCACTGCTGTAAGCAAAAATATGGTTGAATGTTGCAAACATAATGTTGAGTGAAAAAAAGACATACAAACAAATACATAATATATGAATCCATTTTATAGAGTTCAGAGCTACTCAAAACTAATTCATGGTGTTAGAGATCAGCATAGTATTTATTTTGGTGGAGGATAGAAGGATAGTAACAAGGAAGAAACATGAATAGGTTTTTCCAGTGCTGGTAATTGTATGATAATTTACTGAGCTCTATACTGATGATTTGTATTTTTGTATTTATATGCATTGTACTTTAATTTAAAATAAAGGTTTTTAAATAAATAATGAAAATTAGAAATAGTTTTCATACACAGAAATGGGTAAAGTGGAGCCAAGGAAGGTCCTAGTGTTCTAGAATTATACGTGTTTTTGACATTCACTTAGAGGATATTAGAGGAAGCCCTGGGTTCAGCCACAATAGAAATGATTATTTTCAGTTTTGAATATTTGGAGCTCAGTGTGCCTTTTTCACATCTAAGTGGAAATGTAAAGGAGGCAGGGAATGGGTATAAGTTTCACAGCTCATAGAGGAGCTCTGGGCTAGAGAAATAAATTTGTAAGTTCATGTGCATATAGGTATAAAAATAAAATCATGTGAATACCTAGGGTTGGCAAGTGAGCAAATTTAGAGTTTGAAAGAAAGTGGGTGTGGAGTCCGCATATATAAATAATTTTTTTAATCCAGTTCGTCTCGATGCGGAAAAGAAAGCTAAAAGAGGAGACCAGTGTGTCTGGAGTAGAGAGAAGGGGAGTGGTAAGAAATGTGATCAGGTTTGTTATTGGTGGGGACTTCATTTAAAAGCTGTGGTATTGCACAAAGGGAAGCAAAAAGAGAAAAGAAAAAAATGCTAGATGACAGACCCTGGGGCAATCTATCATTTAGAAGTCAGCACTGAATGGACCTCAGGTAAGACAAAATCCAGTTAGTTTTGATATATAGAAGAAGGCAAGAAACATTATGTCCCTGTCTTTCAGAGGCTGACTACATTAAGGATGCATGAATGTAGGTAGATCTAAAGTTCTACTTTTGAAAAAAATAAGAAACCTCACATTTAATTTCTCCTCTTGTTGGTAATGTGGTATGGTAGACAAGCTTAGAAGTATCTGGAATTTGAGACTAAAATAAATCAACATAGCTGAAGCATAAATTTTGGATGATAAGGAGAAAGAACAAGGGCAAGAGGTAATGCTTATTTATTAGAATGAAGTAAGAACAAGCAACAACCAGAGTAAAGAACTTGAATAGCATGGGAAATAGTGTGCTTATTTATAAGCATATTGCCTTATAAAGGCACTGGAGAGAATATTAAAATGCTTAAGGAGGGAATGGACATATTGAAGGATTTTGTCTCTTCCTATGTCTGTTCTGTATGTTTACTGCAGAAATTCACTATGGCTTATAGAACTAATATGCACATGTTTTGCATACACGCTTCTCCACTGCATTATAGTTTTTAAAAGAATATAAATGGATGTAAACTGCTGATTAAAAAACTGAAGACATTTTTCGTCTATAATTGGTGTGTGTCAGTTAAGGAGAAAGTAAGCTAATATACTCAATTCCTACATGAGAGAGAGCTAAAGCCAATATCATATATAAGTTAAAAAAAATGTATATAGAGAAGAAAAATGCACATCCCAGTGTCATAGGGAGCACTGATAAAAAGAGAGAATCTTCAGAAATAATTCTGATTAAGAAACTGAACAATCAAAAGCAGTGAAGAATTACTGATTCTGCCAGCTACATATTGTACAGAGTTCAGGAGTCAAGATAAATATACCTAATATTGCTATTCTCTCTCTCTCTTTTCTTCTCTTCCTCTCTTTTTCCTCTTTCTTAAAATATTGTTTCTTTGCCTGATTTCCAGTAATTAAGAAGCAAAAAGTGGAAAAAATGAAATAAATAGATAAAGCACTTCTCATAAACAATTTTGTGAGGAAAATGTGAAAAACATATACAAAAAAATATGCACGCATATAAGCATCATGACTAAGTCCCTGTTAATGAAAAGTAGCAGAAAAGTAAAGAGCTGAAACAGACCTGAATATACATCAATACTGGAATTATCAGACACAAATTACCTAAAAATAACGCTTTACCATATACAAAGAAATGTGTTTTTTTTAATCTTCAATTTTTTAAAATTTTTTGAAATTTATTTTTGACTGTGTTGGGTCTTTGTTGCTGTGCGTGGGCTTTCTCTAGTTGCAGTGAGCGGGGGCCACTCTTCGTTGCGGTGTGCAGGCTTCTCATTGCAATGGCCTCTCTTGTTGCGGAGCACAGGTTCCAGGTGCGCAGGCTCAGTAGTTGTGGCTCACGGGCTCTAGAGCGCAGGCTCAATAGTTGTGGTGCACGGGCTTAGTTGCTCCGTGGCATTTTGGATCTTCCCAGACCAGGGCTTGAACTCATGTCCCCTGAATTGGCAGGTGGATTCTTAACCACTGCGCCACCAAGGAAACCCCAAAGAAATGTTTTAAAAAATCTGCTAGGATCTAAAAATTACCCAAAAAACTAATGTATTTGAGGAAAATAAGTAAGCCTTCTAGAAATATATTTATCTGTCTTATCTATCTACATAATAATTGAAATAAAAATCTCCAATGAATTTATTTAACATCAGATTAGACAGAAACACATGAAAAGGAAATTGGTAATCTAGAAGGATTTTTACAGAATGGAACACATAAAAGTGAAAAGATGAAAGGTAAAAAAAAGAGTTAAGACGAACTAGAGGGCTTCCCTGTTGGTGCAGTGGTTGAGAATCCACCTGCCAGTGCAGTGGACACGGATTCGAGCCCTGGTCTGGGAAGATCCCACATGCCGCGGATCAACTGGGCCCGTGAGCCACAACTACTGAGCCTGCACATCTGGAGCCTGTGCTCTGCAACGAGAGGCTGTGACAGTGAGAGGCCCGCGCACAGCAATGAAGAGTGGCCCCCGCTCGCCACAACTAGAGAAAGCCTTCGCACAGAAATGAAGACCCAACACAGCCCAACATAAATAAATAAATAAATAAATTTATTAAAAAAAAAAAAAAAGAAGAAGAATTAGGGATGAGGTAAAGATCTAACGTATATCTAATTGGATTTTCAAAAAGAAAAGAGAGAAAGAATGGGTAGATGAAATATTTGGAGGGATTGAACATCTGAAACTTTTCTGAAGTTGGTAAAATTAATCAATCTATATATTCAAGATGACTAACAAATCACAAAAATAATACATACAAAAGACCTCCAGACTCCTGGAAGAGAGCTTGGAAGTCACCACTCTATCCTAACAAAAAAAAAAGCTGAACAAATGGAAAAATCAAAAATTGATCTTAGCTCTACCAGAGAAATGAGGTCGCAGGGCATATCACTGCCTCCAAAATTGAAGAGACAGGAGGATACAGAGAATCACAACTTAGCTGAGAAGAAACTCACAAGCTGAAATCTCCCCTGAAGCCAATGCTTTGTAGCAAAATCTGAACTGTAATTGATGAATTTCCAGAGGCTCAGTGTGACAGCCTGAGAGGTAAAAACTTGGGGAGGAGCCCACAATTTCATGATTAAACAAACCCTAGAGTTCTACCAGGTTGTTACAGAAAATATCATAGACAAATCCATTCTAGCTTCTATCAGGAGGAGGGGGAAAAGTAACCATTTTGAAATAGCCAGAGCATTCTATTCTTCTAAAAAAGGCCTACCCTCAAGAGAAACTATTGGGTTGAACTTTTTGGCCAACCCAATATTTTACCAGAGCTTAACCTATTGGAGTTTTATCAGAATCTAACATACCTGGTGAAACAGAAATACCCAACTCAAAGCCCCTCTAGCCATCCTTTCCCACCTGAAGCAAGAGAAAAGAACTGAGATGCACTTGTGAAATTCATAGCCTAGGGGCATAGCTCACTAAAAGATTGAGACCTAATCATAATACAGGAATATCCCCCTCTCCCACATGTCTTACCACCACGTTATTGAAGGCCTGTTTACCTGAGTTGCTTTTACCTAGTATATCATGTCCAGCCTTTACTCCCCAAATTACAAGACATACCAAAAAGCAAAACAAAGAAACAAAAAAACCCACAGTTGTAACAGAGCAAGACTGTTAGAACTAGACTCAGACATAGCAGAGAATTTGAAAATATCAGACTGTAAGAATAAACAAACAAAAAATTATGATTGATATGCTAAGGATTCTAATGGAAAAGATAGACAACATTTGACAGCAAATTGGTAATGGAAATTCTAAGAAAAAAGATGTATTAGAGATATTAAAAACAATACCTTATAACAGAAAAAAAGATCTTTAATAGGTTCATTAATAGATTGGACACAGTTGAGGAAAGAATCTCTGAGCATAAGGATCTGTCAATAGAAACTTCTAAAACTGAAATGCAAATAGAAAAAAGATTAAAAAGAAAAAAAAGAACAGACTGTCCAAGAACTGTGGGACAACAACAAAAGGTATATCAAATGCACAATGGGAATAGCAGAAGGAGAGAAGAGAGAGGAACAGAAGAAATACTTTAGGAAATAATCAGAATTTCCCCCAATTAATGTCACATACCAAACCACAGAGCCAAAAAGTTCAGAAAACACTAAGCAGGATAAATGCTGAATAAACTACATTTAGAATATCATATTTAAACTGCAGAAAGTCAAAGATTAAAAAAATTCTGAAAGTATCCAGGGGCTGGGGGTGGTGGAGGGGGGAAACCTTAACTACAGAGGAGCAAAGATGAGACCATCCAAATTCTGCTTATAAACTGTGCAAGCAAAAAGAAATGAGTAAAATATTTCGTATTCAAAAACAAAATCTCCCAACATAGAATTTTTCAAAATTATCCTTCAAAAGTAAAGGGGAAATAAAGACTTTCTCGGACAAATAAAATTGAGATTTGTTACCAGTAGATCTGTCTTGCAAGAAATATTTTAAAAAGTTCTTCAGAGGAAAGGAAACTGATATGGGTCAGAAACTTGGGTCTACATAAAACACGGAAGATCATCGCAGAAGGAATAAGTGAAGGTAAAATAAAAACTTTAATTTTATAATTCTTAATTGATCTAGCAGATAATAATTTGTTTAAAATAATAGTAACAATGTATTGGATGACTGTAACTTACATATGAGTGAAATGAGCATCATCAATGTTTCGATGGATGGGAGAGAGGAATTAAAGATAGTTTGTTATTATAAGGTAATTTCACTACCTGTGAAATGGTATAGTTTTATTTGAAATTTATCTGATAAAAGACTTATCTAAAATATTCAAAGAACTCTTAAATCTCAACAATAAGAAAATGAACAACCCAACTTAAAAATAGGTAAAAGATCTATACAGATGCTTCACCAAAGAAGATACACCGATGGCAAATAAGCACGTGAAAAGATGTTCCATATCATATATCATTTGGAAAATTAAAACAGTGAGATACCACTACACACCACTATAATGATCATAACTCAGAACACTGAAAATACCAAAGGCTGATGAGGATGTGGAGGTACAGGAGCCCTCATACACTGCTGGTGGAAATGCAAAACAGTACAGCTACTTTGGAAGACAGTTCAGTGGTTTCTTAGAAAACTAAACATACTCTTGCTATGTTTATCCAGCTATTGTACTCCTTGATATATACCCAAAGGAGCTGAAAATTTATGTTCTTACAAAGATCTGAATATGGATGTTTATAGCAGATTTATTCAGCATAGTTTTGGAAGTCCTAGCCATGAAAATAAGAGAAGAAAAAGAAATAAAAGGAATCCAAATTGGAAAAGAATAATTAAAACTGTCACTGCTTGCAGATTACATGATACTATACATAGAAAATCCTAAAGATGCTACCAGAAAACTACTAGAGCTCATCAATGAATTTGGTAAGGTTGCAGTATACAAAGTTAATACACAGAAACCTGTTGCATTTCTATACATTAACAATGAAAGATCAGAAAGAGAAGTTAAAGAAACAATCCCATTTATCACTGCATCAAAAAGAATAAAATACTTAGGAATAAATCTACCTAAGGAGGCAAAAGACCTGTACTCTGAAAACTATGAGATGCTGATGAAAGAAATCAAAGAGGACACAAACAGACGGAACGATATACCATGTTCTTGGATTGGAAGAAACAATATTGTCAGAATGACTATAGTACCCAAGATAATCTACAGATTCAATACAATTCCTATCAAATTGCCAATGGCATTTTTCCAAAACTAGAAAACCTTAAAATCTGTATGGAAACACACAAGACCCCAAATAGCCAAAGGAATCTTGAAAAGAAAAAAATGGAGCTGGAGGAATCAGGCTCCCTGACTTCAAACTATACTAAAAAGCTACAGTAATCAAAACAGTATGGTACTGGCACAAAGACAGACTTATAGATCAGTGAAACAGGATAGAAAGCCCAGAAATAAGCCCATGCACCTATGGCCAATTAATCTACGACAAAGGCGGCAAGAATATACAATGGAGAAAAGGCAGTTTCTTCAACAAGTGGTGCTGGGAAAACGGGACAGCTACATGTAAACAAATGAAATTAGAACACTCTAACATCATACACAAAACTAAACTCAAAATGGATTGAAAACCTAAATGTAAGATCGAATACTATAAAACTCTTAGAGGAAAACATAGAACACTCTCTGACATAAATTGCAGCAAAACCGTTTTTTGATCCACCTCCTAAAGTAATGAAAATAAAAACAAAAATAAACAAATGGGATCTAGTTAAACTTAAAAGCTTTTGCACAGCAAAGGAAACTATAAACACAACAAAAAGACAACCTCAGAATGGGAGAACTTATTTGCAAACAAAGTGACCGACAAGGGATTAATCTCCAAAGTAAACAAACAGCTCATGCAGCTCAATAAGCAAAAAAAAACAACCCAATCAAAAAATGGGTGGAAGATCTGAATAAACATTTCTCCAAAGAAGACATACAGGTTGCCAAAAAGCACATGAAACGACCCTCAACATCACTAATTATTAGAGAAATGCAAATCAAAACTGCAATGAAGTATCACCTCACACCGGTCAGAATGGCAATTGTCAAAAAGTCTACAAACAATAAAAGCTGGAGAGCGTGTGGAGAAAAGGGAACCCTCCTACACTGTTGGTGGGAAAGTAAATTGGTATAGCCACTATGGAGAACACTGGAGTTTCCTTAAAAATCTAAAAATAGAGCTACCACATGACCAAGTAATCCCACACCTGGGCATATATCCAGAGAAAACCATAATTTGAAAAGATACATGCACCCCAGTGTTCATTGCAGCACTGTTTACAATAGCCAAAACATGGAAGCAACCTAAATGTCCATCAACAGATGAATAAAGAAGATGTGGTACATATATGCAATGGAATATTACTCAGCTATTAAAAGAAATGAAATAATGCCATTTACAGCAACATGGATGGACCTAGATATTATCATACTAAGTAAAGTAAGTCAGACAAAGACAAATACCATATGATATCATTTACATGTGGAATCTAAAAAATGATGCAGATGAACTTATTTACAAAACAGAAACAGAGTCACAGACTTAGAAAATAAACTTTTGGTTACCAAAGAGGAAAGCTACAGTGGAGGGATAAATTAGGAGTTTGGGATTAACATATACACGCTGCTATATATAAAATAATCAACAAGCACCTACTATATATCACAGGGAACTCTACTCAATACTCTGTAATAGCCTATATCTGGAAAACAAAATATATATATATATACATATATGTATAACTAATTCACTGCTGTACACCCAAAGCACAACATTGTAAATCAACTATATTCCAATATAAAATAAAAATTTTAAAAACAGAAGGAAAAACATCAAATATAAGAAAAAGGGAAAAAACATAAAATTGACTAGCATAAATGTAAAGACTGATCAATTCATCCTCTTTAAAATTTAGTAATTTCTAGTTCATAATAATATACCTACTTTATTTGCTTTTCTTTATGAACTATTGTATATATCTCATAAGAAAATAGAAATGAAAGAAATGAACAGCACAGAAAATTTCTATCATGAGACTTCTATTGAAAATATTAACTCGAGTATAAAATCATTGTTACCTCCTGTTGCAACTATTTAGACTCTTATTAAGTTTACAACAGTTACTTCTCATGGAATTTGCTTCTCTCCTGAAGAGAATGTTAACTCCAGTCAGGTATTTCATGTGTGCTTCTCTTCCTCCTCCCACGCCCGCTCTTCCTCTGTTTTAAATTTCATAGCTGTGTAAAGTCATTCAGAGCCATGGATATTCCTAACATAATGTATAGGACAATATATGTAAAAAAGATAACATACAGTGCTTTAGAATGGACACTGACAAATTAACATAACCCATGGCTATGAAAGGGGGTCATTTCTCTAAAGTAAATGAATATATATTCACTTATGAACATCTTGCAACTTTGTAGGAGCTAATAATTTCTCCAGCATATCATGAATAAAATACCTATCAGATATATAAGTGCAAACAAACCATAGCAGATGGACTTGTTCTTTAAAAAGATTATCAACAACATGTAAATCATATTCTGCATTTCTTTGATGGGATTAAATTGTTAGAATGGGAAAGCTAGAGGTATTTATTTACTTATTTCTGACAGCATCACTTGCTTCACGTTGCACTGCTTCCCATAGGAATTGCTGCTGGCTGCTACATTCATTTGGCTCTCTTCGCATGACAAAAAAGCTAGGCTCCATTAAAGTATCATTTGCAATGAATTTAGATCCTTCCTCAGGGATATATCTAACCATTAAACATTATGCAGGAAGACTGACTTTTAAAAAAGACCTCTATTCTTTGGATTCCAAGCTGCATTCAAAAATAGTCAAGGATAAAATAGAAATATTTGACAGAGAAAATGAGATAAATTAACTTTCACATGATCTTGAGAAGCCACTTCCAAATTCCAGTTAAAATTGCTAGAGAAAGTCTATGAAATTTAGGAGATAATCAAAAGGCTATTATTTTATATTTATCTGTTTGTGTTCTTCACACAAAAAACCTAATGTTGTAGCATTAGATAGAAATTAAGAATAGCTTTAAAGTTCAAGAAATATTAAGTTAAGCTTTGTTAATATGATCATTTCTCTTATAGAAAGTGGAGATATCAACTCAAATGTGAACAAAAGCAAAAAATTTTTTAATTTAATTTAATTTTTTTATAAAGCATGTTCTTATTAGTTATCTATTTTATACATATTAGTGTATCTATGTCAATCCCAATCTCCCAATTCATCCCACCGCCACCACCACCACCACCCCACTGCTTTCCCCGCTTGATGTCCATATGTTTGTTCTCTACATCTGTGTCTCTATTTCTGCCTTGCAAACCAGTTCATCTGTACCAGTTTTTCTAGATTCCTCATATATGCCTTAATATACGATATTTATTTTTCTCTTTCTGACTAACTTCACTCTGTATGAGAGTCTCTAGGTCCATCCACATCAATACAAATGACCCAATTTCATTCCTTTTCATGGCTGAGTAATATTCCATTGTATATATGAACCACTTCTTTATCCATTCGTCTGTTGATGGGCATTTAGGTTGCTTCCATGACCTGGCTATTGTAAATAGTGCTGCAATGAACTATAAGGTGCACGTGTCTTTTTGAATGACGGTTTTCTCTGGGTATACGCCCAGTAGTGGGATTGCTGAGTCATATGGTAATTCTATTTTTAGTTTTCTGAGGAATCTCCATACTGTTCTCCATAGTGGCTGTATCAATTTACATTCCCACCAACCATGCAAGAGGGTTCCCTTTCCTCCACACCCTCTCAAGCAATTTTGTTTGTAGATTTTCTGATGATGCCCATTCTGACCAGTGTGAGGTGATATCTCATTGAGGTTTTGATCTGCATTTCTCTAATAATTAGTGATGTTGAGCAGCTTTTCATGTGCCTCTTGGCCATCGGTATGTCTTCTTTGGAAAAATGTCTATTTAGGTCTTCTGCCCATTTTTTTGATTGGGTTGTTTGTTTTTTTGATATTGAGCTGCATCAGCTCTTTATATATTTTGGAGATTATCCTTTGTCCATCGATTCATTTGCAAATATTTTCTCCCATTCTGAGGGTTTTTTTTTCATCTTGTTTATACTTTCCTTTGCTGTGCAAAAGCTTGTAAGTTTCATTAGGTCCCATTTGTTTATTTTTGCTTTTATTTCCATTACTCTAGGAGGTGGGTCAAAAAAGATCTTTCTGTGATTCAAGTCAAATAGTGTTCTTTGTATGTTTTCCTCTAAGAGTTTTATAGTGTCCAGTCTTATACTTAGGTCTTTAATCCATTTTGAGTTAATTTTTGTGTATGGTGTTAGGGAGTGTTCTAATTTCATTCTTTTACATGTACCTGTCCAGTTTTCCCTGCACCACTTGTTGAAGAGACTGTCTTTTCTCCATTGTATATCCTTGCCTCCTTTGTCATAGATTAGTTGACCATAGGTGTATGGGTTTACCTCTGGGCTTTCTATCTTGTTCCAGTGATCTATATATCTGTTTTTGTGCCAGTACTATATTGTCTTGATTACTGTAGCTTTGTAGTATACTCTGAAGTCAGGGGGTCTAATTCCCTTTTTTTCCCTCAAGACTGCTTTGGCTATTCAGGGTCCTTTGTGTCTCCATACAAATTTTAAGATTTTTTCTTCTAGTTCTGTAAAAAATACCATTGATAATTTGATAGGGATTGCATTGATTCTGTAGATTGCTTTGGGTAGTATAGTCATCTTCACAATACTGATTCTTCCAAACCAAGAACATGGTATATCTCTCCAATTGTTTGTGTCATCTTTGATTTCTTTCATCAGTGTATTATAGTTTTCTGCATACAGGTCTTTTGTCTCCCTAGGTAGGTCTATTCCTAGGTATTTTATTCTTTTTGTTGGAGTGGTAACTGGGAGTGTTTCCTTAATTTCTCTTTCTGATCTTTTGTTGTTAGTGTATAGGAAAGCAAGAGATTACTGTGCATTAATTTTGTATCCTGCAACTTTACCAAATTCGTTGCTTAGCTCTAGTAGCTTTCTGGAGGCATCTTTAGGATTACCTATGTATAGTATCATGTCATCTGCAAACAGTGACAGTTTTACTTCTTCTCTTCCAATTTGTATTCCTTTGATTTCTTTTTCTTCTCTGATTGCTGTGGATAGGACTTCCAAAACTATGTTGAATAAGAGTGGCTAGAGTGGACATTCTTCTCTTGTTCCTGATCTTACAGGAAATTCTTTCAGTTTTTCACAATTGAAAATGATGTTGGCTGTGGGTTTGTCATATATGGCTTTTATTGTGTTGAGGTAGTTTGCTTCTATGCCCAGTTTCTGGAGAGTTTTCATCATAAAAGTGTATTGAATTTTGTCAAAAGCTTTTTCTGCATCTATTGAGATGATATGGTTTTTATTCTTCAATTTGTTAATATGGTATATCACATTGATTGATTTACATATATTGAAGAATCCTTGCATCACTGGGATAAATCCCACTTAATCATGTTGTATAATCCTTTTAATGTGTTGTTGGATTCTCTTTGCTTGTATTTTGTTGAGGATATTTGCATCTATATTCATCAGTGATATTAGTCTGTAATTTTCTTTTTTTGTAGTATCTTTTTCTGGTTTTGGTATCAGGATGATGGTGGCCGCATAGAATGAGTTTGTGAGTGTTCCTTCCTCTGCAACTTTTTGGAAGAGTTTGAGAAGGATGGATGTTAGCTCTTCTCTAAATGCTTGATAGAATTCACCTGTTAAGCCATCTGGTCCTGGACTTTTGTTTGTTGGAAGATTTTTAATCACAGTTTCAATTTCACTGCTTGCGATTGGTCTAATCATATTTTTAATTTCTTCCTGGTTCGGTCTTGGAAGATTATACCTTTCTAAGAATTTGTCCATTTCTTCCAGGTTCTCCATTTTATTGGCATAGACTTGCTTGTAGTAGTCTCTTAGGATGATTTGTATTTGTGCAGTGTCTGTTGTAACTTCTCCTTTTTCCTTTCTAATTTTATTGATTTGAGTCCTCTCCCTCTTTTTCTTGATGAGTCTGTTTAAAGGTTTTTCAATTTTGTTTATCTTCTCAAAGAACCAGCTTTTAGTTTTATTGATCTTTGCTATTGTTTTCTTTGTTTCTATTTCATTTATTTCTGCTCTGATATTTGTGATTTCTTTCCTTGTACTAACTTTGGGTTTTGTTTGTTCTTCTTTCTCTAGTTCCTTTAGGTGTAAGGTTAGACTGTTTATTTGAGATTTTTCTTGTTTCTTGAGGTAAGATTGTATTGCTATAAACTTCCCTCTTAGAACTGCTTTTGCTGCATCCCATAGGTTTTGGGTCGTCGTGTTTTGGTTGTCATTTGTCTCTAGGTATTTTTTGATTTCCTCTTTGATTTCTTCAGTGATCTCTTGGTTATTTAGTAGCATATTTTTTAGCCTCCGTGTGTTTGTGGGTTTTTTCCCTGTAATTTATTTCTCATCTCATAGCACTGTGGTTGGAAAAGATGCTTGATATGATTTCAATTTTCTTAAATTTACCAAGGCTTGATTTGCGACTGAAGGTGTGATTTATCCTGGAGAATGTTCTGTGTGGACTTGAGGAGAAAGTGTCCTCTGCTGTTTTCAGATGGAATGTCCTTAAATGTAAATTAAATCTATCTGGTCTATTGTGTCATTTAAAGCTTGTTTTTAATTACTAATTTTGTGTCTCAATGATCTGCCCTTTGGTGTAAGTGAGGTGTTAAAGTTCCCCACTATTTTTGTGTTACTGTTGTTTTCCTCTTTTATAGCTGTTAGCATTTGCCTTATGTATTGAGGTGCTCCTGTGTTCAGTGCATATAAATTTATAATTGTTATAATTTCTTCTTGGATTGATCCCTTGATCATTACGTAGTGTCCTTCCTTCTCTCTCGTAACATTCTTTATTTGAAAGTCTATTTTATCTGTTATGAGTATTGCTACTCCAACTTTCTTTTGATTTCCATTTGCATGGAATATCTTTTTCCATCCCCTCAGTCTGTATGTGTCTCTAGATCTGAAGTAGGTCTCTTGCAGACAGCATATATATGGATCTTGTTTTTGTATCCATTCAGTGAGCCTGTGTCTTTTGGTTGGAGCGTTTAATCCATTCACATTTAAGTTAGTTATCGATATGTATGTTCCTATTACCATTTTCTTAATTGTTTTGGATTTGTTCTTGTAGGTTCTTTTCTACTCTTGTGTCTCCCACTTAAAGAAGTTCCTGTAGTATTTGTTGTAGAGTTGGTTTGGTGGGGCTGAATTCTCTTAGCTTTTGCTTGTCTATAAAGCTTTCGATTTCTCCACTGAATCTGAATGAGATACTTGCTGGGTAGAGTAATCTTGGTTTTAGGTTGTTCCCTTTCATCACTCTAAATATATCGTGCCACCCTCTTGTGGCTTGTAGAGTTTCTGCTGAGAAATCAGCTGTTAGCCTATAGGAGTTCTCTTGTATGTTATTTTCCATTTTTCCCTTGTAGCTTTTAATAATTTTACTTTGTCTTTCATTTTTGTCAATTTTATTACTATGTGTCTTGGCCTGTTTCTCCTTGGGTTTATCCTGCCGACACTCTACACTTCCTGGGCTTGGATGGATATTTCCTTTACCATGTTAGGGAAGTTTTCGACTGTAATCTCTTCAAATATTTTCTTGGGTCCTTTCTCTCTCTCTTCTCCTTCTAGGACCCCTATGATGCAAATGTTTGTGCATTTAATGTTGCAGTGAGTTCCACCATTCTGTCTTCCAGGTCACTTCTCTGTTCTTCTGCCTCAGTTTTTCTGCTATTGATTCCTTCCAGTGTATTTTTTATTTCAGTTATTGTATTGTTCATCTCTGTTTGTTCTTTAATTCTTCTAGGTCTTTGTTAAACATTCCTTGCATCTTCTCAATCTTTGCCTCCATTCTTTTTCCGAGGTCCTGGATCATCTTCACTATCATTATTCTGAATTCTTTTTCTGGAAGGTTGCCTATCTCCACTTCATTTAATTGTTTTTCAGGAATTTTATCTTGTTCCTTTATCTTGTACATAGTCCTCTGCCTTTTCATTTTGTCTGTCTTTCTGTGAATGTGGTTTTTGTTTCACAGGCTGCCGGATTGTTGTTCTTCTTGCTTCTGCTCTGTGCCCTTTGGTGGATGAGGCTATCTAAGGGGCTTATGCAAGCTTCCTGATGGGAGGGACTGGTGGTGTGTAGAGCTGGGTGTTGCTCTGGTGGGCAGAGCTCAGTTAAACTTTAATTTCCTTGTCTGCTGATGGGTGGGGCTGAGTTCCCTCCCTATTGGTAGTTTGGCTTGAGGCGACCCAACACTGGAGGCAACAGGCTCTTTGGTGGGGCTAATGGCAGACTCCTGGAGGGCTCATGCTAAGGAGTACTTCCCAGAACTTCTGCTGCCAGTGTCCTTGTCCCCATCGTGAGCCACAGCCACCTGCGCCTCTGCAGGAAACCCTCCAACACTAGCAGGTAGGTTTCCTACGGGGTCACTGCTCCCCCCCACACACACCGGATCCTGATGTGCACATTACTTTGTGTGTGCCCTCCAAGAGTGGAGTCTCTGTTTCCCCAAGTCCTGTCAAAGTCCTGCAATCAAATCCCACTAGCCTTCAAAGTCTGATTCTCTGGGAATTCCTCCTCCTATTGCCAGACCCCCAGGTTGGGAAGCCTGACATGGGGCTCAGAACATTCCAGTGGATGGACTTCTGTGGAATAATTGTTCTCCAGTTTATGAGTCACCCACCCAGTGGTTATGGGATTCGATTTTATTGTGATTGTGCCCCTCCTACTGTCTCACTGTGGCTTCTCCTTTGCCTTTGGATGTGGGGGTTTTTTTGGTAAGTTCCAGTGTCTTCCTGTCGATGATTGTTCAGCAGTTAGTTGTGATTCCGGTGCTCTTGCAAGAGGGAGTGAGCGCATGTCCTTCTACTCTGTCATCTTGAACCGAAGGTCCCAAAAGCAAAATTCTAAAGTACCATAGTAGGCCGTTGTTACAGAAATGTAATGAAAATACAACTGCAATTTTCTTGGCGTAAACTGACCAATTCATTAATCTGAAAGTACATGCTTTAGAATTAGAAGTTAAGAATTCAGCTTATAATGTAAATTGAGTGCATAATTAGCAGTGTTAATTTTTTTCATTATTTTACATTCCAAAACATGGATTTACAGTTGAAGGTCCCTAAAATTTGGGGGTTTACAAACAGTTATCTTAGGAGGTATGAGGTCTTGTTATTCCAGGATTTATACAAGGCTAAGTTTTTGCAGGCCTCTCACTGTTGTGGCCTCTCCCATTGCGGAGCACAGGCTCCAGACGTGCAGGCTCAGTGGCCATGGCTCACAGGCCCAGCCGCTCTGCAGCATGTGGAATCTTCCCAGACTGGGGCACGAACCTGCGTCCCCTGCATCAGCAGGCAGACTCTCAACCACCGCGCCAGCAGGGAAGCCCAAGGCTAAGTTTTAATGAGACTAGTTTTGTTATAGTCTGTTTTGGGCTGGATTCTTGGAGTCCAACATGTGGTATTTAAGCTTAAGTAAGTCAGACTCTGAGAACTATGCTGGAACATGGGGGTGAAACATATTCTATGGTAAGACAGAATGTTTTCCTTGAAGACAATGAATATCCCTGCTATAAATTATCCTTGGGAAGAAAATGACAAACTGTTGACTGGGCTTTGAAAATTGGAGTCTGAACACTGAGAGTAAAGAATATACATACATCTGGAGACTCTATTGGATTAGGTTAAGCAGCCCCATTATTTAGAATCATAAGAAAATAGACAGGGATCAGGCTATGAAATTTCAGAGAATATGAGCCCTAACATTAACACGTAATAGCAGTATACTTGGTCTTCTCTGTTGTACATGTGTTTTTCTAACCCCTACCCATATGTTCAGAAAGAAGCAGTTTACTCCATTGAATCAAATATTTTTAATGATCCCTCAAAATTGCATTTAGTACAGAATATTACATAATTTGAAATAAAGTATTTGAATTAATGGCCCAATATAAATTAGCATAGGTGAGGAAAAGTAGCATGGTACAGAGAAAGGTTATTTGCAGTTTGAAGAAGGCATATTTTAGAACTCTCAATATTGCCAATGTTATATCCAAACTCACAAGTTTGAATCTTTTAATTGAATCTGAGTACTTGCAGAGTATATTTCTCTCTTTGATTGTAACTTTTCCAATCAGCTCTGACTCGCCCAAAGTGGAAAATCAATATTGTTGTGAATTTTTGAGAACTACTATGAGGAGTAATATACCAAAATAGTTAGAATTATGTTTTTCTGTAGTGGTCATTCACCTAATATTTGATCAGTTTTGTTATGCTACATCTACCAGTTCCTACTCTCCTTTTCCCCAGAATCATTTGTAAGATGGAATAAATCTCCGTAGTTTCACTCCTGGAGAACAAGAAATGTACACTCCAACAGCAAAATGCATCTATCTAGTCAACATTTCATTTAGGTTATTTGAAGCTGAAATCTTGCTTCTGGAATTCGACATATGATATGTAATTATGGAGAGGCAGAGACATTGCTCACTCAGTTCATAGTAGTCAATATTACTACACATATCAAGATAACTGATTGCTTTAAAATGCTATTAAGAGAATGAATTGAAGCTGAAAACATACGAAAGTCAAGGTCTAACAGTTTCTGAAGATAAATTATTTATTCTTGAAATCAGTGATCTTTCATTCAGTTTAGTGCTAGGAGATATCTACTAAGTTTCAGAAAATTCAGCAGAAGACATATTTACAAGTTTTAAATTCCTCTGTTTAAAATCTTCCTGAATCTTAATTCAATGTGTGATTTTTCATACCTATTTTAAATTTTGTTTTCAAGTTGATTCTTGCTAGCTTATAGAAATAAATTTGATTCTTATGTATAGACCTTGATCCAATAACACTGTTAAATTTACTTATAATTCTAATATTTTATATACATTCTAAAGACTTCCTAACTTTAAAAAAATTAAATGACTGCCTTCCATAAGTATTTTTGAAATGTTATTTTCCAAGTTATTTTTCTTGGTGTATAGAAATATGTTTATTATTTATGGTAAATATAGATTAAAGATCCTCATTCTTGGACCCTCTACTTAAGTAGATCTGGACTTGATTCTCTGTATTTTAATTTACAGTTTTATTTTTTGTTTTAAGGACCTCAGGAATTAAAACACACACACAGACACACTGAGATAGTCATCCTTCTCTGATTATGGCTTACTATCATGATTCGTCCAGATAAAGCTCCTTTTTAAATTACATTTTCCCTACCTCTCCCATTCAAATTTTGATGTTTTAAATCCCCCATACATACTTACTGTAGGGTATGCACTATACTTCTTTCCACATGTATATTTAGTTACTGATGAATCCTGAAAAAGAATATGTGTAGGTAGTGTTTTAATTTAAATTATAGTGTCCTATAAATATAGTTATTTTATTATCATACTAATTTGCATTTATTTCTATATGAAGCACCACGTTTGTCTATATTTATTAGCAATTAACATTCCCTGTTCTGTATATTTCATATTCCTAATGCCCATTTTTTTCTTGCTTTTTATCTTCATTTCCTGTACCCCCTCACTGGAGTGGGAGCTCCATAGTATTTCAGATATTAATCCCTTGCTTATTTTATATTCTGCAAATATTTTTTTGAACTTGTTATCAATTAGTTAATTTGGTCTAGTATCCTTTTATGAATTGAACTATTTAATGTGAATTTTCAAATTTACAAATTTTAAAGTTTTCAGATTTATCAATTTTTATGTTTAAATATTATTTTCTCTTTTTTACAATATTATTTTCATTATCTAAAAAGATGGTATACAACTCTATATAATCAGATTTTTTAGTATATTTTACTTCGTGTTTTAATTTTTCTTACACAAATTTAATTTCAAGATAATTTATAAATTTTTTCCTACTATGTATAATTTTTAGGTTTCTTTTCCTGTTTCTAATTGGTTATTGCTGGTATATATGAAAGCTATGGATTTTTGTGTATTGACCTCCTGAAATCTCTTCTGTTATTTCAAACATTTGTCAATTGATTCATCTGTTTTTTAGTATACCGTTATGTTATTATTTGTAAATAATAACACTGTGCTGTGTTCCATTTTGTTCTTTACACATCCTAGTCTATTTCTTATCTTAATATGTTAGTCAGGACATCTACAACTGTGTTGGACAGTATCAGTAAAGAAGGGCTTCTTTGTCTTGTGTACGTCTTTTTAGAAGGATTGCTTAAAATTTCTCCATTAAAAATGTTTCTTATTGGATATTTTTACATAAAATTTTGTCATAGGGATTTTTTTCTAATATTTCTTGTTTTTTATACATTTTTTCCCTTACATCCTATATTTTGTGTATTGTGTCCTATCCAATATTTTCCAGCATCTATCAAAATAATCTAATAATTTGGTAGATGGGGTCCTCAAGGTGAAGAGACATTTTAAATATTGTTAGATTTTTTGTTGTGGTTTATTAATTTTGTTATTCATGTATTCTATATATTTTAATAACATTGGAATGTTCTATCATCCCTCATACAGGTTCATTAAAATTTGTGACTCCAAGTGTTTATTCTTATGTTTTTCTTAGAACTGGTGTCACTTATTGGTATAGATTTTTTTTTCCCATTTGTTATCTTTCTTTACTAATGCTGGTACTCCTTAAACATCTTGTCATTTTCCCCTATAAACACATTTTCTAGGACTATCATCTATTTTAGCTAGGAGTGTATACCTAGATGTAGAAAGAGGTTTGGTTGAAACAAGGGGACTCATAGGGACCAGAAATAATACTACGGTAAGTCCTCTACATACGAATGAGTTCTGTTCCGAGAGTGTGTTATTAAGTCCAATTTGTTTGTAAGTCCAACAAAGTTAGCCTAGGTATCCAACTAACACAATCAGCTATATAGTACTGTACTGTAATAGGTTTATAATACTTTTCACACAAATAATACATAAACAATAAACAAAAAAATAAAGGAATTATTTTTAATCTTACAGTACAGTACAGGTACCTTGAAAAGTACAGTAGTACAATACAACAGCTGGCATACAGGGGCTGGCATTGAATGAACAGGGAAGAAGAGTTACTGACTGGAGGAGGAGGTGGGAGATGGTAGAGCTGAAGGATCGTCAGCAATAGGAGACAGAGGGCAAGCTGCAATTTCACTCATGCCTGACATTAATGACACAGGTTCTGGTTCCTTACTGGATTCAATTCTATCTACTCTCTTGAAAAAACGATCCAGTGATATCAGGGTAGTAGCTCTTTTTTCCTCATCATAGATGACATGGTAGCACTGTATTGCATTCTGAACAGCTGCTGCAACCTTCGAGTACCATTCTACGTTCGGGTTCTGTGCCTCAAAAACTAACAGTGCCTCCTCAAATAAAGAAAACCCCCCTTGCCATTTCCTGTGTCATGAACCTCTTCAGTTCTTTGGTTACTTCTTCCTCTTGTCTCTCTTCATCCTTTCTCTGGGCCTCCAGTTCCATCAGGTCTTCATTAGTAAGCTCCTTGTGTTGCACAGCAAGTTCCAATGTTACCTCTTGGCTCTTCTTAGCAATACCAGCTCCATCACTGCTGCTTTTACACTTGCTTCCAAACATCCTGAGCTTGAAATAAAGATACTGTACTACTGTACTCTATACAGTACTGTACAGTAAAGTACACAAAAGCACAACCACTTGTAGAGGATGCACGCATCTGACAGTATACGCCAGCCACATGAACTAATTTACATGACTGGACATGTGAACACGTGTTTGTGTCTTTGAAAGTTTGCAACTTGAAGGTTCGTATGTAGGGGTACCTGAAGTCATTTTAACTGCCCTTCCATCACATCCCCCTGAGAACCTGGTGGTAGGCCATCTGCTTTCATGTTATATATTAAAAATGCAGAGGGACCACAATGTCACAAGACAATTTACAAATTCTTCCCCAAAATTGGCCTTATCTATGTTTACTGACCACTGTACTGTCATTGATTGTAAACTGTCATTTCCCTCCCAAACTGGACTCTCCTAGGATTTCTCACGGTTTGTGTTTAGTCATGGATCCACTCAAGCCCCCTTTCCCTCCTGTGATAACCCTAAGGTTATTCAGCATAGGAAGGCAAACACCCATGCTGGTTTCTTATCTTGTCAGGAATTAGTAAGTGTGTATAATTTTAACAGTACCCCAGATGACTTTGATTTGAAGACCAATGTTTTAACATACTTCTCTAAAATACCCACAATTATATCTAGGCCTTAAACAAGACTTGTAAATAAATAAAATTAAGGCATCAAAGAAGAACAGTTTCATAGATGTTATTTACTATGAATTGAGATAAAATTCATATGAGATAGTTTGTTAAAAATACACTTTACAAGGCCCACCCACATCTATTGAATTAGAAACTTTTAGAATAAAGATGATGAGTTTAATTTTAACATTAATACTGGTGATTCTTATTTCTATTTAGAGTAAAGTTTAAGAGCCCCAATTCCTGAATGTAAGTGTCAGATATAATTTAATATTTATACAAAAATTGTTAATTTGATTTGTGCTCTGATCTTAGAGAATCTAACTCCATTTCTAAATGAATGTGGTTTAACAGGCAAAACTTTAAAAATAGCAGCATAAGAACTATTAAACTATGTATAAGAAACTTGATTAATATCCTATATGTCAACAAACACTATATTTTTAAAGTAAAAATATTTTATAACATGCATTTTATAAATTATAATATATTAATTATAAGATATAGAAAAGTAGAAAGCAAAAATATGTAATTTAAAACTGTAGATTTGGGACTTCCCTGGTTGCACAGTGGTTAAGAATCCGCCTGCCAATGCAGGGACAGGGGTTCGAGCCCTGGTCCGGGAAGATCACACATGCCACCGAGCAACTAAGCCCGTGCGCCACAACTACTAAGCCTGTGCTCTGGAGCCCGCAAGCCACAACTACTGAAGCCCACATGCCTAGAGCCCGTGCTCTGCAACAAGAGAAGCCACCGCAATGAGAAGCCCGCGCACAGCAATGAAGAGTAGCCCCCGCTCACCACAGCTAGAGAAAGCCCACGCACGGCAACGAAGACCCCACACAGCCAAAAATAAATAAATGAATGAATTTATTTTTAAAAAAAACTGTAGATTTATAGATGTATAGAGCGACAGATATAAAGATGTAGATATAGATCTGATATATGTTTATTTTATTTATCTTCTCAGATCACAAAAATATTACCAATGTTAATATGTGCTTGTTTTAGAGCTATAAAAACTGTTACTCATATTATTCGGCAAATAAAATTTACATGATTTTGCTTTAAGCAAATCTGCATTCATTATGGTTGCATGTCTTTAAATTCTCCTAAATAGTATAGAATTTACTAGCAATTTCCAGTGGGGGAGGGGTGGGAAAGCTGTGTGGATTTTCCATTTCCACATGTGAAAAATATGGATGGTGGTAGTCCAACCCCATAGGTTATTCTAAGAATCAAATTAGTTAACAGATAAAAACATCTGAGGATATTTGCCTTGAAATATGAAAACTGGGCATTGTAGGCAATACCTTGCAACAACTCTCTATTCTATCTTGTGTTTCTTTCTTTGTTTTCTTGTTCTAGTAGATGGTGAACTTGCCTAGACTTAAACTACAAACTTTCTGTTTCCTATGTTATGTAGCTTCTAATAACTTTGTGCTTATTAATTCTTATGGCTGATAGTTTTAATTAAGTTTCCTCTCCCATGCCTGCATAATTTGTTGGTCAGCCAGGGAATCAAACTCAAATATTTTACTCATATTTTGGGGCTTTCCCTCCTGTGGCTCTATATTTCTAAGACTTCCATATTTCCAGTTGTTCTTCCAGTTTATATCTGTCTTCTGAGATATCCAGTCTGTGAGTAGTCAGCATTTTACATTCCACATTGTGTAAGCTTGGGAAATACACTCAATTAAAAAAGCAGGAAGCTCACAGGCTTTTATCACGATAACTTCCTCTCTCATCTATAAAAATTAGGAGGTAATACCTATGTTTAACAGACAAAATTAGGAGATGACACTAGGTCCCTTGGGCTCTCCTTTGTGTGTGCATAATTTAGCTGCCATTCCTGGATTTTTGGTCTCATTCCAAATTTCTCTCACAATATCAGTAAACCTGCAGCTTTTGTTATTATTTTCTACCATCATAACCAGAAAGCCACAGACTCACAGTTTTGACCCCTCTACTTGCAATTTTTCAAAAGTAAACTTGGGCTTCTGTCTTTTCTTGGATGTTTTCTGGTGCCTTTAAATAGTTGGTTTTTGAAAATAATTTATTTTGTTTATATAATTGTCATTTGTGGGAGGGTTCATTCCACTACTTAACTCCAAATCTATTCTTGTCTACACTTGATATTTTCATTTTCTGAACATTTAATGTTTTTATAGTCAGCATACTCACCAGTTTAATAGAGTGTATTATTGTTTCATATATATCAGTTTTGTCACACAGTAGATTGCCCAAAGTCAACGTTTATACATGTCTCTTAAAATTTATAGCCCTAAGGAAAGTGCCTGGCTTATAGTAGTTTTCTTGTTTGTTTGTTTGTTTTTTAATGTGCTTACTGAATAATTAATTGAAGAGTTTTTTTTGCATTTACTTAGAGTTTTTCATTTTGTGACATTGCCCAATATTTTATATTTTGTTCTGCTTTTATGTTTCATTATTTTTATATTACATTGTGTGATGTCAGATTCTTGGTGTGATTCTCAGTGTTTTGAATCACTTTTCATCTTAAGAAACCTCCATTAGTCCATGAGGTGCTCATTTTCATTTATAGCAACTCAGAAAGTTAGAAAAAAAATTAATGTCAAATTTAATTAGACTCTAGAACTTTCCCTAAGCAACTATTCACAGATTACAGTGAAAGACTACTTTGAGTGAGACTCCTGACTAAGGCAAGAAGACAGAGGCAAGATAGAAAATAACAGAACTATCACACAAATGAAATAAGAGTTGGAGGTAATAAGGACATCAAAATGTTCCAAAACCAGAAAAACAAATAAAAATCTAGAGAACAGAGATAACTATAAAAATAGAAAGAAAAGAAGAGTCTGTACATTTGTCAAAATTTGGAGATGATGCTTTTTACAAAGTACCTCGCAAGGCATTTGGCATAGACTCATCACAAAATGTGTTTATGTTATCTCAAGTGTTAGTAGGATTTTAAGAAACACAAGATGGAAAGTCGAAATAAACTGTATCACAAAGAGTAGAGTTAGGGTAACTAAGGAAATAGAGGAAAATATAGAAGAAATGGGTATATGGTAGCCACAGTATGAAGAGTATCATGCTAATAAACCAGCTTGGTATTTGGAATTTCAGATGTTCTTACCCTGATGAGAATCCATCGTCAGCAAAACTAAGACTGGCTTGGTGGTGCATAAGTGATGAAAAACAGATTGAAATTTAATATTAGTTCCTAAATAATGAGTGCTCTCTCAATTTTCCAAGTTAACCGGCCTGTCTCCTGTCACCTGAATCTGCTAATGGTTTTCTTCTAGAGGTTTAGGTTAGAACATTTTCAGTGTTAGTCAAGGACAGATTAAGAAACAAAAAGTAATCAAAAAATTAGCCAGCAGTAGCGTTTAGAATTACACCGTGTTCCTAGCTAGTTCTGGTGATCAACAAGACAGGGAAGAATAAATGAAAGCAATTTTTAGCCTCTCTTTTTGTGTTAGCCCAATTTATATGACTGCATTTTCATAATGGATCCTATACTATAGTCTATCTCTTTATCCACCTACCTTGTGATAGCCTGCTTTTAGGTATGAGGTCATGTAAAATCACAGCATTCACTACATTTGATGTGAATAGTTTATGTAGTTCAGTCATTTGCCTGAACCATACCTGCGTCATACATAGCCTTTAAAAACCATACCTTCTATGACTTGTGTTAGTTCCTCAGTCCTTCTATACTGCTCAGCCACATTTATAGCATTTAGAGGCATTATCCCAAAAATGATTTGCCAATTACTGAAATGTCCAGTTCGTGTTTAGAGCTTTCTGTCAAGTTTTGCGTTTTGGTCTTATGGTTTGTGTTTTAGAGTAAGGAGAACCAGACGTTTTCTCCAGCCTCAAAATTTGGCTTGGCTCTCTTACATTATGTGTTTGGCTCTGGGAAGTCAGTAACACTTTATTCCCATTATGCAGGAAAATGTCAGGGGTACAATTAAAGGGAGAAGATAGAGATGAAGAAAATCTAAGCTTGATAGTCTCTATATTAAAAGCAATTTTATTTTTTCTGACTTGTATTAATTTCCTGGTGCTGCTTTAACAAAGTACCACATACTGAGTGGCTTTAAAAAACATAATTTTTTGTTTCAATTTTGGAGGCTAAAAGTCTAAAATCAAGTTGTTAGCAGGACCATGCTCTATGGAAGGCTATAGGGAAGAATCTACTCCATGCCTTTTTCTTAGTTCCTGGTGCTACCAGTAATTCCTGGCATTCCTTGACTTGTAGTTGCATAACTCCAATCTCTGCCTCCATCATCACTTTCTGTTCTCCCTAACTCTCTGTGTCTTCACAGAGAATATAACAATATTCTTATACAGACACCAGCCACATTGGACTAGAAGCCCACTTTAACAGTATGTCCTCATCTTAACTAATTGCATTTATATTGACCTTATTTTCAAATAAGGTCACATTCTGAAGTACTGGGGATTAGGGCTTCAACATGTCTTTTTTGAGGGAGAATCAGTTCAACCCTAAAACACTTAAGTATTGACCAACAGGTAGAATTATTCAGGATAATTTTTTCCCTCAAAATATTGAAGAGGAAGTATTATACAAGAGTCTAAATGACATACAGATAGATGTCAAACAAAATTTTTTGTGCATTTAATATCCTAAAAAGTAAAAATCTATAATATATGTGAGACAGATAATTTTTGGCTCATTATGCTGAACGGTCTTAAAAATAAGTAGGGGTTAATGCTAACGTTGAGCAGGATAAGCTCAAGACAAGGCTTCTTGACTAATTTTCATTTACAAAATATTTTATACAAATTGATGTTTCTTTTTGGCTGTGTACTTTAAGAGATTTGATCATTTCTCAATAAGAAATCAAATCAGAAACTTAAAGTCCTATTTATAAATGACAGCACAAGCCAAAACTTGGGCTGAATTCAAGCTTTCATCTATGTTCCCACAGGAATTAGAATTTAAATGAATCTGTCACACAGGCAAATGATATGTTTAACTAGCTTTCATGAATAAACCCATTGCTTTTTTTAGATGT
Organism: Globicephala melas; assembly: GCF_963455315.2. Taxonomy (NCBI): domain Eukaryota; kingdom Metazoa; phylum Chordata; class Mammalia; order Artiodactyla; family Delphinidae; genus Globicephala; species Globicephala melas. Next base: position 43,732,406 of record NC_083323.1, read on the forward strand.
GGAATCTTCTGTTTGTCTTTATATCTTTGAATCGTTTTCTTTATACTTTTGTGTTATAATGGACTGCATAGTGGAAGAGCTCCTCATTTTCTGGTTTTAAGAATTTAGGAATCTGGTTACTCTCCTACTCTCCTTCAGTCTTATCCAATGACACATTCTTAGAGGTACAATTAGGGTTAACTCCCATTCTCCAGGGTTTTTTAATGTCTGATTACAGAAGTTATTTATTTAGTTTTTAATCACCAAAGCAGATATTTGCGGGGAGGAGGGCATTTGGTCAAATGTTGTGTTTGTTTGCTTCAATTTATTCCACCTAATGAGACATCTTAGGGCAGCAGTCATGTTGACAGTAAAAGTAATAGCTTTACAAAAGCAGTAACCTGTAGCCACATATTGTACTTCTGAAAAATGGAAACATTGGTTCAGGGCACATCTTTTTATTGAGCGACCACCATCTATGATGGAAGATATAGATGAGAAAAGAACATTTCTAATCGAAGAACACTCAGATAAGGAGGGTCAATTAATCTTTGTCTTTGGAAACTGAGGATAGGAATTAACTTTTGTAAACTAGGGTGATGGCAAAGTTCAAATAAAACTTACATTATTAAAGTTCTTTGTGACTCTCCTTTTTCAGCCTGTGCAAATTACTTTGCACTTGTGTCAGCTCATGACTTAATACAGTTGCTAGGGCCTGGTTGGTTACCAATGCTAACAAATGTTGAAAACCATAAATATCTCAGCAGTGGCTATTATCTAAACCTGAATGACTAGGTTGCATTTAAATGAGCTCATCTTAGCTTCTTGTTATCTTTTGGGAGTCTCACCTTAAAGCTCCTGAGTGGGAAAGCTAAGTGTAAGGTGAAACAAGTAAATCCTGCCCTGCCTGCGTGGAGGCTTTGAATGTTTAAAGGGATTAAAGTATAAAGAGCACATTACCAGCTCCATTGCTTGATCTAAATATATCTTATGTTTTGTCAGAACTGACCTTTGGGAACTGTTGATTCTTGGGAGATTGAAGAATTCTTAAAATTTACACATTCCAGAACTATCTAATGTGGTCTAGTTCACATTTCGCTGTATTTCCTTGATGATGGAAATTAATAGATACCTAGTATGTTTTCCATACAGATCCTGACTATAATTTTAATGATCATGATGATTATAGTTTAAGCACTATCAATATTTAGTTCATATAAATAGCTCAGAGTTGGGAGTATGGTGGATAAAAGGGCACAGTGTAGTCTAAGATTATATATGCCATGAATCATGAATTATGGAACTATTCCCCACCTCATGGACACTATATTAAACAACAGAAAACACAAGGGATAATTTGTGTGATGAAGGAAATGTATTAAATTGATTTCACCATACACATCTTTGCCACAAACATGTTCACCAAAACTAATTGGCTGTAACACAATTTTGCCGTGAAAGATAAAATAACTGGTTGACAGTTTTTAGTTTGCCAGTTTGGTTTTAGCTGGTTGAAATGTATTAGCATTTCCTCCAGTTAGCAGTGTTATTGATGGCTTTATCGAGCTGATAGATGATGATGATTTCCCCCAACATTTGGTTTCTTGTTTTGAAACACACTGTATTGGAGGAGAATGAAGTAGAGGGCCTCAAAGGCACAGAGTTGAGCCCATGTTTCCCAAAGAACTTTAGAACATCTATCAGTAAACATGCGACAAGATGCCCAAAACGTACAACATTGTAGAGGTTTTCACAATGAATACAAAGCTCAGTTACAAATATTCATCCTAGTGTTAGGAAACTGATACCTCTCTTAATGAAGAAAGAAATTTTAGCAAAAAAGAAAAAGCATGATGCTGAACGAGGAGATGAATCAAATTATATATATATATATATATATATATATATATATATATATATATATATAAACTGTGAATGAAAGACTTGGAAGACAAGTGCTTAGGTACAACCCACAAAATCAGTTATTTGACCCATGAGTCTACACACATTTTAAATGTATTCAAATATGTTTGTATTTCTCAATATAGTCTTTTAAATTTTATTTGTTTCTCGTGTTTCATTGTGTCTTTTTTTATGTCACTCTTTTGTTTTTCATTATTTAATCTTTGACAGCAAAATTGCCTTATGGCCAATTGGTTATGCTCTGAAAATGTTAATAGCAAAAATGCTTGTGGCAAAGATGTCTGTGGCAAAGGTGATTATGGCAAAAGTGCTGGACACAGATTGCATCAAATAGGAAGTTTCACAATGGAAAGAAATTCTCAGCAGAGATTTTCCTTGCTTTTGAACAAAAACATAGGCTCAAAAAATGTTTATGTAACAGAGTATAGAAATACAGTGTTCTGTATTTTATAAATGTTGTTATAGATAAAATCTACTTCCATGGGATCATCCCTGTAATTACATAGTATTTTACTGACATATACTGGTGAAAAGTTTAAATTCATGTCTAAAAAATGAGGTTATTAGGACGTTAGTACGATCAGCTCACTTACTTTTCAATTTTCAATGGACCCTATATTGGTACAAAAATCACTACTTCAACAAAAGATACTTCACATTAATGTTTTCTGTCATGGTCAGCATAATTTTGTTTTACTTGTAAATTTAAAGAATTTTCAGTCTTCAAGTATGTGATAAGCCTTAGTCAACATGATGCCACTCACTAGTGGATCACAGTAGGGTTTTTTGTAGTCGGGGGTTAACAATTGTCAATTTCCAGCAGCGTGTTCTGAATAATAATGAATAGCTCATCCAGTTATTAATTTTAGCTGTTTTGTAAAACATGTTTTGAGCAGTAAGCTTACTTTCACTCAACCATCTTCCAGACATACCAAGACCCTTAATGAGAAGTTATACATAAAGCTGAAATAACGTCTTAGCTAAGTAAAAATTTTAAGAGGGCTTACCACTTAATCTTCTCTACTAAAAATAATGTAAACTCTTCCATGATAAATTATCGCACAAAATAAAAGTGACTTCCACATGTTTCTGGGTTTTGATTGTTTTTTCCTTTTTCACATCCCTTGTAGATACCTCAGTGAAGGGAAGGACTCTGACAGCACACTCGACATGCATGTTTCTTGGGAACATTGGTCTCAAGCTGATCAAAGATATTTTTCAAAACAAAATCGCATGATGCATATGTTCTCAATTTGGCAACAAACCATTTCTAGTATATTTTCCCCTAAGTGTCAAAGGGATATGCTCTGTTCCTTCCTAACTCTAGCCTTGATTCTCAACAAGGCTTTTCTCTAGAAAGAAAACAACCTCATTTTATATAATGACCCTGAAAATTTCTTATTGTTCATAGTCAAAAAACACAATTAAGATGCTTCTGCTGAGATCAACAAGCTGCTGGAAATCTTGACATAATTTATTCATTGTTTTTTGTATTGAAAAGTAATTGGTAGATGGTACTGCTTTTCATGTGACTGAAAATATTAATGATTGACATGTGGTACATTTTTAATTGACTTGGATCAGGACTTCCAAGCCCCCTTTCAGCAAATGTGGTGGCTTTCCAGCATTTGTGTCTCCTTAGCTGAGAATGGGGAAATTAAGAGTGTTAAAATAAGTCAAAATATTTAGTGTAACTATAGCTATTAGGCAGATAACTCCAAGAAAGGAAAACTTGGCTGAGTTTTTCATTTAAAAATAGTTAAAGAAGTAATTTTTGTTATCATTCAGAAAAGTGAATGACAATTTAATTTTACATATAAAATTATAGCGTAGAAACAGAGTGTAATAAATTTATTTTCCACTCTTAATTTTAGACTATCTCATCTTACTTGCCAATGCATATTATTCCCAAAAGGATGTTGTCTAGTGGTTTATCTTTTATCCAGTTAAGCTACAGAGTTTATAAACGTTAGCTTCCATTTCTTCCCTGGAGAGAGTGTTATACGCTCATCATCATTAAAAAGTCATAATCATTAAGAAGTTTTTGCTGACATTGGTCTAAATGCTTGTTTTTATTCTGCTAGTCAGGGTTCTAATACGTTAAATAATGTCATTTTATACTTGATTTTTACACCTTTCAACACTAGTTTTCAATTCACTTAATTTTGTCTGTAGCTTGCTTTCTAGCATCTATATAGATTTTCTCTCCCATTCTAGAAATAAATACTAATGAAGATGCACTTGCTATTAAAGAGCATAGAGAATCGCTTTGAGCAGCTGAGTAAGGGTCTAAGCTTTATTCCCTCTCCTAATTGACTGAGCGAGAGCTACTAAGCTAAAATGAAAGTCAGGGCAGATAAGTAGGGGGAAGAAAACTTTGGAGGCGAGATATTAAGTTGTTTCCATCACTGTTTTGTATAAACCTCTTTTTTCTGGTTTTCCTTCAATATAAATAAGGGCATGTCTTTTTTTATACTTAGTCTTGACCCAAATATTAAAAAAAACAAAATATTTCAAATATATAAAAAAAATCATTGCACCCCTGATATGTGATTTTTTTATGGCACCAATTGACCTTCCAAAAGACCAATTTGGGATTGATGAATTCTTTTTTTTTTTTAACATCTTTATTGGAGTATAACTGCTTTACAATGGTGTGTTAGTTTCTGCTGTATAACAAAGTGAGTCAGCTATACGTATACATATATCCCCATATCTCCACCCTCTTGCGTATTCCTCCCACCATCCCTATCCCACCCCTCTAGGTGGACAGAGAGCTGATCTCCCTGTGCCATGTGGCTGCTTCCCACTAGCTATCTATTTTACATTTGGTAGTGTATATATGTCCATGCCACTCTCTCACTTCATCCCAGCTTACCCTTCCACCTCCCCGTGTCCTCAAGTCCATTCTCTATTTCTGTGTCTTTATTCCTGTCCTGTCCCTAGATTCTTCTGAACCTTTTTTTTTTTAGATTTCATATATATGTGATAGCATACGGTATCTGTTTTTCTCTTTCTGACTTACTTCACTCTGTATGACAGTCTCTAGGTCCATCCACCTCACTACAAATAACTCAATTTAGTTTCTTTTTATAGCTGAGTAATATTCCATTGTATGTATGTGCCACATCTTCTTTGGATATCCATTCATCCATTGATGGACACTTAGGTTGCTTCCATGTCCTGGCTATTGTAAATAGTGCTGCAGTGAACATTGTGGTACATGACTCTTTTTGAATTATGGTTTTCTCAGGGTATATGCCCAGTAGTGGGATTGCTGGGTCATATGGTAATTCTATTTTTAGTTTTTTAAGGAACCTCCATACTGTTCTCCATAGTGGCTGTATCAATTTACATTCCCAGCAACAGTGCAAGAGTGTTCCCTTTTCTCCACACCCTCTCCAGCATTTATTGTTTGTAGATTTTTTGACGATGGCCATTCTAACCGGTGTGAGGTGATATCTCATTGTAGTTTTGATTTGCATTTCTCTAATGATTAGTGATGTTGAGCATCCTTTCATGTGTTTGTTGGCAATCTGTACATCTTCTTTGGAGAAATGTCTATTTAGGTCTTCTGCCCATTTTTGGATTGGGTTGTTTTTTTTAATTGATATTGAGCTGCATGAGCTGCTTGTATATTTTAGACATCAATCCTTTGTCAGTTGCTTTGTTTGTAAATATTTTCTCCCATTCTGAGGGTTGTCTTTTTATCTTGTTTATGGTTTCTTTTGCTGTGCAAAAGCTTTTAAGTTTCATCAGGTCCCATTTGTTTATTTTTGTTTTTATTTCCACTTCTCTAGGAGGTGGGTCAGGAGGATCTTGCTGTGATTTATGTCAGAGAGTGTTCTGCCTATGTTTCTCTAAGAGTTTTATAGTGTCTGGCCTTACATTTAGGTCTTTAATCCATTTTGAGTTTACTTTTGTGTATGGTGTTAAGAAGTGTTCTAATTTCATTCTTTTACATGTAGCTGTCCAGTTTTCCCAGCATCACTTATTGGAGAGGCTGTCTTTTTTCCATTGTATATTCTTGCCTCCTTTATCAAAGATAAGGTGAGCATATGTGCATGGGTTTATCTGTGGGCTTTCTGTCCTGTTCTACTGATCTATATTTCTGTTTTTATACCAGTACCATACTATCTTGATTACTGTAGCTTTGTAGTAGAGTCTGAAGTCAGGGAGCCTGATTCCTCCAGCTCCGTTTTTCTTTCTTAAGATTGCTTTGGCTATCTGGGGTCTTTTGTGTTTCCATACAAATTGTGCAATTTTTTTGTCTAGATTTCTGTGCATTAATTTTGTATCATGCTACTTTGCCAAATTCATCAATTAGCTCTAGTAGTTTTCTGGTAGCATCTTTAGGATTCTCTATGTATAATATCATGTCATCTGCAAACAGTGACAGTTTTACTTCTTCTTTTCTGATTTGGATTCCTTTTATTTCTTTTTCTTCTCTGACTGCTTGGCTAAAACTTCCAAAACTATGTTGAATAATAATAGAGTGGGCAACCTTGTCTTATTCCTGATCTTAGTGGAAATGGTTTCAGTTTTCACCATTGAGAATGACGTTCGCTGTGGGTTTGTTATATATGGCCTTTATTATGTTGAGGTAGGTTCCCTCTATGCCTACTTTCTGGAGATTTTTTATCATAAATCAGTGTTGAATTTTGTCAAAAGCTTTTTCTGCATCTATTGAGATGATCATATGGTTTTTCTCCTTCGATTTGTTAATATGGTTTATCCCACTGATTGATTTGCAACACTGAAGAAATCAAAGAGGAAATCAAAAAATACCTAGAAACAAAGGACATGAATACATGATGACCCAAAACCTATGGGATGCAAAAAAAGCAGTGCTAAGTGGGAAGTTTGTAGCAATAAAATCCTACCTCAAGAAACAAGAAACATCTCAAATAAACGACCTAACCTTACACCTAGAGCAATTAGAGAAAGAAGAATAAAAATCCCCAAAGTTAGCAGAAGGAAAGAAATCATAAAGATCAGATCAGAAATAAATGAAAAAGTAATGAAGGAAATGATGGCAAAGATCAATATAACTAAAAGCTGGTTTTTTGAGAAGACAAGGACTTGATGAATTCTCATTCATCAAATCAGAAGGTTCTGACATTGTTAGAAAGGTATAATTTAGGTAGAAGGTGGACTGAGTTGAAGAACTCATGTTGGTAACTCTAAATTAACTGTGGGTTCTGGTTTCCCTAGGAGAGTTCTGATTTATGCTTTGAAAAAAGGAAAACAAAAACAGAGATATAGTGGGAGTTAATCTGAGTTTATTACCAAACAAGACAGGAAAACCTGATCCAAAGCAAAGAGATTGGGTTGAGTGAAATGGTGCCCTAGAGTAATTGTCAAAGATGAACTTAGAGAAAATCGTGAAGCATAAGATGATAGATAGATACATACATGATATATAGATGACAAATAGGGTATGTGGGGGGAGAGAAGGAGAGAGAGAGAGAAAGAAACCTTTGGATCACAGTCTCTGTGACCAAAGGGAAGAGTGAAGCTTATAAAGGCAAAAGCTCCAGAACTGCACAAAGGAAGGTGAGTGTGGGTTTGAACAAGTCTTTGTCTTGTCAGTCCAGAATTTGTCGGCTGAAGTAGATGCCAAGGCAGACCACTTTTGTCCATTTGTTGAGTGTAGGATAGTAGAATTATGAGTTCACCATCACCACCTTTCTCTGGATTCTGATCAGTTATCTGAAAAATAGTTTTTCTTGTTCCTTCTGAGGACCCTTACTGCTTGCTGTCTTGTACACTTCAAGCTCAGGGTCACACTGAGAGCATGACTTTATAAGCATGCTCAAAGATCCCCAATTTATTTTTTTTAATCAAAATGTGGTCCCAAGGTCTTGTCCTACATATCTTTTTCACGGATTTTTAAATTTGTTTAAAAAAGTAATTTTTTAAATAGTCACATTAAAAACCTAGAGGGGTTTTGCCAATGTCTACTTTGTACTTCCAGTCTGTCATGGCTCCATTTAGAAACCATGAGATACATGAATTTTGTAGAATTTTAATTTGGTTGAGTCTGAAAGACCACCAGACCATCAAAAATGCAGCTCTCTTTACTCAGCCCTTTCTCAAATACATCCTAGCAAACACCTTTTTCCTAAATATAGTATGCAGAGTTTTTCAAGAGCAGCAGTAATGGAAAGCTAACACCTTCTTACATGAGGAGTCTTCAACACATCTGCCCCTTGCTGGACACTAGCTGTAACATCCACCTGTGCTGAGTCCAGTATACTGACTTAAAAGATGCAGTAAACGATCATAGAATGGTACCGAGATGGGGGAGGTACAGATTGTCCCTGGTGCAGCCAGTAGGGGAGTGCATTATACATAGAAAATTTTTAAAACAATAATAACGCTAACAATTGCTCATTTTTCTGCTTTTTATTGCATAATGCTCCAGCAATTCTAAACAATGGTATGACAAAATATTCCACCCTGCCAGGACTGACCACTTCCACTGCAAACCCCCAGCCCGCTTTGGGGCTCCAGTAGATACAGCCTCCAGCCATTCGGCAGTGGAGAACACAAGAATGGTAATTTAGGTGTAGAAGAAATTTGTGCAGGAAACTGAGACTGAGAACTAGTGTCAGGGACCCAGTGGAGAGTAGACTGAATATGTGTGTTATAGTGCTTTATGTACATACTGTGCTGTAAGTCTAAAAAATGTTTATAACTGTTCTCTGCATCAGTGAACTAAAACAAAAGTGCGTGTTTAATTTAAAAATACGTACTAAATTGTCCATTTTTCAAGAGAGTTCAGTTCATCCATAATAGAAAGCTTGGTGTTACCCCAACTGCATAAAATCAGAAGAGATAAATCTGTTAAAGAAACATCAGCATTTACTTCAGAAGTTAATGGTTAATTTAGGAAGACTGGCCCTCTCCAGAGTTGATGTTAACTATATGCAGTGGCAGAAGGTGCATTTACAATGTCATTCCATGCAATGATACAGTTTATTTAAATAAAGTGACCCTTCTTCTACATTATTTTCAAATCTAAGTTTTCCTCTGCACATATAAAACATGAAACAACGACTTTTAATGTGTTGGCTCTATTTACAAAAGGAGAATTTGCAAGCAGATAAATTCTGATTTTTATATTGGTGATATCAGATTCTCCAAAGAGAAAATCACTTAACGTTAATTGGAAGAGTGGTTTATATTTGTTGTATTGAACTAATTAAATGGATATAAAGCTTCTGAAAATTGTTTGTTAAAGATGAAGCACAGAAATAACTGGGAAAGCTCCTATAACTTCAGATTTAAAAGTTCAATATTGAAGATAAAATTATTTATTATATTAAAGTTCTAAAATTTGACAGGGCAAAGCATTGTGTTGAAAAAGTTCTTAATTAAGAAACCAGACAGATATAATTTGTAATATATTGTAATATGAGCTCTATTTATAATTATTTCCAAAAGTGCTCTGAAATTCTAAAATCAAAATACAAACTGAAGTTGTATTTAAACACTGATAGATTTACTGAAATATAGTTTTGTTAAAAGGTGATGTTGAACGTTAAATGGTAACATCTGCATGGTGGTAATACTTTCTATATCATTCATCATTCATTGGATTTTAGAAATGCTTTTGAGCCCTTCAAAAGATACATTTAAAATCAGACTAAGTGTCCTAAAATGGTATTGGGACTTTTGACAGTAAATCCTTTAAATTGTAGTTACATAATGTTCCATATCAGTTTGAAATATTTAATCAAGTATTTTTCAAATGGAGCACAAAATGTCAGATTTTAAGCTTTTAGTAAATTGTGATTATAGAAAACATTATATGTAACAGGAAGACATTGGGATGTACCACTACAAAGACAAGGGAGGAACTGAACAATTCAAAGGAGAGTTTAGACATTCCATCAGATTTACATTTGAAATTTTATATTCACACTTTGGAATACCTCAGTGTGTGAGAAAGTGCTTTAAATGGAGCTGCTAATTTACTTAAAAATAATTGAAAATGCCCTTTGGAAAAGTATATTTGAATTAAGAAAGGGGATCAAAATGGTGACATTAAAGGATAAGTTGCTTTTATCTTTTATTATTCAGGATATTTATTCAGCTTAGAGATCACACACATACATGTGCCATACTTCGTGTATTTAGATATTCACCTATACACACACACATGGATATGCGTTTTCAAATAAACACATCTATTTGTGCAAATATGTACTTGTACATTTACACAAACATAGCATTTGTATGTGGCACTGTGTGTGTATATGTATAGGTTTGTGTGTGTGTTTGTGTATGTATGTAGTGAAATGTCTTCAAAAATAGGAAAACTTTGTTCCTTTGTTTTGTTCACTTGATATGATCTAATATGCAGTCAGAATTAAGAATCTAGAGAGACTCCTCAGTTTTTCCACGTCCTAAGCTTTTCCAAAAATCTGTTTTCCCAAATTTTCCAGATTAAAACATTATTGAAGATTCTGCTGTTACTCAAGTCAGGTTTACATGGGATCATTTCAAGAATGTTTCTTCTTCTTTCATAACTCTAAGTTTTATTTAGAATTTATTTGAACATGTTTATTATGAAGCATATCATGAAAATTCTTTAAACTTCACCATGTCCAATCCTTCCACCATTTTCAAAGCCAGTCACTTTGATCTTTACCAGAAATCATCAGCTTTGTATTCATGCTTAAAAAGTATCCTTTACAGGATTATTATGTAGTGGTTTTTTTTGTGGCACATACTTATGATATTCCTATTATCTTGCCTTAAATATGGCGATACTTAAATATTTCAGTCTTCTACTATAATTACCAATTTTACATTCAATAGATCCATGTGTTAGTGATGGGGAAGACAAAGAAATCTCTAAGTGAGCTTCATCTTTTCTCAAATAAAATAATTTTCATTATGAAAACCAAGGGTGATTTTAGTCTCTCCATGAAAAATTAGCAAACAAGCAAATTAGCAAACAAAATGTATCTTATCTAATGCATTTATTAGTTAAAAACTCCTAATCTGTTTATTTTCAAAGACTTGAAGTTACTTTATGAAATAATGGATTGAAAATTAGGATATACCAGTGATAAAATTAATCAAATATACTGATAAGGGAATAGCAACCCATGAAAAAATGTTTGAGTTTTTTTATTATTATATTGAAAAGATATAAACAATTATAGTCATATGCTTGACAGAGTTTGAACTTTCCAATTACTGGCTTATTTACCACTTCAAGCTCATTCAAAGCTGTCAAAATCAAAACAAAGTCAAATGAATCCTATTACCTCAGATGTTCAGAAAAGCTGAGAGATCTTAGAAAGCTCTCAGAAACATTTAATAAACATCTACCATGTGCTTCACATGGTGTTAAACCCTGAGAACACAAGCATACTTGTGAAACATCTTCTGTTTTGGTCTAGTTGTGCGGTCTGATAGAAAAAAACAGATACACAAGCAAATTGAAATACAACATGAAAGCACTAAAAAAGTAGATATAAATTTCTATTTTAGAAAACAATTATTTGTTGAAAACTGCGTCTTTTCCAGAAAAGATTTAAGTACTCTGCATAGACTACTATCTTTGCATGATTTAAAGATGGAGAAAATAAACAGCAAAAGGTAATCCAAGTAGCCCTTCAAACTATATTCAACAAAGAATCCATTAAGCCAAGCCTTATAAATGAAAAAATAGTTTATATTTACTCAATTCCCACATACAATTGCTTTTACATTATTTTGTTTTTCTACTTCATGCTCTTTTCTGTCTCTGCCATTACTTCCACTTGTATATGTACTTCACAGCTTTTATCCATTTCTTTTGTATTTTGAAGAGTAACACAGAATGTGATTTGTGGATCAATTGAGAGCTTTATAAAATTTAAGTATACTCTAATCATGAGTGACAATTTTTTTTCTCTTTGAGTAAAATGGACATTTTTAAACTGAAGCATCTGTTAGGTGTGAAAAGCAAAGAAACACTTAGCAAAGTAATTTATTAGACCTCACTTCATAAAAAAAGTTCATTTGCATTGTGCTTCAGAAAATGTAAGAGTAAATGAAATTGTGTGTATTTTGAGTGAAAGAGTGCTTAATTAAACTTACCAAAATGAAAGTCTTGATGAATTAGCACATTGCGGTATTCATCTATTTAGAAACGATTGCTGAGTTTTCAATATGCTTAATAAGTTCATCTGCTTAACTTTCCACATTAATATTATTAGCCATGGAATAACTAGAATTAGACTCCTGATGGTCACTGAGGAATAACTATGTTGATCCTCATTAGCATCAGTTATCTGTACAATACTTGAAGCAAAGCATGAGTTATAATCAACTTAATTATCATTCTCCTCTGTGTGAAGGAAATCGCTGCATTAAAGCTTCTCAAACTCATGGTGCCAGGTATAGGCACTATGTTTGATATCTTAGTCGAAGTAATGATGAAGTAACAAATAACTGACTTAAAACCAATAAAAATGAATGTCTATTGTGGTACAACTATGGCTCTATTTTCTCACATCTTTATTTCTCTCATATTTATTGACATTATTGAAGGTGCTTCCCCTACCTGAGATATGCTGTCTCCTGGAAGACTGACACGGCAGCTCTTCTATTCATGACTAATTGGGTAAAGCCAGTCACATTAGCAAACGGAATTTAAGTCTCCAATAAGCAGGGGTCAGTAGGAAGGGGCAGTAAATATTTTGACAATAGTCCATTCTATCTCAGGGGCAAAGAGTAGAAAATATCTGCATTGTCCTAATGTCTCTTCGTGGCTTTTGGCCAGTCTTCTCCTTCTGGAAAAATTACCATTTTTTAACCTATTAAATTACTCTATGCATTTATTGTGGATTTTGTCTTTGGTTTTATAATTATCCATTCCACTCTACTTTTGAAATATTTTGAGAAAATTCATTGAAGTGAATAACCCATTAACAAAGAACATAGATTATTTCCCTTTTTACCAAAAAAAATTCATCTACATTTCACTTCAAACCTTACTCCTGCTTTTACACTGAATAACAAACATTCAGCATACAAACCTCTACTTCTCCTTCCATAGCTGTGCATGACCACAAAAATCAGTGTTAGCATTTTTTTAAACACAATCTGAAAATGGTTTTTCAATTCTTTCAAGATACTGTTTTAAGTGACCATATCAGCCAGCTAGGGTTAGCACTCAAGATGAAAACTTCTTACCTTTTCTGCTCATGTCCTTAGTATCAATTTTAAAAAAAAAACAAAACACACACACACACACGACAACAACAACAAAAACAACTTTTCACAACTATCTCCACCACCACCTCCTACCTTCTAGTGAACTAGAATATATCCCTATTACCCTCCCCTCCCCTAGCCTCAGGAACTTCTAGTCACTCAAACTCATCCTTTTCTCTCAATCTGTATTCCAAGCCTGACCTCACTTTCTTCCCCAATAAGCTAAACTCCTTGATCAATCACTTCCCCTGAGCTCAAAATTGCAAGGGGGTAAGAATGAGGAAGGCAGCTGCTTTCTACTCCTTCTGTCTCCATGCATTGTCTTCTACTAAACTAACATCTCTGGCTCTCTCTCTATTCTTCACACATCTTTACATAGGGAAGGAGAGTAAATTATCTTTGAGATAACTTAAGATAATATAATCTTTGAGATATATTTAAGAGAAAACACTGAGCATGCTTACCTCAGCTGCTTCCCTTTTGGGAGCAAGCCTATTTATATAGATCTTGCATAATTACCTACTCTCTGTCATATGGAAAGAAGCCTGCCCTTGAAGGGAAAGACAAACAACTAGTTAATCCGCTGTTCCGGTGACAGGTAAGTATATCTAACTCAGGGATGAGGAATTAGCAATTTTGTTGGTTGCAGAAGGAAAGCCATGTTCTGTAATCACCTTTCATAGGAATTAATGTGAGAATTTGTTTTTATTATTCATACTCCTGCACCTTTTTCTCAATTTGCTCCATTCTTGAGTTATGAAGCATGTGTTATTTATTTGGACCCCTTACACCCTAACTCACAATATCTATATCCTTTTACTGGCAGTGATTTGCCCTATAAACCTCAATTTCTTTCTTACATCTGGGTCACTTAGCATTTCTGGGAGAAATAACACCGTTCTGTGCATGGATATAATTACATCTTTATAGCTTTAATAAATTCCATCTCAGCAAGACAATCAGCATTTAGTGGGCATGGCTAAGAGAGAAGGACTTAAGAGCCTGAGCTCTAAGATTAACACTGCCTTGGCTCCTCTGTTTCCAACATAGGAACTTTAGGTTCTGGAGCATATAACTTAAGGTCCTGTGCCTCAGATTCCTCATCTGTAAACTTCAAATATTGTAGCATGTGATGGGAAAGATTGAAACAACACATGCATAATGCTCAAAACAGTGCCTGGAAATAATGTCAGTTATTATAAGCTTGGCAATTTTGTGTGCGTGTGTGTTATATCCCTTGCCCTGTCCATCCAGGGCACATGTCAGATGCATTCTTCAATCTTGTCTTTCTTCATATGTGTAATAAAGCTTTTTCTTGAAATGCTGTCTTGACCTAGTTTTGAGGCTAGTAAGTTCTCCTTGAGCAGCTAATTACAACAGTCCACACTCAACCACTTCTTTTATCAGTGTCTCACACTTCCAGCCACCATACAAGATCTCCAGTTACCACTGGGCCAGGTACCAGACAACTGGAGACAGCCTCTATGGCTGAGAGCCAGAGAAATTATTCAAATTAGCTAAATGGTAGGAAGCCCTTGAAATCTAGCTAACCCTACCTCACTTGCCATGGATCAGCTGCCCCTTATATTTCTAGCTCACTGTTATCATGTTCCCAGATTGTGCGGCCCTGTAAGGCACCTTTCTGTCATTCACAGCCATAAGTAACAAAGAGTTCTACCTTCATCTTTTGGACGGTCAGTGTGTTGTGCTCCTTAAAGCATCTTTAAGTCTTGTAAAACAATATGTTCCTCATATAAGCAATACCATATTTGTCTTTCTCTGACTTCACTCAGTATAACAATTTCTAGGTCCATCCATGTTGCTGTAAAAGGCATTATTTCATCCTTTTTTATGGCTGAGTAATATTCCACAGTATATATGTACCACATCTTCTTTATCCATTCCTCTGTCAATAGACAGGTTGACCTAGCTATTGTAAATAGTGCTGCAATGAACATTTGGGTGCATGTATTGTAAATAGTGCTGCAATGAACATTTGGGTGCATGTATCTTATTAAATTATGATTTTCTCTGGATATATGTCCATGAGTGAGATAGCTGGATCATATGGTAGCTCTATTTTTAGTTTCTTAAGGAACCTCCATACTGTTCTTATAGTGGTTGTACCAATTTACTTCCCACCAACAGTGTAGGAGGGTTCCCTTTTCTCCACACCCTCTCCAGCATATATTGTTTGTAAATTTTTTTTGATGATGGCCATTCTGAAAGGTGTGAGGTGATACCTCGTTGTAGTTTTGATTTGCATTTCTCTAATAGTTAGTGATGTTGAGGAACTTTTCATGTGCTTTTTGGCTATCTGTATGTCTTCTTTGAAGAAATGTCTATTTAGATCTCCTGCCTATTTTTTGATTTGGTTGTTTTTGTTTTTGCTTTTTTTCTATTGAGCTTCATGAGCTGTTTGTATATTTTAGAGATTAAGCCCTTGTCAGTTGTTTCACTTGCTAATATTGCAAATATTTTCTCCCATTCTGAGGGTTGTCTTTTCATTTTGTTTATGGTATCCCTTGCTGTGCAAAATCTTTTAAGTTTAATTAGATCACATTTATTTATTTTTGTTTTTATTTTCATTACTCTAGGAGGTGGGTCAAAAAGATCTTGCTATGATTTATGTCAGAGTGTTCTGCCTATGTTTTCCTCTAAGAGTTTTATAGTATTCAATCTTACATTTAGGTCTTTAATCCATTTTGAATTTATTTTGTATATGGTGTTAAGGAGTGTTCTAATTTCATTTGTTTACATGTAGCTGTCCAGTTTTCCTAGCACCACTTATTAAAAAGACTGTCTTTTCTCCATTGTATATTGTTGCCTCCTTTGTCATAGATTGGGTGACCATAGGTGCTTGGGTTTATCTCTGGACTTTCTATCCTGTTCCATTGATCTATATTTCTGTTTTTGTGCCAGTACCATACAGTTTTGATTACTGTAGCTTTGTAGTATAGTCTGAAGTCAGGGAGCCTGATTCCTCTACCTCCATTTTTCTTCCACAAGATTGCTTTGATTATTCGAGGTCTTTTATGTTTCCATACAAATTGTAAAATTTTTTTGTTCTAATTCTGTGAAAAATATCCAGCAAAGAGTCTCATCTAGTGAGTCTGCAGGGGTTCTCCAGGTGATCTGATGCACCTGGGGCTGAGACACACCTTGAAAATCACTTCCTTAGAATGTAAGGCATAACCTCTGAAGTCAAGCTGACCAAACTTACCCCCACTCCACCACTTGTCAACTGAGTGACCTTGAGCAAGTGAGTTAATCTCTCCAACGATAAGATTGGTGGGAGGATGAAATCAGTGTTTACCTGAGGGAGCTGAAGTGTCATCACCTTCTCCCTTCCAGTGGTCTGCTTCTGTTAATAGGACCAAAAAACATCAGTGTCTGTGGAGTTGTGTGAAAAGTTTTTAACCACACCTATATCTTACATGAATGCATGTGTCTCTATTGCTATAAAAGTGAAATTTCTACACCAAAAGTTATGTGATTAAGAGTAACTCAATTTATAGGGCTTCCCTGGTGGTGCAGTGGTAGACAGTCCGCCTGCCGATGCAGGGGACACGGGTTCGTGCCCTGGTCCGGGAGGATCCTACATGCCACGGAGCGGCTGGGCGCATGAGCCATGGCCGCTGAGCCTGCGCGTCTGGAGCCCATGCTGCTCAACGGGAGGCCACAACAGTGAGAGGCCCACGTACCGCAAAAAAAGAGTAACTCAATTTGTAGTTGGTAGTGATATCTCAAGTCCTCAAGGTGCATAAAAAGAATTCTTGCAAAGTGAGACAAACTAAATTATTTTCTAACATAATGCCATTAAAAAAAAAAAAAAGCGGCTTGAATACTTAATACTTAAAGATTTTAAAGACCTCCAAGATGATGATTGTATGCTGTGGAAGGATGTTCACAATATATTCTTATATGAAAAATCATTTTTGACAAGAAAAATGTAAAAAAAAAACCCAAAAACAGTATGTTCCTTAATTTACCTCAACAGAATGCATTTTCCTATCCTGAATTTAAAAGTGAGTTGTCCAGCATATAATTCTCTGAAGTCTAGTACCACAAACTTTTTCCCAGTCTCAAATCAAAACCACAATAAATTATCACTTCACATTTTTTAAATGGCTATTATTAAAAATAAAAAGATAATAGGTGTTGGTGAGGTTTTTGGGAAATTGGAACCCTAGTACACTGTTGGTAAGAATATAAAGTTGTGCTGCCAAGGTGGAAAACAATATGGAGATTGCTCAAAAAAGTAGAAATAGAACTACCATATGATCCAGGAATTCCACTTGTCTGCGTATATATCAAAAAATAAATAAAATAAAATCACTGTCTCAAATAGATATCTGCATTCCCATGTTCATTGCAGCATTATGCTTAATACAGTAAGTTCCCTACATACAAATGAGTTCCGTGCAGAGAGCTAGTTCATGAATCCAATTTGTTCATAAGTCCAACAAAATTAGCCTAGGTACCCAACTAACACAATCGGCTATATAGTGCTGTACTATAATAGGTTTATAATACTTTTCACAAAAATAATATGTACATAAAAAACAAACAAAAAATAAAGAAAACATTTTTAATCTTACAGTACAGTACCTTGAAAAGTACAATAGTACAGTACAACAGCTGGCATACGGGGCTGGCATGCACATTCGCATCTTTGAAAGTTCACAACTTGAAGGTACGTATGTAGGGGACTTACTGTAGACAAAATATGGGACAACCCAAATGTTCTTTGATAGCTGAATGGATAAAGAAAATGTGGTATGTACATGCAATGTAATATCAACCAGTCTTACAAAAGAAGGAAATCCTACCATTTGTGACAACCTAGAGAGACCTGGAAGACAGTATGCTAAGTAAAACCAGTCAGCCACAGAAGAATAAATACTGCATAATTCCTCTTCTATGAGGCATCTAAAGTAGTCAAAGGTGCAGTAGACAGTATAATGATGGTTGCCAGGAGATACGGGTAGGGAGATATAGGGACTTGTTCAGTTGGTATAAAGTCACAGTTATACAAAATAAGTTCTGGAAATCTGGGGTACAACACAGTGCCTATAATTAACAATAAGGTAATGCATGCTTAAAAACTGTTAAGAGGGTAGATCTCATGTTACATATTCTTAAAACAAAAAAAGAATAAACAAAAGACACAAGAAAACTTTTGGAGTTTACGGATAGGTTTATAACCTGGATTGTGGTGATAATAACACAAGTGTATTCATATGCCTAAATTCACCAGATTGTATACATTAATTATGTGCAGATTTTTATACCAATTAAAGCTGGTGGAAAGAAACAACTTATCAAGGGGTTGTTTATCCTGGAAGTTCTTTTCTTACTCCAAGTTTGTACACTCGAATCACCAACAATAAGAGGATAAGAAGTCAGCAGCCATGGTTCACATTTTGAAGAACATGTCACTTCTATAGTTAATAATAACCAAATACCTAGAGCTGTATAATTACAGTTGTTGAAGATTATGATCTAGAAATATGGACCTTTACAGAAATGAATCTGTGAAATAAATAGAGGTAATATTAAAGAGATGTTCTTCAGTCAGTTGGAACTTAACTTACATTTGCTATAAGAATTCTGGTATCTAGGAACGTTAACATATACAACGATGCTTGAATGAATTTTTTTTTCCCTGTTTGGGTGTATTGTAGGCTCACAGTATGATATTCTATAAGAAATTCCGAATTAAAATTGTATTTCAACTCACATCTTACATACTCAGAAAGCTTCCATTGAAACCTCGAATGGGAGATGAGGTGAAACCTTTTGTAAGGGCACAGATTTTAGAGTGAAAATACTTGCTTGACTCGAGGCTTTACATACCACCAACTGTGGAAGCTTGAGCTAGTTACTCAGCCTCTCTGGGGCACATCTGCATTTAATTTGATAAGAGTGCCTTTCTTAAAAGATGATTAAATGAATTAATTATTGTAAAGTCTTCAAAGAGAATCTGACATATTAAGCACTCTATAAATAATTACTCATTCAAAAACATAGCTTTTCTTTTTTTGTGTTTTTGTTTGTTTCTGTATGTCCATCTGATTTTTTTTTACTATAATATACCATGCACCATAATAGGTCCTAGAGGACTTTTATTTTACATTCTTGGTTCTTTATTAGTTTGGAACTTGCATATTTTATATTATGGTAAACTGACTTAAAATAAAATCTCGAATACCTCTACTATATCGTTAGCACTCCCCTCAAGTAAGAAAATGATTTATATCTTGTAAAATATAAGGCATATTAAAATGTCACTATACATAATATGATTATTACTAAAATTTTTTTAATAAAAATTTCTGAGTCAATCAAAGTGAGTAGAGTAGCACGAAATAACCTAAGTATAATTTATTATAGCAGTATAGACATAAGGCAGTTAGCTTAAACTAACCAAACTGTACTAACAAACTAAACTAACTAAATATTTGAATCATAAACATTAAACTTAGTTAATAGAATTTGGACAAGGAAACATTTAAAAAATTTTTTTGTATCTTAAATATTTTCTAAAGAATCTTTTGATATGTCCTCCCTTCTCTCTCCTATACTTTCATTCCAATATCCATATATATTTATGTTTAAATATATAGAGCGATTTAGTGAAAGAAAAATCAACAGATGTTTATACTTTCAGATAAGAAAATTAAAAATCCATTATGTGTCTAAAATTAAATTATGTGAAGGAATTCTTTTTAACTTTAGATATGCATTATGATTGTAATGGGGACAGTTATGCTGTTCAATAATTAAAGCGTTGTATGTGTCATCCCAAATAAACTCTGTTCATTGCTAAATTTTTAAGTGGTAGCAAGAGTAAGTAGTTTATATTTAAGAGACTTATTCTAAACTTTATTATTCTTCATTTAGAATTATCATTCTAAGCAGTTATGGTTAAGTTGTCAGTACTGTTGTTTCATAGATTTTCTTTCCCTCTGTAAACCATACAGAGCCCACTAACAGAGATAATTATCTGTGAAAGTACATTTTAAAAGAAAAAAGAGATGTTCGTAACGGATCTCTAATAAAGCACAGCAAAATGAAGAATTTGCAAGGAGTCATTAGAAACATTTTAGCTGCATTGACTGCATTTAGCTCAATTTTCTAAGATACTTAAAAGAAATTTTTCTGTCAGAGAAGTCAAACTTCATAGCCTAATTTATTATGTCTGTTATCTGAACTTTGGTGCCTGTCACTTCATGTATAATAGTATATACTAGGTTCTGCTTTACCACCACTGACTATAATATCTTACCATATCTTCATGCAAAATGAAGAGTAATTTCAAGGTAGCAGTCCCTCTTATGTACTTGATTACTATCCAGGGGCTTCGGTGTACAAAGATGCTTAGAGACAGACATATGCTACTTTAGGAAGCTAAGTAAATAGAAAATAAAGCTCGAATACAAATTAGAAAATTGTCAATACTATGAAAGTTCAGAGGAATAATGACATTCTGTTGAAAGAGTTCAAGGTGTCTCAAGTGTCATGGGAGAAAACCCTCCAAACCATTGGTCCCCATTGCTGATAGCTCTCTTGCTAATCCATTGGTCCTTAAACTGGGTATCCCACATACTCCTGGGGATACACATGTTATCCAGGGGTTCACAGTCATGGAGACCCTTAGGGGAACCCAAAACATGTACGTATTCTGCTTTAAAACTGGTCCTACCTGAGAAAACCTCCCTTTTGCCACTTCTTTCCCATCTTTCCTTTCACTTTGAGCTTCTCCCACAATTCAAAAGGAAGTCCCATCTCACACCATCCCAAATCTCTCTATGGTTCTTTGCTCTGTAATTTTAAATACCTGCTTATTTTTGCAGAAAGAAAAAAAAATGGAAGAGACATTACAGAAGAGATATTTAGCTAGACCTTAAAAGGATGAATCAGTTGAACAACTAGAGTTAAGGAGGGAGACCATATAAATAGAAGGACTAATTTGTACACCAGGATGGAAGTAGGACATTGTGGAGTGTTTTGATTTAGAGTGAATGTTTGGTCATGAGTTGAATGTGTATACAAGAAGTAGAAAATGAGGTTAGAATGGTAAGTTGACACCAGATCAAGTAACATTAGAATAATAAGCTAATGAGTTTGGGTGTAATTTGTAAGGCAATGGGAGCTTTATGTGTTATTTTGAGCAGGGAAGTAAAATGATCAAGGGAAAAACAAACAAATAAAAAACAGAGAGGTAACACACAAATTTGGAATTGGGCATGCTTGTGTTTCAGTTCCAACTGTGTAAATGGAAGAAACTTAGCCTCAATTTCCTCATATGTAATACTGACTGGTAAATTATATTTGGGGGATTGATGTGAAAATTAAATGAAATAATGTATTTAAAGCACCTAAGTGCAATGCTGGACAGATTATTAAATTTCAATGAATAGTAGTTAGCCTAACAGCAAGCACTGTGGGGAACAGATTTGTCTTTACAGATACTTCACACAGAAACAGTTAATTAATAATTAATATTAATTAGAGATAATAAAATTCTGATAAAGCCTGTTGCAGTAGGATTGGGAAGTCAGATATAATGAAGGAAGACTAGAGATGGAAACTCTCTAGAAGATGAGATGTCTATAGGGATAATGAAGGAAAGGATGGGAAATGATATGGATATTTTGAAATTTCTTGTCTAGGAAATGCTCCTGTCACCCAAAGGTAAGGAATTCAAGAAAAGAAACATTTATGGGATACATGATTTCGTTTAGAACCTGTTTATTTTGAGGTTGATTTTACAGTGTCAGTGAGATGCCTAGGTAACAGTTGTGGAATTGGAGCTTAGAAGAGAGAGCAGATCTTAAGATAAATTTAGGGCAGTAGCTATGAGGAAAAAAACTGGACAGAGAATTAGAAGTCAGAGGTTAAAATTAAAACTCTGTTTTATCGACTTCCCTGGTGGCACAGTGGTTAAGAATCCACCTGCCAATGTAGGGGACACAGGTTCGAGCCCTGTCCGGGAAGATCCCACACGCCGCGGAGCCACTAAGCCCGTGTGCCACAACTACTGAGCCTGTGCTCTAGAGCCCATGAGCGCAACTACTGAGCCTGCGTGCCATAACTACTGAAGCCCTTGTGCCTAGATCCCGTGCGCCTAGAGCCCGTGCTCTGCAACAAGAGAAGCCACCGCAATGAGAAGCCTGAGCACTGCAATGAAGAGTAGCCCCCACTTGCTGCAACTAGAGAAAGCCCATGCACAGCAACGAAGACCCAATGCAGCCCAAAATAAATCAAATAAAATAAATAATAAATAAATAAAAACTCTGTTTTCTGATTTTCTTAACCTTTTAAAAAGTCCCATAAGCCTCAATTTTATTAAAAAAATAACTTTTCAGATTATTATAGCAAAAATAAATGATATATGGTGTATTGAATGCTTTTAAATCTAAAATGCAATGTACAAGTAATAATGTTAAATAATTATTGAACTCTTAGAATAAGCAAACACACATAGAGAAATAAAGGACTTGGGACACAAAAAGCATAAGTAATGTGTCAAAGACCTGATGGCTTCGAAGTGGTAGAGCTGGGCTAGATACTCAGGCAGGTCAGGGTCCAGAGGACTTGCACGAAACTACTACTATTTTTGTTTTCAAGTTATCAAGTGTTATATTAAAACTTTCTTCATGAAAGAAAACATATTTTACCTAATTATATCTTTGTGTCCCCAGCACTTAGCAGATTTGTTCACTGTAATAGTAAAATGAATGTTTGATGAATTAATTATTGATCTACATGGAGGTGATATATAAAGCCATAAAAAATAAAGTATATCAAATGAGTGCATATGGAGAAGTGGAGAGGAGAGGAGAGAAAGGAAATGAGAGGATGGGCAGGAGAGAGGAAGAATATAGGATTAGAAGTTTGGAAAAGAAAAACATGTGGTGTCCAAAAGCAGATAGAGATGGAATGAGCAAAGAGGGGATTAAGAAACATGAAATTTAGATTTCAGGGAATACAAGAAAGGAAACAGTTTCAAACAGGATACAATTGTCAAAAATATTAAGCTCCGTGGTAAGTCTTAAAAGTTCAAATGGAGAGCTTAACCAGTATAACTTTTGAACCACAGTCTGCCTTAGTAGGGATCTGGCTTTTCCCCTGATCTCCATGTTTGGGAAATCTACCTGGTAATACTCGGCCTCCTTTTCCACCCCTTATTCACTTTTCCCCATTGAAAGGAAGATTGATGATCTGATTTGGAATTTGGGAGAAGAACTTGAACATGTTCAGTTAAGAGTCATTGTCAAACCTTTCCTGACTCGTAGTTTTTCAGAGCTGAGTAATGTACCTGCTCCTATACATAAGCCCTGCAACTGTTCATCTGCATCAGTAAATCTGTATACTTCAGAGATTAAATATTAGCAAGGCCATTGGGATTGCTTCTCCTAGGATATGATTTCTACTCTAGGGACAGCATTGATTTTTAATGTCTGTTTGACTCTTGAGTCTACGCCCAATTGGTCCCAGCTCAGGCATAGAAAAGATATTATTATTCATTGAATCCTTCTGAACTCCAACAGTATTGTTGTTAATTCTTACTCCACTTGTCCACCACAGTTGGAGTCCATTCTTTACTAGCTAGATATCTCAGTTCCCACAAAGTATTGCTGGTCTTCTTCACCAAGAATGGTAATGTCATTTACTTAAGCTCTTGTTTCTTACTTTGGGACTGTAATGCTTTACCTCTCTAGAAGTAGCTGACCTAATGAAGAGTAGTTATTTTAGCAAGCCAGGTCAGGTTTAAAGTCCTAATATCCCCCCATGATGGAGTTTCACAATTTCTGGGGAACTAACTAGGTCTGAAAGTATCCACAGAACCAGGTCAAAATGAAGACTATCTTACCCACATAGCTGGGGAAGGACTAGAGATATACAGGAATTTAGAGGCTGAAGACTCATGCAGAACCTGACTATACTCCAATAAAAATAAAAAAAAAGAAAGAAAAACAAGACATGTGGGTCGTGAAACAAGGGTCAGGGTCCAAAGCAAATACTTTAAAAAAATCACTGTGAAACCTGAATTTATTGTTTTAATTGCATGGACTAGGCACACAGGCATTAAAAGTCTCAGCTCATTCCCCATTGCTCATGCAAAGCATTCTAGAATGCATTATAACTCAGGATAATTAGGAGATCTATGGAGACATTTGAGATGTAAGTGTTATGAGAGATGTAGAAATAGAAACTGGTGGAGGAGGGAGTTGGAGGTGAGAAAGCAGAAAGAAAATATGGATTGTTTCTCCCTCAACTTGGATATTAATAGAAGGAAGGAGGATATTATAGGATTGAGAGGGATTTGTATTTTAAGAAATACAACACCCGTATAGAAAGATGCATTAATCGTGTATGCACAATTCAATGAATTATCAGAATAAATACTGCCAGCTCAAGAAATATAGCATTGTCAGATCCCATAAATCCCTTCATGTCCTCTCTCAATCACTGTCTCCTTCTTCCCTCCCAAAGGTAATGACTATCTTTACTTCTATTAAAATTGTTTAGTTAAATCTGCTTTTGAAGTTATATATAAATTAAATTATACAGTGTATTCTTTTGCATCTGAATACTCTAGCTTAACATTATTTGACAGTGTTGTAGCTCAATAATGATTATTACTGTATAACATTCCATTGTATGAATGTACACAATAAGGTATTTATGCCTTCTATTGGTAATGGACATTTCTGTTTAGTATGAAGTAAGTACTGATAAAAATTGATCAAAAATATTGAATTTTGGTGCACATGTAGAAGAAGTTCTGTAGGATATATATAGAAATGGATTTTTCAATCACTGGGTAAGAATAGGTTCAACAATAGAAGGAATTTCTATTTTCTTTCTTTATTCCAGAGTAGCTGTAACAATTAATTATCAAGAGGTAATAAATTCAGTGATTTCCATGAAATCAATCCCTCCATGTAAATTCCACAATTATTATAATGTAGATCTCTATAATGGTTTTTTTCCTGAAACTTTGAAGAATATTTGCAGACCTCATTACACTTTACCTTGAAAACTTCAGTGTGCATCTTCAAAGAATATGAACATCCTCCTATACAACTAAAATATCCCTATCACAGCCTAATACAATTAATAATATTTACAAATAGTGCTTAATATCAGTTTATATTCAAATCATCCCAAATTTTCTACAAATGTACATTTTAGAGTTTTTGAATCAGAATCTTATCAAAGTTTAAACATTCAAATTTTGCCTTCATATCAAAGGATATTATCACTGTGCCTAGAATTCTGGGCTGAAATTTTATTTTTTCTTTACTTTAAAGATATTAATCCACCGTCTTCTGGGTACCATAGTTTATGGTGATAAATGAGCAGTAATTTGTATTGTTGGTTCCTATTTGATATGTGTCATTCTCTGCTTTCAATATTATCCTTTTGTCTTTGTCTTCCAGCAATAATACTGTAATATGCATGGGTAGGTTGCTGTTTTATTTTATCCATTTGGAGTTCACTGAGCTTTTTGAATTTGTAAATTATCCCTTCACAAAATTTGGGAATTTATTTGTCATATATATTCAATATATTCAAATACTGTTTTGTACCATTCTCTCTTCCCCTCCTGGGACTCCAAATTCCACAAATTTTAGAGTTCTCAATATTGTCCCTTGTGTCTTTACACATTTGTTTAGTTTTTTAAAATCTTTTTGCTCCTTTTCTACATATCAGATAATTTGCCTAGATCTATCTTCAAGTTCACTGTTTTTTCTATTATCTCCATTCTACTTTTGAGCTCATCCTGTGAATTTTATTTCAATTATTGTACATTTTAGAACTAAACTTTCCATTAGTTTTTGTTTATAATTTCTATCTTTCTGATTTGTTTTCCAATCTTTACATTCATTCTGAGCATATGTTTTCTTACCTTATTTAGTATGGTATATTAGCTACTTAACATCACTTTGGACAATTCCAACATTTGAATCATCTCAGACTTGGTTTTCTTTCCCCAGGAAAATTTGTCATATTTTCTTTTTTCTTTCTTTCTTTTTCTTTTTTATATGTCAAGTAATTTTAGATTGTTTTCTATAGGTTTTGAATACTTCAGTAGCAACTCTGGATTCTGATACTGTCCTCTGAAGGGTGTTAATATTTTGTTTCAGCAGGCACTTATCTTGGCGGAATGGCAAACGCTGATTTGAGATTATGATCAACTCTTAATCTTACATTGTATTCATTTTTAGTAAGCTGCTTGGAGTTTGACCTGAACAAGCATGTTTCAGGGGTTAGTCAAATATTAGATTTTATATATAGAAATTGCTCTGCCCTCTGGCTCTCTCCCTTCAAAACTTTACTCACAGAAAGACAGAAGTTTTCCTGTCCGTTTCAGCTACCCCTGATAGTACTGACTGCAAACTTTCTCTCAGATCAAAAGTCATAAAAATGGAGAAAGTCATCCCATGCCCATTTCTTGGTATTAGTTTTCTATCTTTATATACCATATCACCATAAATTTAGTGGCTTAAGCAAGAGATAATTATGTCACAGATGGGTCAGTAGTCTGGACGTGGCTCAACTGGACCTTCTGCTCAAGGTCTTACAAACCTATAACCAAGGTATCAGCCAAAAAATATTTTCTTCTGGAGTGCAGGGTCTTCTTCTTCCGTTTGAGTTATTACCAAATTTAGTTTCTAGCAGTTGTAGGAGTGAAGGCCTCATTTACTCAACTAATGTCCTGAGGTATATTTGGATGGTTTTTAATATTTTACTAATCCAAATAAATTGTTTTAATTGAAGTATAGTTGACTTACAATATTATATTAGTTTCAGGTTTACTACATTAGCAATTCAATATTTTTATAGATTATACTGCATACAATGTTATTATAAATATTGGCTATATTCCCTGTACTGTATATTATATATTGTGATATCTATTTTATACATAATAATTACAAATTACTCTTAAACCCCTACCTCTATCTTGTCTCTCCCCCCTTCCCTCTCACAACGGTAACCACTAGTTTGTTCTCTTTATCTGTGAATATGTTTCTATTTTCTTATGTTCATTCATTTGTTTTACTTTTTAGATTCCACATAGAAGTGATAACATACTCTATTTGTCTTCTCTCTCTGACTTATTTCCTTAAGCATAATACCCTCCAGGTCCATGCATACTGCTGCAAATGACAAAATTTCTTTCTTATTTTTTTTTAAATGGCTGAGTTATTTATATATATATCTCACACATCTTCTTTATTCATTGAAATGTTGATGGATTGCTTCCATCACAGGTTGCTTCCATGTCTTGGCTACTGTAAAAAATACTGCTATAAACATTGGGGTCCATGTATCTTTTGAATTAGTGTTTTCATTTTCATTGGATATATGCCCAGGAGTGTTTTTTTCACTTTACTTATGTTTATTTCTGCATGGAACTTTTTTTTTTCAAAAGTACATATTTAAATCAAGAACGTTGTTACAGTTGTGTGGATATTTGTAAAAAAGGACTCAACTTCTTTCAACAAATTTGGCCTATGATGGTTAAAACACATACATAGTTTAAAAGGCATCATATCACTGTTTTAATCTTGACATACTTACTAATTTGCTTTTAACGGTTTGTATTTTTCTCTTTAAACTATACTGTTAAAATAGAATCATCCATCTCTTAAACATTTATTATTATACAAGCAGGAGTTTAACTGGATTTCTCCATAAATAAAAAGCTAATATCTTCAAAATTAATTTTGAAGAAATTTATAAAAACAGCTCTTAAAATACTGATATATTTTACACATAGAAAATAATTAAGATTAAGTGTTCTGATACAGTCACATCAGATCGAAAAAAAGCTTGATGCCCTTTCTTCTCCCCTTTAATCTTAATAACATAATCATGACTTTGAAACAAAAATGACTTGAGCTAAAGTACTACATTCTTTGTAGGCACTCTTGCAGCTAACTATGTCATATAAGTAAGCTTTTACTTAGAACACAGAGATGATGATTGGAGCTCGAGCTGTAGTTTACTTTAGGATGGAAGCCATGCACCAGAATAGTACAGCAGAAAATAAAATCTATACGGTCTATAGAAAGTAAAAGGACTGTGTAGCCATCATACCAGCCTTCACTACCCATATGTCTGCACTTAAAGATGGACAAAATATATTCTATTTTGTTAATCAACTATTTTTTGAAGGTTTTAGTTTTATGGAGTAAATATATGCTACTAGTTGATATACACAACTTATGTCAAACACTGAAAATATTGTAATGAAGAACTTTAGAATTTTTAAAAATAGTCTAAAATTAAACAAAAGTTAATTTAAATGGATCAGGAATTTGTTTTCTATATTGATCATATCCAAAACAAATATAAAATAGACTTTAGTTGTCCAGTTTTCCCAGCACCACTATTGAAGAGACTGTCTTTTCTCCATTTTATATTCTTGCCTCCTTTGTTATAGATTAATTGACCATAAGTGTGGGGGTTTATTCCTGGGGCTTTTATCGTGTTCCATTGATCTGTGTGTATGTTTTTGTGCCTATAGCATACTCTTTTGATTACTATGGCTTTATAGTAGAGTCTGAAGTCAGGGTGTGTGGTTGCTCCAGCTCCATTCTTTTTTCTGAAGATTGTTTTGGCTATTTGGGCTTTTATGTGTTTCCATACAAATTCTAAAATTTTTTGTTCTAGTTCTGTAAAAAATGCCATTGGTAATTTGATAGGAATTGCATTAAATCTGTAGATTGCCTTGGGTAGTATGGTTATTTTAACAATATTGATTCTTCTATTCCAAGAACATGGTGTATCTTTCTGTTTATGTCGTTTTCAATTTCTTTCATCAGTGTCTTATAGATTTCAGAGTACAGATCTTTTGCCTCATGTAAAAGAATGAAGTTAGAACATTCTCTAACACCATATACAAAAATAAACTCAAAATGAATTAAAGACCTAAATGTAAGACCGGTTACTATAAAACTTCTAGAGGAAAACATAGGCAGAGCACTCTTTGACATAAATCACAGCAATATTTTTTTGTTCCATCTCCTAGATTAATGGAAATAAAAACAAAAATAAAGAAATGGGACCTAATTAAACTTAAAAACTTTTGCACAGTAAAGGAAACTACAAACAAAACAAAAAGCAACCTACAGTCTGGTAGAAAATATTTGCAAAGGATGCTACCGACAAGGGATTAATTTCCCGTGTTTACAAACAGCTCATACAGCTTAATATCAAAAAAGCGAACAACTCAATCAAAAAATGAGTAGAAGACCTAAGTAGACATTTCTCCAAAGAAGACATACAGATGACAAACAGGCACATGAAAAGATGCCCAATATATCTACTTATTAGAGAAAGTAAATCAAAACTACAGCAAGGTATCACCTCACACCAGTCAGAGTGGCCATCATTAAAAACTCTAAAGATAATAAATGCTGGAGAGGGTATGGAGAAAAAGGAATCCTCCTACACAGTTGGTGGGAATGTAAATTGGTGCAGTCACTATGGAGGACAGTATGGAAGTTCCTTAAGAAACTAAAAGTAGACTACCATATGATCCTGCGATCCACTCCTGGGCATACATGCAGAGAAAACTCTAATTCAGAAAGACACATGCATCTCAATGTTCATAACAGCACTATTTACAATAGCCAAGACATGGAAGCAACTTAAACATTCATTAACAGGTGAATGGATAAAGAAGATGTGGTGTGTGTGTGTGTGTGTGTGTGTATACACACACACACACACACACACACACAATGGAATATCACTCAGCCATAAAAAAAAAAAACATGAAATAATGCCATTTGCAGCAACAGGGATAGAACTAGAGACTGTCATATTAAATGAAGTAAATCAGAC
The DNA here is from genome assembly GCF_963455315.2 of Globicephala melas. Classification (NCBI taxonomy): domain Eukaryota; kingdom Metazoa; phylum Chordata; class Mammalia; order Artiodactyla; family Delphinidae; genus Globicephala; species Globicephala melas. The sequence continues at coordinate 43,762,403 of NC_083323.1, forward strand.
AAAGACAAATATATGATATCACTTATATGTGGACTCTAAAAATAATGATACAAATGAACTTATTTACAAAACAGAAATAGAATCACAGACATATGAAACATATTTATGGTTACCAAAGTGGACAGCAGGGAGTTGGGGGGGAGATAAATTAGGAGTTTGGGTGTAGCATATACACACTACTATATATAAAATAGGTAAAACAACAAGGACCTACTGTATAGGACAGGGACCTACACTTAATATCTTGTAATAACCTACAATGGAAAGAATCTGAGAAAGAATGTATACATATATATGTGTGTATATGATTGAATCATTATGTTGTATACTTGAAACTAACACAACATTGTAAATGAACTATACTTTGATTAAGAATGCATAAAAATAGATTTTAACAACACTTGAATTACGTAATAAAATAAATGTGAAAGACTGGTTTCATTTCTCTCGAGTTAAAACTAAAGGTAAATCCTTATACATGTTGACTTTTTGTTCACCTCATCCCCTTTTAGTTTTTACAGAAAAATTCACTCTGAAGTCTTCCTTTCGTTTTGGTGGTTGCTTTCTATGGAATTTTGGGAATCTCGAAGAGATAATGTCCTGAATTCCCTGACCTAAGAATATCTATTTCTAGTAGTACAAATCAAAACCATTTCTTCCTTTTTCATAATATTATCAGTAAACCCCACTATTTCTCCTACTTTTATAAACCTGTCTAAATGTCTTATTCTACTCTTAGAAAAATCCTTTATATTCTCCACATTCTTCACTCCCAATCTGTATCACACATTATATCTCAAGATAAATTTATTTTTAAAAATGTTATATATGTGTGTACATATTTAAAATATTATCCAATCATGACATCATAATTTTATGCAGTATTTATAAATATAAATTATATATCAATAAGAAATATTAAATCATATAATTTTGGGTGATCAATACATAGCATTTATTATTAACAACTAAGGACTCATATGTGTGTGTTAGAATACTCTGTATCACAATTGATGTTACTTTTTCCTTTATATCATCAACATTAATTGATGACTCTCTATATCATCAGTTTATTCTAATTGACCATCATTACTTTATTTTGAAGACCAAATGGTCATAATCTGCACAGTGGATCATCTTTTTGTCTTTTTTCTACTACTTTTTACTGCTACTTCTTCTCACCCCAGTTATTTGTGTACTTATCTGTGATATCTGACAATTCCAAGAGAGTTTAGTTTTCAATTAATTTTTCCAGCCTGAGACATGGAATCAGGTATTCTTACAGGAATTTTGTAAGAATTTGTAAGAATTGGTCCCTTTTAGGTCAAGTTTGCCAATAATAAAACATGTACATGTGTATCAACTACCTTATTCTATTGTGTATTCATATCTACTACCCTTTGAATTTTGGTTTAGAATTATAAATTTGATTGTTAAACTCTACTAATGAAAGTTTTCATTTGAAACTACTGTTATGTGCAAAAACTCACTTTTCATTACACAGTGTGAGCTTTTGGGGCCATGTTTTTCAGCTCCCAAGTTATGGGCTCAAGCCAAAACTCTAAAATGACACCAAGGAGAAAAACCTTTTTTAAAAAAATTTGATATCGAACCTCAGAGAATAACTTTTTTCATAACCTTTTCTTTGCCAATTTTTATATCATGTACTCACCGTCATTTTATCCCAGCAAGCAAGATTCCAGCCAGGCTTTCTCAAAATAAGTTTGAACCTGAAAACAAAACCAAACAAAAAATCGTGATTTAAAAGCACCCAATTTATAATAACACTGTAATTTAACTATCTTGAGACAGTAGCAATCACTATATTTGAGAAATATGAATTATCCTGAACATTAAAAAACCAGAGTATTTTAGCTTCTTGTAGTTTGAGTCCAATTATTTCCCTGGCTAGAATTTAGAATGATGTTTTTTCTGAAGACTAATAATTAATTTTATTATCTCCCCACTCATTTGCAGAAATCCCAGCATCCCAAAGCCAAGTTTACTTGTCAGCAAGTATATTCAAAACATATACTTTAAAGCAGAGTTAATAGCTACAAAAAAAAGCCTCCCAAAACTAATTTTTCACCAGCACAATCAATATTAAATTACATAAACTTTTAAAGTTATTTTTTTCATATAACCTGTTTCTTTTAGAATTTCTCCAATGATATGATCTGTCAATGCAGTTCTCTAAATTTTACCATCTACCACCACCTACCCCAACACACACTTCTAAAACTTTTATCCTCAGTCAAATTTTCTGTGTTGTGAAGTCTCTATCCTATTTAAAGTTCATGGAGTTCACTTCTATTTTTCTTTCAGAACAGAATCCTTTGTAAAAGTGCCAGGACATTTTCTTGCTGCCCTCTTGGATCTCCGCTTTACTTCAACTTTCACAGTCAGAGGGATACTGGCCTTGAACCTATGAAGCAGAAACAGTTTATAATCCTTGGGCTTATAAAGCACCTTTCTAATGTGATTAAAACCACTACCTTTCCAGACACACCTGGTTTATCACCATGATGTATTTAGTGACAGTGAGATCTTCCAGACATCATAGTTTTTACACCGTGCATTATCATCCTGTATCCCTCAGATCTAGAAAGAGGAGTAGAAGTCTTTTTCTCATTTTGTCTTCCCATGCTGTTTACACTACTGGAAGAGCTCCCACTTCAGCTGGAATAGCAATTTCCTATTTACAGCAGATTCTAGGATTGCCTGGGAGAAATTTGCACAATGAAAACCATTATTCTTTTATATCCTATAATAATTTAGATTGGTGTTGTATAGAAATTATAAGTTATTTTGAAAAATGTTCATCTTGACAATAATGACTCTTCTTTCAAAAATACGGTATATATTTTCCATTCATTTGGGTCTTTTATATATCTTTTGGTAAAGTTTTATAGTTCTTACTGTTGCTGTCAGGTCTTTTTCATATAACACTTTTAACTTAAGCTTATTTTTACATTTACGTGTATTATAAAATTGATCAATGTAAATAGGTTATCTTTTTATTCCAAATACTAATTAATTATTGCTACTATAGAGAAATAAATAGGAAGTTTAGTCGTTTTTATGTTGTTTTTTGGTACAATCTCCTTGGTGTACTTTTTCCCAATTATAGTATTATGTTTACTGCGTCTTTGGATTATCTAGGTGGAAGAGTTATTATTTATAAATAATGATAGTTTCATTTCTTAATTTCCAATATTTATATATATTTAATTTATTTGTGTATGTTGCATTGACAATGACTGTAGTACAAGGCTGAATAACTGTGATAGTGAGCTCTGAGTTTCTAGTAAATGACATTTATAGAGTCAAGGCATATCCCTCCAATTCTTTGTTTATTAAGAGATTTCTTATGAAGAAATGCTGTGTAATCTTCTATCTTTTTTTACTATATGTGTGTATATATTTATATATATATATATATTTCTTTTTTAATTCCTAGATGTATAGATGTGCATAAATATATTTTCAGAGTCAGGAAAAAAAGCTGATCCTGGTTGATTAAGCAAAACGAGATTTTATTAAAAGGATATTTAAATTCAGCAAGTTCACAGGATAAGTAGAGAAAGGTTGCAGGATGCAAGATCAATATACAAAAGTAATTGTATTTCCACACACAAGCAGTGAACAATACAAAAATGAAATTAAGACTACAATTCCATTTGCAATTGCATGAAAAAGAATATAGCACTTAGAAAACATTCAACAAAAAAAAGTGCAAGAAAATTACAAAACTTTGATGCAGAAAATAAAGGAAGATCTAAATAGGTGGAGAGACATTCCATGTTCATGGTTTGGAAATCTCAATGTACTAAAGGTAGTAATTCCCTTAAAACTGATCTATAGATTAGAACAGTTCCTATGAAAATTCTAGCAGGGTTTTTGAAAAAAAATTGGCACCAGATTCTACAACTTTTATGGAAATGCAAAGCACCTAATAACCAAAACAATTTTGAAAAAGAACAAGTTTTCTGATTCTGCATGTAAGAAGTTGAAAGTCGCCACTTACTCTGTAAAAAGTAAACAGCTGAACATATTGAAAAATCAAAAACATTTCCTGGATCCATAAGAGAAGAGAAGACACAAGGCACTGCTTTCCCCGTAATTAGAGAGACAGACAAGGGAATGCAGGGAGTCATGGCTTGCTGGCTAGAGGCCTATTGATTTTATTGATCTTTTCAAAGAACCAGCTTTTGGTTTCACTGATTTTCTCTCTTGATTTCCTATTTTCAATTCCTGTGATCTGCTATAATATTTATTATTTCTATTCTCCTGCTTGCTTTGCATTTAACTTCCTCTTCTTTATTTTAGTTTCCTAAGGTAGAACTTTGGATTATTAATTTTTGAATTTTCTTCTTTTCTAATATATGCATTCAATGCCACATATTTCTCTCTAAGCACTGCTATCTCTGTATACCACAAATTTTGCTAACTTGTGTTTTCAAATATTTAGTTCAAAATATTTTCAAATTTCTTTTTATATTTCTTCTTTGACCCATGTATTAATTGGAAGTATATTGTTGGATCTCCATATATTTTGGGATTTTCTAATTATCTGTTATTGATTTCTAGTTTAATCCTATTGTGATCTGAGAACAGACATTGTATGATTTCAATTTTTTTAAATTGGTTAAGGTGTTTTCTGTGGCCCAGAATGTGCTCTATTTTGGTGAATGTTTCATGTTAGCTTGAGATGAATGTGTATTCTGTTGTTGGATGAAGTAGTCTGCAGAGGGCAATGATATCCAGTTGATGGATGGTGAGTTCAAGTGTCCTTACTGATTTTCTGCCTGTTGGATTTGTGCATTTGTGATCAAGGGGTGTTTAACTTTCTAACTATAATCATGGGCTCATCTATTCTCTTTGCAATTCTATTTTTTTTTCCTTCACATAGTTTATCCCTTTGTTATTAAGCACATGTACAGTAAAGATTAAGGCTTGATCTCCTGTATATATTTATACCAGCTCCATTTGATAATGGAGTGCTGCTATACACATTCAACTTTATGGCTTGGTGGATCAGATAACACCCACTTCATGACAGAAGCTCAGGTTGCATAGTAACTTGGTGGCCCATGGTTCCGTATTTAATCTCTACTAAGGCTCAGTAGAAAGCTAAAATCTGTTTCTCAAAGGGAGAGTAGTTATCCACAGAGTATGGTAGGGCTTTGCTACAAAATTATAAGGGTCTGTATTGTGATTCACCTATACGGGCTTGCCAAAGTCTCCAAATTTTGTCATCAATGTCATGGACCAGTGTGTTACCTTGTAGAAGAAAAAAGCGATCAAGATCTCTATGAGGTAGAGCAGTGAAGGTATATTGCTTCTTTTGCCAGCCAAAAGCAAACTGTATCTGGTGAGCCTTATTGACAGGGATGGAGAAAAAGGCATTTGCCAGACCTGCATACCAGGTACCAGGGGATATGTTAATTTGCTCAAGCAATGAAACCACATCTAGTTCAAGAGCTATAATCAGAATAACCACATCTGGGTAAGCTTATAATAATCCACTGTTTTATGCAAGATGCATCAGTTTTCTGCACAGGTCAAATTGGTGAGTTGAATGAGGATGTGATGAAAATCAGCACACTGCATCTTTCAGGTCCCTCATGGTAGGCACTAATCTTTGCAATCACTCTAGGAATGTTGTATTGCCTTTTATTTACTATTTTTCTAGTAAATGAACAGTAGAGAAAGTTCTAGTAACTTCCAATTGCCTCTTCCCGTTATAATAGTCCTACTTAACAGGTCAGGCAACCAATGCTTGGATTCTGCCAGTTGCTGAGTATAGCTATTCAAATTATTCATTCCCAAACTGGGAAAATTAACTCCAGGATGGGTTCAGTGACCTACTGAGCTCACTGTGAGACTGACCAGAGGTAAAACCTCATTGATCACCTGACCTCCATAAGCCCTTACTCTGACTGGTGGACCACAGGGACATTTTGGGTCTCCTGAAATGTGTCAGTTCAAAGCCAGTGTCTAGTTGTCCCTAAAAGGTCTGATTAATTTATTTACCCCAATGCACAGTTAGCCTGGTAAAAGGCTATAGAGCACTTTGGGGAAGACTGTAAGAAAGAGTAACAGTATAAAAAACTTTGACTGTATACCAGGATCCTTCCTTAAAGGAACTCAGCCTCCCCTTCTTTCAAGGGGTTCTGGGTCTGTAAACTGAAATCTGGGAATTGATTGAGGGGACATTTCTGTTTTGATAATTCAGGTAAATCTCATGTTCACTTGACCTAAAATATTTCTATTTATATAGATCATGTAAGAAGTTAGTAATCTTTCTATATATTCCACTTTTAGGAACACCATGATCAACTAGCCAAAACCATAGTTCTGGGTGTCAGACTATTCTGATTGATATTTTGATTCTGTTGTCCACTGTGGTAAGCACAAGCACCTTGTCTTTGGTGGTTGACTGCAGTCACTTAGTCCCTGCCCCCTTGGGATTCAATTACTCTTCTTGCATCTAGGTTTCCCAGTTCAGTGGCCACAGTTGTCACTGTAAGGTCTGGCCTACAAAGAAGAGTGATCACGGAACTCTTCAGTGGTGCTGGAGTTCCACTCATAAATTTATTTTCACAGTCATGGTGAAAGGTATTTGTTCTGGATCTTCCCAGGTTAGATGAGTAGGTCTTAAATGACAAATGCACTCTAATGTTTCAATTTCCATAAGCCTTTGAATCCCTTCATCTACATTAAATTGTGGGAGGTTGGGCATTTCCATGTCACTCACAGTGGGTCACCTTTTGATCCAAGTTTCAACTAACCAATCAAGCAAACTGTTAGAGACTTTTCTAACTCCCTTTCCAAATGCAGAATCTCTGCTTAGTGGACACATATCAAAAAATTCAGCCAGATGCGTCTTTATGTTCCTCCCACCATTATCCCACATACCTAATAAACCCATTCCCAGCATATGCCCAGATTTCTATCCGTATAAACTTGAAATTCAAGTAGTTCTTTTGGAGTGTAGCATAATTCCTCATGGATCATACCTTGTTCCTCAACTTTAGGGGCCTGCTCTGACTTGAATGGAGTTATAGGCCCAGAAATAAAGAGAAGTGGTGAGGGTGGGTCCCGAGAAGAATCAACATTGTCTTGCAAGGCAACAGCCTCAGGGAGCCTTTATAGTTTCTGCAGGCAATGCAGGGTTAATCTTCTCTGAGGGGAGCAGGGGAGCTACCTCCACTGGGGATGGAGAGTCTACTTGTCCTAGGGCTAGAGAGGCTAGTAGAAATACTGGCAAAGGATTATCAGAATTTAGGGGCTCAATGTCTGCAACTTTATCAGGATTTTTCCACATGTCTCCATTACAGCTTTCAGGATTCCATTTTTTTTCCAACCATTGCCCACACTTTAGCAGTAGACACCCTGTGAGGCTGTGAATTCAATTTGCATTGTAATTCCACCACAGACAGGATGAGATTCTGGGTTTGGTTTTCATTCATGTCAGCCCTGTGGCTCCAGGAAATAAGGTCTCTTTCAGGGCAGGTATTTTTATACCACATCATTTATTTCTAGAAACATTCTATGCTCTTAGTATTACTTGATATTTTACTTCACAGTTGTTCCTTATATACCTTTGACATGTTGTTATCTGACTCCTTGTGACTCTTTTTTCTCCTCAGAGTTCTTTGCTTGACCCTTTACTCTTTTTATTTAACCATTTTTCTTAAATGGGGTTGAGATGAAGTATTGGTATCTCTAAATAAGTACCTAAGAGGCCTTCTGGAGGCTATTTGTAATTTGCTTTAGAACATGGACTATTTTCCTTTTTATTTTTCTTTTTTATCTGAAAAGTGACTCAATAACTAGAATGTCAGCACTTTCCAAATCCATAGAACTGGCTTAGCCCAGGATTTCATGTTATCAACAATACCCGCTATATTTTATGGGTAATACAGCTAGGGCTTCTGATATTAGGGAAGAGAAATATATTCACAGTTCAGGTCTTTTGCAAATGTGGCATACAGTAAAGGGGAATTGTGTGTGTGTGTGTGTGTGTGTGTGTGTGTGTGTGTGTGTGTAATTGTGTGTGTTGCTATGTATACTGCAAATGTTATACCTGTTCTCAATGGGAATGACACAGTATGTTCTGCCCAAATAAGCCCATGACTAATCTCCTCCCTTATAGGAATATTTCTTCTCACTGTCTCTCACTCTCTCTAGCTCATTGCCATATGTCTTTGATTTTGTCACATGTGTATCCAGCACATTTTCTTTTGATTTCTTCCAATGAAAATTATGAATCTAAATCTATTTTAAAATACTTACCAAATAGTCTCTTATTTATTTATTTATTTAATTCATAAAATGTTTGGTATCGAAACTAACTTGTTTTCAAGAATAAAAACCAATATGTTTTCTCTTTTATTACATTCTACATTTGAAGTTTATAGACAGTGTTAAGACATATTTTCTATTTTCTGAAATGATTATTTTACTCCATTGACTCAAACTCACAGAGAATTTTCCATTGACGCTTCTAAGTAATTTACTAAAATTTATACTAGATAATTTAGATAATAATACTTCTATTAGAATATTAAGATAGAGGACTGAGATAGGAATTTGTTTCTCATAGTACTATATCTAATAAGACTGAAAGTGACTGACACATTGCTTTTCATGAAAATTGATAATATATGTTTAATTTGAGTCAAATGTGTGTTCCAACACAGCATTAAATATACAGGATTTTCATCTATGCCTTTGCAGAGTCACAAGTATAATAAAAATATGCCTACTCTTAAGACTAAAATGTTTATTTGCACTGACCAAGCCCCTCCTTTCTTGAATTAAGTTACTCAGGAAATAAAATAAATAAAGGGCAACCTGACATATATGCATTCTATGTGAAAATATTATTATATTAATTTTGTTTCCTGTGCAGTGACTGTTTATTGTAAGTGTAAACCAGCCCTACAGACTAGAATATTTCTTTACACAGGTTGATATATATTCTTACCAACGTTCCCTTGACAATGGCAGATTAAGTGTTTGCAATCCAAGTCGTCCAACACTATTACGTGAGAATCTTTACTTTAGTATCTCCTTTGTTCATCTTGCCATGGTTTCTTAAGATACTATAATTCTCAGTTTGCGGGTTATTTTTATTGAGGGGAAAAGGTCAACAAGCTGTACCTAAATGCTCTCATTTGCTTCTGTTCCATGTTCATATATTTCTAGAAATATGTACATTATGGTCTGTTATTTTCCATTGAAATTTGAATAAGAAGATTTAATTTGCATCAATGAAATTTAGATTGAACAGTAAGAAAGTTTTACAAGTTATGATATGGAATCATACTACAAAGAAAAGAGGCCCGCGTACCACAAAAAAAAAAAATATATATATTTAGTCACTTCACTTTCTACAACAGAAAGTAATATCTTTTTTATTCCTCTTGAAAAAAAATTTAAAAAAGATTATAACCTATGCTTTAAGATTATAACAATCGTTAAAATTCTTAAAAATCAAACCTGGCAATAATTTTCCATTATTTCAATATAATTTATCACATTTTTTACATTTTAAAAGAAAAATGTTAATAAAAGTGTAAAAACTTTATCTCTTTGGGTGTTGGTGTAGAAAGACTATTATGTTTTTTCAACTATATGCCTGATTATTAGATCTTTTATTTCTTAAATTTTGACAAAAAATTTGAGTTCCCCCTTATGCCTAACTGATCTATTTTTATATTTTTTAATGTTTCTTTATATTTAAGAGATATTTTATAGGCATATTTTATCACATTTTGAAATTAAGGATCCCAAATAAATATTTGTAGCTATCTCAACTCTTCTTAATTTTTTCTTTCTCAAAATATGCCCTGGTGACTTAATAAATATTTTATGGGACTTATAGAACATGATATAATGTTCTGGGGATAACAAAGAATTAAATACAAATTTGGACTTAGGATATAAAAATAATTTTCTTAAATTTTAAAATGTTTTAAATTTTAAATTTCCATAGTACTGGTACTAGTCAAAATTTAGTAATGCCCAAAGAACGTTGTCAAATTAGCTGAAATGATTTTTGATAATATCTATGTGTTTATGTATACATGTATCCATTTCTCTCTCTTCCCCCTACCTCCCTGCCTCTCTCCCTCTCTCTCTCTCTGTCTCTCTCATTCTCATCTATCTTTGGCCACATTTTCCTCACTACATTTTTTTCTCTCTTCACAAATCTAATAGTTCAAATTGACATGACGTGTATTCAAGGAAAACTTGTCACTCATTAGTAGAATAATGACAGAATTCAATTTTAGAAGAAAAAATAATTAGTAAAAATATTTCTATGTGAACATATGGCAAAAATGAGATGGCGTCAAAGTGGAGTTAAATTAGTTTAATGTTATCTAACAAATCACTCAGTGTTGGTAATAAAAGCAGAAAGTAATTATACTATCATAGTCAACTAAGGTATAGAAGGCAAAGATATTACTGTGTATTGCATAGAAAAATTGTAGTATTTTATACAGTCTAGTGTAGTGTATTAAGATAACATAATTGTAAGCTCCTTTATCTTATTTGAGCCCATCAATGATCTTTTAAAGTTTTTAGTATGGAATTTTTCAAATATACACAAAAGTAGGAAGTATATTCTAATAAACCTGCAAATAACTAACATCTACGTGCTAGAATTATCTATATTTTTAATTGTAATTTTAGTCTATTTCCTTCTTTTATCTTCCATTTTAATTAAAATACACAATTGTAGCATATACTTAAAATACAAATTAATTAAAATTTTTCCTGTTTGAAAAAGCTAAGTTACATGGAAATCATTATGGAGAACTCGTATCAGAGTTCTCCATGTGTTGAGATATACTCTGAATACATAATTTATGGTCAAATAAAATAAACTTAACAATTCTTCAATAATTCAAATCAAGTATTAAATCTATATTTAAGTTGGACAAGTATTCCCTTGGCATTTGGTTAAATGCCTAAACCATGATGATTCAATAATGGTGAGCAGTATCCTTAAATTAGTTCAATTTGAAGACAGTATAGCAGTCACTATACTGCAATTAAATTTGTTTAGAAAATTAACTTGAAATAAATGGACCATTTTCTGGAAAGGATGTGTTTTATTTAGTCTGATAACTGTAAATGTTTGTTTAAAAAAAACTGATTGAAAGAAAAGTCATTAATTAATGCATTTTGCCATATTAGAAATGAAAAATTCAAGAGAAAGAATGCCCATTATCCATGCCCTTTCCTTTCACACACGGATGAATCTCTTTACCCTGGAGTTAGAAGTCTCTTCTTTGAAGTATTTCTACATTCTGCCAAGCCCTTTGCTCTGTTTTCAAAGTATACACAGTTTTTTTATTCTGCAGTATCATTTAGCCATTTTGAAATAAACATAAAAACTTGAATTCATACAGTGCCTATCAGGCACAAACCCCATGGCATGCCATAGATATTAATTAATTGAATCTCATGAGCCATATGGTGATATACACTAATTCAAGAGCACAGCTACTGTCTTTTAGTGACTCCTAGGAAATCTAGGCCCTTGACTGTATTCTTTAGATTTTACTGGGTTTCAACTGGCAGACAGGCTAACCTAATGACATAAAACAAACCAGAATTTGTGGAGTTTTTTTTTTTCTCCTAAATTTACATTAATGGTATAAAAAGCTTTGACTTCCATAAAGGGTGCTCATTGTCTTATGGATTTTTTTTCAATACTATTGCCAGGTTTAAATCATTCATCTTATGTTTTATATAGCTTCTTGATATGAAGAAATGTCATTTCAAAGTTAGTTAGCAAAATCTTCCGTATTATTCTATACCACAAAAATTAAAATAAGATATATTTTCCAAATATAAATGACTGTATTTGGTAATTTTATAATGTTACAGATAAACAATAAATCCCCTCTTGCCTTAATGACTCATGCATATGTCAGCATAGAATATTTAGCAAACCTTTATTCTCCATGTTCCAAAAGATTTGAATTAGAGAGGTTTTGCTTTAAGTTACAGTTGTGAAGATAGAAAAATCCTAATTCATCCCCATTTGTGAAATAACTTTTTTGTTTGTTTGCATGATCATTGGTTGTTTATTCCCCCTTAGATGTGCTTTAAAAGCAAAAACAAAACAGAAATGATTTTTTTTTTTTAAGTTATGACTATTTGAGAGTCTGGAGTGACATACCATCTCCTAAGCCAGAGGTGGTTACATGGTTAGAACTGCCTATCTTTTTACCTTTTCTGTATTTCCCTTCAATAAACCTAATTTTCCATGATAGATTATAATTGCTAAAAATTAATGAACAATGTGTCTGGCATTTTGCTGAAATCTTTATACATCATCTTATTTAATTTTCACAGTGATCCTATAAGGTAGGATAAGTTTATAAATTACGAATCTAGAAGACAAGGAAGTAAAGCACTTTACCTATGATCACATAACAGTCAGATAGACATAGGTAGATAGATAGACTGATAGATAGACAATAGAATAATAGACTCTTAAGTCTTTGTTGTTTTTGTTTTCTGTTTGTTTTTGTTTTCACCACCTTGGCATTGCAGGACATCCACCAACTCTAGTCCTGACTACTATAAGTCAGAAGGGCTTCCCCAGTCACTCTGAAGACAAAACCTTCTTGGCCTCATTAGATTCCAAAAACTTCCCCCAGGAGCAAGACCAACTCACTAAGAATTGTTGCCTCTGGAAAAGAATTCAAAACATTCTGAGGCTCTTATTTCTGTCTTCTATCCTCAATTTGCCCTTTTTAGGGTTTGAGTGGTATTTTAGTAATTAAAACAAAAATAATAACTAATCCTGAACTAAGTCAAGGGTTTCTTCCTTAATTCTCCAAGGCAGAGGTATCTGCTCCTTCCTTTGGGATCCACACTGTGTCATTCACTGCTCTCATACCACTTCCCAAGCTGACAACAATCCACCTGTTTGCATTTATGTTTCCTCCATTAGAACAAAATCAAATTCATTCACTTTCACTTTTTTTTTCCCCTAAGAGCTGAAAATATTTGGGAATGATCTCAACCTCTTTTTGAAAACATCTTTACTATGGTATAATTGAAATACAAATGACATATAATAAACGGTACACTTTGATATATTTGGCATGTGTATACATTCAGGGAATTGTTACAATCAAGATAGTGAACAAATTCATTAGACCAAGTTTTCTCAGTTATTCCACCTGCCCCTCTACACCCCACTCATTCCAAGGCAACAACAACCGGTCTACTTCTTGTCACTATATATTGGTTTGCACTTTCCAGAAATATTGAGTTGGCCAAAAAGTTCATTCAGGTTTTTCATAAGATGTTATGGAACAACCCAAATGAACTTTTTGGCCCACCCAGTATATGCAAAAGAAACTATACTATACATAATCTTTTGGTCTGCATTATTTCTTTCAGCATAATTATTTTGAGGTTCATCCCTGTTGTTTTATATATCACTAGCTCATTCTTTTTATTTTTAATTTAAATTAAATTTTTTTATTGAAGTGTAGTTGATCTACAATATTATATTAGTTTCAGGTGTACAACACATTATTTTGATATTTTTATATATTATACTCCATACCAATTTATTTAGCTCATTATTTTTAAATGATGACTTGCATTCTATTGTATGGATATAGTATATTTTGCTTATTCATTCTCTGTTCAATGAATATTTGGATTGTTTCCCCATTTTGGCTAGCAACCTTATATCCTGCAACCTTGCTAATTTGGGAAGTCAGCTTTAAATCATGCTGTTTGCTTTGAAGATAATCTGTTATTTTGCTGCTTTTAATATTTTTCTTTATTTTTGTTTCTTTCATATTGTGCTAAATATATATTATATATTGTTTGACTTAGACATGCATGAAAGTTTAATGTAGTGGAAAGAGCTCAAGCTTCTCCTCTGAAAATATGGAAATGGTCAGGTTTATAAAAACACCACAATATTTCCCCCCTTTTAGTTTCTCTACCAGTAACATCAATGTTCCTCTTTTTTTAATGCCATAATAAAGATATGATTAATCCTCAAATATTGTAATAATCTGAATATAAAACAATCATTAGGTCAGACTTATTAGACTAGAAGATCCTTAGGGCAAGGTCTCTTTGTTTTGTTTTTCATATATTGCATTCAACAGTTTTCCCTACCTATTAATCAGACAATACAGTGTTAAATAAATCCATTTATAAATAACAAAATATCATTGTGTATGTGAGCTAAAAAAATAGATTTACCTTACATATTAGGAATATATGAATATGCTATTAGCTATATGCAGAGAGCTATTCATATTTTTCCTGTAATATAAGCAATAAATCCTCATCATTTGTGGTCTTCGAAATGTATTTGATGATGTGGGCATTTGGAGGGACCTGGTGTTGTTTAGTTTTTATTGGTTTAAATTGAAATTACTCTTTTATTAAAATTTAAATTAATATTATATATGCCCTTGGATTTTACAGAACAGTATTGGAAGATAGAGGATATGTTATATAAAACAATGAGAATGGGAACATTTTCCAGGCTTGGCATTGCTTTCTCATGATTTCTTATCAACAAAGGTATTCTGCTTTAATCAAGGAGTAATCTCACGTAAACTCATAGCAATATATTTCAAGTCTAGGGACCTCTGGTGTCCTCCTCTCACAATGCATAATAGAATTCCTTGTTTTCGCAAAGCCATGTCAGATTGTGGCTACATGAGAGTGATTATTTAATATTACCTTATATTATCTAATTTTATCTGTTTCATCCATTTTATAACATATAACAATTTTTTGACATTTTAAAGATTAATAATTAGTAGTTGAATTGAGACAAGCTGAAGAGCATTTTGTCTGATTCATTCCTGTATTCAACATATTTTTAATGAAAACGAACTGAATATTCTAAATGATGTGAAAGTGGGGTTGGGATGAGAACACAGGGACTTGTTTTATAAGTCCTATAATACTTTCTTTTTTCCTGGTTTTAAAAAGGTTCAGAGGTCTTTCTGCCAGCCAGTAGATTGTTCCCAGTAACTTAATCAGCGTGCAAATATTGGCAAGGTTGATTTTGGCTAGAACATCAAAGGGGTATTGGAGTAAAAATCACAAAGCTTTAATGTTATATTTCTTTTGCTTTCCTATAACAGTTTAGTTATAGATAATATTTCCAAACTGTATTAAAATTAGATAATTACACACGTATAAGTAAACTTAGATTGCTGAAAGATAGTTTTATTTGAACTTTAATGACAGAAACAAATGCATTTTCCATTGAAAACTGACTTTAGTTATATTAAGTATTATATAACTTAGAAGTTAAATTTAGTAGTGGCAGGCAATATAGAAAACTATATCTGTAATGTACAACTTTTATTCAGAATAGACATTTGTTTAGAATTATGTTGTTGTTTTTTACCCCCTGCTAA